>NC_134573.1:27210114-28460114 GCF_050947875.1 Dermacentor variabilis | reverse complement strand
GATGCCAGTTTGAATAAATAGGTAGGTGACACTGCAATGACGAATAAGATCTCCTAAATTCCTCCCATGCTGAGCGGAAACGAAGCAAGATTCCAACGGTTACTCAAGGACATCAACCCGACGTATTAGCTGGTTTCATCACAAATTAACTAGGTGTGTGCCGCTTTTCAATGAACGCCTTCGCTGGCAGTTTTAATAAATAGGTGCGTGGCAACGCAATTACGAATAAGATCTCTTAAATTCCTCCTATGCTGAGCGGAATCGAAACAAGATCATAACGGTTCCTCAAGGACAGCAAGCCGACGCATTAGCTGGTTGCACCACAAATTAACTAGGTGTGTGCCGGTTTTCAATGAACGTCTTCGATGCCAATTTGAATAAGTAGGTATATGGCCCTGCAATGACGAATACGATCTCTTAAATTCCTCCCACGCTGAGCGGAATCGAAACAAGATCCGAACGGTTCCTCAAGGACAGCAACCCGACGCATTAGCTGGTTGTGCCACAAATGAACTAGGTTATGTGCCGCTTTGCAATGAACGCCTTCGATGCCAGTTTGAATAAATAAGTAAGAGACACTGCAATGACGAATAAGATCTCCTAAATTCCTCCCATGCTGAGCGGAATCGAAACAAGATCCCAATGGTTCCTCAAGGACATCAACCCGACGCATTAGCTGGTTGCATCACAAATTAACTAGGTGTGTGCCGCTTTTGAATGAACGCCTTCGATGCCACTTCTAATAAATAGGCTGGTGACACTGCAATGACGAATAAGATCTCTTAAATTCCTCCCATGCTGAGCGGAATCGAAACAAGATCCCAACGGTCCCACAAGGACAGCAACCCGACGCATTAGCTGGTTGCGCCGCAAATGAACTAGGTATGTGCCGCTTTTCGATGAACGACTTCGATGCCAGTTTGCATAAATAGGTATGTGGCACTAGAATGACGAATAAGATCTCCTAAATTCCTCCCATGCTGAGTGGAATCGATACAAGATCCCAACGGTTCCTCTAGGACAGCAACCCTACGCTTTAGCTGGTTGCACCACAAATTAACTAGGTATGTGCCACTTTCAATGAACGGCTTCGATGCCAGTTTAATAAATAGGTATGTGGCACTGCAATGACGAATAAGATCTCTTAATTTCCTTCCATGATGAGCGGAATCGAACCAAGATTCCAAGTGTTCCTCAAGGACAGCAACCCGACACATTAGCTTGTTGCGCCAAATATGAACTAGGTATGTGCCGCTTTTCAATGAACGCCTTCGATGCCAGTTTGAATAAATAGGTATGTGGCACTGCAATGACGAAAAAGATCTCTTAAATTCCTCCCATGCTGAGCGGAATCGAAACAAGATTCCAAGGATTCCTCCAGGGCCGTAACACGTCGCATTAGCTGGTTGCACAACAAATAATCTAGGTATGTGCCACTTTCAATGAACGCCTTCGATGCCAGATTGAATAAATAGGTATGTGGTACTGCAATGACGAATAAGATCTCTTAAGTTCCTCCCATGCTGAGCGGAATCGAAACAAGATTCCAACGGTCCCACAAGGACACCAACCCGACGCATTAGCTGGTTGGGCCACAAATTAACTAGGTATGCGCCGCTTTTCAATGAACGCCTTCAATGCCAGTTTGAATAAATAGGTATGTGGCACTGCAATGACGAACAAGATCTCCTAAATTCCTCCCATGCTGAGCGGAATCGAAACAAGATCCCAATGGTTCCTCAAGGACATCAACCCGACGCATTAGCTGGTTGCATCACAAATTAACTAGGTGTGTGCCGCTTTTGAATGAACGCCTTCGATGCCAGTTTGAATAAATAGGTAGGTGACACGGCAATGACGAATAACATCTCTTAAATTCCTCCCATGCTGAGTGGAATCGAAAAAAGATTCCAAGGGTTCCTCAAGGACAGTACCCGACGCATTAGATGGTTGCACCACGAATGAACTAGGTATGTGCCGCTTTTCAATGAACGCCTCCGATGCCAGTTTGAATAAATAGGTATGTGGCACTGCAATGACGAATAAGATCTCCTAAATTCCTTCCATGCTGAGCGGAATGGAAACAAGATCCCAACGGTTCCTCAAGGACATCAATCCGACGCATTAGCTGGTTTCATCACAAATTAACTAGGTGTGTGCCGCTTTTCAATGAACGCCTTCGATGGCAGTTTTAATAAATAGGTATGTGGCACTGCAATGACCAATAAGATCTCTTAAATTCCTCCCATGCTGAGCGGAATCGAAACAAGATCCAAACGGTTCCTCAAGTACAGGAACCCGACGCATTTGCTGGTTGTATCACAAATTAACTAGGTGAGTGTCGCTTTTCAATGAACGCGTGCGATGCCAGTTTGAATAAATAGGTAGGTGGCACTACAATGACGAATAAGATCTCTTAATTTCCTCCCATGCTGAGCGAAATCGAACCAAGATTCCAAGGGTTCCTCAAGGACAGCAACCTGACGCATTAGCTGGTTGCACCAGAAATTAACTAGGTGTGTGCCGCTTTTCAATGAACGCCTTCGATACCATTTTGAATAAATAGGTATGTGGCACTGCAATGAAGAATAAAATCTTTTAAATTCCTCCCGTGCTGAGCGGAATCTAACCAAGATTCGAAAGGTTCCTCAAGGACAGCAACCCGCCGCATTAGCTGGCTGTGCCACAAACGAACTAGGTATGTGCCGCTTTTCAATTAACGCCTTCGATGCCAGTTTGAATAAATAGGTATGTGGCACTACAATGAAGAATAAGATCTCTTAAATTCCCCCATGCTGAGCGGAATCGAAACATGAGCCCAACGGTTCCTCAAGGAGAGCAACCCGACGCATTAGCTGGTTGCTCCACAAATTAACTAGGTGTGTGCCGCTATTCAATGAACGCCTTCGCTACCAGTTTGAATAAATAGGTATGTGGCACTGCAATGAAGAATAAGATCTCTTAAATTCCTCCCATGCTGAGCATAATCAAATCAAGATTCGAAAAGTTCCTCAAAGACAGCAACCCGAAGCATTAGCTGGTATCACCACAAATGAACTAGGTTATGTGCCGCTTTGCAATGAACGCCTTCGATGCCAGTTTGAATAAATAAGTAAGAGACACTGCAATGACGAATAAGATCTCCTAAATTCCTCCCATGCTGAGCGGAATCGAAACAAGATCCCAATGGTTCCTCAAGGACATCAACCCGACGCATTAGCTGGTTTCATCACAAATTAACTAGGTGTGTGCCGCTTTTCAATGAACGCCTTCGATGGCAGTTTTAATAAATAGGTGCGTGGCAACGCAATTTTGAATAAGATCTCTTAAATTCCTCCCATGCTGAGCGGAATCGAAACAAGATCCCAACGGTTCCTCAAGGACAGCAACCTGACGCATTAGCTGGTTGCAGCAGAAATTAACTAGGTGTGTGCCGTTTTTCAATGAACGACTTCGATGCCAGTTTGAATAAATAGGTATGTGGCACTGCAATGACCAATAAGATCTCTTAAATTCCTCCCATACTGAGCGGAATCGAACCTAGATTCCAAAGGTTCCTCAAGGACAGCAACCCGACGCATTAGCTGGTAGTGCCACAAATGAACTAGGTATGCGCCGCTTTTCAATGAACGCCTTCGATGCCAGTTTGAATAAACAGGTATGTGGCACTGCAATGACGAATAAAATCTTTTAAATTCCTCCCGTGCTGAGCGGAATCTAACCAAGATTCGAAAGGTTCCTCAAGGACAGCAACCCGCCGCATTAGCTGGCTGTGCTACAAACGAACTAGGTATGTGCCGCTTTTCAATTAACGCTTTCGATGCCAGTTTGAATAAATAGGTATGTGGCACTGCGATGAAGAATAAGATCTCTTAAATTCCCCCCATGCTGAGCGGAATCGAAACATGAGCCCGACGGTTCCTCAAGGAGAGCAACCCGACGCAATAGCTGGTTGCACCACAAATAAACTAGGTGTGTGCCGCTTTTCAATGAACGCCTTCGATGGCAGTTTGAATAAATAGGTACGTGGCAACGCAATTACGAATAAGATCTCTTAAATTCCTCCTATGCTGAACGCAATCGAAACAAGATAACAACGGTCCCTCTAGGACAGCAACCCGACACATTAGCTGGTTGCGCCACAAATGAACTAGGCATGTGCCGCTTTTCAATAAACGCCTTTGATGCCAGTTTGAATAAATAGGTATGTGGCACTGCAATGACGAATAAAATCTCCTAAATTCCTCCCATGCTGAGCGGAATCGAAACAAGATACCAACGGTTCCTCAAGGACATCAACCCGACGCATTAGCTGGTTGCATCACAAATTAACTAGGCGTGTGCCGCTTTTGAATGAACGCCTTCGATGCCAGTTTGAATAAATAGGTAGGATACACTGCAATGACGAATAAGATCTCTTAAATTCCTCCCATGCTGAGCGGAATCGAAACAAGATCCCAACGGTTCCTCAAGGACAGCAACCTGTCGCATAGCTGGTTGCACAACAAATAATCTAGGTATGTGCCACTTTCAATGAACGCCTTCGATGCCAGTTTGAATAAATAGGTAGGTGACACTGCAATTACGAATTAGATCTCTTAAATTCCTCCTATGCTGAGCGCAATCGAAACAAGATAACAACGGTCCCTCTAGGACAGCAACCCGACACATTAGCTGGTTGCGCCACAAATGAACTAGGTATGTGCTGCTTTTCAATAAACACCTTCGATGCCAGTTTGAATAAATAGATATGTGGCACTGCGATGAAGAATAACATCTCTTAAATTCCTCCCATGCTGAGCGGAATCGAAACAAGATCCGAACGGTTCCACAAAGACAGTAACCCGACGCATTAGCTGGTTGCACCAGAAATTAACTAGGTGTGTGCCGCTTTTGAATGAATGCCTTCGATGCCAGTTTGAATAAATAGGTAGGTGACACTGCAATGACGAATAAGATCTCCTAAATTCCTCCCATGCTGAGCGGAAACGAAGCAAGATTCCAACGGTTACTCAAGGACATCAACCCGACGTATTAGCTGGTTTCATCACAAATTAACTAGGTGTGTGCCGCTTTTCAATGAACGCCTTCGCTGGCAGTTTTAATAAATAGGTGCGTGGCAACGCAATTACGAATAAGATCTCTTAAATTCCTCCTATGCTGAGCGGAATCGAAACAAGATCATAACGGTTCCTCAAGGACAGCAAGCCGACGCATTAGCTGGTTGCACCACAAATTAACTAGGTGTGTGCCGGTTTTCAATGAACGTCTTCGATGCCAATTTGAATAAGTAGGTATATGGCCCTGCAATGACGAATGCGATCTCTTAAATTCCTCCCACGCTGAGCGGAATCGAAACAAGATCCGAACGGTTCCTCAAGGACAGCAACCCGACGCATTAGCTGGTTGTGCCACAAATGAACTAGGTTATGTGCCGCTTTGCAATGAACGCCTTCGATGCCAGTTTGAATAAATAAGTAAGAGACACTGCAATGACGAATAAGATCTCCTAAATTCCTCCCATGCTGAGCGGAATCGAAACAAGATCCCAATGGTTCCTCAAGGACATCAACCCGACGCATTAGCTGGTTGCATCACAAATTAACTAGGTGTGTGCCGCTTTTGAATGAACGCCTTCGATGCCACTTCTAATAAATAGGCTGGTGACACTGCAATGACGAATAAGATCTCTTAAATTCCTCCCATGCTGAGCGGAATCGAAACAAGATCCCAACGGTCCCACAAGGACAGCAACCCGACGCATTAGCTGGTTGCGCCGCAAATGAACTAGGTATGTGCCGCTTTTCGATGAACGACTACGATGCCAGTTTGAATAAATAGGTATGTGGCACTAGAATGACGAATAAGATCTCCTAAATTCCTCCCATGCTGAGTGGAATCGATACAAGATCCCAACGGTTCCTCTAGGACAGCAACCCTACGCTTTAGCTGGTTGCACCACAAATTAACTAGGTATGTGCCACTTTCAATGAACGGCTTCGATGCCAGTTTAATAAATAGGTATGTGGCACTGCAATGACGAATAAGATCTCTTAATTTCCTTCCATGATGAGCGGAATCGAACCAAGATTCCAAGTGTTCCTCAAGGACAGCAACCCGACACATTAGCTTGTTGCGCCAAATATGAACTAGGTATGTGCCGCTTTTCAATGAACGCCTTCGATGCCAGTTTGAATAAATAGGTATGTGGCACTGCAATGACGAAAAAGATCTCTTAAATTCCTCCCATGCTGAGCGGAATCGAAACAAGATTCCAAGGATTCCTCCAGGGCCGTAACACGTCGCATTAGCTGGTTGCACAACAAATAATCTAGGTATGTGCCACTTTCAATGAACGCCTTCGATGCCAGATTGAATAAATAGGTATGTGGTACTGCAATGACGAATAAGATCTCTTAAGTTCCTCCCATGCTGAGCGGAATCGAAACAAGATTCCAACGGTCCCACAAGGACACCAACCCGACGCATTAGCTGGTTGGGCCACAAATTAACTAGGTATGCGCCGCTTTTCAATGAACGCCTTCAATGCCAGTTTGAATAAATAGGTATGTGGCACTGCAATGACGAACAAGATCTCCTAAATTCCTCCCATGCTGAGCGGAATCGAAACAAGATCCCAATGGTTCCTCAAGGACATCAACCCGACGCATTAGCTGGTTGCATCACAAATTAACTAGGTGTGTGCCGCTTTTGAATGAACGCCTTCGATGCCAGTTTGAATAAATAGGTAGGTGACACGGCAATGACGAATAACATCTCTTAAATTCCTCCCATGCTGAGTGGAATCGAAAAAAGATTCCAAGGGTTCCTCAAGGACAGTACCCGACGCATTAGATGGTTGCACCACGAATGAACTAGGTATGTGCCGCTTTTCAATGAACGCCTCCGATGCCAGTTTGAATAAATAGGTATGTGGCACTGCAATGACGAATAAGATCTCCTAAATTCCTTCCATGCTGAGCGGAATGGAAACAAGATCCCAACGGTTCCTCAAGGACATCAATCCGACGCATTAGCTGGTTTCATCACAAATTAACTAGGTGTGTGCCGCTTTTCAATGAACGCCTTCGATGGCAGTTTTAATAAATAGGTATGTGGCACTGCAATGACCAATAAGATCTCTTAAATTCCTCCCATGCTGAGCGGAATCGAAACAAGATCCAAACGGTTCCTCAAGTACAGGAACCCGACGCATTTGCTGGTTGTATCACAAATTAACTAGGTGAGTGTCGCTTTTCAATGAACGCGTGCGATGCCAGTTTGAATAAATAGGTAGGTGGCACTACAATGACGAATAAGATCTCTTAATTTCCTCCCATGCTGAGCGAAATCGAACCAAGATTCCAAGGGTTCCTCAAGGACAGCAACCTGACGCATTAGCTGGTTGCACCAGAAATTAACTAGGTGTGTGCCGCTTTTCAATGAACGCCTTCGATACCATTTTGAATAAATAGGTATGTGGCACTGCAATGAAGAATAAAATCTTTTAAATTCCTCCCGTGCTGAGCGGAATCTAACCAAGATTCGAAAGGTTCCTCAAGGACAGCAACCCGCCGCATTAGCTGGCTGTGCCACAAACGAACTAGGTATGTGCCGCTTTTCAATTAACGCCTTCGATGCCAGTTTGAATAAATAGGTATGTGGCACTACAATGAAGAATAAGATCTCTTAAATTCCCCCATGCTGAGCGGAATCGAAACATGAGCCCAACGGTTCCTCAAGGAGAGCAACCCGACGCATTAGCTGGTTGCTCCACAAATTAACTAGGTGTGTGCCGCTATTCAATGAACGCCTTCGCTACCAGTTTGAATAAATAGGTATGTGGCACTGCAATGAAGAATAAGATCTCTTAAATTCCTCCCATGCTGAGCATAATCAAATCAAGATTCGAAAAGTTCCTCAAAGACAGCAACCCGAAGCATTAGCTGGTATCACCACAAATGAACTAGGTTATGTGCCGCTTTGCAATGAACGCCTTCGATGCCAGTTTGAATAAATAAGTAAGAGACACTGCAATGACGAATAAGATCTCCTAAATTCCTCCCATGCTGAGCGGAATCGAAACAAGATCCCAATGGTTCCTCAAGGACATCAACCCGACGCATTAGCTGGTTTCATCACAAATTAACTAGGTGTGTGCCGCTTTTCAATGAACGCCTTCGATGGCAGTTTTAATAAATAGGTGCGTGGCAACGCAATTTTGAATAAGATCTCTTAAATTCCTCCCATGCTGAGCGGAATCGAAACAAGATCCCAACGGTTCCTCAAGGACAGCAACCTGACGCATTAGCTGGTTGCAGCAGAAATTAACTAGGTGTGTGCCGTTTTTCAATGAACGACTTCGATGCCAGTTTGAATAAATAGGTATGTGGCACTGCAATGACCAATAAGATCTCTTAAATTCCTCCCATACTGAGCGGAATCGAACCTAGATTCCAAAGGTTCCTCAAGGACAGCAACCCGACGCATTAGCTGGTAGTGCCACAAATGAACTAGGTATGCGCCGCTTTTCAATGAACGCCTTCGATGCCAGTTTGAATAAACAGGTATGTGGCACTGCAATGACGAATAAAATCTCTTAATTTCCTCCCATGCTGAGCGGAATCGAACTAAGATTCCAAGGGTTCCTCAAGGGCAGCAACCCGTCGCATTAGCTGGTTGCGCAACAAATAATCTAGGTATGTGCCGCTTTTCAATGAACGCCTTCGATGCCAGTTTGAATAAATAGGTAAGTGACACTGCAATGACGAATAAGATCTCTTAATTTCCTCCCATGCTGAGCGGAATCGAAACAAGATCCAAACGGTTCCTCAAGGACAGGAACCCGACGCATTTGCTGGTTGCACCAGAAATTAACTAGGTGTGTGCCGCTTTTCAATGAACGCCTTCGATACCATTTTGAATAAATAGGTATGTGGCACTGCAATGAAGAATAAAATCTTTTAACTTCCTCCCGTGCTGAGCGGAATCGAACTAAGATTCCAAGGGTTCCTCCAGGGCAGCAACCCGTCGCATTAGCTGGTTGCGCAACAAATAATCTAGGTATGTGCCGCTTTGCAATGAACGCCTTCGATGCCAGTTTGAATAAATAGGTATGTGGCACTGCAATGAAGAATAAGATCTCCGAAATTCCCCCATGCTGAGCGGAATCGAAACATGAGCCCAACGGTTCCTCAAGGACAGCAACCCGACGCATTAGCTGGTTGTGCCACAAATGAACTAGGTATGCGCCGCTTTTCAATGAACGCCTTCGATGTCAGTTTGAATACATAGTTATGTGGCACTTGCTATGAGGAATAGGATCTCATAAATTCCTCCCATGCTGAGCGGAATCGAAACAAGATCCCAACGGTTCCTCTAGGACAGCAACCCGATGCTTTAGCTCGTTACACCACAAATTAACTAGGTGTCTGCCGCTTTTCAATGAACGCCTTCGATGCCAGTTTGAATAAACAGGTACGTGGCACTGCAATGACGAATAAGATCTCTTAATTTCCTCCCATGCTGAGCGGAATCGAACTAAGATTCCAAGGGTTCCTCCAGGGCAGCAACCCGTCGCATTAGCTGGTTGCGCAACAAATAATCTAGGTATGTGCCGCTTTGCAATGAACGCCTTCGATGCCAGTTTGAATAAATAGGTAAGTGACACTGCAATGACGAATAAGATCTCTTAAATTCCTCCCAGGCTGAGCGGAATCGAAACAAGATCCAAACGGTTCCTCAAGTACAGGAACCCGACGCATTTGCTGGTTGTACCACAAATTAACTAGGTGAGTGTCGCTTTTCAATGAACGCGTTCGATGCCAGTTTGAATAAATAGGTAGGTGGCACTGCAATGACGAATAAGATCTCTTAATTTCCTCCCATGCTGAGCGGAATCAAAACAAGATCGAAAGGGCTCTTCAAGGACAGCAACCCGACGCATTAGCTGGTTGCACCAGAAATTAACTAGGTGTGTGCCGCTTTTCAATGAACGCCTTCGATACCATTTTGAATAAATAGGTATGTGGCACTGCAATGAAGAATAAAATCTTTTAAATTCCTCCCGTGCTGAGCGGAATCTAACCACGATTCGAAAGGTTCCTCAACGACAGCAACCCGCCGCATTAGCTGGCTGTGCCACAAACGAACTAGGTATGTGCCGCTATTCAATGAACGCCTTCGATACTACTTTGAATAAATATGTATGTGGCACTGCAATGAACAATAAGATCTCCTAAATTCCTCCCATGCTGAGCAGAATCAAATCAAGATTCGAAAAGTTCCTCAAAGACAGCAACCCGAAGCATTAGCTGGTATCACCACAAATGAACTAGGTATGTGCCGCTTTTCAATGAACGCCTTCGATGCCAGTTTGAATAAATAGGTATGTGGCACTGCAATGACGAATAAGATCTCTTAAATTTGTCCCATGCTGAGCGGAATCGAAACAAGATCCCAACGGTTCCTCAAGGACCGCAACCCGACGCACTAGCTGGTTGCAGCACAAATTAACTAGGTGTCTGCAGCTTTTCAATGAACCACTTCGATGCCAGTTTGAATAAATAGGTATGTAGAACTGCGATGACGAATAAGATCTCTTAAGTTCCTCCTATACTGAGCGGAATCGAACCAAGATTCCAAAGGTTCCTCAAGTACATCAACCCGACGCATTTGCTGGTTGTGCCACAAATGAACTAGGTATGTGCCGCTTTTCAATGAATGCCTTCGATGCCAGTTTATATAAAAAGGTAGGTGACATTGCAATGACGAATAAGATCTCCTAAATTCCTCCCATGCTGAGCGGAAACAAAGCAAGATTCCAACGGTTACTCAAGGACATCAACTCGACGTATTAGCTGGTTTCATCACAAATTAACTAGGTGTGTGCCGCTTTTCAATGAACGCCTTCAATGGCAGTTTGAATAAATAGGTACGTGGCAACGCAATTACGAATAAGATCTCCTAAATTCCTCCTATGCTGAGCGCAATCGAAACAAGATCCCAACGGTTCCTCACGGACAGCAAGCCGACGCATTAGCTGGTTGCACCACAAATTAACTTGGTGTGTGCCGCTTTTCAATGAACGCGTTCGATGGCAGTTTGAATAAATAGGTAGGTGGCACTGCAATGACCAATAAGATCTCTTAATTTCTTCCCATGCTGAGCGGAATCCAAACAAGATTCCAAGGGTTCCTCAAGGACAGCAACCCGACGCATTAGCTGGTTGCACCAGAAATGAACTAGGTAGGTGCCGCTTTTCAATGAACGCCTTCAATGCCAGTTTGAATAAATAGGTATGTGGCACTGCAATGACGAATAAGATGTCTTAATTTCCTCCCATGCTGAGGGGAATTTAACGAAGATTCCAAGGGTTCTTCAAGGACAGCAACCCGACGCATTAGATGGTTGCACCACCAATGAACTAGGCATGTGCCGCTTTTCAATGAACGCCTTCGATGTCAGTTTGAATAAATAGGTATGTGGCACTGCAATTACGAATAAGATCTCTCAAATTCCTCCCATGCTGAGCGGAATCGAAACAAGATCCCAACGGTTGCTCAAGGACCGCAACCCGACGCATTAGCTGGTTGCAGCACAAATTAACTAGGTATGAGCCGCTTTTCAATGAACGCCTTCAATGCCAGTTTGAATAAATAGGTATGTGGCACTGCAATGACGAACAAGATCTCTTAATTTCCTCCCATGCTGAGCGGAATCGAACCAAGATTCCAAGTGTTCCTCAAGGACAGCAAACCGACGCATTAGCTGGTTGCGCCACAAATGAACTAGGTATGTGCCGCTTTTCAATGAACGCCTTCGATGCCAGTTTGAATAAATAGGTGTGTGGCACTGCAACGACGAAAAAGATCTCTTAAATTCCTCCCTTGCTGAGCGGAATCGAAACAAGATCCCAACGGTCCCACAACGACAGTAACCCGACGCATTAGCTGGTTGCGCCATAAATTAACTAGGTATGTGCCGCTTTTCAATGAACGCCTTCAATGCCAGTTTCAATAAATAGGTATGTGGCACTGCAATGAGGAAGAAGATCTCTTAAGTTCCTCCCATGCTGAGCGGAATCGAACCAAGATTCCAAGGGTTCTCAACGACAGCAACCCGACGCATTAGCTGGTTGCACCAGAAATTAACTAGGTGTGTGCCGCTTTTCAATGAACGCCTTCGATACGATTTTGAATAAATAGGTATGTGGCACTGCAATGAAGAATAAAATCTCTTAAATTCCTCACGTGCTGAGCGGAATCGAACCAAGATTCCAAGGGTTCCTCAAGGACAGCAACCCGACGCATTAGCTGGTAGCGCCACAAATGAACTAGGTATGTGCCGCTTTTCAATGAACGCCTTCGATGCCAGTTTGAATAAATAGGTAGGTGGCACTGCAATGACGAATAAGATCTCTTAAATTCATCCCATGCTGAGCGCAATCGAAACAGGATCCCAACGGTTCCTCAAGGACAGCAACCTGACGCATTAGCTGGTTGCAGCAGAAATTAACAAGGTGTGTGCCGTTTTTCAATGAACGACTTCGATGCCAGTTTGAATACATAGTTATGTGGCACTTGCTATGACGAATAAGATCTCATAAATTCCTCCCATGCTGAGCGGAATCGAAACAAGATCCCAACGGTTCCTCTAGGACAGCAACCCGATGCTTTAGCTCGTTGCACCACAAATTACTAGGTGTCTGCCGCTTTTCAATGAACGCCTTCGATGCCAGTTTGAATAAATAGGTATGTGGCACTGCAATGACGAATAAGATCTCTTAATTTCCTCCCATGCTGAGCGGAATCGCACTAAGATTCCAAGGGTTCCTCCAGGGCAGCAACCCGTCGCATTAGCTGGTTGCGCAACAAATAATCTAGGTATGTGCCGCTTTGCAATGAACGCCTTCGATGCCAGTTTGAATAAATAGGTAAGTGACACTGCAATGACGAATAAGATCTCTTAAATTCCTCCCATGCTGAGCAGAATCGAAACAAGATCCAAACGCTTCCTCAAGTACAGGAACCCGACGCATTTGCTGGTTGTACCACAAATTAACTAGGTGAGTGTCGCTTTTCAATGAACGCGTTCGATGCCAGTTTGAATAAATAGGTAGGTGGCACTGCAATGACGAATAAGATCTCTTAATTTCCTCCCATGCTGAGCGGAATCGAACCAAGATTCCAAGGGTTCCTCAAGGACAGCAACACGACGCATTAGCTGGTTGTGCCACAAATGAACTAGGTATGCGCCGCTTTTCAATGAACGCCTTCGATGCCAGTTTGAATACATAGTTATGGCACTTGCTATGACGAATAAGATCTCATATATTCCTCCCATGCTGAGCGGAATCGAAACAAGATCCCAACGGTTCCTCTAGGACAGCAACCCGATGCTTTAGCTCGTTGCACCACAAATTACTAGGTGTCTGCCGCTTTTCAATGAACGCCTTCGATGCCAGTTTGAATAAATAGGTATGTGGCACTGCAATGACGAATAAGATCTCTTAATTTCCTCCCATGTTGAGCGGAATCTAAACAAGATCCCAATGGTTCTTCAAGGACATCAAGCCGACGCATTAGCTGGTTGCACTACAAATTAACTAGTTGCGTGCCGCTTTTCAATGAACACCTTCGATGCCAGTTTGAATAAATAGGTAGGTGGCACTGCAATGACGAATGAGATCTCTTAAATTCCTCCGATGCTGAGCGGAATCGAACCAAGATTCCAAGAGTTCCTCAAGGACAGTACCCGACGCATTAGATGGTTGCACCACCAATGAACTAGGTATGTGCCGCTTTTCAATGAACGCCTCGGTGGCAGTTTTAATAAATAGGTGCGTGGCAACGCAATTACGAATAAGATCTCTTAAATTCCTCCCATGCTGAGCGGAATCGAAACAAGATCCCAACGGTTCCTCAAGGACAGCAACCTGACGCATTAGCTGGTTGCAGCAGAAATTAACTAGGTGTGTGCCGTTTTTCAATGAACGACTTCGATGCCAGTTTGAATACATAGTTATGTGGCACTTGCTATGACGAATAAGATCTCATAAATTCCTCCCATGCTGAGCGGAATCGAAACAAGATCCCAACGGTTCCTCTAGGACAGCAACCCGATGCTTTAGCTCGTTGCACCACAAATTACTAGGTGTCTGCCGCTTTTCAATGAACGCCTTCGATGGCAGTTTGAATAAATAGGTATGTGGCACTACAATGACGAATAAGATCTCTTAATTTCCTCCCATGCGTAGCGGAATCGAACTAAGATTCCAAGGGTTCCTCCAGGGCAGCAACCCGTCGCAATAGCTGGTTGCGCAACAAATAATCTAGGTATGTGCCGCTTTGCAATGAACGCCTTCGATGCCAGTTTGAATAAATAGGTAAGTGACACTGCAATGACGGATAAGATCTCTTAAATTCCTCCCATGCTGAGCGAAATCGAAACAAGATCCAAACGGTTCCTCAAGTACAGGAAACCGACGCATTTGCTGGTTGTACCACAAATTAACTAGGTGAGTGTCGCTTTTCAATGAACGCGTTCGATGCCAGTTTGAATAAATAGGTAGGTGGCACTGCAATGACGAATAAGATCTCTTAATTTCCTCCCATGCTGAGCGGAATCGAACCAAGATTCCAAGGGTTCCTCAAGGACAGCAACACGACGCATTAGCTGGTTGTGCCACAAATGAACTAGGTATGCGCCGCTTTTCAATGAACGCCTTCGATGCCAGTTTGAATACATAGTTATGTGGCACTTGCTATGACGAATAAGATCTCATATATTCCTCCCATGCTGAGCGGAATCGAAACAAGATCCCAACGGTTCCTCTAGGACAGCAACCCGATGCTTTAGCTCGTTGCACCACAAATTACTAGGTGTCTGCCGCTTTTCAATGAACGCCTTCGATGCCAGTTTGAATAAATAGGTATGTGGCACTGCAATGACGAATAAGATCTCTTAATTTCCTCCCATGTTGAGCGGAATCTAAACAAGATCCCAATGGTTCTTCAAGGACATCAAGCCGACGCATTAGCTGGTTGCACTACAAATTAACTAGTTGCGTGCCGCTTTTCAATGAACACCTTCGATGCCAGTTTGAATAAATAGGTAGGTGGCACTGCAATGACGAATGAGATCTCTTAAATTCCTCCGATGCTGAGCGGAATCGAACCAAGATTCCAAGAGTTCCTCAAGGACAGTACCCGACGCATTAGATGGTTGCACCACCAATGAACTAGGTATGTGCCGCTTTTCAATGAACGCCTCGGTGGCAGTTTTAATAAATAGGTGCGTGGCAACGCAATTACGAATAAGATCTCTTAAATTCCTCCCATGCTGAGCGGAATCGAAACAAGATCCCAACGGTTCCTCAAGGACAGCAACCTGACGCATTAGCTGGTTGCAGCAGAAATTAACTAGGTGTGTGCCGTTTTTCAATGAACGACTTCGATGCCAGTTTGAATACATAGTTATGTGGCACTTGCTATGACGAATAAGATCTCATAAATTCCTCCCATGCTGAGCGGAATCGAAACAAGATCCCAACGGTTCCTCTAGGACAGCAACCCGATGCTTTAGCTCGTTGCACCACAAATTACTAGGTGTCTGCCGCTTTTCAATGAACGCCTTCGATGGCAGTTTGAATAAATAGGTATGTGGCACTACAATGACGAATAAGATCTCTTAATTTCCTCCCATGCGTAGCGGAATCGAACTAAGATTCCAAGGGTTCCTCCAGGGCAGCAACCCGTCGCAATAGCTGGTTGCGCAACAAATAATCTAGGTATGTGCCGCTTTGCAATGAACGCCTTCGATGCCAGTTTGAATAAATAGGTAAGTGACACTGCAATGACGGATAAGATCTCTTAAATTCCTCCCATGCTGAGCGAAATCGAAACAAGATCCAAACGGTTCCTCAAGTACAGGAAACCGACGCATTTGCTGGTTGTACCACAAATTAACTAGGTGAGTGTCGCTTTTCAATGAACGCGTTCGATGCCAGTTTGAATAAATAGGTAGGTGGCACTGCAATGACGAATAAGATCTCTTAATTTCCTCCCATGCTGAGCGGAATCGAACCAAGATTCCAAGGGTTCCTCAAGGACAGCAACACGACGCATTAGCTGGTTGTGCCACAAATGAACTAGGTATGCGCCGCTTTTCAATGAACGCCTTCGATGCCAGTTTGAATACATAGTTATGTGGCACTTGCTATGACGAATAAGATCTCATAAATTCCTCCCATGCTGAGCGGAATCGAAACAAGATCCCAACGGTTCCTCTAGGACAGCAACCCCACGCATTAGCTGGTTGCACCACAAATTAACTAGGTGTGTGCCGCTTTTCAATGAACGCCTTCGATACCAGTTTGAATAAATAGGTATGTGGCACTGCAATGAACAATAAGATCTCTTAAATTCCTCCCATGCTGAGCAGAATCAAATCAAGATTCGAAAAGTTCCTCGAAGATAGCAACCCGAAGCATTAGCTGGTATCACCACAAATGAACTAGGTATGTGCCGCTTTTCAATGAACGCCTTCGATGCCAGTTTGAATAAATAGGTATGCGGCACTGCAATGACGAATAACATCTCTTAAATTCGTCCCATGCTTAGCGCAATCGAAACAAGATCCTAACGGTTCCTCAAGGACCGCAACCCGACGCACTAGCTGGTTGCAGCACAAGTTAACTAGGTGTCTGCCGCTTTTCAATAAACGCCTTCGATGCCAGTTTGAATAAATAGATATGTGGCTCTGCGATGAAGCATACCATCTCTTAAATTCCTCGCATGTTGAGCGGAATCGAAACAAGATCCCAACGGTTCCTCAAGTACAGCAACCCGACGCATTAGCTGGTTGCACCAGAAATTAACTAGGTGTGTCCCGCTTTTCAATGAAGGCCTTCGATGGCAGTTTGAATAAATAGGTACGTGGCAACGCAATGACAAATAAGATCTCTCAAATTCCTCCCATGCTGAGCGGAATCGAAACAAGATCGAAAGGGTTCTTCAAGGACAGCAACCCGACGCATTAGCTGGTTGCGCCACAAATGAACTAGGTTATATGCCGCTTTGCAATGAACGCCTTCAATGCCAGTTTGAATAAATAGGTATGTGGCACTGCAATGACGAATAAGATGTCTTAATTTCCTCCCATGCTGAGCGGAATCGAACGAAGATTCCAAGGGTTCTTCAAGGACAGCAACCCGACGCATTAGATGGTTGCACCACCAATGAACTAGGCATGTGCCGCTTTTCAATGAACGCCTTCGATGTCAGTTTGAATAAATAGGTATGTGGCACTGCAATTACGAATAAGATCTCTCAAATTCCTCCCATGCTGAGCGGAATCGAAACAAGATCCCAACGGTTCCTCAAGGACCGCAGCCCGACGCATTAGCTGGTTGCAGCACAAATTAACTAGGTATGAGCCGCTTTTCAATGAACGCCTTCGATGTCAGTTTGAATAAATAGGTATGTGGCACTGCAATTACGAATAAGATCTCTCAAATTCCTCCCATGCTGAGCGGAATCGAACCAAGATTCCAAGTGTTCCTCAAGGACAGCAACCCGACGCATTAGCTGGTTGCGCCACAAATGAACTAGGTATGTGCCGCTTTTCAATGAACGCCTTCGATGCCAGTTTGAATAAATAGGTATGTGGCACTGCAATGAGGAATAAGATCTCTTAAGTTCCTCCCATGCTGAGCGGAATCGGACCAAGATTCCAAGGGTTCTCGACGACAGCAACCCGACGCATTAGCTGGTTGCACCAGATATTAACTAGGTGTGTGCCGCTTTTCAATGAACGCCTTCGATACCATATTGAATAAATAGGTATGTGGCACTGCAATGAAGAATAAAATCTCTTAAATTCCTCACGTGCTGAGCGGAATCTAACCAAGATTCGAAAGGTTCCTCAAGGACAGCAACCCCACGCATTAGCTGGTTGCACCACAAATTAACTAGGTGTGTGTCGCTTTTGAATGAACGCGTTCGATGCCAGTTTGAATAAATAGGTAGGTGACACTGCAATGACGAATAAGATCTCTTCATTTCCTCCCATGCTGAGCGGAATCGAACCAAGATTCCAAGGGTTCCTCAAGGACAGCAACCCGACGCATTAGCTGGTAGCGCCACAAATGAACTAGGTATGTGCCGCTTTTCAATAAACGCCTTCGATGCCAGTATGAATAAATAGATGTGTGGCACTGCGATAAAGAATAACATCTCTTAAATTCCTCCCATGCTGAGTGGAATCGAAACAAGATCCCAACGGTTCCTCAAGGATAGCAACCCGATGCATTAGCTGGTTGCACCACAAATTAACTAGGTGTGTGCCGCTTTTCAATGAACGCCTTCGATGCCAGTTTGAATAAATAGGTATGTGGCACTGCAATGACGAATAAGATCTCCTAAATTCCTCCCATGCTGAGCGGAATCGAAACAAGATCCCAATGGTTCCTCAAGGACAGCAACCCGATGCATTAGCTGGTTTCGCCACAATCAACTTGGTATGTGCCGCTTTTCAATAAACGTCTTCGATGCCAGTTTGAATAAATAGATATGTGGCACTGCGATGAAGAATAACATCTCTTACATTCCTCCCATGCTGAGCGGAATCGAAACAAGAGCCCAACGGTTCCTGAAGGCCAGCAACCCGACGCATTAGCTTGTTGCATCACAAATTACCTAGGTGTGTGCTGCTTTTCAATGAACGTCTTCGAAGCAAATTTGAATAAATAGGTATATGGCCCTGCAATGACGAATAAGATCTCTCAAATTCCTCCCATGCTGAGCGGAATCGAAACAAGATCGAAACGTTTCTTCAAGGACAGCAACCCGTCGCATTAGCTGGTTGCGCAACAAATAATCTAGGTATGTGCCGCTTTGCAATGAACGCCTTCGATGCCAGTTTGAATAAATAGGTAAGTGACACTGCAATGACGAATAAGATCTCTTAAATTCCTCCCATGCTGAGCGGAATCGAAACAAGATCCAAACGCTTCCTCAAGTACAGGAACCCGACGCATTTGCTGGTTGTACCACAAATTAACTAGGTGAGTGTCGCTTTTCAATGAACGCGTTCGATGCCAGTTTGAATAAATAGGTAGGTGGCACTGCAATGACGAATAAGATCTCTTAATTTCCTCCCATGCTGAGCGGAATCGAACCAAGATTCCAAGGGTTCCTCAAGGACAGCAACACGACGCATTAGCTGGTTGTGCCACAAATGAACTAGGTATGCGCCGCTTTTCAATGAACGCCTTCGATGCCAGTTTGAATACATAGTTATGTGGCACTTGCTATGACGAATAAGATCTCATAAATTCCTCCCTTGCTGAGCGGAATCGAAACAAGATCCCAACGGTTCCTCTAGGACAGCAACCCGATGCTTTAGCTCGTTGCACCACAAATTACTAGTTGTCTGCCGCTTTTCAATGAACGCCTTCGATGCCAGTTTGAATAAATAGGTATGTGGCACTGCAATGACGAATAAGATCTCTTAATTTCCTCCCATGTTGAGCGGAATCTAAACAAGATCCCAATGGTTCTTCAAGGACATCAAGCCGACGCATTAGCTGGTTGCATCACAAATTAACTAGGTGTGTGCCGCTTTTGAATGAACGCCTTCGATGCCAGTTTGAATAAATAGGTACGTGACACTGCAATGACGAATAAGATCTCTTAAATTCCTCCGATGCTGAGCGGAATCGAAACAAGATCCCAACGGTTCCTCAAGGACCGCAACCCGACGCATTAGCTGGTTGCAGCACAAATTAACTAGGTATGAGCCGCTTTTCAATGAACGCCTTCAATGCCAGTTTGAATAAATAGGTATGTGGCACAGCAATGACGAACAAGATCTCTTAATTTCCTCCCATGCTGAGCGGAATCGAACCAAGATTCCAAGTGTTCCTCAAGGACAGCAAACCGACGCATTAGCTGGTTGCGCCACAAATGAACTAGGTATGTGCCGCTTTTCAATGAACGCCTTCGATGCCAGTTTGAATAAATAGGTGTGTGGCACTGCAACGACGAAAAAGATCTCTTAAATTCCTCCCTTGCTGAGCGGAATCGAAACAAGATCCCAACGGTCCCACAAGGACAGTAACCCGACGCATTAGCTGGTTGCGCCATAAATTAACTAGGTATGTGCCGCTTTTCAATGAACGCCTTCAATGCCAGTTTCAATAAATAGGTATGTGGCACTGCAATGAGGAAGAAGATCTCTTAAGTTCCTCCCATGCTGAGCGGAATCGAACCAAGATTCCAAGGGTTCTCAACGACAGCAACCCGACGCATTAGCTGGTTGCACCAGAAATTAACTAGGTGTGTGCCGCTTTTCAATGAACGCCTTCGATACGATTTTGAATAAATAGGTATGTGGCACTGCAATGAAGAATAAAATCTCTTAAATTCCTCACGTGCTGAGCGGAATCGAACCAAGATTCCAAAGGTTCCTCAAGGACAGCAACCCGACGCATTAGCTGGTAGCGCCACAAATGAACTAGGTATGTGCCGCTTTTCAATGAACGCCTTCGATGCCAGTTTGAATAAATAGGTATGTGGCACTGCAATGAAGAATAAGATCTCCTAAATTCCTCCCATGCTGAGCGGAATCGAAACAAGATCCCAATGGTTCTTCAAGGACATCAAGCCGACGCATTAGCTGGTTGCATCACAAATTAACTAGGTGTGTGCCGCTTTTGAATGAACGCCTTCGATGCCAGTTTGAATAAATAGGTAGGTGGCACTGCAATGACGAATAAGATCTCTTAAATTCCTCCCATGCTGAGCGGAATCGAAACAGGATCCCAACGGTTCCTCAAGGACAGCAACCTGACGCATTAGCTGGTTGCAGCAGAAATTAACAAGGTGTGTGCCGTTTTTCAATGAACGACTTCGATGCCAGTTTGAATACATAGTTATGTGGCACTTGCTATGACGAATAAGATCTCATAAATTCCTCCCATGCTGAGCGGAATCGAAACAAGATCCCAACGGTTCCTCTAGGACAGCAACCCGATGCTTTAGCTGGTTGCGCAACAAATAATCTAGGTATGTGCCGCTTTGCAATGAACGCCTTCGATGCCAGTTTGAATAAATAGGTAAGTGACACTGCAATGACGAATAAGATCTCTTAAATTCCTCCCATGCTGAGCAGAATCGAAACAAGATCCAAACGCTTCCTCAAGTACAGGAACCCGACGCATTTGCTGGTTGTACCACAAATTAACTAGGTGAGTGTCGCTTTTCAATGAACGCGTTCGATGCCAGTTTGAATAAATAGGTAGGTGGCACTGCAATGACGAATAAGATCTCTTAATTTCCTCCCATGCTGAGCGGAATCTAAACAAGATCCCAATGGTTCTTCAAGGACATCAAGCCGACGCATTAGCTGGTTGCATCACAAATTAACTAGGTGTGTGCCGCTTTTGAATGAACGCCTTCGATGCCAGTTTGAATAAATAGGTACGTGACACTGCAATGACGAATAAGATCTCTTAAATTCCTCCGATGCTGAGCGGAATCGAACCAATATTCCAAGAGTTCCTCAAGGACAGTACCCGACGCATTAGATGGTTGCACCACCAATTAACTAGGTGTGTGCCGCTTTTCAATGAACGCCTCTGTGGCAGTTTTAATAAATAGGTGCGTGGCAACGCAATTACGAATAAGAGCTCTTAAATTCCTCCCATGCTGAGCGGAATCGAAACAAGATCCCAACGGTTCCTCAAGGACAGCAACCTGACGCATTAGCTGGTTGCAGCAGAAATTAACTAGGTGTGTGCCGTTTTTCAATGAACGACTTCGATGCCAGTTTGAATACATAGTTATGTGGCACTTGCTATGACGAATAAGATCTCATAAATTCCTCCCATGCTGAGCGGAATCGAAACAAGATCCCAACGGTTCCTCTAGGACAGCAACCCGATGCTTTAGCTCGTTGCACCACAAATTACTAGGTGTCTGCCGCTTTTCGATGAACGCCTTCGATGGCAGTTTGAATAAATAGGTATGTGGCACTACAATGACGAATAAGATCTCTTAATTTCCTCCCATGCGTAGCGGAATCGAACTAAGATTCCAAGGGTTCCTCCAGGGCAGCAACCCGTCGCAATAGCTGGTTGCGCAACAAATAATCTAGGTATGTGCCGCTTTGCAATGAACGCCTTCGATGCCAGTTTGAATAAATAGGTAAGTGACACTGCAATGACGGATAAGATCTCTTAAATTCCTCCCATGCTGAGCGGAATCGAAACAAGATCCAAACGGTTCCTCAAGTACAGGAAACCGACGCATTTGCTGGTTGTACCACAAATTAACTAGGTGAGTGTCGCTTTTCAATGAACGCGTTCGATGCCAGTTTGAATAAATAGGTAGGTGGCACTGCAATGACGAATAAGATCTCTTAATTTCCTCCCATGCTGAGCGGAATCGAACCAAGATTCCAAGGGTTCCTCAAGGACAGCAACACGACGCATTAGCTGGTTGTGCCACAAATGAACTAGGTATGCGCCGCTTTTCAATGAACGCCTTCGATGCCAGTTTGAATACATAGTTATGTGGCACTTGCTATGACGAATAAGATCTCATAAATTCCTCCCATGCTGAGCGGAATCGAAACAAGATCCCAACGGTTCCTCTAGGACAGCAACCCGATGCTTTAGCTCGTTGCACCACAAATTACTAGGTGTCTGCCGCTTTTCAATGAACGCCTTCGATGCCAGTTTGAATAAATAGGTATGTGGCACTGCAATGAAGAATAAGATCTCTTAAATTCCCCCCATGCTGAGCGGAATCAAATCAAGATTCGAAAAGTTCCTCGAAGATAGCAACCCGAAGCATTAGCTGGTATCACCACAAATGAACTAGGTATGTGCCGCTTTTCAATGAACGCCTTCGATGCCAGTTTGAATAAATAGGTATGCGGCACTGCAATGACGAATAACATCTCTTAAATTCGTCCCATGCTTAGCGCAATCGAAACAAGATCCTAACGGTTCCTCAAGGACCGCAACCCGACGCACTAGCTGGTTGCAGCACAAGTTAACTAGGTGTCTGCCGCTTTTCAATAAACGCCTTCGATGCCAGTTTGAATAAATAGATATGTGGCTCTGCGATGAAGCATACCATCTCTTAATTTCCTCCCATGCTGAGCGGAATCGAGCGAAGATTCCAAGGGTTCTTCAAGGACAGCAACCCGACGCATTAGATGGTTGCACCACCAATGAACTAGGCATGTGCCGCTTTTCAATGATAGCCTTCGATGTCAGTTTGAATAAATAGGTATGTGGCACTGCAATTACGAATAAGATCTCTCAAATTCCTCCCATGCTGAGCGGAATCGAAACAAGATCCCAACGGTTCCTCAAGGACCGCAGCCCGACGCATTAGCTGGTTGCAGCACAAATTAACTAGGTATGAGCCGCTTTTCAATGATCGCCTTCGATGTCAGTTTGAATAAATAGGTATGTGGCACTGCAATTACGAATAAGATCTCTCAAATTCCTCCCATGCTGAGCGGAATCGAACCAAGATTCCAAGTGTTCCTCAAGGACAGCAACCCGACGCATTAGCTGGTTGCGCCACAAATGAACTAGGTATGTGCCGCTTTTCAATGAACGCCTTCGATGCCAGTTTGAATAAATAGGTGTGTGGCACTGCAATGAGGAATAAGATCTCTTAAGTTCCTCCCATGCTGAGCGGAATCGGACCAAGATTCCAAGGGTTCTCGACGACAGCAACCCGACGCATTAGCTGGTTGCACCAGATATTAACTAGGTGTGTGCCGCTTTTCAATGAACGCCTTCGATACCATATTGAATAAATAGGTATGTGGCACTGCGATAAAGAATAACATCTCTTAAATTCCTCCCATGCTGAGTGGAATCGAAACAAGATCCCAACGGTTACTCAACGATAGCAACCCGATGCATTAGCTGGTTGCACCACAAATTAACTAGGTGTGTGCCGCTTTTCAATGAACGCCTTCGATGCCAGTTTGAATAAATAGGTATGTGGCACTGCAATGACGAACAAGATCTCCTAAATTCCTCCCATGCTGAGCGGAATCGAAACAAGATCCCAATGGTTCCTCAAGGACAGCAACCCGATGCATTAGCTGGTTTCGCCACAATCAACTTGGTATGTGCCGCTTTTCAATAAACGTCTTCGATGCCAGTTTGAATAAATAGATATGAGGCACTGCGATGAAGAATAACATCTCTTAAATTCCTCCCATGCTGAGCGGAATCGAAACAAGAGCCCAACGGTTCCTGAAGGCCAGCAACCCGACGCATTAGCTTGTTGCATCACAAATTACCTAGGTGTGTGCTGCTTTTCAATGAACGTCTTCGAAGCAAATTTGAATAAATAGGTATATGGCCCTGCAATGACGAATAAGATCTCTCAAATTCCTCCCATGCTGAGCGGAATCGAAACAAGATCGAAACGTTTCTTCAAGGACAGCAACCCGACGCATTAGCTGGTTGCGCCACAAATGAACTAGGTTATATGCCGCTTTGCAATGAACGCCTTCAATGCCAGTTTGAATAAATAGGTATGTGGCACTGCAATGACGAATAAGATGTCTTAATTTCCTCCCATGCTGAGCGGAATCGAACGAAGATTCCAAGGGTTCTTCAAGGACAGCAACCCGACGCATTAGATGGTTGCACCACCAATGAACTAGGCATGGGCCGCTTTTCAATGAACGCCTTCGATGGCAGTTTGAATAAATGGGTATGTGGTACTGCAATGACGAATAAGATCTCTTAAATTCCTCCTATGCTGAGCGGAATCGAAACAAGATCATAACGGTTCCTCAAGGACAGCAAGCCGACTCATTAGCTGGTTGCACCACAAATTAACTTGGTGTGTGCCGCTTTTCAATGAATGCGTTCGATGGCAGTTTGAATAAATAGGTAGGTGGCACTGCAATGACGAATAAGATCCCTTAATTTCCTCCCATGCTGAGCGGAATCCAAACAAGATTCCAAGGGTTCCTCAAGGACAGCAACCCGACGCATTAGCTGGTTGCACCACAAATGAACTAGGTATGTGCCGCTTTTCAATAAACGCCTTCGATGCCAGTTTGAATAAATAGATATGTGGCTCTGCGATGAAGCATAACATCTCTTAAATTCCTCGCATGTTGAGCGGAATCGAAACAAGATCCCAACGGTTCCTCAAGGACAGCAACCCGACGCATTAGCTGGTTGCACCAGAAATTAACTAGGTGTGTCCCGCATTTCAATGAACGCCTTCGATGGCAGTTTGAATAAATAGGTACGTGGCAACGCAATGACGAATAAGATCTCTCAAATTCCTCCCATGCTGAGCGGAATCGAAACAAGATCGAAAGGGTTCTTCAAGGACAGCAACCCGACGCATTAGCTGGTTGCGCCACAAATGAACTAGGTTATATGCCGCTTTGCAATGAACGCCTTCAATTCCAGTTTGAATAAATAGGTATGTGGCACTGCAATGACGAATAAGATCTCTTAAATTCCTCCTATGCTGAGCGGAATCGAAACAAGATCATAAGGGTTCCTCAAGGACAGCAAGCCGACGCATTAGCTGGTTGCACCACAAATTAACTTGGTGTGTGCCGCTTTTCAATGAATGCGTTCGATGGCAGTTTGAATAAATAGGTAGGTGGCACTGCAATGACGAATAAGATCCATTAATTTCCTCCCATGCTGAGCGGAATGGAACGCAGATTCCAAGGGTTCTTCAAGGACAGCAACCCGACGCATTAGCTGGTTGCACCACCAATGAACTAGGCATGTGCCGTTTTTCAAAGAACGCCTTCGATGTCAGTTTGAATAAATAGATATGTGGCACTGCAATTACGAATAAGATCTCTCAAATTCCTCACATGCTGAGCGGAATCGAAACAAGATCCCAACGGTTCCTCAAGATCCGCAGCCCGACGCATTAGCTGGTTGCAGCACAAATTAACTAGGTATGAGCCGCTTTTCAATTAACGCCTTCGATGTCAGTTTGAATAAATAGGTATGTGGCTCTGCAATTACGAATAAGATCTCTCAAATTCCTCCCATGCTGAGCGGAATCGAACCAAGATTCCAAGTGTTCCTCAAGGACAGCAACCCGACGCATTAGCTGGTTGCGCCACAAATGAACTAGGTATGTGCCGCTTTTCAATGAACGCCTTCGATGCCAGTTTGAATAAATAGGTATGTGGCACTGCAATGAGGAATAAGATCTCTTAAGTTCCTCCCATGCTGAGCGGAATCGGACCAAGATTCCAAGGGTTCTCGACGACAGCAAGCCGACGCATTAGCTGGTTGCACCACAAATTAACTTGGTGTGTGCCGCTTTTCAATGAATGCGTTCGATGGCAGTTTGAATAAATAGGTAGGTGGCACTGCAATGACGAATAAGATCCATTAATTTCCTCCCATGCTGAGCGGAATGGAACGCAGATTCCAAGGGTTCTTCAAGGACAGCAACCCGACGCATTAGCTGGTTGCACCACCAATGAACTAGGCATGTGCCGTTTTTCAATGAACGCCTTCGATGTCAGTTTGAATAAATAGGTATGTGGCACTGCAATTACGAATAAGATCTCTCAAATTCCTCACATGCTGAGCGGAATCGAAACAAGATCCCAACGGTTCCTCAAGGACCGCAACCCGACGCATTAGCTGGTTGCAGCACAAATTAACTAGGTATGAGCCGCTTTTCAATGAACGCCTTCAATGCCAGTTTGAATAAATAGGTATGTGGCACTGCAATGACGAACAAGATCTCTTAATTTCCTCCCTTGCTGAGCGGAATCGAAACAAGATCGAAACGTTTCTTCAAGGACAGCAACCCGACGCATTAGCTGGTTGCGCCACAAATGAACTAGGTTATATGCCGCTTTGCAATGAACGCCTTCAATGCCAGTTTGAAAAAATAGGTATGTAGAACTGCAATGACGCATAAGATCTCTTAAGTTCCTCCTATACTGAGCGGAATCGAACGAAGATTCCAAAGGTTCCTCAAGTACATCAACCCGACGCATTTGCTGGTTGTGCCACAAATGAACTAGGTATGTGCCGCTTTTCAATGAACGCCTTCGATGCCAGTTTAAATAAAAAGGTAGGTGACACTGCAATGACGAATAAGATCTCCTAAATTCCTCCTATGCTGAGCGGAAACGAAGCAAGATCCCAACGGTTACTCAAGGACATCAACCCGACGTATTGGCTGGTTTCATCACAAATTAACTAGGTGTGTGCCGCTTTTCAATGAACGCCTTCGATGGCAGTTTGAATAAATAGGTACGTGGCAACGCAATTACGAATAAGATCTCTTAAATTCCTCCTATGCTTAGCGGAATCGAAACAAGATCATAACGGTTCCTCAAGGACAGCAAGCCGACGCATTAGCTGGTTGCACCACAAATTAACTTGGTGTGTGCCGCTTTTCAATGAATGCGTTCGATGGCAGTTTGAATAAATAGGTA
The DNA here is from genome assembly GCF_050947875.1 of Dermacentor variabilis. Lineage (NCBI taxonomy): Eukaryota > Metazoa > Arthropoda > Arachnida > Ixodida > Ixodidae > Dermacentor > Dermacentor variabilis. The sequence goes on along the minus strand of NC_134573.1, from coordinate 28,432,625 downwards.
GGTGGCACTGCAATGACGAATAAGATCCCTCAATTTCCTCCCATGCTGAGCGGAATCCAAACAAGATTCCAAGGGTTCCTCAAGGACAGCAACCCGACGCATTAGCTGGTTGCACCACAAATGAACTAGGTATGTGCCGCTTTTCAATAAACGCCTTCGATGCCAGTTTGAATAAATAGATATGTGGCTCTGCGATGAAGCATAACATCTCTTAAATTCCTCGCATGTTGAGCGGAATCGAAACAAGATCCCAACGGTTCCTCAAGGACAGCAACCCGACGCATTAGCTGGTTGCACCAGAAATTAACTAGGTGTGTCCTGCATTTCAATGAACGCCTTCGATGGCAGTTTGAATAAATAGGTACGTGGCAACGCAATGACGAATAAGATCTCTCAAATTCCTCCCATGCTGAGCGGAATCGAAACAAGATCGAAAGGGTTCTTCAAGGACAGCAACACGACGCATTAGCTGGTTGCGCCACAAATGAACTAGGTTATATGCCGCTTTGCAATGAACGCCTTCAATTCCAGTTTGAATAAATAGGTAGGTGGCACTGCAATGACGAATAAGATCCCTTAATTTCCTCCCATGCTGAGCGGAATGGAACGAAGATTCCAAGGGTTCTTCAAGGACAGCAACCCGACGCATTAGATGGTTGCACCACCAATGAACTAGGCATGTGCCGTTTTTCAATGAACGCCTTCGATGTCAGTTTGAATAAATAGGTATGTGGCACTGCAATTACGAATAAGATCTCTCAAATTCCTCCCATGCTGAGCGGAATCGAAGCAAGATCCCAACGGTTCCTCAAGGACCGCAACCCGACGCATTAGCTGGTTGCAGCACAAATTAACTAGGTATGAGCCGCTTTTCAATGAACGCCTTCAATGCCAGTTTGAATAAATAGGTATGTGGCACTGCAATGACGAACAAGATCTCTTAATTTCCTCCCTTGCTGAGCGGAATCGAAACAAGATCGAAACGTTTCTTCAAGGACAGCAACCCGACGCATTAGCTGGTTGCGCCACAAATGAACTAGGTTATATGCCGCTTTGCAATGAACGCCTTCAATGCCAGTTTGAATAAATAGGTATGTGGCACTGCAATGACGAATAAGATGTCTTAATTTCCTGCCATGCTGAGCGGAATCGAACGAAGATTCCAAGGGTTCTTCAAGGACAACAACCCGACGCATTAGATGGTTGCACCACCAATGAACTAGGCATGTGCCGCTTTTCAATGAACGCCTTCGATGGCAGTTTGAATAAATGGGTGTGTGGTACTGCAATGACGAATAAAATCTCCTAAATTCCTCCCATGCTGAGCGGAAACGAAACAAGATCCCAACGGTTACTCAAGGACATCAACGCGACGTATTAGCTGGTTTCATCACAAATTAACTGGGTGTGTGCCGCTTTTCAATGAACGCCTTCGATGGCAGTGAATAAATAGGTACGTGGCAACGCAATTACGAATAAGATCTCTTAAATTCCTCCTATGCTGAGCGGAATCGAAACAAGATCATAACGGTTCCTCAAGGACAGCAGGCCGACGCATTAGCTGGTTGCACCACTAATAAACTAGGTGTGTGCCGGTTTTCAATGAACGTCTTCGATGCCAATTTGAATAAGTAGGTATATGGCCCTGCAATGACCAATAAGATCTCTTAAATTCCTCCCACGCTGAGCGGAATCAAAACAAGATCCGGACGCTTCCTCAAGGACAGCAAGCCGACGCATTAGCTGGTTGCACCACAAATTAACTTGGTGTGTGCCGCTTTTCAATGAATGCGTTCGATGGCAGTTTGAATAAATAGGTAGGTGGCACTGCAATGACGAATAAGATCCCTTAATTTTCTCCCATGCTGAGCGGAATCCAACCAAGATTCCAAGGGTTCCTCAAGGACAGCAACCCGACGCATTAGCTGGTTGCACCACAAATGAACTAGGTATGTGCCGCTTTTCAATAAACGCCTTCGATGCCAGTTTGAATAAATAGATATGTGGCTCTGCGATGAAGCATAACATCTCTTAAATTCCTCGCATGTTGAGCGGAATCGAAACAAGATCCCAACGGTTCCTTAAGGACAGCAACCCGACGCATTAGCTGGTTGCACCAGAAATTAACTAGGTGTGTCCCGCTTTTCAATGAACGCCTTCGATGGCAGTTTGAATTAATAGGTACGCGGCAACGCAATGACGAATAAGATCTCTCAAATTCCTCCCATGCTGAGCGGAATCGAAACAAGATCGAAAGGGTTCTTCAAGGACAGCAACCCGACGCATTAGTTGGTTGCGCCACAAATGAACTAGGTTATATGCCGCTTTGCAATGAACGCCTTCAATGCCAGTTTGAATAAATAGGTATGTGGCACTGCAATGACGAATAAGATGTCTTAATTTCCTCCCATGCTGAGCGGAATCGAACGAAGATTCCAAGGGTTCTTCAAGGACAGCAACCAGACGCATTAGATGGTTGCACCACCAATGAACTAGGCATGTGCCGCTTTTCAATGAACGCCTTCGATGTCAGTTTGAATAAATAGGTATGTGGCACTGCAATTACGAATAAGATCTCTCAAATTCCTCCCATGCTGAGCGGAATCGAAACAAGATCCCAACGGTTCCTCAAGGACCGCAACCCGACGCATTAGCTGGTTGCAGCACAAATTAACTAGGTAAGAGCCGCTTTTCAATGAACGCCTTCAATGCCAGTTTGAATAAATAGGTATGTGGCACTGCAATGACGAACAAGATCTCTTAATTTCCTCCCATGCTGAGCGGAATCGAACCAAGATTCCAAGTGTTCCTCAAGGATAGCAACCCGACGCATTAGCTGGTTGCACCACAAATGAACTAGGTATGTGCCGCTTTTCAATAAACGCCTTCGATGGCAGTGAATAAATAGGTACGTGGCAACGCAATTACGAATAAGATCTCTTAAATTCCTCCTATGCTGAGCGGAATCGAAACAAGATCATAACGGTTCCTCAAGGACAGCAAGCCGACGCATTAGCTGGTTGCACCACAAATAAACTAGGTGTGTGCCGGTTTTCAATGAACGTCTTCGATGCCAATTTGAATAAGTAGGTATATGGCCCTGCAATGACCAATAAGATCTCTTAAATTCCTCCCACGCTGAGCGGAATCAAAACAAGATCCGGACGCTTCCTCAAGGAGAGCAACCCGACGCATTAGCTCTTTGCAGCAAAAATTAACTTGGTGTCTGCAGCTTTTCAATGAACCACTTCGATGCCAGTTTGAATAAATAGGTATGTAGGACTGCAATGACGAACAAGATCTCTTAAGTTCCTGCTATACTGAGCGGAATCGAACCAAGATTCCAAAGGTTCCTCAAGTACATCAACCCGACGCATTTGCTGGTTGTGCCACAAATGAACTAGGTATGTGCCGCTTATCAATGAACGCCTACGATGCCAGTTTAAATAAAAAGGTAGGTGACACTGCAATGACGAATAAGATCTCCTAAATTCCTCCTATGCTGAGCGGAAACGAAGCAAGATCCCAACGGTTACTCAAGGATATCAACCCGACGTATTAGCTGGTTTCATCACAAATTAACTAGGTGTGTGCCGCTTTTCAATGAACGCCTTCGATGGCAGTTTGAATAAATAGGTACGTGGCAACGCAATTACGAATAAGATCTCTTAAATTCCTCCTATGCTGAGCGGAATCGAAACAAGATCATAATGGTTCCTCAAGGACAGCAAGCCGACGCATTAGCTGGTTGCACCACAAATTAACTTGGTGTGTGCCGCTTTTCAATGAATGCGTTCGATGGCAGTTTGAATAAATAGGTAGGTGGCACTGCAATGACGAATAAGATCCCTTAATTTTCTCCCATGCTGAGCGGAATCCAACCAAGATTCCAAGGGTTCCTCAAGGACAGCAACCCGACGCATTAGCTGGTTGCACCACAAATGAACTAGGTATGTGCCGCTTTTCAATAAACGCCTTCGATGCCAGTTTGAATAAATAGATATGTGGCTCTGCGATGAAGCATAACATCTCTTAAATTCCTCGCATGTTGAGCGGAATCGAAACAAGATCCCAACGGTTCCTTAAGGACAGCAACCCGACGCATTAGCTGGTTGCACCAGAAATTAACTAGGTGTGTCCCGCTTTTCAATGAACGCCTTCGATGGCAGTTTGAATTAATAGGTACGCGGCAACGCAATGACGAATAAGATCTCTCAAATTCCTCCCATGCTGAGCGGAATCGAAACAAGATCGAAAGGGTTCTTCAAGGACAGCAACCCGACGCATTAGCTGGTTGCGCCACAAATGAACTAGGTTATATGCCGCTTTGCAATGAACGCCTTCAATGCCAGTTTGAATAAATAGGTATGTGGCACTGCAATGACGAATAAGATGTCTTAATTTCCTCCCATGCTGAGCGGAATCGAACGAAGATTCCAAGGGTTCTTCAAGGACAGCAACCAGACGCATTAGATGGTTGCACCACCAATGAACTAGGCATGTGCCGCTTTTCAATGAACGCCTTCGATGTCAGTTTGAATAAATAGGTATGTGGCACTGCAATTACGAATAAGATCTCTCAAATTCCTCCCATGCTGAGCGGAATCGAAACAAGATCCCAACGGTTCCTCAAGGACCGCAACCCGACGCATTAGCTGGTTGCAGCACAAATTAACTAGGTAAGAGCAGCTTTTCAATGAACGCCTTCAATGCCAGTTTGAATAAATAGGTATGTGGCACTGCAATGACGAACAAGATCTCTTAATTTCCTCCCATGCTGAGCGGAATCGAACCAAGATTCCAAGTGTTCCTCAAGGATAGCAACCCGACGCATTAGCTGGTTGCACCACAAATGAACTAGGTATGTGCCGCTTTTCAATAAACGCCTTCGGTGGCAGTGAATAAATAGGTACGTGGCAACGCAATTACGAATAAGATCTCTTAAATTCCTCCTATGCTGAGCGGAATCGAAACAACATCATAACGGTTCCTCAAGGACAGCAAGCCGACGCATTAGCTGGTTGCACCACAAATAAACTAGGTGTGTGCCGGTTTTCAATGAACGTCTTCGATGCCAATTTGAATAAGTAGGTATATGGCCCTGCAATGACCAATAAGATCTCTTAAATTCCTCCCACGCTGAGCGGAATCAAAACAAGATCCGGACTCTTCCTCAAGGAGAGCAACCCGACGCATTAGCTCTTTGCAGCAAAAATTAACTTGGTGTCTGCAGCTTTTCAATGAACCACTTCGATGCCAGTTTGAATAAATAGATATGTAGGACTGCAATGACGAACAAGATCTCTTAAGTTCCTGCTATACTGAGCGGAATCGAAACAAGATTCCAAAGGTTCCTCAAGTACATCAACCCGACGCATTTGCTGGTTGTGCCACAAATGAACTAGGTATGTGCCGCTTATCAATGAACGCCTACGATGCCAGTTTAAATAAAAAGGTAGGTGACACTGCAATGACGAATAAGATCTCCTAAATTCCTCCTATGCTGAGCGGAAACGAAGCAAGATCCCAACGGTTACTCAAGGATATCAACCCGACGTATTAGCTGGTTTCATCACAAATTAACTAGGTGTGTGCCGCTTTTCAATGAACGCCTTCGATGGCAGTTTGAATAAATAGGTACGTGGCAACGCAATTACGAATAAGATCTCTTAAATTCCTCCTATGCTGAGCGGAATCGAAACAAGATCATAATGGTTCCTCAAGGACAGCAAGCCGACGCATTAGCTGGTTGCACCACAAATTAACTTGGTGTGTGCCGCTTTTCAATGAATGCGTTCGATGGCAGTTTGAATAAATAGGTAGGTGGCACTGCAATGACGAATAAGATCCCTTAATTTTCTCCCATGCTGAGCGGAATCCAACCAAGATTCCAAGGGTTCCTCAAGGACAGCAACCCGACGCATTAGCTGGTTGCACCACAAATGAACTAGGTATGTGCCGCTTTTCAATAAACGCCTTCGATGCCAGTTTGAATAAATAGATATGTGGCTCTGCGATGAAGCATAACATCTCTTAAATTCCTCGCATGTTGAGCGGAATCGAAACAAGATCCCAACGGTTCCTTAAGGACAGCAACCCGACGCATTAGCTGGTTGCACCAGAAATTAACTAGGTGTGTCCCGCTTTTCAATGAACGCCTTCGATGGCAGTTTGAATTAATAGGTACGCGGCAACGCAATGACGAATAAGATCTCTCAAATTCCTCCCATGCTGAGCGGAATCGAAACAAGATCGAAAGGGTTCTTCAAGGACAGCAACCCGACGCATTAGCTGGTTGCGCCACAAATGAACTAGGTTATATGCCGCTTTGCAATGAACGCCTTCAATGCCAGTTTGAATAAATAGGTATGTGGCACTGCAATGACGAATAAGATGTCTTAATTTCCTCCCATGCTGAGCGGAATCGAACGAAGATTCCAAGGGTTCTTCAAGGACAGCAACCAGACGCATTAGATGGTTGCACCACCAATGAACTAGGCATGTGCCGCTTTTCAATGAACGCCTTCGATGTCAGTTTGAATAAATAGGTATGTGGCACTGCAATTACGAATAAGATCTCTCAAATTCCTCCCATGCTGAGCGGAATCGAAACAAGATCCCAACGGTTCCTCAAGGACCGCAACCCGATGCATTAGCTGGTTGCACCACAAATGAACTAGGTATGTGCCGCTTTTCAATAAACGCCTTCGATGCCAGTTTGAATAAATAGATATGTGGCTCTGCGATGAAGCATAACATCTCTTAAATTCCTCGCATGTTGAGCGGAATCGAAACAAGATCCCAACGGTTCCTCAAGGACAGCAACCCGACGCATTAGCTGGTTGCACCAGAAATTAACTAGGTGTGTCCCGCATTTCAATGAACGCCTTCGATGGCAGTTTGAATAAATAGGTACGTGGCAACGCAATGACGAATAAGATCTCTCAAATTCCTCCCATGCTGAGCGGAATCGAAACAAGATCGAAAGGGTTCTTCAAGGACAGCAACCCGACGCATTAGCTGGTTGCGCCACAAATGAACTAGGTTATATGCCGCTTTGCAATGAACGCCTTCAATTCCAGTTTGAATAAATAGGTATGTGGCACTGCAATGACGAATAAGATCTCTTAAATTCCTCCTATGCTGAGCGGAATCGAAACAAGATCATAAGGGTTCCTCAAGGACAGCAAGCCGACGCATTAGCTGGTTGCACCACAAATTAACTTGGTGTGTGCCGCTTTTCAATGAATGCGTTCGATGGCAGTTTGAATAAATAGGTAGGTGGCACTGCAATGACGAATAAGATCCATTAATTTCCTCCCATGCTGAGCGGAATGGAACGCAGATTCCAAGGGTTCTTCAAGGACAGCAACCCGACGCATTAGCTGGTTGCACCACCAATGAACTAGGCATGTGCCGTTTTTCAAAGAACGCCTTCGATGTCAGTTTGAATAAATAGATATGTGGCACTGCAATTACGAATAAGATCTCTCAAATTCCTCACATGCTGAGCGGAATCGAAACAAGATCCCAACGGTTCCTCAAGATCCGCAGCCCGACGCATTAGCTGGTTGCAGCACAAATTAACTAGGTATGAGCCGCTTTTCAATTAACGCCTTCGATGTCAGTTTGAATAAATAGGTATGTGGCTCTGCAATTACGAATAAGATCTCTCAAATTCCTCCCATGCTGAGCGGAATCGAACCAAGATTCCAAGTGTTCCTCAAGGACAGCAACCCGACGCATTAGCTGGTTGCGCCACAAATGAACTAGGTATGTGCCGCTTTTCAATGAACGCCTTCGATGCCAGTTTGAATAAATAGGTATGTGGCACTGCAATGAGGAATAAGATCTCTTAAGTTCCTCCCATGCTGAGCGGAATCGGACCAAGATTCCAAGGGTTCTCGACGACAGCAAGCCGACGCATTAGCTGGTTGCACCACAAATTAACTTGGTGTGTGCCGCTTTTCAATGAATGCGTTCGATGGCAGTTTGAATAAATAGGTAGGTGGCACTGCAATGACGAATAAGATCCATTAATTTCCTCCCATGCTGAGCGGAATGGAACGCAGATTCCAAGGGTTCTTCAAGGACAGCAACCCGACGCATTAGCTGGTTGCACCACCAATGAACTAGGCATGTGCCGTTTTTCAATGAACGCCTTCGATGTCAGTTTGAATAAATAGGTATGTGGCACTGCAATTACGAATAAGATCTCTCAAATTCCTCACATGCTGAGCGGAATCGAAACAAGATCCCAACGGTTCCTCAAGGACCGCAACCCGACGCATTAGCTGGTTGCAGCACAAATTAACTAGGTATGAGCCGCTTTTCAATGAACGCCTTCAATGCCAGTTTGAATAAATAGGTATGTGGCACTGCAATGACGAACAAGATCTCTTAATTTCCTCCCTTGCTGAGCGGAATCGAAACAAGATCGAAACGTTTCTTCAAGGACAGCAACCCGACGCATTAGCTGGTTGCGCCACAAATGAACTAGGTTATATGCCGCTTTGCAATGAACGCCTTCAATGCCAGTTTGAAAAAATAGGTATGTAGAACTGCAATGACGCATAAGATCTCTTAAGTTCCTCCTATACTGAGCGGAATCGAACGAAGATTCCAAAGGTTCCTCAAGTACATCAACCCGACGCATTTGCTGGTTGTGCCACAAATGAACTAGGTATGTGCCGCTTTTCAATGAACGCCTTCGATGCCAGTTTAAATAAAAAGGTAGGTGACACTGCAATGACGAATAAGATCTCCTAAATTCCTCCTATGCTGAGCGGAAACGAAGCAAGATCCCAACGGTTACTCAAGGACATCAACCCGACGTATTGGCTGGTTTCATCACAAATTAACTAGGTGTGTGCCGCTTTTCAATGAACGCCTTCGATGGCAGTTTGAATAAATAGGTACGTGGCAACGCAATTACGAATAAGATCTCTTAAATTCCTCCTATGCTTAGCGGAATCGAAACAAGATCATAACGGTTCCTCAAGGACAGCAAGCCGACGCATTAGCTGGTTGCACCACAAATTAACTTGGTGTGTGCCGCTTTTCAATGAATGCGTTCGATGGCAGTTTGAATAAATAGGTAGGTGGCACTGCAATGACGAATAAGATCCCTCAATTTCCTCCCATGCTGAGCGGAATCCAAACAAGATTCCAAGGGTTCCTCAAGGACAGCAACCCGACGCATTAGCTGGTTGCACCACAAATGAACTAGGTATGTGCCGCTTTTCAATAAACGCCTTCGATGCCAGTTTGAATAAATAGATATGTGGCTCTGCGATGAAGCATAACATCTCTTAAATTCCTCGCATGTTGAGCGGAATCGAAACAAGATCCCAACGGTTCCTCAAGGACAGCAACCCGACGCATTAGCTGGTTGCACCAGAAATTAACTAGGTGTGTCCTGCATTTCAATGAACGCCTTCGATGGCAGTTTGAATAAATAGGTACGTGGCAACGCAATGACGAATAAGATCTCTCAAATTCCTCCCATGCTGAGCGGAATCGAAACAAGATCGAAAGGGTTCTTCAAGGACAGCAACACGACGCATTAGCTGGTTGCGCCACAAATGAACTAGGTTATATGCCGCTTTGCAATGAACGCCTTCAATTCCAGTTTGAATAAATAGGTAGGTGGCACTGCAATGACGAATAAGATCCCTTAATTTCCTCCCATGCTGAGCGGAATGGAACGAAGATTCCAAGGGTTCTTCAAGGACAGCAACCCGACGCATTAGATGGTTGCACCACCAATGAACTAGGCATGTGCCGTTTTTCAATGAACGCCTTCGATGTCAGTTTGAATAAATAGGTATGTGGCACTGCAATTACGAATAAGATCTCTCAAATTCCTCCCATGCTGAGCGGAATCGAAGCAAGATCCCAACGGTTCCTCAAGGACCGCAACCCGACGCATTAGCTGGTTGCAGCACAAATTAACTAGGTATGAGCCGCTTTTCAATGAACGCCTTCAATGCCAGTTTGAATAAATAGGTATGTGGCACTGCAATGACGAACAAGATCTCTTAATTTCCTCCCTTGCTGAGCGGAATCGAAACAAGATCGAAACGTTTCTTCAAGGACAGCAACCCGACGCATTAGCTGGTTGCGCCACAAATGAACTAGGTTATATGCCGCTTTGCAATGAACGCCTTCAATGCCAGTTTGAATAAATAGGTATGTGGCACTGCAATGACGAATAAGATGTCTTAATTTCCTCCCATGCTGAGCGGAATCGAACGAAGATTCCAAGGGTTCTTCAAGGACAACAACCCGACGCATTAGATGGTTGCACCACCAATGAACTAGGCATGTGCCGCTTTTCAATGAACGCCTTCGATGGCAGTTTGAATAAATGGGTGTGTGGTACTGCAATGACGAATAAAATCTCCTAAATTCCTCCCATGCTGAGCGGAAACGAAACAAGATCCCAACGGTTACTCAAGGACATCAACGCGACGTATTAGCTGGTTTCATCACAAATTAACTGGGTGTGTGCCGCTTTTCAATGAACGCCTTCGATGGCAGTGAATAAATAGGTACGTGGCAACGCAATTACGAATAAGATCTCTTAAATTCCTCCTATGCTGAGCGGAATCGAAACAAGATCATAACGGTTCCTCAAGGACAGCAGGCCGACGCATTAGCTGGTTGCACCACTAATAAACTAGGTGTGTGCCGGTTTTCAATGAACGTCTTCGATGCCAATTTGAATAAGTAGGTATATGGCCCTGCAATGACCAATAAGATCTCTTAAATTCCTCCCACGCTGAGCGGAATCAAAACAAGATCCGGACGCTTCCTCAAGGACAGCAAGCCGACGCATTAGCTGGTTGCACCACAAATTAACTTGGTGTGTGCCGCTTTTCAATGAATGCGTTCGATGGCAGTTTGAATAAATAGGTAGGTGGCACTGCAATGACGAATAAGATCCCTTAATTTTCTCCCATGCTGAGCGGAATCCAACCAAGATTCCAAGGGTTCCTCAAGGACAGCAACCCGACGCATTAGCTGGTTGCACCACAAATGAACTAGGTATGTGCCGCTTTTCAATAAACGCCTTCGATGCCAGTTTGAATAAATAGATATGTGGCTCTGCGATGAAGCATAACATCTCTTAAATTCCTCGCATGTTGAGCGGAATCGAAACAAGATCCCAACGGTTCCTTAAGGACAGCAACCCGACGCATTAGCTGGTTGCACCAGAAATTAACTAGGTGTGTCCCGCTTTTCAATGAACGCCTTCGATGGCAGTTTGAATTAATAGGTACGCGGCAACGCAATGACGAATAAGATCTCTCAAATTCCTCCCATGCTGAGCGGAATCGAAACAAGATCGAAAGGGTTCTTCAAGGACAGCAACCCGACGCATTAGTTGGTTGCGCCACAAATGAACTAGGTTATATGCCGCTTTGCAATGAACGCCTTCAATGCCAGTTTGAATAAATAGGTATGTGGCACTGCAATGACGAATAAGATGTCTTAATTTCCTCCCATGCTGAGCGGAATCGAACGAAGATTCCAAGGGTTCTTCAAGGACAGCAACCAGACGCATTAGATGGTTGCACCACCAATGAACTAGGCATGTGCCGCTTTTCAATGAACGCCTTCGATGTCAGTTTGAATAAATAGGTATGTGGCACTGCAATTACGAATAAGATCTCTCAAATTCCTCCCATGCTGAGCGGAATCGAAACAAGATCCCAACGGTTCCTCAAGGACCGCAACCCGACGCATTAGCTGGTTGCAGCACAAATTAACTAGGTAAGAGCCGCTTTTCAATGAACGCCTTCAATGCCAGTTTGAATAAATAGGTATGTGGCACTGCAATGACGAACAAGATCTCTTAATTTCCTCCCATGCTGAGCGGAATCGAACCAAGATTCCAAGTGTTCCTCAAGGATAGCAACCCGACGCATTAGCTGGTTGCACCACAAATGAACTAGGTATGTGCCGCTTTTCAATAAACGCCTTCGATGGCAGTGAATAAATAGGTACGTGGCAACGCAATTACGAATAAGATCTCTTAAATTCCTCCTATGCTGAGCGGAATCGAAACAAGATCATAACGGTTCCTCAAGGACAGCAAGCCGACGCATTAGCTGGTTGCACCACAAATAAACTAGGTGTGTGCCGGTTTTCAATGAACGTCTTCGATGCCAATTTGAATAAGTAGGTATATGGCCCTGCAATGACCAATAAGATCTCTTAAATTCCTCCCACGCTGAGCGGAATCAAAACAAGATCCGGACGCTTCCTCAAGGAGAGCAACCCGACGCATTAGCTCTTTGCAGCAAAAATTAACTTGGTGTCTGCAGCTTTTCAATGAACCACTTCGATGCCAGTTTGAATAAATAGGTATGTAGGACTGCAATGACGAACAAGATCTCTTAAGTTCCTGCTATACTGAGCGGAATCGAACCAAGATTCCAAAGGTTCCTCAAGTACATCAACCCGACGCATTTGCTGGTTGTGCCACAAATGAACTAGGTATGTGCCGCTTATCAATGAACGCCTACGATGCCAGTTTAAATAAAAAGGTAGGTGACACTGCAATGACGAATAAGATCTCCTAAATTCCTCCTATGCTGAGCGGAAACGAAGCAAGATCCCAACGGTTACTCAAGGATATCAACCCGACGTATTAGCTGGTTTCATCACAAATTAACTAGGTGTGTGCCGCTTTTCAATGAACGCCTTCGATGGCAGTTTGAATAAATAGGTACGTGGCAACGCAATTACGAATAAGATCTCTTAAATTCCTCCTATGCTGAGCGGAATCGAAACAAGATCATAATGGTTCCTCAAGGACAGCAAGCCGACGCATTAGCTGGTTGCACCACAAATTAACTTGGTGTGTGCCGCTTTTCAATGAATGCGTTCGATGGCAGTTTGAATAAATAGGTAGGTGGCACTGCAATGACGAATAAGATCCCTTAATTTTCTCCCATGCTGAGCGGAATCCAACCAAGATTCCAAGGGTTCCTCAAGGACAGCAACCCGACGCATTAGCTGGTTGCACCACAAATGAACTAGGTATGTGCCGCTTTTCAATAAACGCCTTCGATGCCAGTTTGAATAAATAGATATGTGGCTCTGCGATGAAGCATAACATCTCTTAAATTCCTCGCATGTTGAGCGGAATCGAAACAAGATCCCAACGGTTCCTTAAGGACAGCAACCCGACGCATTAGCTGGTTGCACCAGAAATTAACTAGGTGTGTCCCGCTTTTCAATGAACGCCTTCGATGGCAGTTTGAATTAATAGGTACGCGGCAACGCAATGACGAATAAGATCTCTCAAATTCCTCCCATGCTGAGCGGAATCGAAACAAGATCGAAAGGGTTCTTCAAGGACAGCAACCCGACGCATTAGCTGGTTGCGCCACAAATGAACTAGGTTATATGCCGCTTTGCAATGAACGCCTTCAATGCCAGTTTGAATAAATAGGTATGTGGCACTGCAATGACGAATAAGATGTCTTAATTTCCTCCCATGCTGAGCGGAATCGAACGAAGATTCCAAGGGTTCTTCAAGGACAGCAACCAGACGCATTAGATGGTTGCACCACCAATGAACTAGGCATGTGCCGCTTTTCAATGAACGCCTTCGATGTCAGTTTGAATAAATAGGTATGTGGCACTGCAATTACGAATAAGATCTCTCAAATTCCTCCCATGCTGAGCGGAATCGAAACAAGATCCCAACGGTTCCTCAAGGACCGCAACCCGACGCATTAGCTGGTTGCAGCACAAATTAACTAGGTAAGAGCAGCTTTTCAATGAACGCCTTCAATGCCAGTTTGAATAAATAGGTATGTGGCACTGCAATGACGAACAAGATCTCTTAATTTCCTCCCATGCTGAGCGGAATCGAACCAAGATTCCAAGTGTTCCTCAAGGATAGCAACCCGACGCATTAGCTGGTTGCACCACAAATGAACTAGGTATGTGCCGCTTTTCAATAAACGCCTTCGGTGGCAGTGAATAAATAGGTACGTGGCAACGCAATTACGAATAAGATCTCTTAAATTCCTCCTATGCTGAGCGGAATCGAAACAACATCATAACGGTTCCTCAAGGACAGCAAGCCGACGCATTAGCTGGTTGCACCACAAATAAACTAGGTGTGTGCCGGTTTTCAATGAACGTCTTCGATGCCAATTTGAATAAGTAGGTATATGGCCCTGCAATGACCAATAAGATCTCTTAAATTCCTCCCACGCTGAGCGGAATCAAAACAAGATCCGGACTCTTCCTCAAGGAGAGCAACCCGACGCATTAGCTCTTTGCAGCAAAAATTAACTTGGTGTCTGCAGCTTTTCAATGAACCACTTCGATGCCAGTTTGAATAAATAGATATGTAGGACTGCAATGACGAACAAGATCTCTTAAGTTCCTGCTATACTGAGCGGAATCGAAACAAGATTCCAAAGGTTCCTCAAGTACATCAACCCGACGCATTTGCTGGTTGTGCCACAAATGAACTAGGTATGTGCCGCTTATCAATGAACGCCTACGATGCCAGTTTAAATAAAAAGGTAGGTGACACTGCAATGACGAATAAGATCTCCTAAATTCCTCCTATGCTGAGCGGAAACGAAGCAAGATCCCAACGGTTACTCAAGGATATCAACCCGACGTATTAGCTGGTTTCATCACAAATTAACTAGGTGTGTGCCGCTTTTCAATGAACGCCTTCGATGGCAGTTTGAATAAATAGGTACGTGGCAACGCAATTACGAATAAGATCTCTTAAATTCCTCCTATGCTGAGCGGAATCGAAACAAGATCATAATGGTTCCTCAAGGACAGCAAGCCGACGCATTAGCTGGTTGCACCACAAATTAACTTGGTGTGTGCCGCTTTTCAATGAATGCGTTCGATGGCAGTTTGAATAAATAGGTAGGTGGCACTGCAATGACGAATAAGATCCCTTAATTTTCTCCCATGCTGAGCGGAATCCAACCAAGATTCCAAGGGTTCCTCAAGGACAGCAACCCGACGCATTAGCTGGTTGCACCACAAATGAACTAGGTATGTGCCGCTTTTCAATAAACGCCTTCGATGCCAGTTTGAATAAATAGATATGTGGCTCTGCGATGAAGCATAACATCTCTTAAATTCCTCGCATGTTGAGCGGAATCGAAACAAGATCCCAACGGTTCCTTAAGGACAGCAACCCGACGCATTAGCTGGTTGCACCAGAAATTAACTAGGTGTGTCCCGCTTTTCAATGAACGCCTTCGATGGCAGTTTGAATTAATAGGTACGCGGCAACGCAATGACGAATAAGATCTCTCAAATTCCTCCCATGCTGAGCGGAATCGAAACAAGATCGAAAGGGTTCTTCAAGGACAGCAACCCGACGCATTAGCTGGTTGCGCCACAAATGAACTAGGTTATATGCCGCTTTGCAATGAACGCCTTCAATGCCAGTTTGAATAAATAGGTATGTGGCACTGCAATGACGAATAAGATGTCTTAATTTCCTCCCATGCTGAGCGGAATCGAACGAAGATTCCAAGGGTTCTTCAAGGACAGCAACCAGACGCATTAGATGGTTGCACCACCAATGAACTAGGCATGTGCCGCTTTTCAATGAACGCCTTCGATGTCAGTTTGAATAAATAGGTATGTGGCACTGCAATTACGAATAAGATCTCTCAAATTCCTCCCATGCTGAGCGGAATCGAAACAAGATCCCAACGGTTCCTCAAGGACCGCAACCCGACGCATTAGCTGGTTGCAGCACAAATTAACTAGGTAAGAGCCGCTTTTCAATGAACGCCTTCAATGCCAGTTTGAATAAATAGGTATGTGGCACTGCAATGACGAACAAGATCTCTTAATTTCCTCCCATGCTGAGCGGAATCGAACCAAGATTCCAAGTGTTCCTCAAGGATAGCAACCCGACGCATTAGCTGGTTGCACCACAAATGAACTAGGTATGTGCCGCTTTTCAATAAACGCCTTCGATGCCAGTTTGAATAAATAGATATGTGGCTCTGCGATGAAGCATAACATCTCTTACATTCCTCGCATGTTGAGCGGAATCGAAACAAGATCCCAACGTTTCCTTAAGGACAGCAACCCGACGCATTAGCTTGTTGCATCACAAATTACCTAGGTGTGTGCCGCTTTTCAATGAACGTCTTCGATGCAAATTTGAATAAATAGGTATATGGCCCTGCAATGACGAATAAGATCTCTCAAATTCCTCCCATGCTGAGCGGAATCGAAACAAGATCGAAACGTTTCTTCAAGGACAGCAACCCGACGCATTAGCTGGTTGCGCCACAAATGAACTAGGTTATATGCCGCTTTGCAATGAACGCCTTCAATGCCAGTTTGAATAAATAGGTATGTGGCACTGCAATGACAAATAAGATGTCTTAATTTCCTCCCATGCTGAGCGGAATCGAACGAAGATTCCAAGGGTTCTTCAAGGACATCAACCCGACGCATTAGATGGTTGCACCACCAATGAACTAGGCATGTGCCGCTTTTCAATGAACGCCTTCGATGGCAGTTTCAATAAATGGGTATGTGGTACTGCAATGACGAATAAGATCTCCTAAATTCCTCCCATGCTGAGCGGAAACGAAACAAGATCCCAACGGTTACTCAAGCACATCAACCCGACGTATTAGCTGGTTTCATCACAAATTAACTAGGTGTGTGCCGCTTTTCAATGAACGCCTTCGATGGCAGTTTGAACAAATAGGTACGTGGCAATGCAATTACGAATAAGATCTCTTAAATTCCTCCCATCCTGAGCGGAATCGAACCAAGATTCCAAGAGTTCCTCAAGGACAGTACCCGACGCATTAGATGGTTGCACCACCAATGAACTAGGTATGTACCGCTTTTCAATGAACGCCTTCGATGCCAGTTTGAATAAATAGGTATGTGGCACTGCAATGAAGAATAAAATCTCTTAAATTCCTCACGTGCTGAGCGGAATCTAACCAAGATTCGAAAGGTTCCTCAAGGACAGCAACCCGATGCATTAGCTGGTTTCGCCACAATCAACTTGGTATGTGCCGCTTTTCAATAAACGTCTTCGATGCCAGTTCGAATAAATAGATATGTGGCATTGCGATGAAGAATAACATCTCTTAAATTCCTCCCATGCTGAGCGGAATCGAAACAAGAGCCCAACGGTTCCTGAAGGCCAGCAACCCGACGCATTAGCTTGTTGCATCACAAATTACCTAGGTGTGTGCCGCTTATCAATGAACGTCTTCGATGCAAATTTGAATAAATAGGTATATGGCCCTGCAATGACGAATAAGATCTCTCAAATTCCTCCCATGCTGAGCGGAATCGAAAGAAGATCGAAATGTTTCTTCAAGGACAGCAACCCGACGCATTAGCTGGTTGCGCCACAAATGAACTAGGTTATATGCCGCTTTGCAATGAACGCCTTCAATGCCAGTTTGAATAAATAGGTATGTGGCACTGCAATGACGAATAAGATGTCTTAATTTCCTCCCATGCTGAGCGGAATCGAACGAAGATTCCAAGGGTTCTTCAAGGACAGCAACCCGACGCATTAGATGGTTGCACCACCAATGAACTAGGCATGTGCCGCTTTTCAATGAACGCCTTCGACGGCAGTTTGAATAAATGGGTGTGTGGTACTGCAATGACGAATAAGATCTCCTAAATTCCTCCCATGCTGAGCGGAAACGAAACAAGATCCCAACGGTTACTCAAGCACATCAACCCGACGTATTAGCTGGTTTCATCACAAATTAACTAGGTGTGTGCCGCTTTTCAATGAACGCCTTCGATGGCAGTTTGAATAAATAGGTACGTGGCAACGCAATTACGAATAAGATCTCTTAAATTCCTCCTATGCTGAGCGGAATCGAAACAAGATAATAACGGTTCCTCAAGGACTGCAAGCCGACGCATTAGCTGGTTGCGCCACAAATTAACTAGGTGTGTGCCGGTTTTCAATGAACGTCTTCGATGCCAATTTGAATAAGTAGGTATATGGCCCTGCAATGACGAATAAGATCTCTTAATTTCTTCGATGCCAGTTTCAATAAATAGATATGTGGCACTGCGATGAAGAATAACATCTCTTAAATTCCTCGCCAATGACGAATAAGATCTCCTAAATTCCTCCCATGCTGAGCGGAATCGAAACAAGATCCCAATGGTTCCTCAAGGACATCAACCCGACGCATTAGCTGGTTGCATCACAAATTAACTAGGTGTGTGCCGCTTTTCAATGAACGCCTTCGATGCCAGTTTGAATAAATAGGTAGGTGACACTGCAATGACGAATAAGATCTCTTAAATTCCTCCCATCCTGAGCGGAATCGAACCAAGATTCCAAGAGTTCCTCAAGGACAGTACCCGACGCATTAGATGGTTGCACCACCAATGAACTAGGTATGTGCAGCTATTCAATGAACGCCTTCGATGCCAGTTTGAATAAATAGGTATGTGGCACTGGAATGAAGAATAAAATCTCTTAAATTCCTCACGTGCTGAGCGGAATCTAACGAAGATTCGAAAGGTTCCTCAAGGACAGCAACCCGATGCATTAGCTGGTTTCGCCACAATCAACTTGGTATGTGCCGCTTTTCAATAAACGTCTTCGATGCCAGTTCGAATAAATAGATATGTGGCACTGCGATGAAGAATAACATCTCTTAAATTCCTCCCATGCTGAGCGGAATCGAAACAAGAGCCCAACGGTTCCTGAAGGCCAGCAACCCGACGCATTAGCTTGTTGCATCACAAATTACCTAGGTGTGTGCCGCTTTTCAATGAACGTCTTCGATGCAAATTTGAATAAAGAGGTATATGGCCCTGCGATGACGAATAAGATCTCTCAAATTCCTCCCATGCTGAGCGGAATCGTAACAAGATCGAAACGGTTCTTCAAGGACAGCAACCCGACGCATTAGCTGGTTGCGCCACAAATGAACTAGGTTATATGCCGCTTTGCAATGAACGCCTTCAATGCGAGTTTGAATAAATAGGTATGTGGCACTGCAATGACGAATAAGATCTCTTAATTCCCTCCCATGCTGAGCGGAATCGAACGAAGATTCCAAGGGTTCTTCAAGGACAGCAACCCGACGCATTAGATGGTTGCACCACCAATGAACTAGGCATGTGCCGCTTTTCAATGAACGCCTTCGATGGCAGTTTGAATAAGTGGGTATGTGGTACTGCAATGACGAATAAGATCTCCTAAATTCCTCCCATGCTGAGCGGAAACGAAACAAGATCCCAACGGTTACTCAAGGACATCAACCCGATGTATTAGCTGGTTTCATCACAAATTAACTAGTTGTGTGCCGCTTTTCAATGAACGCCTTCGATGGCAGTTTGAATAAATAGGTACGTGGCAACGCAATTACGAATAAGATCTCTTAGGTTCCTCCTATGCTGAGCGGAATCGAAACAAGATCATAACGGTTCCTCAAGGACAGCAAGCCGACGCATTAGCTGGTTGCGCCACAAATTAACTAGGTGTGTGCCGGTTTTCAATGAACGTCTTCGATGCCAATTTGAATAAGTAGGTATATGGCCCTGCAATGACGAATAAGATCTCTTAATTTCTTCGATGCCAGTTTCAATAAATAGATATGTGGCACTGCGATGAAGAATAACATCTCTTAAATTCCTCGCCAATGACGAATAAGATCTCCTAAATTCCTCCCATGCTGAGCGGAATCGAAACAAGATCCCAATGGTTCCTCAAGGACATCAACCCGACGCATTAGCTGGTTGCATCACAAATTAACTAGGTGTGTGCCGCTTTTCAATGAACGCCTTCGATGCCAGTTTGAATAAATAGGTAGGTGACACTGCAATGACGAATAAGATCTCTTAAATTCCTCCCATCCTGAGCGGAATCGAACCAAGATTCCAAGAGTTCCTCAAGGACAGTACCCGACGCATTAGATGGTTGCACCACCAATGAACTAGGTATGTGCAGCTTTTCAATGAACGCCTTCGATGCCAGTTTGAATAAATAGGTATGTGGCACTGCAATGAAGAATAAAATCTCTTAAATTCCTCACGTGCTGAGCGGAATCTAACGAAGATTCGAAAGGTTCCTCAAGGACAGCAACCCGATGCATTAGCTGGTTTCGCCACAATCAACTTGGTATGTGCCGCTTTTCAATAAACGTCTTCGATGCCAGTTCGAATAAATAGATATGTGGCACTGCGATGAAGAATAACATCTCTTAAATTCCTCCCATGCTGAGCGGAATCGAAACAAGAGCACAACGGTTCCTGAAGGCCAGCAACCCGACGCATTAGCTTGTTGCATCACAAATTACCTAGGTGTGTGCCGCTTTTCAATGAACGTCTTCGATGCAAATTTGAATAAATAGGTATATGGCCCTGCGATGACGAATAAGATCTCTCAAATTCCTCCCATGCTGAGCCGAATCGTAACAAGATCGAAACGGTTCTTCAAGGACAGCAACCCGACGCATTAGCTGGTTGCGCCACAAATGAACTAGGTTATATGCCGCTTTGCAATGAACGCCTTCAATGCGAGTTTGAATAAATAGGTATGTGGCACTGCAATGACGAATAAGATCTCTTAATTTCCTCCCATGCTGAGCGGAATCGAACGAAGATTCCAAGGGTTCTTCAAGGACAGCAACCCGACGCATTAGATGGTTGCACCACCAATGAACTAGGCATGTGCCGCTTTTCAATGAACGCCTTCGATGGCAGTTTGAATAAATGGGTATGTGGTACTGCAATGACGAATAAGATCTCCTAAATTCCTCCCATGCTGAGCGGAAACGAAACAAGATCCCAACGGTTACTCAAGGACATCAACCCGATGTATTAGCTGGTTTCATCACAAATTAACTAGTTGTGTGCCGCTTTTCAATGAACGCCTTCGATGGCAGTTTGAATAAATAGGTACGTGGCAACGCAATTACGAATAAGATCTCTTAGGTTCCTCCTATGCTGAGCGGAATCGAAACAAGATCATAACGGTTCCTCAAGGACAGCAAGCCGACGCATTAGCTGGTTGCACCACAAATTAACTAGGTGTGTGCCGGTTTTCAATGAACGTCTTCGATGCCAATTTGAATAAGTAGGTATATGGCCCTGCAATGACGAATAAGATCTCTTAAATTCCTCCCACGCTGAGCGGAATCGAAAAAAGATCCGAACTGTTCCTCAAGGACAGCAACCCGACGCACTAGCTCTTTGCAGCACAAATTAACTAGGTGTCTGCAGCTTTTCAATGAACCACTTCGATGCCAGTTTGAATAAATAGGTATGTAGAACTGCAATGACGAACAAGATCTCTTAAGTTCCTCCTATACTGAGCGGAATCGAACCAAGATTCCAAAGGTTCCTCAAGTACATCAACCCGACGCATTTGCTGGTTGTGCCACAAATGAACTAGGTATGTGCCGCTTTTCAATGAACGCCTTCGATGCCAGTTTAAATAAAAAGGTAGGTGACACTGCAATGACGAATAAGATCTCCTAAATTCCTCCCATGCTGAGCGGAAACGAAGCAAGATCCCAACGGTTACTCAAGGACTTCAACCCGATGTATTAGCTGGTTTCATCACAAATTAACTACGTGTGTGCCGCTTTTCAATGAACGCCTTCGATGGCAGTTTGAATAAATAGGTATGTGGCAACGCAATTACGAATAAGATCTCTTAAGTTCCTCCTATACTGAGCGGAATCGAAACAAGATCATAACGGTTCCTCAAGGACAGCAAGCCGACGCATTAGCTGGTTGCACCACAAATTAGCTTGGTGTGTGCCGCTTTTCAATGAACGCGTTCGATGGCAGTTTGAATAAATAGGTAGGTGGCACTGCAATGACGAATAAGATCTCTTAATTTCCTCCCATGCTGAGCGGAATCCAACCAAGATTCCAAGGGTTCCTCAAGGACAGCAAGCCGTCGCATTAGCTGGTTGCACCACAAATGAACTAGGTATGTGCGGCTTTTCAATAAACGCCTTCAATGCCAGTTTGAATAAATAGGTATGTGGCACTGCAATGAGGAATAAGATCTCTGATGTTCCTCCCATGCTGAGGGGAATCGAACCAAGATTCCAAGGGTTCTCAACGACAGAAAACCGACGCATTAGCAGGTTGCACCATAAATTAACTAGGTGTGTGCCGCTTTTCAATGAACGCCTTCGATACCATTTTGAATAAATAGGTAGGTGGCACTGCAATGACGAATAAGATGTCTTCATTTCCTCCCATGCTGAGCGGAATCGAACCAAGATTCCAAGGGTTCCTCAAGGACAGCAACCCGACGCATTAGCTGGTAGCGCCACAAATGAACTAGGTATGTGCCGCTTTTCAATAAACGCCTTCGATGCCAGTTTGAATAAATAGATGTGTGGCACTGCAATAAAGAATAACATCTCTTAAATTCCTCCCATGCTGAGTGGAATCGAAACAAGATCCCAACTGTTCCTCAAGGATAGCAACCCGATGCATTAGCTGGTTGCACCACAAATTAACTAGGTGTGTGCCGCTTTTCAATGAACGCCTTCGATGCCAGTTTGAATAAATAGGTATGTTGCACTGCAATGACGAATAAGATGTCCTAAATTCCTTCCATGCTGAGCGGAATGGAAACAAGATCCCAACGGTTCCTCAAGGACATCAATCCGACGCATTAGCTGGTTTCATCACAAATTAACTAGGTGTGTGCCGCTTTTCAATGAACGCCTTCGATGGCAGTTTTAATAAATAGGTGCGTGGCAACGCAATTACGAATAAGATCTCTTAAATTCCTCCCATGCTGAGCGGAATCGAAACAAGATCCCAACAGTTCCTCAAGGACAGCAACCTGACGCATTAGCTCGTTGCAGCAGAAATTAACCAGGTGTGTGCCGCTTTTCAATGAACGCCTTCGATACCATTTTGAATAAATAGGTATGTGGCACTGCAATGAAGAATAAAATCTCTTAAATTCCTCACGTGCTGAGCGGAATCTAACCAAGATTCGAAAGGTTCCTCAAGGACAGCAACCCCACGCATTAGCTGGTTGCCCCACAAATTAACTAGGTGTGTGTCGCTTTTCAATGAACGCGTTCGATGCCAGTTGGAATAAATAGGTAGGTGGCACTGCAATGACGAATAAGATCTCTTAATTTCCTACCATGCTGAGCGGAATCGAACCAAGATTCCAAGGGTTCCTCAAGGACAGCAACCTGTCGCATTAGCTGGTTGCGCAACAAATAAGCTAGGTATGTGCCGCTTTGCAATGAACGCCTTCGATGCCAGTTTGAATAAATAGGTAAGTGACAATGCAATGACGAATAAGATCTCTTAAATTCCTCCCATGCTGAGCGGAATCGAAACAAGATCCAAACGGATCCTCAAGGACAGCATCCTGACGCATTAGCTGGTTGCACCACAAATTAACTAGGTGTGTGTCGCTTTTCAATGAACGCGTTCGATGCCAGTTTGAATAAATAGGTAGGTGGCACTGCAATGGCGAATAACATCTCTTAATTTCCTCCCATGCTGAGCGGAATCGAACTAATATTCCAAGGGTTCCTCCAGGGCAGCAACCCGTCGCATTAGCTGGTTGCGCAACAAATAATCTAGGTATGTGCCGCTTTGCAATGAACGCTTTCGATGCCAGTTTGAATAAATAGGTAAGTAACACTGCAATGACGAATAAGATCTCTTATATTCCTCCGATGCTGAGCGGAATCCAACCAAGATTCCAAGGGTTCCTCAAGGACAGCAACCCGATGCATTAGCTGGTTTCGCCACAAATCAACTTGGTATGTGCCGCTTTTCAATAAACGTCTTCGATGCCAGTTTGAATAAATAGATATGTGGCACTGCGATGAAGAATAACATCTCTTAAATTCCTCCCATGCTGAGCGGAATCGAAACAAGAGCCCAACGGTTCCTGAAGGCCAGCAACCCGACGCATTAGCTTGTTGCATCACAAATTACCTAGGTGTGTGCCGCTTTTCAATGAACGTCTTCGATGCAAATTTGAATAAATAGGTATATGGCCCTGCAATGACGAATAAGATCTCTCAAATTCCTCCAATGCTGAGCGGAATCGAAACAAGATCGAAACGTTTCTTCAAGTACAGCGACCCGACGCATTAGCTGGTTGCGCCACAAATGAACTAGGTTATATGCCGCTTTGCAATGAACGCCTTCAATGCCAGTTTGAATAAATAGGTATGTGGCACTGCAATGACGAATAAGATGTCTTAATTTCCTCGCATGCTGAGCGGAATCGAACGAAGATTCCAAGGGTTCTTCAAGGACAGCAACCCGACGCATTAGATGGTTGCACCACCAATGAACTAGGCATGTGCCGCTTTTCAATGAACGCCTTCGATGTCAGTTTGAATAAATGGGTATGTGGTACTGCAATGACGAATAAGATCTCCTAAATTCCTCCCATGCTGAGCGGAAACGAAACAAGATCCCAACGGTTACTCAAGGACATCAACCCGACGTATTAGCTGGTTTCATCACATATTAACTAGGTGTGTGCCGCTTTTCAATGAATGCCTTCGATGGCAGTTTGAATAAATAGGTACGCGGCAACGCAATTACGAATTAGATCTCTTAAATTCCTCCTATGCTGAGCGGAATCGAAACAAGATCATAACGGTTCCTCAAGGACAGCAAGCCGACGCATTAGCTGGTTGCACCACAAATTAACTAGGTGTGTGCTGGTTTTCAATGAACGTCTTCGATGCCAATTTGAATAAGTAGGTATATGGCCCTGCAATGACGAATACCATCTCTTAAATTCCTCCCACGCTGAGCGCAATCGAAATAATATCCGAACGGTTCCTCAAGGACAGCAACCCGACGCATTAGCTCGTTGCGCCACAAATGAACTAGGTTATTTGCCGCTTTGCAATGAACGCCTTCGATGCCAGTTTGAATAAGTAGGTAAGAGACACTACAATGACGAATAAGATTTATTAAATTCCTCCCATGCTGAGCGGAATCGAAACAAGATCCAAACGGTTCCTCAAGGACAGCAACCCGATTCATTAGCTGGTTGTGCCACAAATTAACTAGGTGTGTGTCGCTTTTCAATGAACGCGTTCGATGGCAGTTTGAATAAATAGGTAGGTGGCACTGCAATGACGAATAAGATCTCTTAATTTCCTCCCATGCTGAGCGGAATCCAACCAATATCATAACGGTTCCTCAAGGACAGCAAGCCGACGCATTCGCTGGTTGCACCACAAATTAACTAGGTGTGTGCCGGTTTTCAATGAACGTCTTCGATGCCAATTTGAATAAGTAGGTATATGGCCCTGCAATGACGAATAAGATCTCTTAAATTCCTCCCACGCTTAGCGGAATTGAAACAAGATCCGAACGGTTCCTCAAGGACAGCAACCCGACGCATTAGCTGGTTACGCCACAAAAGAGCTAGGTTATGTGCCGCTTTGCAATGAACGCCTTCGATGCAGGTTTGAATAAATAGGTAAGAGACACTGCAATGACGAATAAGATTTATTAAATTCCTCCCATGCTGAGCGGAATCGAAACAAGATCCAAACGGTTCCTCAAGGACAGCAACCCGATTTATTAGCTGGTTGTGCCACAAATTAACTAGGTGTGTGTCGCTTTTCAATGAACGCGTTCGATGGCAGTTTGAATAAATAGGTAGGTGGCACTGCAATGACGAATAAGATCTCTTAATTTCCTCCCATGCTGAGCGGAATCCAACCAAGATTCCAAGGGTTCCTCAAGGACAGCAACCCTACGCATTAGCTGGTTGCACCACAAATGAACTAGGTATGTGCCGCTTTTCAATAAACGCCTTCGATGCCAGTTTGAATACATAGATATGTGGCACTGCGATGAAGAATAACATCTCTTAAATTCCTCGCATGTTGAACGGAATCAAAACAAGATCCCAACGGTTCCTCAAGGACAGCAACCCGGCGCATTAGCTGGTTGCACCAGAAATTAACTAGGTGTGTCCCGCTTTTCAATGAACGCCTTCGATGGCAGTTTGAATAAATAGGTACGTGGCAACGCAATGACGAATAAGATCTCTCAAATTCCTCCCATGCTGAGCGGAATCGAAACAAGATCGAAACGGTTCCTCAAGGACAGCAACCTGACGCATTAGCTGGTTGCAGCAGAAATTAACTTGGTGTGTGCCGCTTTTCAATGAACGCCTTCGATACCATTTTGAATAAATAGGTATGTGGCACTGCAATGAAGAATAAAATCTCTTAAATTCCTCACGTGCTGAGCGGAATCTAACCAAGATTCGAAAGGTTCCTCAAGGACAGCAACCCCACGCATTAGCTGGTTGCACCACAAATTAACTAGGTGTGTGTCGCTTTTGAATGAACGCGTTCGATGCCAGTTGGAATAAATAGGTAGGTGGCACTGCAATGACGAATAACATCTCTTAATTTCCTCCCATGCTGAGCGGAATCGAACCAAGATTCCAAGGGTTCCTCAAGGACAGCAACCTGTCGCGTTAGCTGGTTTCGCAACAAATAATCTAGGTATGTGCCGCTTTGCAATGAACGCCTTCGATGCCAGTTTGAATGAATAGGTAAGTGACACTGCAATGACGAATAAGATCTCTTAAATTCCTCCCATGCTGAGCGGAATCGAAACAAGATCCAAACGGTTCCTCAAGGACAGCATCCCGACGCATTAGCTGGTTGCACCACAAATTAACTGGGTGTGTGTCGCTTTTCAATGAACGCGTTCGATGCCAGTTTGAATAAATAGGTAGGTGGCACTGCAATGACGAATAAGATCTCTTAATTTCCTCCCATGCTGAGCGGAATCGAACTAAGATTCCAAGGGTTCCTCCAGGGCAGCAACCCGTCGCATTAGCTGGTTGCGCAACAAATAATCTAGGTATGTGCCGCTTTGCAATGAACGCTTTCGATGCCAGTTTGAATAAATAGGTAAGTGACACTGCAATGACGAATAAGATCTCTTAAATTCCTCCCATCCTGAGCGGAATCGAACCAAGATTCCAAGAGTTCCTCAAGGACAGTACCCGACGCATTAGATGGTTGCACCACCAATGAACTAGGTATGTGCCGCTTTTCAATGAACGCCTTCGATGCCAGTTTGAATAAATAGGTATGTGGCACTGCAATGAAGAATAAAATCTCTTAAATTCCTCACGTGCTGAGCGGAATCTAACCAAGATTCGAAAGGTTCCTCAAGGACAGCAACCCGATGCATTAGCTGGTTTCGCCACAATCAACTTGGTATGTGCCGCTTTTCAATAAACGTCTTCGATGCCAGTTCGAATAAATAGATATGCGGCACTGCGATGAAGAATAACATCTCTTAAATTCCTCCCATGCTGAGCGGAATCGAAACAAGAGCCCAACGGTTCCTGAAGGCCAGCAACCCGACGCATTAGCTGGTTGCGCCACAAATGAACTAGGTTATGTGCCGCTTTGCAATGAACGCCTTCGATGCCAGTTTGAATAAATAGGTATATGGCCCTGCGATGACGAATAAGATCTCTCAAATTCCTCCCATGCTGAGCGGAATCGTAACAAGATCGAAACGGTTCTTCAAGGACAGCAACCCGACGCATTAGCTGGTTGCGCCACAAATCAACTAGGTTATATGCCGCTTTGCAATGAACGCCTTCAATGCGAGTTTGAATAAATAGGTATGTGGCACTGCAATGACGAATAAGATCTCTTAATTTCCTCCCATGCTGAGCGGAATCGAACGAAGATTCCAAGGGTTCTTCAAGGACAGCAACCCGACGCATTAGATGGTTGCACCACCAATGAACTAGGCATGTGCCGCTTTTCAATGAACGCCTTCGATGGCAGTTTGAATAAATGGGTATGTGGTACTGCAATGACGAATAAGATCTCCTAAATTCCTCCCATGCTGAGCGGAAACGAAACAAGATCCCAACGGTTACTCAAGGACATCAACCCGATGTATTAGCTGGTTTCATCACAAATTAACTAGGTGTGTACCGCTTTTCAATGAACGACTTCGATGGCAGTTTGAATAAATAGGTACGTGGCAACGCAATTACGAATAAGATCTCTTAAGTTCCTCCTATGCTGAGCGGAATCGAAACAAGATCATAACGGTTCCTCAAGGACAGCAAGCCGACGCATTAGCTGGTTGCACCACAAATTAACTAGGTGTGTGCCGGTTTTCAATGAACGTCTTCGATGCCAATTTGAATAAGTAGGTATATGGCCCTGCAATGACGAATAAGATCTCTTAAATTCCTCCCACGCTGAGCGGAATCGAAAAAAGATCCGAACGGTTCCTCAAGGACAGCAACCCGACGCATTAGCTCTTTGCAGCACAAATTAACTAGGTGTCTGCAGCTTTTCAATGAACCACTTCGATGCCAGTTTGAATAAATAGGTATGTAGAACTGCAATGACGAACAAGATCTCTTAAGTTCCTCCTATACTGAGCGCAATCGAACCAAGATTCCAAGGGTTCTCAACGACAGCAAACCGACGCATTAGCAGGTTGCACCATAAATTAACTAGGTGTGTGCCGCTTTTCAATGAACGCCTTCGATACCATTTTGAATAAATAGGTATGTGGCACTGCAATGAAGAATAAAATCTCTTAAATTCCTCACGTGCTGAGCGGAATCCAACCAAGATTCCAAGGGTTCCTCAAGGACAGCAAGCCGTCGCATTAGCTGGTTGCACCACAAATGAACTAGGTATGTGCCGCTTTTCAATAAACGCCTTCAATGCCAGTTTGAATAAATAGGTATGTGGCACTGCAATGAGGAATGAGATCTCTGAAGTTCCTCCCATGCTGAGCGGAATCGAACCAAGATTCCAAGGGTTCTCAACGACAGCAAACCGACGCATTAGCAGGTTGCACCATAATTTAACTAGGTGTGTGCCGCTTTTCAATGAACGCCTTCGATACCATTTTGAATAAATAGGTATGTGGCACTGCAATGAAGAATAAAATTTCTTAAATTCCTCACGTGCTGAGCGGAATCTAACCAAGATTCGAAAGGTTCCTCAAGGACAGCAACCCCACGCATTAGCTGGTTGCACCACAAATTAACTGTGTGTGTCGCTTTTCAATGAACGCGTTCGATGCCAGTTTGAATAAATAGGTAGGTGGCACTGCAATGACGAATAAGATGTCTTCATTTCCTCCCATGCTGAGCGGAATCGAACCAAGATTCCAAGGGTTCCTCAAGGACACCAACCCGACGCATTAGCTGGTAGCGCCACAAATGAACTAGGTATGTGCCGCTTTTCAATAAGCGCCTTCGATGCCAGTTTGAATAAATAGATGTGTGGCACTGCAATAAAGAATAACATCTCTTAAATTCCTCCCATGCTGAGTGGAATCGAAACAAGATCCCAACTGTTCCTCAAGGATAGCAACCCGATGCATTAGCTGGTTGCACCACAAATTAACTAGGTGTGTGCCGCTTTTCAATGAACGCTTTCGATGCCAGTTTGAATAAATAGGTATGTTGCACTGCAATGACGAATAAGATGTCCTAAATTCCTTCCATGCTGAGCGGAATGGAAACAAGATCCCAACGGTTCCTCAAGGACATCAATCCGACGCATTAGCTGGTTTCATCACTAATTAACTAGGTGTGTGCCGCTTTTCAATGAACGCCTTCGATGGCAGTTTTAATAAATAGGTGCGTGGCAACGCAATTACGAATAAGATCTCTTAAATTCCTCCCATGCTGAGCGGAATCGAAACAAGATCCCAACGGTTCCTCAAGGACAGCAACCTGACGCATTAGCTGGTTGCAGCAGAAATTAACCAGGTGTGTGCCGCTTTTCAATGAACGCCTTCGATACCATTTTGAATAAATAGGTATGTGGCACTGCAATGAAGAATAAAATCTCTTAAATTCCTCACGTGCTGAGCGGAATCTAACCAAGATTCGAAAGGTTCCTCAAGGACAGCAACCCCACGCATTAGCTGGTTGCACCACAAATTAACTAGGTGTGTGTCGCTTTTCAATGAACGCGTTCGATGCCAGTTGGAATAAATAGGTAGGTGGCACTGCAATGACGAATAAGATCTCTTAATTTCCTCCCATGCTGAGCGGAATCGAACCAAGATTCCAAGGGTTCCTCAAGGACAGCAACCTGTCGCATTAGCTGGTTGCGCAACAAATAATCTAGGTATGTGCCGCTTTGCAATGAACGCCTTCGATGCCAGTTTGAATAAATAGGTAAGTGACAATGCAATGACGAATAAGACCTCTTAAATTCCTCCCATGCTGAGCGGAATTGAAACAAGATCCAAACGGTTCCTCAAGGACAGCATCCTGACGCATTAGCTGGTTGCACCACAAATTAACTAGGTGTGTGTCGCTTTTCAATGAACGCGTTCGATGCCAGTTTGAATAAATAGGTAGGTGGCACTGCAATGACGAATAACATCTCTTAATTTCCTCCCATACTGAGCGGAATCGAACTAAGATTCCAAGGGTTCCTCCAGGGCAGCAACCCGTCGCATTAGCTGGTTGCGCAACAAATAATCTAGGTATGTGCCGCTTTGCAATGAACGCTTTCGATGCCAGTTTGAATAAATAGGTAAGTAACACTGCAATGACGAATAAGATCTCTTATATTCCTCCGATGCTGAGCGGAATCCAACCAAGATTCCAAGGGTTCCTCAAGGACAGCAACCCGATGCATTAGATGGTTTCGCCACAAATCAACTTGGTATGTGCCGCTTTTCAATAAACGTCTTCGATGCCAGTTTGAATAAATAGATATGTGGCACTGCGATGAAGAATAACATCTCTTAAATTCCTCCCATGCTGAGCGGAATCGAAACAAGAGCCCAACGGTTCCTGAAGGCCAGCAACCCGACGCATTAGCTTGTTGCATCACAAATTACCTAGGTGTGTGCCGCTTTTCAATGAACGTCTTCGATGCAAATTTGAATAAATAGGTATATGGCCCTGCAATGACGAATAAGATCTCTCAAATTCCTCCCATGCTGAGCGGAATCGAAACAAGATCGAAACATTTCTTCAAGTACAGCAACCCGACGCATTAGCTGGTTGCGCCACAAATGAACTAGGTTATATGCCGCTTTGCAATGAACGCCTTCAATGCCAGTTTGAATAAATAGGTATGTGGCACTGCAATGACGAATAAGATGTCTTAATTTCCTCCCATGCTGAGCGGAATCGAACGAAGATTCCAATGGTTCTTCAAGGACAGCAACCCGACGCATTAGATGGTTGCACCACCAATGAACTAGGCATGTGCCGCTTTTCAATGAACGCCTTCGATGTCAGTTTGAATAAATGGGTATGTGGTACTGCAATGACGAATAAGATCTCCTAAATTCCTCCCATGCTGAGCGGAAACGAAACAAGATCCCAACGGTTACTCAAGGACATCAACCCGACGTATTAGCTGGTTTCATCACATATTAACTAGGTGTGTGCCGCTTTTCAATGAACGCCTTCGATGGCAGTTTGAATAAATAGGTACGTGGCAACGCAATTACGAATAAGATCTCTTAAATTCCTCCTATGCTGAGCGGAATCGAAACAAGATCATAACGGTTCCTCAAGGACAGCAAGCCGACGCATTAGCTGGTTGCACCACAAATTAACTAGGTGTGTGCTGGTTTTCAATGAACGTCTTCGATGCCAATTTGAATAAGTGGGTATATGGCCCTGCAATGACGAATACCATCTCTTAAATTCCTCCCACGCTGAGCGCAATCGAAACAAGATCCGAACGGTTCCTCAAGGAGAGCAACCCGACGCATTAGCTCGTTGCGCCACAAATGAACTAGGTTATTTGCCGCTTTGCAATGAACGCCTTCGATGCCTGTTTGAATAAATAGGTAAGAAACATTGCAATGACGAATAAGATTTATTAAATTCCTCCCATGCTGAGCGGAATCGAAACAAGATTCAAACGGTTCCTCAAGGACAGCAACCCGATTCATTAGCTGGTTGTGCCACAAATTAACTAGGTGTGTGTCGCTTTTCAATGAACGCGTTCGATGGCAGTTTGAATAAATAGGTAGGTGGCACTGCAATGACGAATAAGATCTCTTATTTCCTCCCATGCTGAGCGGAATCCAACCAAGATTCCAAGGGTTCCTCAAGGACAGCAACCCGACGCATTAGCTGGTTGCACCACAAATGAACTAGGTATGTGCCGCTTTTCAATAAACGCCTTCGATGCCAGTTTGAATACATAGATATGTGGCACTGCGATGAAGAATAACATCTCTTAAATTCCTCGCATGTTGAGCGGAATCAAAACAAGATCCCAACGGTTCCTCAAGGACAGCAACCCGGCGCATTAGCTGGTTGCACCAGAAATTAACTACGTGTGTCCCGCTTTTCAATGAACGCCTTCGATGGCAATTTGAATAAATAGGTACGTGGCAACGCAATGACGAATAAGATCTCTCAAATTCCTCCCATGCTGAGCGGAATCGAAACAAGATCGAAACGGTTCCTCAAGGACAGCAACCTGACGCATTAGCTGGTTGCAGCAGAAATTAACTTGGTGTGTGCCGCTTTTCAATGAACGCCTTCGATACCATTTTGAATAAATAGGTATGTGGCACTGCAATGAAGAATAAAATCTCTTAAATTCCTCACGTGCTGAGCGGAATCTAACCAAGATTCGAAAGGTTCCTCAAGGACAGCAACCCCACGCATTAGCTGGTTGCACCACAAATTAACTAGGTGTGTGTCGCTTTTCAATGAACGCGTTCGATGCCAGTTGGAATAAATAGGTAGGTGGCACTGCAATGACGAATAACATCTCTTAATTTCCTCCCATGCTGAGCGGAATCGAACCAAGATTCCAAGGGTTCCTCAAGGACAGCAACCTGTCGCGTTAGCTGGTTGCGCAACAAATAATCTAGGTATGTGCCGCTTTGCAATGAACGCCTTCGATGCCAGTTTGAATAAATAGGTAAGTGACACTGCAATGACGAATAAGATCTCTTAAATTCCTCCCATGCTGAGCGGAATCGAAACAAGATCCAAACGGTTCCTCAAGGACAGCATCCCGACGCATTAGCTGATTGCACCACAAATTAACTAGGTGTGTGTCGCTTTTCAATGAACGCGTTCGATGCCAGTTTGAATAAATAGGTAGGTGGCACTGCAATGACGAATAAGATCTCTTAATTTCCTCCCATGCTGAGCGGAATCGAACTAAGATTCCAAGGGTTCCTCCAGGGCAGCAACCCGTCGCATTAGCTGGTTGCGCAACAAATAATCTAGGTATGTGCCGCTTTGCAATGAACGCTTTCGATGCCAGTTTGAATAAATAGGTAAGTGACACTGCAATGACGAATAAGATCTCTTATATTCCTCCGATGCTGAGCGGAATCCGACCAAGATTCCAAGGGTTCCTAAAGGACAGCAACCCGATGCATTAGCTGGTTTCGCCACAAATCAACTTGGTATGTGCCGCTTTTCAATAAACGTCTTTGATGCCAGTTTGAATAAATAGATATGTGGCACTGCGATGAAGAATAACCTCTCTTAAATTCCTCCTATGCTGAGCGGAATCGAAACAAGAGCCCAACGGTTCCTGAAGGCCAGCAACCCGAGGCATTAGCTTGTTGCATCACAAATTACCTAGGTGTGTGCCGCTTTTCAATGAACGTCTTCGATGCAAATTTGAATAAATAGGTATATGGCCCTGCAATGACGAATACCATCTCTTAAATTCCTCCCACGCTGAGCGCAATCGAAACAAGATCCGAACGGTTCCTCAAGGACAGCAACCCGACGCATTAGCTCGTTGCGCCACAAATGAACTAGGTTATTTGCCGCTTTGCAATGACCGCCTTCGATGCCAGTTTGAATAAATAGGTAAGAGACACTGCAATGACGAATAAGATTTATTAAATTCCTCCCATGCTGAGCGGAATCGAAACAAGATCCAAACGGTTCCTCAAGGACAGCAACCCGATTCATTAGCTGGTTGTGCCACAAATTAACAAGGTGTGTGTCGCTTTTCAATGAACGCGTTCGATGGCAGTTTGAATAAATAGGTAGGTGGCACTGCAATGACGAATAAGATCTCTTAATTTCCTCCCATGCTGAGCGGAATCCAACCAAGATCATAACGGTTCCTCAAGGACAGCAAGCCGACGCATTAGCTGGTTGCACCACAAATTAACTAGGTGTGTGCCGGTTTTCAATCAACGTCTTCGATGCCAATTTGAATAAGTAGGTATATGGCCCTGCAATGACGAATAAGATCTCTTAAATTCCTCCCACGCTGAGCGGAATTGAAACAAGATCCGAATGGTTCCTCAAGGACAGCAACCCGACGCATTAGCTGGTTACGCCACAAATGAGCTAGGTTATGTGCCGCTTTGCAATGAACGCCTTCGATGCCAGTTTGAATAAATAGGTAAGAGACACTGCAATGACGAATAAGATTTATTAAATTCCTCCCATGCTGAGCGGAATCGAAACAAGATCCAAACGGTTCCTCAAGGACAGCAACCCGATTCATTAGCTGGTTGTGCCACAAATTAACTAGGTGTGTGTCGCTTTTCAATGAACGCGTTCGATAGCAGTTTGAATAAATAGGTAGGTGGCACTGCAATGACGAATAAGATCTCTTAATTTCCTCCCATGCTGAGCGGAGTCCAACCAAGACTCCAAGGGTTCCTCAAGGACAGCAACCCGACGCATTAGCTGGTTGCACCACAAATGAACTAGGTTTGTCCCGCTTTTCAATGAACGCCTTCGATGGCAGTTTGAATAAATAGGTACGTGGCAACGCAATGACGAATAAGATCTCTCAAATTCCTCCCATGCTGAGCGGAATCGAAACAAGATCGAAACGGTTCTTCAAGGACAGCAACCCGACGCATTAGCTGGTTGCGCCACAAATGAACTAGGTTTTATGCCGCTTTGCAATAAACGCCTGCAATGCCAGTTTGAATAAATAGGTATGTGGCACTGCAATGACGAATAAGATGTCTTAATTTCCTGCCATGCTGCGCGGAATCGAACGAAGATTCCAAGGGTTCTTCAAGGACAGCAAACCGACGCATTAGATGGTTGCACCACCAATGAACTAGGCATGTGCCGCTTTTCAATGAACGCCTTCGATGTCAGTTTGAATAAATAGGTATGTGGCACTGCAATTACAAATAAGATCTCTTAAATTCCTCCCATGCTGAGCGGAATCGAACCAAGATTCCAAGGGTTCCTCAAGGACAGCAACCCGACGCATTAGCTGGTCGCTCCACAAATGAACTAGGTATGTGCCGCTTTTCAATAAACGCCTTCGATGCCAGTTTGAATAAATAGATGTGTGGCACTGCGATAAAGAATAACATCTCCTAAATTCCTCCCATGCTGAGCGGAATCGAAACAAGATCCCAACGGTTCCTCAAGGATAGCGACCCGATGCATTAGCTGGTTGCACCACAAATTAACTAGGTGTGTGCCGCTTTTCAATGAACGCGTTCGATGCCAGTTTGAATAAATAGGTATGTGGCACTGCAATGACGAATAAGATCTCCTAAATTCCTCCCATGCTGAGGGGAATCGAAACAAGATCCCAATGGTTCCTCAAGGACATCAACCCGACGCATTAGCTGGTTGCATCAAAAATTAACTAGGTGTGTGCCGCTTTTGAATGAACGCCTTCGATGCCAGTTTTAATAAATAGGCTGGTGACACTGCAATGACGAATAAGATCTCTTAAATTCCTCCCATGCTGAGCGGAATCGAACCAAGATTCCAAGGGTTCCTCAAGGACAGTTCCCGACGCATTACATGGTTGCACCACAAATTAACTAGGTGTCTGCCGCTTTTCAATGAACGCCTTCGATGCCAGTTTGAATAAATAGGTATGTGGCACTGCAATGACGAATAAGATCTCTTAATTTCCTTCCATGATGAGCGGAATCGAACCAAGATTCCAAGTGTTCCTCAAGGACAGCAACCCGACGCATTAGCTTGTTGCGCCAAATATTAACTAGGTATGTGCCGCTTTTCAATGAACGCCTTCGATGCCAGTTTGAATAAATAGGTATGTGGCACTGCAATGACGAAAAAGATCTCTTAAATTCCTCCCATGCTGAGCGGAATCGAAACAAGATTCCAAGGATTCCTCCAGGGCCGCAACCCGTCGCATTAGCTGGTTGCACAAGAAATAATCTAGGTATGTGCCACTTTCAATGAACGCCTTCGATGCCAGTTTGAATAAATAGGTATGTGGCACTGCAATGACGAACAAGATCTCTTAAATTCTTCCCATGCTGAGGTGAAGGGGAACAAGATCCCAACGGTTCCTCAAGGACAGCAACCCGATGCATTAGCTGGTTGCACCACAAATTCGCTAGGTGTCTGCCGCTTTTCAATGAACGCCTTCGATGATAGTTTGAATAAATAGGTATGTGGCACTGCAATGACGAATAAGGTCTCTTAATTTCCTCCCATGCTGAGCGGAATCGAACCAAGATTCCAAGTGTTTCTCAAGGACAGCAACCCGACGCATTAGCTGGTTGCGCCACAAATGAACTAGGTATGTGCCGCTTTTCAATGAACGCCTTCGATGCCAGTTTGAATAAATAGGTATGTGGCACTGCAATGACGAAAAAGATCTCCTAAATTCCTCCCATCCTGAGCGGAATCGAAACAAGATCCCAACGGTCCCATAAGGACAGCAACCCGACGCTTTAGCTGGTTGCGCCATAAATTAACTAGGTATGTGCCGCTTTTCAATGAACGCCTTCGATGCCAGTTTGAATAAATAGATGTGTGGCACTGCGATAAAGAATAACATCTCTTAAATTCCTCCCATGCTGAGCGGAATCGAAACAAAATCCCAACGGTTCCTCAAGGATATCAACCCGAAGCATTAGCTGGTTGCACCACAAATTAACTAGGTGTGTGCCGCTTTTGAATGAACGCCTTCGATGCCAGTTTGAATAAATAGGTAGGTGACACTGCAATGACAAATAAGATCTCTTAAATTCCTCCCATGCTGAGCGGAATCGAACCAAGATTCCAAGTGTTCCTCAAGGACAGTACCCGACGCATTAGATGGTTGGACCACCAATGAACTAGGTATGTGCCGCTTTTCAATGAACGCCTTCGATGCCAGTTTGAATAAATAGGTATGTGGCACTGCAATGACGAATAAGATCTCCTAAATTCCTTCCATGCTGAGCGGAATGGAAACAAGATCCCAACGTTTCCTCAAGGATATCAATCCGACGCATTAGCTGGTTTCATCACAAATTAACTAGGTGTGTGCCGCTTTTCAATGAACGCCTTCGATGGCAGTTTTAATAAATAGGTGCGTGTCAACGCAATTACGAATAAGATCTCTTAAATTCCTCCCATGCTGAGCGGAATCGAAACAAGATCCCAACGGTTCCTCAAGGACAGCAACCTGACGCATTAGCTGGTTGCAGCAGAAATTAACTAGGTGTGTGCCGTTTTTCAATGAACGACTTCGATGCCAGTTTGAATAAATAGGTATGTGGCACTGCAATGACGAATAAGATCTCTTAATTTCCTCCCATGCTGAGCGGAATCGAACTAAGATTCCAAGGGTTCCTCCAGGGCAGCAACCCGTCGCATTAGCTGGTTGCGCAACAAATAATCTAGGTATGTGCCGCTTTGCAATGAACGCCTTCGATGCCAGTGTGAATAAATAGGTAAGTGACACTGCAATGACGAATAATATATCTTAAATTCTTCCCATGCTGTGCGGAATCGAAACAAGATCCAAACGGTTCCTCAAGTACTGCAACCCGGCGCATTAGCTGGTTGTACCAGAAATTAACTAGGTGAGTGTCGCTTTTGAATGAACGCGTTCGATGCCAGTTTGAATAAATAGGTAGGTGGCACTGCAATGACGAATAAGATCTCTTAATTTCCTCCCATGCTGAGCGGAATCGAACCAAGATTCCAAGGGTTCCCCAAGGACAGCAACCCGACGCATTAGCTGGTTTCACCAGAAATTAACTAGGTGTGTGCCGCTTTTCAATGAACACCTTCGATACCATTTTGAATAAATAGGTATGTGGCACTGCAATGAAGAATAAAATCTTTTAAATTCATCCTGTGCTGAGCGGAATCTAACCAAGATTCGAAAGGTTCCTCAAGGACAGCAACCCGCCGCATTAGCTGGTTGCGCCAGAAATTAACTAGGTGTGTGCCGCTTTTGAATCAATGCCTTCGATGCCAGTTTGAATAAATAGGTATGTGGCACTGCAATGACGAATAAGATCTCCTAAATTCCTTCCATGCTGAGCGGAATGGAAACAAGATCCCAACGGTTCCTCAAGGACATCAATCCGACGCATTAGCTGGTTGTGCCGCAAATGAACAAGGTATGTGCCGCTTTTCAATGAACGACTTCGATGCCAGTTTGAATAAATAGGTATGTGGCACTACAATGACGAATAAGATCTCCTAAATTCCTCCCTTGCTGAGTGGAATCGATACAAGATCCCAACGGTTCCTCTAGGACAGCAACCCTACGCTTTAGCTGGTTGCACCAGAAATTAACTAGGTTTCTGCCGCTTTTCAATGAACGCCTTCGATGCCAGTTTGAATAAATGGGTATGTGGCAACGCAATTACGAATAAGATCCCTTAAATTCCTCCTATGCTGAGCGCAATCGAAACAAGATAACAACGGTCCCTCTAGGACAGCAACCCGACACATTAGCTGGTTGCGCCACAAATGAACTAGGTATGTGCCGGTTTTTAATAAACACCTTCGATGCCAGTTTGAATAAATAGATATGTGGCACTGCGATGAAGAATAACATCTCTTAAATTCCTCCCATGCTGAGCGGGATCGAAACAAGATCCGAACGGTTCCACAAAGACAGCAACCCGACGCATTAGCTGGTTGCACCAGAAATTAACTAGGTGTGTGCCGCTTTTGAATCAATGCCTTCGATGCCAGTTTGAATAAATCGGTAGGTGACACTGCAAGGACGAATAAGATCTCTTAAATTCCTCCCATGCTGAGCGGAATCAAACCAAGATTCCAAGGGTTCCTCAAGGACAGTACCCGACGCATTAGCTGGTTGCACCAGAAATTAACTAGGTGTGTGCCGCTTTTCAATGAACGCCTTCGATGGCAGTTTGAATAAATAGGTATGTGGCACTGCAATGACGAATAAGATCTCCTAAATTCCTTCCATGCTGAGTGGAATGGAAACAAGATCCCAACGGTTCCTCAAGGACATCAATCCGACGCATTAGCTGGTTGTGCCGCAAATGAACAAGGTATGTGCCGCTTTTCAATGAACGACTTCGATGCCAGTTTGAATAAATAGGTATGTGGCACTACAATGACGAAAAAGATCTACTAAATTCCTCCCATGCTGAGTGGAATCGATACAAGATCCCAACGGTTCCTCTAGGACAGCAACCCTACGATTTAGCTGGTTGCACCACCAATTAACTAGGTGTCTGCCGCTTTTCAATGAACGCCTTCGATGCCAGTTTGAATAAATAGGTATGTGGCACTGCAATGACGAATAAGATCTCTTAATTTCCTTCCATGATGAGCGGAATCGAACCAAGATTCCAAGTGTTCCTCAAGGACAGCAACCCGACGCATTAGCTTGTTGCGCCAAATATTAACTAGGTATTCGCCGCTTTTCAATGAACGCCTTCGATGCCAGTTTGAATAAATAGGTATGTGGCACTGCAATGACGAAAAAGATCTCTTAAGTTCCTCCCATGCTGAGCGGAATCGAAACAAGATTCCGAGGATTCCTCCAGGGCCGCAACTAGTCGCATTAGCTGGTTTCATCACAAATTAACTAGGTGTGTGCCGCTTTTCAATGAACGCCTTCGATGGCAGTTTGAATAAATAGGTACGTGGCAACGCAATTACGAATAAGATCTCTTAAATTCCTCCTATGCTGAGCGGAATCGAAACAAGATCATAACGGGTCCTCAAGGACAGCAAGCCGATGCATTAGCTGGTTGCACCACAAATTAACTAGGTGTGTGCCGGTTTTCAATGAACGTCTTCGATGCCAATTTGAATAAGTAGGTATATGGCCCTGCAATGACGAATACCATCTCTTAAATTCCTCCCACGCTGAGCGCAATCGAAACAAGATCCGAACGGTTCTTCAAGGACAGCAACCCGACGCATTAGCTCGTTGCGCCACAAATGAACTAGGTTATTTGCCGCTTTGCAATGGCCGCCTTCGATGCCAGTTTGAACAAATAGGTAAGAGACACTGCAATGACGAATAAGATTTATTAAATTCCTCCCATGCTGAGCGGAATCGAAACAAGATCCAAACGGTTCCTCAAGGACAGCAACCCGATTCATTAGCTGGTTGTGCCACAAATTAACTAGGTGTGTGTCGCTTTTCAATGAACGCGTTCGATGCCAGTTTGAACAAATAGGTAGGTGGCACTGCAATGACGAATAAGATCTCTTAATTTCCTCCCATGCTGAGCGGAATCCGACCAAGATTCCAAGGGTTCCTCAAGGACAGCAACCCGATGCATTAGCTGGTTTCGCCACAAATCAACTTGGTATGTGCCGCTTTTCAATAAACGTCTTTGATGCCAGTTTGAATAAATAGATATGTGGCACTGCGATGAAGAATAACATCTCTTAAATTCCTCCCATGCTGAGCGGAATCGAAACAAGAGCCCAACGGTTCCTGAAGGCCAGCAACCCGACGCATTAGCTTGTTGCATCACAAATTACCTAGGTGTGTGCCGCTTTTCAATGAACGTCTTCGATGCAAATTTGAATAAATAGGTATATGGCCCTGCAATGACGAATAAGATCTCTCAAATTCCTCCCATGCTGAGCGGAATCGAAACAAGATCGAAACGTTTCTTCAAGGACAGCAACCCGACGCATTAGCTGGTTGCGCCACAAATGAACTAGGTTATATGCCGCTTTCCAATGAACGCCTTCAATGCCAGTTTGAATAAATAGGTATGTGGCACTGCAATGACGAATAAGATGTCTTAATTTCCTCCCATGCTGAGCGGAATCGAACGAAGATTCCAAGGGTTCTTCAAGGACAGCAACCCGACGCATTAGATGGTTGCACCACCAATGAACTAGGCATGTGCCGCTTTTCAATGAACGCCTTCGATGTCAGTTTGAATAAATGGGTATGTGGTACTGCAATGACGAATAAGATCTCCTAAATTCCTCCCATGCTGAGCGGAAACGAAACAAGATCCCAACGGTTACTCAAGGACATCAACCCGACGTATTAGCTGGTTTCATCACAAATTAACTAGGTGTGTGCCGGTTTTCAATGAACGTCTTCGATGCCAATTTGAATAAGTAGGTATATGGCCCTGCAATGACGAATACCATCTCTTAAATTCCTCCCACGCTGAGCGCAATCGAAACAAGATC
This sequence comes from Dermacentor variabilis, assembly GCF_050947875.1. Taxonomy (NCBI): domain Eukaryota; kingdom Metazoa; phylum Arthropoda; class Arachnida; order Ixodida; family Ixodidae; genus Dermacentor; species Dermacentor variabilis. The sequence continues at coordinate 28,391,236 of NC_134573.1, read as the reverse complement.
CGAACGGTTCCTTAAGGACAGCAACCCGACGCATTAGCTCGTTGCGCCACAAATGAACTAGGCTATTTGCCGCTTTGCAATGACCGCCTTCGATGCCAGTTTGAATAAATAGGTAAGAGACACTGCAATGACGAATAAGATTTATTAAATTCCTCCCATGCTGAGCGGAATCGAAACAAGATCCAAACGGTTCCTCAAGGACAGCAACCCGATTCATTAGCTGGTTGTGCCACAAATTAACTAGGTGTGTGTCGCTTTTCAATGAACGCGTTCGATGGCAGTTTGAATAAATATGTAGGTGGCACTGCAATGACGAATAAGATCTCTTAATTTCCTCCCATGCTGAGCGGAATCCAACCAAGATCATAACGGTTCCTCAAGGACAGCAAGCCGACGCATTAGCTGGTTGCACCACAAATTAACTAGGTGTGTGCCGGTTTTCAATGAACGTCTTCGATGCCAATTTGTATAAGTAGGTATGTGGCACTGCAATGACGAAAAAGATCTCTTAAATTCCTCCCATGCTGAGCGGAATCGAAACAAGATTCCAAGGATTCCTCCAGGGCCGCAACCCGTCGCATTAGCTGGTTGCACAACAAATAATCTAGGTATGTGCCACTTTCAATGAACGCCTTCGATGCGAGATTGAATAAATAGGTATGTGGTACTTCAATGACGAATAAGATATCAAGTTCCTCCCATGCTGAGCGGAATCGAAACAAGATTCCAACGGTCCCACAAAGACACCAACCCGACGCATAAGCTGGTTGGGCCACAAATTAACTAGGTATGCGCCGCTTTTCAATGAACGCCTTCAATGCCAGTTTGAATAAATAGGTATGTGGCACTGCAATGACGAACAAGATCTCTTAAATTCCTCCCATGCTGAGGTGAAGGGGAACAAGATCCCAACGGTTTCTCAAGGACAGCAACCGGACGCATTAGCTGGTTGCGCCACAAATGAACTAGGTATGTGCCGCTTTTCAATGAACGCCTTCGATGCCAGTTTGAATAAATAGGTATGTGGCACTGCAATGACGAAAAAGATCTCTTAAATTCCTCCCATCCTGAGCGGAATCGAAACAAGATCCCAACGGTCCCATAAGGACTGCAACCCGACGCTTTAGCTGGTTGCGCCATAAATTAACTAGGTATGTGCCGCTTTTCAATGAACGCCTTCGATGCCAGTTTGAATAAATAGATGTGTGGCACTGCGATAAAGAATAACATCTCTTAAATTCCTCCCATGCTGAGCGGAATCCAAACTAAATCCCAACGGTTCCTCAAGGATATCAACCCGAAGCATTAGCTGGTTGCACCACAAATTAACTAGGTGTGTGCCGCTTTTCAATGAACGCCTTCGATGCCAGTTTGAATAAATAGGTATGTGGCACTGCAATGACGAATAGGATCTCCTAAATTCCTCCCATGCTGAGCGTAATCGAAACAAGATCCCAATGGTTCCTCAAGGACATCAACCCGACGCATTAGCTGGTTGCATCACAAATTAACTAGGTGTGTGCCGCTTTTGAATGAACGCCTTCGATGCCAGTTTGAAGAAATAGGTAGGTGACACTGCAATGACAAATAAGATCTCTTAAATTCCTCCCATGTTGAGCGGAATCGAACCAAGATTTCAAGTGTTCCTCAAGGACAGTACCCGACGCATTAGATGGTTGGACTACCAATGAACTAGGTATGTGCCGCTTTTCAATGAACGCCTTCGATGCCAGTTTGAATAAATAGGTATGTGGCACTGCAATGACGAATAAGATCTCCTAAATTCCTTCCATGCTGAGCGGAATGGAAACAAGATCCCAACGTTTCCTCAAGGATATCAATCCGACGCATTAGCTGGTTTCATCACAAATTAACTATGTGTGTGCCGCTTTTCAATGAACGCCTTCGATGGCAGTTTTAATAAATAGGTGCGTGTCAACGCAATTACGAATAAGATCTCTTAAATCCCTCCCATGCTGAGCGGAATCGAAACAAGATCCCAACGGTTCCTCAAGGACAGCAACCTGACGCATTAGCTGGTTGCAGCAGAAATTAACTAGGTGTGTGCCGTTTTTCAATGAACGACTTCGATGCCAGTTTTAATAAATAGGTATGTGGCACTGCAATGACGAATAAGATCTCTTAATTTCCTCCCATGCTGAGCGGAATCGAACTAAGATTCCAAGGGTTCCTCCAGGGCAGCAACCCGTCGCATTAGCTGGTTGCGCAACAAATAATCTAGGTATGTGCCGCTTTGCAATGAACGCCTTCGATGCCAGTGTGAATAAATAGGTAAGTGACACTGCAATGACGAATAATATCTCTTAAATTCTTCCCATGCTGTGCGGAATCGAAACAAGATCCAAACGGTTCCTCAAGTACAGCAACCCGACGCATTAGCTGGTTGTACCAGAAATTAACTAGGTGAGTGTCGCTTTTCAATGAACGCGTTCGATGCCAGTTTGAATAAATATGTAGGTGGCACTGCAATGACGAATAAGATCTCTTAATTTCCTGCCATGCTGAGCGGAATCGAACCAAGATTCCAAGGGTTCCCCAAGGACAGCAACCCGACGCATTAGCTGGTTGCACCAGAAATTACCTAGGTGTGTGCCGCTTTTCAATGAACGCCTTCGATACCATTTTGAATAAATAGGTATGTGGCACTGCAATGAAGAATAAAATCTTTTAAATTCCTCCTGTGCTGAGCGGAATCTAACCAAGATTCGAAAGGTTCCTCAAGGACAGCAACCCGCCGCATTAGCTGGTTGCACCAGAAATTAACTAGGTGTGTGCCGCTTTTGAATCAATGCCTTCGATGCCATGTTGAATAAATAGGTATGTGGCACTGCAATGACGAATAAGATCTCCTAAATTCCTTCCATGCTGAGCGGAATGGAAACAAGATCCCAACGGTTCCTCAAGGACATCAATCCGACGCATTAGCTGGTTGTGCCGCAAATGAACAAGGTATGTGCCGCTTTTCAATGAACGACTTCGATGCCAGTTTGAATAAATAGGTATGTGGCACTACAATGACGAATAAGATCTCCTTAATTCCTCCCATGCTGAGTGGAATCGATACAAGATCCCAACGGTTCCTCTAGGAGAGCAACCCTACGCTTTAGCTGGTTGCACCACAAATTAACTAGGTGTCTGCCGCTTTTCAATGAACGCCTTCGATGCCAGTTTTAATAAATAGGTATGTGGCACTGCAATGACGAATAAGATCTCTTAATTTCCTTCCATGATGAGCGGAATCGAACCAAGATTCCAAGTGTTCCTCAAGGACAGCAACCCGGCGCATTAGCTTGTTGCGCCAAATATTAACTAGGTATGTGCCGCTTTTCAATGAACGCCTTCGATGCCAGTTTGAATAAATAGGTATGTGGCACTGCAATGACGAAAAAGATCTCTTAAATTCCTCCCATGCTGAGCGGAATCGAAACAAGATTCCAAGGATTCCTCCAGGGCCGCAACCAGTCGCATTAGCTGGTTTCATCACAAATTAACTAGGTGTGTGCCGCTTTTCAATGAACGCCTTCGATGGCAGTTTGAATAAATAGGTACGTGGCAACGCAATTACGAATAAGATCTCTTAAATTCCTCCTATGCTGAGCGGAATCGAAACAAGATCATAACGGTTCCTCAAGGACAGCAAGCCGACGCATTAGCTGGTTGCACCACAAATTAACTAGGTGTGTGCCGGTTTTCAATGAACGTCTTCGATGTCAATTTGAATAAGTAGGTATATGGCCCTGCAATGACGAATACCATCTCTTAAATTCCTCCCACGCTGAGCGCAATCGAAACAAGATCCGAACGGTTCCTCAAGGACAGCAACCCGACGCATTAGCTCGTTGCGCCACAAATGAACTAGGTTATTTGCCGCTTTGCAATGACCGCCTTCGATGCCAGCTTGAATAAATAGGTAAGAGACACTGCAATGACGAATAAGATTTATTAAATTCCTCCCATGCTGAGCGGAATCGAAACAAGATCCAAACGGTTCCTCAAGGACAGCAACCCGATGCATTAGCTGGTTGCGCCACAAATGAACTAGGTATGTGCCGGTTTTTAATAAACACCTTCGATGCCAGTTTGAATAAATAGATATGTGGCACTGCGATGAAGAATAACATCTCTTAAATTCCTCCCATGCTGAGCGGGATCGAAACAAGATCCGAACGGTTCCACAAAGACAGCAACCCGACGCATTAGCTGGTTGCACCAGAAATTAACTAGGTGTGTGCCGCTTTTGAATCAATGCCTTCGATGCCAGTTTGAATAAATCGGTAGGTGACACTGCAAGGACGAATAAGATCTCTTAAATTCCTCCCATGCTGAGCGGAATCAAACCAAGATTCCAAGGGTTCCTCAAGGACAGTACCCGACGCATTAGCTGGTTGCACCAGAAATTAACTAGGTGTGTGCCGCTTTTCAATGAACGCCTTCGATGGCAGTTTGAATAAATAGGTATGTGGCACTGCAATGACGAATAAGATCTCCTAAATTCCTTCCATGCTGAGTGGAATGGAAACAAGATCCCAACGGTTCCTCAAGGACATCAATCCGACGCATTAGCTGGTTGTGCCGCAAATGAACAAGGTATGTGCCGCTTTTCAATGAACGACTTCGATGCCAGTTTGAATAAATAGGTATGTGGCACTACAATGACGAAAAAGATCTACTAAATTCCTCCCATGCTGAGTGGAATCGATACAAGATCCCAACGGTTCCTCTAGGACAGCAACCCTACGATTTAGCTGGTTGCACCACCAATTAACTAGGTGTCTGCCGCTTTTCAATGAACGCCTTCGATGCCAGTTTGAATAAATAGGTATGTGGCACTGCAATGACGAATAAGATCTCTTAATTTCCTTCCATGATGAGCGGAATCGAACCAAGATTCCAAGTGTTCCTCAAGGACAGCAACCCGACGCATTAGCTTGTTGCGCCAAATATTAACTAGGTATTCGCCGCTTTTCAATGAACGCCTTCGATGCCAGTTTGAATAAATAGGTATGTGGCACTGCAATGACGAAAAAGATCTCTTAAGTTCCTCCCATGCTGAGCGGAATCGAAACAAGATTCCGAGGATTCCTCCAGGGCCGCAACTAGTCGCATTAGCTGGTTTCATCACAAATTAACTAGGTGTGTGCCGCTTTTCAATGAACGCCTTCGATGGCAGTTTGAATAAATAGGTACGTGGCAACGCAATTACGAATAAGATCTCTTAAATTCCTCCTATGCTGAGCGGAATCGAAACAAGATCATAACGGGTCCTCAAGGACAGCAAGCCGATGCATTAGCTGGTTGCACCACAAATTAACTAGGTGTGTGCCGGTTTTCAATGAACGTCTTCGATGCCAATTTGAATAAGTAGGTATATGGCCCTGCAATGACGAATACCATCTCTTAAATTCCTCCCACGCTGAGCGCAATCGAAACAAGATCCGAACGGTTCTTCAAGGACAGCAACCCGACGCATTAGCTCGTTGCGCCACAAATGAACTAGGTTATTTGCCGCTTTGCAATGGCCGCCTTCGATGCCAGTTTGAACAAATAGGTAAGAGACACTGCAATGACGAATAAGATTTATTAAATTCCTCCCATGCTGAGCGGAATCGAAACAAGATCCAAACGGTTCCTCAAGGACAGCAACCCGATTCATTAGCTGGTTGTGCCACAAATTAACTAGGTGTGTGTCGCTTTTCAATGAACGCGTTCGATGCCAGTTTGAACAAATAGGTAGGTGGCACTGCAATGACGAATAAGATCTCTTAATTTCCTCCCATGCTGAGCGGAATCCGACCAAGATTCCAAGGGTTCCTCAAGGACAGCAACCCGATGCATTAGCTGGTTTCGCCACAAATCAACTTGGTATGTGCCGCTTTTCAATAAACGTCTTTGATGCCAGTTTGAATAAATAGATATGTGGCACTGCGATGAAGAATAACATCTCTTAAATTCCTCCCATGCTGAGCGGAATCGAAACAAGAGCCCAACGGTTCCTGAAGGCCAGCAACCCGACGCATTAGCTTGTTGCATCACAAATTACCTAGGTGTGTGCCGCTTTTCAATGAACGTCTTCGATGCAAATTTGAATAAATAGGTATATGGCCCTGCAATGACGAATAAGATCTCTCAAATTCCTCCCATGCTGAGCGGAATCGAAACAAGATCGAAACGTTTCTTCAAGGACAGCAACCCGACGCATTAGCTGGTTGCGCCACAAATGAACTAGGTTATATGCCGCTTTCCAATGAACGCCTTCAATGCCAGTTTGAATAAATAGGTATGTGGCACTGCAATGACGAATAAGATGTCTTAATTTCCTCCCATGCTGAGCGGAATCGAACGAAGATTCCAAGGGTTCTTCAAGGACAGCAACCCGACGCATTAGATGGTTGCACCACCAATGAACTAGGCATGTGCCGCTTTTCAATGAACGCCTTCGATGTCAGTTTGAATAAATGGGTATGTGGTACTGCAATGACGAATAAGATCTCCTAAATTCCTCCCATGCTGAGCGGAAACGAAACAAGATCCCAACGGTTACTCAAGGACATCAACCCGACGTATTAGCTGGTTTCATCACAAATTAACTAGGTGTGTGCCGGTTTTCAATGAACGTCTTCGATGCCAATTTGAATAAGTAGGTATATGGCCCTGCAATGACGAATACCATCTCTTAAATTCCTCCCACGCTGAGCGCAATCGAAACAAGATCCGAACGGTTCCTTAAGGACAGCAACCCGACGCATTAGCTCGTTGCGCCACAAATGAACTAGGCTATTTGCCGCTTTGCAATGACCGCCTTCGATGCCAGTTTGAATAAATAGGTAAGAGACACTGCAATGACGAATAAGATTTATTAAATTCCTCCCATGCTGAGCGGAATCGAAACAAGATCCAAACGGTTCCTCAAGGACAGCAACCCGATTCATTAGCTGGTTGTGCCACAAATAACTAGGTGTGTGTCGCTTTTCAATGAACGCGTTCGATGGCAGTTTGAATAAATATGTAGGTGGCACTGCAATGACGAATAAGATCTCTTAATTTCCTCCCATGCTGAGCGGAATCCAACCAAGATCATAACGGTTCCTCAAGGACAGCAAGCCGACGCATTAGCTGGTTGCACCACAAATTAACTAGGTGTGTGCCGGTTTTCAATGAACGTCTTCGATGCCAATTTGTATAAGTAGGTATGTGGCACTGCAATGACGAAAAAGATCTCTTAAATTCCTCCCATGCTGAGCGGAATCGAAACAAGATTCCAAGGATTCCTCCAGGGCCGCAACCCGTCGCATTAGCTGGTTGCACAACAAATAATCTAGGTATGTGCCACTTTCAATGAACGCCTTCGATGCGAGATTGAATAAATAGGTATGTGGTACTTCAATGACGAATAAGATATCAAGTTCCTCCCATGCTGAGCGGAATCGAAACAAGATTCCAACGGTCCCACAAAGACACCAACCCGACGCATAAGCTGGTTGGGCCACAAATTAACTAGGTATGCGCCGCTTTTCAATGAACGCCTTCAATGCCAGTTTGAATAAATAGGTATGTGGCACTGCAATGACGAACAAGATCTCTTAAATTCCTCCCATGCTGAGGTGAAGGGGAACAAGATCCCAACGGTTTCTCAAGGACAGCAACCGGACGCATTAGCTGGTTGCGCCACAAATGAACTAGGTATGTGCCGCTTTTCAATGAACGCCTTCGATGCCAGTTTGAATAAATAGGTATGTGGCACTGCAATGACGAAAAAGATCTCTTAAATTCCTCCCATCCTGAGCGGAATCGAAACAAGATCCCAACGGTCCCATAAGGACTGCAACCCGACGCTTTAGCTGGTTGCGCCATAAATTAACTAGGTATGTGCCGCTTTTCAATGAACGCCTTCGATGCCAGTTTGAATAAATAGATGTGTGGCACTGCGATAAAGAATAACATCTCTTAAATTCCTCCCATGCTGAGCGGAATCCAAACTAAATCCCAACGGTTCCTCAAGGATATCAACCCGAAGCATTAGCTGGTTGCACCACAAATTAACTAGGTGTGTGCCGCTTTTCAATGAACGCCTTCGATGCCAGTTTGAATAAATAGGTATGTGGCACTGCAATGACGAATAGGATCTCCTAAATTCCTCCCATGCTGAGCGTAATCGAAACAAGATCCCAATGGTTCCTCAAGGACATCAACCCGACGCATTAGCTGGTTGCATCACAAATTAACTAGGTGTGTGCCGCTTTTGAATGAACGCCTTCGATGCCAGTTTGAAGAAATAGGTAGGTGACACTGCAATGACAAATAAGATCTCTTAAATTCCTCCCATGTTGAGCGGAATCGAACCAAGATTTCAAGTGTTCCTCAAGGACAGTACCCGACGCATTAGATGGTTGGACTACCAATGAACTAGGTATGTGCCGCTTTTCAATGAACGCCTTCGATGCCAGTTTGAATAAATAGGTATGTGGCACTGCAATGACGAATAAGATCTCCTAAATTCCTTCCATGCTGAGCGGAATGGAAACAAGATCCCAACGTTTCCTCAAGGATATCAATCCGACGCATTAGCTGGTTTCATCACAAATTAACTATGTGTGTGCCGCTTTTCAATGAACGCCTTCGATGGCAGTTTTAATAAATAGGTGCGTGTCAACGCAATTACGAATAAGATCTCTTAAATCCCTCCCATGCTGAGCGGAATCGAAACAAGATCCCAACGGTTCCTCAAGGACAGCAACCTGACGCATTAGCTGGTTGCAGCAGAAATTAACTAGGTGTGTGCCGTTTTTCAATGAACGACTTCGATGCCAGTTTTAATAAATAGGTATGTGGCACTGCAATGACGAATAAGATCTCTTAATTTCCTCCCATGCTGAGCGGAATCGAACTAAGATTCCAAGGGTTCCTCCAGGGCAGCAACCCGTCGCATTAGCTGGTTGCGCAACAAATAATCTAGGTATGTGCCGCTTTGCAATGAACGCCTTCGATGCCAGTGTGAATAAATAGGTAAGTGACACTGCAATGACGAATAATATCTCTTAAATTCTTCCCATGCTGTGCGGAATCGAAACAAGATCCAAACGGTTCCTCAAGTACAGCAACCCGACGCATTAGCTGGTTGTACCAGAAATTAACTAGGTGAGTGTCGCTTTTCAATGAACGCGTTCGATGCCAGTTTGAATAAATATGTAGGTGGCACTGCAATGACGAATAAGATCTCTTAATTTCCTGCCATGCTGAGCGGAATCGAACCAAGATTCCAAGGGTTCCCCAAGGACAGCAACCCGACGCATTAGCTGGTTGCACCAGAAATTACCTAGGTGTGTGCCGCTTTTCAATGAACGCCTTCGATACCATTTTGAATAAATAGGTATGTGGCACTGCAATGAAGAATAAAATCTTTTAAATTCCTCCTGTGCTGAGCGGAATCTAACCAAGATTCGAAAGGTTCCTCAAGGACAGCAACCCGCCGCATTAGCTGGTTGCACCAGAAATTAACTAGGTGTGTGCCGCTTTTGAATCAATGCCTTCGATGCCATGTTGAATAAATAGGTATGTGGCACTGCAATGACGAATAAGATCTCCTAAATTCCTTCCATGCTGAGCGGAATGGAAACAAGATCCCAACGGTTCCTCAAGGACATCAATCCGACGCATTAGCTGGTTGTGCCGCAAATGAACAAGGTATGTGCCGCTTTTCAATGAACGACTTCGATGCCAGTTTGAATAAATAGGTATGTGGCACTACAATGACGAATAAGATCTCCTTAATTCCTCCCATGCTGAGTGGAATCGATACAAGATCCCAACGGTTCCTCTAGGAGAGCAACCCTACGCTTTAGCTGGTTGCACCACAAATTAACTAGGTGTCTGCCGCTTTTCAATGAACGCCTTCGATGCCAGTTTTAATAAATAGGTATGTGGCACTGCAATGACGAATAAGATCTCTTAATTTCCTTCCATGATGAGCGGAATCGAACCAAGATTCCAAGTGTTCCTCAAGGACAGCAACCCGGCGCATTAGCTTGTTGCGCCAAATATTAACTAGGTATGTGCCGCTTTTCAATGAACGCCTTCGATGCCAGTTTGAATAAATAGGTATGTGGCACTGCAATGACGAAAAAGATCTCTTAAATTCCTCCCATGCTGAGCGGAATCGAAACAAGATTCCAAGGATTCCTCCAGGGCCGCAACCAGTCGCATTAGCTGGTTTCATCACAAATTAACTAGGTGTGTGCCGCTTTTCAATGAACGCCTTCGATGGCAGTTTGAATAAATAGGTACGTGGCAACGCAATTACGAATAAGATCTCTTAAATTCCTCCTATGCTGAGCGGAATCGAAACAAGATCATAACGGTTCCTCAAGGACAGCAAGCCGACGCATTAGCTGGTTGCACCACAAATTAACTAGGTGTGTGCCGGTTTTCAATGAACGTCTTCGATGTCAATTTGAATAAGTAGGTATATGGCCCTGCAATGACGAATACCATCTCTTAAATTCCTCCCACGCTGAGCGCAATCGAAACAAGATCCGAACGGTTCCTCAAGGACAGCAACCCGACGCATTAGCTCGTTGCGCCACAAATGAACTAGGTTATTTGCCGCTTTGCAATGACCGCCTTCGATGCCAGCTTGAATAAATAGGTAAGAGACACTGCAATGACGAATAAGATTTATTAAATTCCTCCCATGCTGAGCGGAATCGAAACAAGATCCAAACGGTTCCTCAAGGACAGCAACCCGATGCATTAGCTGGTTTCGCCACAAATCAACTTGGTATGTGCCGCTTTTCAATAAACGTCTTTGATGCCAGTTTGAAGAAATAGATATGTGGCACTGCGATGAAGAATAACATCTCTTAAATTCCTCCCATGCTGAGCGGAATCGAAACAAGATCGAAACGTTTCTTCAAGGACAGCAACCCGACGCATTATCTGGTTGCGCCACAAATGAACTAGGTTATATGCCGTTTGCAATGAACGCCTTCAATGCCAGTTTGAATAAATAGGTATGTGGCACTGCAATGACGAATAAGATGTCTTAATTTCCTCCCATGCTGAGCGGAATCGAACGAAGATTCCAAGGGTTCTTCAAGGACAGCAACCCGACGCATTAGCTGGTTGCGCCACAAATGAACTAGGTTATATGCCGCTTTGCAATGAACGCCTTCAATGCCAGTTTGAATAAATAGGTATGTGGCACTGCAATGACGAATAAGATGTCTTAATTTCATCCCATGCTGAGCGGAATCGAACGAAGATTCCAAGGGTTCTTCAAGGACAGCAACCCGACGCATTAGATGGTTGCACCACCAATGAACTAGGCATGTGCCGCTTTTCAATGAACGCCTTCGATGTCAGTTTGAATAAATGGGTATGTGGTACTGCAATGACGAATAAGATCTCCTAAATTCCTCCCATGCTGAGCGGCAACGAAACAAGATCCCAACGATTACTCAAGGACATCAACCCGACGTATTAGCTGGTTTCATCACAAATTAACTAGGTGTGTGCCGCTTTTCAATGAACGCCTTCGATGGCAGTTTGAATAAATAGGTACGTGGCAACGCAATTACGAATAAGATCTCTTAAATTCCTCCTATGCTGAGCGGAATCGAAAAAAGATCATAACAGTTCCTCAAGGACAGCAAGCCGACGCATTAGCTGGTTGCACCACAAATTAACTAGGTGTGTGCCGGTTTTCAATGAACGTCTTCGATGCCAATTTGAATAAGTAGGTATATGGCCCTGCAATGACGAATACCATCTCTTAAATTCCTCCCACGCTGAGCGCAATCGAAACAAGATCCGAACGGTTCCTCAAGGACAGCGACCCGACGCATTAGCTCGTTGCGCCACAAATGAACTAGGTTATTTGCCGCTTTGCAATGACCGCCTTCGATGCCAGTTTGAATAAATAGGTAAGAGACACTGCAATGACGAATAAGATTTATTAAATTCCTCCCATGCTGAGCGGAATCGAAACAAGATCCAAACGGTTCCTCAAGGACAGCAACCCGATTCATTAGCTGGTTGTGCCACAAATTAACTAGGTGTGTGTCGCTTTTCAATGAACGCGTTCGATGGCAGTTTGAATAAATAGGTAGGTGGCACTGCAATGACGAATAAGATCTCTTAATTTCCTCCCATGTTGAGCGGAATCCAACCAAGATCATAACGGTTCCTCAAGGACAGCAAGCTGACGCATTAGCTGGTTGCACCACAAATTAACTAGGTGTGTGCCGGTTTTCAATGAACGTCTTCTATGCCAATTTGAATAAGTAGGTATATGGCCCTGCAATGACGAATAAGATCTCTTAAATTCCTCCCACGCTGAGCGGAATTGAAACAAGATCCGAACGGTTCCTCAAGGACAGCAAACCGACGCATTAGCTGGTTACGCCACAAATGAGCTAGGTTATGTGCCGCTTTGCAATGAACGCCTTCGATGCCAGTTTGAATAAATAGGTAAGAGACACTGCAATGACGAATAAGATTTATTAAATTCCTCCCATGCTGAGCGGAATCGAAACAAGATCCAAACGGTTCCTCAAGGACAGCAACCCGATTCATTAGCTGGTTGCGCCACAAATTAACTAGGTGTGTGTCGCTTTTCAATGAACGCGTTCGATGCCAGTTTGAATAAATAGGTAGGTGGCACTGCAATGACGAATAAGATCTCTTAATTTCCTCCCATGCTGAGCGGAATCGAACTTTAGATTCCAAGGGTTCCTCCAGGGCAGCAACCCGTCGCATTAGCTGGTTGCGCAACAAATAATCTAGCTATGTGCCGCTTTGCAATGAACGCTTTCGATGCCAGTTTGAATAAATGGGTAAGTGACACTGCAATGACGAATAAGATCTCTTATATTCCTCCGATGCTGAGCGGAATCCGACCAAGATTCCAAGGGTTCCTCAAGGACAGCAACCCGATGCATTAGCTGGTTTCGCCACAAATCAACTTGGTATGTGCCGCTTTTCAATAAACGTCTTTGATGCCAGTTTGAAGAAATAGATATGTGGCACTGCGATGAAGAATAACATCTCTTAAATTCCTCCCATGCTGAGCGGAATCGAAACAAGATCGAAACGTTTCTTCAAGGACAGCAACGCGACGCATTATCTGGTTGCGCCACAAATGAACTAGGTTATATGCCGCTTTGCAATGAACGCCTTCAATGCCAGTTTGAATAAATAGGTATGTGGCACTGCAATGACGAATAAGATGTCTTAATTTCCTCCCATGCTGAGCGGAATCGAACGAAGATTCCAAGGGTTCTTCAAGGACAGCAACCCGACGCATTAGCTGGTTGCGCCACAAATGAACTAGGTTATATGCCGCTTTGCAATGAACGCCTTCAATGCCAGTTTGAATAAATAGGTATGTGGCACTGCAATGACGAATAAGATGTCTTAATTCCCTCCCATGCTGAGCGGAATCGAACGAAGATTCCAAGGGTTCTTCAAGGACAGCAACCCGACGGATTAGATGGTTGCACCACCAATGAACTAGGCATGTGCCGCTTTTCAATGAACGCCTTCGATGTCAGTTTGAATAAATGGGTATGTGGTACTGCAATGACGAATAAGATCTCCTAAATTCCTCCCATGCTGAGCGGCAACTAAACAAGATCCCAACGATTACTCAAGGACATCAACCCGACGTATTAGCTGGTTTCATCACAAATTAACTAGGTGTGTGCCGCTTTTCAATGAACGCCTTCGATGGCAGTTTGAATAAATAGGTACGTGGCAACGCAATTACGAATAAGATCTCTTAAATTCCTCCTATGCTGAGCGGAATCGAAACAAGATCATAACGGTTCCTCAAGGACAGCAAGCCGACGCATTAGCTGGTTGCACCACAAATTAACTAGGTGTGTGCCGGTTTTCAATGAACGTCTTCGATGCCAATTTGAATAAGTAGGTATATGGCCCTGCAATGACGAATACCATCTCTTAAATTCCTCCCACGCTGAGCGCAATCGAAACAAGATCCGAACGGTTCCTCAAGGACAGCAACCCGACGCATTAGCTCGTTGCGCCACAAATGAACTAGGTTATTTGCCGCTTTGCAATGACAGCCTTCGATGCCAGTTTGAATAAATAGGTAAGAGACACTGCAATGACGAATAAGATTTATTAAATTCCTCCCATGCTGAGCGGAATCGAAACAAGATCCAAACGGTTCCTCAAGGACAGCAACCCGATTCATTAGCTGGTTGTGCCACAAATTAACTAGGTGTGTGTCGCTTTTCAATGAACGCGTTCGATGGCAGTTTGAATAAATAGGTAGGTGGCACTGCAATGACGAATAAGATCTCTTAATTTCCTCCCATGCTGAGCGGAATCCAACCAAGATTCCAAGGGTTCCTCAAGGACAGCAACCCGACGCATTAGCTGGTTGCACCACAAATGAACTAGGTATGTGCCGCTTTTCAATAAACGCCTGTGATGCCAGTTTGAATATATAGATATGTGGCACTGCGATGAAGAATAACATCTCTTAAATTCCTCGCATGTTGAGCGGAATCGAAACAAGATCCCAACGGTTCCTCAAGGACAGCAACCCGACGCATTAGCTGGTTGCACCAGAAATTAACTAGGTGTGTCCCGCTTTTCAATGAACGCCTTCGATGGCAGTTTGAATAAATAGGTACGTGGCAACGCAATGACGAATAAGATCTCTCAAATTCCTCCCATGCTGAGCGGAATCGAAACAAGATCGAAACGGTTCTTCAAGGACAGCAACCCGACGCATTAGCTGGTTGTGCCACAAATGAACTAGGTTTTATGCCGCTTTGCAATGAACGCCTTCAATGCCAGTTTGAATAAATAGGTATGTGGCACTGCAATGACGAATAAGATCTCTTAATTTCCTTCCATGATGAGCGGAATCGAACCAAGATTCCAAGGGTTCTTCAAGGACAGCAACCCGACGCATTAGATGGTTGCACCACCAATGAACTAGGCATGTGCCGCTTTTCAATGAACGCCTTCGATGTCAGTTTGAATAAATAGGTATGTGGCACTGCAATTACGAATAAGATCTCTAAAATTCCTCCCATGGTGAGCGGAATCGAACCAAGATTCCAAGGGTTCCTCAAGGACAGCAACCCGACGCATTAGCTGGTCGCTCCACAAATGAACTAGGTATGTGCCGCTTTTCAATAAACGCCTTCGATGCCAGTTTGAATAAATAGATGTGTGGCACTGCGATAAAGAATAAAATCTCCTAAATTCCTCCCATGCTGAGCGGAATCGAAACAAGATCCCAACGGTTCCTCAAGGATAGCAACCCGATGCATTAGCTGGTTGCACCACAAATTAACTAGGTGTGTGCCGCTTTTCAATTAACGCCTTCGATGCCAGTTTGAATAAATAGGTATGTGGCACTGCAATGACGAATAAGATCTCCTAAATTCCTCCCATGCTGAGCGGAATCGAAACAAGATCCCAATGGTTCCTCAAGGACATCAACCCGACGCATTAGCTGGTTGCATCAAAAATTAACTAGGTGTGTGCCGCTTTTGAATGAACGCCTTCGATGCCAGTTTTAATAAATAGGCTGGTGACACTGCAATGACGAATAAGATCTCTTAAATTCCTCCCATGCTGAGCGGAATCGAACCAAGATTCCAAGGGTTCCTCAAGGACAGTTCCCGACGCATTAGATGGTTGCACCACCAATGAACTTGGTATGTGCCGCTTTTCAATGAACGCCTTCGATGCCAGTTTGAATAAATAGGTATGTGGCACTGCAATGACGAATAAGATCTCCTAAATTCCTTCCATGCTGAGCGGAATGGAAACAAGATCCCAACGGTTCCTCAAGGACATCAATCCGACGCATTAGCTGGTTGTGCCGCAAATGAACTAGGTATGTGCCGCTTTTCAATGAACGACTTCGATGCCAGTTTGAATAAATAGGTATGTGGCACTACAATGACGAATAAGATCTCCTAAATTCCTCCCATGCTGAGTGGAATCGATACAAGATCCCACCGGTTCCTCTAGGACAGCAACCCTACGCTTTAGCTGGTTGCACCACAAATTAACTAGGTGTCTGCGGCTTTTCAATGAACGCCTTCGATGCCAGTTTGAATAAATAGGTATGTGGCACTGCAATGACGAATAAGATCTCTTAATTTCCTTCCATGATGAGCGGAATCGAACCAAGATTCCAAGTGTTCCTCAAGGACAGCAACCCGACGCATTAGCTTGTTGCGCCAAATATTAACTAGGTATGTGCCGCTTTTCAATGAACGCCTTCGATGCCAGTTTGAATAAATAGGTATGTGGCACTGCAATGACGAAAAAGATCTCTTAAATTCCTCCCATGCTGAGCGGAATCGAAACAAGATTCCAAGGATTCCTCCAGGGCTGCAACCCGTCGCATTAGCTGGTTGCACAACAAATAATCTAGGTATGTGCCACTTTCAATGAACGCCTTCGATGCGAGATTGAATAAATAGGTATGTGGTACTTCAATGACGAATAAGATATCTTAAGTTCCTCTCATGCTGAGCGGAATCGAAACAAGATTCCAACGGTCCCACAAGGACACCAACCCGACGCATAAGCTGGTTGGGCCACAAATTAACTAGGTATGCGCCGCTTTTAAATGAACGCCTTCAATGCCAGTTTGAATAAATAGGTATGTGGCACTGCAATGACGAACAAGATCTCTTAAATTCCTCCCATGCTGAGGTGAAGGGGAACAAGATCCCAACGGTTCCTCAAGGACAGCAACCCGATGCATTAGCTGGTTGCACCACAAATTCGCTAGGTGTCTGCCGCTTTTCAATGAGCGCCTTCGATGCCAGTTTGAATAAATAGGTATGTGGCACCGCAATGACGAATAAGGTCTCTTAATTTCCTCCCATGCTGAGCGGAATCGAACCAAGATTCCAAGTGTTTCTCAAGGACAGCAACCCGACGCATTAGCTGGTTGCGCCACAAATGAACTAGGTATGTGCCGCGTTTCAATGAACGCCTTCGATGCCAGTTTGAATAAATAGGTATGTGGCACTGCAATGACGAAAAAGATCTCTTAAATTCCTCCCATCCTGAGCGGAATCGAAACAAGATCCCAACGGTCCCATAATGACAGCAACCCGACGCTTTAGCTGGTTGCGCCATAAATTAACTAGGTATGTGCCGCTTTTCAATGAACGCCTTCGATGCCAGTTTGAATGAATAGATGTGTGGCACTGCGATAAAGAATAACATCTCTTAAATTCCTCCCATGCTGAGCGGAAACGAAACAAAATCCCAACGGTTCCTCAAGGATATCAACCCGAAGCATTAGCTGGTTGCACCACAAATTAACTAGGTGTGTGCCGCTTTTCAATGAACGCCTTCGATGCCAGTTTGAATAAATAGGTATGTGGCACTGCAATGACGAATAAGATCTCCTAAATTCCTCCCATGCTGAGCGGAATCGAAACAAGATCCCAATGGTTCCTCAAGGACATCAACCCGACGCATTAGCTGGTTGCATCACAAATTAACTAGGTGTGTGCCGCTTTTGAATGAACGCCTTCGATGCCAGTTTGAATAAATAGGTAGGTGACACTGCAATGACAAATAAGATCTCTTAAATTCCTCCCATGCTGAGCGGAATCGAACCAAGATTCCAAGTGTTCCTCAAGGACAGTACCCGACGCATTAGATGGTTGGGCCACCAAGGAACTAGGTATGTGCCGCTTTTCAATGAACGCCTTCGATGCCAGTTTGAATAAATAGGTATGTGGCACTGCAATGACGAATAAGATCTCCTAAATTCCTTCCATGCTGAGCGGAATGGAAACAAGATCCCAACGTTTCCTCAAGGATATCAATCCGACGCATTAGCTGGTTGCGCAACAAATAATCTAGGTTTGTGCCGCTTTGCAATGAACGCCTTCGATGCCAGTGTGAATAAATAGGTAGGTGACACTGCAATGACGAATAATATCTCTTAAATTCTTCCCATGCTGTGCGGAATCGAAACAAGATCCAAACGGTTCCTCAAGTAGAGCAACCCGACGCATTAGCTGGTTGTACCAGAAAATAACTAGGTGAGTGTCGCTTTTTAATGAACGCGTTCGATGCCAGTTTGAATAAATAGGTAGGTGGCACTGCAATGACGAATAAGATCTCTTAATTTCCTCCCATGCTGAGCGGAATCGCACCAAGATTCCAAGGGTTCCCCAAGGACAGCAACCCGACGCATTAGCTGGTTGCACCAGAAATTAACTAGGTGTGTGCCGCTTTTCAATGAACGCCTTCGATACCATTTTGAATAAATAGGTATGTGGCACTGCAATGAAGAATAAGGCCTCTTAAATTCGTCCCATGCTGAGCGGAATCGAAACAAGATCCCAAGTGTTCCTCAAGGACCGCAACCCGACGCACTAGCTGGTTGCAGCACAAATTAACTTGGTGTCGGCAGCTTTTCAATGAACCACTTCGATGCCAGTTTGAATAAATAGGTATGTAGAACTGCAATGACGAATAAGATCTCTTAAATTCCTCCTATACTGAGCGGAATCGAACCAAGATTCCAAAGGTTCCTCAAGTACAGCAACCCGACGCATTTGCTGGTTGTGCCACAAGTGAACTAGGTATGTGCCGCTTTTCAATGAACGCCTTCGATGCCAGTTTGAATAAAAAGGTAGGTGACACTGCAATGACGAATAACATCTCCTAAATTCCTCCCATGCTGAGCGGAAACGAAACAAGATCCCAACAGTTACTCAAGGACATCAACCCGACGTATTAGCTGGTTTCATCACAAATTAACTAGGTGTGTGCCGCGTTTCAAAAACGCCTCCGATGGCAGTTTGAATAAATAGGTACGTGGCAACGCAATTACGAATAAGATCCCTTAAATTCCTCCTATGCTGAGCGCAATCGAAACAAGATAACAACGGTCCCTCTAGGACAGCAACCCGCCACATTAGCTGGTTGCGCCACAAATGAACTAGGTATGTGCCGGTTTTCAATAAACACCTTCGATGCCAGTTTGAATAAATAAATATGTGGCACTGCGATGAAGAATAACATCTCTTAAATTCCTCCCATGCTGAGCGGAATCGGAACAAGATCCGAACGGTTCCACAAAGACAGCAACCCGACGCATTAGCTGGTTGCACCAGAAATTAACTAGGTGTGTGCCGCTTTTGAATCAATGCCTTCGATGCCAGTTTGAATAAATAGGTAGGTGACACTGCAAGGACGAATAAGATCTCTTAAATTCCTCCCATGCTGAGCGGAATCAAACCAAGATTCCAAGGGTTCCTCAAGGACAGTACCCGACGCATTAGCTGGTTGCACCAGAAATTAACTAGGTGTGTGCCGCTTTTCAATGAACGCCTTCGATACCATTTTGAATAAATAGGTATGTGGCACTGCAATGAAGAATATAATCTTTTAAATTCCTCCTGTGCTGAGCGGAATCTAACCAAGATTCGAAAGGTTCCTCAAGGAAATCAATCCGACGCATTAGCTGGTTTCATCACAAATTAACTAGGTGTGTGCCGCTTTTCAATGAACGCCTTCGATGGCAGTTTGAATAAATAGGTATGTGGCACTGCAATGACGAATAAGATCTCCTAAATTACTTCCATGCTGAGCGGAATGGAAACAAGATCGCAACGGTTCCTCAAGGACATCAATCCGACGCATTAGCTGGTTGTGCCGCAAATGAACAAGGTATGTGCCGCTTTTCAATGAACGACTTCGATGCCAGTTTGAATAAATAGGTATGTGGCACTACAATGACGAATAAGATCTCCTAAATTCCTCCCATGCTGAGTGGAATCGATACAAGATCCCAACGGTTCCTCTAGGACAGCAACCCTACGCTTTAGCTGGTTGCACCACAAATTAACTAGGTGTCTGCCACTTTTCAATGAACGCCTTCGATGCCAGTTTGAATAAATAGGTATGTGGCACTGCAATGACGAATAAGATCTCTTAATTTCCTTCCATGATGAGCGGAATCGAACCAAGATTCCAAGTGTTCCTCAAGGACAGCAACCCGACGCATTAGCTTGTTGCGCCCAATATTAAGTAGGTATGTGCCGTTTTTCAATGAACGCCTTCGATGCCAGTTTGAATAAATAGGTATGTGGCAGTGCAATGACGAAAAAGATCTCTTAAATTCCTCCCATGCTGAGCGGAATCGAAACAAGATTCCAAGGATTCCTCCAGGGCCGCAACCAGTCGCATTAGCTGGTTGCACAACAAATAATCTAGGTATGTGCCACATTCAATGAACGCCTTCGATGCGAGATTGAATAAATAGGTATGTGGTACTGCAATGACGAATAAGATCTCTTAAGTTCCTCCCATGCTGAGCGGAATCGAAACAAGATTCCAACGGTCCCACAAGGTCACCAACCCGACGCATAAGCTGGTTGGGCCACAAATTAACTAGGTATGCGCCGCTTTTCAATGAATGCCTTCAATGCCAGTTTGAATAAATAGGTATGTGGCACTGCAATGACGAACAAGATCTCCTAAATTCCTCCCATGCTGAGGGGAAGGGGAACAAGATCCCATCGGTTCCTCAAGGACAGCAACCCGACACATTAGCTGGTTGCACCACAAATTCGCAAGGTGTCTGCCGCTTTTCAATGAACGCCTTCGATGCCAGTTTGAATAAATAGGTATGTGGCACTGCAATGACGAAAAAGATCTCTTAAATTCCTCCCATGCTGAGCGGAATCGAAACAAGATCCCAACGGTCCCATAAGGACAGCAACCCGACGCTTTAGCTGGTTGCGCCATAAAGTAACTAGGTATGTGCCGCTTTTCAATGAACGCCTTCGATGCCAGTTTGAATAAATAGATGTGTGGCACTGCGATAAATAATA
Source organism: Dermacentor variabilis (assembly GCF_050947875.1). Classification (NCBI taxonomy): domain Eukaryota; kingdom Metazoa; phylum Arthropoda; class Arachnida; order Ixodida; family Ixodidae; genus Dermacentor; species Dermacentor variabilis. The sequence goes on along the minus strand of NC_134573.1, from coordinate 28,370,354 downwards.
ACATCTCTTAAATTCCTCCCATGCTGAGGTGAATCGAAACAAGATCCCAACGGTTCCTCAAGGATATCAACACGATGCATTAGCTGGTTGCACCACAAATGAACTAGGTATGCGCCGGTTTTCAATGAACGCCTTCGATGCCAGTTTCAATAAATAGTTATGTGGCACTTGCTATGACGAATAAGATCTCATAAATTCCTCCCATGCTGAGCGGAATCGCAACAAGATCCCAACGGTTCCTCTAGGACAGCAACCCGATGCTTTAGCTCGTTGCACCACAAATTAACTAGGTGTCTGCCGCTTTTCAATGAACGCCTTCGATGCCAGTTTGAATAAATAGGTATGTGGCACTGCAAAGACGAATAAGATCTCTTAATTTCCTCCCATGCTGAGCGGAATCGAACTAAGATTCCAAGGGTTCCTCCAGGGCAGCAACCCGTCGCATTAGCTGGTTGCGCAACAAATAATCTAGGTATGTGCCGCTTTGCAATGAACGCCTTCGATGCCAGTTTGAATAAATAGGTAAGTGACACTGCAATGACGAATAAGATCTCTTAAATTCCTCCCATGCTGAGCGGAATCGAAACAAGATCCAAACGGTTCCTCAAGGACAGCAACCCCATGCATTAGCTGGTTGTACCAGAAATTAACTAGGTGAGTGTCGCTTTTTAATGAACGCGTTCGATGCCAGTTTGAATAAATAGGTAGGTGGCACTGCAATGACGAATAAGATCTCTTAATTTCCTCCCATGCTGAGCGGAATCGCACCAAGATTCCAAGGGTTCCCCAAGGACAGCAACCCGACGCATTAGCTGGTTGCACCAGAAATTAACTAGGTGTGTGCCGCTTTTCAATGAACGCCTTCGATACCATTTTGAATAAATAGGTATGTGGCACTGCAATGAAGAATAAGGCCTCTTAAATTCGTCCCATGCTGAGCGGAATCGAAACAAGATCCCAAGTGTTCCTCAAGGACCGCAACCCGACGCACTAGCTGGTTGCAGCACAAATTAACTTGGTGTCGGCAGCTTTTCAATGAACCACTTCGATGCCAGTTTGAATAAATAGGTATGTAGAACTGCAATGACGAATAAGATCTCTTAAATTCCTCCTATACTGAGCGGAATCGAACCAAGATTCCAAAGGTTCCTCAAGTACAGCAACCCGACGCATTTGCTGGTTGTGCCACAAATGAACTAGGTATGTGCCGCTTTTCAATGAACGCCTTCGATGCCAGTTTGAATAAAAAGGTAGGTGACACTGCAATGACGAATAACATCTGCTAAATTCCTCCCATGCTGAGCGGAAACGAAACAAGATCCCAACGGTTACTCAAGGACATCAACCCGACGTATTAGCTGGTTTCATCACAAATTAACTAGGTGTGTGCCGCGTTTCAACGAACGCCTCCGATGGCAGTTTGAATAAATAGGTACGTGGCAACGCAATTACGAATAAGATCCCTTAAATTCCTCCTATGCTGAGCGCAATCGAAACAAGATAACAACGGTCCCTCTAGGACAGCAACCCGCCACATTAGCTGGTTGCGCAAAAATAATCTAGGTATGTGCCGCTTTGCAATGAACGCCTTCGATGCCAGTTTGAATAAATAGGTAAGGGACACTGCAATGACGAATAAGATCTCTTAAATTCCTCCCATGCTGAGCGGAATCGAAACAAGATCCAAACGGTTCCTCAAGTACAGCAACCCGACGCATTAGCTGGTTGTACCAGAAATTAACTAGGTGAGTGTCGCTTTTCAATGAACGCGTTCGATGCCAGTTTGAATAAATAGGTAGGTGGCACTGCAATGACGAATAAGATCTCTTAATTTCCTCCCATGCTGAGCGGAATCGAACCAAGATTCCAAGGGTTCCCCAAGGACAGCTACCCGACGGATTAGCTGGTTGCACCAGAAATTAACTAGGTGTGTGCCGCTTTTCAATGAATGCCTTCGATACCATTTTGAATAAATAGGTATGTGGCACTGCAATGAAGAATAAAATCTTTTAAATTCGTCCCGTGCTGAGCGGAATCTAACAAAGATTCGAAAGGTTCCTCAAGGACAGCAACCCACAGCATTAGCTGGCTGTGCCACAAACGAACTAGGTATGTGCCGCTTTTCAATTAACGCCTTCGATGTCAGTTTGAACAAATAGGTATGTGGCACTGCAATGAAGAATAAGATCTCTTAAATTCCCCCCATGCTGAGCGGAATCGAAACATGAGCCCAACGGTTCCTCAAGGACAGCAACCCGACGCATTAGCTGGTTGCACCACAAATTAACTAGGTGTGTGCCGCTTTTCAATGAACGCCTTCGATACCAGTTTGAATAAATAGGTATGTGGCACTGCAATGAACAATAAGATCTCTTAAATTCCTCCCATGCTGAACAGAATCAAATCAAGATTCGAAAAGTTCCTCAAAGAAAGCAACCCGAAGCATTAGCTGGTATCACCACGAATGAACTAGGTATGTGCCGCTTTTCAATTAACGCCTTCGATGTCAGTTTGAATAAATAGGTATGTGGCACTGCAATGACGAATAAGGCCTCTTAAATTCGTCCGATGCTGAGCGGAATCGAAACAAGATCCCAACGGTTCCTCAAGGTCCGCAACCCGACGCACTAGCTGGTTGCAGCACAAATTAACTAGGTGCGTGCCGCTTTTCAATGAACGCCTTCGATGCCAGTTTGAATAAATAGGTATGTGGCACTGCAATGACGAATAAGATCTCCTAAATTCCTCCCATGCTGAGCGGAATCGAAACAAGATCCCAATGGTTCCTCAAGGAAATCAACCCGACGCATTAGCTGGTTGCATCACAAATTAACTAGATGTGTGCCGCTTTTGAATGACCGCCTTCGATGGCACTTTGAATAAATAGGTAGGTGGCACTGCAATGACGAATAAGATCTCTTAATTTCCTCCCATGCTGAGCGGAATCCAACCAAGATTCCAAGGGTTCCTCAAGGACAGCAACCCGACGCATTAGCTGGTTGCACCACAAATGAACTAGGTATGTGCCGCTTTTCAATAAACGCCTTCGAAGCCAGTTTGAATACATAGATATGTGGCACTGCGATGAAGAATAACATCTCTTCAATTCCTCGCATGTTGAGCGGAATCGAAACAAGATCCCAACGGTTCCTCAAGGACAGCAACCCGACGCATTAGCTGGTTGCACCAGAAATTAACTAGGTGTGTCCCGCTTTTCAATGAACGCCTTCGATGGCAGTTTGAATAAATAGGTACGTGGCAACGCAATGACGAATAAGATCTCTCAAATTCCTCCCATGCTGAGCGGAATCGAAACAAGATCGAAACGGTTCTTCAAGGACAGCAACCCGACGCATTAGCTGGTTGCGCCACAAATGAACTAGGTTATATGCCGCTTTGCAATGAACGCCTTCCATGCCAGTTTGAATAAATAGGTATGTGGCACTGCAATGACGAACAAGATCTCTTAATTTCCTCCCATGCTGAGCGGAATCGAACCAAGATTCCAAGTGTTCCTCAAGGACAGCAACCCGACGCATTAGCTGGTTGCGCCACAAATGAACTAGGTATGTGCCGCTTTTCAATGAACGCCTTCGATGCCAGTTTGAATAAATAGGTATGTGGCACTGCAATGACGAAAAAGATCTCTTAAATTCCTCCCATGCTGAGCGGAATCGAACCAAGATTCCAAGGGTTCCTCAAGGACAGCAACCCGACGCATTAGCTGGTCGCTCCACAAATGAACTAGGTATGTGCCGCTTTTCAATAAACGCCTTCGATGCCAGTTTGAATAAATACGTATGTGGCACTGCAATGACGAATAAGATCTCCTAAATTCCTTCCATGCTGAGTGGAATGGAAACAAGATCCCAACGGTTTTTCAAGGACATCAATCCGACGCATTAGCTGGTTTCATCACAAATTAACTAGGTGTGTGCCGCTTTTCAATGAACGCCTTCGATGGCAGTTTGAATAAATAGGTATGTGGCACTGCAATGACGAATAACATCTCCTAAATTCCTTCCATGCTGAGAGGAATGGAAACAAGATCCCAACGGTTCCTCAAGGACATCAATCCGACGCATTAGCTGGTTGTGCCGCAAATGAACTAGGTATGTGCCGCTTTTCGATGAACGACTTCGATGCCAGTTTGAATAAATAGGTATGTGGCACTACAATGACGAATAAGATCTGCTAAATTCCTCCCATGCTGAGTGGAATCGATACAAGATCCCAACGGTTCCTCTAGGACAGCAACCCTACGCTTTAGCTGGTTGCACCACAAATTAACTAGGTGTCTGCCGCTTTTCAATGAACGCCTTCGATGCCAGTTTGAATAAATAGGTATGTGGCACTGCAATGACGAATAAGATCTCTTAATTTCCTTCCATGATGAGCGGAATCGAACCAAGATTCCAAGTGTTCCTCAAGGACAGCAACCCGACGCATTAGCTTGTTGCGCCAAATATTACCTAGGTATGTGCCGCTTTTCAATGAACGCCTTCGATGCCAGTTTGAATAAATAGGTATGTGGCACTGCAATGACGAAAAAGATCTCTTAAATTCCTCCCATGCTGAGCGGAATCAAAACAAGATTCTAAGGATTCTTCCAGGGCCGCAACCTGTCGCATAGCTGGTTGCACAACAAATAATCTAGGTATGTGCCACTTTCAATGAACGCCTTCGATGCGAGATTGAATAAATAGGTATGTGGTACTGCAATGACGAATAAGATCTCTTAAGTTCCTCCCATGCTGAGCGGAATCGAAACAAGATTCCAACGGTCCCACAAGGACACCAACCCGACGCATAAGCTGGTTGGGCCACAAATTAACTAGGTATGCGCCGCTTTTCAATGAACGCCTTCAATGCCAGTTTGAATAAATAGGTATGTGGCACTGCAATGACGAACAAGATCTCTTAAATTCCTCCCATGTTGAGGGGAAGGGGAACAAGATCCCAACGGTTCCTCAAGGACAGCAACCCGACGCATTAGCTGGTTGCACCACAAATTCGCAAGGTGTCTGCCGCTTTTCAATGAACGCCTTCGATGCCAGTTTGAATAAATAGGTATGTGGCACTGCAATGACGAATAAGATCTCTTAATTTCCTCCCATGCTGAGCGGAATCGAACCAAGATTCCAAGTGTTCCTCAAGGACAGCAACCCGACGCATTAGCTGGTTGCGCCACAAATGAACTAGGTATGTACCGCTTTTCAATGAATGCCTTCGATGCCAGTTTGAATAAATAGGTATGTGGCACTGCAATGACGAAAAAGATCTCTTAAATTCCTCCCATGCTGAGCGGAATCGAAACAAGATCCCAACGGTCCCATAAGGACAGCAACCCGACGCTTTAGCTGGTTGCGCCATAAATTAACTAGGTATGTGCCGCTTTTCAATGAACGCCTTCGATGCCAGTTTGAATAAATAGATGTGTGGCACTGCGATAAAGAATAACATCTCTTAAATTCCCCCCATGCTGAGGTGAATCGAAACAAGATCCCAACGGTTCCTCAAGGATATCAACCCGATGCATTAGTTTGTTGCACCACAAATGAACTAGGTATGCGCCGCTTTTCAATGAACGCCTTCGATGCCAGTTTGAATAAATAGTTATGTGGCACTTGCTATGACGAATAAGAGCTCATAAATTCCTCCCATGCTGAGCGGAATCGAAACAAGATCCCAACGGTTCCTCTAGGACAGCAACCCGATGCTTTAGCTCGTTGCACCAGAAATTAACTAGGTGTCTGCCGCTTTTCAATGAACGCCTTCGTTGCCAGTTTGAATAAATAGGTAAGTGACACTGCAATGACGAATAAGATCTCTTAAATTCCTCCCATGCTGAGCGGAATCGAAACAAGATCCAAACGGTTCCTCAAGTACAGCAACCCGACGCATTAGCTGGTTGTACCAGAAATTAACTAGGTGAGTGTCGCTTTTCAATGAACGCGTTCGATGCCAGTTTGAATAAATAATTAGGTGGCACTGCAATGACGAATAAGATCTCTTAATTTCCTCCCATGCTGAGCGGAATCGAACCAAGATTCCAAGGGTTCCCCAAGGACAGCAACCCGACGCATTAGCTGGTTGCACCAGAAATTAACTAGGTGTGTGCCGCTTTTCAATGAACGCCTTCGATACCATTTTGAATAAATAGGTATGTGGCACTGCAATGAAGAATAAAATCTTTTAAATTCGTCCCGCGCTGAGCGGAATCTAACCAAGATTCGAAAGGTTCCTCAAGGACAGCAACCCGCCGCATTAGCTGGCTGTGCCACAAACGAACTAGGTATGTGCCGCTTTTCAATTAACGCCTTCGATGCCAGTTTGAATAAATAGGTATGTGGCACTGCAATGAAGAATAAGATCTCTTAAATTCCCCCCATGCTGAGCGGAATCAAAACATGAGCCCAACGGTTCCTCGAGGACAGCAACCCGACGCATTAGCTGGTTGCACCACAAATTAAATAGGTGTGTGCCGCTTTTCAACGAACGCCTTCGATACCAGTTTGAATAAGTAGGTATGTGGCACTGCAATGAACAATAAGATCTCTTAAATTCCTCCCATGCTGAACAGAATCAAATCAAGATTCGAAAAGTTCCTCAAAGAAAGCAACCCGAAGCATTAGCTGGTATCACCACGAATGAACTAGGTATGTGCCGCTTTTCAATGAACGCCTTCGATGCCAGTTTGAATAAATAGGTATGTGGCACTGCAATGACGAATAAGGCCTCTTAAATTCGTCCCATGCAGAGCGGAATCGAAACAAGATCCCAACGGTTCCTCAAGGACCGCAACCCGACGCACTAGCTGGTTGCAGCACAAATCAACTAGGTGTGTGCCGCTTTTCAATGAACGCCTTCGATGCCAGTTTGAATAAATAGGTATGTGGCACTGCAATGACGAATAAGATCTCCTAAATTCCTCCCATGCTGAGCGGAATCGAAACAAGATCCCAATGGCTCCTCAAGGACATCAACCCGACGCATTAGCTGGTTGCATCACAAATTAACTAGGTGTGTGCCGCTTTTGAATGAACGCCTTCAATGCCAGTTTGAATAAATAGATAGGTGACACTGCAATGACAAATAAGATCTCTTAAATTCCTCCCATGCTGAGCGGAATCGAACCAAGATTCCAAGGGTTAATCAAAGGCAGTACCCGACGCATTAGATGGTTGCACCACCAATGAACTAGGTCTGTGCCGCTTTTCAATGAACGCCTTCGATGCCAGTTTGAATAAATAGGTATCTGGCACTGCAATGACAAATAAGATCTCTTAAATTACTCCCATACTGAGCGGAATCGAACCAAGATTCCAAAGGTTCCTCAAGGACAGCAACCCGACGCATTAGCTGGTTGTGCCACAAATGAACTAGGTATGCGCCGCTTTTCAATGAACGCCTTCGATGCCAGTTTGAATAAATAGTTATGTGGCACTTGCTATGACGAATAAGATCTCATAAATTCCTCCCATGCTGAGCGGAATCGAAACAAGATCCCAACGGTTCCTCTAGGACAGCAACCCGATGCTTTAGCTCGTTGCACTACAAATTAACTAGGTGTCTGCCGCTTTTCAATGAACGCCTTCGATGCCAGTTTGAATAAATAGGTATGTGGCACTGCAATGACGAATAAAATCTCTTAATTTCCTCCCATGCTGAGCGGAGTCGAACTAAGATTCCAAGGGTTCCTCCAGGGCAGCAACCTGTCGCATTAGCTGGTTGCGCAACTAATAATCTAGGTATGTGCCGCTTTGCAATGAACGCCTTCGATGCCAGTTTGAATAAATAGGTAAGTGACACTGCAATGACGAATAAGATCTCTTAAATTCCTCCCATGCTGAGCGGAATCGAAACAAGATCCAAACGGTTCCTCAAGTACAGCAACCCGACGAATTAGCTGGTTGTACCAGAAATTAACTAGGTGAGTGTCGCTTTTCAATGAACGCGTTCGATGCCAGTTTGAATAAATAGGTAGGTGGCACTGCAATGACGAATAAGATCTCTTAATTTCCTCCCATGCTGAGCGGAATCGAGCCAAGATTCCAAGGGTTCCCCAAGGACAGCAACCCGACGCATTAGCTGGTTGCACCAGAAATTAACTAGGTGTGTGCCGCTTTTCAATGAACGCCTTCCATACCATTTTGAATAAATAGGTATGTGGCACTGCAATGAAGAATAAAATCCTTTAAATTCGTCCCGTGCTGAGCGGAATCTAACCAAGATTCGAAAGGTTCCTCAAGGACAGCAACCCGCCGCATTAGCTGGCTGTGCCACAAACGAACTAGGTATGTGTCGCTTTTCAATTAACGCCTTCGATGCCAGTTTGAATAAATAGGTATGTGGCACTGCAATGAAGAATAATATCTCTTAAATTCCCCCCATGCTGAGCGGAATCGAAACATGAGCCCAACGTTTCCTCAAGGACAGCAACCCGACGCATTAGCTGGTTGCACCACAAATTAACTAGGTGTGTGCCGCTTTTCAATGAACGCCTTCGATACCAGTTTGAATAAATAGGTATGTGGCACTGCAATGAACAATAAGATCTCTTAAATTCCTCCCATGCTGAACAGAATCAAATCAAGATTCGAAAAGTTCCTCAAAGAAAGCAACCCGAAGCATTAGCTGGTATTACCACAAATAATCTAGGTATGTGCCACTTTCAATGAACGCCTTCGATGCGAGATTGAATAAATAGGTATGTGGTACTGCAATGACGAATAAGATCTCTTAAGTTCCTCCCATGCTGAGCGGAATCGAAACAAGATCCCAACGGTTCCTCAACGACAGCAACCCGACGCACTAGCTGGTTGCAGCACAAATTACCTAGGTGTCAGCAGCTTTTCAACGAACCACTTCGGTGCCAGTTTGAATAAATAGGTATGTAGAACTGCAATGACGAATAAGATCTCTTAAATTCCTCCTATACTGAGCGGAATCGAACCAAGATTCCAAAGGTTCCGCAAAGAAAGCAACCCGAAGCATTAGCTGGTATCACCACAAATGAACTAGGTATGTGCCGCTTTTCAATGAACGCCTTCGATGCCAGTTTGAATAAAAAGGTAGGTGACACTGCAATGACGAATAAGATCTCCTAAATTCCTCCCATGCTGAGCGGAAACGAAACAAGATCACAACAGTTACTCAAGGACATCAACCCGACGTATTAGCTGGTTTCATCACAAATTAACTAGGTGTGTGCCGCTTTTCAATGAACGCCTTCGATGGCAGTTTGAATAAATAGGTACGTGGCAACGCAATTACGAATAAGATCCCTTAAATTCCTCCTATGCTGAGCGCAATCGAAACAAGATAACAACGGTCCCTCTAGGACAGCAACCCGACACATTAGCTGGTTGCACCACAAATTAACTAGGTGTGTGCCGCTTTGCAATGAACGCCTTCAATGCCAGTTTGAATAAGTAGGTATATGGCCCTGCAATGACGAATAAGATCTCTTAAATTCCTCCAATGCTGAGCGTAATCGAAACAAGTTCCAAACGGTTCCTCAAGGACAGCATGCCGACGCATTAGCTGGTTGCACAACAAATTAACTAGGTGTGTGTCGCTTTTCAATGAACGCGTTCGATGCCAGTTTGAATAAATAGGTAGGTAGCACTGCAATGACGAATAAGATCTCTTAATTTCCTCCCATGCTGATCGGAATCCATCCAAGATTCCAAGGGTTCCTCAAGGACAGCAACCCGACGCATTAGCTGGTTGCATCACAAATTAACTAGGTATGTGCTGCTTTTCAATGAACGCCTTCGATGCCAGTTTGAATAAATAGGTAGGTGACACTGCAATTACGAGTTAGATCTCTTAAATTCCTCCTATGCTGAACGGAATCAAAACAAGATCCCAACGGTTCCTCAAGGACAGCAACCCGGCGCATTAGCTGGTTGCACCACAAATTAACTAGGTGTGTGCCGCTTTGCAATGAACGCCTTCAATGCCAGTTTGAATAAGTAGGTATATGGCCCTGCAATGACGAATAAGATCTCTTAAATTCCTCCAATGCTGAGCGTAATCGAAACAAGTTCCAAACGGTTCCTCAAGGACAGCATGCCGACGCATTAGCTGGTTGCACAACAAATTAACTAGGTGTGTGTCGCTTTTCAATGAACGCGTTCGATGCCAGTTTGAATAAATAGGTAGGTAGCACTGCAATGACGAATAAGATCTCTTAATTTCCTCCCATGCTGATCGGAATCCATCCAAGATTCCAAGGGTTCCTCAAGGACAGCAACCCGACGCATTAGCTGCTTGCGCCACAAATCAACTAGGTATTTGCCGCGTTTCAATAAACGTCTTCGATGCCAGTTTGAATAAATAGATATGTGGCACTGCGATGAAGAATAACATCTCCTAAATTCCTCCCATGCTGAGCGGAATCGAAACAAGATCCCAACGGTTCCTCAAGGCCAGCAACCCGACGCATTAGCTTGTTGCATCACAAATTAACTAGGTGTGTGCCGCTTTTCAATGAACGCCTTCGATGGCAGTTTGAATAAATAGGTACGTGGCAACGCAATTACGAATAAGATCTCTTAATTTCCTCCCATGCTGAGCGGAATCCAACCAAGATTCCAAGGGTTCCTCAAGGACAGCAACCCGACGCATTAGCTGCTTGCGCCACAAATCAACTAGGTATGTGCCGCGTTTCAATAAACGTCTTCGATGCCAGTTTGAATAAATAGATATGTGGCACTGCGATGAAGAATAACATCTCTTAAATTCCTCCCATGCTGAGCGGAATCGAAACAAGATCCCAACGGTTCCTCAAGGCCAGCAACCCGACGCATTAGCTTGTTGCATCACAAATTAACTAGGTGTGTGCCGCTTTTCAATGAACGCCTTCGATGGCAGTTTGAATAAATAGGTACGTGGCAACGCAATTACGAATAAGATCTCTTAAATTCCTCCTATGCTGAGCGCAATCGAAAGAAGATAACAACGGTCCCTCTAGGACAGCAACCCGACACATTAGCTGGTTGCGCCACAAATGAACTAGGTATGTGCCGCTTTTCAATAAACGCCTTCGATGCCCGTTTGAATAAATAGATATGTGGCACTGCGATGAAGAATAACATCTCTTAAATTCCTCCCATGTTGAGCGGAATCGAAACAAGATCCGAACGGTTCCACAAAGACAGCAACCCGACGCATAAACTGGTTGCACCAGAAATTAACTAGGTGTGTGTCGCTTTTCAATGAACGCCGTCGATACCATATTGAATAAATAGGTATGTGGCACTGCAATGAAGAATAAGATCTCTTAAATTCGTCCCATGCTGAGCTGAATCGAAACAAGATCCCAACGGTTCCTCAAGGACCGCAACCCGACGCATTAGCTGATTGCAGCACAAATTAACTAGGTATGTGCCGCTTTTCAATGAACGCCTTCAATGCCAGTTTGAATAAATAGGTATGTGGCACTGCAATGACGAACAAGATCTCTTAATTTCCTCCCATGCTGAGCGGAATCGAACCAACATTCCAAGTGTTCCTCAAGGACAGCAACCCGACGCATTAGCTGGTTGCGCCACAAATGAACTAGGTATGTGCCGCTTTTCAATGAACGCCTTCGATGCCAGTTTGAATAAATAGGTATGTGGCACTGCAATGACGAAAAAGATCTCTTAAATTTCTCCCATGCTGAGCGGAATCGAAACAAGATCCCAACGGTCCCACAAGGACAGCACCCCGATGCATTAGCTGGTTGCGCCATAAATTAACTAGGTATGTGCCGCTTTTCAATGAATGCCTTCAATGCCAGTTTCAATAAATAGGTATGTGGCACTGCAATCAGGAACAAGATCTCTTAAGTTCCTCCCATGCTAAGCGGAATCGAACCAAGATTCCAAGGGTTCCTCAAGGACAGTACCCGACGCATTAGGTGGTTGCACCACCAATGAACTAGTTATGTGCCGCTTTTCAATGAACGCCTTCGATGCCAGTTTGAATAAATAGGTATGTGGCACTGCAAGGACGAAAAAGATCTCTTAAATTCCTCCCATGCTGAGCGGAATGGAAACAAGATCCCAACGGTTCCTCAAGGACATCAATCCGACGCATTAGCTGGTTGTGCCGCAAATGAACTAGGTATGTGCCGCTTTTCGATGAACGACTTCGATGCCAGTTTGAATAAATAGGTATGTGGCACTACAATGACGAATATGATCTCCTAAATTCCTCCCATGCTGAGTGGAATCGATACAAGATCCCAACGGTTCCTCTAGGACAGCAACCCTACGCTTTAGCTGGTTGCACCACAAATTAACTAGGTGTCTGCCGCTTTTCAATGAACGCCTTCGATGCCAGTTTGAATAAATAGGTATGTGGCACTGCAATGACGAATAAGATCTCTTAATTTCCTTCCATGATGAGCGGAATCGAACCAAGATTCCAGGTGTTCCTCAAGGACAGCAACCCGACGCATTAGCTTGTTGCGCCAAATATTAACTAGGTATGTGCCGCTTTTCAATGAACGCCTTCGATGCCAGTTTGAATAAATAGGTATGTGGCACTGCAATGACGAAAAAGATCTCTTAAATTCCTCCCATACTGAGCGGAATCGAAACAAGATCCCAACGGTCCCATAAGGACAGCAACCCGACGCTTTAGCTGGTTGCGCCATAAATTAACTAGGTATGTGCCGCTTTTCAATGAACGCCTTCGATGCCAGTTTGAATAAATAGATGTGTGGCACTGCGATAAAGAATAACATCTCTTAAATTCCTCCCATGCTGAGGTGAATCGAAACAAGATCCCAACGGTTCCTCAAGGATATCAACCCGATGCATTTGCTGGTTGCACCACAAATGAACTAGGTATGCGCCGCTTTTTAATGAACGCCTTCGATGTCAGTTTGAATAAATAGTTATGTGGCACTTGCTATGACGAATAAGATCTCATAAATTCCTCCCATGCTGAGCGGAATCGAAACAAGATGCCAACGGTTCCTCTAGGACAGCAACCCGATGCTTTAGCTCGTTGCACCACAAATTAACTAGGTGTCTGCCGCTTTTCAATGAACGCCTTCGATGCCAGTTTGAATAAATAGGTATGTGGCACTGCAATGAAGAATAAGATCTCTTAAATTCGTCCCATGCTGAGCTGAATCGAAACAAGATCCCAACGGTTCCTCAAGGACAGCAACCCGACGCATTAGCTGGTTGCGCCACAAATGAACTAGGTATGTGCCGCTTTTCAATGAACGCCTTCGATGCCAGTTTAAATAAATAGGTATGTGGCACTGCAATGACGAAAAAGATCTCTTAAATTTCTCCCATGCTGAGCGGAATCGAAACAAGATCCCAACGGTCCCACAAGGACAGCACCCCGATGCATTAGCTGGTTGCGCCATAAATTAACTAGGTATGTGCCGCTTTTCAATGAATGCCTTCAATGCCAGTTTCAATAAATAGGTATGTGGCACTGCAATCAGGAACAAGATCTCTTAAGTTCCTCCCATGCTAAGCGGAATCGAACCAAGATTCCAAGGGTTCCTCAAGGACAGTACCCGACGCATTAGGTGGTTGCACCACCAATGAACTAGTTATGTGCCGCTTTTCAATGAACGCCTTCGATGCCAGTTTGAATAAATAGGTATGTGGCACTGCAAGGACGAAAAAGATCTCTTAAATTCCTCCCATGCTGAGCGGAATGGAAACAAGATCCCAACGGTTCCTCAAGGACATCAATCCGACGCATTAGCTGGTTGTGCCGCAAATGAACTAGGTATGTGCCGCTTTTCGATGAACGACTTCGATGCCAGTTTGAATAAATAGGTATGTGGCACTACAATGACGAATATGATCTCCTAAATTCCTCCCATGCTGAGTGGAATCGATACAAGATCCCAACGGTTCCTCTAGGACAGCAACCCTACGCTTTAGCTGGTTGCACCACAAATTAACTAGGTGTCTGCCGCTTTTCAATGAACGCCTTCGATGCCAGTTTGAATAAATAGGTATGTGGCACTGCAATGACGAATAAGATCTCTTAATTTCCTTCCATGATGAGCGGAATCGAACCAAGATTCCAGGTGTTCCTCAAGGACAGCAACCCGACGCATTAGCTTGTTGCGCCAAATATTAACTAGGTATGTGCCGCTTTTCAATGAACGCCTTCGATGCCAGTTTGAATAAATAGGTATGTGGCACTGCAATGACGAAAAAGATCTCTTAAGTTCCTCCCATGCTGAGTGGAATGAAAACAAGATTCCAAGGATTCCTCCAGGGCCGCAACCTGTCGCATTAGCTGGTTGCACAACAAATAATCTAGGTATGTGCCACTTTCAATGAACGCCTTCGATGCGAGATTGAATAAATAGGTATGTGGTACTGCAATGACGAATAAGATCTCTTAAGTTCCTCCCATGCTGAGCGGAATCGAAACAAGATTCCAACGGTCCCACAAGGACACCAACCCGACGCATAAACTGGTTGGGCCACAAATTAACTAGGTATGCGCCTATTTTCAATGAACGCCTTCAATGCCAGTTTGAATAAATAGGTATGTGGCACTGCAATGACGAACAAGATCTCTTAAATTCCTCCCATGCTGAGGGGAAGGGGAACAAGATCCCAACGGTTCCTCAACGACAGCAACCCGACGCATTAGCTGGTTGCACCACAAATTCGCAAGGTGTCTGCCGCTTTTCAATGAACGCCTTCGATGCCAGTTTGAATAAATAGGTATGTGGCACTGCAATGACGAATAAGATCTCTTAATTTCCTCCCATGCTGAGCGGAATCGAACCAAGATTCCAAGTGTTCCTCAAGGACAGCAACCCGACGCATTAGCTGGTTGCGCCACAAATGAACTAGGTATGTGCCGCTTTTCAATGAACGCCTTCGATGCCAGTTTGAATAAATAGGTATGTGGCACTGCAATGACGAAAAAGATCTCTTAAATTCCTCCCATACTGAGCGGAATCGAAACAAGATCCCAACGGTCCCATAAGGACAGCAACCCGACGCTTTAGCTGGTTGCGCCATAAATTAACTAGGTATGTGCCGCTTTTCAATGAACGCCTTCGATGCCAGTTTGAATAAATAGATGTGTGGCACTGCGATAAAGAATAACATCTCTTAAATTCCTCCCATGCTGAGGTGAATCGAAACAAGATCCCAACGGTTCCTCAAGGATATCAACCCGATGCATTTGCTGGTTGCACCACAAATGAACTAGGTATGCGCCGCTTTTCAATGAACGCCTTCGATGCCAGTTTGAATAAATAGTTATGTGGCACTTGCTATGACGAATAAGATCTTATAAATTCCTCCCATGCTGAGCGGAATCGAAACAAGATGCCAACGGTTCCTCTAGGACAGCAACCCGATGCTTTAGCTCGTTGCACCACAAATTAACTAGGTGTCTGCCGCTTTTCAATGAACGCCTTCGATGCCAGTTTGAATAAATAGGTATGTGGCACTGCAATGAAGAATAAGATCTCTTAAATTCGTCCCATGCTGAGCTGAATCGAAACAAGATCCCAACGGTTCCTCAAGGACCGCAACCCGACGCATTAGCTGGTTGCAGCACAAATTAACTAGGTATGTGCCGCTTTTCAATGAACGCCTTCAATGCCAGTTTGAATAAATAGGTATGTGGCACTGCAATGACGAAAAAGATCTCTTAAATTTCTCCCATGCTGAGCGGAATCGAAACAAGATCCCAACGGTCCCACAAGGACAGCACCCCGACGCATTAGCTGGTTGCGCCATAAATTAACTAGGTATGTGCCGCTTTTCAATGAATGCCTTCAATGCCAGTTCCAATAAATAGGTATGTGGCACTGCAATCAGGAACAAGATTTCTTAAGTTCCTCCCATGCTAAGCGGAATCGAACCAAGATTCCAAGGGTTCCTCAAGGACAGTACCCGACGCATTAGGCGGTTGCATCACCAATGAACTAGTTATGTGCCGCTTTTCAATGAACGCCTTCGATGCCAGTTTGAATAAATAGGTATGTGGCACTGCAATGACGAAAAAGATCTCTTAAATTCCTCCCATGCTGAGCGGAATGGAAACAAGATCCCAACGGTTCCTCAAGGACATCAATCCGACGCATTAGCTGGTTGTGCCGCAAATGAACTAGGTATGTGCCGCTTTTCGATGAACGACTTCGATGCCAGTTTGAATAAATAGGTATGTGGCACTACAATGACGAATAAGATCTCCTAAATTCCTCCCATGCTGAGTGGAATCGATACAAGATCCCAACGGTTCCTCTAGGACAGCAACCCTACGCTTTAGCTGGTTGCACCACAAATTAACTAGGTGTCTGCCGCTTTTCAATGAACGCCTTCGATGCCAGTTTGAATAAATAGGTATGTGGCACTGCAATGACGAATAAGATCTCTTAATTTCCTTCCATGATGAGCGGAATCGAACCAAGATTCCAGGTGTTCCTCAAGGACAGCAACCCGACGCATTAGCTTGTTTCGCCAAATATTAACTAGGTATGTGCCGCTTTTCAATGAACGCCTTCGATGCCAGTTTGAATAAATAGGTATGTGGCACTGCAATGACGAAAAAGATCTCTTAAATTCCTCCCATGCTGAGTGGAATCAAAACAAGATTCCAAGGATTCCTCCAGGGCCGCAACCTGTCGCATTAGCTGGTTGCACAACAAATAATCTAGGTATGTGCCACTTTCAATGAACGCCTTCGATGCGAGATTGAATAAATAGGTATGTGGTACTGCAATGACGAATAAGATCTCTGAAGTTCCTCCCATGCTGAGCGGAATCGAAACAAGATTCCAACGGTCCCACAAGGACACCAACCCGACGCATAAACTGGTTGGGCCACAAATTAACTAGGTATGCGCCCATTTTCAATGAACGCCTTCAATGCCAGTTTGAATAAATAGGTATGTGGCACTGCAATGACGAACAAGATCTCTTAAATTCCTCCCATGCTGAGGGGAAGGGGAACAAGATCCCAACGGTTCCTCAAGGACAGCAACCCGACGCATTAGCTGGTTACACCACAAATTCGCAAGGTGTCTGCCGCTTTTCAATGAACGCCTTCGATGCCAGTTTGATTAAATAGGTATGTGGCACTGCAATGACGAATAAGATCTCTTAATTTCCTCCCATGCTGAGCGGAATCGAACCAAGATTCCAAGTGTTCCTCAAGGACAGCAACCCGACGCATTAGCTGGTTGCGCCACAAATGAACTAGCTATGTGCCGCTTTTCAATGAACGCCTTCGATGCCAGTTTGAATAAATAGGTATGTGGCACTACAATGACGAATAAGATCTCCTAAATTCCTCCCATGCTGAGTGGAATCGATACAAGATCCCAACGGTTCCTCTAGGACAGCAACCCTACGCTTTAGCTGGTTGCACCACAAATTAACTAGGTGTCTGCCGCTTTTCAATGAACGCCTTCGATGCCAGTTTGAATAAATAGGTATGTGGCACTGCAATGACGAATAAGATCTCTTAATTTCCTTCCATGATGAGCGGAATCGAACCAAGATTCCAGGTGTTCCTCAAGGACAGCAACCCGACGCATTAGCTTGTTGCGCCAAATATTAACTAGGTATGTGCCGCTTTTCAATGAACGCCTTCGATGCCAGTTTGAATAAATAGGTATGTGGCACTGCAATGACGAAAAAGATCTCTTAAATTCCTCCCATGCTGAGTGGAATCAAAACAAGATTCCAAGGATTCCTCCAGGGCCGCAACCTGTCGCATTAGCTGGTTGCACAACAAATAATCTAGGTATGTGCCACTTTCAATGAACGCCTTCGATGCGAGATTGAATAAATAGGTATGTGGTACTGCAATGAAGAATAAGATCTCTGAAGTTCCTCCCATGCTGAGCGGAATCGAAACAAGATTCCAACGGTCCCACAAGGACACCAACCCGACGCATAAACTGGTTGGGCCACAAATTAACTAGGTATGCGCCGCTTTTCAATGAACGCCTTCAATGCCAGTTTGAATAAATAGGTATGTGGCACTGCAATGACGAACAAGATCTCTTAAATTCCTCCCATGCTGAGGGGAAGGGGAACAAGATCCCAACGGTTCCTCAAGGACTGCAACCCGACGCATTAGCTGGTTGCACCACAAATTCGCAAGGTGTCTGCCGCTTTTCAATGAACGCCTTCGATGCCAGTTTGAATAAATAGGTATGTGGCACTGCAATGACGAATAAGATCTCTTAATTTCCTCCCATGCTGAGCGGAATCGAACCAAGATTCCAAGTGTTCCTCAAGGACAGCAACCCGACGCTTTAGCTGGTTGCGCCATAAATTAACTAGGTATGTGCCGCTTTTCAATGAACGCCTTCGATGCCAGTTTGAATAAATAGATGTGTGGCACTGCGATAAAGAATAACATCTCTTAAATTCCTCCCATGCTGAGGTGAATCGAAACAAGATCCCAACGGTTCCTCAAGGATATCAACCCGATGCATTTGCTGGTTGCACCACAAATGAACTAGGTATGCGCCGCTTTTCAATGAACGCCTTCGATGCCAGTTTGAATAAATAGTTAATTGGCACTGCAATGACGAACAAGATCTCTTAAATTCCTCCCATGCTGAGGGGAAGGGGAACAAGATCCCAACGGTTCCTCTAGGACAGCAACCCGATGCTTTAGCTCGTTGCACCACAAATTAACTAGGTGTCTGCCGCTTTTCAATGAACGCCTTCGATGCCAGTTTGAATAAATAGGTATGTGGCACTGCAAAGACGAATAAGATCTCTTAATTTCCTCCCATGCTGAGCGGAATCGAACTAAGATTCCAAGGGTTCCTCCAGGGCAGCAACCCATCGCATTAGCTGGTTGCGCAACAAATTATCTAGGTATGTGCCGCTTTGCAATGAACGCCTTCGATGCCAGTTTGAATAAATAGGTAAGTGACACTACAATGACGAATAAGATCTCTTAAATTCCTCCCATGCTGAGCGGAATCGAAACAAGATCCAAACGGTTCCTCAAGTACAGCAAATCGACGCATTACCTGGTTGTACCAGAAATTAACTAGGTGAGTGTCGCTTTTCAATGAACGCGTTCGATGCCAGTTTGAATAAATAGGTAGGTGGCACTGCAATGAAGAATAAAATCTTTTAAATTCGTGCCGTGCTGAGCGGAATCTAACCAAGATTCGAAAGGTTCCTCAAGGACAGCAACCCGCCGCATTACCTGGCTGTGCCACAAACGAACTAGGTATGTGCCGCTTTTCAATTAACGCCTTCGATGCCAGTTTGAATAAATAGGTATGTGGCACTGCAATGAAGAATAAGATCTCTTAAATCCCCCCCATGCTGAGCGGAATCGAAACATGAGCCCAACGGTTCCTCAAGGACAGCAACCCGACGCATTAGCTGGTTGCACCACAAATTAACTAGGTGTGTGCCGCTTTTCAACGAACGCCTTCGATACCAGTTTGAATAAATAGGTATGTGGCACTGCAATGAACAATAAGATCTCTTAAATTCCTCCCATGCTGAACAGAATCAAATCAAGATTCGAAAAGTTCCTCAAAGAAAGCAACCCGAAGCATTAGCTCGTATCACCACGAATGAACTAGGTACGTGCCGCTTTTCAATGAACACCTTCGATGCCAGTTTGAATAAATAGGTATGTGGCACTGCAATGACGAATAAGGCCTCTTAAATTCGTCCCATGCTGAGCGGAATCGAAACAAGTTCCCAACGGTTCCTCAAGGACCGCAACCCGACGCACTAGCTGGTTGCAGCGCAAATTAACTAGGTGTGTGCCGCTTTTGAATGAACGCCTTCCATGCCAGTTTGAATAAATAGGTAGGTGACACTGCAATGACAAATAAGATCTCTTAAATTCCTCCCATGCTGAGCGGAATCAAACCAAGATTCCAAGGGTTCCTCAAGGGCAGTACCCGACGCATTAGATGGTTGCACCACCAATGAACTAGGTATGTGCCGCTTTTCAATGAACGCCTTCGATGCCAGTTTGAATAAATAGTTATGTGGCACTTGCTATGACGAATAAGATCTCATAAATTCCTCCCATGCTGAGCGGAATCGAAACAAGATCCCAACGGTTCCTCTAGGACAGCAACCCGATGCTTTAGCTCGTTGCACCGCAAATTAACTAGGTGTCTGCCGCTTTTCAATGAACGCCTTCGATGCCAGTTTGAATAAATAGGTATGTGGCACTACAATGACGAATAAGATCTCTTAATTTGCTCCCATGCTGAGCGGAATCGAACTAAGATTCCAAGGGTTCCTCCAGGGCAGCAACCCGTCGCATTAGTTGGTTGCGCAACAAATAATCTAGGTATGTGCCGCTTTGCAATGAACGCCTTCGATGCCAGTTTGAATAAATAGGTAAGTGACACTGCAATGACGAATAAGATCTCCTAAATTCCTCCCATGCTGAGCGGAATAGAAACAAGATCCAAACGGTTCCTCAAGTACAGCAACCCGACGCATTAGCTGGTTGTACCAGAAATTAACTAGGTGAGTGTCGCTTTTCAATGAACGCGTTCGATGCCAGTTTGAATAAATAGGTAGGTGGCACTGCAATGACGAATAAGATCTCTTAATTTCCTCCAATGCTGAGCGGAATCGAACCAAGATTCCAAGGGTTCCCCTAGGGCAGCAACCCGACGCATTAGCTGGTTGCACCAGAAATTAACTAGGTGTGTGCCGCTTTTCAATGAACGCCTTCGATACCATTTTGAATAAATAGGTATGTGGCACTGCAATGAAGAATAAAATCTTTTAAATTCGTCCCGTGCTGAGCGGAATCTAACCAAGATTCGAAAGGTTCCTCAAGGACAGCAACCCGCCGCATTAGCTGGCTGTGCCACAAACGAACTAGGTATGTGCCGCTTTTCAATTAACGCCTTCGATGCCAGTTTGAATAAATAGGTATGTGGCACTGCAATGAAGAATAATATCTCTTAAATTCCCCCCAGGCTGAGCGGAATCGAAACATGAGCCCAACGGTTCCTCAAGGAGAGCAACCCGACGCATTAGCTGGTTGCACCACAAATTAACTAGGTGTGTGCCGCTTTTCAATGAACGCCGTCGATACCAGTTTGAATAAATAGGTATGTGGCACTGCAATGAACAATAAGATCTCTTAAATTGCTCCCATGCTGAACAGAATCAAATCAAGATTCGAAAAGTTCCTCAAAGAAAGCAACCCGAAGCATTAGCTGGTATCACCACAAATGAACTAGGTATGTGCCGCTTTTCAATGAACGCCTTCGATGCCAGTTTGAATAAATAGGTATGTGGCACTGCAATGACTAATAAGGCCTCTTAAATTCGTCCCATGCTGAGCGGATTTGAAACAAGATCCCAACGGTTCCTCAAGGACCGCATCCCGACGCACTAGCTGGTTGCAGCACAAATTAACTAGGTGTCTGCAGCTTTTCAATGAACCACTTCGATGCCAGTTTGAATAAATAGGTATGTAGAACTGCAATGACGAATAAGATCTCTTAAATTCCTCCTATACTGAGCGGAATCGAACCAAGATTCCAAAGGTTCCTCAAGGACAGCAACCCGACGCATTAGCTGGTTGTGCCACAAGTGAACTAGGTATGTGCCGCTTTTCAATGAACGCCTTCGATGCCAGTTTGAATAAATAGTTATGTGGCTCTTGCTATGACGAATAAGATCTCATAAATTCCTCCCATGCTGAGCGGAATCGAAACAAGATCCCAACGGTTCCTCTAGGACAGCAACCCGACGCTTTAGCTGGTTGCACCACAAATTAACTAGGTGTCTACCGCTTTTCAATGAACGCCTTCGATACCAGTTTGAATAAATAGGTATGTGGTACTGCATTGACGAATAAGATCTCTTAAGTTCCTCCCATGCTGAGCGGAATCGAAACAAGATCGCAACGGTCCCACAAGGACAGCAACCCGACGCATTAGCTGGTTGCGCCACAAATTAACTAGGTATGTGCCGCTTTTCAATGAACGCCTTCAATGCCAGTTTGAATAAATAGGTATGTGGCACTGCAATGAGGAATAAGATTTCTTAAGTTCCTCCTATGCTGAGCGGAATCGAACCAAGATTCCAAGGGTCTCAACGACAGCAACCCGACGCATTAGCTGGTTGCGACACAAATTAACTAGGTATGTGCTGCTTTTCAATGAACGCCTTCGATGCCAGTTTGAATAAATAGGTAGGTGACACTGCAATTACGAATTAGATCTCTTAAATTCCTCCAATGCTGAGCGCAATCGAAACAAGATAACAACGGTCCCTCTAGGACAGCAACCCGACACATTAGCTGGTTGCGCCACAAATGAACTAGGTATGTGCTGCTTTTCAATAAACACCTTCGATGCCAGTTTGAATAAATAGATATGTGGCACTGCGATGAAGAATAACATCTCTTAAATTCCTCCCATGCTGAGCGGAATCGAAACAAGATCCGAACGGTTCCACAAAGACAGCAACCCGACGCATTAGCTGGTTGCACCAGAAATTAACTAGGTGTGTGCCGCTTTTGAATGAATGCCTTCGATGCCAGTTTGAATAAATAGGTAGGTGACACTGCAAGGACGAATAACATCTCTTAAATTCCTCCCATGCTGAGCGGAATCGAACCAAGATTCCAAGGGTTCCTCAAGGACAGTACCCGACGCATTAGATGGTTGCACCACCAATGAACTAGGTATGTGCCGCTTTTCAATGAACACTTCAATGCCAGTTTGAATAAATACGTATGTGGCACTGCAATGACGAATAGGATCTCCTAAATTCCTTCCATGCTGAGTGGAATGGAAACAAGATCCCAACGGTTCCTCAAGGACATCAATCCGACGCATTAGCTGGTTTCATCACAAATTAACTAGGTGTGTGCCGCTTTTCAATGAACGCCTTCGATGGCAGTTTGAATAAATAGGTACGTGGCAACGTAATCACGAATAAGATCTCTTAAATTCCTCCCATGCTGAGCGGAATCGAAACAAGATCCCAACGGTTCCTCAAGGACAGCAACCTGACGCATTAGCTGGTTGCAGCAGAAATTAACTAGGTGTCTGCCGCTTTTCAATGAACGCCTTCGATGCCAGTTTCAATAAATAGGTATGTGGCACTGCAATGACGAATAAGATCTCTTAATTTCCTCCCATGCTGAGCGGAATCGATCTAAGATTCCAAGGGTTCCTCCAGGGCAGCAACCCGTCGCATTAGCTGGTTGCGCAACAAATAATCTAGGTATGTGCCACTTTTCAATGAACGACTTCGATGCCAGTTTGAATAAATAGGTATGTGGCACTGCAATGACGAATAAGATCTCTTAAGTTCCTCCCATACTGAGCGGAATCGAACCAAGATTCCAAAGGTTCCTCAAGGACAGCAACCCGATGCATTAGCTGGTTGTGCCACAAGTGAACTAGGTATGTGCCGCTTTTCAATGAACGCCTTCGATGCCAGTTTGAATAAATAGTTATGTGGCACTTGCTATGACGAATAAGATCTCATAAATTCCTCCCATGCTGAGCGGAATCGAAACAAGATCCCAACGGTTCCTCTAGGACAGCAACCCCACGCTTTAGCTGGTTGCACCACAAATTAACTAGGTGTCTACCGCTTTTCAATGAACGCCTTCGATACCAGTTTGAATAAATAGGTATGTGGCACTGCAATGAACAATAAGATCTCTTAAATTGCTCCCATGCTGAACAGAATCAAATCAAGATTCGAAAAGTTCCTCAAAGAAAGCAACCCGAAGCATTAGCTGGTATCACCACAAATGAACTAGGTATGTGCCGCTTTTCAATGAACGCCTTCGATGCCAGTTTGAATAAATAGGTATGTGGCACTGCAATGACTAATAAGGCCTCTTAAATTCGTCCCATGCTGAGCGGAATCGAAACAAGATCCCAACGGTTCCTCAAGGACCGCAACCCGACGCACTAGCTGGTTGCAGCACAAATTAACTAGGTGTCTGCAGCTTTTCAATGAACCACTTCGATGCCAGTTTGAATAAATAGGTATGTAGAACTGCAATGACGAATAAGATCTCTTAAATTCCTCCTATACTGAGCGGAATCGAACCAAGATTCCAAAGGTTCCTCAAGTACAGCAACCCGACGCATTTGCTGGTTGTGCCACAAATGAATTAGGTATGTGGCGCTTTTCAATGAACGCCTTCGATGCCAGTTTGAATAAAAAGGTAGGTGACACTGCAATGACGAATAAGATCTCCTAAATTCCTCCCATGCTGAGCGGAAACGAAACAAGATCCCAACAGTTACTCAAGGACATCAACCCGACGTATTAGCTGGTTTCATCACAAATTAACTAGGTGTGTGCCGCTTTTCAATGAACGCCTTCGATGGCAGTTTGAATAAATAGGTACGTGGCAACGCAATTACGAATAAGATCCCTTAATTTCCTCCTATGCTGAGCGCAATCGAAACAAGATAACAACGGTCCCTCTAGGACAGCAACCCGACACATTAGCTGGTTGCGCCACAAATGAACTAGGTATGTGCTGCTTTTCAATAAACACCTTCGATGCCAGTTTGAATAAATAGATATGTGGCACTGCGATGAAGAATAACATCTCTTAAATTCCTCCCATGCTGAGCGGAATCGAAACAAGATCCGAACGGTTCCACAAAGAAAGCAACCCGACGCATTAGCTGGTTGCACCAGAAATTAACTAGGTGTGTGCCGCTTTTGAATGAATGCCTTCGATGCCAGTTTGAATAAATAGGTAGGTGACACTGCAAGGACGAATAAGATCTCTTAAATTCCTCCCATGCTGAGCGGAATCGAACCAAGATTCCAAGGGTTCCTCAAGGACAGTACCCGACGCATTAGATGGTTGCACCACCAATGAACTAGGTATGTGCCGCTTTTCAATGAACACTTCGATGCCAGTTTGAATAAAAACGTATGTGGCACTGCAATGACGAATAGGATCTCCTAAATTCCTTCCATGCTGAGTGGAATGGAAACAAGATCCCAACGGTTCCTCAAGGACATCAATCCGACGCATTAGCTGGTTTCATCACAAATTAACTAGGTGTGTGCCGCTTTTCAATGAACGCCTTCGATGGCAGTTTGAATAAATAGGTACGTGGCAACGTAATCACGAATAAGATCTCTTAAATTCCTCCCATGCTGAGCGGAATCGAAACAAGATCGCAACGGTCCCACAAGGACAGCAACCCGACGCATTAGCTGGTTGCGCTACAAATTAACTAGGTATGTGCCGCTTTTCAATGAACGCCTTCAATGCCAGTTTGAATAAATAGGTATGTGGCACTGCAATGAGGAATAAGATTTCTTAATTTCCTCCCATGCTGAGCGGCATCGATCTAAGATTCCAAGGGTTCCTCCAGGGCAGCAACCCGTCGCATTAGCTGGTTGCGCAACAAATAATCTAGGTATGTGCCGCTTTTCAATGAACGACTTCGATGCCAGTTTGAATAAATAGGTATGTGGCACTGCAATGACGAATAAGATCTCTTAAGTTCCTCCTATGCTGAGCGCAATCGAAACAAGATAACAACGGTCCCTCTAGGACAGCAACCCGACACATTAGCTGGTTGCGCCACAAATGAACTAGGTATGTGCTGCTTTTCAATAAACACCTTCGATGCCAGTTTGAATAAATAGATATGTGGCACTGCGATGAAGAATAACATCTCTTAAATTCCTCCCATGCTGAGCGGAATCGAAACAAGATCCGAACGGTTCCACAAAGACAGCAACC
Organism: Dermacentor variabilis; assembly: GCF_050947875.1. Classification (NCBI taxonomy): domain Eukaryota; kingdom Metazoa; phylum Arthropoda; class Arachnida; order Ixodida; family Ixodidae; genus Dermacentor; species Dermacentor variabilis. The sequence continues at coordinate 28,344,629 of NC_134573.1, read as the reverse complement.
CGACGCATTAGCTGGTTGCACCAGAAATAACTAGGTGTGTGCCGCTTTTGAATGAATGCCTTCGATGCCAGTTTGAATAAATAGGTAGGTGACACTGCAAGGACGAATAAGATCTCTTAAATTCCTCCCATGCTGAGCGGAATCGAACCAAGATTCCAAGGGTTCCTCAAGGACAGTACCCGACGCATTAGATGGTTGCACCACCAATGAACTAGGTATGTGCCGCTTTTCAATGAACACTTCGATGCCAGTTTGAATAAATACGTATGTGGCACTGCAATGACGAATAGGATCTCCTAAATTCCTTCTATGCTGAGTGGAATGGAAACAAGATCCCAACGGTTCCTCAAGGACATCAATCCGACGCATTAGCTGGTTTCATCACAAATTAACTAGGTGTGTGCCGCTTTTCAATGAACGCCTTCGATGGCAGTTTGAATAAATAGGTACGTGGCAACGTAATCACGAATAAGATCTCTTAAATTCCTCCCATGCTGAGCGGAATCGAAACAAGATCCCAACGGTTCCTCAAGGACAGCAACCTGACGCATTTGCTGGTTGCAGCAGAAATTAACTAGGTGTCTGCCGCTTTTCAATGAACGCCTTCGATGCCAGTTTCAATAAATAGGTATGTGGCACTGCAATGACGAATAAGATCTCTTAATTTCCTCCCATGCTGAGCGGCATCGATCTAAGATTCCAAGGGTTCCTCCAGGGCAGCAACCCGTCGCATTAGCTGGTTGCGCAACAAATAATCTAGGTATGTGCCGCTTTTCAATGAACGACTTCGATGCCAGTTTGAATAAATAGGTATGTGGCACTGCAATGACGAATAAGATCTCTTAAGTTCCTCCCATACTGAGCGGAATCGAACCAAGATTCCAAAGGTTCCTCAAGGACAGCAACCCGATGCATTAGCTGGTTGTGCCACAAGTGAACTAGGTATGTGCCGCTTTTCAATGAACGCCTTCGATGCCAGTTTGAATAAATAGTTATGTGGCACTTGCTATGACGAATAAGATCTCATAAATTCCTCCCATGCTGAGCGGAATCGAAACAAGATCCCAACGGTTCCTCTAGGACAGCAACCCCACGCTTTAGCTGGTTGCACCACAAATGAACTAGGTGTCTACCGCTTTTCAATGAACGCCTTCGATGCCAGTTTGAATAAATAGGTATGTGGCACTGCAATGACGAATAAGATCTCTTAATTTCCTCCCATGCTGAGCGGAATCGAAACAAGATCGCAACGGTCCCACAAGGACAGCAACCCGACGCATTAGCTGGTTGCGCAACAAATAATCTAGGTATGTGCCGCTTTTCAATGAAAGCCTTCGATGCCAGTTTGAATAAATAGGTGTGTGGTACTGCAATGACGAATAAGATCTCTTAAGTTCCTCCCATGCTGAGCGGAATCGAAACAAGATCGCAACGGTCCCACAAGGACAGCAACCCGACGCAGTAGCTGGTTGCGCCACAAATTAACTAGGTATGTGCCGCTTTTCAATGAACGCCTTCAATGCCAGCTTGAATAAACAGGTATGTGGCACTGCAATGAGGAATAAGATTTCTTAAGTTCCTCCTATGCTGAGCGGAATCGAACCAAGATTCCAAGAGTCTCAACGACAGCAACCCGACGCATTAGCTGGTTGCGCCACAAATTAACTAGGTATGTGCTGCTTTTCAATGAACGCCTTCGATGCCAGTTTGAATAAATAGGTAGGTGACACTGCAATTACGAATTAGATCTCTTAAATTCCTCCTATGCTGAACGGAATCTAAACAAGATCCCAACGGTTCCTCAAGGACAGCAACCCGGCGCATTAGCTGGTTGCACCACAAATTAACTAGGTGTGTGCCGCTTTGCAATGAACGCCTTCAATGCCAGTTTGAATGAATAGGTTAGTGACACTGCAATGACGAGTAAGATCTCTTAAATTCCTCCCATGCTGAGCGTAATCGAAACAAGTTCCAAACGGTTCCTCAAGGACAGCATGCCGACGCATTAGCTGGTTGCACCACAAATTAACTAGGTGTGTGTCGCTTTTCAATGAACGCGTTCGATGCCAGTTTGAATAAATAGGTGGGTGGCACTGCAATGACGAATAAGATCTCTTAATTTCCTCCCATGCTGAGCGGAATCCAACCAAGATTCCAAGGGTTCCTCCAGGGCAGCAACCCGTCGCATTAACTGGTTGCGCAACAAATAATCTAGGTATGTGCCGCGTTTCAATAAACGTCTTCGATGCCAGTTTGAATAAATAGATATGTGGCACTGCTATGAAGAATAACATCTCCTAAATTCCTCCCATGCTGAGCGGAATCGAAACAAGATCCCAACGGTTCCTCAAGGCCAGCAACCCGACGCGTTAGCTTGTTGCATCACAAATTAACTAGGTCTGTGCCGCTTTTCAATGAACGCCTTCGATGGCAGTTTGAATAAATAGGTACGTGGCAACGCAATTACGAATAAGATCTCTTAATTTCCTCCCATGCTGAGCGGAATCCAACCAAGATTCCAAGGGTTCCTCAAGGACAGCAACCCGACGCATTAGCTGGTTGCGCCACAAATGAACTAGGTTTGTGCCGCTTTTCAATAAACGCCTTCGATGCCAGTTGGAATAAATAGATATGTGGCACTGCGATGAAGAATGACATCTCTTAAATTCCTCCCATGTTGAGCGGAATTGAACCAAGATTCCAAGTGTTCCTCAAGGACAGCAACCCGACGCATTAGCTGGTTGCGCCACAAATGAACTAGGTATGTGCCGCTTTTCAATGAACGCCTTCGATGCCAGTTTGAATAAATAGGTATGTGGCACTGCAATGACGAAAAAGATCTCTTAAATTCCTCCCATGCTGAGCGGAATCGAACCAAGATTCCAAGGGTTCTCAACGACAGCAACCCGACGCATTAGCTGGTTGCACCAGAAATTAACTAGGTGTGTGCCACTTTTCAATGAACGCCTTCGATACCATTTTGAATAAATAGGTATGTGGCACTGCAATGAAGAATAAAATCTCTTAAATTCCTCGCGTGCTGAGCGGAATCAATCTAAGATTCCATGGTTTCCTCCAGGGCAGCAACCCGTCGCATTAGCTGGTTGCGCAACAAATAATCTAGGTATGTGCCGCTTTTCAATGAAAGCCTTCGATGCCAGTTTGAATAAATAGGTATGTGGTACTGCAATGACGAATAAGATCTCTTAAGTTCCTCCCATGCTGAGCGGAATCGAAACAAGATCGCAACGGTCCCACAAGGACAGCAACCCGACGCATTAGCTGGTTGTGCCACAAATTAACTAGGTATGTGCCGCTTTTCAATGAACGCCTTCAATGCCAGTTTGAATAAATAGGTATGTGGCACTGCAATGAGGAATAAGATTTCTTAAGTTCCTCCTATGCTGAGCGGAATCGAACCAAGATTCCAAGGGTCTCAACGACAGCAACCCGACGCATTAGCTGGTTGCGACACAAATTAACTAGGTATGTGCTGCTTTTCAATAAACACCTTCGATGCCAGTTTGAATAAATAGATATGTGGCACTGCGATGAAGAATAACATCTCTTAAATTCCTCCCATGCTGAGCGGAATCGAAACAAGATCCGAACGGTTCCACAAAGACAGTAACCCGACGCATTAGCTGGTTGCACCAGAAATTAACTAGGTGTGTGCCGCTTTTGAATGAATGCCTTCGATGCCAGTTTGAATAAATAGGTAGGTGACACTGCAAGGACGAATAAGATCTCTTAAATTCCTCCCATGCTGAGCGGAATCGAACCAAGATTCCAAGGGTTCCTCAAGGACAGTACCCGACGCATTAGATGGTTGCACCACCAATGAACTAGGTATGTGCCGCTTTTCAATGAACACTTCGATGCCAGTTTGAATAAATACGTATGTGGCACTGCAATGACGAATAGGATCTCCTAAATTCCTTCCATGCTGAGTGGAATGGAAACCAGATCCCAACGGTTCCTCAAGGACATCAATCCAACGCATTAGCTGGTTTCATCACAAATAACTAGGTGTGTGCCGCTTTTCAGTGAACGCCTTCGATGGCCTTTTGAATAAATAGGTACGTGGCAACGTAATCACGAATAAGATCTCTTAAATTCCTCCCATGCTGAGCGGAATCGAAACAAGATCCCAACGGTTCCTCAAGGACAGCAACCTGACGCATTAGCTGGTTGCAGCAGAAATTAACTAGGTGTCTGCCGCTTTTGAATGAACGCCTTCGATGCCAGTTTCAATAAATAGGTATGTGGCACTGCAATGACGAATAAGATCTCTTAATTTCCTCCCATGCTGAGCGGAATCGATCTAAGATTCCAAGGGTTCCTCCAGGGCAGCAACCCGTCGCATTAGCTGGTTGCACAACAAATAATCTAGGTATGTGCCGCTTTTCAATGAACGACTTCGATGCCAGTTTGAATAAATAGGTATGTGGCACTGCAATGACGAATAAGATCTCTTAAGTTCCTCCCATACTGAGCGGAATCGAACCAAGATTCCAAAGGTTCCTCAAGGACAGCAACCCGATGCATTAGCTGGTTGTGCCACAAGTGAACCAGGTATGTGCCGCTTTTCAATGAACGCCTTCGATTCCAGTTTGAATAAATAGTTATGTGGCACTTGCTATGACGAATAAGATCTCATAAATTGCTCCCATGCTGAGCGGAATCGAAACAAGATCCCAACGGTTCCTCTAGGACAGCAACCCCACGCTTTAGCTGGTTGCACCATAAAATTAACTAGGTGTCTACCGCTTTTCAATGAACGCCTTCGATGCCAGTTTGAATAAATAGGTATGTGGCACTGCAATGACGAATAAGATCTCTTAATTTCCTCCCATGCTGAGCGGAATCGAAACAAGATCGCAACGGTCCGACAAGGACAGCAACCCGACGCATTAGCTGGTTGCGCAACAAATAATCTAGGTATGTGCCGCTTTTCAATGAAAGCCTTCGATGCCAGTTTGAATAAATAGGTATGTGGTACTGCAATGACGAATAAGATCTCTTAAGTTCCTCCCATGCTGAGCGGAATCGAAACAAGATCGCAACGGTCCCACAAGGACATCAACCCGACGCATTAGCTGGTTGCGCCACAAATTAACTAGGTATGTGCCGCTTTTCAATGAACGCCTTCAATGCCAGCTTGAATAAATAGGTATGTGGCACTGCAATGAGGAATAAGATTTCTTAAGTTCCTCCTATGCTGAGCGGAATCGAACCAAGATTCCAAGAGTCTCAACGACAGCAACCCGACGCATTAGCTGGTTGTGCCACAAATTAACTAGGTATGTGCTGCTTTTCAATGAACGCCTTCGATGCCAGTTTGAATAAATAGGTAGGTGACACTGCAATTACGAATTAGATCTCTTAAATTCCTCCTATGCTGAACGGAATCTAAACAAGATCCCAACGGTTCCTCAAGGACAGCAACCCGACGCATCAGCTGCTTGCGCCACAAATCAACTAGGTATGTGCCGCGTTTCAATAAACGTCTTCGATGCCAGTTTGAATAAATAGATATGTGGCACTGCGATGAAGAATAACATCTCCTAAATTCCTCCCATGCTGAGCGGAATCGAAACAAGATCCCAACGGTTCCTCAAGGCCAGCAACCCGACGCATTAGCTTGTTGCATCACAAATTAACTAGGTGTGTGCCGCTTTTCAATGAACGCCTTCGATGGCAGTTTGAATAAATAGGTACGTGGCAACGCAATTACGAATAAGATCTCTTAATTTCCTCCCATGCTGAGCTGAATCCAACCAAGATTCCAAGGGTTCCTCAAGGACAGCAACCCGACGCATTAGCTGGTTGCGCCACAAATGAACTAGGTTTGTGCCGCTTTTCAATAAACGCCTTCGATGCCAGTTGGAATAAATAGATATGTGGCACTGCGATGAAGAATAACATCTCTTAAATTCCTCCCATGTTGAGCGGAATCAAAAAAAGATCCGAACGGTTCCACAAAGACAGCAACCCGACGCATTAGCTGGTTGCACCAGAAATTAACTAGGTGTGTGCCGCTTTTCAATGAACGCCGTCGATACCATATTGAATAAATAGGTATGTGGCACTGCAATGACGAACAAGATCTCTTAATTTCCTCCCATGCTGAGCGGAATTGAACCAAGATTCCAAGTGTTCCTCAAGGACAGCAACCCGACGCATTAGCTGGTTGCGCCACAAATGAACTAGGTATGTGCCGCTTTTCAATGAACGCCTTCGATGCCAGTTTGAATAAATAGGTATGTGGCACTGCAATGACGAAAAAGATCTCTTAAATTCCTCCCATGCTGAGCGGAATCGAACCAAGATTCCAAGGGTTCTCAACGACAGCAACCCGACGCATTAGCTGGTTGCACCAGAAATTAACTAGGTGTGTGCCACTTTTCAATGAACGCCTTCGATACCATTTTGAATAAATAGGTATGTGGCACTGCAATGAAGAATAAAATCTCTTAAATTCCTCGCGTGCTGAGCGGAATCTAATCAAGATTGGAAAGGTTCCTCAAGGACAGCAACCCCACGCATTAGCTGGTTGCACCACAAATTAACTAGGCGTGTGTCGCTTTTCAATGAACGCGTTCGATGCCAGTTTGAATAAATAGGTAGGTGGCACTGCAATGACGAATAAGGTCTCTTAACTTCCTCCCATGCTGAGCGGAATCGAACCAAGATTCCAAGGGTTCCTCAAGGACAGCAACCCGAAGCATTAGCTGGTAGCGCCACAAATGAGCTAGGTATGTGCCGCTTTTCAATAAACGCCTTCGATGCCAGTTTGAATAAATAGATGTGTGGCACTGCGATAAAGATTAACATCTCTTAAATTCCTCCCATGCTGAGCGGAATCGAAACAAGATCCCAATGGTTCCTCAAGGACATCAACCCGACGCATTAGCTGGTTGCATCACAAATTAACTAGGTGTGTGCCGCTTTTGAATGAACGCCTTCGATGCCGGTTTGAATAAATAGGTAGGTGACACTGCAATGGCGAATAAGATCTCTTAAATTCCTCCCATGCTGAGCGGAATCGAACCAAGATTCTAAGGGTTCATCAAGGACAGTACGCGACGCATTAGGTGGTTGCACCACCAATGAACTAGGTATGTGCCGCTTTTCAATGAACGCCTTATGCCAGTTTGAATAAATAGGTATGTGGCACTGCAATGACGAATAAGATCTCCTAAATTCCTTCCATGCTGAGCGGAATGGAAACAAGATCCCAACGGTTCCTCAAGGACATCAATCCGACGCATTAGCTGGTTTCATCACAAATTAACTAGGTGTGTGCCGCTTTTCAATGAACGCCTTCGATGGCAGTTTTAATAAATAGGCACGTGGCAACGCAATTACGAATAAGATCTCTTAAATTCCTCCCATGCTGAGCGGAATCGAAACAAGATCCCAACGGTTCCTCAAGGACAGCAACCCGACGCATTAGCTGGTTGCGCCACAAATGAACTAGGTTTGTGCCGCTTTTCAATAAACGCCTTCGATGCCAGTTGGAATAAATAGATATGTGGCACTGCGATGAAGAATAACATCTCTTAAATTCCTCCCATGTTGAGCGGAATCGAAACAAGATCCGAACGGTTCCACAAAGACAGCAACCCGACGCATTAGCTTGTTGCATCACAAATTAACTAGGTGTGTGCCGCTTTTCAATGAACGCCTTCGATGGCAGTTTGAATAAATAGGTACGTGGCAACGCAATTACGAATAAGATCTCTTAATTTCCTCCCATGCTGAGCTGAATCCAACCAAGATTCCAAGGGTTCCTCAAGGACAGCAACCCGACGCATTAGCTGGTTGCGCCACAAATGAACTAGGTTTGTGCCGCTTTTCAATAAACGCCTTCGATGCCAGTTGGAATAAATAGATATGTGGCACTGCGATGAAGAATAACATCTCTTAAATTCCTCCCATGTTGAGCGGAATCGAAACAAGATCCGAACGGTTCCACAAAGACAGCAACCCGACGCATTAGCTGGTTGCACCAGAAATTAACTAGGTGTGTGCCGCTTTTCAATGAACGCCGTCGATACCATATTGAATAAATAGGTATGTGGCACTGCAATGAAGAATAAGATCTCTTAAATTCGTCCCATGCTGAGCTGAACCGAAACAAGATCCCAACGGTTCCTCAAGGACCGCAACCCGACGCATTAGCTGGTTGCAGCACAAATTAACTAGGTATGTGCCGCTTTTCAATGAACGCCTTCAATGCCAGTTTGAATAAATAGGTATGTGGCACTGCAATGACGAACAAGATCTCTTAATTTCCTCCCATGCTGAGCGGAATTGAACCAAGATTCCAAGTGTTCCTCAAGGACAGCAACCCGACGCATTAGCTGGTTGCGCCACAAATGAACTAGGTATGTGCCGCTTTTCAATGAACGCCTTCGATGCCAGTTTGAATAAATAGGTATGTGGCACTGCAATGACGAAAAAGATCTCTTAAATTCCTCCCATGCTGAGCGGAATCGAACCAAGATTCCAAGGGTTCTCAACGACAGCAACCCGACGCATTAGCTGGTTGCACCAGAAATTAACTAGGTGTGTGCCACTTTTCAATGAACGCCTTCGATACCATTTTGAATAAATAGGTATGTGGCACTGCAATGAAGAATAAAATCTCTTAAATTCCTCGCGTGCTGAGCGGAATCTAATCAAGATTGGAAAGGTTCCTCAAGGACAGCAACCCCACGCATTAGCTGGTTGCACCACAAATTAACTAGGCGTGTGTCGCTTTTCAATGAACGCGTTCGATGCCAGTTTGAATAAATAGGTAGGTGGCACTGCAATGACGAATAAGGTCTCTTAATTTCCTCCCATGCTGAGCGGAATCGAACCAAGATTCCAAGGGTTCCTCAAGGACAGCAACCCGAAGCATTAGCTGGTAGCGCACAAATGAACTAGGTATGTGCCGCTTTTCAATAAACGCCTTCGATGCCAGTTTGTATAAATAGATGTGTGGCACTGCGATAAAGAATAACATCTCTTAAATTCCTCCCATGCTGAGCGGAATCGAAACAAGATCCCAATGGTTCCTCAAGGACATCAACCCGACGCATTAGCTGGTTGCATCACAAATTAACTAGGTGTGTGCCGCTTTTGAATGAACGCCTTCGATGCCGGTTTGAATAAATAGGTAGGTGACACTGCAATGGCGAATAAGATCTCTTAAATTCCTCCCATGCTGAGCGGAATCGAACCAAGATTCCAAGGGTTCATCAAGGACAGTACGCGACGCATTAGGTGGTTGCACCACCAATGAACTAGGTATGTGCCGCTTTTCAATGAACGCCTTATGCCAGTTTGAATAAATAGGTATGTGGCACTGCAATGACGAATAAGATCTCCTAAATTCCTTCCATGCTGAGCGGAATGGAAACAAGATCCCAACGGTTCCTCAAGGACATCAATCCGACGCATTAGCTGGTTTCATCACAAATTAACTAGGTGTGTGCCGCTTTTCAATGAACGCCTTCGATGGCAGTTTTAATAAATAGGCACGTGGCAACGCAATTACGAATAAGATCTCTTAAATTCCTCCCATGCTGAGCGGAATCGAAACAAGATCCCAACGGTTCCTCAAGGACAGCAACCTGACGCATTAGGTGGTTTCATCACAAATTAACTACGTGTGTGCCGTTTTCAATGAACGCCTTCGATGGCAGTTTGAATAAATAGGTACGTGGCAACACAATTACGAATAAGATCTCTTAAATTCCTCCCATGCAGAGCGGAATCGAACCATGATTCCAAGGGTACTTCAAGGACTGCTGCCCGACGCATTAGCTGGTTGCGCCGCAAATGAACTAGGTATGTTTTCGATGAACGACTTCAATGCCAGTTTGAAGAAATAGGTATGTGGCACTGCAATGATGAACAAGATCTCTTAATTTCCTCCCATGCTGAGGGGAAGGGGAACAAGATCCCAACGGTTCCTCAAGGACAGCAACCCTACGCAGCAGCTGGTTGCACCACAAATTCGCTATGTGTCTGCCGCTTTTCAATGAACGCTTTCGACGCCAGTTTGAATAAATAGGTATGTGGCACTGCAATGACGAATAAGATCTCTTAATTTCCTCCCATGCTGAGCGGAATCGAACCAAAATTCCCAGTGTTCCTCAAGGACAGCAACCCGACGCATTAGCTGGTTGCGCCACAAATGAACATGGTATGTGCCGCTTTTCAATGAACGCCTTCGATGCCAGTTTGAATAAATAGGTATGTGGCACTCCAATGACGAAAAAGATCTCTTAAATTCCTCCCATGCTGAGCGGAATCGAAACAAGATCCCAACGGTCCCATAAGGACAGCAACCCGACGCATTAGCTGTTTGCGCCATAAATTAACTAGGTATGTGCCGCTTTTCAATGAACGCCTTCGATGCCAGTTTGAATAAATAGATGTGTGGCACTGCGATAAAGAATAACATCTCTTAAATTCCCCCCATGCTGAGCGGAATCGAAACAAGATCCCAACGGCTTCTCAAGGATAGCAACCCGATGCATTAGCTGGTTGCACCACAAATAAACTAGGTGTGTGCCGCTTTTCAATGAACGCCTTCGATGCCAGTTTGAATAAATAGGTAGGTGACACTGCAATGACGAATAGGATCTCTTAAATTCCTTCAATGCTGAGCGGAATGGAAACAAGTTCCCAACGGTTCCTCAAGGACATCAATCCGACGCATTAGCTGGTTTCATCACAAATTAACTAGGTGTGTGCCACTTTTCAATGAACGCCTTCGATGGCAGTTTTAATAAACAGGTGCGTGGCAACGCAATTACGAATAAGATCTCTTAAATTCCTCCCATGCTGAGTGGAATCGTAACAAGATCCCAACGGTTCCTCAAGATCAGCAACCTGACGCATTAGCTGTTGCAGCAGAAATTAACTAGGTGTGTGCCGTTTTTCAATGAACGACTTCGATTGCAGTTTGAATAAATTGGTATGTGGAACTGCAATGACCAATAAGATATCATAAATTCCTCCCATGCTGAGCGGAATCGAAACAAGATCCCAACGGTTCCTCTAGGACAGCAACCCGATGCTTTAGCTGGTTGCACCTCAAATTAAATAGGTGTCTGCCGCTTTTCAATGAACGCCTTCGATGCCAGTTTGAATAAATAGGTATGTGGCACTGCAATGACGAATAAGATCTCTTAAATACCTCCCATGCTGAGCGGAATCGAAACAAGATCCAAACGGTTCCTGTAGGACAGCATCCCGACGCATTAGCTGGTTGCACCACAAATGAACTAGGTGTGTGTCGCTTTTCAATGAACGCGTTCGATGCCAGTTTGAATAAATAGGTAAGAGACACTGCAATGATGAATAAGATCTCTTAATTTCCTCCCATGCTGAGCGGAATCCAACCAAGATTCCAAGGGTTCCTCAAGGACAGCAACCCGACGCATTAGCTGGTTGCGCCATAAATTAACTAGGTATGTGCCACTTTTCAATGAACGCCTTCGATGCCAGTTTGAATAAATAGATGTGTGGCACTGCGATAAAGAATCACATCTCTTAAATTCCTCCCATACTGAGCGGAATCGAAACAAGATCCCAAAGGTTCCTCAAGGATAGCAACCCGATGCATTAGCTGGTTGCACCACAAATTAACTAGGTGTGTGCCGCTTTTGAATGAACGCCTTCGATGCCAGTTTGAATAAATAGGTAGGTGACACTACAATGACGAATAAGATCTCTTAAATTCCTCCCATGCTGAGCGGAATCGAACCAAGATTCCAACGGTTCCTGAAGGCCAGCAACCCGACGCATTAGCTTGTTGCATCACAAATTACCAAGGTGTGTGCCGCTTTTCAATGAACGTCTTCGATGCAAATTTGAATAAATAGGTATATCGCCCTGCAATGACGAATAAGATCTCTCAAATTCCTCCCATGCTGAGAGGAATCGAAACAAGATCGAAACGTTTCTTCAAGGACAGCAACCCGACGCATTAGCTGGTTGCGCCACAAATGAACTAGGTTATATGCCGCTTTGCAATGAACGCCTTCAATGCCAGTTTGAATAAATAGGTATGTGGCACTGCAATGACGAATAAAATGTCTTAATTTCCTCCCATGCTGAGCGGAATCGAACGAAGATTCCAAGGGTTCTTCAAGGACAGCAACCCGACGCATTAGATGGTTGCACCACCAATGAACTAGGCATGTGCCGCTTTTCAATGAACGCCTTCGATGTCAGTTTGAATAAATGGGTATGTGGTACTGCAATGACGAATTAGATCTCCTAAATTCCTCCCATGCTGAGCTGAAACGAAACAAGATACCAACGGTTACTCAAGGACATCAACCCGACGTATTAGCTGGTTTCATCACAAATTAACTAGGTGTGTGCCGCTTTTCGATGAACGCCTGCGATGGCAGTTTGAATAAATAGGTACGTGGCAACGCAATTACGAATAAGATCTCTTAAATTCCTCCTATGCTGAGCGGAATCGAAACAAGATCATAACGGTTCCTCAAGGACAGCAAGCCGACGCGTTAGCTGGTTGCACCACAAATTAACTAGTTGTGTGCCGCTTTGCAATGAACGCCTTCGATGCCAGTTTGAATAAATAGGTAAGAGACACTGCAATGATGAATAAGATTTATTAAATTCCTCCCATGCTGAGCGGAATCGAAACAAGATCCAAACGGTTCCTCAAGGACAGCAACCCGATTCATTAGCTGGTTGTGCAACAAATTAACTAGGTGTGTGTCGCTTTTCAATGAACGCGTTCGATGGCACTTTGAATAAATAGGTAGGTGGCACTGCAATGACGAATAAGATCTCTTAATTTCCTCCCATGCTGAGCGGAATCCAACCAAGATTCCAAACGGTTCCTAAGGGACAGCACCCCGATTCATTAGCTGGTTGTGCCACAATTTAACTAGGTGTGTGTCGCTTTTCAATAAACGCCTTCGATGCCAGTTTGAATAAATAGATATGTGGCACTGCGATGAAGAATAACATCTCTTAAATTCCTCCCATGCTGAGCGGAATCGAAACAAGATTCCAAGGATTCCTCCAGGGCCGCAACCCGTCGCATTAGCTGGTTGCACAACAAATAATCTAGGTATGTGCCGCTTTTCAATGAACGCCTTCAATGCCAGTTTGAATACATGGGTATGTGGCACTGCAATGACGAACAAGATCTCTTAAATTCCTCCCATGCTGAGGGGAAGGGGAACAAGATCCCAACGGTTCCTCAAGGACAGCAACCCGACGCAGCAGCTTTTCGCACCACAAATTCACTAGGTGTCTGCCGCTTTTCAATGAACGCCTTCGATGCCAGTTTGAATAAATAGGTATGTGGCACTGCAATGTCGAATAAGATCTCTTAATTTCCTCCAATGCTGAGCGGAATCGAACCAAGATTCCAAGTGTTCCTCAAGGACAGCAACCCGACGCATTAGCTGGTTGCGCCACAAATGAACTAGGTATGTGCCGCTTTTCAATGAACGCCTTCGATGCCAGTTTAAATAAATAGGTATGTGGCACTGCAATGACGAAAAAGATCTCTTAAATTCCTCCCATGCTGAGCGGAATCGAACCAAGATTCCAAGGGTTCTCAACGACAGCAACCCGACGCATTAGCTGGTTGCACCAGAAATTAACTAGGTGTGTGCTTCTTTTCAATGAACGCCTTCGATACCATTTTGAATAAATAGGTATGTGGCACTGCAATGAAGAATAAAATCTCTTAAATTCCTCGCGTGCTCAGCGGAATCTAATCAAGATTCGAAAGGTTCCTCAAGGAAAGCAACCCCACGCATTAGCTGGTTGCACCACAAATTAACTAGGCGTGTGTCGCTTTTCAATGAACGCGTTCGATGCCAGTTTGAATAAATAGGTAGGTGGCACTGCAATGACGAATAAGGTCTCTTAATTTCCTCCCATGCTGAGCGGAATCGAACCAAGATTCCAAGGGTTCCTCAAGGACAGCAACCCGAAGCATTAGCTGGTAGCGCCATAAATGAACTAGGTATGTGCCGCTTTTCAATAAACGCCTTCGATGCCAGTTTGAATAAATAGATGTGTGGCACTGCGATAAAGAATAACATCTCTTAAATTCCTCCCATGCTGAGCGGAATCGAAACAAGATCCCAACGGTTCCTCAAGGATAGCAACGCGATGCATTAGCTGGTTGCACCACAAATTAACTAGGTGTGTGCCGCTTTTCAATGAACGCCTTCGATGCCAGTTTGAATAAATAGGTATGTGGCACTGCAATGACGAATAAGATCTCCTAAATTCCTGCCATGCTGAGCGGAATCGAAACAAGATCCCAATGGTTCCTCAAGGACATCAACCCGACGCATTAGCTGGTTGCATCACAAATTAACTAGGTGTGTGCCGCTTTTGAATGAACGCCTTCGATGCCGGTTTGAATAAATAGGTAGGTGACACTGCAATGGCGAATAAGATCTCTTAAATTCCTCCCATGCTGAGCGGAATCGAACCAAGATTCCAAGGGTTCATCAAGGACAGTACACGACGCATTAGGTGGTTGCACCACCAATGAACTAGGTATGTGCCGCTTTTCAATGAACGCCTTATGCCAGTTTGAATAAATAGGTATGTGGCACTGCAATGACGAATAAGATCTCCTAAATTCCTTCCATGCTGAGCGGAATGGAAACAAGATCCCAACGGTTCCTCAAGGACATCAATCCGACGCATTAGCTGGTTTCATCACAAATTAACTAGGTGTGTGCCGCTTTTCAATGAACGCCTTCGATGGCAGTTTTAATAAATAGGCACGTGGCAACGCAATTACGAATAAGATCTCTTAAATTCCTACCATGCTGAGCGGAATCGAAACAAGATCCCAACGGTTCCTCAAGGACAGCAACCTGACGCATTAGGTGGTTTCATCACAAATTAACTACGTGTGTGCCGTTTTCAATGAACGCCTTCGATGGCAGTTTGAATAAATAGGTACGTGGCAACGCAATTACGAATAAGATCTCTTAAATTCCTGCCATGCAGAGCGGAATCGAACCATAATTCCAAGGGTACTTCAAGGACTGCTGCCCGACGCATTAGCTGGTTGCGCCGCAAATGAACTAGGTATGTTTTCGATGAACGACTTCAATGCCAGTTTGAAGAAATAGGTATGTGGCACTGCAATGATGAACAAGATCTCTTAATTTCCTCCCATGCTGAGGGGAAGGGGAACAAGATCACAACGGTTCCTCTAGGACAGCAACCCGACGCAGCAGCTGGTTGCACCACAAATTCGCTATGTGTCTGCCGCTTTTCAATGAACGCTTTCGACGCCAGTTTGAATAAATAGGTATGTGGCACTGCAATGACGAAAAAGATCTCTTAAATTCCTCCCATGCTGAGCGGAATCGAAACAAGATCCCAACTGTCCCATAAGGACAGCAACCCGACGCATTAGCTGGTTGCGCCATAAATTAACTAGGTATGTGCCGCTTTTCAATGAACGCCTTCGATGCCAGTTTGAATAAATAGGTATGTGGCACTGCAATGACGAAAAAGATCTCTTAAATTCCTCCCATGCTGAGCGGAATCGAAACAAGATCCCAACGGTCCCATAAGGACAGCAACCCGACGCATTAGCTGGTTGCGCCATAAATTAACTAGGTATGTGCCGCTTTTCAATGAACGCCTTCGATGCCAGTTTGAATAAATAGATGTGTGGCACTGCGATAAAGAATAACATCTCCTAAATTCCCCCCATGCTGAGCGGAATCGAAACAAGATCCCAACGGTTCCTCAAGGATAGCAACCCGATGCATTAGCTGGTTGCACCACAAATAAACTAGGTGTGTGCCGCTTTTCAATGAACGCCTTCGATGCCAGTTTGAATAAATAGGTAGGTGACACTGCAATGACGAATAGGATCTCTTAAATTCCTCCCATGCTGAGCGGAATCGAACGAAGATTCCAAGGGTTCTTCAAGGACAGCAACCCGACGCATTAGATGGTTGCACCACCAATGAACTAGGCATGTGCCGCTTTTCAATGAACGCCTTCGATGTCAGTTTGAATAAATGGGTATGTGGTACTGCAATGACGAATTAGATCTCCTAAATTCCTCCCATGCTGAGCTGAAACGAAACAAGATACCAACGGTTACTCAAGGACATCAACCCGACGTATTAGCTGGTTTCATCACAAATTAACTAGGTGTGTGCCGCTTTTCGATGAACGCCTTCGATGGCAGTTTGAATAAATAGGTACGTGGCAACGCAATTACGAATAAGATCTCTTAAATTCCTCCTATGCTGAGCGGAATCGAAACAAGATCATAACGGTTCCTCAAGGACAGCAAGCCGACGCATTAGCTGGTTGCACCACAAATTAACTAGTTGTGTGCCGGTTTTCAATGAACGTCTTCGATGCCAATTTGAATAAGTAGGTATATGGCCCTGCAATGACGAATAAGATCTCTTAAATTCCTCCCACGCTGAGCGGAATCGAAACAAGATCCGAACGGTTCCTCAAGGACAGCAACCCCACGCATTAGCTCGTTGCGCCACAAATGAACTAGGTTATTTGCCGCTTTGCAATGAACGCCTTCGATGCCAGTTTGAATGAATAGGTAAGAGACACTGCAATGATGAATAAGATTTATTAAATTCCTCCCATGCTGAGCGGAATCGAAACAAGATCCAAACGGTTCCTCAAGGACAGCAACCCGATTCATTAGCTGGTTGTGCCACAAATTAACTAGGTGCGTGTCGCTTTTCAATGAACGCGTTCGATGGCACTTTGAATAAATAGGTAGGTGGCACTGCAATGACGAATAAGATCTCTTAATTTTCTCCCATGCTGAGCGGAATCCAACCAAGATTCCAAACGGTTCCTAAGGGACAGCACCCCGATTCATTAGCTGGTTGTGCCACAATTTAACTAGGTGTGTGTCGCTTTTCAATAAACGCCTTCGATGCCAGTTTGAATAAATAGATATGTGGCACTGCGATGAAGAATAACATCTCTTAAATTCCTCCCATGCTGAGCGGAATCGAAACAAGATTCCAAGGATTCCTCCAGGGCCGCAACCCGTCGCATTAGCTGGTTGCACAACAAATAATCTAGGTATGTGCCGCTTTTCAAAGAACGCCTTCGATGCCAGTTTGAATAAATAGGTATGTGGTACTGCAATGACGAATAAGATCTCTTAAGTTGCTCCCATGCTGAGCGGAATCGAAACAAGATTCCAAGGATTCCTCCAGGGCCGCAACCCGTCGCATTAGCTGGTTGCACAACAAATAATCTAGGTATGTGCCGCTTTTCAATGAACGCCTTCAATGCCAGTTTGAATAAATAGGTATGTGGCACTGCAATGACGAACAAGATCTCTTAAATTCCTCCCATGCTGAGGGGAAGGGGAACAAGATCCCAACGGTTCCTCAAGGACAGCAACCCGACGCAGCAGCTTTTCGCACCACAAATTCACTAGGTGTCTGCCGCTTTTCAATGAACGCCTTCGATGCCAGTTTGAATAAATAGGTATGTGGCACTGCAATGTCGAATAAGATCTCTTAATTTCCTCCCATGCTGAGCGGAATCGAACCAAGATTCCAAGTGTTCCTCAAGGACAGACACACGAAGCATTAGCTGGTTGCGTCACAAATGAACTAGGTAAGTGCCGCTTTTCAATGAACGCCTTCGATGCCAGTTTGAATAAATAGATGTGTGGCACTGCGATAAAGAATAACATCTCTTAAATTCCTCCCATGCTGAGCGGAATCGAAACAAGATCCCAACGGTTCCTCAAGGATAGCAACCCGATGCATTACCTGGTTGCACCACAAATTAACTAGGTGTGTGCCGCTTTTCAATGAACGCCTTCGATGCCAGTTTGAATAAATAGGTATGTGGCACGGCAATGACGAATAAGATCTCCTAAATTCCTCCCATACTGAGCGGAACCGAACCAAGATTTCAAAGGTTCCTCAAGGACAGCAACCCGACGCATTAGCTGGTTGTGCCACAAATGAACTATGTATGCGCCGCTTTTCAATGAACGCCTTCGATGCCAGTTTGAATAGATAGTTATGTGGCACTTGCTATGACGAATAAGATCTCATAAATTCCTCCCTTGCTGAGCGGAATCGAAACAACATCCCAACGGTTCCTCTAGGACAGCTACCCGATGCTTTAGCTGGGTGCACCACAAATTAACTAGGTGTCTGCCGCTTTTCAATGAACGCCTTCGATGCCAGTTTGAATAAATAGGTATGTGGCAATGCAATGACGAATAAGATCTCTTAATTTCTTCCCATGCTGAGCGGAATCGAACTAAGATTCCAAGGGTTCCTCCAGGGCAGCAACCCGTCGCATTAGCTGGTTGCGCAACAAATAATCTAGGTATGTGCCGCTTTGCAATGAACGCCTTCGATGCCAGTTTGAATAAATAGGTAAGTGACACTGCAATGACGAATAAGATCTCTTAAATTCCTCGCATGCTGAGCGGAATCGAAACAAGATCCAAACGGTTCCTCAAGGACAGCATCCCGACGCATTAGCTGGTAGCACCACAAATTAACTAGGTGTGTGTCGCTTTTCAATGAACGCGTTCGATGCCAGTTTGAATAAATAGGTAGGTGGCACTGCAATGACGAATAATATCTCTTAATTTCCTCCCATGCTGAGCGGAATCGAAACAAGAGCCCAACGGTTCCTGAAGGCTAGCAACTCGACGCATTAGCTTGTTGCATCACAAATTACCTAGGTGTGTGCCGCTTTTCAATGAACGTCTTCGATGCAAATTTGAATAAATAGGTATATGGCCCTGCAATGACGAATAAGATCTCTCAAATTCCTCCCATGCTGAGCGGAATCGAAACAAGATCGAAACGGTTCTTCAAGGACAACAACCCGACGCATTACCTGGTTGCGCCACAAATGAACTAGGTTATATGCCGCTTTGCAATGAACGCCTTCAATGCCAGTTTGAATAAATAGATATGTGGCACTGCAATGACGAATAAGATGTCTTAATTTCCTCCCATGCTGAGCGGAATCGAACGAAGATTCCAAGGGTTACTCAAGGACATCAACCCGACGTATTAGCTGGTTTCAGCACAAATTAACTAGGTGTGTGCCGCTTTTCAATGAACGCCTTCGATGGCAGTTTGAATAAATAGGTACGTGGCGACGCAATTACGAATAAGATTTCCTAAATTCCTCCTATGCTGAGCGGAATAGAAAACAAGATCATAACGGTTCCTCAAGGACAGCAAGCTGACGCATTAGCTGGTCGCACCACAATTTAACTAGGTGTGTGCCGGTTTTCAATGAACGTCTTCGATGCCAATTTGAATAAGTAGGTATATGGCCCTGCAATGACGAATAAGATCTCTTAAATTCCTCCCACGTTGAGCGGAATCGAAACAAGATCCGAACGGTTCCTCAAGGACAGCAACCCGAAGCATTAGCTGGTTGCGCCACAAATGAACTAGGTTATGTGCCGCTTTGCAATGAACGCCTTCGATGCCAGTTTGAATAAATAGGTAAGAGACACTGCAATGACGAATAAGATTTATTAAATTCCTCCCACGCTGAGCGGAATCGAAACAAGATCCAAACGGTTCCTCAAGGACAGCAACCCGATGCATTAGCTGGTTGTGCCACAAATTAACTAGGTGGGTGTCGCTTTTCAATGAACACCTTCGATGGCAGTTTGAATATATATGTACGTGGCAACGCAATTACGAATAAGAACTCTTAAATTACTCCCATGCAGAGCGGAATCGAACAAAAATACCAAGGCTACCTCAAGGACAGCTGCCTGACGCATTAGCTGGTTGCGCCTCAAATGAATTAGTTATGTGCCGCTTTTCAATGAACGCCTTCGATGCCAGTTTGAATAAATAGGTATCTGGCACTGCAATGACGAATAAGATCTCTTAAATTCCTCCCATGCTGAGCGGAATCAAATCAAGATTCGAAAAGTTTCTAAGGGCAGCAACCAGATGCATTAGTTGGTTGCACCACAAATAAACTAGGTATGTGCCGCTTTTCAATGAACACCTTCGATGCCAGTTTGAATAAATACGTATGTGGCACTGCAATGACGAATAAGATCTCTTAAATTCCTCCCATGCAGAGCGGAATCGAACCAAGATCCCAACGGTTCCTCAAGGACAGCAACCCGACGCATTAGCTGGTTGCACCAGAAATTAACTAGGTGTGTCCCGCTTTTCAATGAACGCCTTCGATGGCAGTTTGAATAAATAGGTACGTGGCAACGCAATGACCAATAAGATCTCCTAAATTCCTCCCATGCTGAACTGAAACGAAACAAGATCCCAACGGTTACTCAAGGACATCAATCCCACGCATTAGCTGGTTTCATCACAAATTAACTAGGTGTGTGCCGCTTTTGAATGAACGCCTTCGATGGCAGTTTTAATAAATAGGTACGTGGCAACGCAATTACGAATAAGATCTCTTAATTTCCTCCCATGCTGAGCGGAATCGAACGAAGATCCCAACGGCCCCACAAGGACAGCAACCGGACGCATTAGCTGGTTGCGCCACAAATTAACTAGGTATGTGCCGCTTTTCAATGAACGCCTTCAATGCTAGATAGAATAAATAGGTATGTGGCACTGCAATGAGGAATAAGATCTCTTAAGTTCGTCCCATGTTGAGCGGAATCGAACCAAGATTTCAAAGGTTCTCAACGACAGAAACCCGACGCATTAGCTGGTTCCGCCACAAATTAACTAGGTATGTGCTATAGTTCAATGAACGCCTTCGATGCCAGTTGGAATAAATAGGTAGGTGACACTGCAATGACGAATAAGATCTCCTAAATTCCTCCTATTCTGAGCGGAATCGAAACAAGATCCCAACGGTTCCTCAAGGACATCAACCCGACGTATTAGCTGGTTTCATCACAAAAAAACTAGGTGTGTCCCACTTTTCAATGAACGCCTTCGATGGCAGTTTGAATAAATAGGTACGTGGCAACGCAATTACGAATTAGATCTCTCAAGTTCCTCCTATGCTGAACGGTATCGAAACAAGATCCCAACGGTTCCTCAAGGACAGCAACCCGACGCATTAGCTGGTTGCACCAGAAATAACTAGGTGTGTGCCGCTTTTCAATGAACGCGTTGGATGCCAGTTTGAATAAATAGGTAGGTGGCACTGCAATGACGAATAAGATCTCTTAATTTCCTCCCATGCTGAGCGGAATCCAACCAAGATTCCAAGGGTTCCTCAAGGACAGCAACCCGACGCATTAGCTGGTTGTGCCACAAATGAACTATGTATGCGCCGCTTTTCAATGAACGCCTTCGATGCCAGTTTGAATAGATAGTTATGTGGCACTTGCTATGACGAATAAGATCTCATAAATTCCTCCCTTGCTGAGCGGAATCGAAACAAGATCCCAACGGTTCCTCTAGGACAGCTACCCGATGCTTTTGCTGGGTGCACCACAAATTAACTAGGTGTCTGCCGCTTTTCAATGAACGCCTTCGATGCCAGTTTGAATAAATAGGTATGTGGCAATGCAATGATGAATAAGATCTCTTAATTTCTTCCCATGCTGAGCGGAATCGAACTAAGATTCCAAGGGTTCCTCCAGGGCAGCAACCCGTCGCATTAGCTGGTTGCGCAACAAATAATCTAGGTATGTGCCGCTTTGCAATGAACGCCTTCGATGCCAGTTTGAATAAATAGGTAAGTGACACTGCAATGACGAATAAGATCTCTTAAATTCCTCGCATGCTGAGCGGAATCGAAACAAGATCCAAACGGTTCCTCAAGGACAGCATCCCGACGCATTAGCTGGTTGCACCACAAATTAACTAGGTGTGTGTCGCTTTTCAATGAACGCGTTCGATGCCAGTTTGAATAAATAGGTAGGTGGCACTGCAATGACGAATAATATTTCTTAATTTCCTCCCATGCTGAGCGGAATCGAAACAAGAGCCCAACGGTTCCTGAAGGACAGCATCCCGACGCATTAGCTGGTTGCACCACAAATTAACTAGGTGTGTGTCGCTTTTCAATGAACGCGTTCGATGCAAATTTGAATAAATAGGTATATGGCCCTGCAATGACGAATAAGATCTCTCAAATTCCTCCCATGCTGAGCGGAATCGAAACAAGATCGAAACGGTTCTTCAAGGACAACAACCCGACGCATTACCTGGTTGCGCCACAAATGAACTAGGTTATATGCCGCTTTGCAATGAACGCCTTCAATGCCAGTTTGAATAAATAGGTATGTGGCACTGCAATGACGAATAAGATGTCTTAATTTCCTCCCATGCTGAGCGGAATCGAACGAAGATTCCAAGGGTACTTCAAGGACAGCAACCCGACGCATTAGATGGTTGCACCACCAATGAACTAGGCATGTGCCGCTTTTCAATGAACGCCTTCGATGTCAGTTTGAATAAATGGGTATGAGGTACTGCAATGACGAATAAGATCTCTAAATTCCTCCCACGCTGAGCGGAAACGAAACAAGATCCCAAAGGTTACTCAAGGGCATCAACCCGACGTATTAGCTGGTTTCATCACAAATTAACTAGGTGTGTGCCGCTTTTCAATGAACGCCTTCGATGGCAGTTTAAATAAAGAGGTACGTGGCGACGCCATTACGAATAAGATCTCCTAAATTCCTCCTATGCTGAGCGGAATAGAAAACAAGATCATAACGGTTCCTCAAGGACAGCAAGCTGACGCATTAGCTGGTCGCACCACAATTTAACTAGGTGTGTGCCGGTTTTCAATGAACGTCTTCGATGCCAATTTGAATAAGTAGGTATATGGCCCTGCAATGACGAATAAGATCTCTTAAATTCCTCCCACGTTGAGCGGAATCGAAACAAGATCCGAACGGTTCCTCAAGGACAGCAACCTGAAGCATTAGCTGGTTGCGCCACAAATGAACTAGGTTATGTGCCGCTTTGCAATGAACGCCTTCGATGCCAGTTTGAATAAATAGGTAAGAGACACTGCAATGACGAATAAGATTTATTAAATTCCTCCCATGCTGAGCGGAATCGAAACAAGATCCAAACGGTTCCTCAAGGACAGCAACCCGATGCATTAGCTGGTTGTGCTACAAATTAACTAGGTGGGTGTCGCTTTTCAATGAACGCGTTCGATGGCAGTTTGAATAAATAGGTATGTGGCACTGCAATGACGAATAAGATCTCTTAATTTCCTCCCATGCTGAGCGGAATCCATCCAAGATTCCAAGGGTTCCTCAAGGACAGCAACCCGACGCATTAGCTGGTTGCACCACAAATGAACTAGGCATGTGCCGCTTTTCAAAAAACGCCTTCGATGCCAGTTTGAATAAATAGATATGTGGCACTGCGATGAAGAATAACATCTCTTAAATTCCTCCCGTGTTGAGCGGAATCGAAACAAGATCCCCACGGTTCCTCAAGGACATCAACCCGATGTATTAGCTGGTTTCATCACAAATTAACTAGGTGTGTGCCGCTTTTCAATGAACACCTTCGATGGCAGTTTGAATATATATGTACGTGGCAACGCAATTACGAATAAGAACTCTTAAATTACTCCCATGCAGAGCGGAATCGAACAAAAATACCAAGGCTACCTCAAGGACAGCTGCCTGACGCATTAGCTGGTTGCGCCTCAAATGAATTAGTTATGTGCCGCTTTTCAATGAACGCCTTCGATGCCAGTTTGAATAAATAGGTATCTGGCACTGCAATGACGAATAAGATCTCTTAAATTCCTCCCATGCTGAGCGGAATCAAATCAAGATTCGAAAAGTTTCTCAAGGGCAGCAACCAGATGCATTAGTTGGTTGCACCACAAATAAACTAGGTATGTGCCGCTTTTCAATGAACACCTTCGATGCCAGTTTGAATAAATACGTATGTGGCACTGCAATGACGAATAAGATCTCTTAAATTCCTCCCATGCTGAGCGGAATAGAACCAAGATCACAATGGTTCCTCAAGGACAGCAACCCGACGCATTAGCTGGTTGCACCAGAAATTAACTAGGTGTGTCCCGCTTTTCAATGAACGCCTTCGATGGCAGTTTGAATAAATAGGTACTTGGCAACGCAATGACCAATAAGATCTCCTAAATTCCTCCCATGCTGAACGGAAACGAAACAAGATCCCAACGGTTACTCAAGGACATCAATCCGACGCATTAGCTGGTTTCATCACAAATTAACTAGGTGTGTGCCCCTTTTGAATGAACGCCTTCGATGGCAGTTTTAATAAATAGGTACGTGGCAACGCAATTACGAATAAGATCTCTTAATTTCCTCCCATGCTGAGCGGAATCGAACGAAGATCCCAACGGTCCCACAAGGACAGCAACCGGACGCATTAGCTGGTTGCGCCACAAATTAACTAGATATGTGCCGCTTTTCAATGAACGCCTTCAATGCCAGATAGAATAAATAGGTATGTGGCACTGCAATGAGGAATAAGATCTCTTAAGTTCGTCCCATGTTGAGCGGAATCGAACCAAGATTCCAAGGGTTCTCAACGACAGAAACCCGACGCATTAGCTGGTTGCGCCACAAATTAACTAGGTATGTGCTACATTTCAATCAACGCCTTCGATGCCAGTTGGAATAAATAGGTAGGTGACACTGCAATGACGAATAAGATCTCCTAAATTCCTCCTATTCTGAGCGGAATCGAAACAAGATCCCAACGGTTCCTCAAGGACATCAACCCGACGTATTAGCTGGTTTCATCACAAAAAAACTAGGTGTGTCCCACTTTTCAATGAACGCCTTCGATGGCAGTTTGAATAAATAGGTACGTGGCAACGCAATTACGAATTAGATCTCTCAAGTTCCTCCTATGCTGAACGGTATCGAAACAAGATCCCAACGGTTCCTCAAGGACAGCAACCCGACGCATTAGCTGGTTGCACCAGAAATAACTAGGTGTGTGCCGCTTTTCAATGAACGCCTTCGATGCCAGTTTGAATAAATAGGTATCTGGCACTGCAATGACGAATAAGATCTCTTAAATTCCTCCCATGCTGAGCGGAATCAAATCAAGATTCGAAAAGTTTCTCAAGGGCAGCAACCAGATGCATTAGTTGGTTGCACCACAATAAACTAGGTATGTGCCGCTTTTCAATGAACACCTTCGATGCCAGTTTGAATAAATAGGTAGGTGGCACTGCAATGACGAATAATATCTCTTAATTTCCTCCCATGCTGAGCGGAATCGAAACAAGAGCCCAACGGTTCCTGAAGGCTAGCAACTCGACGCATTAGCTTGTTGCATCACAAATTACCTAGGTGTGTGCCGCTTTTCAATGAACGTCTTCGATGCAAATTTGATTAAATAGGTATATGGCCCTGCAATGACGAATAAGATCTCTCAAATTCCTCCCATGCTGAGCGGAATCGAAACAAGATCGAAACGGTTCTTCAAGGACAACAACCCGACGCATTACCTGGTTGCGCCACAAATGAACTAGGTTATATGCCGCTTTGCAATGAACTCCTTCAATGCCAGTTTGAATTAATAGGTATGTGGCACTGCAATGACGAATAAGATGTCTTAATTTCCTCCCATGCTGAGCGGAATCGAACGAAGATTCCAAGGGTTCTTCAAGGACAGCAACCCGACGCATTAGATGGTTGCACCACCAATGAACTAGGCATATGCCGCTTTTCAATGAACGCCTTCGATGTCAGTTTGAATAAATGGGTATGAGGTACTGCAATGACGAATAAGATCTCTAAATTCCTCCCACGCTGAGCGGAAACGAAACAAGATCCCAAAGGTTACTCAAGGACATCAACCCGACGTATTAGCTGGTTTCAGCACAAATTAACTAGGTGTGTGCCGCTTTTCAATGAACGCCTTCGATGGCAGTTTGAATAAATAGGAACGTGGCGACGCAATTACGAATAAGATTTCCTAAATTCCTCCTTTGCTGAGCGGAATAGAAAACAAGATCATAACGGTTCCTCAAGGACAGCAAGCTGACGCATTAGCTGGTCGCACCACAATTTAACGAGGTGTGTGCCGGTTTTCAATGAACGTCTTCGATGCCAATTTGAATAAGTAGGTATATGGCCCTGCAATGACGAATAAGATCTCTTAAATTCCTCCCACGTTGAGCGGAATCGAAACAAGATCCGAACGGTTCCTCAAGGACAGCAACCCGAAGCATTAGCTGGTTGCGCCACAAATGAACTAGGTTATGTGCCGCTTTGCAATGAACGCCTTCGATGCCAGTTTGAATATATAGGTAAGAGACACTGCAATGACGAATAAGATTTATTAAATTCCTCCCACGCTGAGCGGAATCGAAACAAGATCCAAACGGTTCCTCAAGGACAGCAACCCGATGCATTAGCTGGTTGTGCCACAAATTAACTAGGTGGGTGTCGCTTTTCAATGAACACCTTCGATGGCAGTTTGAATATATATGTACGTGGCAACGCAATTACGAATAAGAACTCTTAAATTACTCCCATGCAGAGCGGAATCGAACAAAAATACCAAGGCTACCTCAAGGACAGCTGCCTGACGCATTAGCTGGTTGCGCCTCAAATGAATTAGTTATGTGCCGCTTTTCAATGAACGCCTTCGATGCCAGTTTGAATAAATAGGTATCTGGCACTGCAATGACGAATAAGATCTCTTAAATTCCTCCCATGCTGAGCGGAATCAAATCAAGATTCGAAAAGTTTCTCAAGGGCAGCAACCAGATGCATTAGTTGGTTGCACCACAAATAAACTAGGTATGTGCCGCTTTTCAATGAACACCTTCGATGCCAGTTTGAGTAAATACGTATGTGGCACTGCAATGACGAATAAGATCTCTTAAATTCCTCCCATGCAGAGCGGAATCGAACCAAGATCCCAACGGTTCCTCAAGGACAGCAACCCGACGCATTAGCTGGTTGCACCAGAAATTAACTAGGTGTGTCCCGCTTTTCAATGAACGCCTTCGATGGCAGTTTGAATAAATAGGTACGTGGCAACGCAATGACCAATAAGATCTCCTAAATTCCTCCCATGCTGAACGGAAACGAAACAAGATCCCAACGGTTACTCAAGGACATCAATCCCACACATTAGCTGGTTTCATCACAAATTAACAAGGTGTGTGCCGCTTTTGAATGAACGCCTTCGATGGCAGTTTTAATAAATAGGTACGTGGCAACGCAATTACGAATAAGATCTCTTAATTTCCTCCCATGCTGAGCGGAATCGAACGAAGATCCCAACGGTCCCACAAGGACAGCAACCGGACGCATTAGCTGGTTGCGCCACAAATTAACTAGGTATGTGCCGCTTTTCAATGAACGCCTTCAATGCTAGATAGAATAAATAGGTATGTGGCACTGCAATGAGGAATAAGCTCTCTTAAGTTCGTCCCATGTTGAGCGGAATCGAACCAAGATTCCAAGGGTTCTCAACGACAGAAACCCGACGCATTAGCTGGTTGCGCCACAAATTAACTAGGTATGTGCTACAGTTCAATGAACGCCTTCGATGCCAGTTGGAATAAATAGGTAGGTGACACTGCAATGACGAATAAGATCTCCTAAATTCCTCCTATTCTGAGCGGAATCGAAACAAGATCCCAACGGTTCCTCAAGGACATCAACCCGACGTATTAGCTGGTTTCATCACAAAAAAACTAGGGGTGTCCCACTTTTCAATGAACGCCTTCGATGGCAGTTTGGATAAATAGGTACGTGGCAACGCAATTACGAATTAGATCTCTCAAGTTCCTCCTATGCTGAACGGTATCGAAACAAGATCCCAACGGTTCCTCAAGGACAGCAACCCGACGCATTAGCTGGTTGCACCAGAAATAACTAGGTGTGTGCCGCTTTTCAATGAACGCGTTGGATGCCAGTTTGAATAAATAGGTAGGTGGCACTGCAATGACGAATAAGATCTCTTAATTTCCTCCCATGCTGAGCGGAATCCAACCAAGATTCCAAGGGTTCCTCAAGGACAGCAACCCGACGCATTAGCTGGTTGTGCCACAAATGAACTATGTATGCGCCGCTTTTCAATGAACGCCTTCGATGCCAGTTTGAATAGATAGTTATGTGGCACTTGCTATGACGAATAAGATCTCATAAATTCCTCCCTTGCTGAGCGGAATCGAAACAAGATCCCAACGGTTCCTCTAGGACAGCTACCCGATGCTTTTGCTGGGTGCACCACAAATTAACTAGGTGTCTGCCGCTTTTCAATGAACGCCTTCGATGCCAGTTTGAATAAATAGGTATGTGGCAATGCAATGATGAATAAGATCTCTTAATTTCTTCCCATGCTGAGCGGAATCGAACTAAGATTCCAAGGGTTCCTCCAGGGCAGCAACCCGTCGCATTAGCTGGTTGCGCAACAAATAATCTAGGTATGTGCCGCTTTGCAATGAACGCCTTCGATGCCAGTTTGAATAAATAGGTAAGTGACACTGCAATGACGAATAAGATCTCTTAAATTCCTCGCATGCTGAGCGGAATCGAAACAAGATCCAAACGGTTCCTCAAGGACAGCATCCCGATGCATTAGCTGGTTGCACCACAAATTAACTAGGTGTGTGTCGCTTTTCAATGAACGCGTTCGATGCCAGTTTGAATAAATAGGTAGGTGGCACTGCAATGACGAATAATATTTCTTAATTTCCTCCCATGCTGAGCGGAATCGAAACAAGAGCCCAACGGTTCCTGAAGGACAGCATCCCGACGCATTAGCTGGTTGCACCACAAATTAACTAGGTGTGTGTCGCTTTTCAATGAACGCGTTCGATGCAAATTTGAATAAATAGGTATATGGCCCTGCAATGACGAATAAGATCTCTCAAATTCCTCCCATGCTGAGCGGAATCGAAACAAGATCGAAACGGTTCTTCAAGGACAACAACCCGACGCATTACCTGGTTGCGCCACAAATGAACTAGGTTATATGCCGCTTTGCAATGAACGCCTTCAATGCCAGTTTGAATAAATAGGTATGTGGCACTGCAATGACGAATAAGATGTCTTAATTTCCTCCCATGCTGAGCGGAATCGAACGAAGATTCCAAGGGTACTTCAAGGACAGCAACCCGACGCATTAGATGGTTGCACCACCAATGAACTAGGCATGTGCCGCTTTTCAATGAACGCCTTCGATGTCAGTTTGAATAAATGGGTATGAGGTACTGCAATGACGAATAAGATCTCTAAATTCCTCCCACGCTGAGCGGAAACGAAACAAGATCCCAAAGGTTACTCAAGGGCATCAACCCGACGTATTAGCTGGTTTCATCACAAATTAACTAGGTGTGTGCCGCTTTTCAATGAACGCCTTCGATGGCAGTTTAAATAAAGAGGTACGTGGCGACGCAATTACGAATAAGATCTCCTAAATTCCTCCTATGCTGAGCGGAATAGAAAACAAGATCATAACGGTTCCTCAAGGACAGCAAGCTGACGCATTAGCTGGTCGCACCACAATTTAACTAGGTGTGTGCCGGTTTTCAATGAACGTCTTCGATGCCAATTTGAATAAGTAGGTATATGGCCCTGCAATGACGAATAAGATCTCTTAAATTCCTCCCACGTTGAGCGGAATCGAAACAAGATCCGAACGGTTCCTCAAGGACAGCAACCTGAAGCATTAGCTGGTTGCGCCACAAATGAACTAGGTTATGTGCCGCTTTGCAATGAACGCCTTCGATGCCAGTTTGAATAAATAGGTAAGAGACACTGCAATGACGAATAAGATTTATTAAATTCCTCCCATGCTGAGCGGAATCGAAACAAGATCCAAACGGTTCCTCAAGGACAGCAACCCGATGCATTAGCTGGTTGTGCTACAAATTAACTAGGTGGGTGTCGCTTTTCAATGAACGCGTTCGATGGCAGTTTGAATAAATAGGTATGTGGCACTGCAATGACGAATAAGATCTCTTAATTTCCTCCCATGCTGAGCGGAATCCATCCAAGATTCCAAGGGTTCCTCAAGGACAGCAACCCGACGCATTAGCTGGTTGCACCACAAATGAACTAGGCATGTGCCGCTTTTCAAAAAACGCCTTCGATGCCAGTTTGAATAAATAGATATGTGGCACTGCGATGAAGAATAACATCTCTTAAATTCCTCCCGTGTTGAGCGGAATCGAAACAAGATCCCCACGGTTCCTCAAGGACATCAACCCGATGTATTAGCTGGTTTCATCACAAATTAACTAGGTGTGTGCCGCTTTTCAATGAACACCTTCGATGGCAGTTTGAATATATATGTACGTGGCAACGCAATTACGAATAAGAACTCTTAAATTACTCCCATGCAGAGCGGAATCGAACAAAAATACCAAGGCTACCTCAAGGACAGCTGCCTGACGCATTAGCTGGTTGCGCCTCAAATGAATTAGTTATGTGCCGCTTTTCAATGAACGCCTTCGATGCCAGTTTGAATAAATAGGTATCTGGCACTGCAATGACGAATAAGATCTCTTAAATTCCTCCCATGCTGAGCGGAATCAAATCAAGATTCGAAAAGTTTCTCAAGGGCAGCAACCAGATGCATTAGTTGGTTGCACCACAAATAAACTAGGTATGTGCCGCTTTTCAATGAACACCTTCGATGCCAGTTTGAATAAATACGTATGTGGCACTGCAATGACGAATAAGATCTCTTAAATTCCTCCCATGCTGAGCGGAATCGAACCAAGATCACAATGGTTCCTCAAGGACAGCAACCCGACGCATTAGCTGGTTGCACCAGAAATTAACTAGGTGTGTCCCGCTTTTCAATGAACGCCTTCGATGGCAGTTTGAATAAATAGGTACTTGGCAACGCAATGACCAATAAGATCTCCTAAATTCCTCCCATGCTGAACGGAAACGAAACAAGATCCCAACGGTTACTCAAGGACATCAATCCGACGCATTAGCTGGTTTCATCACAAATTAACTAGGTGTGTGCCGCTTTTGAATGAACGCCTTCGATGGCAGTTTTAATAAATAGGTACGTGGCAACGCAATTACGAATAAGATCTCTTAATTTCCTCCCATGCTGAGCGGAATCGAACGAAGATCCCAACGGTCCCACAAGGACAGCAACCGGACGCATTAGCTGGTTGCGCCACAAATTAACTAGATATGTGCCGCTTTTCAATGAACGCCTTCAATGCCAGATAGAATAAATAGGTATGTGGCACTGCAATGAGGAATAAGATCTCTTAAGTTCGTCCCATGTTGAGCGGAATCGAACCAAGATTCCAAGGGTTCTCAACGACAGAAACCCGACGCATTAGCTGGTTGCGCCACAAATTAACTAGGTATGTGCTACATTTCAATCAACGCCTTCGATGCCAGTTGGAATAAATAGGTAGGTGACACTGCAATGACGAATAAGATCTCCTAAATTCCTCCTATTCTGAGCGGAATCGAAACATGATCCCAACGGTTCCTCAAGGACATCAACCCGACGTATTAGCTGGTTTCATCACAAAAAAACTAGGTGTGTCCCACTTTTCAATGAACGCCTTCGATGGCAGTTTGAATAAATAGGTACGTGGCAACGCAATTACGAATTAGATCTCTCAAGTTCCTCCTATGCTGAACGGTATCGAAACAAGATCCCAACGGTTCCTCAAGGACAGCAACCCGACGCATTAGCTGGTTGCACCAGAAATAACTAGGTGTGTGCCGCTTTTCAATGAACGCCTTCGATGCCAGTTTGAATAAATAGGTATCTGGCACTGCAATGACGAATAAGATCTCTTAAATTCCTCCCATGCTGAGCGGAATCAAATCAAGATTCGAAAAGTTTCTCAAGGGCAGCAACCAGATGCATTAGTTGGTTGCACCACAATAAACTAGGTATGTGCCGCTTTTCAATGAACACCTTCGATGCCAGTTTGAATAAATAGGTAGGTGGCCCTGCAATGACGAATAATATCTCTTAATTTCCTCCCATGCTGAGCGGAATCGAAACAAGAGCCCAACGGTTCCTGAAGGCTAGCAACTCGACGCATTAGCTTGTTGCATCACAAATTACCTAGGTGTGTGCCGCTTTTCAATGAACGTCTTCGATGCAAATTTGATTAAATAGGTATATGGCCCTGCAATGACGAATATGATCTCTCAAATTCCTCCCATGCTGAGCGGAATCGAAACAAGATCGAAACGGTTCTTCAAGGACAACAACCCGACGCATTACCTGGTTGCGCCACAAATGAACTAGGTTATATGCCGCTTTGCAATGAACTCCTTCAATGCCAGTTTGAATTAATAGGTATGTGGCACTGCAATGACGAATAAGATGTCTTAATTTCCTCCCATGCTGAGCGGAATCGAACGAAGATTCCAAGGGTTCTTCAAGGACAGCAACCCGACGCATTAGATGGTTGCACCACCAATGAACTAGGCATATGCCGCTTTTCAATGAACGCCTTCGATGTCAGTTTGAATAAATGGGTATGAGGTACTGCAATGACGAATAAGATCTCTAAATTCCTCCCACGCTGAGCGGAAACGAAACAAGATCCCAAAGGTTACTCAAGGACATCAACCCGACGTATTAGCTGGTTTCAGCACAAATTAACTAGGTGTGTGCCGCTTTTCAATGAACGCCTTCGATGGCAGTTTGAATAAATAGGAACGTGGCGACGCAATTACGAATAAGATTTCCTAAATTCCTCCTTTGCTGAGCGGAATAGAAAACAAGATCATAACGGTTCCTCAAGGACAGCAAGCTGATGCATTAGCTGGTCGCACCACAATTTAACGAGGTGTGTGCCGGTTTTCAATGAACGTCTTCGATGCCAATTTGAATAAGTAGGTATATGGCCCTGCAATGACGAATAAGATCTCTTAAATTCCTCCCACGTTGAGCGGAATCGAAACAAGATCCGAACGGTTCCTCAAGGACAGCAACCCGAAGCATTAGCTGGTTGCGCCACAAATGAACTAGGTTATGTGCCGCTTTGCAATGAACGCCTTCGATGCCAGTTTGAATATATAGGTAAGAGACACTGCAATGACGAATAAGATTTATTAAATTCCTCCCACGCTGAGCGGAATCGAAACAAGATCCAAACGGTTCCTCAAGGACAGCAACCCGATGCATTAGCTGGTTGTGCCACAAATTAACTAGGTGGGTGTCGCTTTTCAATGAACACCTTCGATGGCAGTTTGAATATATATGTACGTGGCAACGCAATTACGAATAAGAACTCTTAAATTACTCCCATGCAGAGCGGAATCGAACAAAAATACCAAGGCTACCTCAAGGACAGCTGCCTGACGCATTAGCTGGTTGCGCCTCAAATGAATTAGTTATGTGCCGCTTTTCAATGAACGCCTTCGATGCCAGTTTGAATAAATAGGTATCTGGCACTGCAATGACGAATAAGATCTCTTAAATTCCTCCCATGCTGAGCGGAATCAAATCAAGATTCGAAAAGTTTCTCAAGGGCAGCAACCAGATGCATTAGTTGGTTGCACCACAAATAAACTAGGTATGTGCCGCTTTTCAATGAACACCTTCGATGCCAGTTTGAGTAAATACGTATGTGGCACTGCAATGACGAATAAGATCTCTTAAATTCCTCCCATGCAGAGCGGAATCGAACCAAGATCCCAACGGTTCCTCAAGGACAACAACCCGACGCATTAGCTGGTTTCATCACAAATTAACAAGGTGTGTGCCGCTTTTGAATGAACGCCTTCGATGGCAGTTTTAATAAATAGGTACGTGGCAACGCAATTACGAATAAGATCTCTTAATTTCCTCCCATGCTGAGCGGAATCGAACGAAGATCCCAACGGTCCCACAAGGACAGCAACCGGACGCATTAGCTGGTTGCGCCACAAATTAACTAGGTATGTGCCGCTTTTCAATGAACGCCTTCAATGCTAGATAGAATAAATAGGTATGTGGCACTGCAATGAGGAATAAGCTCTCTTAAGTTCGTCCCATGTTGAGCGGAATCGAACCAAGATTCCAAGGGTTCTCAACGACAGAAACCCGACGCATTAGCTGGTTGCGCCACAAATTAACTAGGTATGTGCTACAGTTCAATGAACGCCTTCGATGCCAGTTGGAATAAATAGGTAGGTGGCACTGCAATGACGAATAAGATCTCCTAAATTCCTCCTATTCTGAGCGGAATCGAAACAAGATCCCAACGGTTCCTCAAGGACATCAACCCGACGTATTAGCTGGTTTCATCACAAAAAAACTAGGGGTGTCCCACTTTTCAATGAACGCCTTCGATGGCAGTTTGGATAAATAGGTACGTGGCAACGCAATTACGAATTAGATCTCTCAAGTTCCTCCTATGCTGAACGGTATCGAAACAAGATCCCAACGGTTCCTCAAGGACAGCAACCCGACGCATTAGCTGGTTGCACCAGAAATAACTAGGTGTGTGCCGCTTTTCAATGAACGCGTTGGATGCCAGTTTGAATAAATAGGTAGGTGGCACTGCAATGACGAATAAGATCTCTTAATTTCCTCCCATGCTGAGCGGAATCCAACCAAGATTCCAAGGGTTCCTCAAGGACAGCAACCCGACGCATTAGCTGGTTGTGCCACAAATGAACTATGTATGCGCCGCTTTTCAATGAACGCCTTCGATGCCAGTTTGAATAGATAGTTATGTGGCACTTGCTATGACGAATAAGATCTCATAAATTCCTCCCTTGCTGACCGGAATCGAAACAAGATCCCAACGGTTCCTCTAGGACAGCTACCCGATGCTTTTGCTGGGTGCACCACAAATTAACTAGGTGTCTGCGGCTTTTCAATGAACGCCTTCGATGCCAGTTTGAATTAATAGGTATGTGGCAATGCAATGACGAATAAGATCTCTTAATTTCTTCCCATGCTGAGCGGAATCGAACTAAGATTCCAAGGGTTCCTCCAGGGCAGCAACCCGTCGCATTAGCTGGTTGCGCAACAAATAATCTAGGTATGTGCCGCTTTGCAATGAACGCCTTCGATGCCAGTTTGAATAAATAGGTAAGTCACACTGCAATGACGAATAAGATCTCTTAAATTCCTCGCATGCTGAGCGGAATCGAAACAAGATCCAAACGGTTCCTCAAGGACAGCATCCCGACGCATTAGCTGGTTGCACCACAAATTAACTAGGTGTGTCTCGCTTTTCAATGAACGCGTTCGATGCCAGTTTGAATAAATAGGTAGGTGGCACTGCAATGACGAATAATATCTCTTAATTTCCTCCCATGCGGAGCGGAATCGAAACAAGAGCCCAACGGTTCCTGAAGGACAGCATCCCGACGCATTAGCTGGGTTCACCACAAATTAAATAGGTGTGTGTCGCTTTTCAATGAACGCGTTCGATGCAAATTTGAATAAATAGGTATATGGCCCTGCAATGACGAATAAGATCTCTCAAATTCCTCCCATGCTGAGCGGAATCGAAACAAGATCGAAACGGTTCTTCAAGGACAACAACCCCACGCATTGCCTGGTTGCGCCACAAATGAACTAGGTTATATGCCGCTTTGCAATGAACGCCTTCAATGCCAGTTTGAATAAATAGGTATGTGGCACTGCAATGACGAATAAGATGTCTTAATTTCCTCCCATGCTGAGCGGAATCGAACGAAGATTCCAAGGGTTCTTCAAGGACAGCAACCCGACGCATTAGATGGTTGCACCACCAATGAACTAGGCATGTGCCGCTTTTCAATGAACGCCTTCGATGTCAGTTTGAATAAATGGGTATGAGGTACTGCAATGACGAATAAGATCTCTAAATTCCTCCCACGCTGAGCGGAAACGAAACAAGATCCCAAAGGTTACTCAAGGACATCAACCCGACGTATTAGCTGGTTTCATCACAAATTAACTAGGTGTGTGCCGCTTTTCAATGAACGCCTTCGATGGCAGTTTAAATAAAGAGGTACGTGGCGACGCAATTACGAATAAGATCTCCTAAATTCCTCCTATGCTGAGCGGAATAGAAAACAAGATCATAACGGTTCCTCAAGGACAGCAAGCTGACGCATTAGCTGGTCGCACCACAATTTAACTAGGTGTGTGCCGGTTTTCAATGAACGTCTTCGATGCCAATTTGAATAAGTAGGTATATGGCCCTGCAATGACGAATAAGATCTCTTAAATTCCTCCCACGTTGAGCGGAATCGAAACAAGATCCGAACGGTTCCTCAAGGACAGCAACCTGAAGCATTAGCTGGTTGCGCCACAAATGAACTAGGTTATGTGCCGCTTTGCAATGAACGCCTTCGATGCCAGTTTGAATAAATAGGTAAGAGACACTGCAATGACGAATAAGATTTATTAAATTCCTCCCATGCTGAGCGGAATCGAAACAAGATCCAAACGGTTCCTCAAGGACAGCAACCCGATGCATTAGCTGGTTGTGCCACAAATTAACTAGGTGGGTGTCGCTTTTCAATGAACACCTTCGATGGCACTTTGAATACATACGTATGTGGCACTCCAATGACGAATAAGATCTCTTAAATTCCTCCCATGCTGAGCGGAATCGAACCAAGATCACAATGGTTCCTCAAGGACAGCAACCCGACGCATTAGCTGGTTGCACCAGAAATTAACTAGGTGTGTCCCGCTTTTCAATGAACGCCTTCGATGGCAGTTTGAATAAATAGGTACTTGGCAACGCAATGACCAATAAGATCTCCTAAATTCCTCCCATGTTGAGCGGAATCGAAACAAGATCCCAAAGGTTCCTCAAGGACAGCAACCCGACGCATTAGCTGGTTGCACCAGAAATTAACTAGGTGTGTCCCGCTTTTCAATGAACGCCTTCGATGGCAGTTTGAATAAATAGGTAAGTGACACTGCAATGACGAATAAGATCTCTTAAATTCCTCCCATGCTGAGCGGAACCGAAACAAGATCCAAACGGTTCCTCAAGGACAGTATCCCGACGCATGAACTGGTTGCACCACAAATTAACTAGGTGTGTGTCGCTTTTCAATGAACGCGTTCGATGCCAGTTTGAATAAATAGGTAGGTGACACTGCAATGACGAATAAGATCTCTTAATTTCCTCCCATGCTGAGCGGAATCCAACCAAGATTCCAAAGGTTCGTCTAGGACAGCAACCCGACGCATTAGCTGGTTGCGCCACAAATCAACTAGGTATGTGCCGCTTTTCAATAAACGTCTTCGATGCCAGTTTGAATAAATAGATATGTGGCACTTGCTATGACGAATAAGATCTCATAAACTCCTCCCATGCTGAGCGGAATCGAAACAAGATCCGAACGGTTCCTCTAGGACAGCAACCCGATGCTTTAGCTGGTTGCACCACAAATTACCTAGGTGTCTGCCGCTTTTCAATGAACGCCTTCGATGCCAGTTTGAATAAATAGGTATGTGGCACTGCAATGACGAATAAGATCTCTTCATTTCCTCCCATGCTGAGCGGAATCCAACCAAGATTCCAAGGGTTCCTCAAGGACAGCAACCCGATGCATTAGCTGGTTGCGCTGCAAATCAACTAGGTATGTGCCACTATTCAATAAACGTCTTCGATGCCAGTTTGAATAAATAGATATGTGGCACTGCGATAAAGAATAACATCTCTTAAATTCCTCCCATGCTGAGCGGAATCGAAACAAGATCCCAACGGTTCCTCAAGGCCAGCAACCCGACGCATTAGCTTGTTGCATCACAAATTAACTAGGTGTGTGCCGCTTTTCAATGAACGTCTTCGATGCAAATTTGAATAAATAGGTATATGGCCCTGCGATGAAGAATAACATCTCTTAAATTCCTCCCATGTTGAGCGGAATCGAAACAAGATCCGAACGGTTCCACAAAGACAGCAACCCGACGCATTAGCTGGTTGCACCAGAAATTAACTAGGTGTGTGCCGCTTTTCAATGAACGCCGTCGATACCATACTGAATAAATAGGTATGTGGCACTGCAATGAAGAATAAGATCTCTTAAATTCGTCCCATGCTGAGCTGAATCGAAACAAGATCCCAACGGTTCCTCAAGGACCGCAACCCGACGCATTAGCTGGTTGCAGCACAAATTAACTAGGTATGTGCCGCTTTTCAATGAACGCCTTCAATGCCAGTTTCAATAAATAGGTATGTGGCACTGCAATGAGGAATAAGATCTCTTAAGTTCCTCCCATGCTGAGCGGAATCCAACCAAGATTCCAAGGGTTCTCAACGACAGCAACCCGACGCATTAGCTGGTTGCACCAGAAATTAACTAGGTGTGTGCCGCTTTTCAATGAACGCCTTCGATACCATTTTGAATAAATAGGTATGTGGCACTGCAATGAACAATAAAATCTCTTAAATTCCTCGCGTGCTGAGCGGAATCTAACCAAGATTCGAAAGGTTCCTCAAGGACAGCAACCCGACGCATTAGCTGGTTGCGCCACAAATGAACTAGGTTATATGCCGCTTTGCAATGAACGCCTTCAATGCCAGTTTGAATAAATAGGTATGAGGCACTGCAATGACGAATAAGATGTCTTAATTACCTCCCATCTGAGCGGAATCGAAACAAGATCCCAAGGGTTCCTCAAGGACAGCAACCCGACGCATTAAATGGTTGCACCACCAATGAACTAGGCATGTGCCGCTTTTCAATGAACGCCTTCGAAGCCAGTTTGTATAAATAGGTAGGTAACACTGCAATGACGAATAAGATCTCTTAAATTCCTTCCATGCTGAGCGGAATCGAACCAAGATTCCAAGGGTTCCTCAAGGACAGTACCCGACGCATTAGATGGTTGCACCACCAATGAACTAGGTATGTGCCGCTTTTCAATGAACGCCTTCGATGCCAGTTTGAATAAATAGGTATATGGCACTGCAATGACGAATAAGATCTCCTAAATTCCTTCCATGCTGAGCGGAATAGAAACAAGATCCCAACGGTTCCTCAAGGACATCAATCCGACGCATTAGCTGGTTTTATCACAAATTAACTAGGTGTGTGCCGCTTTTCAATGAACGCCTTCGATGGCAGTTTTAATAAATAGGTACGTGGCAACGCAATTACGAATAAGATCTCTTAAATTCCTCCCATGCTGAGTGGAATCAAAACAAGATCCCAACGGTTCCTTAAGGAAAGCAACCTGACGCATTAGCTGGTTGCAGCAGAAATTAACTAGGTGTGTGCCGTTTTTCAATGAACGACTTCGATGCCAGTTTGAATAAATAGGTATGTGTCACTGCAATGACGAATAAGATCTCTTAAATTCCTCCCATACTGAGCGGAATGGAACCAAGATTCCAAAGGTTCCTCAAGGACAGCAACCCGACGCATTAGCTGGTTGTGCCACAAATGAACTAGGTATGCGCCGCTTTTCAATGAACGCCTTCGATGCCAGTTTGAATAAATAGTTATGAGGCACTTGCTATGACGAATAAGATCTCATAAATTCCTCCCATGCTGAGCGGAATTGAAAGAAGATCCCAACGGTTCCTCTAGGACAGCAACCCGATGCTTTAGCTGGTTGCACCACAAATTAACTAGGTGTCTGCCGCTTTTCAATGAACGCCTTCGATGCGAGTTTGAATAAATAGGTATGTGGCACTGCAATGACAAATAAGATCTCCTAATTTCCTCCCATGCTGAGCGGAATCGAACTAAGTTTCCATGGGTTCCTCCAGGGCAGCAACCCGTCGCATTAGCTGGTTGCGCAACAAATAATCTAGGTATGTGCCGCTTTTCAATGAAAGCCCTCGATGCCAGTTTGAATAAATAGGTATGTGGTACTGCAATGACGAATAAGATCTCTTAAGTTCCTCCCATGCTGAGCGGAATCGAAACAAGATCCCAACGGTTCCTCAAGGACATCAACCCGACGTATTAGCTGGTTTCATCACAAAAAAATTAGGTGTGTCCCGCTTTTCAATGAACGCCTTCGGTGGCAGTTTGAATAAATAGGTACGTGGCAACGCAATTACGAATTAGATCTCTCAAATTCCTCCTATGCTGAACGGTATCGAAACAAGATCCCAACGGTTCCTCAAGGACAGCAACCCGACGCATTAGCTGGTTGCACCAGAAATAACTAGGTGTGTGCCGCTTTGCAATGAACGCCATCGATGCCAGTTTGAATAAATAGGTAAGTGACACTGCAATGACGAATAAGATCTCTTAAATTCCTCCCGTGCTGAGCGGAATCGAAATAAG
The DNA here is from genome assembly GCF_050947875.1 of Dermacentor variabilis. Lineage (NCBI taxonomy): Eukaryota > Metazoa > Arthropoda > Arachnida > Ixodida > Ixodidae > Dermacentor > Dermacentor variabilis. Next base: position 28,304,467 of record NC_134573.1, on the reverse strand, counting down.
ATTCCAAGGGTTCCTCAAGGACAGCAACCCGACGCGTTAGCTGGTTGCGCCACAAATCAACTTGGTATGTGCCGCTTTCCAATAAACGTCTTCGATGCCAGTTTGAATAAATAGATATGTGGCACTGCGATGAAGAATAACATCTCTTATATTGCTCCCATGCTGAGCGGAATCGAAACAAGAGCGCAACTGTTCCTGAAGGCCAGCAACCCGACGCATTAGCTTGTTACATCTCAAATTACCTAGGTGTGTGCCGCTTTTCAATGAACGTCTTCGATGCAAATTTGAATAAATAGGTATATGGACCTGCAATGACGAATAAGATCTCTCAAATTTCTCCCATGCTGAGCGGAATCGAAACAAGATCGAAACGGTTCTTCAAGGACACCAACCCGACGCATTAGCTGGTTGCGCCACAAATGAACTAGGTTATATGCCGCTTTGCAATGAACGCGTTCGATGCCAGTTTGAATAAATGGGTAGGTGACACTGCAATGACGAATAAGATCTCTTAATTTCCTCCCATGCTGAGCGGAAACGAAACAAGATCCCAACGGTTACTCACGGACATCAATCCGACGTATTAGCTGGTTTCATCACAAATTAACTAGGAGTGTGCCGCTTTTCAATGAACGCCTTCGATGGCAGTTTGAATAAATAGGTAAGAGACACTGCAATGACGAATAAGATCTCTTAAATTCCTCCCATACTGAGCGGAATCGAAACAAGATCCCAACGGTTCCTCAAGGCCAGCAACCCGACGTATTAGCTTGTTGCATCACAAATTAACTAGGTGTGTGCCGCTTTTCAATGAACGTCTTCGATGCAAATTTGAATAAATAGGTATATGGCCCTGCAATGACGAATAAGATCTCTCAAATTCCTCCCATGCTGAGCGGAATCGAAACAAGATCGAAACGGTTCCTCAAGGACAGCAACCCGACGCATTAGCTGGTTGCGCCACAAATGAACTAGGTTATATGCCGCGTTGCAATGAACGCCTTCAATGCCAGTTTGTATAAATAGGTATGTGGCACTGCAATGACGAATAAGATGTCTTAATTTCCTCCCATGCTGAGCGGAATCGAACGAAGATTCCAAGGGTTCCTCAAGGACAGCAACCCGACGCATTAGATGGTTGCACCACCAATGAACTAGGCATGTGCCGCTTTTCAATGAACGCCTTCGATGTCAGTTTGAATAAATGGGTATGTGGTACTGCAATGACGAATAAGATCTCCTAAATTCCTCCCATGCTGAGCGGAAACGAAACAAGATCCCAACGGTTACTCACGGACATCAATCCGACGTATTAGCTGGTTTCATCACAAATTAACTAGGAGTGTGCCGCTTTTCAATGAACGCCTTCGATGGCAGTTTGAATAAATCGGTACGTGGCAACGCAATTACGAATAAGATCTCTTAAATTCCTCCCATGCTGAGCGGAATCGAAACAAGATCCGAACGGTTCCTCAAGGACAGCAACCCGGCGCATTAGCTGGTTGCGCCACAAATGAACTAGGTTATGTGCCGCTTTGCAATGAACGCCTTCGATGCCAGTTTGAATAAATAGGTAAGAGACACTGCAATGACGAATAAGATTTATTAAATTCCTCCCATGCTGAGCGGAATCGAACCGAGATTCCAAAGGTTCCTCAAGGACAGCAACCCGACGCTTTAGCTGGTTGCACCACAAATGAACTAGGTTATGTGCCGCTTTGCCATGAACGCCTTCGATGCCAGTTTGAATAAATAGGTAAGAGACACTGCAATGACGAATAAGATCTCTTAAATTCCTCCCATACTGAGCGGAATCGAACCGAGATTCCAAAGGTTCCTCAAGGACAGCAACCCGACGCTTTAGCTGGTTGCACCACAAATTAAGTAGGTGTCTGCCGCTTTGCAATGAACACCTTCAATGCCAGTTTGAATAAATAGGTATGTGGCACTGCAATGACGAATAAGATGTCTTAATTTCCTCCGATGCTGAGCGGAATCGAACGAAGATTCCAAGGGTTCCTTAAGGACAGCAGCCCGACGCATTAGATGGTTGCACCACCAATGAACTAGGCATGTACCGCTTTTCAATGAACGCCTTCGATGTCAGTTTGAATAAATGGGTATGTGGTACTGCAATGACGAATGAAATCTCCTAAATTCCTCCCATGCTGAGCGGTAACGAAACAAGATCCCAACGGTTACTCACGGACATCAACCCGACGTATTAGCTGGTTTCATCACAAATTAACTAGGTGTGTGCCGCTTTTCAATGAACGCCTTCGATGGCAGTTTGAATAAATAGGTACATGGCAACGCAATTACGAATAAGATCTCTTAAATTCCTCCTATGCTGAGCGCAATCGAAACAAGATCATAACGGTTCCTCAAGGACAGCAACCCGACGCATTAGCTGGTTGCACCACAAATTAACTAGGTGTGTGCCGGTTTTCAATGAACGTCTTCGATGCCAATTTGAATAAGTAGGTATGTGGCCCTGCAATGACGAATAAGATCTCTTAAATTCCTCCCATGCTGAGCGGAATCGAAACAAGATCCCAACGGTTCCTCAAGGACAGCAACCCGATGCATTAGCTGGTTGCGCCACAAATGAACTAGGTTATGTGCCGCTTTGCAATGAACGCCTTCGATGCCAGTTTGAATAAATAGGTAAGAGACACTGCAATGACGAATAAGATTTATTAAATTCCTCCCATGCTGAGCGGAATCGAAACAAGATCCAAACAGTTCCTCAAGAACCGCAACCCGATGCATTAGCTGGTTGGGCCACAAATTAACTAGGTGTGTGTCGCTTTTCAATGAAAGCGTTCGATGGCAGTTTGAATAAATAGGTAGGTGGCACTGCAATGAAGAATAAGATCTCTTAAATTCCCCCCATGCTGAGCGGAATCGAAACAAGATCTCAACGGTTCCTCAAGGACAGCAACCCGACGCATTAGCTGGTTGCGCCACAAATTAACTAGGTGTGTGCCGCTGCTCAATAGACGCCTTCGATACCAGTTTGAATAAATAGGTATGTGGCACTGCAATGAACAACAAGATCTCTTAAATTCCTCCCATGCTGAGCGGAATCGAAACAAGATCGAAACGGTCCCTCGAGGACAGCAACCCGACGCATTAGCTGGTTGCGCCACAAATGAACTAGGTTATGTGCCGCTTTGCAATGAACGCCTTCAATGCGAGTTTGAATTAATAGGTATGTGGCACTGCAATGACGAATAAGATCTCTTAAATACCTCCCATGCTGAGCGGAATCGAAACAAGATCAAAACGGTTCCTCAAGGTAAGCAACCCGATGCATTAGCTGGTTGCACCACAAATTAACTAGGTGTGTGTCGCTTTTCAATGAACGCATTCGATGGCAGTTTGAATAAATAGGTAGGTGGCCCTGCAATGAAGGATAACATCTCTTAAATTCCTCCCATTCTGAGCGGAATCGAAACAAGATCCCAACGGTTCCTGAAGGACAGCAACCCGACGTATTAGCTGGTTGCACCAGAAATTAACTAGGTGTGTGCCGCTTTTCAATGAACGCCTTAAATACCATTTTGAATAAATAGGTATGTGGCACTGCAATGAAGAATAAGATCTCTTAAATTCCTCCCGTGCTGAGCGGAATCTAACCAAGATTCGAAAGGTTCCTCAAGGACAGAAACGCGCCGCATTAGCTGGTTGTTCCACAAAGGAACTAGGTATGTGCCGCTTTACAATGAACGCCTTCGATGGCAGTTTGAATAAATTGGTACGTGGCAACGCAATTAGGAATAAGATCTCTTAAATTCCTCCTATGCTGAGCGGAATCGAAACAAGATCATAACGGTTCCTCTAGGACAGCAAGCCGACGCATTAGCTGGTTGCGCCACAAATTAACTAGGTTATGTGCCGCTTTGCAATGAACGCCTTGGATGCCAGTTTGAATAAATAGGTAAGAGACACTGCAATGACGAATAAGATTTATTAAATTCCTCCCATGCTGAGCGGAATCGAAACAAGATCCAAACGGTTCCTCAAGGACAGCAACCCGATGCATTAGCTGGTTGCGCCACAAATTAAGTAGGTGTGTGTCGCTTTTCAATGAAAGCGTTCGATGGCAGTTTGAATAAATAGGTAGGCGGCACTGCAATGACGAATAATATCTCTTAATTTCCTCCCATGCTGAGCGGAATCCAACCAAGATTGCAAGGGTTCCTCAAGGACAGCAACCCGACGCATTAGCTGGTTGCACCACAAATCAACTAGGTATGTGCCGCTTTTCAATAAACGTCTTCGATGCCAGTTTGAATAAATAGATATGTGGCACTGCGATGAAGAATAACATCTCTTAAATTCCTCACATGCTGAGCGGAATCGAAACAAGATCCCAACGGTTCCTGAAGGCCAGCAACCCGACGCATTAGCTTGTTGCATCACAAATTACCTAGGTGTGTGCCGCTTTTCAATGAACGTCTTCGATGCAAATTTGAATAAATAGGTATATGGCCCTGCGATGACGAATAAGATCTCTCAAATTCCTCCCATGCTGAGCGGAATCGTAACAAGATCGAAACGGTTCTTCAAGGACAGCAACCCGACGCATTAGCTGGTTGCGCCACAAATGAACTAGGTTATATGCCGCTTTGCAATGAACGCCTTCAATGCGAGTTTGAATAAATAGGTATGTGGCACTGCAATGACGAATAAGATGTCTTAATTTCCTCCCATGCTGAGCGGAATCGAAACAAGATCCCAACGGTTCCTCAAGGACAGCAACCCGACGCAATAGCTGGTTGCACCAGAAATTAACTAGGTGTGTCCCGCTTTTCCATGAACGCCTTCGATACCATTTTGATGATGATGATGATATGTGGTGTTTAATGGCGCAAGGGCCAGGTTTGGCCAAAGAGCGCCATGACAAGTGGTGATGTTGACGATGTATTATGGAGATGTGACTTGGCTGTAAATTGTCCTAAAAATTGTCGCTGTAAAGTGCGTAAAATCTACGTGCTATAAAATTATGGCAGTGACTCATGACGAATTCTTTGAACATTAAAATCCATCGTAAATGAATGATGCAGAATAAAAGATATAAGAGATAGTAAAATTACCTGGAGCACTGCTGCCTCACCGGAGCCCTTGGAACACAAGGGCCCAGAGGCGCGTGCCATACGAAAGAGCTATCACAGCGGCATCCTCCGAAGAGAGGACCCGCTATGAACATGTGGGGCTAATAACATGTAATACAACATCTTTCAGGAAGCCCAGGACTGCGCTGGAGTCAAACAGCGGTTCTGGGCCTAGTAACATTACTGGATGAAGGGGGATGTGCTGGCGGTATGCTAAGGGAAAATGTTTCTCTCTCTCAGATTCGGCTTTCCGACACTCCAGAAAGACGTGGAGGACTGTCAGCCTCTCCCCGCATCTACCACAGGTTGGAGGCTCGTTTCCGGTGAGTAAAAAGTTATGTGTGCCAAATGTGTGTCCTATTCTTAGACGACAGAATAGGACATCTGTCCGGCGTGATTTTGTTACGGAGGGCCAAGAACCTAATTGTGGCTTTATCACGTGCAGTTTGTTGTTTACTTCTGCGTCCCACTTACGTTGCCAGTGGTTTCGCAGTTTCCTTCTTAAAAAAGGCTTCAGGTCTGTGACAGGGACCGAAGCGGTAGGATTAACTGTATGCAATGAAATTGATGTGGCCATCTGGTCTGCTAGAACGTTACCCTCAATGCCCCTATGTCCAGGCACCCAGCATACAATGACATGCTGGTTAGACATAGAAGCTCTACAGAGAATGGAATAGAGCTCAGTAATTACGGGGTTTCTTTGTTTACAGTGTGACTTCAAGGCTTTCACGACGCTTAGGGAGTCTGTAAATAAAATTGTTTTTTGAATATTTGATTTTCTAATATGTTTCACAGCCGACAATAGTGCATGGGCCTCAGCCGTAAATATACTTGTTTCAGGGTGCAGTACACGGGATTCCGAGAAGGATGGACCAATGGCAGCGTAAGACACCCCGGCATGCGACTTAGAAGCGCCTGTGTAAAACTCTGTGCACGAGTACTTGTACTGGAGCTCCAAGAAATGCATTTTGATATGTGTCTCTGGCGCATGTTTAGTGACCTCTACAAAGGATGTGTCACACTCTATCAGCTGCCACTCCCAGGGCGGTACTAGCTTAGCTGGAGGCATTAGGCGTTGTTCGAGAATTGGGACATCCATTTCCTTGCTAAGTTCTCTTGCACGCAGTGAGAAAGGAAGTCTCATAGAGGGTCTGTTATTAAAAAGTGTTTCACACGTGAAGTCGTTAATGGTTGTAAAACACGGATGTTCCTTATTAGAGCGAACCTTGAGAAAATACGTTAAGCTGATGTTGGTTCGCTGAAGATGGAGTGGCCCCTCATTTGACTCTACATATAAACTTTCAACAGGGCTAGTCCTAAATGCGCCAGTGGCCAGACGGATACCCAGATGGTGTACGGGATCTAACATCTTAAGCGCGCTCGGTGCGGCAGAGTGGTATACTACGGCACCATAATCTAACCGTGATCGAACTAGGCTCCTGTAAATATTCAATAAACACTGTCTGTCGCTACCCCACGTTGTGTGGGATAGTACTTTAAGTATGTTCATTGTTCTAAGGCATTTTTCTTTAAGATGTTTTAAGTGAGGAATGAAAGTGAGCCTGAAGTCAAGAATAACACCTAGGAATTTGTGTTCTTTGTTGACAGGAATTTGTTGTCCGCCCAGTTCTACACAAGGATCTGCGACCAGGCCTCTCTTTCTTGTGAAGAGAGCACAAGAACTTTTGTGGGGGTTGACCTTAAATCCGTTTTGGTCTGCCCATTTGGACACTTTGTTTAAGCCCTGCTGTACCTGTCTTTCGCATACTGTGAGGTTGCAGGATTTGAAGCCTATTTGTATATCGTCTACGTATACGGAATAAAAGATGGCAGGTGGTAGTGAAGCACGTAGTTTGTTCATCTTAACAATAAAGAGAGTGCAGCTGAGCACGCCTCCCTGGGGTACACCAGTTTCCTGGGTAAAGGGACGTGACAGTGCATTGCCGACTTTTACACGGAAGGTACGATTGGACAAATAGCTTTCAATTATTTTCAACATATTTCCACAGATGCCCATTCCCGACAAATCTCGCAAGATCCCGTAGCGCCATGTTGTATCATATGCCTTCTCCATATCGAGGAATATGGAGAGGAAATACTCTTTGTGTACAAAGGCATCGCAATTATGTCCTTCAATGCGCACAAGATGATCTGTTGTTGACCGCCCTTGTCTGAAGCCACACTGATAGGGATCGAGTATATTGTTGAATTCGAGGAAGTGTATGAGTCTGTGATTAATCATTTTTTCAAAGAGCTTACACAAACAATTCGTAAGAGCTATTGGACGATAACTTGCTGTCAACGAGGGGTCTTTTCCGTGCTTCAGGACAGGAACGACAATCGCCTCTTTCCATGTAGATGGGAAGTATCCCGCAGCTAAAATAGTGTTGTAAAGTGTGAGTAGTGTAACTTGTGTATCAGCATGTAAGTTTCTGATCATATCATACATGACTCTGTCAGGTCCCGGTGCAGTGCTTTTGCATGTGTTCAAGGCAGCTCTCAACTCGGCAATACTGAAAGGCCGGTTATAGGGTTCATTCTGTCTGGAGTTCCTAATTATTGGCTTACATTCTTCTATCTGTTTATATTTGAGAAAGGACTGAGAATAATGGGTTGAGCTCGACACGCTCTCGAACTGCTCCCCAAGTGAGTCGGCCTGATCTTTCAGTGTTTCACCTTGTGTGTTTACCAGAGGAAGTGAATATGTTTGTCGCCCTTTTATCCTATTAACTTTGTTCCATACTTTGGCCTCATCTGTATAGGAATTTATACTTGATAAGAACTTTTCCCAACTTTCTCTTTTAGCCTGTCGGCGGGTTCTCCTGCACTGGGACATTACTTTCTTAAAGTTAATAAGATTCTCCGCAGTGGGAGACGCGCATAGCAACCCCCACGCTTTGTTCTGTTTTTTACGAGCGATTCTACAATCGTCGTTCCACCACGGGACACGCCGTTTGCATGCCAGGCCATTTATTTCTGATATGCATTTTGATGCGGCATCTATTATAAAGGCTGTAAATTATTCAACAGCAGCATCAATTTCTAACGAGGACATGTCATCCCATGATATACTAGTTAGGGTGCGGAATTTCTCCCAGTCAGCTGTGTCAACCTTCCACCTAGGAGCCTGTGGTGGATATTCGATATCTTTAGGTGATCTTAGTAGTATGGGGAAGTGGTCACTTCCGTAAGGATTGTTGTTAACTTCCCATTCAAATTGAGACAGTAGTGACGGGGAAACTAGGCTAAGATCTATTGAAGAATATGTTCTGTTTGCAAGAGAGTAATATGTGTGTTCCTTCTTATTCAACAGGCACGCACCAGAAGAGAGAAGGAACTGTTCAACAAGTCGTCCTCGCGCATCTATACGAGGGTCGCCCCACAGGTAGTTGTGTGCATTGAAATCGCCAAGAACAATATGAGGTTCTGGCAATTCATCTATGAAGGACTGAAATTCATACTTAGGTAATTTGTAATGTGGGGGTACATAGAGCGAGCACACAGTGATAAGTTTGTTTTGAAGAACAGCACGAACCGCCACTGCTTCAAGGGGCGTTTGTAGCTGCAAACGTTGACACGCTATGCCTTTCTGAATAACAATGGCAACACCGCCCGATGATGCGACAGCATCATCGCGATCTTTGCGATAAGTTATGTACTGTCGGAGAAAGTTTGTATGTTTTGATTTTAGGTGTGTTTCCTGTAAACACAGCACTTTTGGATTGTGTTTGTGTATGAGTTCTTGTACGTCATCAAGGTTCCTAAGAAGACCTCTAACGTTCCATTGAATAATTTGTGTATCCATATTGAAGGTTAATAAGTGCTGTGTGTATGGAAACAGGTGATGCCTTAGGTTACAGAGCTCTTTCGAGGCCTGTAACAGGGGTTCTGCCCTTTCTGGAGCGTTCGAGCGAGCCTCGCCGCTCCTTAGGCGCTTGGTGCGCCTTGGGAATAGGTGTAGTGTCCATTGCCTCTTGTGAGGCGCCGGACACGTGCTCTTGCGAGTGAGAAGTTACTAGAGAGGGTCCCGCCTTGGAGGGCAAGACCCTTGCGCCCACCAGCCTGGAGGTCGATGGGGCTCCCCGAGAGATTTGGCTGCGCCGGCTGTTGCCAGCGCAAGAAGGGGCCGGGGAGGCCGGGGCAGCCTCGGCTGCGTCAACCTTCGGGGTCGATGATCCCTCATTCAGGGTTGACGGAGCAGCGCTTGCTGCAACCGCCGCGGGAGCAGATGGCGTACCTGCCGACTCACTGCCTGTGGGTCGGACAGCCGCCGGAGGCCGTTGTGACGCTGCCCCCTGACGCGCCACTTCGGCATATGTGTTCTTAGGCAGGTATGCGACCCGCCTGCGTGCCTCTTTGAATGATATGTTTTCCTTTACTTTGATTGTGACTATGTCTTTCTCTTTTTTCCAGGACGGGCACGACCGCGAGTATGCGGCGTGCTCGCCTTCACAGTTTACACAATGGAGAGTGTTCACGCAAGCTTCAGAATTATGTTCGTGTGCACTGCACTTCGCACAGGTTTGACGGCCTCGGCAGCTCTGCGAACTGTGGCCGAAGCGTTGGCATTTGAAACATCTAAGCGGATTTGGCACATATGGCCTAACACGGAGCTTGATGTACCCGGCCTCTACAGACTCGGGCAGAATACTTGAGCCGAAAGTTAATATAAGGTGTTTGGTCTTGATTTCTTTGCTGTCACGCCTGATCTTAATTATTTTAACATTGATAACGTTCTGGTCACTGAAGCCCTCCAAGAGTTCATCCTCAGTGAGCTCCAGCAAGTCATCGTCCGAGACAACACCGCGGCTTGTGTTCATGGTACGGTGCGGGGTTACTGTTACTTGGGTCTCCCCAAATGACACAAGTTTTGGCAGCTTCTCATATTGCTTCTGATTTTGGAGTTCCAAAAGGAGATCACCACTTGACATTCTCAACACCTTATATCCTGTACCGAAAACTTCGGTCAAAGACTTGGAAACAAGGAACGGTGAAATGGATCGCACTAGTTTGTCTGGCTTTTCTGAGTGAATCACGTGGAATCGAGGAAAGTTGTGAACTTGTCGTCCGAAAAATTGAAAGAGATCTTCGGTGCGCCCTCGTTTCTGAGGGCGATCAGGGAGTTTGGGGAAAGGAGTTTCCATGAAAAAATGTATACATTCGGCAACAGCGCCGACCGCCCACCACGGAGCCCAACGAGGGGACGCGGCAGAACTTGCATGCAAGTCTGCACGACGCCTGTCGTACGCCGCCACTATAACCAAATATGGTGTACCCAAGGTTGGATAACCACACAGGGTTAGCCCTTGCCGCCAAGGAGAAAGGAAGTAAATAGAAGAGAGAAGGAGACAGGAAAGGTGGAAAGTAAGGGAAAGACGAAGGTTGTAGAAAGAGAGAGACAGGAAAAGGCGACTGCCGATTTCCTCCAGGTGGGTCAGCCTGGAGGTGCCGTCTATGTGAAGCCAAGGCCGAAGAGGTGTGTTGCCTCCGCCGGGGGGCCTTAAAGGTCCAAACACCCAGCTTCAGGTCAACCCCCAGGATCCCCTTTTCCCCAGAAACGGCTAAGCCGCGCACGGCTACACGCGGGAGGGTCCAACCCTCGTGTGCTCGGGTACGTGGTGTCGCAACACACCAAACGCCTGCTGACGCAGACGCCCCTGCGGGGGATACCATTTTGAATAAATAGGTATGGGGCACTGCAATGAAGAATAAAATCTCTTAAATTCCTCGCGTGCTGAGCGGAATCTAACTAAGATTCGAAAGGTTCCTCAAGGACAGCAACCCGCCGCATTAGCTGGTTGTTCCACAAACGAAATAGGTATGTGCCGCCTTTCATTTACCGCCTTCGATGCCAGTTTGAATAAATAGGTAAGTGGCACTGCAATGAAGAATAAGATCTATTAAATTCCCCCCATGCTGAGCGGTAACGAAACAAGATCCCAACGGTTACTCACGGACATCAACCCGACGTATTAGCTGGTTTCATCACAAATTAACTAGGTGTGTGCCGCTTTTCAATGAACGCCTTCGATGGCAGTTTGAATAAATAGGTACGTGGCAACGCAATTACGAATAAGATCTCTTAAATTCCTCCTATGCTGAGTGGAATCGAAATAAGATCATAACGGTTCCTCTAGGACAGCAAGCCGACGCATTAGCTCGTTGCACCACAAATTAACTAGGTGTGTGCCGGTTTTCAATGAACGTCTTCGATGCCAATTTGAATAAGTAGGTATATGGCCCTGCAATGACGAATAAGATCTCTTAAATTCCTCCCATGCTGAGCGGAATCGAAACAAGATCCGAACGGTTCCTCAAGGACAGCAACCCGACGCATTAGCTGGTTGCGCCACAAATGAACTAGGTTATGTGCCGCTTTGCAATGAACGCCTTCGATGCCAGTTTGAATAAATAGGTAAGAGACACTGCAATGACGAATAAGATTTATTAAATTCCTCCCAAGCTGAGTGGAATCGAAATAAGATCCAAACGGTTCCTCAAGGACAGCAACCCGATGCATTAGCTGGATGCGCCACAAATTAAGTAGGTGTGTGTCGCTTTTCAATGAAAGCGTTCGATGGCAGTTTGAATAAATAGGTAGGCGGCACTGCAATGACGAATAAGATCTCTTAATTTCCTCCCATGCTGAGCGGAATCCAACCAAGATTGCAAGGGTTCCTCAAGGACAGCAACCCGACGCATTAGCTGGTTGCACCACAAATCAACTAGGTATGTGCCGCTTTTCAATAAACGTCTTCGATGCCAGTTTGAATAAATAGATATGTGGCACTGCGATGAAGAATAACATCTCTTAAATTCCTCACATGCTGAGCGGAATCGAAACAAGATCCCAACGGTTCCTGAAGGCCAGCAACCCGACGTATTAGCTTGTTGCATCACAAATTACCTAGGTGTGTGCCGCTTTTCAATGAACGTCTTCAATGCAAATTTGAATAAATAGGTATATGGCCCTGCGATGACGAATAAGATCTCTCAAATTCCTCCCATGCTGAGCGGAATCGTAACAAGATCGAAACGGTTCTTCAAGGACAGCAACCCGACGCATTAGCTGGTTGCGCCACAAATGAACTAGGTTATATGCCGCTTTGCAATGAACGCCTTCAATGCGAGTTTGAATAAATAGGTATGTGGCACTGCAATGACGAATAAGATCTCTTAATTTCCTCCCATGCTGAGCGGAATCGAACGAAGATTCCAAGGGTTCCTCAAGGACAGCAACCCGACGCATTAGATGGTTGCACCACCAATGAACTAGGCATGTGCCGCTTTTTAATGAACGCCTTCGATGTCAGTTTGAATAAATGGGTATGTGGTACTGCAATGACGAATAAGATCTCCTAAATTCCTCCCATACTGAGCGGAAACGAAACAAGATCCCAACGGTTACTCAAGGACATCAACCCGACGTATTAGCTGGTTTCATCACAAATTAACTAGGTGTGTGCCGCTTTTCAATGAACGCCTTCGATGGCAGTTTGAATAAATAGGTAAGAGACACTGCAATGACGAATAAGATTTATTAAATTCCTCCCATGCTGAGCGGAATCGAAACAAGATCCAAACGGTTCCTCAAGGACAGCAACCCGATGCATTAGCTGGTTGCGCCACAAATTAACTAGGTGTGTGTCGCTTTTCAATGAACGCGTTTGATGGCAGTTTGAATAAATAGGTAGGTGGCACTGCAATGACGAATAAGATCTCTTAATTTCCTCCCATGCTGAGCGGAATCCAACCAAGATTAAAACGGTTCCTCAAGGACAGCAACCCGACGCATTAGTTGGTTACGCCACAAATGAACTAGGTTATGTGCCGCTTTGCAATGAACGCCTTCGATGCCAGTTTGAATGAATAGGTAAGAGACACTGCAATGACGAATAAGATTTAATAAATTCCTCCCACGCAGAGCGGAATCGAAACAAGATCCAAACGGTTCCTCAAGGACAGCAACCCGACGCATTAGCTGGTTGCGCCACAAATTAACTAGGTGTGTGTCGCTTTTCAATGAACGCGTTTGATGGCAGTTTGAATAAATAGGTAGGTGGCACTGCAATGACGAATAAGATCTCTTAATTTCCTCCCATGCTGAGCGGAATCCAACCAAGATTAAAAGGGTTCCTCAAGGACAGCAACCCGACGCTTTAGCTGGTTGCACCACAAAAGAACTAGGTATGTGCCGCTTTTCAATAAACGCCTTCGATGCTAGTTTGAATAAATAGATATGTGCCACTGCGATGAAGAATAACATCTCTTAAATTCCTCCCATGTGGAGCGGAATCGAAACAAGATCCCAACGGTTCCTCAAGGACAGCAACCCGACGCATTAGCTGCTTGCACCAGAAATTAACTAGGTGTGTCCCGCTTTTCAATGAACGCCTTCGATACCATTTTGAATAAATAGGTATGTGGCACTGCAATGAAGAATGAAATCTCTTAAATTCCTCGCGTGCTGAGCGGAATCTAACTAAGATTTGAAAGGTTCCTCAAGGACAGCAACCCGCCGCATTAGCTGGTTGTTCCACAAATGAAATAGGTATGTGCCGCTTTTCATTTACCGCCTTCGATGCCAGTTTGAATAAATAGGTAAGTGGCACTGCAATGAAGAATAAGATCTCTTAAATTCCCCCCATGCTGAGCGGCATCGAAACAAGATCTCAACGGTTCCTCAAGGACAGCAACCCGACGCATTAGCTGGTTGCACCACAAACTAATTAGGTGTGTGCCGCTTTTCAATGGACGCCTTCGATACCAGTTTGAATAAATAGGTATGTGGCACTGCAATGAACAACAAGGTCTCTTAAATTCCCCCCATGCTGAGCGGAATCGAAACAAGATCTCAACGGTTCCTCAAGGACAGCAACCCGATGCATTAGCTGGTTGCACCACAAATGAACTAGGTATGTGCCGCTTTCAATGAACGCCATCGATGCCAGTTTGAATAAATAGGTATGTGGCACAGCAATGACGAATAAGATCCCTTGAATTCCTCCCATGCTGACGGAATCGAAAAAAGATCCCAACGGTTCCTGAAGGACAGCAACCCGAAGCATTAGCTGGTTGCACCACAAATTAACTAGGTGTGTGCCGCTTTTCAATGAACGTCTTCGATGCAAATTTGAATAAATAGGTATGTGGCACTGCAATGAACAACAAGATCTCTTAAATTCCTCCCATGCTGAGCGGAATCGAAACAAGATCCAAACGGTTCCTCAAGGAAAGCAACCAGACGCATTAGCTGGTTGCACCACAAATTAACCAGGTGTGTGTCGCTTTTCAATGAACGCGTTCGATGGCAGTTTGAATAAATAGGTAGGTGGCACTGCAATGAAGGATAACATCTCTTAAATTCCTCCCATTCTGAGCGGAATCAAAACAAGATCCCAACGGTTCCTGAAGGACAGCAACCCGACGCATTAGCTGGTTGCACCAGAAATTAACTAGGTGTGTGCCGCTTTTCAATGAACGCCTTCAATACCATTTTGAATAAATAGATATGTGGTACTGCAATGAAGAGTAAAATCTCTTAAATTCCTCCCGTGCTGAGCGGAATCTAACCAAGATTCGAAAGGTTCCTCAAGGACAGCGACGCGCCGCATTAGCTGGTTGTTCCACAAACGAACTAGGTATGTGCCGCTTTTCAATTAACGCCTTCGATGCCAGTTTGAATAAATAGATATGTGGCACTGCAATTAGGAATAAGATCTCTTAAGTTCCTCCCATGCTGAGCGGAATCGAACCAAAATTCCAAGGGTTCTCAACGACAGCAACCCGACGCATTAGCTGGTTGCGCCACAAATTAACTAGGTATGTGCCGCTTTTCTATGAACGCCTTCGATGCCAGTTTGAATAAATAGGTAGGGGACACTGCAATGGCGTATAAGATCTCCTAAATTCCTCCCAGACTGTGCGGAATTGAAACAAGATCCCAACGGTTCCTCAAGGACATCAACCCTACGTATTAGCTGGTTTCATCACAAATTAACTAGGTGTGTCCCGCTTTTGAATGAACGCCTTCGAAGGCAGTTTGAATAAATAGGTACGTGGCAACGCGATTACGAATTAGATCTCTTAAATTCCTCCTATGCTGAACGGAATCGAAATAAGATCCCACGGTTCCTCAAGGACAGCAACCCGACGCATTAGCTGGTTGCACCACAAATTAACTAGGAGTGTGCCGCTTTGCAATGAACGCCTTCGATGCCAATTTGAATAAATAGGTAGGTGGCACTGCAATGACGAATAAGATCTCTTAATTTCCTCCCATGCTGAGCGGAATCGAACGAAGATTCCAAGGGTTCCTCAAGGACAGCAACCCGACGCATTAGCTGGTTGCGCCACAAATCAACTAGGTATGTGCCGCTTTTCAATAAACGTCTTCGATGCCAGTTTGAATAAATAAATGTGTGGCACTGCGATGAAGAATAACATCTCTTAAATCCCTCCCATGCTGAGCGGAATCGAAACATGATCCCAACTGTTCCTCAAGGAGAATAACCCGACGCATTAGCTGGTTGCGCAAGAAAATACCTATGTATGCGCCGCTTTTCAATGAACGCCTTTAATGTCAGTTTGAATCAATAGGTATGTGGCAGTGCAATGACGAATAAGATCTCTTAAATTTCTCCCATGCTGAGCGGCATCGAAAAAGATCCCAACGGTTGCTCAAGGAGAGCAACCCGAGGCATTAGCTGGTGTGCCACAAATTTACTAGGTGTGTGCCGCTTTCAATGAACGCCCCAATGCCAGTTTGAATAAATAGGTATGTGGCACTGCAATGACCAATAAGATCTCTTAAATTCTTCCCATGTTGAGCGGAATCGAACCAAGATCTCAAGGGTTCTCAAGGACAGCAACCCTACCCATTAGCTGGTTGCGCCACAAATTAACTAGGTATGTGCCGCTTTTCAATGAACGCCGTCGATGCCAGTTTGGATAAATAGGTATGTGGCACTGCAATGACGAATAAGATCTCTTAAATTCCTCCCGTGCTGAGAGGAATCGAACCAAGATTTCAAGGGCTACTCAAGGACAGCAACCCGACGCATTAGCTGGTTGCACAACGAATGAACTAGCTATGTGCCGGTTTTCAATGAACGCCTTCGATGCCAGTTTGAATAAATAGTATGCGGCACTGCATTGACGAATAAGATCTCTTAAATTCCTCCCATGCTGAGCGGAATCGAAAAAGATCCCAACGGTTCCTCAAGCACAGCAACCCGACGCATTAGCTGGAGCGCCACAAATTAACTAGGTGTGTGCCGCTTTTCAATGAACGCCTCCGATGCCAGTTTGAATAAATAGGTATGTGGCACTGCAATGACGAATGAGATCTCTTAATTTCCTCCCATGCTGAGCAGAATCGAAACAAGATCACAACGGTTCCTCAAGGACAGCCACCCCACGCATTAGCTGGTTGCGCATCTTATTGTGTGTAATACGTCATACCGACATCCAAGTGCAGCTTTATTTAGTCATTCTAGAGTAATTAAAGTACATATACTCTATAAATATTGTCTCAGTGTCGTCTTTAAATCGGAAATTAGGAATAATATAACCAATCTTAAGAAATTAGCAGAACTAAAGAAAAAAACGTTAAGCTATCTAACAAGACATGGCGAGGAATGGATAGTACCGACACCTCGACTTAAACTTGGACAAGAACGCCTTCACTATATTCTTCCATCTCTTCTTAATGGTTATAGTCTCATTAATTTTAATTTGGTTTCTTGTTCGCGCAAGGAGCTTCGTACTATGTGTTTAAATAACATGGTTTGAGTTTACTTGTGTGCACGTATTGCTGTTTCGTGTATCCTTCAGTGATTACTTGATATACTTATCTGTTTGTTTTTGTACAAGTTCCAGTACTGCCTCCCTGCTGAATTTTAGGTTTGTAGACTTGTCAAGGTACCCTGGTGTAGCTTTTTTCTGCAACCCCTCCATCTGTACTGTAAGTTGGGAAAATAAAAATAAATTGAAAAGAAATTGAAAATTGAAATTAACTAGGTATCCGCCGCTTTTCAATGAACGCCTTCGATGCCAGTTTGAATAAATAGGTATGTGGCACTGCAATGACGAATAAGATCTCTTATATTCCTCCCATGCTGAAGGGAATCGAACCAAGATTAGAAAGTTTCCTCAAGGACAGCAACCCGACGCATTATCTGGTTGCGCCACAAATGAAGTATGTATGTGCCGCTTTTCAATGAACGCCTTCGATGCCAGTTTGAATAAATAGGTATGTGGCATTGGAATGAAGAATAAAATCTCTTAAATTCCTCCCGTGCTGAGCGGAATCTAACCAAGATTCGAAAGGTTCCTCAAGGACAGCAACGTGCCGCATTAGCTGGTTGTTCCACAAACGAACTATGTATGTGCCGCTTTTCAATTAACGCCTTCGATGCCAGTTTGAATAAATAGATATGTGGCACTGCGATGAAGAACAACATCACTTAAATTCATCCCATGCTGAGCGGAATCGTACCAAGATTCCAAGCGTTCCTCAAGGACAGCAAGCCGACGCATTAGCTGGTTGCACCACAAATTAACTAGGTGTGTGCCGGTTTGCAATGAACGCCTTCGACGCCAATTTGAATAAATAGGTAACTGACACTGCAATGACGAATAAGATCTCTTAAATTCTTCCCATGCTGAGCGGAATCGAAACAAGATCCAAACGGTTCCTCAAGGACAGCAACCCGATGTGTTAGCTGGTTGAGCCACAAATTAACTAGGTATGTGCCGCTTTTCAATGAACGCCTTCAATGCCAGTTTGAATAAATAGGTAGGTGGCACTGCAATGACGAATAAGATCTCTTATTTTCCTCCCATGCTGAGCGGAATCCAACCAAGATTCCAACGGTTCCTCAAGGACAGCAACCCGACGCATTAGCTGGTTGCGCCACAAATCAACTAGGTATGTGCCGCTTTTCAATAAACGTCTTCGATGCCAGTTTGAATAAATAGATATCTGGCACTGCGATGAAGAATAACATCTCTTAAATTCCTCCCATGCTGAGCGGAATCGAAACAAGATCCCAACGGTTCCTCAAGGCCAGCAACCCGACGGATTAGCTTGTTGCATCACAAATTAACTAGGTGTGTGCCACTTTTCAATGATCGTCTTCGATGCAAATTTGAATAAATAGGTATATGGCCCTGCAATGACGAATAAGATCTCTCAAATTCCCCCCATGCTGAGCGGAATCGAAACAAGATCGAAACGGTTCCTCAAGGACAGCAACCCGACGCATTAGCTGGTTGCGCCACAAATGAACTAGGTTATATGCCGCTTTGCAATGAACGCCTTCAATGCCAGTTTGAATAAATAGGTATGATGCACTGCAATGACGAATAAGATGTCTTAATTTCCTCCCATGCTGAACGGAATCGAACGAAGATTCCAAGGGTTCCTCAAGGACAGCAACCCGACGCATTAGATGGTTGCACCACCAATGAACTAGGCATGTGCCGCTTTTCAATGAACGCCTTCGATGTCAGTTTGAATAAATGGGTATGTGGTACTGCAATGACGAATAAGATCTCCTAAATTCCTCCCATGCTGAGCGGAAACGAAACAAGATCCCAACGGTTACTCAAGGACATCAACCCAACGTATTAGCTGGTTTCATCACAAATAACCTAGGTGTGTGCCGCTTTTCAATGAACGCCTTCGATGGCAGTTTGAATAAATAGGTACGTGGCAACGCAATTACGAATAAGATTTCTTAAATTCCTCCTATGCTGAGCGGAATCGAAACAAGATCATAACGGTTCCTCAAGGACAGCAAGGCGACGCATTAGCTGGTTGCACCACAAATTAACTAGGTGTGTGCCGGTTTTCAATGAACGTCTTCGATGCCAATTTGAATAAGTAGGTATATGGCCCTGCAATGACGAATAAGATCTCTTAAATTCCTCCCATGCTGAGCGGAATCGAAACAAGATCCGAGCGGTTCCTCAAGCACAGCAACCCGACGCATTAGCTGGTTGCGCCACAAATGAACTAGGTTATGTGCCGCTTTGCAATGAATGCCTTTGATGCCAGTTTGAATAAATAGGTAAGAGACACTGTAATGACGAATAAGATTTAGTAAATTCCTCCCATGTTGAGCGGAATCGAAACAAGATCCAAACGGTTCCTCAAGGACAGCAACCCGATGCATTAGCTGGTTGCGCCACAAATTAACTAGGTGTGTGTCGCTTTTCAATGAACGCGTTCGATGGCAGTTTGAATAAATAGGTAGGTGGCACTGCAATGACGAATAAGATCTCTTAATTTCCTCCCATGCTGAGCGGAATCCAACCTAGATTCCAAGGGTTCCTCAAGGACAGCAACCCGACGCATTAGCTGGTTGCGCAACAAAATAACTAGGTATGTGCCGCTTTTCAATAAACGCCTTCGATGCCAGTTTGAATAAATAGGTATGCGGCACTGCAATGACGAATAAGATCTCTTAAATTCCTCCCATGCTGAGCGGAATCGAAACAAGATCCCAACGGTCCCTCAAGGACAGAAACCCGACGCATTAGCTGGTTGCGCCACAAATGAACTAGGTATGTGCCGCTTTTCAATGAACGCCTTCGATGCCATTTCCAATAAATAGGTATGTGGCACTGCAATGACGAATAAGATCTCTTGAATTCCTCCTATGCTGAGCGGAATCGAAACAAGATCCCAACGGTCCCTCAAGGACAGCAACGCGACGCATTAGCTGGTTGCGCAACAAAATAACTAGGTATGTGCCGCTTTTCAATGAACGCCTTTGATGCCATTTCGAATAAATAGGTATCTGGCACTGCAATGACGAATAAGATCTCTTAAATTCCTCCCATGCTGAGCGGAATCGAAACAAGATCCCAACAGTCCCTCAAGGACAGCAACGCGTCGCATTAGCTGATTGCGCAACAAAATAACTACGTATGTGCCGCTTTTCAATGAACGCCTTTGATGTCAGTTTGAATCAATAGGTATGTGGCACTGCGAATACGCATAAGATCTCTTAAATTTCTCCCATGCTGAGCGGAAGCGAAAAAGATCCCAACGGTTGCTCAAGGAGAGCAACCCGACGCATTAGCTGGTGTGCCACAAATTAACTAGGTGTGTGCGGCTTTTCAATGACACCCCAATGCCAGTTTGAATAAATAGGTATGTGGCACTGCAATGACGAATGAGATCTCTTAAATTCCTCCCATGCTGAACGGAATCGAAACAAGACCCGAACGGTTCCTCAAGGACAGCAACCCGACGCATTAGCTGTTGCGCCGCAAAAGAACAAGGTATGGGCCGCTTTTCAATGAACGCCTTCGATGCCAGTTTGAATAAATAGGTATGTGGGACTGCAATGACAATTAAGATGTCTTAAATTCTTCCCATGTTGAGCGGAATCGAACCAAGATCCCAAGGGTTCTCAAGGACAGCAACCTTACCCATTAGCTGGTTGCGCCAAAAATTAACTAGGTATGTGCCGCTTTTCAATGAACGCCTTCGATGCCAGATTGAAAAAATAGGTATGTGGCACTGCAATGACGAATAAGATCTCTTAAATTCCTCCCATGCTGAGCGGAATCGAACCAAGACTCCAAGGGTTACTCAAGGACAGCAACCCGACGCATTAGCTGGTTGCGCCACAAATGAACTAGCTATGTGCCGCTTTTCAATGAACGCCTTCGATGCCAGTTTGAATAAATAGGTATGTGGCACTGTAATGACGAATAAGATCTCTTAAATTCCTCCCATGCGTAGCGGTATCGAACCAAGATTCCAAGGGTTCCTCAAGAACAGCAACCCGACCCATTAGTTGGTTGCACCACAAATGAACTAGGTATGTGTCGCTTTTTAATGAACGCCTTCGATGCCAGTTTGAATGAATAGTTATGTGGCACTGCAATGACGATAAAGATCTCTGAAATTCCTCCCATGCTGAGCCGAATCGAAACAAGATCCCAGCGGTTCCTCCGGGGCAGCAACCCGACGCATTAGCTGGCTGCACCACAAATTACCTAGGTGTGTGCCGCTTTTCAATGAACGACTTCGATGCCAGTTTGAGAAAATAGGCATGCGGCACTGCAATGACGAATAAGATCTCTTAAATTCCTCCCATGCTGAGAGGAATCGAACGAAGATTCCAAGGGTTCCTCAAGGACAGCAGCCCGACGCATTAGCTCCTTGCGCCACAAATGAACTAGGTATGTGCCGCTTTTCAATGAACGCCTTCGATGCCAGTTTGAATAAATAGGTATGTGGGACTGCGATGACGAATAAGATCTCTTAAATTCTTCCTATGCTGAGCGGAATTGATCCAAGGTTCCAAGGGTTCTCAAGAACAGCAACCCGACGCATTAACTGGTTGCGCCACAAAAGAACTGGGTATGTGCCGCTTTTCAATGAACGCCTTCGATGCCAGTTTGAATCAATAGGTATGAGGCACTGCAATGACGAATGAGATCTCTTAAATTTCTCTCATGCTGAGAGGAATTGAAAAAGCTCCCAACGGTTCCTCAAGGATAGCAACCCAACGCATTAGCTGGTGTGCCACAAATTAACTAGGTGTGTGCTTTTCAATGAACGCCTCCGATGCCAGTTTGAATAAATAGGTATGTGGCACTTCAATGACGAATGAGATCTCTTAAATTCCTCCCACGCAGAGCGGAATCTGAACAAGATCGCAACGGTTCCTCAAGGACAGCAACCCGACGCATTAGCTGGTTGCATCACAAATGAACTACGTGTGTGGGGCTTTTCAATGAACGCCTTCAATGCCAGTTTGACTAAATAGGTATGTGGTACTGCAATGACGAATAGGATCTCTTAAGCTTCTCTCATCCTGAGCGGAATCGAAAAAGATCCCAACGGTTCCTCAAGGACAGCAACCCAACGCATTAGCTGGTGCGCCACAAATTAACTAGGTGTGTGCCGCTTTTCAATGAACGCCTCCGATGCCAGTTTGAATCAATAGGTATGAGGCACTGCAATGACGAAAGAGATCTCTTAAATTCCTCCCATGCTGAGCGGAATCGGAACAAGATCGCAACGGTTCCTCAAGGACAACAACCCGACGCATGAGCTGGTTGCATCTTAAATGAACTTGGTGTGTGCCGCTTTTCAATGAACGCCTTCGATGCCAGTTTGACTAAATGGGTATGTGGCACTGCAATGACGAATAAGATCTCTTAAATTCCTCCCATGCTGAGGGGAATCGAACCAAGATTCCAAGGGTTCCTCAAGAACAGCAGCCGGACGCATCAGCTGGTTGTGACACAAATGAACTAGGTATGTGCAGTTTTCAATGAACGCCTTCGATGCCAGTTTGAATAAATAGGTATGTGGCACTGCAATGACGAATGAGATCACTTAAATTCCTTCCATGCTGAGCGGAATCGGAACAAGATTCCAAGGGTTACTCAAGGACAGCAAAACGACGCATTAGGTGGTTGCGCCACAAATGAACTAGCTATGTGCCGCTATTCAATGAACGCCTTCGATGCCAGTTTGAATAAATAGGTATGTGGCACTGCAGTGACGAATAAGATCTCTTAAATTCCTCCCATGCTGAGGGGTATCGAACCAAGATTCGAAAGGTTCCTCAAGGACAACAACCCGACGCATTAGCTGGTTGCGCAACAAATGAACTAGGTATGGGACGCTTTTCAAAGAACGCCTTCGATGCCAGTTTGAATAAATAGGTATGTGGGACTGCAATGACCAATAAGATCTCTTAAATTCCTCCCATGCTGAGCGGTATCGAACCAAGATTCCAAGGGTTCCTCAAGGAGAGCGACCCGACGCATTAGCTGGTTGCGCCACAAATGAACTAGGTATGTGCCGCTTTTTAATGAACGCCTTCGATGCCAGTTTTAATAAATAGGTATGTGGCACTGCAATGACGAATGAGATCACTTAATTTCTTCCCATGTTGAGCGGAATCGAACCAAGATTCCAAGGGTTCTCAAGGACAGCAACCCTACGCATTAGCTGGTTGCACCACAAATTAACTAGTTATGTGCAGTTTTTCAATGAACGCCTTCGATGCCAGTTTGAGTTAATAGGTATGTGACACCGCAATGACGAATAAGATCTCCTAAATTCCTCCCATGCTGAGCGGAGTCGAACCAAGATTCCAAGGGTTCCTCAAGGACAGCAACCCGACGCATTAGCTGGTTGCGCCACAAATGAACTAGGTGTGTGCCGCTTTTCAATGAACACCTCCGATGCCAATTTGAATAAATAGGTATGTGGCACTGCAATGACGAATGAGATCTCTTAAATTCCTCCAAAGCTCAGCGGTATCGAACCAAGATTCCAAGGGTTCCTCAAGGACATCAACCCGACGTATTAGCTGGTTTCATCACAAATTAACTAGGTGTGTGCCGCTTTTCAATGAACGCCTTCGATGACAGTTTGAATAAATAGGTATGTGGCACTGCAATGACGAATGAGATCTCTTAAATTCCTCCCATACTGAGGGGAATCTAACCAAGATTCGAAAGGTTCCTCAAGGACAGCAACCCGACGCATCAGCTGGTTGCGTCACAAATGAACTAGGTATGTGCAGTTTTCAATGAACGCCTTCGATGCGAGTTTGAATAAATAGGTATGTGGCACTGCAATGACGAATGAGATCACTTAAATTCCTTCCATGCTGAGCGGAATCGGAACAAGATTCCAAGGGTTACTCAAGGACAGCAAAACGACGCATTAGCTGGTTGCGCCACAAATGAACTAGCTACGTGCCGCTATTCAATGAACGCTTTCGATGCCAGTTTGAATATATAGGTATGTGGCACTGCAGTGACGAATAAGATCTCTTAAATTCCTCCCATGCTGAGGGGTATCGAACCAAGATTCGAAACGTTCCTCAAGGACAACAACCCGACGCATTAGCTGGTTGCGCAACAAATGAACTAGGTATGGGGCGCTTTTCAAAGAACGCATTTGATGCCAGTTTGAATAAATAGGTATGTGGCACTGCAATGACGAATAAGATCTCATAATTACCTCCCATGCTGAGCTGAATCTAACCAAGATTCGAAAGGTTCCTCAAGGACAGCAACGCGCCGCATTAGCTGGTTGTTCCACAAACGAACTAGGTATGTGCCGCTTTTCAATTAACGCCTTCGATGCCAGTTTGAATAAATAGATATGTGGCACTGCGATTAAGAACAACATCTCTTAAATTCCTCCCATGCTTAGCGGAATCGTACCAAGATTCCAAGGGTTCCTCAAGGACAGCAAGCCGACGCATTAGCTGGTTGCACCACAAATTAACTAGGTGTGTGCCGGTTTACAATGAACGCCTTCGATGCCAATTTGAATAAATAGGTAAGTGACACTGCAATGACGAAGAAGATCTCTTAAATTCCTCCCATGCTGAGCGGAATCGAAACAAGATCCAAACGGTTCCTCAAGGACCGCAACCCGATGCGTTAGCTGGTTGCGTCACAAATTAACTAGGTATGTGCCGTTTTTCAATGACCGCCTTCAATGCCAGCTTGAATAAATAGGTATGTGGCACTGCAATGAGGAATAAGATCTCTTAAGTTCCTCCCATGCTGAGCGGAATCGAACCAAAATTCCAAGTGTTCTCAACGACAGCAACCCGACGCATTAGCTGGTTGCGCCACAAATTAACTAGGTATGTGCTGCTTTTCTATGAACGCCTTCGATGCCAGTTTGAATAAATAGGTAGGTGACACTGCAATGACGTATAAGATCTCCTAAATTCCTCCCAGACTGTGCGGAATCGAAACAAGATCCCAACGGTTCCTCAAGGACATCAACCCTACGTATTAGCTGGTTTCATCACAAATTAACTAGGTGTGTCCCGCTTTTGAATGAACGCCTTCGAAGGCAGTTTGAATAAATAGGTAGGTGGCACTGCAATGACGAATAAGATCTCTTAATTTCCTCCCATGCTGAGCGGAATCGAACGAAGATTCCAAGGGTTCCTCAAGGACAGCAACCCGACGCATTAGCTGGTTGCGCCACAAATCAACTAGGTATGTGCCGCTTTTCAATAAACGTCTTCGATGGCAGTTTGAATAAATAAATGTGTGGCACTGCGATGAAGAATAACATCTCTTAAATCCCGCCCATGCTGAGCGGAATCGAAACATGATCCCAACAGTTCCTCAAGGAGAATAACCCGACGCATTAGCTGGTTGCGCAAGAAAATACCTATGTATGTGCCGCTTTTCAATGAACGCCTTTAATGTCAGTTTGAATCAATAGGTATGTGGCAGTGCAATGACGAATAAGATCTCTTAAATTTCTCCCATGCTGAGCGGCATCGAAAAAGATCCCAACGGTTGCTCAAGGAGAGCAACCCGAGGCATTAGCTGGTGTGCCACAAATTTACTAGGTGTGTGCCGCTTTCAATGAACGCCCCAATGCCAGTTTGAATAAATAGGTATGTGGCACTGCAATGACCAATAAGATCTCTTAAATTCTTCCCATGTTGAGCGGAATCGAACCAAGATCCCAAGGGTTCTCAAGGACAGCAACCCTACCCATTAGCTGGTTGCGCCACAAATTGACTAGGTATGTGCCGGTTTTCAATGAACGCCTTCGATGCCAGTTTGAATAAATAGTATGCGGCACTGCAATGACGAATAAGATCTCTTAAATTCCTCCCATGCTGAGCGGAATCGAAAAAGATCCCAACGGTTCCTCAAGCACAGCAACCCGACGCATTAGCTGGAGCGCCACAAATTAACTAGGTGTGTGCCGCTTTTCAATGAACGCCTCCGATGCCAGTTTGAATAAATAGGTATGTGGCACTGCAATGACGAATGAGATCTCTTAATTTCCTCCCATGCTGAGCAGAATCGAAACAAGATCCCAACGGTTCCTCAAGGACAGCCACCCCACGCATTAGCTGGTTGCGCATCTTATTGTGTGTAATGCGTCATTCCGACATCCAAGTGCAGCTTTATTTAGTCATTCTAGAGTAATTAAAGTACATAATCTCTATAAATATCGTCTCAGTGTCGTCTTTAAATCGGAAATTAGGAATAATATAACCAATCTTAAGAAATTAGCAGAACTAAAGAAAAAAACGTTAAGCTATCTAACAAGACATGGCGAGGAATGGATAGTACCGACACCTCGACTTAAAATTGGACAAGAACGCCTTCACTATATTCTTCCATCTCTTCTTAATGGTTATAGTCTCATTAATTTTAATTTGGTTTCTTGTTCGCGCAAGGAGCTTCGTACTATGTGTTTAAATAACATGGTTTGAGTTTACTAGTGTGCACGTATTGCTGTTTCGTGTATCCTTCAGTGATTACTTGATATACTTATCTGTTTGTTTTTTGTACAAGTTCCAGCACTGCCTCCCTGCTGAATTTTAGGTTTGTAGACTTGTCAAGGTACCCTGGTGTAGCTTTTTTCTGCAACCCCTCCATCTGTACTGTAAGTTGGGAAAATAAAAATAAATTGAAAACAAATTGAAAATTGAAATTAACTAGGTATCCGCCGCTTTTCAATGAACGCCTTCGACGCCAGTTTGAATAAATAGGTATGTTGCACTGCAATGACGAATGAGATCTCCTAAATTCCTCCCATGCTGAGCGGAATCGAAACAAGATCCCAACGGTTCTTCAAGGACAGCAACCCGACGCATTAGCTGGTTGCATCACAAATGAACTAGGTGTGTGCCGCTTTTCAATGAACGCCTTCGATGCCAGTTTGAATAAATAGGTATGTGGCACTGGAATGACGAATAAGATCTCTTATATTCCTCCCATGCTGAAGGGAATCGAACCAAGATTAGAAAGTTTCCTCAAGGACAGCAACCTGACGCATTATCTGGTTGTGCCACAAATGAAGTAGGTATGTGCCGCTTTTCAATGAACGCCTTCGATGCCAGTTTGAATAAATAGGTATGTGGCATTGCAATGAAGAATAAAATCTCTTAAATTCCTCCCGTGCTGAGCGGAATCTAACGAAGATTCGAAAGGTTCCTCAAGGACAGCAACGTGCTGCATTAGCTGGTTGTTCCACAAACGAACTATGTATGTGCCGCTTTTCAATTAACGCCTTCGATGCCAGTTTGAATAAATAGATATGTGGCACTGCGATGAAGAACAACATCTCTTAAATTCATCCCATGCTGAGCGGAATCGAAACAAGATCCAAACGGTTCCTCAAGGACAGCAACCCGATGCGTTAGCTGGTTGAGCCACAAATTAACTAGGTATGTGCCGCTTTTCAATGAACGCCTTCAATGCCAGTTTGAATAAATAGGTATGTGGCACTGCAATGAGGAATAAGATCTCTTAAGTTCCTCCCATGCTGAGCGGAATCGAACCAAGATTCCAAGGGTTCTCAACGACAGCAACCCGACGCATTAGCTGGTTGCGCCACAAATTAACTAGGTATGTGCTGCTTTTCAATGAACGCCTTCGATGCCAGTTTGAATAAATAGGTAGGTGACGCTGCAATGACGTATAAGATCTCCTAAATTCCTCCCAGCCTGTGCGGAATCGAAACAAGATCCCAACGGTTTCTCAAGGACATCAACCCGACGTATTAGCTGGTTTTATCACAAATTACCTAGGTGTGTCCCGCTTTTGAATGAACGCCTTCGATGGCAGTTTGAATAAATAGGTATGATGCACTGCAATGACAAATAAGATGTCTTAAATTCCTCCCATGCTGAGCGGAATCGAAACAAGATCCAAACGGTTCCTCAAGGACAGCATCCCGACGCATTAGCTGGTTGCACCACAAATTAACTAGGTGTGTGTCGCTTTTCAATGAACGCGTTCGATGCCAGTTTGAATAAATAGGTAGGTGGCACTGCAATGACGAATAAGATCTCTCAAATTCCCCCCATGCTGAGCGGAATCGAAACAAGATCGAAACGGTTCCTCAAGGACAGCAACCCGACGCATTAGCTGGTTGCGCCACAAATGAACTAGGTTATATGCCGCTTTGCAATGAACGCCTTCAATGCCAGTTTGAATAAATAGGTATGATGCACTGCAATGACGAATAAGACGTCTTAATTTCCTCCCATGCTGAGCGGAATCGAACGAAGATTCCAAGGGTTCCTCAAGGACAGCAACCCGACGCATTAGATGGTTGCACCACCAATGAACTAGGCATGTGCCGCTTTTCAATGAACGCCTTCGATGTCAGTTTGAATAAATGGGTATGTGGTACTGCAATGACGAATAAGATCTCCTAAATTCCTCCCATGCTGAGCGGAAACGAAACAAGATCCCAACGGTTACTCAAGGACATCAACCCAACGTATTAGCTGGTTTCATCACAAATAACCTAGGTGTGTGCCGCTTTTCAATGAACGCCTTCGATGGCAGTTTGAATAAATAGGTACGTGGCAACGCAATTACGAATAAGATTTCTTAAATTCCTCCTATGCTGAGCGGAATCGAAACAAGATCATAACGGTTCCTCAAGGACAGCAAGCCGACGCATTAGCTGGTTGCACCACAAATTAACTAGGTGTGTGCCGGTTTTCAATGAACGTCTTCGATGCCAATTTGAATAAGTAGGTATATGGCCCTGCAATGACGAATAAGATCTCTTAAATTCCTCCCATGCTGAGCGGAATCGAAACAAGATCCGAGCGGTTCCTCAAGGACAGCAACCCGACGCATTAGCTGGTTGCGCCACAAATGAACTAGGTTATGTGCCGCTTTGCAATGAATGCCTTTGATGCCAGTTTGAATAAATAGGTAAGAGACACTGTAATGACGAATAAGATTTAGTAAATTCCTCCCATGTTGAGCGGAATCGAAACAAGATCCAAACGGTTCCTCAAGGACAGCAACCCGATGCATTAGCTGGTTGCACCACAAATTAACTAGGTGTGTGTCGCTTTTCAATGAACGCGTTCGATGGCAGTTTGAATAAATAGGTAGGTGGCACTGCAATGACGAATAAGATCTCTTAATTTCCTCCCATGCTGAGCGGAATCCAACCAAGATTCCAAGGTTTCCTCAAGGACAGCAACCCGACGCATTAGCTGGTTGCGCAACCAAATAACTAGGTATGTGCCGCTCTTCAATAAACGCCTTCGATGCCAGTTTGAATAAATAGGTATGCGGCACTGCAATGACGAATAAGATCTCTTAAATTCCTCCCATGCTGAGCGGAATCGAAACAAGATCCCAACGGTCCCTCAAGGACAGCAACCCGACGCATTAGCTGGTTGCGCCACAAATGAACTAGGTATGTGCCGCTTTTCAATGAACGCCTTCGATGCCATTTCGAATAAATAGGTATGTGGCACTGCAATGACGAATAAGATCTCTTGAATTCCTCCTATGCTGAGCGGAATCTAAACAAGATCCCAACGGTCCCTCAAGGACAGCAACGCGACGCATTAGCTGGTTGCGCAACAAAATAACTAGGTATGTGCCGCTTTTCAATGAACGCCTTTGATGCCATTTCGAATAAATAGGTATCTGGCACTGCAATGACGAATAAGATCTCTTAAATTCCTCCCATGCTGAGCGGAATCGAAACAAGATCCCAACGGTCCCTCAAGGACAGCAACGCGTCGCATTAGCTGATTGCGCAACAAAATAACTACGTATGTGCCGCTTTTCAATGAACGCCTTTGATGTCAGTTTGAATCAATAGGTATGTGGCACTGCAATGACGCATAAGATCTCTTAAATTTCTCCCATGCTGAGCGGAAGCGAAAAAGATCCCAATGGTTGCTCAAGGAGAGCAACCCGACGCATTAGCTGGTGTGCCACAAATTAACTAGGTGTGTGCCGCTTTTCAATGACACCCCAATGCCAGTTTGAATAAATAGGTATGTGCCACTGCAATGACGAATGAGATCTCTTAAATTCCTCCCATGCTGAACGGAATCGAAACAAGATCCGAACGGTTCCTCAAGGACAGCGACCCGACGCATTCGCTGTTGCGCCGCAAAAGAACAAGGTATGGGCCGCTTTTCAATGAACGCCTTCGATGCCAGTTTGAATAAATAGGTATGTGGGACTGCAATGACAATTAAGATGTCTTAAATTCTTCCCATGTTGAGCGGAATCGAACCAAGATCCCAAGGGTTCTCAAGGACAGCAACCCTACCCATTAGCTGGTTGCGCCAAAAATTAACTAGGTATGGGCCGCTTTTCAATGAACGCCTTCGATGCCAGATTGAAAAAAATAGGTATGTGGCACTGCATTGACGAATAAGATCTCTTAAATTTCTCCCATGCTGAGCGGAATCGAACCAAGATTCCAAGGGTTACTCAAGGACAGCAACCCGACGCATTAGCTGGTTGCGCCACAAATGAACTAGCTATGTGCCGCTTTTCAATGAACGCCTTCGATGCCAGTTTGAATAAATAGGTATGTGGCACTGTAATGACGAATAAGATCTCTTAAATTCCTCCCATGCGTAGCGGTATCGAACCAAGATTCCAAGGGTTCCTCAAGAACAGCAACCCGACCCATTAGTTGGTTGCACCACAAATGAACTAGGTATGTGTCGCTTTTCAATGAACGCCTTCGATGCCAGTTTGAATGAATAGTTGTGTGGCACTGCAATGACGATAAAGATCTCTGAAATTCCTCCCATGCTGAGCCGAATCGAAACAAGATCCCAGCGGTTCCTCCGGGGCAGCAACCCGACGCATTAGCTGGCTGCACCACAAATTAACTAGGTGTGTGCCGCTTTTCAATGAACGACTTCGATGCCAGTTTGAGAAATAGGTATGCGGCACTGCAACGACGAATAAGGCCTCTTAAATTCCTCCCATGCTGAGCGGAATCGAAACAAGGTTCCAAGGGTTCCTCAAGAACAGCAACCCGACGCAGTACCTGGTTGCGCCAAAAATGAACTAGGTATGCGCCGTTTTCAATGAACGCCTTCGATGCCAGTTTGAATAAATAGGTATGCGGCACTGCAATGACGAATAAGATCTCTTAAATTCCTCCCATGCTGAGAGGAATCGAACGAAGATTCCAAGGGTTCCTCAAGGACAGCAGCCCGACGCATTAGCTCCTTGCGCCAAAAATGAACTAGGTATGTGCCGCTTTTCAATGAACGCCTTCGATGCCAGTTTGAATAAATAGGAATGTGGGACTGCGATGACGAATAAGATCTCTTAAATTCTTCCCATGCTGAGCGGAATTGATCCAAGGTTCCAACGGTTCTCAAGAACAGCAACCCGACGCATTAACTGGTTGCGCCACAAAAGAACTGGGTATGTGCCGCTTTTCAATGAACGCCTTCGATGCCAGTTTGAATAAATAGGTATGTGGCACTTCAATGACGAATGAGATCTCTTAAATTCCTCCCACGCTGAGCGGAATCTGAACAAGATCGCAACGGTTCCTCAAGGACAGCAACCCGACGCCTTAGCTGGTTGCATCACAAATGAACTACGTGTGTGGGGCTTTTCAATGAACGCCTTCGATGCCAGTTTGACTAAATAGGTATGTGGTACTACAATGACGAATAGGATCTCTTAAGCTTCTCTCATGCTGAGCGGAATCGAAAAAGATCCCAACGGTTCCTCAAGGACAGCAACCCAACGCATTAGCTGGTGCGCCACAAATTAACTAGGTGTGTGCCGCATTTCAATGAACGCCTCCGATGCCAGTTTGAATCAATAGGTATGAGGCACTGCAATGACGAAAGAGATCTCTTAAATTCCTCCCATGCTGAGCGGAATCGGAACAAGATCGCAACGGTTCCTCAAGGACAACAACCCGACGCATGAGCTGGTTGCATCTTAAATGAACTTGGTGTGTGCCGCTTTTCAATGAACGCCTTCGATGCCAGTTTGACTAAATGGGTATGTGGCACTGCAATGACGAATAAGATCTCTTAAATTCCTCCCATGCTGAGGGGAATCGAACCAAGATTCCAAGGGTTCCTCAAGAACAGCAGCCGGACGCATCAGCTGGTTGTGTCACAAATGAACTAGGTATGTGCAGTTTTCAATGAACGCCTTCGATGCCAGTTTGAATAAATAGGTATGTGGCACTGCAATGACGAATGAGATCACTTAAATTCCTTCCATGCTGAGCGGAATCGGAACAAGATTCCAAGGGTTACTCAAGGACAGCAAAACGACGCATTAGGTGGTTGCGCCACAAATGAACTAGCTATGTGCCGCTATTCAATGAACGCCTTCGATGCCAGTTTGAATAAATAGGTATGTGGCACTGCAGTGACGAATAAGATCTCTTAAATTCCTCCCATGCTGAGGGGTATCGAACCAAGATTCGAAAGGTTCCTCAAGGACAACAACCCGACGCATTAGCTGGCTGCGCAACAAATGAACTAGGTATGGGACGCTTTTCAAAGAACGCCTTCGATGCCAGTTTGAATAAATAGGTATGTGGGACTGCAATGACCAATAAGATCTCTTAAATTCCTCCCATGCTGAGCGGTATCGAACCAAGATTCCAAGGGTACCTCAAGGAGAGCGACCCGACGTATTAGCTGGTTGCGCCACAAATGAACTAGGTATGTGCCGCTTTTTAATGAACGCCTTCTATGCCAGTTTGAATAAATAGGTATGTGGCACTGCAATGACGAATGAGATCACTTAAATTCTTCCCATGTTGAGCGGAATCGAACCAAGATTCCAAGGGTTCTCAAGGACAGCAACCCTACGCATTAGCTGGTTGCACCACAAATTAACTAGGTATGGGCCGTTTTTCAATGAACGCCTTCGATGCCAGTTTGAGTTAATAGGTATGTGACACCGCAATGACGAATAAGATCTCCTAAAATCCTCCCATGCTGAGCGGAGTCGAACCAAGATTCCAAGGGTTCCTCAAGGACAGCAACCCGACGCATTAGCTGGTTGCGCCACAAATGAACTAGGTGTGTGCCGCTTTTCAATGAACACCTCCGATGCCAATTTGAATAAATAGGTATGTGGCACTGCAATGACGAATGAGATCTCTTAAATTCCTCCCATGCTGAGCGGAATCGAACCAAGATTCCAAGGTTTACTCAAGGACAGCAACCCGACGCATTAGCTAGTTGCGCCACAAATGAACTAGCTATGTGCCGCTTTTCAATGAACGCCTTCGATGCCAGTTTGAATAAATAGGTATGCGGCCCTGCAATGACGAATAAGATCTCTTAAATTTCTCCCATGCTGAGCGGAATCGAAAAAGAACCCAATGCTACCTCAAGGACAGCAACCCGACGCATTAGCTGGTGCGCCACAAATTAACTACGTGTGTGCAGCTTTTCAGTGAACGCTTCCGATGCCAGTATATAAATAGGTAGGTGGCACTGCAATGACGAATGAGATCTCTTAATTTCCTCCCATACTGAGCGGAATCGAAACAAGATCACAACGGTTCCTCAAGGACAGCAACTGGACGCATTAGCTGGTTGCATCACAAATGAACTAGGTGTGTGCCGCTTTTCAATGAACGCCTTCGATGCCAGTTTGAATAAATAGGTATGTGGCAATGCAATGACGAATAAGATCTCTTAAGTTCCTCCCATGCTGAGGGGAATCGAACCAAATTTCGAAAGGTTCCTCAAGGACAGCAACCCGACGTATTAGCTGGTTGCGCCACAAATGAACTATGTATGTGCCGCTTTTCAATGAACGCCTTCGATGCCAGTTTGAATAGATAGGTATGTGGCACTGCAATGACGGATAAGATCTCTTAAATTCCTCCCTTGCTGAGCGGAATCAAAACAAGATCCTAATGGTCCCTCAAGGACAGCAACCCGACGCATTAGCTGGTTTTGCAGTATATTAACAAGGTATGTGCCGCTTTTCAATGAACGCCTTCGATGCCATGTCGAATAAATAGTTATGTGGCACTGCAATGACGAATAAGATCTCTTGAATTTCTCCCATGCTGAGCGGAATCGAAACAAGATCCCAACGGTTGCTCAAGGAGAGCAACCCAACGCATTAGCTGGTGTGCCACAACTTTACTAGGTGTGTGCCGCTTTTCAATGAACGCCTTCGATGCCATTTTGAATAAATAGGTATGTGGCACTGCAATGACGAATAAGATCTCTTAAATTCCTCCCATGCTGAGCGGAATCGAAACAAGATCCCAACGGTCCCTCAAGGACAGCAACGCGACGCAATAGCTGGTTGCGCAACAATATACCTAGGTATGTGCCGATTTTCAATGAACGCCTTTGATGTCAGTTTGAATCAATAGGTATGTGGCACTGCAACGACGAATAAGATCTCTTAAATTTCTCCCATGCTGAGCGGAATCGAAAAAGATCCCAACGGTTGCTCAAGGAGAGCAACCCGACGCATTAGCTGGTGTGCCACAAATTTACTAGGTGTGTGCCGCTTTCAATGAACGCCCCAATGACAGTTTGAATAAACAGGTATGTGGCACTGCAATGACGAATGAGATCTCTTGAATTCCTCCCATGCTGAGCGGAATCGAAACAAGATCCGAACGGTTCCTCAAGGACAGCAACCCGACGCATTAGCTGGTTGTGCCACAAATGAACAAGGTATGGGCCGCTTTTCAATGAACGCCTTCGATGCCAGTTTGAATAAATAGGTATGTGGGACTGCAATGACGATAAGGATCTCTTAAATTCTTCCCATGCTGAGCGCAATCAAACCAAGATTCAAAGGGTTCTCAAGGACAGCAACCCGACGCATTAGCTGGTTGCGCCACAAATGAATTAGGTATGGGACGCTTTTCAAAGAACGCCTGCGATGCCAGTTTGAATAAATAGGTATGTTGGACTTCAATGACCAATAAGATCTCTTAAATTCTTCCCATGTGGAGCTGAATCGAACCAAGATCCCAAGGTTTCCTCAAGGACAGCAACCCGACGCATTAGCTAGTTGCGCCACAAATGAACTAGCTATGTGCCGCTTTTCAATGAACGCCTTCGATGCCAGTTTGAATAAATAGGTATGCGGCACTGCAATGACGAATAAGATCTCTTAATTTCCTCCCATGCTTAGCGGAATCCAAACAAGATCCCAACGGTCCCTCAAGGACAGCCACCCCACGCATTAGCTGGTTGCGCATCATATTAACTAGGTATCCGCCGCTTTTCAATGAACGCCTTCGACGCCAGTTTGATTAAATAGGTATGTGGCACTGCAATGACCAATAAGATCCCTTAAATTTCTCCCATGCTGAGCGGAATCAAAAAAGAACCCAATGCTTCCTCAAGGACAGCAACCCGACGCATTAGCTGGTGCGCCACAAATTAACTACGTGTGTGCAGCTTTTCAGTGAACGCTTCCGATGCCAGTATATAAATAGGTAGCTGGCACTGCAATGACGAATGAGATCTCTTAATTTCCTCCCATACTGAGCGGAATCGAAACAAGATCACAACGGTTCCTCAAGGACAGCAACTCGACGCATTAGTTGGTTGCATCACAAATGAACTAGGTGTGTGCCGCTTTTCAATGAACGCCTTCGATGCCAGTTTGAATAGATAGGTATGTGGCACTGCAATGACGGATAAGATCTCTTAATTTCCTCCCATGCTGAGCGGAATCAAAACAAGATCCCAATGGTCCCTCAAGGACAGCAACCCGACGCATTAGCTGGTTTTGCAGTATATTAACAAGGTATGTGCCGCTTTTCAATGAACGCCTTCGATGCCATTTCGAATAAATAGTTATGTGGCACTGCAATGACGAAAAAGATCTCTTGAATTTCTCCCATGCTTAGCGGAATCGAAACAAGATCCCAATGGTCCCTCAA
Source organism: Dermacentor variabilis (assembly GCF_050947875.1). NCBI lineage: Eukaryota > Metazoa > Arthropoda > Arachnida > Ixodida > Ixodidae > Dermacentor > Dermacentor variabilis. The sequence goes on along the minus strand of NC_134573.1, from coordinate 28,268,650 downwards.
GGACAGCAACGCGACGCATTAGCTGGTTGCACAACAAAATAACTAGGTATGTGCCGCTTTTCAATGAACGCCTTTGATGTCAGTTTGAATCAATAGGTATGTGGCACTGCAATGACGAATAAGATCTCTTAAATTTCTCCCATGCTGAGCGGAATCGAAAAAGATCCCAACGGTTGCTCAAGGAGAGCCACCCAACGCATTAGCTGGTGTGCCACAACTTTACTAGGTGTGTGCCGCTTTTCAATGAACGCCTTCGATGCCATTTAGAATAAATAGGTATGTGGCACTGCAATGACGAATAAGATCTCTTAAATTCCTCCCATGCTGAGCGGAATCGAAACAAGATTCCAACGGTCCCTCAAGGACAGCAACGCGACGCAATAGCTGGTTGCGCAACAATATACCTAGGTATGTGCCGCTTTTCAATGAACGCCTTTGATGTCAGTTTGAATCAATAGGTATGTGGCACTGCAATGACGAATAAGATCTCTTAAATTTCTCCCATGCTGAGCGGAATCGAAAAAGATCCCAACGGTTGCTCAAGGAGAGCAACCCGACGCATTTGCTGGTGTGCCACAAATTTACTAGGTGTGTGCCGCTTTCAATGAAAGCCCCAATGCCAGTTTGAATAAACAGGTATGTGGCACTGCAATGACGAATGAGATCTCTTGAATTCCTCCCATGCGAACGGAATCGAAACAAGATCCGAACGGTTCCTCAAGGACAGCAACCCGACGCATTAGCTGGTTGTGCCACAAATGAACAAGGTATGGGCCGCTTTTCAATGAACGCCTTCGATGCCAGTTTGAATAAATAGGTATGTGGGACTGCAATGACGATTAAGATCTCTTAAATTCTTCCCATGCTGAGCGTAATTGAACCAAGATTCAAAGGGTTCTCAAGCACAGCAACCCGACGCATTAGCTGGTTGCGCCACAAATGAATTAGGTATGGGACGCTTTTCAAGGAACGCCTGCGATGCCAGTTTGAATAAATAGGTATGTTGGACTGCAATGACCAATAAGATCTCTTAAATTCTTCCCATGTTGAGCTGAATCGAATCAAGATCCCAAGGTTTACTCAAGGACAGCAACCCGACGCATTAGCTAGTTGCGCCACAAATGAACTAGCTATGTGCCGCTTTTCAATGAACGCCTTCGATGCCAGTTTGAATAAATAGGTAAGCGGCACTGCAATGACGAATAAGATCTCTTAATTTCCTCCCATGCTTAGCGGAATCCAAACAAGATCCCAACGGTCCCTCAAGGACAGCCACCCCACGCATTAGCTAGTTGCGCATCATATTAACTAGGTATCCGCCACTTTTCAATGAACGCCTTCGACGCCAGTTTGATTAAATAGGTATGTGGCACTGCAATGACGAATAAGATCTCTTAAATTTCTCCCATGCTGAGCGGAATCGAAAAAGAACCTAATGCTTCCTCAAGGACAACAACCCGACGCATTAGCTGGTGCGCCACAAATTAACTACGTGTGTGCAGCTTTTCAGTGAACGCTTCCGATGCCAGTATATAAATAGGTAGGTGGCACTGCAATGACGAATGAGATCTCTTAATTTCCTCCCATACTGAGCGGAATCGAAACAAGATCACAACGGTTCCTCAAGGACAGCAACTCGACGCATTAGCTGGTTGCATCACAAATGAACTAGGTGTGTGCCGCTTTTCAATGAACGCCTTCGATGCCAGTTTGAATAAATAGGTATGTGGCAATGCAATGACGAATAAGATCTCTTAAATTCCTCCCATGCTGAGGGGAATCGAACCAAACTTCGAAAGGTTCCTCAAGGACAGCAACCCGACGTATTAGCTGGTTGCGCCACAAATGAACTAGGTATGTGCCGCTTTTCAATGAACGCCTTCGATGCCAGTTTGAATAAATAGGTAGGTGGCACTGCAATGACGAATAAGATCTCTTAAATTCCTCCCATGCTCAGCGGAATCGAGCCAATATTCCAAGGGTTCCTCAAGGACAGCAACCCGACGCATTAGATGGTTGCACCACCAATGGGCTAGGTATGTGCCGCTTTTCAATGAACGCCTTCGATGCCATTTCCAATAAATAGGTATGTGGCACTGCAATGACGAATAAGATCTCTTGAATTCCTCCTATGCTGAGCGGAATCGAAACAAGATCCCAACGGTCCCTCAAGGACAGCAACGCGACGCATTAGCTGGTTGCGCAACAAAATAACTAGGTATGTGCCGCTTTTCAATGAACGCCTTTGATGCCATTTCGAATAAATAGGTATCTGGCACTGCAATGACGAATAAGATCTCTTAAATTCCTCCCATGCTGAGCGGAATCGAAACAAGATCCCAACAGTCCCTCAAGGACAGCAACGCGTCGCATTAGCTGATTGCGCAACAAAATAACTACGTATGTGCCGCTTTTCAATGAACGCCTTTGATGTCAGTTTGAATCAATAGGTATGTGGCACTGCGAATACGCATAAGATCTCTTAAATTTCTCCCATGCTGAGCGGAAGCGAAAAAGATCCCAACGGTTGCTCAAGGAGAGCAACCCGACGCATTAGCTGGTGTGCCACAAATTAACTAGGTGTGTGCGGCTTTTCAATGACACCCCAATGCCAGTTTGAATAAATAGGTATGTGGCACTGCAATGACGAATGAGATCTCTTAAATTCCTCCCATGCTGAACGGAATCGAAACAAGACCCGAACGGTTCCTCAAGGACAGCAACCCGACGCATTAGCTGTTGCGCCGCAAAAGAACAAGGTATGGGCCGCTTTTCAATGAACGCCTTCGATGCCAGTTTGAATAAATAGGTATGTGGGACTGCAATGACAATTAAGATGTCTTAAATTCTTCCCATGTTGAGCGGAATCGAACCAAGATCCCAAGGGTTCTCAAGGACAGCAACCCTACCCATTAGCTGGTTGCGCCAAAAATTAACTAGGTATGTGCCGCTTTTCAATGAACGCCTTCGATGCCAGATTGAAAAAATAGGTATGTGGCACTGCAATGACGAATAAGATCTCTTAAATTCCTCCCATGCTGAGCGGAATCGAACCAAGACTCCAAGGGTTACTCAAGGACAGCAACCCGACGCATTAGCTGGTTGCGCCACAAATAAACTAGCTATGTGCCGCTTTTCAATGAACGCCTTCGATGCCAGTTTGAATAAATAGGTATGTGGCACTGTAATGACGAATAAGATCTCTTAAATTCCTCCCATGCGTAGCGGTATCGAACCAAGATTCCAAGGGTTCCTCAAGAACAGCAACCCGACCCATTAGTTGGTTGCACCACAAATGAACTAGGTATGTGTCGCTTTTTAATGAACGCCTTCGATGCCAGTTTGAATGAATAGTTATGTGGCACTGCAATGACGATAAAGATCTCTGAAATTCCTCCCATGCTGAGCCGAATCGAAACAAGATCCCAGCGGTTCCTCCGGGGCAGCAACCCGACGCATTAGCTGGCTGCACCACAAATTACCTAGGTGTGTGCCGCTTTTCAATGAACGACTTCGATGCCAGTTTGAGAAAATAGGCATGCGGCACTGCAATGACGAATAAGATCTCTTAAATTCCTCCCATGCTGAGAGGAATCGAACGAAGATTCCAAGGGTTCCTCAAGGACAGCAGCCCGACGCATTAGCTCCTTGCGCCACAAATGAACTAGGTATGTGCCGCTTTTCAATGAACGCCTTCGATGCCAGTTTGAATAAATAGGTATGTGGGACTGCGATGACGAATAAGATCTCTTAAATTCTTCCTATGCTGAGCGGAATTGATCCAAGGTTCCAAGGGTTCTCAAGAACAGCAACCCGACGCATTAACTGGTTGCGCCACAAAAGAACTGGGTATGTGCCGCTTTTCAATGAACGCCTTCGATGCCAGTTTGAATCAATAGGTATGAGGCACTGCAATGACGAATGAGATCTCTTAAATTTCTCTCATGCTGAGAGGAATTGAAAAAGCTCCCAACGGTTCCTCAAGGATAGCAACCCAACGCATTAGCTGGTGTGCCACAAATTAACTAGGTGTGTGCTTTTCAATGAACGCCTCCGATGCCAGTTTGAATAAATAGGTATGTGGCACTTCAATGACGAATGAGATCTCTTAAATTCCTCCCACGCAGAGCGGAATCTGAACAAGATCGCAACGGTTCCTCAAGGACAGCAACCCGACGCATTAGCTGGTTGCATCACAAATGAACTACGTGTGTGGGGCTTTTCAATGAACGCCTTCAATGCCAGTTTGACTAAATAGGTATGTGGTACTGCAATGACGAATAGGATCTCTTAAGCTTCTCTCATCCTGAGCGGAATCGAAAAAGATCCCAACGGTTCCTCAAGGACAGCAACCCAACGCATTAGCTGGTGCGCCACAAATTAACTAGGTGTGTGCCGCTTTTCAATGAACGCCTCCGATGCCAGTTTGAATCAATAGGTATGAGGCACTGCAATGACGAAAGAGATCTCTTAAATTCCTCCCATGCTGAGCGGAATCGGAACAAGATCGCAACGGTTCCTCAAGGACAACAACCCGACGCATGAGCTGGTTGCATCTTAAATGAACTTGGTGTGTGCCGCTTTTCAATGAACGCCTTCGATGCCAGTTTGACTAAATGGGTATGTGGCACTGCAATGACGAATAAGATCTCTTAAATTCCTCCCATGCTGAGGGGAATCGAACCAAGATTCCAAGGGTTCCTCAAGAACAGCAGCCGGACGCATCAGCTGGTTGTGACACAAATGAACTAGGTATGTGCAGTTTTCAATGAACGCCTTCGATGCCAGTTTGAATAAATAGGTATGTGGCACTGCAATGACGAATGAGATCACTTAAATTCCTTCCATGCTGAGCGGAATCGGAACAAGATTCCAAGGGTTACTCAAGGACAGCAAAACGACGCATTAGGTGGTTGCGCCACAAATGAACTAGCTATGTGCCGCTATTCAATGAACGCCTTCGATGCCAGTTTGAATAAATAGGTATGTGGCACTGCAGTGACGAATAAGATCTCTTAAATTCCTCCCATGCTGAGGGGTATCGAACCAAGATTCGAAAGGTTCCTCAAGGACAACAACCCGACGCATTAGCTGGTTGCGCAACAAATGAACTAGGTATGGGACGCTTTTCAAAGAACGCCTTCGATGCCAGTTTGAATAAATAGGTATGTGGGACTGCAATGACCAATAAGATCTCTTAAATTCCTCCCATGCTGAGCGGTATCGAACCAAGATTCCAAGGGTTCCTCAAGGAGAGCGACCCGACGCATTAGCTGGTTGCGCCACAAATGAACTAGGTATGTGCCGCTTTTTAATGAACGCCTTCGATGCCAGTTTTAATAAATAGGTATGTGGCACTGCAATGACGAATGAGATCACTTAAATTCTTCCCATGTTGAGCGGAATCGAACCAAGATTCCAAGGGTTCTCAAGGACAGCAACCCTACGCATTAGCTGGTTGCACCACAAATTAACTAGGTATGTGCAGTTTTTCAATGAACGCCTTCGATGCCAGTTTGAGTTAATAGGTATGTGACACCGCAATGACGAATAAGATCTCCTAAATTCCTCCCATGCTGAGCGGAGTCGAACCAAGATTCCAAGGGTTCCTCAAGGACAGCAACCCGACGCATTAGCTGGTTGCGCCACAAATGAACTAGGTGTGTGCCGCTTTTCAATGAACACCTCCGATGCCAATTTGAATAAATAGGTATGTGGCACTGCAATGACGAATGAGATCTCTTAAATTCCTCCAAAGCTCAGCGGTATCGAACCAAGATTCCAAGGGTTCCTCAAGGACATCAACCCGACGTATTAGCTGGTTTCATCACAAATTAACTAGGTGTGTGCCGCTTTTCAATGAACGCCTTCGATGACAGTTTGAATAAATAGGTATGTGGCACTGCAATGACGAATGAGATCTCTTAAATTCCTCCCATACTGAGGGGAATCTAACCAAGATTCGAAAGGTTCCTCAAGGACAGCAACCCGACGCATCAGCTGGTTGCGTCACAAATGAACTAGGTATGTGCAGTTTTCAATGAACGCCTTCGATGCGAGTTTGAATAAATAGGTATGTGGCACTGCAATGACGAATGAGATCACTTAAATTCCTTCCATGCTGAGCGGAATCGGAACAAGATTCCAAGGGTTACTCAAGGACAGCAAAACGACGCATTAGCTGGTTGCGCCACAAATGAACTAGCTACGTGCCGCTATTCAATGAACGCTTTCGATGCCAGTTTGAATATATAGGTATGTGGCACTGCAGTGACGAATAAGATCTCTTAAATTCCTCCCATGCTGAGGGGTATTGAACCAAGATTCGAAACGTTCCTCAAGGACAACAACCCGACGCATTAGCTGGTTGCGCAACAAATGAACTAGGTATGGGGCGCTTTTCAAAGAACGCATTTGATGCCAGTTTGAATAAATAGGTATGTGGCACTGCAATGACGAATAAGATCTCATAATTACCTCCCATGCTGAGCTGAATCTAACCAAGATTCGAAAGGTTCCTCAAGGACAGCAACGCGCCGCATTAGCTGGTTGTTCCACAAACGAACTAGGTATGTGCCGCTTTTCAATTAACGCCTTCGATGCCAGTTTGAATAAATAGATATGTGGCACTGCGATTAAGAACAACATCTCTTAAATTCCTCCCATGCTTAGCGGAATCGTACCAAGATTCCAAGGGTTCCTCAAGGACAGCAAGCCGACGCATTAGCTGGTTGCACCACAAATTAACTAGGTGTGTGCCGGTTTACAATGAACGCCTTCGATGCCAATTTGAATAAATAGGTAAGTGACACTGCAATGACGAAGAAGATCTCTTAAATTCCTCCCATGCTGAGCGGAATCGAAACAAGATCCAAACGGTTCCTCAAGGACCGCAACCCGATGCGTTAGCTGGTTGCGCCACAAATTAACTTGGTATGTGCCGTTTTTCAATGACCGCCTTCAATGCCAGCTTGAATAAATAGGTATGTGGCACTGCAATGAGGAATAAGATCTCTTAAGTTCCTCCCATGCTGAGCGGAATCGAACCAAAATTCCAAGTGTTCTCAACGACAGCAACCCGACGCATTAGCTGGTTGCGCCACAAATTAACTAGGTATGTGCTGCTTTTCTATGAACGCCTTCGATGCCAGTTTGAATAAATAGGTAGGTGACACTGCAATGACGTATAAGATCTCCTAAATTCCTCCCAGACTGTGCGGAATCGAAACAAGATCCCAACGGTTCCTCAAGGACATCAACCCTACGTATTAGCTGGTTTCATCACAAATTAACTAGGTGTGTCCCGCTTTTGAATGAACGCCTTCGAAGGCAGTTTGAATAAATAGGTAGGTGGCACTGCAATGACGAATAAGATCTCTTAATTTCCTCCCATGCTGAGCGGAATCGAACGAAGATTCCAAGGGTTCCTCAAGGACAGCAACCCGACGCATTAGCTGGTTGCGCCACAAATCAACTAGGTATGTGCCGCTTTTCAATAAACGTCTTCGATGGCAGTTTGAATAAATAAATGTGTGGCACTGCGATGAAGAATAACATCTCTTAAATCCCGCCCATGCTGAGCGGAATCGAAACATGATCCCAACAGTTCCTCAAGGAGAATAACCCGACGCATTAGCTGGTTGCGCAAGAAAATACCTATGTATGTGCCGCTTTTCAATGAACGCCTTTAATGTCAGTTTGAATCAATAGGTATGTGGCAGTGCAATGACGAATAAGATCTCTTAAATTTCTCCCATGCTGAGCGGCATCGAAAAAGATCCCAACGGTTGCTCAAGGAGAGCAACCCGAGGCATTAGCTGGTGTGCCACAAATTTACTAGGTGTGTGCCGCTTTCAATGAACGCCCCAATGCCAGTTTGAATAAATAGGTATGTGGCACTGCAATGACCAATAAGATCTCTTAAATTCTTCCCATGTTGAGCGGAATCGAACCAAGATCCCAAGGGTTCTCAAGGACAGCAACCCTACCCATTAGCTGGTTGCGCCACAAATTGACTAGGTATGTGCCGGTTTTCAATGAACGCCTTTAATGTCAGTTTGAATCAATAGGTATGTGGCAGTGCAATGACGAATAAGATCTCTTAAATTTCTCCCATGCTGAGCGGAATCGAAAAAGATCCCAACGGTTCCTCAAGCACAGCAACCCGACGCATTAGCTGGAGCGCCACAAATTAACTAGGTGTGTGCCGCTTTTCAATGAACGCCTCCGATGCCAGTTTGAATAAATAGGTATGTGGCACTGCAATGACGAATGAGATCTCTTAATTTCCTCCCATGCTGAGCAGAATCGAAACAAGATCCCAACGGTTCCTCAAGGACAGCCACCCCACGCATTAGCTGGTTGCGCATCTTATTGTGTGTAATGCGTCATTCCGACATCCAAGTGCAGCTTTATTTAGTCATTCTAGAGTAATTAAAGTACATAATCTCTATAAATATCGTCTCAGTGTCGTCTTTAAATCGGAAATTAGGAATAATATAACCAATCTTAAGAAATTAGCAGAACTAAAGAAAAAAACGTTAAGCTATCTAACAAGACATGGCGAGGAATGGATAGTACCGACACCTCGACTTAAAATTGGACAAGAACGCCTTCACTATATTCTTCCATCTCTTCTTAATGGTTATAGTCTCATTAATTTTAATCTGGTTTCTTGTTCGCGCAAGGAGCTTCGTACTATGTGTTTAAATAACATGGTTTGAGTTTACTAGTGTGCACGTATTGCTGTTTCGTGTATCCTTCAGTGATTACTTGATATACTTATCTGTTTGTTTTTTGTACAAGTTCCAGCACTGCCTCCCTGCTGAATTTTAGGTTTGTAGACTTGTCAAGGTACCCTGGTGTAGCTTTTTTCTGCAACCCCTCCATCTGTACTGTAAGTTGGGAAAATAAAAATAAATTGAAAAGAAATTGAAAATTGAAATTAACTAGGTATCCGCCGCTTTTCAATGAACGCCTTCGACGCCAGTTTGAATAAATAGGTATGTTGCACTGCAATGACGAATGAGATCTCCTAAATTCCTCCCATGCTGAGCGGAATCGAAACAAGATCCCAACGGTTCTTCAAGGACAGCAACCCGACGCATTAGCTGGTTGCATCACAAATGAACTAGGTGTGTGCCGCTTTTCAATGAACGCCTTCGATGCCAGTTTGAATAAATAGGTATGTGGCACTGGAATGACGAATAAGATCTCTTATATTCCTCCCATGCTGAAGGGAACCGAACCAAGATTAGAAAGTTTCCTCAAGGACAGCAACCTGACGCATTATCTGGTTGCGCCACAAATGAAGTAGGTATGTGCCGCTTTTCAATGAACGCCTTCGATGCCAGTTTGAATAAATAGGTATGTGGCATTGCAATGAAGAATAAAATCTCTTAAATTCCTCCCGTGCTGAGCGGAATCTAACGAAGATTCGAAAGGTTCCTCAAGGACAGCAACGTGCCGCATTAGCTGGTTGTTCCACAAACGAACTATGTATGTGCCGCTTTTCAATTAACGCCTTCGATGCCAGTTTGAATAAATAGATATGTGGCACTGCGATGAAGAACAACATCTCTTAAATTCATCCCATGCTGAGCGGAATCGAAACAAGATCCAAACGGTTCCTCAAGGACAGCAACCCGATGCGTTAGCTGGTTGAGCCACAAATTAACTAGGTATGTGCCGCTTTTCAATGAACGCCTTCAATGCCAGTTTGAATAAATAGGTATGTGGCACTGCAATGAGGAATAAGATCTCTTAAGTTCCTCCCATGCTGAGCGGAATCGAACCAAGATTCCAAGGGTTCTCAACGACAGCAACCCGACGCATTAGCTGGTTGCGCCACAAATTAACTAGGTATGTGCTGCTTTTCAATGAACGCCTTCGATGCCAGTTTGAATAAATAGGTAGGTGACGCTGCAATGACGTATAAGATCTCCTAAATTCCTCCCAGCCTGTGCGGAATCGAAACAAGATCCCAACGGTTTCTCAAGGACATCAACCCGACGTATTAGCTGGTTTTATCACAAATTACCTAGGTGTGTCCCGCTTTTGAATGAACGCCTTCGATGGCAGTTTGAATAAATAGGTATGATGCACTGCAATGACAAATAAGATGTCTTAAATTCCTCCCATGCTGAGCGGAATCGAAACAAGATCCAAACGGTTCCTCAAGGACAGCATCCCGACGCATTAGCTGGTTGCACCACAAATTAACTAGGTGTGTGTCGCTTTTCAATGAACGCGTTCGATGCCAGTTTGAATAAATAGGTAGGTGGCACTGCAATGACGAATAAGATCTCTCAAATTCCCCCCATGCTGAGCGGAATCAAAACAAGATCGAAACGGTTCCTCAAGGACAGCAACCCGACGCATTAGCTGGTTGCGCCACAAATGAACTAGGTTATATGCCGCTTTGCAATGAACGCCTTCAATGCCAGTTTGAATAAATAGGTATGATGCACTGCAATGACGAATAAGACGTCTTAATTTCCTCCCATGCTGAGCGGAATCGAACGAAGATTCCAAGGGTTCCTCAAGGACAGCAACCCGACGCATTAGATGGTTGCACCACCAATGAACTAGGCATGTGCCGCTTTTCAATGAACGCCTTCGATGTCAGTTTGAATAAATGGGTATGTGGTACTGCAATGACGAATAAGATCTCCTAAATTCCTCCCATGCTGAGCGGAATCGAAACAAGATCCCAACGGTTCCTCAAGGACCGCAACCCGACGCATTAGCTGGTTGCAGCACAAATTAACTAGGTATGAGCCGCTTTTCAATGAACGCCTTCAATGCCAGTTTGAATAAATAGGTATGTGGCACTGCAATGACGAACAAGATCTCTTAATTTCCTCCCATGCTGAGCGGAATCGGAACAAGATCGCAACGGTTCCTCAAGGACAACAACCCGACGCATGAGCTGGTTGCATCTTAAATGAACTTGGTGTGTGCCGCTTTTCAATGAACGCCTTCGATGCCAGTTTGACTAAATGGGTATGTGGCACTGCAATGACGAATAAGATCTCTTAAATTCCTCCCATGCTGAGGGGAATCGAACCAAGATTCCAAGGGTTCCTCAAGAACAGCAGCCGGACGCATCAGCTGGTTGTGACACAAATGAACTAGGTATGTGCAGTTTTCAATGAACGCCTTCGATGCCAGTTTGAATAAATAGGTATGTGGCACTGCAATGACGAATGAGATCACTTAAATTCCTTCCATGCTGAGCGGAATCGGAACAAGATTCCAAGGGTTACTCAAGGACAGCAAAACGACGCATTAGGTGGTTGCGCCACAAATGAACTAGCTATGTGCCGCTATTCAATGAACGCCTTCGATGCCAGTTTGAATAAATAGGTATGTGGCACTGCAGTGACGAATAAGATCTCTTAAATTCCTCCCATGCTGAGGGGTATCGAACCAAGATTCGAAAGGTTCCTCAAGGACAACAACCCGACGCATTAGCTGGTTGCGCAACAAATGAACTAGGTATGGGACGCTTTTCAAAGAACGCCTTCGATGCCAGTTTGAATAAATAGGTATGTGGGACTGCAATGACCAATAAGATCTCTTAAATTCCTCCCATGCTGAGCGGTATCGAACCAAGATTCCAAGGGTTCCTCAAGGAGAGCGACCCGACGCATTAGCTGGTTGCGCCACAAATGAACTAGGTATGTGCCGCTTTTTAATGAACGCCTTCGATGCCAGTTTTAATAAATAGGTATGTGGCACTGCAATGACGAATGAGATCACTTAAATTCTTCCCATGTTGAGCGGAATCGAACCAAGATTCCAAGGGTTCTCAAGGACAGCAACCCTACGCATTAGCTGGTTGCACCACAAATTAACTAGGTATGTGCAGTTTTTCAATGAACGCCTTCGATGCCAGTTTGAGTTAATAGGTATGTGACACCGCAATGACGAATAAGATCTCCTAAATTCCTCCCATGCTGAGCGGAGTCGAACCAAGATTCCAAGGGTTCCTCAAGGACAGCAACCCGACGCATTAGCTGGTTGCGCCACAAATGAACTAGGTGTGTGCCGCTTTTCAATGAACACCTCCGATGCCAATTTGAATAAATAGGTATGTGGCACTGCAATGACGAATGAGATCTCTTAAATTCCTCCAAAGCTCAGCGGTATCGAACCAAGATTCCAAGGGTTCCTCAAGGACATCAACCCGACGTATTAGCTGGTTTCATCACAAATTAACTAGGTGTGTGCCGCTTTTCAATGAACGCCTTCGATGACAGTTTGAATAAATAGGTATGTGGCACTGCAATGACGAATGAGATCTCTTAAATTCCTCCCATACTGAGGGGAATCTAACCAAGATTCGAAAGGTTCCTCAAGGACAGCAACCCGACGCATCAGCTGGTTGCGTCACAAATGAACTAGGTATGTGCAGTTTTCAATGAACGCCTTCGATGCGAGTTTGAATAAATAGGTATGTGGCACTGCAATGACGAATGAGATCACTTAAATTCCTTCCATGCTGAGCGGAATCGGAACAAGATTCCAAGGGTTACTCAAGGACAGCAAAACGACGCATTAGCTGGTTGCGCCACAAATGAACTAGCTACGTGCCGCTATTCAATGAACGCTTTCGATGCCAGTTTGAATATATAGGTATGTGGCACTGCAGTGACGAATAAGATCTCTTAAATTCCTCCCATGCTGAGGGGTATCGAACCAAGATTCGAAACGTTCCTCAAGGACAACAACCCGACGCATTAGCTGGTTGCGCAACAAATGAACTAGGTATGGGGCGCTTTTCAAAGAACGCATTTGATGCCAGTTTGAATAAATAGGTATGTGGCACTGCAATGACGAATAAGAACTCATAATTACCTCCCATGCTGAGCTGAATCTAACCAAGATTCGAAAGGTTCCTCAAGGACAGCAACGCGCCGCATTAGCTGGTTGTTCCACAAACGAACTAGGTATGTGCCGCTTTTCAATTAACGCCTTCGATGCCAGTTTGAATAAATAGATATGTGGCACTGCGATTAAGAACAACATCTCTTAAATTCCTCCCATGCTTAGCGGAATCGTACCAAGATTCCAAGGGTTCCTCAAGGACAGCAAGCCGACGCATTAGCTGGTTGCACCACAAATTAACTAGGTGTGTGCCGGTTTACAATGAACGCCTTCGATGCCAATTTGAATAAATAGGTAAGTGACACTGCAATGACGAAGAAGATCTCTTAAATTCCTCCCATGCTGAGCGGAATCGAAACAAGATCCAAACGGTTCCTCAAGGACCGCAACCCGATGCGTTAGCTGGTTGCGCCACAAATTAACTTGGTATGTGCCGTTTTTCAATGACCGCCTTCAATGCCAGCTTGAATAAATAGGTATGTGGCACTGCAATGAGGAATAAGATCTCTTAAGTTCCTCCCATGCTGAGCGGAATCGAACCAAAATTCCAAGTGTTCTCAACGACAGCAACCCGACGCATTAGCTGGTTGCGCCACAAATTAACTAGGTATGTGCTGCTTTTCTATGAACGCCTTCGATGCCAGTTTGAATAAATAGGTAGGTGACACTGCAATGACGTATAAGATCTCCTAAATTCCTCCCAGACTGTGCGGAATCGAAACAAGATCCCAACGGTTCCTCAAGGACATCAACCCTACGTATTAGCTGGTTTCATCACAAATTAACTAGGTGTGTCCCGCTTTTGAATGAACGCCTTCGAAGGCAGTTTGAATAAATAGGTAGGTGGCACTGCAATGACGAATAAGATCTCTTAATTTCCTCCCATGCTGAGCGGAATCGAACGAAGATTCCAAGGGTTCCTCAAGGACAGCAACCCGACGCATTAGCTGGTTGCGCCACAAATCAACTAGGTATGTGCCGCTTTTCAATAAACGTCTTCGATGGCAGTTTGAATAAATAAATGTGTGGCACTGCGATGAAGAATAACATCTCTTAAATCCCGCCCATGCTGAGCGGAATCGAAACATGATCCCAACAGTTCCTCAAGGAGAATAACCCGACGCATTAGCTGGTTGCGCAAGAAAATACCTATGTATGTGCCGCTTTTCAATGAACGCCTTTAATGTCAGTTTGAATCAATAGGTATGTGGCAGTGCAATGACGAATAAGATCTCTTAAATTTCTCCCATGCTGAGCGGCATCGAAAAAGATCCCAACGGTTGCTCAAGGAGAGCAACCCGAGGCATTAGCTGGTGTGCCACAAATTTACTAGGTGTGTGCCGCTTTCAATGAACGCCCCAATGCCAGTTTGAATAAATAGGTATGTGGCACTGCAATGACCAATAAGATCTCTTAAATTCTTCCCATGTTGAGCGGAATCGAACCAAGATCCCAAGGGTTCTCAAGGACAGCAACCCTACCCATTAGCTGGTTGCGCCACAAATTGACTAGGTATGTGCCGGTTTTCAATGAACGCCTTTAATGTCAGTTTGAATCAATAGGTATGTGGCAGTGCAATGACGAATAAGATCTCTTAAATTTCTCCCATGCTGAGCGGAATCGAAAAAGATCCCAACGGTTCCTCAAGCACAGCAACCCGACGCATTAGCTGGAGCGCCACAAATTAACTAGGTGTGTGCCGCTTTTCAATGAACGCCTCCGATGCCAGTTTGAATAAATAGGTATGTGGCACTGCAATGACGAATGAGATCTCTTAATTTCCTCCCATGCTGAGCAGAATCGAAACAAGATCCCAACGGTTCCTCAAGGACAGCCACCCCACGCATTAGCTGGTTGCGCATCTTATTGTGTGTAATGCGTCATTCCGACATCCAAGTGCAGCTTTATTTAGTCATTCTAGAGTAATTAAAGTACATAATCTCTATAAATATCGTCTCAGTGTCGTCTTTAAATCGGAAATTAGGAATAATATAACCAATCTTAAGAAATTAGCAGAACTAAAGAAAAAAACGTTAAGCTATCTAACAAGACATGGCGAGGAATGGATAGTACCGACACCTCGACTTAAAATTGGACAAGAACGCCTTCACTATATTCTTCCATCTCTTCTTAATGGTTATAGTCTCATTAATTTTAATTTGGTTTCTTGTTCGCGCAAGGAGCTTCGTACTATGTGTTTAAATAACATGGTTTGAGTTTACTAGTGTGCACGTATTGCTGTTTCGTGTATCCTTCAGTGATTACTTGATATACTTATCTGTTTGTTTTTTGTACAAGTTCCAGCACTGCCTCCCTGCTGAATTTTAGGTTTGTAGACTTGTCAAGGTACCCTGGTGTAGCTTTTTTCTGCAACCCCTCCATCTGTACTGTAAGTTGGGAAAATAAAAATAAATTGAAAAGAAATTGAAAATTGAAATTAACTAGGTATCCGCCGCTTTTCAATGAACGCCTTCGACGCCAGTTTGAATAAATAGGTATGTTGCACTGCAATGACGAATGAGATCTCCTAAATTCCTCCCATGCTGAGCGGAATCGAAACAAGATCCCAACGGTTCTTCAAGGACAGCAACCCGACGCATTAGCTGGTTGCATCACAAATGAACTAGGTGTGTGCCGCTTTTCAATGAACGCCTTCGATGCCAGTTTGAATAAATAGGTATGTGGCACTGGAATGACGAATAAGATCTCTTATATTCCTCCCATGCTGAAGGGAACCGAACCAAGATTAGAAAGTTTCCTCAAGGACAGCAACCTGACGCATTATCTGGTTGCGCCACAAATGAAGTAGGTATGTGCCGCTTTTCAATGAACGCCTTCGATGCCAGTTTGAATAAATAGGTATGTGGCATTGCAATGAAGAATAAAATCTCTTAAATTCCTCCCGTGCTGAGCGGAATCTAACGAAGATTCGAAAGGTTCCTCAAGGACAGCAACGTGCCGCATTAGCTGGTTGTTCCACAAACGAACTATGTATGTGCCGCTTTTCAATTAACGCCTTCGATGCCAGTTTGAATAAATAGATATGTGGCACTGCGATGAAGAACAACATCTCTTAAATTCATCCCATGCTGAGCGGAATCGAAACAAGATCCAAACGGTTCCTCAAGGACAGCAACCCGATGCGTTAGCTGGTTGAGCCACAAATTAACTAGGTATGTGCCGCTTTTCAATGAACGCCTTCAATGCCAGTTTGAATAAATAGGTATGTGGCACTGCAATGAGGAATAAGATCTCTTAAGTTCCTCCCATGCTGAGCGGAATCGAACCAAGATTCCAAGGGTTCTCAACGACAGCAACCCGACGCATTAGCTGGTTGCGCCACAAATTAACTAGGTATGTGCTGCTTTTCAATGAACGCCTTCGATGCCAGTTTGAATAAATAGGTAGGTGACGCTGCAATGACGTATAAGATCTCCTAAATTCCTCCCAGCCTGTGCGGAATCGAAACAAGATCCCAACGGTTTCTCAAGGACATCAACCCGACGTATTAGCTGGTTTTATCACAAATTACCTAGGTGTGTCCCGCTTTTGAATGAACGCCTTCGATGGCAGTTTGAATAAATAGGTATGATGCACTGCAATGACAAATAAGATGTCTTAAATTCCTCCCATGCTGAGCGGAATCGAAACAAGATCCAAACGGTTCCTCAAGGACAGCATCCCGACGCATTAGCTGGTTGCACCACAAATTAACTAGGTGTGTGTCGCTTTTCAATGAACGCGTTCGATGCCAGTTTGAATAAATAGGTAGGTGGCACTGCAATGACGAATAAGATCTCTTATTTTCCTCCCATGCTGAGCGGAATCCAACCAAGATTCCAAGGGTTTCTCAAGGACAGCAACCCGGCGCATTAGCTGGTTGCGCCACAAATCAACTAGGTATGTGCCGCTTTTCAATAAACGTCTTCGATGCCCGTTTGAATAAATAGATATGAGCACTGCGATGAAGAATAACATCTCTTAAATTCCTCCCATGCTGAGCGGAATCGAAACAAGATCCCAACGGTTCGTCAAGGCCAGCAACCCGACGGATTAGCTTGTTGCATCACAAATTAACTAGGTGTGTGCCGCTTTTCAATGAACGTCTTCGATGCAAATTTGAATAAATAGGTATATGGCCCTGCAATGACGAATAAGATCTCTCAAATTCCCCCCATGCTGAGCGGAATCGAAACAAGATCGAAACGGTTCCTCAAGGACAGCAACCCGACGCATTAGCTGGTTGCGCCACAAATGAACTAGGTTATATGCCGCTTTGCAATGAACGCCTTCAATGCCAGTTTGAATAAATAGGTATGATGCACTGCAATGACGAATAAGATGTCTTAATTTCCTCCCATGCTGAGCGGAATCGAACGAAGATTCCAAGGGTTCCTCAAGGACAGCAACCCGACGCATTAGATGGTTGCACCACCAATGAACTAGGCATGTGCCGCTTTTCAATGAACGCCTTCGATGTCAGTTTGAATAAATGGGTATGTGGTACTGCAATGACGAATAAGATCTCCTAAATTCCTCCCATGCTGAGCGGAAACGAAACAAGATCCCAACGGTTACTCAAGGACATCAACCCAACGTATTAGCTGGTTTCATCACAAATAACCTAGGTGTGTGCCGCTTTTCAATGAACGCCTTCGATGGCAGTTTGAATAAATAGGTACGTGGCAACGCAATTACGAATAAGATTTCTTAAATTCCTCCTATGCTGAGCGGAATCGAAACAAGATCATAACGGTTCCTCAAGGACAGCAAGCCGACGCATTAGCTGGTTGCACCACAAATTAACTAGGTGTGTGCCGGTTTTCAATGAACGTCTTCGATGCCAATTTGAATAAGTAGGTATATGGCCCTGCAATGACGAATAAGATCTCTTAAATTCCTCCCATGCTGAGCGGAATCGAAACAAGATCCGAGCGGTTCCTCAAGGACAGCAACCCGACGCATTAGCTGGTTGCGCGACAAATGAACTAGGTTATGTGCCGCTTTGCAATGAATGCCTTTGATGCCAGTTTGAATAAATAGGTAAGAGACACTGTAATGACGAATAAGATTTAGTAAATTCCTCCCATGTTGAGCGGAATCGAAACAAGACCCAAACGGTTCCTCAAGGACAGCAACCCGATGCATTAGCTGGTTGCACCACAAATTAACTAGGTGTGTGTCGCTTTTCAATGAACGCGTTCGATGGCAGTTTGAATAAATAGGTAGGTGGCACTGCAATGACGAATAAGATCTCTTAATTTCCTCCCATGCTGAGCGGAATCCAACCAAGATTCCAAGGTTTCCTCAAGGACAGCAACCCGACGCATTAGCTGGTTGCGCAACAAAATAACTAGGTATGTGCCGCTCTTCAATAAACGCCTTCGATGCCAGTTTGAATAAATAGGTATGCGGCACTGCAATGACGAATAAGATCTCTTGAATTCCTCCTATGCTGAGCGGAATCTAAACAAGATCCCAACGGTCCCTCAAGGACAGCAACGCGACGCATTAGCTGGTTGCGCAACAAAATAACTAGGTATGTGCCGCTTTTCAATGAACGCCTTTGATGCCATTTCGAATAAATAGGTATCTGGCACTGCAATGACGAATAAGATCTCTTAAATTCCTCCCATGCTGAGCGGAATCGAAACAAGATCCCAACGGTCCCTCAAGGACAGCAACGCGTCGCATTAGCTGATTGCGCAACAAAATAACTACGTATGTGCCGCTTTTCAATGAACGCCTTTGATGTCAGTTTGAATCAATAGGTATGTGGCACTGCAATGACGCATAAGATCTCTTAAATTTCTCCCATGCTGAGCGGAAGCGAAAAAGATCCCAATGGTTGCTCAAGGAGAGCAACCCGACGCATTAGCTGGTGTGCCACAAATTAACTAGGTGTGTGCCGCTTTTCAATGACACCCCAATGCCAGTTTGAATAAATAGGTATGTGCCACTGCAATGACGAATGAGATCTCTTAAATTCCTCCCATGCTGAACGGAATCGAAACAAGATCCGAACGGTTCCTCAAGGACAGCGACCCGACGCATTAGCTGTTGCGCCGCAAAAGAACAAGGTATGGGCCGCTTTTCAATGAACGCCTTCGATGCCAGTTTGAATAAATAGGTATGTGGGACTGCAATGACAATTAAGATGTCTTAAATTCTTCCCATGTTGAGCGGAATCGAACCAAGATCCCAAGGGTTCTCAAGGACAGCAACCCTACCCATTAGCTGGTTGCGCCAAAAATTAACTAGGTATGGGCCGCTTTTCAATGAACGCCTTCGATGCCAGATTGAAAAAAATAGGTATGTGGCACTGCATTGACGAATAAGATCTCTTAAATTTCTCCCATGCTGAGCGGAATCGAACCAAGATTCCAAGGGTTACTCAAGGACAGCAACCCGACGCATTAGCTGGTTGCGCCACAAATGAACTAGCTATGGGCCGCTTTTCAATGAACGCCTTCGATGCCAGTTTGAATAAATAGGTATGTGGCACTGTAATGACGAATAAGATCTCTTAAATTCCTCCCATGCGTAGCGGTATCGAACCAAGATTCCAAGGGTTCCTCAAGAACAGCAACCCGACCCATTAGTTGGTTGCACCACAAATGAACTAGGTATGTGTCGCTTTTCAATGAACGCCTTCGATGCCAGTTTGAATGAATAGTTGTGTGGCACTGCAATGACGATAAAGATCTCTGAAATTCCTCCCATGCTGAGCCGAATCGAAACAAGATCCCAGCGGTTCCTCCGGGGCAGCAACCCGACGCATTAGCTGGCTGCACCACAAATTAACTAGGTGTGTGCCGCTTTTCAATGAACGACTTCGATGCCAGTTTGAGAAATAGGTATGCGGCACTGCAACGACGAATAAGGCCTCTTAAATTCCTCCCATGCTGAGCGGAATCGAAACAAGGTTCCAAGGGTTCCTCAAGAACAGCAACCCGACGCAGTACCTGGTTGCGCCAAAAATGAACTAGGTATGCGCCGTTTTCAATGAACGCCTTCGATGCCAGTTTGAATAAATAGGTATGCGGCACTGCAATGACGAATAAGATCTCTTAAATTCCTCCCATGCTGAGAGGAATCTGAACAAGATCGCAACGGTTCCTCAAGGACAGCAACCCGACGCCTTAGCTGGTTGCATCACAAATGAACTACGTGTGTGGGGCTTTTCAATGAACGCCTTCGATGCCAGTTTGACTAAATAGGTATGTGGTACTACAATGACGAATAGGATCTCTTAAGCTTCTCTCATGCTGAGCGGAATCGAAAAAGATCCCAACGGTTCCTCAAGGACAGCAACCCAACGCATTAGCTGGTGCGCCACAAATTAACTAGGTGTGTGCCGCATTTCAATGAACGCCTCCGATGCCAGTTTGAATCAATAGGTATGAGGCACTGCAATGACGAAAGAGATCTCTTAAATTCCTCCCATGCTGAGCGGAATCGGAACAAGATCGCAACGGTTCCTCAAGGACAACAACCCGACGCATGAGCTGGTTGCATCTTAAATGAACTTGGTGTGTGCCGCTTTTCAATGAACGCCTTCGATGCCAGTTTGACTAAATGGGTATGTGGCACTGCAATGACGAATAAGATCTCTTAAATTCCTCCCATGCTGAGGGGAATCGAACCAAGATTCCAAGGGTTCCTCAAGAACAGCAGCCGGACGCATCAGCTGGTTGTGTCACAAATGAACTAGGTATGTGCAGTTTTCAATGAACGCCTTCGATGCCAGTTTGAATAAATAGGTATGTGGCACTGCAATGACGAATGAGATCACTTAAATTCCTTCCATGCTGAGCGGAATCGGAACAAGATTCCAAGGGTTACTCAAGGACAGCAAAACGACGCATTAGGTGGTTGCGCCACAAATGAACTAGCTATGTGCCGCTATTCAATGAACGCCTTCGATGCCAGTTTGAATAAATAGGTATGTGGCACTGCAGTGACGAATAAGATCTCTTAAATTCCTCCCATGCTGAGGGGTATCGAACCAAGATTCGAAAGGTTCCTCAAGGACAACAACCCTACGCATTAGCTGGCTGCGCAACAAATGAACTAGGTATGGGACGCTTTTCAAAGAACGCCTTCGATGCCAGTTTGAATAAATAGGTATGTGGGACTGCAATGACCAATAAGATCTCTTAAATTCCTCCCATGCTGAGCGGTATCGAACCAAGATTCCAAGGGTACCTCAAGGAGAGCGACCCGACGTATTAGCTGGTTGCGCCACAAATGAACTAGGTATGTGCCGCTTTTTAATGAACGCCTTCTATGCCAGTTTGAATAAATAGGTATGTGGCACTGCAATGACGAATGAGATCACTTAAATTCTTCCCATGTTGAGCGGAATCGAACCAAGATTCCAAGGGTTCTCAAGGACAGCAACCCTACGCATTAGCTGGTTGCACCACAAATTAACTAGGTATGGGCCGTTTTTCAATGAACGCCTTCGATGCCAGTTTGAGTTAATAGGTATGTGACACCGCAATGACGAATAAGATCTCCTAAATTCCTCCCATGCTGAGCGGAGTCGAACCAAGATTCCAAGGGTTCCTCAAGGACAGCAACCCGACGCATTAGCTGGTTGCGCCACAAATGAACTAGGTGTGTGCCGCTTTTCAATGAACACCTCCGATGCCAATTTGAATAAATAGGTATGTGGCACTGCAATGACGAATGAGATCTCTTAAATTCCTCCAAAGCTCAGCGGTATCGAACCAAGATTCCAAGGGTTCCTCAAGGAGAGCAACCCGTCGCATTAGCTGGTTGCACCACAAATTAACTAGGTATGTGCAGTTTTTCAATGAACGCCTTCGATGCCAGTTTGAGTTAATAGGTATGTGACACCGCAATGACGAATAAGATCTCCTAAATTCCTCCCATGCTGAGCTGAATCGAACCAAGATCCCAAGGGTTCTCAAGGACAGCAACCCTACCCATTAGCTGGTTGCGCCACAAATTAACTAGATATGTGCCGCTTTTCAATGAACGCCTTCGATGCCAGTTTGAATCAATAGGTATGAGGCACTGCAATGACGAAAGAGATCTCTTAAATTCCTCCCATGCTGAGCGGAATCGGAACAAGATCGCAACGGTTCCTCAAGGACAACAACCCGACGCATGAGCTGGTTGCATCTTAAATGAACTTGGTGTGTGCCGCTTTTCAATGAACGCCTTCGATGCCAGTTTGACTAAATGGGTATGTGGCACTGCAATGACGAATAAGATCTCTTAAATTCCTCCCATGCTGAGGGGAATCGAACCAAGATTCCAAGGGTTCCTCAAGAACAGAAGCCGGACGCATCAGCTGGTTGTGTCACAAATGAACTAGGTATGTGCAGTTTTCAATGAACGCCTTCGATGCCAGTTTGAATAAATAGGTATGTGGCACTGCAATGACGAATGAGATCACTTAAATTCCTTCCATGCTGAGCGGAATCGGAACAAGATTCCAAGGGTTACTCAAGGACAGCAAAACGACGCATTAGGTGGTTGCGCCACAAATGAACTAGCTATGTGCCGCTATTCAATGAACGCCTTCGATGCCAGTTTGAATAAATAGGTATGTGGCACTGCAGTGACGAATAAGATCTCTTAAATTCCTCCCATGCTGAGGGGTATCGAACCAAGATTCGAAAGGTTCCTCAAGGACAACAACCCTACGCATTAGCTGGCTGCGCAACAAATGAACTAGGTATGGGACGCTTTTCAAAGAACGCCTTCGATGCCAGTTTGAATAAATAGGTATGTGGGACTGCAATGACCAATAAGATCTCTTAAATTCCTCCCATGCTGAGCGGTATCGAACCAAGATTCCAAGGGTACCTCAAGGAGAGCGACCCGACGTATTAGCTGGTTGCGCCACAAATGAACTAGGTATGTGCCGCTTTTTAATGAACGCCTTCTATGCCAGTTTGAATAAATAGGTATGTGGCACTGCAATGACGAATGAGATCACTTAAATTCTTCCCATGTTGAGCGGAATCGAACCAAGATTCCAAGGGTTCTCAAGGACAGCAACCCTACGCATTAGCTGGTTGCACCACAAATTAACTAGGTATGGGCCGTTTTTCAATGAACGCCTTCGATGCCAGTTTGAGTTAATAGGTATGTGACACCGCAATGACGAATAAGATCTCCTAAATTCCTCCCATGCTGAGCGGAGTCGAACCAAGATTCCAAGGGTTCCTCAAGGACAGCAACCCGACGCATTAGCTGGTTGCGCCACAAATGAACTAGGTGTGTGCCGCTTTTCAATGAACACCTCCGATGCCAATTTGAATAAATAGGTATGTGGCACTGCAATGACGAATGAGATCTCTTAAATTCCTCCAAAGCTCAGCGGTATCGAACCAAGATTCCAAGGGTTCCTCAAGGAGAGCAACCCGTCGCATTAGCTGGTTGCACCACAAATTAACTAGGTATGTGCAGTTTTTCAATGAACGCCTTCGATGCCAGTTTGAGTTAATAGGTATGTGACACCGCAATGACGAATAAGATCTCCTAAATTCCTCCCATGCTGAGCTGAATCGAACCAAGATCCCAAGGGTTCTCAAGGACAGCAACCCTACCCATTAGCTGGTTGCGCCACAAATTAACTAGATATGTGCCGCTTTTCAATGAACGCCTTCGATGCCAGTTTGAATAAATAGGTATGTGGAACTGCAATGACGAATCAGATCTCTTAAATTCCTCCCATGCTGAGCGGAATCGAACCAAGATTCCAAGGTTTACTCAAGGACAGCAACCCGACGCATTAGCTAGTTGCGCCACAAATGAACTAGCTATGTGCCGCTTTTCAATGAACGCCTTCGATGCCAGTTTGAATAAATAGGTATGCGGCCCTGCAATGACGAATAAGATCTCTTAAATTTCTCCCATGCTGAGCGGAATCGAAAAAGAACCCAATGCTACCTCAAGGACAGCAACCCGACGCATTAGCTGGTGCGCCACAAATTAACTACGTGTGTGCAGCTTTTCAGTGAACGCTTCCGATGCCAGTATATAAATAGGTAGGTGGCACTGCAATGACGAATGAGATCTCTTAATTTCCTCCCATACTGAGCGGAATCGAAACAAGATCACAACGGTTCCTCAAGGACAGCAACTGGACGCATTAGCTGGTTGCATCACAAATGAACTAGGTGTGTGCCGCTTTTCAATGAACGCCTTCGATGCCAGTTTGAATAAATAGGTATGTGGCAATGCAATGACGAATAAGATCTCTTAAGTTCCTCCCATGCTGAGGGGAATCGAACCAAATTTCGAAAGGTTCCTCAAGGACAGCAACCCGACGTATTAGCTGGTTGCGCCACAAATGAACTATGTATGTGCCGCTTTTCAATGAACGCCTTCGATGCCAGTTTGAATAGATAGGTATGTGGCACTGCAATGACGGATAAGATCTCTTAAATTCCTCCCTTGCTGAGCGGAATCAAAACAAGATCCTAATGGTCCCTCAAGGACAGCAACCCGACGCATTAGCTGGTTTTGCAGTATATTAACAAGGTATGTGCCGCTTTTCAATGAACGCCTTCGATGCCATGTCGAATAAATAGTTATGTGGCACTGCAATGACGAATAAGATCTCTTGAATTTCTCCCATGCTGAGCGGAATCGAAACAAGATCCCAACGGTTGCTCAAGGAGAGCAACCCAACGCATTAGCTGGTGTGCCACAACTTTACTAGGTGTGTGCCGCTTTTCAATGAACGCCTTCGATGCCATTTTGAATAAATAGGTATGTGGCACTGCAATGACGAATAAGATCTCTTAAATTCCTCCCATGCTGAGCGGAATCGAAACAAGATCCCAACGGTCCCTCAAGGACAGCAACGCGACGCAATAGCTGGTTGCGCAACAATATACCTAGGTATGTGCCGATTTTCAATGAACGCCTTTGATGTCAGTTTGAATCAATAGGTATGTGGCACTGCAACGACGAATAAGATCTCTTAAATTTCTCCCATGCTGAGCGGAATCGAAAAAGATCCCAACGGTTGCTCAAGGAGAGCAACCCGACGCATTAGCTGGTGTGCCACAAATTTACTAGGTGTGTGCCGCTTTCAATGAACGCCCCAATGACAGTTTGAATAAACAGGTATGTGGCACTGCAATGACGAATGAGATCTCTTGAATTCCTCCCATGCTGAGCGGAATCGAAACAAGATCCGAACGGTTCCTCAAGGACAGCAACCCGACGCATTAGCTGGTTGTGCCACAAATGAACAAGGTATGGGCCGCTTTTCAATGAACGCCTTCGATGCCAGTTTGAATAAATAGGTATGTGGGACTGCAATGACGATAAGGATCTCTTAAATTCTTCCCATGCTGAGCGCAATCAAACCAAGATTCAAAGGGTTCTCAAGGACAGCAACCCGACGCATTAGCTGGTTGCGCCACAAATGAATTAGGTATGGGACGCTTTTCAAAGAACGCCTGCGATGCCAGTTTGAATAAATAGGTATGTTGGACTTCAATGACCAATAAGATCTCTTAAATTCTTCCCATGTGGAGCTGAATCGAACCAAGATCCCAAGGTTTCCTCAAGGACAGCAACCCGACGCATTAGCTAGTTGCGCCACAAATGAACTAGCTATGTGCCGCTTTTCAATGAACGCCTTCGATGCCAGTTTGAATAAATAGGTATGCGGCACTGCAATGACGAAAAAGATCTCTTAATTTCCTCCCATGCTTAGCGGAATCCAAACAAGATCCCAACGGTCCCTCAAGGACAGCCACCCCACGCATTAGCTGGTTGCGCATCATATTAACTAGGTATCCGCCGCTTTTCAATGAACGCCTTCGACGCCAGTTTGATTAAATAGGTATGTGGCACTGCAATGACCAATAAGATCCCTTAAATTTCTCCCATGCTGAGCGGAATCAAAAAAGAACCCAATGCTTCCTCAAGGACAGCAACCCGACGCATTAGCTGGTGCGCCACAAATTAACTACGTGTGTGCAGCTTTTCAGTGAACGCTTCCGATGCCAGTATATAAATAGGTAGCTGGCACTGCAATGACGAATGAGATCTCTTAATTTCCTCCCATACTGAGCGGAATCGAAACAAGATCACAACGGTTCCTCAAGGACAGCAACTCGACGCATTAGTTGGTTGCATCACAAATGAACTAGGTGTGTGCCGCTTTTCAATGAACGCCTTCGATGCCAGTTTGAATAGATAGGTATGTGGCACTGCAATGACGGATAAGATCTCTTAAATTCCTCCCATGCTGAGCGGAATCAAAACAAGATCCCAATGGTCCCTCAAGGACAGCAACCCGACGCATTAGCTGGTTTTGCAGTATATTAACAAGGTATGTGCCGCTTTTCAATGAACGCCTTCGATGCCATTTCGAATAAATAGTTATGTGGCACTGCAATGACGAATAAGATCTCTTGAATTTCTCCCATGCTGAGCGGAATCGAAACAAGATCCCAATGGTCCCTCAAGGACAGCAACGCGACGCATTAGCTGGTTGCACAACAAAATAACTAGGTATGTGCGGCTTTTCAATGAACGCCTTTGATGTCAGTTTGAATCAATAGGTATGTGGCACTGCAATGACGAATAAGATCTCTTAAATTTCTCCCATGCTGAGCGGAATCGAAAAAGATCCCAACGGTTGCTCAAGGAGAGCCACCCAACGCATTAGCTGGTGTGCCACAACTTTACTAGGTGTGTGCCGCTTTTCAATGAACGCCTTCGATGCCATTTAGAATAAATAGGTATGTGGCACTGCAATGACGAATAAGATCTCTTAAATTCCTCCCATGCTGAGCGGAATCGAAACAAGATTCCAACGGTCCCTCAAGGACAGCAACGCGACGCAATAGCTGGTTGCGCAACAATATACCTAGGTATGTGCCGCTTTTCAATGAACGCCTTTGATGTCAGTTTGAATCAATAGGTATGTGGCACTGCAATGACGAATAAGATCTCTTAAATTTCTCCCATGCTGAGCGGAATCGAAAAAGATCCCAACGGTTGCTCAAGGAGAGCAACCCGACGCATTTGCTGGTGTGCCACAAATTTACTAGGTGTGTGCCGCTTTCAATGAAAGCCCCAATGCCAGTTTGAATAAACAGGTATGTGGCACTGCAATGACGAATGAGATCTCTTGAATTCCTCCCATGCGAACGGAATCGAAACAAGATCCGAACGGTTCCTCAAGGACAGCAACCCGACGCATTAGCTGGTTGTGCCACAAATGAACAAGGTATGGGCCGCTTTTCAATGAACGCCTTCGATGCCAGTTTGAATAAATAGGTATGTGGGACTGCAATGACGATTAAGATCTCTTAAATTCTTCCCATGCTGAGCGTAATTGAACCAAGATTCAAAGGGTTCTCAAGCACAGCAACCCGACGCATTAGCTGGTTGCGCCACAAATGAATTAGGTATGGGACGCTTTTCAAGGAACGCCTGCGATGCCAGTTTGAATAAATAGGTATGTTGGACTGCAATGACCAATAAGATCTCTTAAATTCTTCCCATGTTGAGCTGAATCGAATCAAGATCCCAAGGTTTACTCAAGGACAGCAACCCGACGCATTAGCTAGTTGCGCCACAAATGAACTAGCTATGTGCCGCTTTTCAATGAACGCCTTCGATGCCAGTTTGAATAAATAGGTAAGCGGCACTGCAATGACGAATAAGATCTCTTAATTTCCTCCCATGCTTAGCGGAATCCAAACAAGATCCCAACGGTCCCTCAAGGACAGCCACCCCACGCATTAGCTAGTTGCGCATCATATTAACTAGGTATCCGCCACTTTTCAATGAACGCCTTCGACGCCAGTTTGATTAAATAGGTATGTGGCACTGCAATGACGAATAAGATCTCTTAAATTTCTCCCATGCTGAGCGGAATCGAAAAAGAACCTAATGCTTCCTCAAGGACAACAACCCGACGCATTAGCTGGTGCGCCACAAATTAACTACGTGTGTGCAGCTTTTCAGTGA
The DNA here is from genome assembly GCF_050947875.1 of Dermacentor variabilis. Taxonomy (NCBI): domain Eukaryota; kingdom Metazoa; phylum Arthropoda; class Arachnida; order Ixodida; family Ixodidae; genus Dermacentor; species Dermacentor variabilis. Next base: position 28,240,774 of record NC_134573.1, on the reverse strand, counting down.
ACGCTTCCGATGCCAGTATATAAATAGGTAGGTGGCACTGCAATGACGAATGAGATCTCTTAATTTCCTCCCATACTGAGCGGAATCGAAACAAGATCACAACGGTTCCTCAAGGACAGCAACTCGACGCATTAGCTGGTTGCATCGCAAATGAACTAGGTGTGTGCCGCTTTTCAATGAACGCCTTCGATGCCAGTTTGAATAAATAGGTATGTGGCAATGCAATGACGAATAAGATCTCTTAAATTTCTCCCATGCTGAGGGGAATCGAACCAAACTTCGAAAGGTTCCTCAAGGACAGCAACCCGACGTATTAGCTGGTTGCGCCACAAATGAACTAGGTATGTGCCGCTTTTCAATGAACGCCTTCGATGCCAGTTTGAATAAATAGGTAGGTGGCACTGCAATGACGAATAAGATCTCTTAAATTCCTCCCATGCTCAGCGGAATCGAGCCAATATTCCAAGGGTTCCTCAAGGACAGCAACCCGACGCATTAGATGGTTGCACCACCAATGGGCTAGGTATGTGCCGCTTTTCCATGAACGCCTTCGATGCCAGTTTGAATAAATAGGTATGTGGCACTGCAATGACGAATAAGATCTCTCCAATTCCTCCCATGCTGAGCGGAATCGAAACAAGATTCCGACGGTTCCTCAAGAACAGCATCCCGGCGCATTAGCTGGTTGCGCAACAAATGAACTAGGTGTGTGCCGCTTTTCAATGAGCGCCTATCATGCCATCGCGTTAGCGAGTTGCGCCATGAAAGCTCTGGACGTATGTGCCGCTCTTCAATGAACCTCTTGCCAACTTGAGTCACTCAGTATGTGCCACTGCGTGTGCGGTCAAACAAGGAAACAATTCTCAACGTTTGCAGGCACCGGCGCCCCACGCCTTCTCCTCTCGGAGGTCACGCGCGCATTTTTCGGCTGTGCCACCAGATGGCAAGGCGTGTCCAGAAATAAGTGCGAGAGAAGCCCCGTTGCGGCACGATAACTAGAATAGCGCTCGCATGCAATAATTTCGGCGGCCAAGCGCAGGCATTGCAGCAGCTCCCGTATACACTCTTAAGCAAAATTGTCCCCTTTTGCCGCACAACAACAATCGTTATCTGTCTTCCGCATTTCCTTTCCTTTGAGGTTGCGCGCCCGGTAGTTTCCAGCAACGAAGAGCATGCGCGTTATCAGCATGACATAGTATTCCTGACAAGAAAGTAGCCGGCGCGGCGTTTTCAAGAAAGGAAACGCAAGCTAGGCAGATGACGATTATTTTTTTATGGAAAAGATACACCCCAAAGGGTGTAACTTTACCGAAGAGTGTATGGCGCCGACTGTTCTTAGAGATGCGCCAAATGAGAGTCCCGCTGCATTAAACGCGTAATACATACCAGCAAGCAACAGAATGCCAATAAAGAAAGGCGTCAGGCAGGGAGATACGATATCTCCAATGCTATTCACAGCGTGTTTACAGGAGGTATTCAGAGACCTGGATTGGGAAGAATTGGGGATAAACGTTAATGGAGAATACCTTAGTAACTTGCGATTCACTGATGATATTGCCTTGCTTAGTAACTCAGGGGACCAATTGCAATGCATGCTCACTGACCTGGAGAGGCAAAGCAGAAGAGTGGGTCTAAAAATTAATCTGCAGAAAACTAAAGTAATGCTTAACAGTCTCGGGAGAGAACAGCAATTTACAATAGGCAGCGAGGCACTGGAAGTCGTAAGGGAATACATCTACTTAGGGCAGGTAGTGACGGCGGATCCGGATCATGAGACGGAAATAATCAGAAGAATAAGAATGGGCTGGGGTGCGTTTGGCAGGCATTCCCAAATCATGAACAGCAGGTTGCCAATATCCCTCAAGAGAAAAGTATATAATAGCTGTGTCTTACCAGTACTCACCTACGGGGCAGAAACCTGGAGGCTTACTAGAAGGGTTCTACTCAAATTGAGGACGACACAACGAGCTATGGAAAGAATAATGATAGGTGTAACGTTAAGGGATAAGAAAAGAGCAGATTGGGTGAGGGAACAAACGCGAGTTAATGACATCTTAGTTGAAATCAAGAAAAAGAAATGGGCATGGGCAGGACATGTAATGAGGAGGGAAGATAACCGATGGTCATTAAGGGTTACGGATTGGATCCCAAGGGAAGGGAAGCGTAGCAGGGGACGGCAGAAAGTTAGGTGGGCGGATGAGATTAAGAAGTTTGCAGGGACGGCATGGCCACAATTAGTACATGACCGGAGTTGTTGGAGAAGTATGGGAGAGGCCTTTGCCCTGCAGTGGGCGTAACCAGGCTGATGATGATGGTGATGACATACCTCGTTCCTATGGTAGCAATGGGTTGTGTCACTACATTGATTAAATGCTTGCGCATTACTGTCAACAGTCATGACATGGGTTCTGCCGCAACTTTTTTCATCTGCTTCCGCTAATGACCATGTACTCATCTGTCTCTCTAGGAATCTACATGTGGAACTCATATCTTTCAATAGTAATCAAGTGCAGTGATTTTATGGCGCACTTTCTCCTATCCAGCTACCTAAGTGTGCTTCTACAAAGCACTAATACTCCCTGAACTCGAATATGCATGTGCGATATGGCAGTCCAGGCATTGTTCCTGGACGAACGTTTCTGATCCCATAAGAAACCCGCCATCAGTACTATAGTGTCCATTTATTCTTTTTTTTCTTGCCGGCACCTAATCTATGAAATTAATCCTCGATGTACCTGACTTCGTATTGTGGCGTAAAAATTTCCATGTACGCCCTTCGGCAACATTTATTATAGACTATCCCGGCTGTATTCATATAGGAGGTTACAGCCGGGATAGTCTATAATAAATGTTGCCGAAGGGCTTGCATGGAAATTTTTACGCCACAATACGAAGTCAGGTACATCGAGGATTAATTTCATAGATTAGGTGCCGGCAGGCCGCCATTGGAATCTGAACCTGGCAATGTTTAACGTTAGAACGCTATCTAGCGAGGCGAGTCTAGCAGTGTCATTGGAGGAATTAGACGGTAGTAAATGGGATATAATAGGGCTCAGTGAGGTTAGGAGGACAAAAGAAGCATATACAGTGCTAAAAAGCGGGCATGTACTGTGTTACCGGGGCCTAGCAGAGACACGAGCACTAGGAGTCGGATTCCTGATTAATAAGGAAATATCTGGTAACATACAGGAATTCTATAGCATTAACGAGAGGGTGGCAGGTCTTGTTGTGAAGCTTAATAAGAGGTACAAATTGAAGGTGGTACAAGTCTATGCCCCTACATGCAGTCATGATGACCAGGAAGTCGAAAGCTTTTATGAAGACGTGGAATCGGCGATGGGTAAAGTCAAAACAAAATACACTATACTGATGGGCAACTTCAATGCCAGGGTAGGCAAGAAGCAGGCTGGAGACAAGTCAGTGGGGGAATATGGCATAGGCTCTAGGAATACCAGAGGAGAATTATTAGTAGAGTTTGCAGAACAGAATAATATGCGGATAATGAACACCTTTTTCCGGAAGCGGGTTAGTCGAAAGTGGACGTGGAGGAGCCCGAATGGTGAGACTAGAAATGAAATCGACTTCATACTCTGCGCGAACCCTGGCATCATACAAGATGTAGACGTGCTCGGCAAGGTCCGCTGCAGTGACCATAGAATGGTAAGAACTCGAATTAGCCTAGACTTGAGGAGGGAACGGAAGAAATTGGTACACAAGAAGCCAATCAATGAGTTAGCGGTAAGAGCGAAACTAGAGGAATTCCGGATCAAGCTACAGAACAGGTACTCGGCTTTAACTCAGGAAGAGGACCTTAGTGTTGCAGCAATGAACGACAATCTCATGGTCATCATTAAGGAGTGCGCAATAGAAGTCGGTGGTAACGCCGTTATACAGGAAACCAGTAAGCTATCGCAGGAGACGAAAGATCTGATCAAGAAACGCCAATGTATGAAAGCCTCTAACCCTACAGCTAGAATAGAACTGGCAGAACTTTCTAAGTTAATCAACAAGCGTAAGACAGCGGACATCAGAAACTATAATATGGATAGAATTGAACAGGCTCTCAGGAACGGAGGAAGCCTAAAAACAGTGAAGAAGAAACTAGGAATAGGCAAGAATCAGACGTGTGCGTTAAGAGACAAAGCCAGAAATATCGTTACTAATATGGATGAGATAGTTCAAGTGGCTGAGGAGTTCTATAGAGATTTATACAGTACCAGTGGTACCCACGACGATAGTGGAAGAGAGAATAGGCTAGAAGAATTCGAAATCCCACAGGTAACGCCTGAAGAAGTAAAGAAAGCCTTAGGAGCTATGCAAAGGGGGAAGGCAGCTGGGGAGGATCAGGTAACAGCAGATTTGTTGAAGGATGGTGGTCAGATTGTTCTAGAGAAACTGGCCACCCTGTATACGCAATGCCTCATAACCTCGAGCGTACCGGAATCTTGGAAGAACGCTAACATAATCCTAATCCATAAGAACGGGGACGCCAAAGACTTGAAAAATTAGAGACCGATCAGCTTACTGTCCGTTGCCTACAAAGTATTTACTAAGGTAATCGCAAATAGAATCAGAAACACCTTAGACTTCTGTCAACCAAAGGACCAGGCAGGATTACGTAAAGGCTACTCAACAATAGACCATATTCACACTGTCAATCAAGTGATAGAGAAATGTGCAGAATATAACCAACCCTTATATATAGCTTTCATTGATTACGAGAAAGCGTTTGATTCAGTCGAAACCTCAGCAGTCATGGAGGCATTACGGAATCAGGGTGTAGATGAGCCATATGTAAAAATACTGGAAGATATCTATAGCGGCTCCTCAGCCACCGTAGTCCTCCACAAAGAAAGTAACAAAATCCCTATAAAGAAAGGCGTCAGACAGGGAGATACGATATCTCCAATGCTATTCACAGCATGTTTACAGGAGGTATTCAGAGGCCTGGAGTGGGAAGAATTGGGGATAAAAGTTGATGGAGAATACCTTAGCAACTTGCGATTCGCTGATGATATTGCCTTGCTTAGTAACTCAGGAGACCAATTGCAATGCATGCTCACTGACCTGGAGAGGCAAAGCAGAAGGGTGGGTCTGAAAATTAATTTGCAGAAAACTAAAGTATTGTTTAACAATCTCGGACGAGAACAGCAGTTTACGATAGGTAGCGAAGCACTGGAAGTGGTAAGGGAATACATCTACTTAGGGCAGGTAGTGACCACGGATCCGGATCATGAGACTGAAATAACCAGAAGAATAAGAATGGGCTGGAGTGCGTTTGGCAGGCATTCTCAAATCATGAACAGCAGGTTACCACTATCCCTCAAAAGGAAAGTGTATAACAGCTGTGTGTTACCAGTACTCACATATGGGGCAGAAACCTGGAGGCTTACGAAAAGGGTTCTGCTGAAATTGAGGACGACGCAACGAGCTATGGAAAGAAGAATGATGGGTGTAACGTTAAGGGATAAGAAAAGAGCAGATTGGGTGAGGCAACAAACGCGGGTAAACGACATCTTAGTTGAAATCAAGAAAAAGAAATGGGCATGGGCAGGACATGTAATGAGGAGGGAAGATAACCGATGGTCATTAAGGGTTACGGACTGGATTCCAAGGGAAGGGAAGCGTAGCAGGGGGCGGCAGAAAGTTAGGTGGGCGGATGAAATTAAGACGTTTGCAGGGACAACATGGCCACAATTAGTACATGACCGGGGTAGTTGGAGAAGTATGGGAGAGGTCTTTGCCCTGCAGTGGGCGTAACTAGGCTGATGATGATGATGATGATGATGATGATGATGATGATCCCGGCTGTCAATGAGCAACTTGTGCTTCGTACGTCTTAAATATTTTGTCACGCGTTCATCATCAGTTTATGTTTCAGTAGAGCTGAAATTATGGTTAGTTGGTTAGTCATAATTGCCAAATGCCAGCGCGTAAAAGAATACAAGGGACGGACGTAAAGACAAAAACACAGCGGTTTGTATGTCACAGCGTAGCTCGAGGACTTACTCGCCAACCAAGTGAGCCGTCCCAGCCGAGAACGAGAGGAGACCGCATGGTCAGCTAGAGAGAAATCACCGACTACAATCGGCTGGGTAGGGCCCCGTACGCAACAGCTCATTCCGAGCTAACCAATAAACAGGCGGTGGCCTGGCGCCTCCTGCAAACAAACATGTATCCCAACCCGTTGGTTGCAGCGAGTTCTTTCCAGGACAATACAATGATCAATGCAAATTTTCTAAGGGCAGGGTGGATATGCCACGTATTTTATGGCTTTGCTCGAAGGTATTGAGGGCCGCAAAATTCAAAACCGGCAGCAGTGGGCAGATAGATGTATACGCTACGCCTTTCTATATGACATGCGGCATATGCAGGTTATATTGCCACACCATTCTATCACTAACGTGGCTAATACCTTGCCTTACATTCTTGAGAAAGTTATTTCTCGAAATTTTGAAAATGACCCTGCCGCTCTGCGGAAACCAGGTCCGGGCCGTCCAGCTAGCTGAGGCAGCTGCTGAGACAGACGCGATCTCGGCCGCCTGCTAGGCGGAGAGAGGCTGCGTCCGCTCCCGTCTTTAGGCTCGTTCCTTGCTCTTTTAGGCGCTGGCATTTGATGACCATCAATTCAAGATTGGAGCGCCGACTTGCTGCTCGGGTGCCTACATCAACTCATTCATCCCGCGCGCCAGTACAGTTTAACCAGCTCCCGGCATCCATCGCTGCTACCACCGGCAGTACCAACTTTAAGATAGCATGCCACGACCATGTCTTGTCATCCCTTTCCTCTCTGCAATGACCTTTGAGCATTGAGAGTTTAGACAATAATTAATTATGAGCTACCTACTGAATAAGTTATTTATAGGCATCTCATATAAACCACAAGTCAAATCAAGCTTTATTTTCTTTTGAGAGAGGAGGAGGCGGGACTAGAAGCCGTGAGTACGGCTTGGCAGTGGTCCCTGCCCCCTTATTTCGGCATGACAGAGTAGATAGATGATATACAACTGATTACATTGCACGTAACATAGAACATACATTTGTTTTTGGAATAAAATTAAATACAAGCATAAATACCTGTCAGAATACAGAAAGAAATTAAGCTTTCCTAACACAACTGAAATAATAATATAAATTCAACTATAATATAGTTCTTGACATCACATAAATAATAGATGTTATGTCTGATACTTATCCTTTAGACATTGTCGATAAGAAAAGTCTGATCTCATTGTTTGAGTAAAAGAACGGGTCAAATGATTCTTGATGGAACTCATTTAATAAATGTGGGAATGTATAGGATAAAGATTTTTATTATAGTTAGCTCGTGGGGTTGGTACAAACCATAATTCTTTGTTTCTCGTTTGAAGTATACTTTTATTTGAACGTAGGTTTGCAAGGTCAGTTATCTGTGTATTGCTGTGCTTGATAGACGCTTTATACCACAGCAATTATCTATTATCATAGAGTTGATGCACAGGAGAAATATTACATTGTACAAGCAACTCTTTAGTGTGCTCATTATAAGGCAAATTTGCGATACATCTTATAGCTTTTTTTTAAATTATAGGGTTTTACGTGCGAAAACCACTTTCTGATTATGAGGCACGCCGTAGTGGAGGATTCCGGAAATTTCGACCACCTGGGGTTCTTTAACGTGCATATAGCTTACTTTTGTAATATAAGTATTTTAACCTTGTTAGTCATACCTGTTGTACCCCATACAAGATGACAATACTGAAGCCAGGAAAGCACCAATGAATTGCGGAGTAAAATTTTAATCTTTACAGGGAGTATATTTCTTAGTCTAGTAAATATACAAACTGCTGAAGAAACTTTAGAACAGAGGTACTCTACGTGTTCGTTCCAAGTTAAATCTCTTGAGAAGAAAACGCCCAGGATGTTAATATTATCAACAACTTCTATTTTCTCATTACCCATGCTTATATTATTCAATCTGGGGATAGTTTTGCCCTTAGGTGCATATAGGACAACTTTTGTTTCATTATAGTTTTGTTTAAGGATATTAGCATCAGCCCTTCTTTTTTGCAAGCGCACTGTTGGTTTTGCGTTCAATACCAGCCGTCGACATACCCGTAATAAGAACAGACGGGTCATCAGCGTAAGAAATAAATTGGGCGTCCTTGTAGCAGAATACAATGTCATTTACACAAACTGTGAGAAGGAGTGGCCCCAAAATGTTGCCTTGAGGTACTCCAGCAAGTATTGACTGTAAGAATAATCTGTTATTGCATTCATCGATATATTGAGTTCTTTGGGCAAGGTACGATTTTATTACATCGTTTGCTATTCCACGTATCCCATATTGTTTAAGCTTATAAAGGAATATGGAATGACTCATCGTGTCGAAAGCCTTCGAGAAGTCTATATATATACCTAAAACATACAGTCCGGTGCTGAAGGCCCGTACAATTATTTCTTTCTCAGCCAATAGTGCTGTTTAAGTAGGCACCTGTGTTTCCTGAAACCGTGTTGGAAGTCATGCAGCAATTTGTGGCCAGTAAGATACGAGGAGATTCTAATATAGATAATTTTTTTCAGTACTTCAGTTAATACAGACAAAATCGACATTGGACAATAGTTGTTAATAACTTTCCTATTGCCACGTTTAAACACTGGTATAACTGAAGCTTCTTGCATGGCCTTAGGAAACACACCACTGCATAAAATGAGATTGCAAATAGATGTTATTACTGGGTAAATTAAATCGAGTACGTGTTTTAAGGGCGTAATTTAAATTCTAGTAGTATATGTTGATTTAGTATTTTTTGAGAGTTTATACAGGAAAAAAACCTCTGAGCAGTCTCTAGGTTGTAAAAACAGTCAATTGATGGGGCTGCAATTTAGTTGACTTGTATCAGAAGTAGAAGGAATAGAACTAGCATTACCCCTGCTCGCACGTTCTTGTTCAATGAAGAAATGATTAAACGCGTTTGCCATTTTCATACCTGAGAGATCTTCGCCTGCAAGCTCAATACTATGCAAAGATCTATAAGCAGTGTTAGGATTCAGGAGCTGTCCGAGTTTTTTCCAGATCAGGTCTGACTTTTTTAAACTGTCACTCCAAAATATGTTAATATAGTATTTCTCTTTTGCCGTCTTCAGCTTAGATGTATGTTTATTGCGGTATGCTTTAAATTTTTTTAGTACCTCAAGATCCTTTGTTTTCACAAAATGTGCGTACAATTCATTCTTGTGCCTTATCGTTTGTAATACATCATGATTCACCCATGGTTTTCGTGCCTTGCGCGGTTTCCGTAATTTTTTCAATGGAAATCATTGATGACATATATTCCTAAAGGTATCTATAAAATTCTTGTACGCCATATCAATATCATTAGATTAATAAGTACTTTCCCATGTCTGGTGACTGACGGAGCTGCGGGATCGCTCAAGTTGTCTTTGCGTGATTACTTGAGTGAAATGTTGTTCCTATGATGTTTTTGGATATGCTGATGTGCTTCCGTACTGACAACCAAAATGATCAGAAATGTCAGTAATAATGACATCTACAAAAATTAGGTCACTGTTTATGCTTGTAATAAAGATATCCAACAAGGACTCACATGTAGGTGTCGCTCTCGTTGGCCTTTTTATAGCATTTATGAAGCCATTTTCTGATATGATTGTCTGAAGCTCATTTGAAATACTCGTAGAAACCAACAAATTCACATATACATCTCCTCCCAAAATTCTGTCCAAGTTATGAGCATTGTCATATCCAGGAAAACTATCAATGAATTAAAGATAGCGCTGTGCACTTCCTGAAGGTGGTCTATAACAAACAGAGAACACTGTACTCCCGCTGCGCAAGCTAAGGACCTCATAATAAGCAGCTATGGCAATGAATTCATCAACGAGTTTGCATTCAATGTATTTCTTTACAAGAATACCAACGCCACGTCCCTTATTTTCAGTACGATGGCAAAAAAAGGGCTGGTATCCCGGAAGCTGAAAGGTGCATGACCGTCCTGTATACCAAGTTTCTGTAAACATTAATGCATCAAACGATACCCCAAATGTTTCGAGTATTGTTTCACTCTCATCTTTGTTTGAGAGGGAGCGGGCGTTAAGATAAGAAAGTGAAAAACGTGGTTTGTTAGCTAAGGCTAATTCTTTAATGTCGGTCAGCAGCAAGACCATGTTGATCTGTTCCATCAATTAGAATCGGAGAAAGAGAATTAGACTATTCTGGACAAGTCTTCAATGTGGGCAACGGATACGACTTCCGACGTGTCTGACTTCCGGACAAAAATCTTCCCATTGGACGACAAGATGTGTTTCCAGTTACATCCTCTCCGTTTGGCGCTTGCCATTCCGAACAGACGTTTAAGTGCTGGGCACAAGTGCTTGTATACATATACTGGAACATGAGAAGCAAACGCGAGATCGGCTGAAGTAGCCCTTTGATCCTTGCTCTCTGTAGCAAACTATCCCGTTTTTCACGGCGCGTAAACTGTATGATTATATTCGATGCTTGATTTCCACCCTAAGATCGAACACGATGACACGCCTCAATGCCACTGTCCACAAGAGGTGCTCCACTGGCTATTGGAAGTTTCTTAGTTATTTCGAGCACACTTTCGTTCGGTGAGTGCGGAACGCCATTTACTTCCACAATGAGTCGCCTGGAGTACTGCTCAGTTTGAACGACTCGGCTCTCGTGTTCCTTAACACCAGTGCGAAGGACATCACGTCCATCCTGTAACACTTTCACCACTGCTTTGAGTTCTACATTTTCCTTTCGTACATCATTTAAGGAGGCCTTCATATCTTCATAACATTTATTTATGAGGGAAAGGCTAGACTTCATTTCTCTGATATCCTTCATGAGGTCCCGCTCCAAACTTTCACGTGATTCTCGGATCTCCTGTTTTATGTCACGTTTTAATTCCTCGATGAGTTTACTCAAATCCTTGCACATGGCTAACCTAACTGTGATACAAGGTACGATTAACTGGTACAATTCCAGTGGTCGACAGTTCCAAGACGGCAAATCACTCACAGCACAACTTTCATGGCCCAACGCACCCTTGGCAGCAACAACAGCGATAATAAAAATAATAGCACTTCCTGTGTTTAAGGCAATGTGAAAAGCTCAACCCACCTGCAAAGATTCCACATACGCTTGATGAGATGTGCCTACGCCGCCGCTGCCGCTGCCAGAGTGCGGCCGTGCCAGCAGCTGTCCGAGAAAACGCCCCCCCTCCCCCGGATGAAACTGATAAATCCGAGGTTGCAGTGCAGTTGGATTGATGGCGGTCCCGGCATTTTTGGTCCTGGTCAGGTCAAAACAGGAAAAGGAGGGCAATGGTAAGTCGCACAAAGAAAAGTGAGTCATGGCACAGCCTACTGTGGCAACGATGAAGGCTCCTTACAGACGCAAATTGTGAAAGACCATCCACTGCAAGGATTCCACATACGCTTGATTAGAAGATGTGCTTACGCCGCCGCTGCCAGAGTGCGGCCGTGCAACCAGAATTGCATGGCTGCAATACAGTTAATGGAAAAGTAAGTGTTTCGCAGCATGTGCGATTTAAATGCATCTAACAGCTGACAATAGTGCTAAATAGTGAAGGCAATCTAGCAGTTGTTCTGTTTCATTGTCTCCATAATTTTTTTTCGAAAGGGCTTTGCGAAATTCCTTTTACATTTAGATGTCATTGTCGAGGGATACGCTTAATTTCCTTCTTCAGCTTTCTGAGTTGTGTCTTCCTTAGTGAATATTTTAACGTATCTTTCTTCTTTTTTCAAAAATGTGAATACCGGTCATTACTATCGTTGCAGCGAGTTCTTTTCCTTTTCAGCCATGTATCACCAGAATTTCGGAATTGTTTCTTGCCGCTATTATTTTATTGTGTTCTATTCACCCAGCGGAAATATTATGTCTGTGTTGCTGTTTTTACAGATGTTTTCTAAGTACAATTTGTTCCTCATGTGGGGTGTATAGATTTTTTTCAAACCAACCTCACGCCTTTTATTCTGGACTCAGATCATTATAAATGGCGTAGTAGAAATGAACATTGCGATGAAACATGACGCACCACATGCCGACGGCGTCGTGTGGCAATCAAGGACGTCAGTTACGCACTGCTCAAGTTAACGACATAAAATTCGTTGATATAATATCCCCTCACAGATATACATAAATCAAAAATAGCTTTTATTGCATAGGGTGTGCTGTTCAATCGGATCTTGTATTTTCTTAAGCTCCCCATGTATTTGCGCTACTCCAATCTGGGATCATTGGGTATACCTATGTTTCTCCGCCAATCTAGAAAAAGGAAGGAAGGAAGGAAATCAACTTTATTCAGGTCCTGCAGGCCACGAGAGCTTCGGGCTCTCATGGAGTGGGCGTCTCCCACGACGGAACCGGGAGGTTGAGTTTCCTGGCGGCGTCGTGGACCTGCTGGACGGCCCAGAGTTGGGGAGCGAGTTCTTCGCTCCGGATTGCCTCTTCAAACTTGCGCTTGTCCTGTTCGTAGTTTACGTGAGCTTGCGAGCACGGCCAGAGTAAATGATAAACGTTAAGGGATGTATTGCAATTGGTGCAATAAGACTTGTCGTAGAGCTCAGGCATGTAATGGTGTAATCTGTATTGAGTGGGGTATGTGTCTGTTTGTAGCATTCTGAGTGTAACTGCTTGAGCTCGAGTGAGCGTGCGGTGTGGCGTGCTATATTGTCTGCGTTGTAGGTAGTAGTGTTTAGTGACTTCGTTGTATGTAGTGGGCGCGTCCTTATTCTCCGAGTGGTCGGGTGAAGCCGCGCGGTCTGTAAGCGCGCGCGCAGCCTCATGTGCCGCCTCGTTAAGGTTGGGGACGTCGCCGAGCTTTGGTCCTAAGTGTGCCGGGAACCAGTATATGAAGTGTTTCTTAATCTCTTTCTTTGAAACAATTTTGAGAGCCTGTGCGCAGACCGTGCCCTTCTGGAAAGCTCTGATAGCGGCTATGGAGTCGCTGTAGATATGGGAAAGATTGTCGTCGGTGAGCGCAACAGCGATCGCAACCTGTTCGGCCTGTTCAGGCTTCCTTGCAATTACCGTGGCTGCATATCTTGTGGATCCGCGGCCGTCCACAACCGCCACTGCGAAAGCTTTGTTTCCCGTGTATGCCGCCGCGTCCACAAAAGCTGAGCGTTCACGGTTCGCCAAGGCTTGGTTAAGAAGGAATTGTCCTCTCGCTTGTCGTCTGCCCCTGTTGTTTTCGGGGTGTACGTTTCTGGGTATAGGGCGGACCGTGATCCTGGCGCGTATGTCCCGTGGGAGGTCCGCAAAGTCTTTTTCTATGTGTCCTTGTGCAAAGCCTAGCTTCTCTAGGATCGTGCGCCCCGGAGGCGTCGTCGAAAGCCTAGCAAGCTGGGCGCGCTGCTGGGCTTCGGCAATTTCTTCCAGGGTGTTGTGCATGCCCAGATGCCCCAGCTTCTCGTTGCTGGTGCTGGTTGGAATGCCGAGGGCTTGCTTGGTGACCTTTCTGATTTGGGCATTCAGTTTGTCTCTTTCGAATCGTGTCCAATTGAGCATTGCCGCAACGTATGCGAAGTGACAGGTGACGAACGCGTGTATGAGTTTGATGAGGTTATGTTCCTTGAGGCCCCTGTGTCTATTGGCAATTCTTCTGATGAGTCCAATAGCGTTGTTGGTTTTGGTGATGAGCTTCTGAACCGTAGAGGCATTGACGTCTTTAGTCTCTACGATCATACCCAGGACTCTGATTTTGTCGACGCACGGTATGGCGTGTCCCGAAGTGGTTCGTACGGTAATTTCTTGATTATAATCGAAGTCTGACGAGTATGGCCTGCGGCCCTTCTGCGTGGGTCTGCGTACGAGCATCTCCGACTTGGTAGGCGAGCATCTGAGTCCTGTGGGAATTAGAAATTCTTCTATGGCGTTCACTGCTTCTTGCAAGATGTCCTGCACCATGCCCGGGGTTCCTTTGGACACCCACATGGTGATGTCACCTGCGTATATGGTATGCTCGAGCCCGTGGATCTGCCCTAGTTTCTCAGCAAGTCCCGCCATGGCAAGGTTGAAAAGCATAGGGGAGATGACCGAGCCTTGGGGGGTGCCCCTGCTCCCTAGCGAGAGTGTCTCCGTGGAGAGGTCGGCAAATCGGAGCGTAGCCGTCCTGTTATCCAAGAATGACTTGACGTACGAGTGGAACCTAGCTCCGAGGTTGAGTTCGGAAATGGTGTCCACAATGTATTGGTGAGAGAGGTTATCGAACGCTTTCTCTAGATCCAACCCAAGAATGGCCTTGGCGTTTCTAATGGGGTCATCAATGATTTGGTGCTTGATTAAAATCATGGTGTCTTGAGTTGATAGACCGGGTCTAAATCCGATGAGGGTGTGTGGTAACAGCCCCTTGGTTTCGAGGAATCTGGAGATTCTGTTTTGAATGGCGTGTTCCGCCGCCTTACCCACGCACGACGTCAGTGATATGGGTCTGAGGTTCTCGACGCCCGAGGGCTTGTTGGGCTTTGGAATGAGAACCGTGGTGGCGTTCTTCCATTCCGGTGGGACCCTGCCGGAAGCCCAGACCTGATTGATTTGATCCGCTAGGAACTGGACGGAGTCTTCGTCCAAGTTACGAAGGGCCTTGTTACTAATACCGTCCGGACCTGGGGCCGATGTGCCATTCAAGTTTTGAAGGACGGTCCTGATTTCTTCCAGGGTGAAGGGTTCATTGAGGTCGGGGTTGTCCGCTCCCGTGTACGGGGAACCGGATGCCTCGGCCTCGTTTTCCTCGCTGCTCGAGAGTGGCATGTATCTTTCGGCAAGTCTTGCCATAAATTCCTGCTCGTTGGAGTTTTTGAGTTCACGTTTCGCTATCTTGTCAGCCGCCTTGGTCTGGGAGCTCCTGGTTTGACCTTTGTTAAGAAGGCGTTTGAGTAGGTTCCAAGTTTTTCCATATGTCACGCTGCCATCGGCCCTTGCACATACTTCGTCCCATTGTTAATTGGAGAGAACTACACAGTGGTGCTCAATGTCCTTGTTCAGTAGTGCAATCTTTTTCCTAAGTCTTCTATTGAGTCGCTGGGTACGCCATCTCTGCAGTATGGATCTTTTCGCTTCCAGCATGTGAGCGAGCTTAGCGTCCATCCCGATTGTCTGGGCATCTGTTTCTATTTCCTTGGTCGCGTTGCGGGCGTCCTCCTTTAGTTCTTGCGTCCACTGTTCTAGAAAAAGGTATGTGCCACTGTGACGTAAGGAGCAGGATGCCTAGACATATTATATACGTAGCGTACTCGTACGTGCGCATAATTCCCATGATCATTATCCATCGCATTCGTTCACGTTACGTAGCCCCGTGGACGTCCCATACTGTGCATCCACCTGATTTCGTGTCTGCATTTTGCCCTACCTTTTTTAAACACTACGGTACATAAACATCGCGGGAGAATAAAGTTGCGACGTATGCGCTTCGTAAGCGTGCACATTGCGTGACATTACACACTGCGTGTAATGTAACCTGCGCTAATCGCATTTAGTTGGGTACCAGTTATTTAACCACTTCACAAAATTTTCCGTCCACGTAGATACCCTTGCGCGTTGGATCTGCATACCTTTTTTTTTCCAAGTCCGGTAATAAAATTTCAGGCTCTCAAACCTCTCGGAGCACCGCAGGATTGGTGGCCGATCCCTCACAGTGGTTATAATGAGAGCATCATCACCATCATCAGCGACGAGTTCGAGAAGTAGAAAAGCGAGAATATACACAGGTCTGTTCTCGTAATGTACCCTCTATGTTCTTTTTGCAGTGCACCTGAAATTATCGAACTTTATTTTCTCTCGTGCCGCCGCTTTCTAAGGCAAAAATAATATTAGAATACTCCTTTACTAAACTTGGGCTGTCGCTAACCTCGTCAACCATTCTTTTTTTTTTTGAGGCTACTTCACTGGAATCCAGCCACAGGGAGGTTTTTCTCGCAGTTTACAATTTTATTAGAGAGACAGAAACAGTTGCTTGCCGAATTTCTAAAAACTTATCAGTCACTTCTATAATTTTATTTCTTTACGTTAACTTATTTTATCAAAATTCTTAACAATTTTTTATTACACTTCTAAATTACAGTTCTATCATCCCACGCTCCACTATTCAAATATAGTTTCGCTTTACTTCTAAGCATACGGAAAACCACCTGCTTCTTGGCCTTTTCCCCATAGTGGGTACGCGCCACTGCTCAGGTTACAAGACAAGAAAAGAAGGTTTCTGCCCGGGTAGAGGCGACACGACGTCCGCCGTTCCAACCAGCTATGCCGGACGCATCGAGCACGACGTGGACCGACTACCCGCGCAGGCAGCAGCGGCCGCACCAGCGCGACCGCTCAAAGCGGCTCTCCGATGAGATCCGCCAGCAGGAGATGCTCGAGAGGTTCCGGGGTCCTCTCAAGGTGGCCTTCGTGACCACCGCCTGCTTCGTGAGTTCCTGAACCCTAAGCTCTCTGTCGGTGTTGTACACTGTCAGTGCTACCACGTTAGCGAGAGCCATATGAAAAGCTAACAGATGATGCAGCCAAGGAAAGCATAGAAGAAGTTATTTGTTATTTTATTTTAAATGTGGGAATGATACGCTAAACGAAAATGAAAGCGGATAGAAAAACACGAATGTTTACAGAAGAATAAGAACGTGGGGACAGATGATGACGGTGATGGTGATTAGTTGGCATCCCCTTTGAAACGGGCCGATGACAAGAAGTCACCTAGCCTGCTTGATTTATTCAGGTGTACGGTGGACTTTTTTCATTCTATCATTTTTGTATACATCTCCAGAACTATTTCCCCCAAAACATCAGAATGGTATCCAGGGCTGGGCAAAGATACTCTGCAATTGGATCATGATAAGATACAAAATACTTGCCAATAAGTGTTTGAGACAAACGTACAAGACGCTAGCGCAACTATCGTATCCAGTACAATGATTTCCATTTGTATCTTAAGATAAATCGATACATTCATAAATTTCGTATTATAGATTTATATACTGTAGCAGCAAACACGAATACACAGAATTGTTTTCTTTGAAATTACTTAACTCCAGCCAACCGTCTTTCATTTTACGGAAATGTCTGTTTTTATCTCTAAATTTTAGTGTTTCTTCTTGTTAAAAGTATATTTTAATTGCGAAACAATTTATGGGTGTTAATTTAGCTGCTTAACATGAAACATATTATTACGCTGCGCTGTCAGAGGCTTTTGCTTGCAGCTTTTGTAATCGGTGAGAGTCGCTGCTCTGCTTGCATGCCGACCAGGTAGCGGGTAGCCATCTAAATACAAGAACATCATCAAGAAGCCTCTCCACAATAGCGCAAACACAACTGTCGAGTTCTACCTTGTCCGTAAACGTATTACCGTTTACGCATGTAACGTAGTCCAGGAAATTGCTTGGAGTGCTTGCGAGCAATAACTACAAACACAATACCCGCCCTATGCACAAGCCTCCCGGAAGTAGCGTCATCCACGCTTCAGTTCACAACAGTGCAACTTACATCTACCAGATCCTTCAAATCCCTGTTGTTTGAAAGCCACTAGATGCAATGCAACCCCCTTATTGCTTTCTTCAGACTTCCTAACCAAGCACCTGGTAAGGGAAAATTCATAACGACACTAAAGCGGCATCAGAATGTGCGCGAAAGACGCCACACGCATTGTCACGGCAGCTACGAGGATGTACCATGGCACCGATGCAACTAAAGAAGTCGCAGTTTCGCTCGAAAGGCGAAGCATCGATTGGGACAACAAATAAGTAGACAGCTATACAGTAAGGAAAGTAGCTTTATCGGCCGTATAAACTTGGAAATACTCGCTTACTAACTGAATTAATAAGCATGATGTCAGCGCGAACAGGCAAATATGACCACATCACACAAGCTAATCGTGTCATGAGAAGCCTACAAACAAAGACACCAAATACAATATAGGGGAAATTATACTTAGCAATCGAAGCAAAGAAATTATAACTGAATGGGAATGAAAGTGGATGAAAAAACAACTTGCCGCAGGTGGGGAACGATCCCACATCTTCGCATTACGCGTGCGGTGCTCTAACACTAGCTGTCAAAACACTGGCGTGAGCCAGTGAGAGTTCGCCTTCGTGCTGTCCATCGCTTCAACGCGAATAACGGCGAGAAAACAGCCCGCACAAAGGTATGAGCCGTCTACACATTGCTTTCAAGATTCGGTGCGCGCGACCGTGCAAAGTACGCCGTTGCTGGCGGCATGGCTTCCGAGATTCACCCTGCGCGCCCGCTGAGCTTTTTCTTTTCGGGAACGCGCGCTCTTTCTTAACGCGCCAACCTGCAAGCATCGTTGCTGTCTAGGAGTCTCCCTTTTCTTGCTTAATAACATAGCACACCTTTCGATAATAGCATGGGCAACCTTGCACGACGGAAGTTGGTGCTGGCATTGTTGCTGCATCGTGTGTGCCACAAGCGCACGGAACTCGGACAATACAATCATCTCATGCAGGAGCTCCGACAAAGTGACCCCGAGTACCATCACTTCAGGTAGGTGAGCACATGCTATAAACACTGAAGGCTGGTGAGTTCTAGAACTATACATAAAGTAAAATCCCTGTAAAATTCTTGAGCTTCCAGTTTGCGAGTGGGAAAATCTGAAAGCGCCGAAATAAGAACAGCTTTTCATTTCCTAATGCAGGATGACAAAGACTTCTTTCGAGGAGATACTGAGCCTTGTGTAAAACAGGATCGTTCATCCACCAACTCACAGAAGTCCGGAGGAAAGGCTCGCGGTCACATTAAGCCAAATGCGCGTCCCCATTTTTTAATGCGTAAGCATTCTTTGGCGAAAACCCCCAGCCCGTCACGCGAAAAGTGTGATGTATTGTAGCTGTACAAAAATGCGCAGTTGGCGAAGTTACGACATTTAGTCGTTATAATGGCGTAAATGTATATGATTGACAGCTTTATAAGCGATACGGAACAATGAAAACAAAATGAAAAAATTAAATTGATCCGAGTGAATTCCCATAGGGCTCCATAAAAAGTCCATCAAGAAGCCTATAGTAGGGATGGGCCACTTGAAATTTTGCGGTGGGCCAAGTCGAACTTTGGGGGTTGGCCAACTTAAAAATAAGGGTGGGCCAAGTTCAACCTTGGGGGAGGGCCAACATAAATTTGAGGGTGAGCCAGTTTGAAATTTGGTAATGGGCAACTTGAAATTTGGAAGTGAGCCAACATGAAATATACGGCTGGACCAACTGAAATTTGGGAGTGCGCCTTTTTAAATTTAGACAAGGGTCAACTTGAAATTTCGGGTGGGCCAACTTAAATTTTGGGAGGCGCCTATTTGAAATCTGCTGGTTTTGGGGTGGGCCAACATGGAATTTAGGGGTATGCCTACGCATACTTTGACAAGCCCAGTGGAGCTTCTGCATTATTTGCTTTTGCAATTCTATATAAATTGTTGAAATAAATGTGTCATGCGTTATATTTTTGCAACACCCGTCCAGTTCCCTTATTACTAGCGTTTAACTAATTCGTGAAGAAGCAATCAAGAATCTCCACAAAGGTTTTCAATACGCGCAAGATAAATTGGCGCATATCATACTTCAATTACAGAAAAAATATGTATTTAAAATTTTCTGTCTCTGTTATTAATATTGTTCGAACACCACCGTGGTGACTTGTGTCATTCCGCTGCATGTAATGTATGAATTTCGGTGGAAGAGAAGCAAGGAATCAACATCATGACATTAAGATGAGTTGGCCTCTAGCGGAGAGTGACGACTTAAAGTGAAATTAAAATGTGATGGTTTTTTTCCCGCAGGTTCCTCACTAGTGGGCGATCAATAGTGTACATAGCTATCAGCTACAGAATGCATGTGTCGACAGTAGCAAACATCCTAAGGGAATCGTTGCCGGCAATCTGGAACAGATTGTCACCTGTCGTGCTTAGGCGTCCAACCACAGCAGATTGGGACCGAATAAAACTTCAGCATCAAATGGAACTTTCCCAAATGTATTGGTAGTATTGATGGGAAGCATTTAGCCATCAAATGCCCCGACCATGGCGGATCAGATTGTTTCGACTACAGGGGATATTGTTATTTGGTTATCCTCGCTGTTGCGGATGCCACCTACAAGTTCACCCTTGTTGACATCGGGTCACAAGGCCGCTTGTCAGACGGCTCATTTTTGTAGACAGTGCTCTCAGAACCCATTTTGAAGCAGCTGCTCTAATGTTACCGTCGGGCATGTCCAGGTGGCCCGTTGGTATTGTGGGTGACACGGCATTTCCCTTGCGAACGTACCTGATGCGCCCGTACCCCGGAAAAAGTCTGAGTGAAAAGAAAAGTCTTCAATTACCGCCTATCTCGGGCACGGCGATGTGTCGAAAACGCGTTTGGAACTTGCAACTTTGGTATCAATATGGCGAGTGTTCTTGCGAACGGCAGAATGTGAGCCAGACCTGCTTACCGATATGATAAAGGCTGCTGTGTGCCCGCATAACGTTCTAATGACGCACAAGGCATATTGTCCTGACAACTACGGCGACAGGGTCCTAGGGGATACAGTGCAGAATGTCCTGTGTAGGCCGACGGTAGCTCAGGTTGGCACTCCAGGTGCGTCGCCAGCTAGCAACCGCCCGGCTCATGTTTTGTACAACACTGTGTACACGATCGTGGTTGAAGGCACCAAACCTGCGTTCTTGTAGTACGTCACATTCCATCTGACACTCACTCGATCACTTTATCTCCCTTGTCAGCAGTGCTTGCCGACTGGAGTAGCTCGCGTTGAGCACCTTTCTTTTACATTACATTACTCCAGTACATTACGTCATTACATTACATTACCTTTTGACGTTGCATTACACCAAAAATTATGTTTTTGTAGCCTTTTCGTGTATCACAGTTACAAATACATTTGTAGTTATCCCAGTCGAAAACTATCTTTTATCACATTTGCAATTGCGTAACCTTATCACAGTTATGACCCCAAAAATTTGAAATATGATATGACTCACGTTTTGATATTCCACTGAACAAAGTATGTTATTTGGATAATAAAATGACAATCAAAAACAACTGACTTGTCCGATATATTCGCTTTGCCCCGTGAGCACTAGTATTGCATGAAACTTTACAGTGCACTTTTGATATCTCGGTCACGCTGAAAGTAAAAAAATATAAATATATTGAGAACCTTGATACGATTGAAATAACAAACTCTGTTCCTACAAAAAATGATTTCACATATAATATCAAACAGTGCAAACACTATTTTTTCATGCATTAAGAGGAACAGCAGCCGTTTTCTTTATTCTGAACACAAGAGTGAAAATCGTTGCAAATTCGTGAATAATAAACCGCCAAATTCAGCAATAATATACATTATTCGTACTTCACATTTTGCTGGTGCTTACCTGGTCATTCTGTCCAGAGTGCAATGATTGGCGTCGGGCATAAAATAAATGGCACCTGGCCCATGCCGTCGTCCAACTCATCCACGCTGAGGACGTTGTTCACAGGAGGGACTTGTTCTCATCGAGAACAAGGAATATGGGATTTATTTACAATATCTACATGAGAGCGCTACAGTTGATCAGTCTAGCATGACTGGAAGACAATGCACACTCAGCGGCCGCGCCACGGCTGCTTATAAACACTCTGTCCTCCATAGATTCCTAGGTGAGGGAAAACGGCCGTTCAGCCGTCGACCAATTCGGAGCGTCCAAAGTCATCGTAACCAACCAGCCTTTGAGGAGTAGGGTTTACACACTCACTTCCACACAGGTTTCACTAACCACACCGAGGTGAGAGGGTTCTCGCAGACACGGGTCTTGCCCTGAGCAGGCACCTCTTTGTCCCAGAGTTGACCCCGCAGACAGTGGTCGCCGCGTCTGTCCATTGACTGACGACTTCTAAGACCAGTGAGACGGTGCCGCAAAACACCTTCTTCCAGGACTTCAACCGCTTCAAACAAACCGTGACGGTGACGGCGAATCCACTAACAATACTTGGTTCGCCGACCGCGCCTAGACATGGTGGCGCCGACGGGCTGGGGACTGTCGTATTGTCGTCTTCACAAAGCGAGTCGCCGCAGTAGACATGGTGGCGCCATTCGGTTGGGGACTGTCGCTTCCCCGAAGATCGCTAGCCTCCGCAGGTCGAACGGAACAGCTCCTCCATGGCCCAAAAAATCTCAACTGGCCAGTGCAGATAACCGCTGGGCAGGACGAGAATGGCTGGTGGCAAGGGGGGGATGCCTTGTCTTGCAGCGACCAGCTGTGAAATGATGACACCAGCTCAAAACATCCAACAAGGACAGGCAACTGCAAAACGAACCCCACAACACGGCTCTGCGCCGAGATGACGTATCTTGGATCTACTTTAGACCCGCTAGGCTTCAAAGAAATCACAACTGCAGAAACAAATAATGCTGCATTTCACTACCCCAATTTTTGAAGGAATTTCGTGCTGACAAATTGAGCGATCATGGAGGGAGTCCTGCTAAATGAGAGGGGATCTTCTTGGCTTAACAAAATTAACAATAACAACCCCAAACTTAGGCGGGATTCCTAAACGCAGAATAAAAATTAGCCTGCTCAAACCATCCGCATTGCTATGCACCTTTCCCTTCTTATATCTAACAGAGAAGTTGTACTCTTGGAGAGTTAGGCTCCATCGGAGCAAGCGGTGATTTTTTGTGTGACATTTGATTAAGCCACGTCAGATGTCAGTGGTCGGTCTTGAAGATGAACCTCGCTCCATACAAGTAACACTACAAATTCTGGGTTGCCCAAACTAAATAAGCACATTCCTTCTCTGAAGCGCTGTAGGCTTCCTCTCTTACAGTTAGTTTACGGCTGGCATTAGCGGCGAGAATTTGGAGAGGCGGCCTTTTGCGAGTGACGTCACGGCCAGGACGCCGCTCGCTCCGGCTCCCTCGGCGGCCGTGCGCGCTCGTTCCCTTCGTGCATGCTTGGGGTATTGGTGGCTCGAGTCGTACTTACAGAGCAGTATTTCGGATTATTTCTGCTGCCATTCCTGAACCACAGTTTGTTCTTCAAAACCGCGTGAATCGAGAAAGTTTGCGACTCACCTTGCGACTTGGATATCGCAAGCTATGCAGCGCTGAAGGCATCGACTGTTCTTGCGATGCATATGTGCGCCGTGTCTGTCCATAAATGTTGCTTAAAAAGAATGTCTGCAAGATCAACACGCAAAGTTATGTATGATGCTCCTCTAAACATTTATCATTATCTTAGTACTTAGCTGTGCGAGACATCGCATTTTACATAGAAGGAAACCTTGATATTTGGTGTCAACATTATAAAATCGTGTTAAAAGGAAGCTTTCGTCATGATTCTTATTACTCTGGTGAGATTTAGTCAAATGTGGCAGCTGTAGTAAGGCCTAAAAGGAAGAGTTAGGCGCGCATTTTTTGTGAAGAGGTTTGGTACTACTTTCACCGTTCTCTGAAACAGCCACCCAGAAACGCATTGGCTGTTAACACGACGGCGCATCATGCATTGTATATATGTGCTTAACGAATACCATAACAGCAATCACATGAAAGAAAATTTTGTGGTTAAGATCGAGAACCAATCAACTGCAAGCGATGAAACCTGTCATAGCGGCCCTCGCTAGCTTTTATCGACGACATGGCACATCCCTCCCGCAACGGAAGCGACCGACTGTCATTAGAGCGAGGCACGCATTGTTCGCGAAGCCGAGCCGTTTACTACAACTTCCAATTGAAACCAGGAAGCAGCTCTTCATAGCGCCAATTACCATGCTTATAGCATACTCGAGGCACTACAGCGCAGCTTAGACTCCCTTGAAATGGAAAACTTAAAACACATTCTGCCTCACCTTGTCTCCATCCTGCGTTGTTTAATTATGCAAGCTGAAAACTATTCGCTTCGTCAGTACGTACAAGAAAACCTCACATGCCCGCCTCATAAAGAAGACACCACAAGTCTCACACGAATTCACTTGATTTTTCACCTTCACTGGGAAACAATGATGTCTTGAATAGGGGCCACACTACTAAGGAATCAGGCTTCGGTTTCTTGCTGGCTGCAGCGAAACGGTACAAAAGGCATATTTCACTCAAATATTTGGTCCGAGCAACCTGTGTCAGTTCTCCAAAGAGGTTCATCATGTCTGTTTCTCAAGCAAGAAGCACCAGTAAATTGCTCAAGTGAGCTGAACGTGTAGCATGGAAAGGGAATAAATATTGGTACATTCCTTTCCGTGTGCTGCAAAGAGCTGTAAGCCTCAATCAGCTTGGCTTCAAATTACCCCCATTTAAGTTTAACTGGTGCAGAACGGTCTTATCAGAAGCAGTTAAAAACGCAAGTGGTGCTGGCAGAATCTAAACTAGTGTTAGTTAAGTACTCGTGGCACTGCCGAGCGTTTCTGTGAAGAAATAGAACAATTAGATGTTATACCATGAACTACTCGTCATCAGCAAACATGTTTTAGTGAGTTATAATCAAGATAAATGTTGTACAACTCGTATATGACGAGCGTTTGATTGTGACAAGCATGTTGCGCCATGGTGTGTATGGAATCCTGAGTGGATTATTACGTGCTGTGATTTTGCCTCTATGCTTTTATTATTCACGTGAGCTACCGCTGCCAAGTGTAGATCCGCGCATGAAAAACCCGTAATTAGCTGGTCTGAGCTCCCTCGAGTGGCACTGTAAGGTATTATGGGGTTTTACGTGCCAAAATCACTTTCTTATTACAAGGCACGCCGTAGTGGAGGACTCCGGAAATTTTGACCACCTGGGGTTTTTTAGCGTGCACCTAAATCTAAGTACACGGGTGTTTTCGCATCCATTGAAATGCGCCCGCCGGTGCCGGGGTATGATCCCGCGATGTCATGCGCCGCAGCCCAACGCCATAGCCGCTGAGCAAGCACGGCGGGTGAGTGGTACTATAGCGTTGCCTTTGAGAAATATATTGTCGTCTAGCAAATAACCTCCTTGATTACATTTTCGCGAACGAAGACTTTGGAAAAGATATATTTGATAGGCCCGTCATAAGTATACAAGCATAGAGAACGAGAGCGAACAAACGGAAACACTGCAGAAGGCGCCCGGGCACTGGCCGAACTGCAGCAGACGACAGGCGCGAGTCTGTGCACTGACGTCACGCGAGCACCGCTCGCAGCGCCCCTCTAGGTCGTTCTCGGGGCTAATAGAGCATAGGATGTTCCTCATTATTGTCGCGGACCTGACAAAGTACCATGCCCATACCTATGCGGCTTGCGTCTCACTGAACTATGAATTCCTTTGTGTAGTCTGGAGCGCGAAGCACAGGACGAAAAACCAATAGCGTTTTCAAATTTTGGAAAGCGTTCTTATTGTCCATATCCCAGTGCACGATATTCGGTGCTCCCTTTCGGGGGGCGTCCGTTAAAGGACTTGCCATTTGCAAGTAATTCGGAATGTACCGTTGATAGTACCCCACAAGTCCCAAGAATGAACGAATGTCTGTTTTCGTGAGCGGCTGGTAAAATTCTCCAATGGTAGCTGTTTCCACCTCGGCCGGCCGTCTCGTGCCCTGACCGACAACATGGCCCAGATGAGTAACCTGCGAGCAGCCAAACCTACACTTTCGCACCTTCATCGTTAAGCCGGCTTCCCTCAAACGTGAGAACACCTGTTTGTGGTGCAATACGTGCTGTTCCCAGCTGTCCGAAAAAATTGCTACATCATCAACATATGGCAAGGCGAACTCCTGCAAGTATTTTAGACCAATATACATTAACTTATAGAAGCTAAACGGCGCGTTCTTTAGCCCGAAGCTGAGAGCGAGAGGGCGAAAAGTGCTTACAGGTGAGATAAATGCGGCATAGCGGGCTGCCCCTTTCTGAAAGGGGAACTTGCCAGTATCCCCTCACGATATCTATAGTTGAAATGTATTTAGCAGCACTAACTCTCTCGATTCGCTCCTCAATGTTGGGTGTCGGATACAGCTAATCCCTAGTGATGTCATTTAACTTCCTGTAGTCAACACACGGACGAAAGTCTTTATTAGGGGTTTCTACAAGTTTAGTGGTGACGTGTAGTCACTTTCAGCGGGTTCCATAACTCCCAACTCTAGCGTGCGCTGTATCTCTGCCTCCATAATTTCTCTATGTCGTGGAGACACCCTGTAAGGCTTTGATCTTACGGGTTCTGTTAATGTCAGCTCAATTTCATGCGTTATTAGTTCGGTTCTACCTGGCCGATCGCTGAATCTGTCGAGATATTCCCCTAACATGCCTTTTAGCTCATCTAGCTGCTCGGGTCTAAGAGCGTGCGAGCATACCGAATGTTTTACCACTTCTTCCAGGCTGATTTCAGAGTTGGAGGTTGCCTTATACTCTAAACTTGGTACTAGTGTCATCCTGCTGCTTGATGGTAAAGTTAACGACTCCGCTCCGCCCTACGTATGGCTTCATCAAATTGCAGTGGTATATCCTCACCTCCTTCCTGCGACTGGGCATTTTCAGAGCATAGTTAGTATCTGAAAGTTTGTGCAACACATTAACGGGCCCGTCCCAGTGAACTTCAAGCTCGTTCTTTCTTGAAGCTTTGAGGATCATTGCCTGGTCTCCAGCGTCAAACGTACGAAACTTCGCATTCTTGTCGTAATAGACTTGGCGTTTTTTTGAACTACTCCCATGTTCTTTTCCACTATTTCTTGGGTTGCACGTAGCCGTTCCAGCAGATTTAGCACGTATTCTACCATGGTTGGACTCTCTTTCCTTTCCTCTCACATCTCTCTTAACATGCTCAGTGGAGAACGCAGTGTCTGTCATCCAACTCACTAGTTCTGCTGGCGAGAACCCTGTAGCCTCATGAGGAACCGTTCGCGGTGCAAAAAAAGTGGCCGGAAGACAATTCTCCTAGTCCTCCTCGTGCTCGTGACAGAGCGCCCGCAAAACTCGCTTGAGCACTGAATTGCACCTGTCTGCACTATTTGACTGAGGGTGATAGACGGAACTATGTATCAACTTTACCTCGAACTTTTGCAAGAATGTGGAAGTCAGTGCGCTGGTGAATACTGACGCTTGATCCGCCTGAATTTCCGCTGAACACCCAAGTCGTGCGAATACTGTCAAAAGCGCGTCTACTACGGTGGAGCTTAGCTCTTTCAGAGGAATTGCTTCTGGAAACTTTGTAGCCGGATACAGCATGTTAAACAAGTACCGGTAACCCGACTTTGTCTTTGGTAGAGGCCCTACCGTGTCTATCATAAGTCGTCTGAAAGGTTCTGTTATTAAGGGCGCTACCTTTAGTGGAGCTTTCCATGCCTCTCCTGGTTTACCCGAGCGCTGGCAGCCGTCGCATGATCTTACAAAGTTTCTACGCCTTCGAAACAGCCAGGCCAGTAGTATTCCATAAGCAATCTTTCCTTTGATTTGCTTATGTCTAGGTGGCCGGACCACCCATTTCCATGACTCAAAAGGTCCTCCCGGTAGTTAGTAGGTACGACTAACTGATCTAGAATCCTACCCTTTAGATCTCTGTAGTGCCGATACAACAATCCTCCTCTCTCATGTATCGTCACGTTGCGCCTAGCAATGCCTTCTTTAGCTGTGTGATGTAATTTAGCTAAGCTGTTATCATTCTTTTGCTCGGCTGCCAGTGCCTCTCTGTCCACACGTAAGAGCTGATCAAAGCTCTTGGAGGCCGGTGATAGTAACGACCCTGTCTCGCTTGCAACTGCATCAGCGGGCTCTTCCTGCAGGGTGAACTTTGACATCCTAGCGATACGCTCTCATTGAGCTGGTCAGCTGGCAGGCCTTCCCGAACCGTTTTTTTGTCCCTCGAGCCTAGCTCGGATTCGGTTATAAAAGTTATCTCATTTGCTACTTCCGCTGCAGCGGCATGTGCATTTTATGCCGAAAGCGACGCGATTTTACGAGCTTGGCTTCGGGTCAATGCCTGTACTGTGCCATCTCCCAGCTTAAGCCCTTTTTCTGCGCAGTTACCGATTTGAACGATTCTAAAGAATGTAAGGGTACTGCAGTGACAAAAATTTGGAAACTGCAGCCTCGGTCATTAGCTTCCTGAATGGTCCACTGATTTTGACTTTGGCCATGCACAGACACACTGTGTTCTTCTACAACCTGTTTGATCCATGCTACATCTCCGGTGAAGTCATCTACCGTCACGTAAGACGGATGGACAATGTCTATAGTGGCGGCACTGTCCCGCAGCAGCTGGCATGGTTTGCTATTAACTTGTAGGCCGTGAAGATATCGGCTTAAAAGTTCCACATTCTCGTCTTTTTCGTCCATGTAGGTGAAAATCACGCTAGACTTCCCGCAGTTTACAGCGATATGTCCGAGTTTGTGGCACTTATAGCAGCTGATCGGTCTAACAGATTCGAACTTTCTTTTCTGCTCTTCTTGAACGGGTTTCCTCGTTTGATTTCGCCTCGCTCTTTTCTGAGGGCTTTTCCTCCACGTCTACAGGCTCCGGTCGTCTAGTCTGCAAACCCTTTTGACCGGAAATGGTTTCCGCGGTCCATTTCGACAGTCTCAATTTCCGTCCTCAGCGTTCATCTTTCTACGCGTTGCGTACTCTTCGGCTAATGCAGCCGCCCTTTCCACAGTGTTTACATTTCCTCTGTATTGCACCCGCAGCTTCACAAATTGTGGGAAGCTTCTGTAAAACTGCTCTAGACACGTGCATTTAATAATCATGCATCTGCTCTGGTGCGCTTCCGCGCTTTTCAACCATTCGACTAGGTTGGCCTTTAAGCTATATGCAAACTCCGGATAGCCCTTGCTATCCTTCTTGCCTGCGCTTCTAATCCTCTGCCGAAAACCTTCGGCTGAAAGGCGGTACTTTTTCAAAGGGCTAGCCTTAACTTTCGCATAATCATATGCATCCTGCGCACTCAGTGTGGGGCTTACTTCCGCAGCCTCACACGGCAACATAAACAACAACAGCTCTGGCCATGTACTCGGACCGAAGTTGATATTCTAGCAAGTCCTTTCAAAATTTCCTAGGAACAAGCCTATGTCGTTCCCGACATCAGATGGCTTTAACAGCCTGTCCATTCTGCTTCATTTGATCGTCCCAAAGCCCCCTCGCTTCCTTGAGACAACTACAAACATTTGCTTTCAAGTTCAACTTGCATATTTCTTAAATCGCGATCCTTCTAGCGTCCTTCTCTGTCTCGTCCTTCTCTTTCCCTTTCTTTTCTTTTCCTAAAAAGTTGGAACCCAATTTCAATGTCCTCCTCACTGGACTGTTCGGAAATTAGCTGCAATAATTCTGATTTCAGCATTTCATTGCATACCCCTAGGCCTAGTTCCTCACCAACAATCAAGAATTCGTCTCAGGAGTGTCCTTCACTCCATGATTGATGCTTTGCGGCCTTGATCCTGCTCGCTTAACCTACCTAGATAAACACAACCTCGCTCTCATTCAACAATCCAGCTTGCCTGCTGTTCTAAAACAGAACAACCACAAAATGAAGCCTAGAGAGTCAAAGCAAGAAACAAGCACTCACCGCAAACACAGCACCATGTCGCAAAGTCCGTCTCACCACTGTCAGCCAGTTGGAATGACTGGGATCGTGCATGAAATATATGGTAGCTGGCGCATGCCGTCGTCCAACCCACCCACGCTGAGGACGTTGTTGAAAGGAGGGATTTGTTCTCATCGAGAAAGATGAATTTGGTATTTATTTACAGTATCTACATGAGAACGTAACTGTTCATCAGTCTAGCATGACTGGAAGAGATTGCACATTCGCCAGCAGCGCCACGGCTCCTTATAAACACTCTGTCCTCCCTAGATCCCTAGTTGAGAAAAAAACGGCCGTTCAACCGACGACCAATACAGAGCATCCAAAGTCATCGTAACCGACCAGCCTTTGAGGGGGATGATTTAAACATTCACTTGTACACAGGTTTCCCTAACTACACCGAGGTGAGAGGGTCCTAGCAGGCACGCGTCAGGCCCTGAGCGCTGAACACGCGCCTCTTGGTCCCAGAGTTGACCACAGAGACAGTGGCAGCCGCGTCTGTCTATTGACTAACGACTTCTAAAACCAGTGAGACGGCACCACCAAACACCTTCCTCTAGGAGTTCCACTGCTTCAAACAAACCATGACGGTGACGGCGAATCCACTAAAAATGCTTGGTCCGCCGACGCCGCCTAGGCATGGTGCCGCCGACGGGCTGGGGACTGTCGTATTGTCGTCCTTACAAAGCGAGTCACCTCAGTAGACATGGTGGCGTCTTTTGGTTGGGGGCGTCCCCAACCGAACGGTTGGGAACGGTTCGGTTGGGATGTTACTGGGGCGTCCCTGTTCGCATTCAACTGTTCGAGACGCGGTTGCCTTGGGATGACGGCGCGGTCGGTAAGCGCGCGCGCAGTGTCGTGGGCTGTCTCGATGAGGTTGGGCGGGGCGCCCGGGATCCGACACAGGTGGGCGGGAAACCAGATAACGGTGTGGTGCTTGAGGGTGCTCGGATAAGCGCCGCGGCGGATGCATAACGACTGGTCGGAGACGACTCTTCTCTTGAACGCTTTGATGGCCGGTCTCGAGTCACTAAATATTCTCTTTCGCTTGTCATTGAGCATTGCACGGCCACTTGCTCCGCCACCTCGAGGTCACGCCCGAGTACCGTGGTGGCGTTTAGGGTCCGCTGCGAGGACGAGACCGCTACCACGGCGAAGGCTCGGTTGCATCTTTACTAGGCGCCTGCCTCGATTGTGTTCCGGGTGTGCGTTTCGTGGAATGGGTGCGATCATGACCAGGTCGCAGAACTCCCGGGGAACCAACGTAAACTCCGGCGGATCCTGGGTTTTCGGAGGGAAGTAGCCGAGCTCGCGCAAGATGTGATGGCCCGTCTTGGTCGTCGTCAGTCGCATCATCTGCGTTCTCTCCTTAGCCTCGGCGATCTCTTCGAACATATTGTGCACTCCGAGCTCAACTAGACGATACGTCGGCGTGGTGATCGGGAGCCCGAGGGCCGGCTTCACTACCTTTCCGATGAGTGTATCGAGCTTGTCACGCTCCGATTGTTTCCACTCGTGCATTGCGGCGACGTAGTTAAAGTGACATAGGACGAACGCGCGTACGAGACGTAGGAGATTGTCTTCTTTGAGGCCGTGCTGACGGCTGGCCACTCTGCGTAGGAGCTGTATCGCGTTGTCCGTCTTTGTCGTCAGCCTGTGGACCGTTTGGATGTTTAATCAGCCCGCCTCGATTATCATTCCCAGTACTCGGATGGATTCAACCCTCGGCATTGGGCGACCGTCTC
Organism: Dermacentor variabilis; assembly: GCF_050947875.1. NCBI lineage: Eukaryota > Metazoa > Arthropoda > Arachnida > Ixodida > Ixodidae > Dermacentor > Dermacentor variabilis. Next base: position 28,209,506 of record NC_134573.1, on the reverse strand, counting down.
TCGTGCGAACGGTGATGTTGCGTTTGGCAGGGGGTTTCTCCACTCCTTAGGCCTTTTGCCTTGTAGTTTTGTACAGTAGAGCAAAAGCTTCGATTTGGCGGAGGAGCACTTGAGGCTCGTGTGGTCGAGGTAGGACTTGGTGGTTTCGACAGCATCCTGCAGAGCCAATTCGATTAAGCCGTCCAACCCTGCGGAGTACCAGATGGTGATGTCGTCCGCGTATACCGTATGGTTGAGGCCTTGTATCTTTGACAGGTGATCGGAGAGCCCGATCTTCACAGGGTTGAACAGCGCCGGCGATAGGACGGAGCCCTGGGGGGTCCGTCCTCTCGCCGCACGCTGTCCAAGTTCGACTTCTTCCAGTGAGGTTTCCGGCACGGAGCACGGCCTTGCGACGGGTTAGGAAGGAGCAGACGAACTCTTAGAACCAGCATCCGAGCCCTAGGTCTGCGATCGCCTTAAGTATTGCCGAGTGCTCGATGTTATCGAACGCCTTCTCCAGGTCGAGGCCAAGTATGGCGCGGGTGCCCCAAGTGGCCCCAGCGTCTATGATCTGGTGTTTAAGGAGAAGCATCGTATCCTGCGCCGAGAGCCCAGTTTGGAAGCCAATCATGTGGTGTGTAAAACAGTCTTGGTCTTCCAGATACCGGCCGACTCTGTTGAGTACGACACGCTCGGCCACCTTACCCACGTACAACGTGAGTGAGATGGGGCGAAGGTTACCGACGCCAGGCGTCTTGCCTGGTTTTGGAATGAGGATCGTATGGGCGAGTTTCCAGGCGTCAGGTAACTCGCCCCGCCCCCACACATCATTGATGGCGCTGTGACGTAGACGACCGAGTGGTCGTCTAAGTTTCGCAGGAGCTTGTTGGTTCTGCCATTGGGGCCTGGGGCGGAACGGCCATTCAGTTCATGGAAAACCCGACGTACCTCTTCAACATAAAATTCAGCTTTGAGGAGGCTGTTGTCGGTATCTGTGTAATCGGGATGTAGGGGCGGCAGGCTTATGGCTATTGCCAGATACTTATGCACAAGGGTCTTGACGACGTCATCCGGCGAAGCGGTGCCTTTGGCCTGGTGAAGGACTTTGGTGAGCAAGTGGCGCTGGTTCGTGCGGGTGTTGGTGTCGTCGAGCAGGTGTTTGAGGAAGTTCCACGTCTTCCCGTTGTAGACCTGTCCGTCGACCGAGTTACAGACGTCGTCCCATTGCTGTTTGGAAAGGGTACTGCAGTGTTCCGTTATGTTCTTGTTCAGTTCTGCAATGCGTTTGCGGAGCCTGCGGTTGAGACGCTGGGTCTTCCATCGTGCCAGTAGACTCTTTGGCCTCGAGCAAATGGGCTAGACGGCTGTCTATCTTCTCGGTTGGAATGTCCATGCTGAATGTTTTCGTGGCCTTACCGACGTCGGCCTTGAACTGAGCCGTCCAGGTCTCGAGGTTCAGGGCAGTGCCTGGAGGGAGTCGTGAGGCGCTAGTCTCGCAAAAGACGTCCCAGTCGACCCACGTGTACGACTCGGCCTTCCTGGCGATGGTGGGTAAGTACACAGCCAGTATGAGATGGTCGCTGTCAAGATCTTCAACAAAGCGTGCTACGCGTATTGCTCTCAAACCGATACCGTTTATGAACTCCAGCAGAACAGTATTGCTACTGCCAGCGGTAATGTAGGCAGCAGCGGAATAAGTTTCCCCGTGAATCCCCCGTCACCCGCTTCGAGTTAGCATCGCGCGGCCGTACAGAATAAGCATGACAACGATTACTCTGTGCTGTTCACTAACATCCGCTCTATTCTGAATAAGTCTGCGCTGATCGACACGTGCAATGCAGATATTGTTGCTTTAGTCTAGCCCTGGGCTTTCAGATAAAATTGAAAATTCGGAGCTTTTCGCGTGCAGTAAGGCTTACAATATTTATAGAAATGACAGAACAGGACGATGTGGCGGTGGGTCCTTGATGGCTGTTTCATCTGATAAGACCTCTTTTGATGTACACGTGCCTTCGAAAATTGAGTTCTTGTGCTGTTGTATTCACATAAAAAACAAAGACGTGATATTTGCCGCTTGCTATCGACCGCCCGATAGTACATCCACATTTTGCAATGAGCTATTTGACTGTCTTAACCAAATCTTTGTTAAATATCCAGCAGCACCAATATTCTTGCTCGATGATTTCAATTTCCCTGGCATTGACTGGGCTGTTGACTTCCCATCAGTGACTTTATCCTCATCCCAATGTTCAACCTTTCTTAATATATGTTTCACATTTGGCCTCACCCAGTTTGTTAAAGAGCCTACCCGTGTCACTGCAATTTCTGCCAACATCAATGACCTCGTCTTCACCACATACCCTGATTCAATTTCATCATTATCAATTATACCTGCTTTAAGCGATCATTGCGTGATTCATTTTGCAATCCCCTTACGCTCGCCACAGCGTCTAAAACACCGTAAGAAAATTCGTGACTACAGTCGAGCAGATTTCTCCTCGATCAATAACGAATTACAAAGTTTTGCCGATCTCCTTTTTCCTCACTTCTGGGAAAGAACTATTGCAAAAAACTGGCTCCTTTTCAAGAACAAGGTTCAAACGCTAACTGAAAAATATGTTCCGACTCGCCTATTATCTCCATGCAAACGGGCTCCTTGGTTTAACTTGAGTTTAAAACAGCTTCTTAACAAGAAAAAGCGCATTTTTGACGCTTCCAGCTATCTGGCGAAACCAAAGCAAGAGCTGCCTACGTAGCTATCGCATCTGAATATAATATGGCCATTCGCTCAGCCAAGAATTATTTTTCTGAAACACTACCTCATCTGCTCACAACTAATCCTAAGAAGCTTTGGAACATTATTAACGTACGCAAACCCACAAAAATCGTTCTGAAAACTGACGATGGATTTCCTTTCCCCCGTGAGCTTTGCTCAACGGTTTTTAAGAACACATTCTCGTTATCTTTTTCTAACGCTCTAATGGATACTTCACCGTCCGCACGTGCCTTTACGTACCCTGAGATGGAGCCGATTTCGATCGATTTTGATGGCATATACAACTTGATTAAGAAAGCTAAACTTTCTTCATCGGCAGGTGTTGATACCATAAATTACAAATTCCTTAAGAGTACTTTAGCGTATTCATCTCCTTTCTTGTCATATATTTTTACGCAGTCTTTGCAGAGTTCAACACCTCCGGACGACTGGAGGATGGCGAAGGTGATTCCAATCCACAAATTCAGTGATACACATAACCCCTTAAACTACCGGCTGATCTCCTTAACTTCTATTCCACGCATATTATTAGAGCACATAATCTACTGCAACCTGATTAGCTTTCTCGAGTCTAATAATTTTTTTGCGTCACAGCAGCATGGTTTTCGCAAAAATTATTCTTGTGAGACTCAGTTATTAACGTTTACTAATGATTTGCCTTCTGCATTATACCGAGCTTCAGTTATTGACTGCATCTTCCTTGACTTCGCGAAAGCTTTCGATACCGTCTCACATCGACTGCTATTACTGAAACTTAACACACTCCATCTTGATTGCAACTTGCTTAAGTGGATTGAATGTTTCTTGCAGAATAGAACACAGTACGTTTCTGTTAATGATCATGACTCTAAATCATGCAATGTAACATCCGGTGTTCCTCATGGGTCAGTCCTAGGGCGTCTTCTTTTTCTAATTTATGTTAATGACCTGCCTGATTCTGTTACTTCTAACACAAGGCTCTTTGCAGACGACTGCGTTCTGTACCGCGTAATTTCTATGAGTCTGATTTCTCCGTTCTTCAATCTGACTTAAATAAAATTTCTTCTTGGTGTGATGCATGGCTTATGCAACTAAACATTAACAAATGTAAAGCAATGAGGGTGTCTGGAAAGATTAACCAGTCCATTTCTCAGGGCTATGATCTTAACGGTTGCCCTCTTCAGTTTGTCGACAGCTACAAGTTTCTAGGCGTCCATATCACTAATAATCTGTCATGGCAGAAACATATCCACCATGTTATTAACACAGCTAACAGGTCCCTAGGTTTTCTTAGGCGGAATGTCCGCCTTGCTCCCGTTCCGCTGAAACTACTACTATATAAAACATTTGTGCGTTCGACGCTCGAGTACGCTTCATAGATATGGGACCCGTACACTAGTACGTTAACATAGTCCATAAAATCGGTTCAGAACCGCTCAGTTAGGTTTATCCTCTCTAACTACTATCGCTTAGCCAGCGTTTCTCGCATGAAGCAAATGCTTGAACTACCTCTCCTTTCTACTAGACGTCGAATTTCCCGCTTATGCCTGTTTCACAAAATATACTACACTAATAATGAGCTAAAATTGGCATTTTTTGGCCACCGAGCCATTTGTCATTCCGTATTGATCATCGAATGAAGGTTGGGGGCCTCAGTGTAAAAGCAATGCATACCTCGAAGCCTTCATCCCGAAAACCAGTCAAGACTGGAATCGCCTTCCCGCATCCATCGTTACTATCACAGACCTTGATGTGTTCAAGTCGGCTATCTGTGACCATGTGCTGCCTCATTAGCTATTTTTTTCTTTTTCTATTGCCACTCCTCTCTGTAATGCCTGTACGGCCGTGAGAGTAAATAAATGAAAAAATTGAAAAAAAGATTGGACCAGCGGGCATCAGCTGTGTTCAGACAGGAGGCGCCTTGTCCTGTCTGTATTTCTTCTTGTGTGCTGTCATTTTTGGCGCTTAATCTATTGAAAGCTATGCACCAACTAGCCCCACAGCGTGTTTTACTTCTTCACGAAGCAGAGATCTCAGGTGGTGTCTCTGCGTGGACGTGCCGATGCGAGTAGGCAACGCCTTGTCCATCACTAGGGTGAGATCCAGGTCGTTCGCATGCTGCCACAGCGCGGTACTCTTGAGGGTGTCATACACGTAACCCCAGGAGCGATGCACAGCGTTAAAGCCGGAAGCTATCACGAGCCGGTTTGAGCCTGCAAGACAGATGGCTCTCTGGAATGGGCGTCGGAATCATCATCATCATCATCATCATCATCATCATCAGCCTGGTTACGCCCACTGCATGGAAAAGGCCTCTCCCATACTGCTCCAACAACCGCGGTCATGTACTAATTGTGGCCTTGTCATCCCTGCAAACTTCTTAATCTCATCCGCCCCCTTAACTTTCTGCCGCCCCCTGCTACGTTTCCCTTCTCTTGGAATCGAGTCTATAACCCTTAATGACCATCGGTTATCTTCCCTCCTCATTACATGTCCTGCCCATGCCCATTTCTTTTTCTTGATTTCAACTAAGATGTCATTAACTCGCGTTTGTTCCCTCACCCAATCTGCTCTTTTCTAATCGCTTAACGTTACACCTATCATTCTTCTTTCCATAGCTCGTTGCGTCGTCCACAATTTAAGTAGAACCCTTTTCGTAAGCCTCCAAGTTTCTGGCCCGTGGGTGAGTACTGGTAAGACACAGCTATTATACACTTTTCTCTTGAGGCATAATGGCAACCTGCTGTTCATGATCTGAGAATGCCTGCCAAACGCACCCCTGCCCATTCTTATTCTTCTAATTATTTCCGTCTCATGATCCGGATCCACCGTCACTACCTGCCCTAAGTAGATGTATTCCCTTACCACTTCCAGTGCCTCGCTACCTATCGTAAACTGCTGTTCTCTTCCGAGACTGTTAAACATTACTTGAGTTTTCTACAGTTTAATTTTCAGACCAACCCTTCTGCTTTGCCTCTCCAGGTCAGTGAGCATGCATTGCAATTGGTCTCCTGAGTTACTAAACAAGGCAATATCATCAGCGAATCGCAAGTTGCTAAGGTTCTCTCCATCAAATTTTATCCCCAATTCTTCCCAATCCAGGTCTCTGAATACCTCCTGTAAACACGCTGTAAATAGCATTGGAGAGATCGTGTCTGCCTGCCTGACTCCCTTCTTTATTGGGATTTTGTTGCTTTCTTTATGGAGGACTACGGTGGCTGTGGAGCCGCTATAGATATCTTTCAGTATGTTTACATATGGCTCGTCCACACCCTGGTTCCGTAATGCCTCCATTACTGCTGAGGTTTCGACAGAACCAAACGCTTTCTTGTAATCAATGAAAGCTATATATAAGGGTTGGTTATAATCCGCTCATTTCTCTTTCAACTGATTGATAGTGTGAATATGGTCTATTGTTGAGTAGCCGTTACGGAATTCTGCCTGGTCCTTTGTTTGACAGAAGTCTAAGGTGTTCCTGATTCTATTTGCGATTACCTTTGTAAATAGTATGTAGGCAACTGACAGTAGGCTGATCGGTCTATAATTTTTCAAGTCTTTGGCGTCCCCTTTCTTATGGATTAGGATTATGTTAGCGTTCTTCCAAGATTCCGGTATTCTCGAGGTCATGAGGTATTGCGTATACAGGGTGGCCAGTTTCTCTAGAACAATCTGTTTGCCATCCTTCAACAAATCTGCTGTTGCCTGATCCTCCCCAGCTGCCTTCCCCGTTTGCATATCTCCCAAGGTTTCCTTTACTTCTTCCGGCGTTACCTGTGGGATTTCAAATTCCTCTAGACTATTTTCTCTTCCATTATCGTCATGGTGCCACTGATACTGTATAAATCTCTATAGAAGTCCTCAGCCACTTGAACTATCTCATCCATATAAGTAATGAGATTGCCGGCTTTGTCTCTTAACGCATACATCTGATTCTTGCCAATTCCTAGTTTCTTCTTCACTGCTTTTAGGCTTCCTCCGTTCCTGAGAGCATGTTCAATTCTATCCATATTATGCTTCCTTATGTCAGCTGTCTTACGCTTGTTGATTAACTTCGAAAGTTCTGCCAGTTCTATTCTAGCTGTAGGGTTAGAGGCTTTCATACATTGGCGTTTCTTGATCAGATCTTTCGCCTCCTGCGATAGCTTACTGGTATCCTGCCTAACGGAGTTACCACCGACTTCCATTGCACACTCCTTGATGATGCCCACAAGATTGTCGTTCATTGCTTCAACACTAAGGTCCTCTTCCTGAGTTAAAGCCGAATACCTGTTCTGTAGCTTGATCTAGAATTGCTCTATTTTTCCTGTTACCGCTTACTCATTGATCAGCTTCTTATGTACCAGTTTCTTCAGTACCCTCCTCAGGTCTAGGCTAATTCGAGTTCTTACCATCGTCGAGCCGTCGGCACAAGGCGTCGGAAACATTGACTTTTTCGGCTGGGGCTGCATACACGTTGAGGATATACACACTTTCTCGGGACGCGTCGCTTGGAAGAATCTTCATCATCATGCTGTCCACCTCGGACGTGCCGAGGTCGTGCGCGAGGCAGGTGTGCTTTTTAGAGACAGGCCGAGTAACCACTGGTAACCGGTGAACGTGGTGGTGTGTGTGAGAGTTTCTTGCATAGGATTACGTGGGGCTTGGCGTCGTGGCTATAATGGGTACTCTACAGACTTGCAGTGCAAATCTTGGCTTCCTCCCAGAGGAGTGGTTCGAATGCTTCCACACAGTGCTCAAGTACCATCAAGAACCTCAAGAGTGAATACATTTTCAGAGATGAATAATTTAGCCTACACTTGTTTACCTGTGCATTTTGTTTAAGCGCGTGAAATGGCTCAGGGCTGGAGCGACCACAAATTTGATCGTGCGCCACAATCATGACACACAAGCGGGTAGTCACATGAGTTCTTTTCATACTCTCACAGATTGCTTTATGATTGCTTTTAGTTAATGCATAATAGGTAGGAATTTAAATAATGCTGAACTGGATATTTTCTAGAACTGTCTACAATTTCCACATTTGGAAGCTTCTCTCTAAATAAAATGCTTGTGAAGCTAAATAAAATATTATTGAATTATTGGTCAGGCTTGATTAATCTTTCCAATGAAAACAATAAAATAAGACAGGGATTTGCTTCATAGAGTGACCAGCGATTTCGTTTCAGTCTCACCATCCCATAGCGCACCCACTTAGGGAGGAGTGGGCAAATATTTGAAGTTTCGAATGCAATACGAATATTACACACAAACTATCCATATTCATATTTGAAAAGTAATTTGATATGTCGTGCGCCTAGGCGACAAGGCGTCACAGCTAGGCATGCGCCGTGGTAGCGGCGCAAACGTTATCACTCTTTGGTTGTGCTTAAACGCGCCGGCATTTAAGCTGGCGCGCGCTTTCATTCCTGCAGCATGGAACCGGGCAGCTCGCCCACCGTTGTTAAATTGATGGCTAAATAAAACCGTATTGTTTCGCTCAAGCGTTGCGCTGTCCTTCCGTCAGACACGACATACACTGGCGGCGAAAATGGAATACTGCCAGCAAGGAACAAGCTCCTGCCTGACAGCAACGGTATTCACCGGCTGACGGATTACGCATGGACAGCTGAGGAGCAGGCGGTTGGGACAGTATGGCGAAGGCGATCACGAGTCTGCAACTGGGGCTAGTAGAACATTTCGACAATTCTACGAGCGATTGGACTAGCTACGAAGAACGCGGGCATGCGTACCTTCGAGCCAATAATGTCCCGGAGGACCGGAGGGTGGACGCGTTAATCAGCATATTGGATCCGCAAACGTATTCGCTCCTCAAGTCGCTCGCCGCTCCAGATAAGTCATCCTCGAAGTCCCTTGAAAGCTTGTGCAAGCTGCTTCGTATACATTTGGCCCCTGAACGGTCAGTCATAGGTGTGCGAGCGAGGTTTCATCGCCGAAGGAACACGAAACCATACCGCAGTACGTGGCGGAGTTACGGGCATTGGCGCAAACATGCGAGTTTAGTGCATTTCTTGACGAGTCGCTTCGAGACAGATTTGTGTGTGGTTTGCTCAGAGTCAACATTCCAGGACACTTGTTTTCGGAAGACAAGAACCTAAAGTTTCAATGAGCCGTTGACCGCGCAACAGCTTTGGAAGCTGCGCTTGCTAACGCTACAGCTGCTCATTCGAAGCCTGAAAGCGAGTTCAGGGTACATGAGTTGCCTACTAAGAGAACAATGAAATGTTTCCACTGTAACTCAACTCACACTACCAATGCGTGCGCGCCTGTCAATGCGACTTGTTTTTTCTGTAACAAGAAAGGACACATTAATAAAGCATGCACAAGGCGGCAAGGAAAATTGCGGTCGAAGCGAAAACGACCAGTACAGAACGTTCGGGTGTTGCAACCATCAGAACCACCCCTGCAAAGTGTTGTAACGAAAGAGGTAGAGACAGGAGACCCCATCATGCTCAGCTTAATCGATGAGGGTGTTCCCTTGCAAATGGAGCTTGATACAGGAGCCGCCGTTTCGGTAATGTCCCTGGGTCAGTACCGCTCTCTTTTTCCGGCAGTACCTCTGAGGCAAACTAAGTTAACGCTCAGAACTTGTACGAGCGAACCTGTGAAGCCATGCAGTGTTTTTTTTCTTAGAGTTGAGCACAACAATCAGTGCCAGCGCTTGCCGCTGTACGTGCTTCCCCAGAGCGGGCCAGCACTGTTCGGGCGCAACTGGCTTCAGCAAGTGCGCGTCGATTGGCACCAAGTTCGCGGCCTGCTTCAGCTACAGGGGGAGACATTACTAAGCGCTCAACGATTTCCCGACCTACAATCCTTGCTTGACCGCCATAAGGGCCTCTTCAGGAATGAGCTAGGCACCATCCGTGGTGAGAAGGTGACTCTTGTTTTCAAAGATGGGAAGACGCCCAAATTTTTCAAAGCTCCGAAGCGTTCCGTTTTCTCTAAAAGGTACTGCTGAGCAAGAGTTATCTAGACAAGAACAGATAGGCATATTGGCCCCGGTAACGAGTAGCGAGTACGCCACTCCGGTGGTGCCAGTTTTGAAGCGGGACGGCTCAATAAGAGTATGCGGTGATTACAAGGTGAAACTGAACCCCATACTTGACGTAGAACATTACCCGTTACCTAAGCCCGACGAGCTGTTTGCAGCCCTCGCTGGCAGACAGCAATTCTCTAAAATTGATCTCAACAGGGCGTACCAGCAAGTAGAAATGGACCGAGAGTCGAAACGGTACCTTACGCTTAACACACACAAGGGTCTTTACACCGTGAATCGTCTACCTTTTGGAATAGCTTCGGCACCTTCAATATTCCAAAAAATAATGGATAATATCTTGAAGGGCCTCAACTTCGTGTTTTGCTACATTGACGATATCCTAACTACGGGTCGCTCAAAGAAAGAACACTTGCAGAACCTTGACGCAGTTCTCAAAAGTCTGTCAGAACGTGGAATTCGTGTCAAGCCATCGAAGTGCTAATTCTTTCGCGACGAGCTGACCTATCTGGGCCATGTAATCAGCAAACACGGCATCCACCAAACGGACGAAAAACTGGCCGCGATAACCAAGGCACCGGCGCCAACTGATAAGCACCACCTTCAATCGCTGCTGGCCTCATCAACTACTATGGAAAGTTCGTTCCAAACTTATCCACCATTCTTTTCCCCTTAGACAGGCTCTTGCAGAAAGACGTCGCCTGGAATTGGCACACGGCTTGCGACCGCGCCTTTCAGCACATCAAGCAGCTGCTGTCTTCAGCTCCGATCGTGGCGCACTATGATCCTGCAGTTGTCGAGTGATGCATCCGCCTACGGGGTAGGTGCAGTATTGTCACATTTTTTTTCCGACGGTCAGATAAGGCCAGTAGCATACGCCTCGCGCACCTTGAGTCGTGCTGAGAAAGGCTATATTCAATTAGAGAAAGAAGCCTTAGCTCTTGTGTTCGGCGTTAAAAAATGCCATTACTACGTGTATGCAAGGCATTTTGTTTTGATCACGGAACAAAAGCCTTTGGCTACAATTTTTGGTCCCAAGAATGGCATACCAGCAATTGCCGCCGCGAGACTACAACGATCGGCGGTTGGTTTGTCGGTCTATTCCTTTTCATTAAAATTTCGGCCTTATGCACAGAACGCTAACGCAGGTTGCTTGTCTAGGCTGCCAATAACACAGCCGACGGTCAATAAGCAGGAAGAATCTTTTTATGACCTACGCTTCGACGCTATGCCGATCAACAGCAATGATATTGCTCGTGAAACTTCACGTGATGCTACTTTGCGTACTGTGACTAATCATTTCCTGTCAGGCTGGCCGCGTAGTGTCCCGGATGAAATCAAATTGTTCTTTCATAGAAGACTAGAACTATCCATACATCGAGGATGCATTATGCTGGGAATTCGCGTACTTGTTGGCGAAAAATTCCGCACGTTCATTTTGGACGAGTTGCACCAAGGTCATCCAGGTGTTGTTCGCACCAAAGAACTAGCAAGGAGCTATGTTTGGTGGCCTACTATCGGTAGTGACATAGAGCGTTTCATCGCGTCTTGCAGTGCTTGCGCGTCCAATCGCAATCTGCCGCCTAAAGCGCCCTTGCATCCTTGGGCATGGCCTACGCGCCCTTGGCAACGGTTGCATGTCGATTTTGCTGGCGCCATAAACGGAGTGACGTACCTCGTGGTGGTTGATGCACATTCAGAATGGCCAGAAGTGTTTTCATTGCGGACAACCACCACTGAAGCAACCACTTAGTGCCTACATGAACTGTTTTGCAGGTTCGGATTTGCCGAGATTTTAGTGTCCGATAACGGCGCGCAGTTCACTTCTTCAGGTTTCCAGGAGTACCTGCAGCGGGTAGGAACCCGGCACATGAGAACAGCTCCATATCATCCCAGCAGCAGTGGTCTGGCAGAACGTTTCGTTCAGACGCTGAAGGGTGCACTTCGGAAGTCCGGCCGACCCACATCGCCGCCGGAGCTCGCAGACTTCCTCCTGTCGTACCGCAACACTCCGCAAGCGACTACTGCAGAGGCACCCTCTCTTTTGCTGTTGGCGAAGCGCCTCAGGACTAGGCTACACCTTGTCAGGCACTCCGTTGAGAGCGGATCGCCCACAAACAGTTTCAGGACACAACTCGCCACAGACATCGTGCGACTACTTTCAGCGAAGGAGACTTCGTGCGTGTCCGCAATTTTCGCCTATAGGACCAAGGTGGTTCAGTGCTACCGTTCTCGCCGGCACCGGACCAGTGTCGTATCGTGTTAGCATTGTGACCCCCCGGAGTGTGTGTGAGTGGGTGCGTCACCGTAACCACATCGTACGTGCTCCGGACTCTGACGACACGGTGATCACAGCCGCCCACTTCCACAATGAAGACCACGTCACAGCTGGCACTAGCGCTAGCAGCACCACTAAGCCTGTGCAACAGCCGACGACACACAGGCAAACCGCCGAACAGGGTCGCCGCTACCCACTACATCCCCGCGGACGACCCGACCACTACGGCACCTAATCCTACTTCGGGACAGTAAATAAGTGTGGGGGAGATGATATGTCGTGCGCCTAGGCGACAAGGCGTCACAGCTAGACATGCGCCGTGGTAGTGGCGCAAATGTTATCACTCTGTGGTTGCGCTCAAACGTGCCGGCATTCAAGCTGGCGCGCGCTTTCATTTCTGTAACATATAACCGGGCAGTTCGCCCGCCGTTGTTAAGTTGATGGCTAAATAAAGCCGTATTGTTTCGCTCCACCGTGGCGCTGTCCTTCCGTCAGAAACGACATAATTATACTTTGTGTTTTGAAAGAGTAAAAACTAACCATATATTTCGCAAAAGCCAACTGTAAAAATCTGGTTACAGCTCTGTATCTGCTAAACAAGGTATTGCAACTTAGGAGGGCGAAATAACGACAGAAGCTTTTGAAACAATGCAGGAAAAAATTGCGTAATGCAAGCTTTGCTTTTCTTTCATGCCAGAAGCCCGCATAACAACTTGTGATTTTTGCTTGCAATCTGTCATTTGTTGTTTTTGGCAGTATAGTCATTTAGCAGTTTTATATTTTAAGCTACAGCCATTGATGTTTTCCTTGCAACACGCCTCTTGCATATGTTTAGAGCACAGAAGTTCTTCAGCAGCTTTATTTATTCTTCTTCCACAAACTCTCATCCTTTTTTTGGCAATTATTTACTTCAGTGTTCTTAAGAGCTAGTCGTACAGCAGCCATTAATTCTTGGAAAGCTTGTTTGCGACCAAGTTCTAAAGTTGTTGGGAGGTACCTGTGCAATTTTCTTGGTGACACTTAGTGATCTTGTGTTTAAAACTGATCTTTTGTCCCTGATAATCGTCTCTTTAGCACTTGTCAGCATACACCTAGTGCCTAATTTTACTGAAACGAATATTCCTACTGTAAATATGTGTCTGCCTTTGACTATTCCACATTCAACATTCAGTACTTCCTATTTGTACAATAACACCTAGTTAATTCCTCCCTTGTTAATTCGGAAAACCGGATAATTCGGACTCGTTACGTACTCGTGGAAGCATACTGCTGCTATACGACATAAGAGACATGGCGCAAAGGAAGATAAAGACGGGCATCTGGTCTTGGCTCGGGCTAGTCACCATCTTGGTGACCCTGCTGGTGACCCGGCTGCCCGGCTCTTGTAAATACATCGTAGTTGATTCCTTCTTTTGCATCTCTCCGCACATAACATTTCGGTGGAGGTGCTGGGTATCGATCCCAGTACGTTTCGCGTCGTACAATATGCATTATTTAATTCATCTCATTTATTTTCACCTTAAAAACCCGAAGGAATTACATAAGGAGGGGGGAGCGTACAAGGTGTAATATACAATTCAACAAAACTCAAAGGGAAGAAAAAAAACGCAGTACAGAAGGTAAACAATCCAAGAGCAATGACAACATTACAAAGCGGGACATAAAAGAGCATTCTAAAGCGGCATCGGATGAGTAAATTCAGTTAGATTGCAGATTGCCACATGTGATTGTTTAATATACTGCAGAAAGTTTGTCGGTTACTGCACGTGATTATATTATCGGGTAGATTGTTCCATAGTGTTATACCATTGGGAAAGAATTATTTATTCATGGCAGAACTTCTGCCGTTGATCGGTGCTGTTGGGTGGCTGTGGTTTATGCGGGATGAAGTTCGATGTAGTGGTTGCAGAAGAACGTGTCGTGATTGAGGGTGATAGAAAAAAACCATGGATAACGCACAGTCGGGAAACTATACGGGAACATTCAAGTGACGGCAGATTCAGTGATTCTTTCATTGCGGTGATGCTGGTATTGTTTGAGTATTGGGAGCATATAAAACGGGTGGCACGGTTTGGACCCTTTCTGAATCGTTGGTACGATACGTTTGTGAGGGGAGACGAATTAAATAAGCATACTCGAGTTTCGGTTGCACGAAGGTTTGATAAGCTAGCTTTTTTGTGTTCGGTGATGCTAACTTCATGTTGCGGCAAATGTATCCAAGCGTGTGTGAGGCATCTGCGCAGATGGACTGAATATGGGTTGACTATGATAGCGACGGTGACATAGGCACTCCGAGATATTTGTATGACGATGTACGGCTAACTGGTAATGACTTGATCCTATAGGTGTAATGTGCTGTTGATTTTGCTGGTAAAAGACATCATTTTACATTTATTAGGGTTTAATGGCATGACTGATTTATCACACCAAGTTGCAATTAATCCTAGGTCATGTTGAAGTGTAGTGCTGTCGTCTGGATTACAGATGGGAGAGTATAAAACGCAGTCATCGGCAAAAAAGTGTTAACTTGGTTAGTATGTTAGTGGGCAAGTCATTTATGTATATTAGGAAGAGAAGCCGGGAGAGACAGGCGCCCTGGGATAAGCCTGACGTTATGTCAGAGAGGGGTGGATCATAGTTATTAGCAGTTATGAACTGCTTCCCGAGTGTTAAAAAATTTTCTAGCCAGGAAATTATCTAGGGAGGGATTCCAAGGTTGCACAGTTTAGAGAGTGATTGGTTATGAGGGACATGGTCGAATGCCTTGGAAGAATCTAAAATTATGGCGTCAATATGAAGGTTTTCGTCCATGTAATGTAGGACAAACATCGTGAGTGAATTTTGCCAGTTGAGTTTCACACGAAAACTGTTTACGGAAACCGTGATGAAAGAAAAAATTCATGGATTCCAGATAGGCCATTAGGTTTGAAGCTATCATATGTTCGAGCATTTTCGATGGAATGCTGGTTAAAGGATATAAAACGGTAGTTAGCTGGGATCGCGCGATTACCTGTTTTAAAAATTGGGATAACCTGAGTTTTCTTGCAGTTGTCAGGGGCGTTTCCTATTTGTAATGACTGCGTGAAGATAAAGTGTAGTATCTGGTTTGAGACTGGTACCTTGAGATGGTACCTTTTAGTAATTTGCTGTTAATATTGTCCCAGCCGGCCAAGGATGAAAATTTGAGATCGTTAATCAGTTTAACTCTTCCTTCTGGGCAGATTTCAATTCCTGGCATTGCTGTAAAGGCAGAATCGAGCAACGTTCCTGTATCAGTGGCATTATTAGCAGCGCAAAACACAGACGCAAAGGGGTCGTTTAAAGCAGAATCGCAATGCGCGGCATCGACAGGGTCTGCGTTAGCATTTGGGAGGTCTATTCGATTAGGTTGTGACGTAGGGGAAAGCGTGCGCCAAAATTTGTTAGTGCCTGTTTGAAGTATTGATAGAAGGTCGTCAGAAGAAAATTTGCTTTTTGCAGCTTTAAGTTCATTTAAGTATTGTTTAACGCATGAGCGGTACCGCTCCCATGCTGTTGCACTTTGGCTTAGGTGGTTCGTTCTGTAGAGGTGTTTCTTGCAGTTGCATAGTATTTTAAGCTGTCTGTTAAACCATTGGCAGTTATGATCGGATTTAATAAGTACAGTAGGGATGTATTTGTTCTTGAGGTTGAGCATTGTAGTCTAGTAGCATTGACACTTCGAGTTAGGTATGTATTCCTAAAGTTAACTAAGAAATTGGAGAGTTCAAAATTAGTGGCATCAAAATTTCCTCTCTTGTAATTTGTGATTACTTTCTGAGTAGGCGATTTATTTTTCAGAGGAGTGGCGATGAAAATCTGAATTAGATTGTGGTCACTAAGACTAGGGAGCATATTAATGGTTTTTATGTCGTCAGGACACGCAGTTAGTAGGAGGTCGAGGATATTATTACCCCTGGTAGGGCGAGTTACGGTCTGGTGAAGATTGAAAGCAAGTACAGTGTTTAAAAATTGTTGTTCTTTATACGGAGACCCATTCTACCCTGAAAGCAACGGCCAGCTGATTTCTGGATAATTGAAGTCCCAAAATAGAAATATTGGTGCCTTAGTATATTTATTTGTTACTGTAGTTAGGGATTCATGAAGTAGGTCGCAGAAGCCAGGGTGGTTGTCTGGCGGGCTATAGCAGCCCCCCCCCCCACCGAAAAAAAAACAATTTCAAGGCTCCGTTTTATACGAGTACCCACATTAATTCTATGTTTTCGTCATTGAGGATGTGTGAGGAAGATAGGGCTTTTTTAATGGCAATAAGCTAGCCACCTCTTTTCTTGCCTTTTGTATCACGCCGAAAAATCGTGAAATTCTAATCTGAAGGAAATGCTTCTGTATCTATGATGTTTTCGTCCAACCCTGTTTCAGTTAGTACTACTATGTCAGCACTGATATCATTGATGAAACTGTGAAGTTCGTTGCGTTTAGGGATTATGCTTCGTATGTTAGCAAATGCAGTGTTTAAGTTTAGAAATGCCATAGGGTGGATACACGTGTTACACGAGGCGGAATGTTTCTAAACATGTCATGCGCTGCCATCAGAAACGGCACCTGACGATGAGTTCTTCTGCAATGTAATGACGGGTGAGTTGCCGAATTCCATTATGCTGTCAGTTTTCGCGTCGTAGAGTGAGGCCTTGTTCCCAACAATAAGTTTGTCCACCCTCAACTGAAACGCACACTTTTGTGGCTGAATGAATTGCAGAAGCTTAGCACGTGCAACGCGAGTGGCTGCAGCAAAGTAATTTCTCACAGCGAAGGCCGTTTCTTTTAGCTTATTTCCACTGTCGAGAATTTTTTCTTTTGTTTTAAAGTGAGCCAGCTTTATCATGATTGGACATTTATTGTGCGCAAATTTTCCAATTCGATGAGCTTGCTCAATGACATTTGGTTCAAGGATTATACCAAGTTGATTATTGCAAAATTTTATGACGCTAAGCTTCGATTCTTCCCACGTTATTTTGCAGAGTTGTCAATTCCTAGGAAAAGAAGATTGTTACGGCGCAGGCGATTACTATCGTCGGTATTAGCAGCTTTTAGTGCTTCTGTTTCACATTTAATTTTGACCACGTCTTCAGGTACGACGTTCGATGAGGGCTCAATTTGGACAGATTCCAGCGATGTAATTCCGTTTGTTAGTGTTGAGGAGAACTGTTTCATGGTTAGCTTGCACTGCTTTGAGCTGGTCAATTTCTGAGCGAATTGTCAAGATGGTTTCCTCAAGCTGCTTGATAGCGTCAAAGATAGCTTCTATTTGAGCTATAGCTGGGCCGGGGTTTAGCTCCACATCACCGGATAAGAATAAAATTAACTGTGACAGCAATTGTAGGGCAAATACATCGTAACACGTACATAGCAAGTTCCGTAATTTGAAGTCATAGGGGCACGGCACCACGACAAGGAAGTAGTTACTGTAGAATATTGCTTAGAATGGGCTAAGGTAACCAACCTGAAATGATACGAGCGACGTGATCATTCCGCGCCAAGTGGTGTCGTGCCCCGGGCTTTCGGTGGTCGGTCATAGATTAAGTAGGGCGTGCTCGCCCCAAGTGATTGGTGATGTCGACGATGAGATGTGCTGCCAGGCGAAGTTGCTGGTGAAGGGTATTGAGTTTGGGGATTGATCCAGGCGGCCGGTCCCGCAGCATTGGATTAAGGGGAGGGGACTAAGAAGGCTGCAGCCCAGGGCCTCACCTCGGACAGTAGGAGAAGGGGGCCCATTTACTCTAACCTGCTTAGTATGTGGAATCAACGGACTTCGAGCGACATGTATGAAGCGAGAAAACCAGAACGAGCAGACGTGCCCCCCGCCTAATGTAACAGTATGCGATTAGCCTAATCATTTGGGAAAGCTTGTTGAGCGGCAAAAACAGGAATCCCCCGCCACCCCGGTGGGGCCCTCTTTCTTACGAAGCCAGGTGCGTTTGCTTGGAAGAGTTTTCGTAGTTCCCTGTCAGTCCGTCTGTCCAGTGCTGTCTGGAGAGGAGGAGCAAGGGAAACATGTGGGACGAGGACCTAAATCTCCTTTGCCCCTCGTCACCACCATGCCACCTTCCACCCCTCAAATAGTTCCGCCGCTGTCCTTCTCATAGAAAGGATGTGCTGCAGTACCCAACAGAGCCTCCCATTCGACTTTTCTTTACCGTGATGGTAATTTGGGCGGGGAAGGAAGAGTCCGATAGCAGATGATGATGAGTCTGATGGCAGAGTCTAGGCAGGAAAGGAAATAAGACGTCACACGTGCTTTGGTCCGCGTGTCTTGGGGCATGGAATGTTCACTGTTCGGGCTAGGGTTGTGGAAGAGTGAAGAGGGAAGTTGGAGAGCTGGACACACAGGCCTGTCTCCAGGGCCCATTCCTGCCTAGTGGCTGCGCACCCTCGCACGCGCTCGACGGAAAATTAGGTCAGACTGGCCGCCGAACTTTCCAGAAAGTAGAAAAAGATGACTCAGAGGCGATGGAGGGCGCGGAACTTTGCCTGGGCTAGGAGTCGCCCTCCCCGCTTCATTCTCAAAAATCGAGGAGCTCCCAGAACAGACGATCGCTCCTAGCGAATAGGAAGACGATACCATAACGGGAGAAGGAGTGACTTTGTACGGAGAAGGAGGGAATTTGCACAAGGAACTGTATGCGTATGTGAACGCCTGCTTTGGCGCTAGTAACAGACAGACGCGGCGCGCGTCTATAAAAGGAAGTTGATGGCGGGCTGCGATTCAGCCCCGAGCCGCCGGTTAAGCTTGCATAAGCCTGTGATGTGTGGTGCGCGACACGGTGCGGGGCTCGGGACGGTCGAGAGCAGACGACGCTGAGTGCACGCGCGCCGAGCTGGAAGGAGGAAGAACGACGACGCCGAAGAGCGCCCGGCACGTGAACGCGCGGCGCAGGAAAGACAACAAAAGGAAAAAAGCAACCAATGAGAAAAGACCACGGGGCGTCGGGCAGCCAATCAGTAAATGCCAAATCGGCCAGACCACGACAAAAGCGTGGTGCGCTGGCAGAACGGGGGCGACACGCAAGAGGACACGCAGGGAGACGCCGGGGAGACGCCAGGAGAGTCCCAGGAAACTACGGCGGGAGGAGGTCAACCACCGGAGCGGGCGTTGAAGACGGGCCGTCGGGTTCCGGACCCGAGCCCACCAGGACTTTGCCCGCCCGGGGCCTCCTGCCAACCTGTTCCTGTGCGTCGCCCGTCTACCTGAGCGTGCCGTCAGCTCCTCAAGGCCGGTGAGCTTGTGCGCCAGTGGGCAGGACGGGAACAGTCGGGCTTTGGGCCCGAGTTCTACGCCAGCTGCCCGGCCAGAACGCCACCCCTTCTGCCAGCTTGTCGCCGCGTTGCCGTGTCGAGACTGCGACGCGTCCCCGCCCTCGTGGCACGCCCGGACTAGCACCCTCGTTAAAGCCCTAAGTGTGTTCCTTACCGCAATGTTTTCTTGAGTGTGTATTTTAAGCATGTTTTCTGTTTCTTTTTATTTGCTTGATGCCTTTTTTTGTTTGATTAAAAGACTTTGTGTGTGCGTCCAAACCAACGGCTTGGTCCTCAATTGGGTTCTCGGAGGCTCCGCCTAAGAGAACCAACCGAACCATTGAGAACACGAACCTTTGCCCCATAAGTGGGTCATCACAAAGCCCGCCCGCTGATGAGCTCCCGGGGGACACACCACTCCCGGCCACCCACGGACCATCCAGGCAGCTTGCGCCAGTCATCGGGGGACGCCCACCGTTGGACATCTGCGGTCGCGTCGGACTGACGAAGTGCCCGGTGAACAATTAGCTTCCATTCATGCGAAAATGCTCGGTCGTAAAGATTAAAGTGGTGCGTCTAAACGAAAGCGAAGTTAGAAAGAGAAGAGCGTAAAAAGAAGCTTGAACAATTAGCTTCCATTCATGCGAAAATGCTCGGTCGTAAAGATTAAAGTGGTGGGTCTAAACGAAAGGCGAAGTTAGAAAGAGAAGAGCGTAAAAAGAAGCTACCAAAGATGACGAAGTACCTACTGAATTCAGCTTCCGCGGAGCAGTATGATCGCTCTACCCAGAGTCCGTGTCAAACTCCCAATAGTACCGACTGCGCTTCTGTGGAGGACTTGCCAACTTCATCACCGCGGTTTCCTGGCAAGAAGCAAGGTTTGACTCATCTTGGTTGTCTGGATCCTGTGAAAACGGTGCCAACCTCGGTCGTCCATATTTCTGAGCAACCGACGCTAACCGAGCCCTGTCCTGTTCCTGAGTCAGCAACGTCTATGCTACTCAGCCGGGTCCCTGCCACAGAGCTCCAGGTGTCCGGTCCGCCACGCCCGATTTCTGCTAGTGCTGACCAACAGGTGCCCAACCTCCCCAATGAGCCTCCCTCTACTGACGAGCGCCAGGAAACAACACTCCAAGAACCGACTCACTTGTTCCCTGTTAGTTTGGCTTCAAATAATCATGTTCCCACCCACAAAGTGTACCTCGAGACGACGAATCAGACAGCTTCTCGCTACGGCATCAGAGAAGTACAGACACTCCCGAAGCAAAAGGTACATTGCGAGATTCTCCGAAGGGACCCTGCTAAGTGGCCGGACATTATTACTGACAGCTTTCGGAGTGTATGCCTTGAGAAAGGGCCATTGTGTTTTGAAAATCGGGCACAAAATTTTCCCTCTTCCGAAAGGCAATACAAAACTCCGAAACGCTATATGTCACCTGATCTGTTCGTGCGAAAGGCTGTAAATGGGGAGGCGTACGAGCGACACTGGGTAATGTACTTGGAGTCCAAAGGTTCAGTTTACTGTTTCATGTGCGAACTATTTTTGATTTCAAGCAATTCCAGTGCTTTCACCGCGCACGGCTTTTCTGATTGGAAAAGAGCAGAAGAAAAGGTTTCCGCACATGAAAATAGCGTCGAGCACCGGAACTACGTGGCAGCATGGCTCGCCTAACTCGAGCAGCACAATTGACAAGGAGCTGGTTAAGCATCTTGTCACTGAGACCGATTATTGACAGAGGTGTTGAAGCACGTAGTCGTTGTAGTTAAGCTTCTAGCTGACCGCAACCTAGCGTTTAAGTGCAGTGAGGAGATTTTCGGTTCACCGAGAAATGGCAGTTATATGGGAGTGCTTGAGGCCATTGCCAAGTTTGATCCCTTTCTAGAGGAGCTCATCAAACGCTACGGGAACAATGGAAAAGGTCGTGCACCCATCGTATCTTTCAAGAACCATTTGTGATGAATTTATCGAACATATGACAAAGGCTATCAAGGAACGTCTCGTTGACGAAGTGAAACGCGCAAAATACTTCTCTTTAATTGTTGATTCGACTCCAGACCTTATACTCACGTTGATCAGCTGTGAATTGTTTCACGATACTATTTAAATGGGAAAGTGTACGAACGCTTTCAGGGATTTGTTCCAATTGAAGCGCATACCGGTTTGTATGTTTTCGATACCGTGATCTCCCTCTTGACGACCAATGGCATCTCAATTGATGATTTAAGGGGCCAAGCTTAGGATAATGCGACTAATATGTCAAGAAAATAAAAAGGACTGCAAGCTAAAATCAAACACCTGAACGAATTGGCAGTCTGCGTCCCGTGTGCTGGTCATTCACTGAACTTAGTTGGCGCGTGTAGCGTTGACAGTTGCCTTGAGGCAGTCAAATTTTTCACTGTAATTCAGAGACTGGATGTGTTCTTTGCTGCCTCACCTAAGCGATGGAGGTATCTTTTGGACAGCATGGGCGGAACTGGCCAGCAGCTTGTTTTGAAAAGCCTCTCTGAGACTAGCTGGTCAAGACACCCTGAATTATGTAAGCCCATTCTGAAAAATTTCAATGCAGTCTTGTGTTGCCTTGAAGCTATATCAAAGAACGAGGAAGAAAACGGTGACACTAGGAACGAAGCGCACTCTCTCTTCAAGAAAATGACAAAACTATAGGCTGCATTCATGGCGATTTTCTGGAGTGAAATCTTAGAGCGCTTTGACAAAACGAGCATAGCACTTCAGAAACCAGGCCTAGACATTTCAAGTGCTGCAGACCTGCTGAGCTCTCTAGAAGGCTTTGTTAATGTGCTACAAGGTAGAAGAAAGTTTATCGTAGAGACCTACAATGTTGTACTTGACAGTCTAGGCTCTGCTTTGCGAGTGCGAAAGGCTGCCTACACTGAACTCTGCGAAAGGTTCGGATTCTTAAAATTGCTGACAGAAGTTGGGAGATAGGCCTCTAATATCATGGGTAGAAGATTACCTACGCTTACGTCAGCAGTTTGTGGTGGTGAATGGTACTCAGTCACAGAAGGTGCAAGTTGTGTCCGGTGTTCCGCAAGGCTCCGTGTTGGGGCTGCTATTGTTCTTGCTGTACGTGAACGACATTAGTGACGGAATAGTGTCACAAATGCGGTTATTTGCGGACGACTGCGTTCTCTATAGAGTAGTCACTTGTGACCGTGATGCTGAGATCTTTCAGGAAGACTTGAACAGAATCTCAGAGTGGGGCGTCAAATGGAATATGAATTTGAATTTGTCTAAAGCTGTTCACATGAAATTTACAAGAAAGAAAAACCTTGATATGCAACCGTATGTTCTTAGGAATGTAATGTTGGAACAGGTATTCGAATTTAAATATTTAGGTGCTTAATTTACTCCCGCTTTGAATTGGCGCCGTCAAGTCGATTATGTCACTGCTAAAGCATTCAAAATCCTGGGATTTCTTCGCCGAAATGCAAACACTTTTCCACAGTCATGTCGGGACATCTTGTACAAGACTTATGTGAGGTCAATTCTGGAATACGCGTGTACGGTTTGGGACCCGGATACTCGTAGAGATAAAGATAAGCTTGAGCGGGTGCAGAACATTGCCGCTCGTTTCGTATCTGGCATACGCGGGTCTCAATACAGTGCATCGCTTGCGAAGGAAGCACTCAACTGGGAATTACTAGACATGCGCCGTAAGAAGTTGAGGCTGAAGTTTTTCCATGCTATTTATTATTCAGCTGTTCGGGTTGATCGCGAAAAGTTTGTGCGAGAGCCTTTTTATAGATCCGATCTTGTTGACCATGATTTTAAGGTCCGTGAATTTGCGTCAAAAACTTAATTGTTTAGAATGTCTTTCTTTCCTAAAACCATTAGGGAATGGAATAGACTGCCGAGTGATGTTGTGAGGGTTGAATCAAATGGTGCTTTCTTTTTGATGTTGTAGATTGTAGATGTGCATTGCTAAGGGCATTGCCTTTTTTTTCGTTTT
This sequence comes from Dermacentor variabilis, assembly GCF_050947875.1. NCBI lineage: Eukaryota > Metazoa > Arthropoda > Arachnida > Ixodida > Ixodidae > Dermacentor > Dermacentor variabilis. The sequence continues at coordinate 28,186,257 of NC_134573.1, read as the reverse complement.
TCCTCTTTTGTTATCACTTTTAACACTGTACAGGAGCAGAGGTGTACTATGTATTTCTTGTACCCCTCCCCCCCCCCCAGTGTAATGCTTTGGCGCTGTGGGTTCCTTAATAAATAAATAAAATAAATAATTAATTGTTTGCAACCTCTCTTTGATACGTTCGAAGAGAGAGCACGCACGCTAAGTACCAATCAATGTTATCAGGATGAGGGCAAACGCATCGTTTTGAGTAAGCACCCGGACGGAAAAAGCAATAGTGTGCTACAAGGTAGAAGAAAGTTTATCGTAGAGACCTACAATGTTGTACTTGACAGTCTAGGCTCTGCTTTGCGAGTGCGAAAGGCTGCCTACACTGTACTCTGCGAAAGGTTCGGATTCTTAAAATTGCTGACAGAAGTTGGGAGATAGGCCTCTCTGGCACAGCGGGTTGAGAAGTTGGTGAAAACCTACAAAAATGATTTGGAGCCAGAATTTTCCGCTCAAATCGTTCACTTTGCGAACTTTCTGCACAACTCTGTGTGCCAGGACACGAGTCCACTGCGAAAAATGAAGTTCCCGCACAAAAGAAAGCTTATTGATGTGTTTCCGAACCTTTCTATTGCTTTGCGAATGTACTTAGGCATACCCGTGGCAAACTGTGAGACCGAACGATCGTTTTCCAAGTTCTTGCTGACAAAAAATTGCCTTCGTTCGAGCCTCCTTGACGACAAGGTGAAATGTAGTGACAGACCACCACACGCTGCGCTGGCTCTGCTCAAGACCTCTTTGGCCGCATCGTATACTTGACGCTCCGTTTGCAAGAGTACTACAACCGAGTCGTGTACCACTCTAGACGCAAGTACACCAGTGCCGACGCTCTCACCCACTCGCCAATGAAGTCTGACGTACACAGTCTTTGACCACTCAACTTTGTCTTGTCAGAACTTGCCATCGATAACATGCGCTGTAGCGGAACAAAGACCCGTGGATTTCTTCGCTTTTGGACTTTCTCGCTGATCCTGCAATAATTTCGGCCCCTAGGACTCTACGGCAGCAGGCGCATCACTTTGTTGTTCGCGACCATCTCTACCGTCGCAACTATCTCCCAGAGGGTCGGCGATATGGCTCCTTGTAATACCGCGTCATCTTTGGGCTGATTTATACCCATCTTTTCACACTGATCCCCAGTGTGCACATGACGGAGTGTTAAAGACCTACACTCGCCTTTGCCTGCGCTATTACTGGCCTTGCATGTACAAGTTTGTTCGCAAGTACTTCCGCTGCTGCCTCAACTGCCAGCGCCGAAAGTTCGTACCTAATTCACCGTCACACCTTCACAGCCGCTTCCTTGTCCATCCCATTCTTTTCATCTGGTCGGATGGTCGGAATCGACCTTTACGGTCCGCTTTCTTGTAGAGGTTGTGACAACCGCAGGATTATCGTTGCTGTAGATCATCCGACACGATGTGCAGAAACCGCTGCACTCCTATCTGCAACTGGGCAATACGTTGCATCATTCGTACTGCGACATCTTTTTATTCATCACGGAAACGTTCGTGAACTTCTTAATGATCGAGGCCGTGTTTTTTCGTCTGAAGTCTTGACGTCGTTTCCTAAGGTGTGTCACATCATCCAGCGCACTAGTGCGTACCATCCGCACACGATCGGATTGACGCAGCCTTTCAACACCGGAGAATTTCTAAGTTGCTTCGGAGATATCATGACCTTTACCGTGTGATTGCACAACCTTCTCCCGTGAACTATGTCGTAGAGCGTCTGTCGCTGTCTACCGATCAGTGCCCCCGCGCTCGCACACCTGCTCACATAGATCGGCTCAAGCACATCTACGATCCCTCCATCTTGCTTTGGTGATGTGTCTGGCTCACCGGTAGTTCTTCATTACATTTGTCCTCCAGAGGAAAATAGCAAGAAACGCCATCCTGGTGATTCTATTTATTTATTTATTTATTTATTTATTTATTTATTTATTTATTTATTTCAATATACCGAACATCCCTGGTGAGATTGCAAGAGAGGTGGCTACAACAACATGTTGGTACAGAGTTTGGGTAAAACAAACTTACCAGGAGACAGAGCAGCACAATCGACTGCTCAAAATAATTACATTACAAGTCCTAGGATAGTTACACAAAAATAGGCATGCAGTAGAATTCTTATTGTGTATCAACGCACGTACATAACACAAGCGGTACAATATATATATATATATATATATATATATATATATATATATATTGTCACATGGTAGTGACTGTGAAAAAAGCAGCAATACGGTGGAATACAAACTAGCTTTTATTGGGCGCACCTGTGCCCACAAAAACAGGCTAGACTTATAGCACAGCCATAGCGGCGAACACGGTCGGCGATCGTCGGAAATCTGATCAACGGGTTAGCACGTCGGCTTTTATAGAGCAGTCGTCGAATGTTCCAGACTAATCGTTCGGACCCGCGTGCCTTCCACAAAGTTCTACACCATTCGCGTCAGGTGATGAAATCAGATAACATAACGTTCGGCGACAACAGACAAAGGATAGAAGCATCGATAACTTTCCAGAAACTTGGGATACATGCAGGCGCGTCCCACGCTGTGCGATTACATTCGTTAGGCGGCGAAACGTGGTTGCCCGATAAAGATAAGTACACCTGTCAATACCCCCCTCTTAAAAAGCATCGTTACGATGATACAAATATGAGAGCGAAACACAAAAGGACACTTATTAAACATAAGTAACAAAACAACGAAAGAAACAAAGTCCAAAGGTCTGTTACTCGAAGCCGCAAAGTTCATTAGCGCCGGTAGTACGGCTTGAGTCACACAACGTGGACTATTTCAGGTCGTGAGCGCCGCCGCTTTGATAGCGAAATGCCGTCTAGTCCAGTGCGCCAATACGTCGGATGGTGTTGTGCGGTCCGAAATAGCGACGCAAAAGCTTCTCGCTCAGTCCTCGTCGGCGTATAGGGGTCCAAACCCAAACATGGTCACCGGGCTGGTACTCGATGAAGCGTCGTCGGAGGTTGTAGTGTTGGCTGTCGGTCCTCTGCTGGTTCTTGATTCGCAGGCGGGCGAGCTGTCGGGCTTCTTCGGTGTGCTGAAGATAGGTAGCGACGTCACGATTTTCCTCGTCAGTGACGTGCGGCAGCATGGCGTCGAGCGTCGTCATCGGGTTCCTGCCGTAAACCAGCTTAAATGGAGCGATCTGTGTTGTTTCTTGCACCGCCGTGTTGTAAGCGAATGTTACGTACGGCAGGCCCGCATCCCACGTCTTGTGCTCGACGTCGACGTACATTGCTAGCATGTTGGCGACGGTCCTGTTCAGGCGCTCCGTGAGACCATTCGTCTGCGGATGGTAGGCAGTTGTCCTCCTGTGACTTGTCTGGCTGTATTGCAGAAAGGCTTGCGTGAACTCTGCTGTAAAAGCCGTTCCTCTGTCGGTGATGAAGACTTCTGGAGCACCATGTCGCAGCAGGATGTTCTCGACGAAAAATTTCGCCACTTCGGCTGCGCTGTCTTTCGGTAGAGCTTTAGTTTCAGCGAAGCGGGTGAGATAGTCCGTCGCCACGACGATCCACTTATTTCCGGATGTTGATGTCGGAAACGGTCCTAACAAGTCCATCCTGATCTGCTGAAAAGGTTGGTAAGGAGGCTTGATTGGCTGTAGTAATCCCGCTGGCCTTGTCGGTGGTGTCTTGCGTCGCTGACAGTCTCGGCATGTCTTGACGTAACGGGCGACATCGGCGGTTAGGTGCGGCCAGTAATACTTTTCTTGTATCTTCGTTAGCGTCCGGGAGAAACCGAGTAGCCCAGCGGTCGGATCGTCATGTAGGGCGTGCAGTACTTCTGGACGCAGCGCCGACAGAACAAGAAGGTAGTTGGCGCGGACTGGTGAGACGTTCTTCTTCACGAGTAGGTTGTTTTTAATCGTGAACGAATATAATCCACGCTTAAATGCCCTAGGGACAAGGTCGGTGTGCCCTTCCAAATACTCGACTAGGGCTTTTAGCTCCGGGTCCCCTCGTTGTTGTTCGGCGAAGTCTTCCGCGCTTATTAGGCCAAGGAAGGCGTCGTCATCCTCGTCATCTTGCGGCGCCGGGTCAATGGGGACGCATGATAGGCATCGGCATCTGAGTGATTTCGTCCGGACTTGTATGTTACAGTGATGTCGTATTCTTGTAGTCTGAGGCTCCACCGTGCCAGCCGTCTGAAGGGTCCTCTCAGTTAGCTAGCCAACACAACGAGTGATGGTCGCTGACCACTTTTAATGGCCTGCCATAGAGGTAAGGGCGAAATTTCGCTGTAGCCCAAACAATGGCGAGGCATTCCTTTTCGGTTGTAGAATAATTGCCTTCCGCTTTTGACAACGACCGGCTAGCGTAAGCTATCACGTGTTCATGTCCATCTTTTCTCTGGACTAGCACGGCACCGAGGCCTAGATTACTGGCGTCGGTGTGTATTTCGGTATCGGCGTGCTCGTCGAAGTGCGCAAGTACGGGCGGCGACTGCATGCGTCGTTTGAGTTCTTGAAATGCGTCGGCCTGCGGCGTTTCCCACTTGAACTAAACGTGACATTTAGTTGGCTTTGTCAGCGGCTCAGCGATGCGTGAAAAGTCCTTGACAAACCGCCTGTAGTAGGCACACATGCCAAGAAATCTACGCACTGCCTTCTTGTCGATGGGCTGCGGGAACTTTGCAATGGCAGCTGTTTTCTGGGGGTCGGGGCGGACTCCAGACTTCCTGATGACGTGGCCTAGGAACAGAAGCTCATCGCAAGCGAAGCGGCACTTTTCTGGCTTCAGAGTAAGCCCTGATGACTTGATGGCCTCTAGTACTGCTGCAAGCCGCCTAAGGTGATCGTCGAAATTTCTGGCAAAGACAATGACGTCATCCAAGTAAACGAGACAGGTCTGCCACTTCAAACCTGCTAAAACCGTGTCCATCACGCGTTGGAACGTTGCGGGCGCCGAGCACAGTCCAAATGGCATAACCTTGAACTCGTAGAGGCCGTCTGGGGTGATGAAGGCGGTCTTTTCGCGATCTCTTTCGTCGACTTCTATTTGCCAATAGCCAGACTTCAGGTCCATCGACAAGGAGTATTTAGCGTTGCAGAGCCGATCCAATGCGTCGTCTATCAGTGGGACGGGGTATACGTCCTTCTGCGTGATCTTGTTCAGACGACGATCATCGACGCAGAAACGTAGGGTTCCGTCCTTTTTCTTCTCCAGGACCACAGGGGATGCCCACGGGCATTTTGACGGCTGGACGATGTCGTCGCGCAGCATTTCGTCGACTTAATAAGTCGACGAAATGTCGACCTATTATGAAGGTTTATATATATATATATATATATATATATATATATATATATATATATATATATATATATATATATATATATATATATATATATATATATATACACGCACACACCAGCGGACCTACCCACCCAAACCAGCTGTCCGCAGTGGCGTCCTCCTCGTCCCATCTGCTACTACTGCGGCTATCGTGGCCACATATAGCACGTTTTTGCCGCAAACGCCAGCAAGACCAGCGTCGCGGATATGACGTATACGAACGGTATGACTGTTCGCCCGAAGCTACTTTCCGACGTCTAGGCAGCTTCCATGACCAACGTCGTCCTTATGCTCCACCGCGCGACCGCTCTCCATCGCCTACTGTAGCATCCGAGACGTACCGTCCTGCAAGACGCCGCTCGCCGTCACGCCTTCGCCGCTCTACGTCCCCACTTAGACTCAATTCAATTCTCAATTCAATCTCAATTCGCCGAGCGTCGTCCATAAAACTAAATTGTGCAGCTTTTGGAGGAAAAGCTGCATCGAACGACAGGACAGAAATTCCTCCATCGCGTCCGTGCAATATGACATTGGTTGTAGTAGAAGGTGTACTAGTCGAAGCTTTGACAGACACCGGTGCTAGTGTTTCTGTTATTCACCGTGCATTGTGTTCACGACTCGGGGAAGTTACGACCCCCTATGAGGGACCTACGCTACTGGCTGCTCAAGGGGCCGCCATTCGACCTACCGCCATGTGCACTGCTCGTATTTCCATCGATGGACTTCTGCATTACTTACAATTTGCAGTGCTAAATTCTTATGCACATCAGCTCATACTGGGATGCGATTTTCTATCGACAGCCTCCGCCTTCATCTATTGTGGGCAACGCGTTCTCCACATGACCGACACAACCTATTCACTTCATGCAGATGACGCAACATTTCACTTGCTTGCTGCGCAAGATACCGCGCTACCTCCTTGCAATCAAAGCATTGTTACTATCACGTCTGATGTAGTTGACTGCAGCGACGTGCTCGTATTACCATCTGCACACTGTCTTGCAAGAGGCCTTTGCATCAGGGCTGGTTCGGTTTTATCATAGTTCTGCACTTCTCTACGCTACAAACCCGACATTCGAAAAGATTATAATCCCTAAAAGCACTACATTGGCTTGCGCCACTGAATCGGAGTCTATCTCTGTTGTTCCCTTTAAAGCAGCTTCCTCTGAAGTTCCTTGTACCGGACGGGCCGCATCTCCTTCTGCTTATGCAGCTGCCATCAGTTCCGACCTGACACCTTCGCAGTCACAACAGTTGCTTGCATTGCTCCCAAAACATGAAGCTTCGTTTGACGCGCATTCAGCTTTGTTGGGAAAGACTTCGATTACGACGCATCGGATACAAAAAGATGGTATATCCATCGTGCACCGCAGACCGTATCGCTATCCGAGAGGAAAGTCATTGACAAGAACGTCACCAACATTTTGGCACTTTTGGCAGCACTGCGTGCGGTTTCTACAACACTCATCAGTCATTTTCTGTACAGGTGCACTTTTGCTCTGCGCGAACCATCGGCTTTTGCGTGTGTGAAACTGCGCAAGGAAGGCAGTACCTGTCGAGGACAGGCGCTGTGTTCGTCGGCTATCTCTGCACTGTTATCCCCCAGGATCAGGTGGTGTCCGTCGACGTCCCCGCGCCTGCGCTGTGACCCACCAAGCTAGTGGACGCTGCCTATATATACTGATTGCCCTGCGCATTTCCTTCAGTTTGGCAGCAGTGGGTGCGGTTTCTACAACACTCATCGGTCAATTTTCTGTACAGGTAAGATTCGTATTATTCTTTCGAGTCGTGCCATTGTTGCTGCATGCACTGCTGCCAAACAGGAGTAACATTGTCTCCATTGAGTCTTTTGTCATGACAAGCGGGACGGATCTGGGTAAAGCATTCGAGGATTTCAAACGTGAAATCCTTGCTGAACTTCGCTCCTTCAAATGGTGTGGAACACTGCAGTGAAAGCTGTGACCATGTCAATGCGCTCACCTTGGAAATGAAGACTTTACGTGAAGAGCTTGTAGCAACGCGGAACAGCAACGAAAAACTAGCTGCTGAAAATAAACAACTACAGATAAAAATTGAAGAACTTACTACTCACGGGTGAACAACTTTGAACTTTGAAATTAAAGGTGTGCCTGATGAGGGAGAGGCTTTAGACACTGTTCAAAAGATTTCTGTAGCCGTGGGTGAGCCGTTGGCACGTGAGGACGTTGACATTTGCCACAGAGTTGGGACAAATAAGACTGGCATACAGAAAATTGTGGTACGTTTTGTGGGGAGGGACAAGCGAAATGCTGTGTTGGCCAAGGCGAAAAAGGCACGCCTGTCTACGACAGTAATTGGCTTTAGGACAACTGGTCTTATATGTCAACGAGCATCTAACAAGGCAGGGCAAGCAGCTACTGGGAGCCGCAAATGCAAAATAACGAGAAGTCGGATAGAGGTACATTTAGAGGCACGGCGGGAAAATTTTCGCAAGGAAATCAGAATCATCAGACATGTTAAACATTGCCTGCCGAGGAGTTCTGGATTAAATGCAACGTTAAGGTTGGCGTTGCTATAACGTATTTGTTTTTAGTGCATAACCTAACAGAGTTATGGCTCCCATGGCAGAACGTGAATAGTATGACATTGAAAACTTCAACACCGAGGTGTCGTCTACTTACTTCACTGTATTCCATTTAAACGCTCGTAGCATTAAAAATAAAATGAACAGCCTACGCATGTTTTCGACAGCCTAGCGATAAAAATTTCATGCCATATTGTTCACAGAATCCTGGCTTTCTGCAATCGGTAATCCACCAAGAATAACAGGATATAATTATCACGGAATTACGCGGTCCGCTAACCGTGGTGGAGGTATATCTCTGTACATCAAAAATTGTATTGCTTCTGATGTTGCTGATGAACTAACTTGTATTACAGCCGATGTAGAGTTTCTCGTAGTAAAACTTACGAATGTTGTTATTGCACCAGTTTATAGGCCACCATTAGGATTTAGGTCCGAATTCTTTGAGGTCAGACCTGCAACGCAGCAGAGGGTGCTAAGAATCCCTGGCTGCGGACAGGCCGCCATTAGAATATGAACCTGGCAACTTTTAACGCTAGAACGTTATCTAGTGAGGAGAGTCTAGCAGTGCTATTGGAGGAATTGGAGGGCAGTAAATGGGATTTAATAGGGCTCAGTGAAGTTAGGAGGCCAAAAGAAGCATATACAGTGCTAAAAAGCGGGCACGTCCTGTGCTACCGGGGCTTAGCGGAGAGACTAGAACTAGGAGTCGGATTCCTGATTAATAAGAATATAGCTGGTAACATACAGGAATTCTATAGCAATAACGAGAGGGTGGCAGGTCTTGTTGTGAAACTCAATAAGAGGTACGAAATGAAGGTTGTACAGGTCTACGCCCCTACATCCAGTCATGATGACGAGGAAGTCGAAAGCTTCTATGAAGACGTGGAATCGGCGATGGGTAAAGTCAAAACAAAATACACTATACTGATGGGCGACTTCAATGCCAAGGTAGGCAAGCAGCAGGCTGGAGACAAGGCAGTGGGGGAATATGGCATAGGAACCAGGAATAGCAGGGGAGAGTTATTAGTAGAGTTTGCGGAACAGAATAATATGCGGATAATGAATACCTTCTTCCGCAAGCGGGATAGCCGAAAGTGGACGTGGAGGAGCCCGAAAGGCGAGACTAGAAATGAAGTAGACTTCATACTCTGCGCTAACCCTGGTATCATAGAAGATGTTGACGTGCTCAGCAAGGTGCGCTGCAGTGACCATACGATAGTAAGAACTCGAATTAGCCTCGACCTGAGGAGGGAACGGAAGAAACTGGTATATAAGAAGCCGATAAATGAGTTAGCGGCAAGAGGGAAAATAGACGAATTCCAAATCAAGCTACAGAACAGGTATTCAGCTTCAACTCAGGAAGAAGACCTTAGTTTTGAAGCAATGAACGACAGTCTTGTGGGCATCATTAAGGAGTGTGCAATAGAAGTCGGTGGCAACTCCGTTAGACAGGATACCAGCAAGCTATCGCAGGAGACGAAAGATCTGATCAATAAATGCCAAGGTATGAAAGCCTCTAACCCTAGAGCTAGAATAGAACTGGCAGAACTTTCGAAGTTAATCAACAAGCGTAAGACCGCTGACATAATGAAGTATAATATGGATAGAGTTGAACAGGCTCTCACGAACAGAGGAAGCCTAAAAGCAGCAAAGAAGAAACTAGGAATTGGCAAGAATCAGATGTATGCGTTCAGAGACAAAGCCGGCAATATCATTAGTAACAGGGATGAGATAGTTCAAGTGGCTGAGGAGTTCTATAGAGATCTATACAGTACCAGTGGCACCCACGACGATAATGCAAGAGAGAATAGTCTAGAAGAATTCGAAATCCCACAGGTAACGCCGGAAGAAGTAAAGAAAGCCTTGGTAGCTATGCGAAGGAGGAAGGCAGCCGGAGAGGATCAGGTAACAGCAGATTTGTTGAAGGATGGTGGGCAGATTGTTCTAGAGAAACTGGCCACCCTGTATACGCAATGCCTCATGACTTCGAGCGTACCGGAATCTTGGAAAAACGCTAACATAATCCTAATCCATAAGAAAGGGGACGCCAAAGACTTGAAAAATTATAGACCGATCAGTTTACTGTCCGTTGCCTGCAAAGTATTAACTAAGGTAATTGCAAATAGAATCAGGAACACCTTGGACTTCCGTCAACCAAAGGACCAGGCAGGATTCCGTAAAGGCTACTCAACAATAGACCATATTCACACTATCAATCAGGTGATAGAAGAATGTGTGGAATATAACCAACCTTTATATATAGCTTTCATTGATTACGAGAAAGCGTTTGATTCAGTCTAAACCTCAGCAGTCATGGAGGGATTGCGGAATCAGGGTGTAGACGAGCCGTGTGTAAAGATACTGAAAGATATCTACAGCGGCTCCACAGCCACCGTAGTCCTCCATAAAGAAAGCAACAAAATCCCAATAAAGAAAGGCGTCAGGCAGGGAGATACGATCTCTCCAATGCTATTCACAGCGTATTTACAGGAGGTATTCAGAGACCTGGATTGGGAAGATGGATAAGAGTTAATGGAGAATACCTTAGTAACTTGCGATTCGCTGATGATATTGCCTTGCTTAGTAACTCAGGGGACCAACTGCAATGCATGCTCACTGACCTGGAGGGGCAAAGCCAAAGGGTGGGTCTGAAAATTATTCTCCAGAAAACTAAAGTAATGTGTAACAATCTCGGAAGAGAACAGCAGTTTACGATAGGTAGTGAGACACTAGAAGTGGTAAGGGTATACATCTACTTAGGACAGGTAGTGACTGCGGATCTGGATCATGAGACTGAAATAATCAGAAGAATAAGAATAAGCTGGGGTGCGTTTGGCAGGCATTCTCAGATCATGAACAGCAGATTGCCATTATCCCTCAAGAGAAAGGTTTATAACAGCTGTGTCGTACCAGTACTCATGTACGGGGCAGAAACCTGGAGGCTTACCAAAAGGGTTCTACTTAAATTGAGGACGACGCAACGAGCTATGGAAAGACGAATGATAGGTGTAACGTTAAGGAATAATAAAAGGGCAGATTGGGTTATGGAACAAACGCGAGTTGATATCTTAGTTGAAATCAAGAAAAATAAATGGGCGTGGGCAGGACACGTAATGAGGAGGGAAGATAACCGATGTTCCTTAAGAGTTACCGAATGGATTCTAAGGGAAGGGAAGCGTAGCCGAGGGCGGCAGAAAGTTAGGTGGGCGGATGAGATTACGAAGTTTGCAGGGACAACATGGCCACAATTAGTACATGACTGGGGTAGTTGGAGAAGTATGGGAGAGGCCTTTGCCCTGTAGTGGGCGTAACCAGGCTGATGATGATGATCTTTGAGGTCATGTAAACTTTGCTGCCTAGTCTACACTCAATGCGCACATCCTTTTTAGTAACGGGCGATGTGAACATCTATATACTCAGTGGTGACGCAAGCAGTGAACATATTCAAAACATCCTTCGTACTTTTGCCTGTGCAAATCTGATTACGTTACCTGCTCGTATTACTGGAACTAGCGCCACACTTCTTGATATCTGTATCCCCAGACTTATTTGCGACCAGTACTTAACAGGTGTTTTCTCCCTTGATATCAGTGATCATCACCCGATTTTCACGTTCATACCAGTAGCTCCCAAAAAGCACAAAAATAACAAACCGAGTTATCGTGACATTAACTCCGCTTCACATCAAGAATTTTTTATTCTGCTACTGAACTGTTAGCATGGGACGATGTTTTCGCCAAAAGTGATCCCGATCAGGCCTAGCTCATCTTTCTCAACAAAATCATAGCCTGCTATGAAAAACTTTTCCCTTTGATACATAACACCAAACGAAGCATAAGAATACGCAAGCCTTGGATTACAAACAACTTGCGTAAGAGAATAAAAGCCAAAAACAATATGTACCATAGATTCGTCCAATCACGTGATGCTGCCTGGCTCACAGAATTCAAATCGTATCGCAATTAATTAAACGCTGATTTAAAAAAGGCAGAGATCTCCTTTTATCAGTCCCTGTTTGTTAAAATACACAACAATCCAAGAAAATCATGGCAGGAAATCAATAATTTCTTTAATAACCCTAAGGTTCAGTGCTCAATTAATATTGCAGCTTTTACTGAAGGCAAGACGGACGAAGACGCCCTAACAGAAATGAACGAATTTTTTGCCAATGTTGGCGACTACGTGTCTCCGAATAGCCATTGTGATTGTATTAAAACGCCATTGTTCGCACGTACAAAACTGACTAATTCAATTATTCTTTCTTCGGTTACTGCACAAGAAGTCACAAATTTCATTTGCAGAATTAAAAACTACGTCGCCGCCAGGTTAGATGGCCTGAGCCCTGTCCCTATTAAGCATTTGGCGTCTATTATAGCCTTACCGCTGACATCCATAATTAATAAAATGTTAGAGACTGGTATATTTCCCTCCGACGTTAAACTGGCACGTATAACCCCTGTTCACAAAGGTGGAGCCGTCAGTGATATAGCAAATTACCGACTGATATATGTTCTGCCCATCTTGTCCAAAGTTTTTGAGAATGTCATTCATATACGGCTCAAAAACTTTCACTAAATACCGCGTTGTGAATGATTCACAATACGGCTTCCAGAAAGGATAATCTACTGAAATGGCTTTATTACTAATCAAGAATGAAATTCTTAGCAACATTGAAAACAGACTTTTTACGGTGGGATTGTTCATTGATTTAAGGAAAGCATTTGATTGTGTACATCATAATATTCTGTTGTCAAAACTGCATGGCTAGGGTCTACGTGGCGTCACCCATGATCTCGTAAAGAACTGTCTTTACAATAGAAAACAGTGTGTGAAAGTTGATGGCTTGTCATTTCCGACTAACTGTGGTAAAACACGGAGTACCTCAGGGGTCGATTCTAGGGCCCTTATAGTTTATACTTTACATCAATGACTTATGTGATGTGCCTAATTCTCCCAAGCTGGTTAAGTATGCTGATACTAATATTTCCTTTTCCGCAACAACCTTAGCCCAAAACGATAAACAATTATCTGATTAACCTTGAACAGTGGTTGAATTCAAACAGATTAAACTTAAATATTAATAAAACTAAATACATCATTATTAAACCTTTCAACAAAGTGACTTCGAACTCACCCTAAATGTTCAAGGAATGGCCCTGTAGCGCGTTGCATCTGAAGCATTTTTGGGGGTTTGGTTCGAAGAAACAATGCCTTGGAACATGCACGTTAATAAGCTCACGATTGAATTAGGCGAAGAAGTTGGTTGCCTCTACAGACTAAGGGAATTAATTGCGATTAGACTAAAGAATGCAATATATTATGCTAATTTTTACTCACGTCTTTCGTATTGCACTTTAGTTTGGGGTACTAAACGACCACCAACTGTAACAAACTGGAGCGGCTCCAAAAAAGGTACTAAGAATCTTTGAGAACTTTAATGGACACCCGAGCCTAATACCCACTGTTCCCCTATTAATTACACCTACTATGTTTAAAGCATCTAAGTTATATGACTATAAAGTATCTCTTTATATGTATAAAAATAAACTTCCAAACCACACAGATCATTCCCTTTATGACTACAGCATACGCAACAGGCTATTACCAGTGCCGCGTACACGTACAAATTACGGTAGATATAGGTTGGATTACCACATACGAGCACTGTACAACCTCTTAACAGCTCACATATATTTCAGTGCCCCACTCGGCACATTTAAATCGGAGGTGCGTGATTACCCGATGAAGGACGAGGACGAACTAACTTTATTGCGTGTCCTGCGAGTTGTTGGAGAGGGCCAAAGGCCCCGCCTAGGTGACGGCCAGGAGTTCGTGGATCCTGGCGGCATCCTCGGCCCGCTGCACGGCCCATTACCTGATGAAGCAATTAATTTTTTTCTCTTTTCTCCTGGCTGCTACATTTCCTGCAGTGTTTATGCATTCTGTGATAGTGTCCACCATGTGTACTGTATCTGTATCAAGCAAGTTCATTTCTTCTTCATAATGACTGTATGTATTTACAATTGTTCGAATTTGTGAAATTCATTCCCTGTTGCTCCCTGTAGGTCCCCAGGTCCCGTCCAGCTGTCGGCGACAGCTTTTTGCCTGGGGGCCCCAAACTAGCGTCTTGTAAATAACGTGGATTCTGATTCTGATGACCCAACGGAATATAATACGTCCCTCTGCTAGCCCTTTGTCTTCCCCCGTTGTTTTAGTTTGCAAAAAGGACGGCTCTGTTCGATCTTGTGCCGACTACCGAGCACTTAAGGAGATCACACGCAAGGATGTATACCCTATGCCGCGAATAGACGATGCCTTGGATTCCCTACAGGGTGTCGAGTACTTCCCCAGCCTCGATCTGCGTTCCGGCTACTGGCAGATACCTATCCGTGAGGACGATAAAGAGAAAACAGCGTTTTCAACACCATATGGACTCTACTAGTTTAATGTCATGCCATCCGGCCTTTGCAATGCGCCTGCAGCGTTCGAGCGCATGATTGACACCGTTCTTCGTGACTTTTCCTTATAATACCGCCGTTCAACACGCACGGCTGGTCACTCGCCATTCTACCTTGTCTATGGTTGTTCGCCCTCTTCCTGTCTCGACGTCTCTTTAATCGCGCCAACTGTCAATCAATTTCCTTCCTCCTGCGAAGAATATGTGTCCCGCATTCTGCATTGTCGCCAGCTCGCCAGCATCGACACCGAAGCATGGCAACAGGGCCGCAAGCAGCATTACGACGCTCTCATTGCGTCATGTGCGTCTGGCCTGGAAAGGAAGTGCTACTCTGGACACCAGTTCGTACTCCAGGCTTGTGTGGAAAGTTTCAGCTTCGGTTCACCGGCCCCTACAAAGTCTTGGAGCAGACCTCTCCTGTTAACTATCGCGTGGCACCAGTTATTGTTCCAAATGACCGCCGCTGCCACGCCGCTGACGTTGTCCACGTTTCCCGTATGAAGCCTTTCACGAGGCGTTCGCCGCCCAACTAAATTGTGGCCAGGATGGCCGCTCTCACGCGAGGGGATATTAGTGTACGCATTTATAAGCTATTCTTTGTAATGTGTACATGATCATCAGCACGTGGGGTTCATATAGGGTTGTTCTTCATCATCGTTTGTGGGCGTGCTCCTGAGTGTGATCCGTGATGTGGGTGTGGTCGGCTCACCGCATCTTCGACGCGGAATAAACGTCGTGGTAACTGCTGCGCCATATATATATATATATATATATATATATATAGTCAAGGTGGTCTTCGACAGGGTAAGCAAGCAGCGAGAGGTCTAACTCTTTCCGGCAGTCCGAACCGGTGCCATGCCTCTAACGCTGCCGGTCCTCCTGGCTCACCGGCAGTTCTTTGTGCACACACACACACACACACACACACACACACACACACACACACACACACACACACACACACACACACACGCACACACACGCACACACACACACACATATATATATATATATATATACACACATTGTTACGGACGCATAAAAGGAGAGACAGAAAGAAGAAGATCGCGGGACTGATGGCACCAACGTTGAAGTGTGGGTGGCTATATGTACGAATGTGTGACTGGAATAATCAGATGGGACCCTACGCTCATGCTAGCTAACCTGTTGTTCTACCTAAGAGGCACGGCAAAGGTGTGGTTCGAAAACCATGAAGAGGGGCTGACCAGCTGGGACCAATGCAAAGAGAAGTTAACAGAGTTGTTTGGCAAACCAGCCGGCCGTAAAACTGCCGCAAAGCCAGGAACTGGCCTCCCGTGCCCAGTCCCCCACGGAGTCCAATGTTTCGTATATCCAGGACGTGCTGGCGCTTTGTCGTAAAGCCGATCACGACATGACAGAAGCTGAGAAGGTAAGGTATGTGCTCAAGGGAATTGCTGACGGCTCCTTCAATCTACTCATGTGCAAAAGCTGCTCTACAGTTGATGTTATCATGAAAGAGTGCCGACAATTCGAGCAGGCCAAAAGCCGACGCGTCCTGCAACCATACACGAGACTTCCCAATACAGCCGCAACGTCGATGCCTGAAGATCAGCCCGCACAGCAACATGCGTCGCCATCAGAGGACGTGGCGCGAATCGTTCGACGTGAACTGTACGCGATGGCGCCCGCAGTTTCTGTTCGTGTATAGCCCTGATGCTACGCCTTTTTCAGTTCCCCTTGTGCAAGCCATCGTTCGACAGAAACTAGAAACCATTGGCCTACATTTTGTCTGTGCTGTCGCCAACCCCTATGTCAACGAACGCCCTTCTACTGTTTTTGCTCCAACGCGACGCTTCTCTCCGCGTTATCGCAACCCGAGTGAGTGGAGAACCGCGGACGACCAGCCGATATCTTTCTCCTGTCCCCGCAGTGGTGACGTCACCAGTTACTGTGGCAACCCGTGGCCCTCAACACCTCGCACACCGACCAACCTAAGCCGTTTTTTATGGAAATGCCCGCAATATTTCGCCCGCCGCCGAGTCTAACCGCGCCGACAACTCTGCTAGGAACACGTGGTACAGTCGCTCCCTATCGCCGCGCGGACACCACTCTTGTTCATCGCAAACGCGTCGCCAAACTTCCCGTTTGCTGCAGCCATGCCGCCTTTCGACCCCTGTGGCTTTTGGCTTCACCTTTTCGGAAAACTAAGAAATCGATCCCTCGGAGGTGGTGCTGCATTGCCGACTACTGCAGCAAATCCTCTTTCTGTGCTCACAAAGAGAAGTGTAATTGACTATAAATAGACGGCTTACCTGTCCAAGCACTCGTCGACACTGGAGCTCACATATCTTTGATGAGTGCTAGCCTACGTAGATGTTTAAGGAAGGTCCTCGCCGCAGCAGCTGGCCGAGTGCTTCTTGTGGCCGACGGCGGCGTGCTGGTTGTTCTTGGAATGTGTACTTCGCGTTTAAGTATAGCCGGCCGGCCTACTTCTGTTCTCTTTGCTGTGATCGACAACTGCCCTCACGACATTACCCTTGGATTGGAATTTTTATCCCACCAATCCGCTCTCATCGACTGCGCAACTGGCGTTCTTCAGTTAGAACTGCCTCAACTCGCCGATGCTCCGAGTACCGCCTCACCGCGCTTGTGCTCTCTTCAAGATGTGCGTCTGTCACCCGAGGCAGTTACGTCGCTTTAACCGCACCGCCACAGATTTCTGACGGCGGATATGTCCTTCGCCCCATCATCGACGTGCTTTTGAACCGGAACGTTGCTCTTCCGCATACGCTGGTGACGATTACTAATAACGGCGTCGTTCGTCCGCTTCTGAATTTCAGTCTGTGCCCTCAAGTGCTTCCAGCCGGCCTGTTCTTGGGTCAGCGTTTCTAATACTTCCGAATTTCACATTGAAAGTCTGAATGCCGAGAGCGGTTTCCTAGCACCAGTTGCAGCTCACAGCTCTGGTTCCTTAACGGATGACTTCGCGAAGATGATTGCACCTGACCTCACCTCTGCACAGGCAACGGACATATGTCTCCTCCTCGAATCGTAGCTTGACATCTTTGATTTCGGCGACAATCCTTTAGGACAAACATCTATTGGTCACCACCATAAAACACTGGAGACATTCTTGCGGTCTTCCGAAAAGCCGGCCTCCACGAACTCCACGAATTGTCCATTAGGGCGCCGTTAGATTACCGTGTTGGGACACCTCGTTGACGCATCCGGTGTACAACCAGATTCGGAAAAAGTTCGCGCCGTTCTCAGTTTCCCTTTGCCACGTTCTGCTTCTCACGTGCGCTGCTTCGTCGGCCTATGTTCTTACTTTCGCCGTTTCGTCAAAAACTTCACCGACGTTGCTCGGCCTTTGACAGATCTTAAGAAGAACACGCCGTTCTCATGGGGCCCTGAGCAAGTTCACGTGTTCGCCACTCTCATCGGGTTTCTGACCACGCCTCCCATACTTGCCTGCTTTGTTTCATCTGCACCGACTGAAGTCCACATTGACGCAAGCGGCCACGTCATCGGCGCTGTTTTCGACCAGCAGCAGAATGGTACCGAGTGCGTGATAGCTTATGCCAGCCGCCTGCTGTAACCAGCCGAGAGAAATTACTCCATCACCGAGCGGGAGTGCTTGGCTGTAGTTTGGGCTGCCGCCAAGGTCCGGCCATATTTGTACAGCCGCACGGTTTCGGTCGTTACATACCACCATGCCCTCTGCTGGGTGTCTTACCTCCAAAACCCCACAGGACGGCTTGGTCGCTGGAATTTGCGGCTCCAGGAATTTTCATTAGTTGTCAACTATAAGCCTGGATGTCTGCAAAAGGAAGCTGACTGCCTCTCGCGTCACGCCGTGGATACTCCCGATCCTGATGCGCATGATCCAGTGACCTGCGTGGTAGCTTTGACTGACATGACCGACATGCGCGCTGACCAACAGCGATGCATCCTTACAGTCCATCATCGCCGGCATGCAATCTGGCAGCACCGACGGCACGTGCCGCATGTTTGTGCTGCATGACGGCATCCTCTACCACCGCAAAATCAAACCTAACGGCCCTGAGTTGCTCTTTGTCCTTCCTCGTCTTCTGCGATCCGTCGTTCTCAAACAACTTCACGATGCACCGACGGTGGGGCACCTTGGAGTTTTGTGTACATACGACCGCGTACGACACCGGCTCTTCTGGCCGGATCTCTACCAGTCTGTGCGTCGTTATGTCGCAACTTTGGAATTGTGTCAGCGCCGTGAGAAACCTTCCCTGCTACCTGTCGGACGACTCCATCCAATCGAAGTTCCCGTTGAACCTTTCTTTCGTGTAGGCCTTGGCCTGCTTGGCCCTTTTCCGACGACAACTGGAGGAAATAAGTGGATCGCCGTCGCTACTGATTACGCTACACGCTACGCAATAACAAAGCCGTTGCCGACTGGTTGCGCAACTGAAGTCTCCGATTGTCTCCTTCACAACGTCATTATCCAGCATGGTGCACCTCGACAGTTACTTACAGACCACGGCCGCTCGTTCTTGTCTCGAGTTGCAGACGACCTCCTCCGCTCTTGTGCACACTGAGCACAAGCTGTGCACTGCCTACCACCCACAAACGAACGGTCTTACGGAACGCCTCAACCGAACGCTCACAGAGAACCAGCCGATGTACGTTTCCAAAGATCACCGCGACTGGGACGCCGCGCTGGCTTACGTGACATTCGCGTATAACTCATCCCGACATGACACCGCAAGGACATACACCCTTTCATCTTTTGTATGGTCGCGACCCCACTTTGACATTTGACACCATCCTACCTTCTGTGCCACGCGTTGCCACTGAGTACGCTCGTGAAGTCATCGATGGCGCTCACATATGGCGCGTCAATTCGCCGATCTCTTTCATTAGCCTCGCAGCATCCGCAACAATAGCGTTACGACCGGTGCCATCGTGATGTTCAGTTCGCCCCAGGTGCTTGGGTGCTGCTTTAGTAACCATCTTGTCGGGTCGGCCTCTCCCAGAAGCTTCTCTGTCACTACGCAAGGCCTTATGAAGTCCTACGTCAAGTTAACAGCGTCAATTAGGAGATCGCGCCGTTACAGTTTGATCCATCCTCAAGTCCGCCGCCTGTTGACGTCGTGCACTTTTCGCGGCTGAAGCCATGCTTCGCTCGCAGTTCTTCGCCTACCATGCGCCGGGACGACGCTTCAGCACCCGGGGGTCCTGTTACGGAAGCATAAAAGAAGAGAAAGATCGCAAGACGCTGGCTGCTGCGTGTTTTTACTGGTCAGCCATCTTAACCCCGTTGACTCTACTTGTGTATACATTGCAAATACAGGCTTGTACTTCCAACATCTCCGTGACTACATAAAGATATATATATATATATATGTATATATATATATATATATATATATATATATATATATATATATATATATATATATATATATATATATATATATATATATATATATATATATATATATATATATATATATGGGATTTACTTATCTTTATAATCTAAGAAAATCTCATCCCCTCAAATGCGACATTCGGGAGCGACAAACTTCGGCCGTGCCTTTTTCACGAGCTAATCATGGACAGGACAAACTACCGTGCCGAATATCGGTATTACTGAACAGTCTTGAAAAAGAACGCAGACACAGACACAGTATGTATATACCTCCTTCCACAGTGCACAATGACTGCTTCAGGTATAGCTTTTTCCCAGGGCAATTCAGCAGTGGAACTCTTTGCCTGACTCAATTGTCCAAATAAAATCAATTAGTGCATACTTGGAAGCAATACATTGCCTTATGTACCCTGACGCACCCTGATGTTCTGTAGTAATATTGTGATATAATAAGTCAATATGTGCTCTGTAATTATATTGTTAATGTGTTTCATATCAGCAGTGCTACTTCATTTTCTTTTTTCTTCTTTTTAGTGCATTGTTCAATCGCACTAATGCACTTCTCTGTTTATGCATGTTACATTCACTCCTGTAATAGCCCGTCATGGGCTGACAGTATCAATAAGTAAATAAATAAATAAATACATGGATCTTAGGACGGTTTCACGTCGAATTTTGAAGGAATATTTCATTAGCCATGCGACTGCATGTGACTAGCGTATGTTGTATTTGCATTACCTTTTCTTGATTGTAACTTAAGTCTGGAATTATTTTCTATTTGTCTTGTATGTAAAATTGCTTGTATATATTATGTGCCTGGAAAAATGTATTGTTGCACCACGTTACATAAATCTGTAATTTTCTGTTAGGAGAAGGCGTGTATTGCTGGTAAAAAATGTGGGTATAGTGTATGTTTTCCAAAACGCATGTTATCATGCCCTTAGAAATGTTTTTTAAAATATATAATGTATCGGTGTATTGTTGCGTGCAAAGTGTTCACAAACTATCTGCTGCCAAATACTGTAGGCAGGCACGTACCCAGGATTCTTCTCGGGGGGGGGGGGGGGAGAGGGGAGGGGCCCAACCCAAGCTAACCTTTATGCAAATGACGGGGGGTGTACGTTTACTAGTACAAATGTGAATAACGTCCACCATTCGCCATAAAAACGCGTAAACCTACAAAAGAGAAGTGAAATAAGGTGTATTTTACAGGTACGCCTGTACGATACACCTCTCCTTTACTTGCAAACGAGCTACTACGTCAAATGGACTTGCGCAGGAAAGAAGCGCAGGAAGAACACTGACAAGAACAAGTAAAGAAGCCAAAGTGTAAAATAAAGAGTACTTTAGTCGAATACAACAAAAAAGCAGCATCTGGCAACCAAGGCACACAAACCGCGCGGAGTTGTGTTACTTCGTCAGCCAATCACAGAAGCAATCGAAATCGTCGTCATGCGCTCTTTTCAAAGTGGCGTCGTACTTGATACCTCCGGAGCGTCTGCTGTTCTTGAGTCTTTTCAACGGCGGAAGCAATGAGGTATGCAACAGACAAAACGTATGGAGTCTGAGCATTTCACTCTGGAAAAGTCTGCGGTGCCGTTCATTTCACTGCTGAACACGTTTTACTCATGAAACTTCACTGCCAACTAAAGTGATACTTACAATCTATAGTTGCAGCAAAGCAAGCATGTTATTTCAGTTCAATAAAGAATTAGGGTTTCGCCATTCCGCTGTAATAGGCGAGGCAAAAGGTATAAAATTACGCGCTAATAATTTTTTGTGGTTACCGCCTTATTTGGGTAACAGAAAAAGTTTGAAGTACAAATTATTAGCAGCCTCCCGCAGGAACAGTGGCTGGGGGTTATGAGGGCGTGGGTGGGGTTCACTGCAGACTTAATTTGCCTCCGACTATAGTAGCGTTTTTTAATTAGCTCTGGAAGATTTATAGAGAAATACATATTTGCGGAACAATCACAGTTCTTTTGGATCCCTCGTTTATTGCTCCACCAAGTTATGTGCCACAACCGACTCGTATTGTTATTTGGGAAGTTACGTAACGATGCGTGCCTGCCAGTCCCGTACAACCGCGCAGGGTGCAGGACGCTGCGATTCTAGACGTACTACGCCCACCCCGGAAGGTTAGAAAAACGCCTACATAAGCACAGCAGAGAAGTGGCTACGTTAGGCTGCTCGAATGATAACTGTAGAAGCGTCACGTAGAGCACACTGAACTGCTCTCCACTTCCTTTTTCTGCTCTACCTCCTTTTTAAAGAAAAATATTTTGATCCCTAAATATTTTCATAAACAACAGTTAAATGTACTCATTTTCGCTTTTCCTTCTTGTTTGGCTCTTGCCTTGGCTCTCTCCCTTAGTAGATCGCTTAATTTCTCAACACCTTGTGAGTGTTGCTTCCAGTTGGGAATTTTGCACGAAAAGAGCTCTACAATTAGGGAAAAATCAGACGAGTTAGCGGGTGACAGTCAGATTGCCTATGAGTTTAAGGGTTACTGCAGGGTTTGATGGTGGATGCTGCGTCGCATTATTTTATTTTCCCCTTATCTAACCCATATCAGGAGTATATGGTTCCGAGGATCCGTCAGTGCCGCGGCGAGCCGTTACTCGAGGAAATAAGGAAGCAAAAGGAAAAACTAAACATAATTGCCATTTTCTCTGGCCGCAACTCGTTCCACGTGCATGCAGATCAGCTGACCACGACGGCCACGGCGGCCGCATTTCGATGGGGGCGAAATGCGAAAACACCCGTGTGCTTAGATTTAGGTGCACGTTAAAGAACCCCAGGTGGTCAAAATTTCCGGAGTCCTCCACTACGGCGTGCCTCATAATCAGAAAGTGGTTTTGGCACGTAAAACCCTGAATATTATCAGCTGACCACGAACCGAATTCCTTTCGTGGTCCCTGGATCAGTCTAAACAAAGAAAGTTCAACTAACGAAGCAACAGCGATGCGCGTGACCGTCGAAAAGACGGTGACAACTGAATGCATTTCGAGTTACTCGCGTGGGCACCGAATCGATGAGTAAACTCGCCTTCACACTCCAGGAGATGCCGATAACTACGGCCATCCAAGAGGAGTGAGGAATACAACAAAATGCTAACCGCCGAATAGTTGTCAAGTTTCAACATTGATGTGGCGGCGCTTTAGGTATGCGTATAAGAAGTGGTGGCGGGGGAGGGGTGGGGGGGGTGTATCAACATAGGGGAGGGGGGGCGGGCCCCCCCGGGCCCCCCCTTGGGTGCGTGCCTGACTGTAGGGGCAGGGGCCTTTGTCAAGCCGCTTTAAATAGCTGGTTTTTGCTCCTGTCCTAGCATTTGTACATTCAAAGATGAATGCTGAAATAAAAGAATGGAAAAGGAATGGAATACATGGGCTTCGGAAAGCTGGTCGGACCCCAGCCTTTCCTCCCCCCGGGAAGAATGAAAACTTTGCGCCTTTGGCATACCTTCCTCAGCAGTTGTATAGCGGTGGTTTTGCAACAGTCTCGCTGAACATCCACTTTCGCTGGATGTAAAGTCAATTTTTTTTTCCACCAATGCTCTAAACGTTTCTTGCTTGTCTCGACTGCTGGCCGGTTGACGCTTCCGTCTACTTTATCCCTTCACATTCCCTTCACAATCCTTTCACATTCCATGGGTATATGCGGAGGGATCTCCGGAATTTTTCTGCAGCAAACACATGCCTCATCTTGTCGCGTATATTGATGCGAAAGCGCCAAATGGCCCATTGGGCGAAAAAACGACACCTGTAACTTCCCATTGGCTGCGACGCCTTGTCACGGGCACGCCTCCAGCGCTCATGACGCTGGCTAGGGCAGCACGTACTGTTCGGAATTTGAGGCGCCTACATCATCGATGGCCGCAACCTCGGCAGTAGCGAAACCTGGCTTCCCACGTAAGTACACCGCCGCTGAACTGCTCCAATACACGGCGGGCGGAACGAGCATTAACGCAAGCAGTCCTGGCAGCTCAAAACTCGAAGGACCGCTCAGCGGCGTTCTGTTTGGCAATAATGCTTTGCGGTCACAACTCGTAAGAAGTACTTAGGTGTCCTCGGTATTTGCTTGCTACGGTGTATTTTTGCACTTAGGCAATCATCTAGAGCCTCCAATAGTAAGGCACTGCCCTTTGTGTTTTCCTTCAGGTTTTACCTTCCAATTTATTTCTTCACATTCTTGTATATCTCATAACGACAGAAAGCTGAGCTAGTTGGTAAGGATTCATTATGCAAAATAGAAGTGAGGCGTGCAGACAGGACACAAGAGTAGAGAAGTGGACAACACGAACGCCGACTATCAACTGAAGGGGGCACTGAGGCGAAAAAAGAAAGAAGGCACAAAACTCATCTGCGCATGCTCAGGAATGGTAACACCACGTGTCAATCGGGTAAACGTGCCGGCCTACGTGAGAGATAACTGTTAAGGTACTTAATCTCTTCCTTATGTAAGGTAATCGAAGGCCGACTCACGCACGCCCTTCCACCATTATAGATATGCCATGCCTCTACCATAAGACGCGTATCTTCATTCTTATGCCTCTACAATATCGCGCATTCATCTAACTCTGGCGTGCAGTTACAATCTCGGTAATGAAGCGAAAGATTAGAAGGCGATCCACCGGTTAACGACCTTTTATGTTCCATTAGCCTCTGATTGATAACACCGTCCCGTTTGCCCTACGTAGAACTGGCCACAACTAAGGGGAATTTTATAAACCACACCCATACGACAGTCAGTAAAACAGTTGTTCTTATTGTGCTTCACTGGACAAATATCTGTTCGTTTTTTGCCTTTTACCCGCTCCTTCTTATTCTGTACAGCAGCGCATATCTTACCTAGCTCATTGGGAGCAGTGAAAGCAACATTAACATCATATCTACTAGCAACTTTTTTAAGCCTGTGCGACACTGAATGAATATACGGAATAGCCACTACTCTTTTTTTGCCATTACTGCTTTCTGTAATCACGTCCGTCCCTCTCGAAACCGACTTCTTTAGGCGCTCAGCCACAGTGGCCACCGCTACACTAGGATACCCTGCTTCTAATAGACGCCGGACCTGCGCATTAAAACTGGCGCTCATTTTGTGCATGCACGATCTGGTGAGGAAAGACTTAAGGCACGACATGGCAATTCCGTTTTTTACTAAGTTAGAATGCTTGGATTGAAAGTTTAGCAACGGCTTCGAAGATCTTGGGGAGTACTGCCAACAAACATGATTTTGTTCGAAGATCAAGGAAATGTCAAGAAACTGAATTACGCGTCGCTGAGGAAATTCCTTGGTAAACTTTAATCCTCCCCCATAAAGTTTAAATTGCTCACTTACTGAGGTAGCAGCGGAATCGAATTCTTCCCTACTACAGAAAATCAGGTAATCATCAACGTAACGAAATATCTTGATAACACTATCACCTAAGGCTTTC
This sequence comes from Dermacentor variabilis, assembly GCF_050947875.1. Classification (NCBI taxonomy): domain Eukaryota; kingdom Metazoa; phylum Arthropoda; class Arachnida; order Ixodida; family Ixodidae; genus Dermacentor; species Dermacentor variabilis. The sequence goes on along the minus strand of NC_134573.1, from coordinate 28,161,062 downwards.
TCTAAGCAGTTGTCAACCTTACTCAGGTAAATGTTGCTAAGAATAGGGGCAACCTTTGAGCCAATACAAATGCCTGATTTCTGCAGAAAAACGCCATCTCTCCACCCAATCAGCGTCGACTTCAAGTACAGTGAAAGAATTTCTAGAAAAGCTCCCGTGGAAACACCGCATCTGTCAATAAAAGCCGACTCTTGCACTTGTTCTTTAATGCACTCATTTACGGAATTTAGCAACCCGTCATGCGGCAAAGAATAATTCAGGTCTTCGATATCCATACTAAAAGCAGTACAATCACCAGGATTGTCCTCTCTCAAATACTGAACTAGTGCCTGAGAATTACGCAGGCAAAAGGGGTCTGAAAAAACTAGAGAAGCTAGGCAGTTCTGTAGGTAACTAGCGACACAGACCTGCCACGTCCCTTTCTCTGACACTATAGCACGAAAAGGAATTTCTTGTTTATGGGTCTTGGCGGAGAAAAACAGTTCTAAAGTGAGGGATTTAGCTTTCTTGACATTACAGACCAGCCTATCAAGATTATGTCTTGACAAGAGGTCAACCGCACGTTGCTTAACTACCGAAGGCTTGAGTTTTACTGGCTGCAAATTTTTTTCTATGGCTGAAATCGCTTTTCCTGAGAACATGTCATCTGGCATAATTACGAAAAAAACCTTCCTTGTCAGATATTAATGGTCTAAGTTTATGCTCCACAAGGTAATCAAATAACGGTCGGACAGGGTCAGGAGCCTTAAAATGAGAATCTGATTGTTTAATGCTAGCAATGCAATCCGACATACAGCGTGAGCGTTCTTCTTCCGGGACGAGCCTGGTTATGCAGCGTGGTATGCTTAAAACGTCAACGGGTTTTACGTTAGGCTTAAAACAGTGCTTAGGACCTAAAGCAAGGGTTCTTCTTTGGTTATCACTCACGATGGCATCTCCAAGAACCAGTACCTTATTTGACGGTGAATTATTAGAAAGGTGTTTCCTCTTACTTTGTTGAAGCTCCGGAAGTTTCATCCTCCATAGGAAGTCCGCATGTTGCACGGCTAACTTATTCCAATTGGCGTAGGGGCGGTTCCAATGGCGACCGTCTCCCAGGGCCGCGAAACGGACCCTTAGACACTCCTGGTAGAACCTAACTTGGCGCCAAGATTCAGCGAAAAGAATAGCTCCAATCCTTCTGGCATGCCCAGTTGATGGTTGAATGTCTGTTGATGGTCTGTAATGTCAAGAAAGCTAAATCCCTCACTTTAGAACTGTTTTTCTCGGCCAAGACCCATAAACAAGAAATTCCTTTTCGTGCTATAGTGTCAGAGAAAGGGACGTGGCAGGCCTGTGTCGCTAGTTACCTTCAGAACTGCCTAGCTTCTCTAGTTTTTTCAGACCCCTTTTGCCTGCGTAATTCTCAGGCACTAGTTCAGTATTTGAGAGAGGACAATCCTGGTGATTGTACTGCTTTTAGTATGGATATCGAAGACCTGTATTATTCCTTGCCGCATGACGGGTTGCTAAATTCCGTAAATGAGTGCATTAAAGAACAAGTGCAAGAGTCGGCTTTTATTGACAGATGCGGTGTTTCCACGGGAGCTTTTCTAGAAGTTCTTTCAATGTACTTGAAGTCGACGCTGATTGGGTGGAGATATGGCGTTTTTCTGCAGAAATCAGGCATTTGTATTGGCTCAAAGGTTGCCCCTATTCTTAGCAATACCCGCCGTGGTTGCTCAGTGGCTATGGTGTTAGGCTGCTGAGCACGAGGTCGCGGGATCGAATCCCGGCCACGGCGGCCGCATTTCGATGGGGGCGAAATGCGAAAACACCCACGTACTTAGAATTAGGTGCACGTTAAAGAACCCCAGGTGGTCTAAATTTCCGGAGTCCTCCACTACGGCGTACCTCATAATCAGAAAGTGGTGTTGGCACGTAAAACCCCATATATTATTATTATTATTCTTAGCAACATTTACCTGAGTAAGGTTGACAACTACTTAAAGAAAGCCTTAGGTGATAGTGTTATCAAGATATTTCGTTACGTTGATGATTACCTGATTTTCTGTAATAGGGAAGAATTCGATTCCGCTGCTACCTCAGTAAGTGAGCAATTGAGACTTTATGGGGGAGGATTAAAGTTTACCAAGGAATTTCCTCAGCGACGCGTAGTTCAGTTTCTTGATATTTCCTCGTTCTTCGAACAAAATCATGTTTGTTGGCAGTACTGCCCAAGATCTTCGAAGCCGTTGCTAAACTTTCAATCCAAGCATTCTAAATTAGTAAAAAAACGGAATTGCCATGTCGTGCCTTAAGTCTTCCCTCACCAGATCGTGCATGCACAAAATGAGCGCCAGTTTTAATGCGCAGGTCCGGCGTCTACTAGAAGCAGGGTATCCTAGTGTAGCGGTGGCCACTGTGGCTGAGCGCCTAAAGAAGTCGGTTTCGAGAGGGACGGACGTGATTACAGAAAGCAGTAATAGCAAAAAAAGAGTAGTGGCTATTCCGTATATTCATTCAGTGTCGCACAGGCTTGAAAAAGTTGCTAGTAGATATGATGTTAATGTTGCTTTCACTGCTCCCAATAAGCTAGGTAAGATATGCGCTGCCGTACAGAATAAAAAGGAGCGGGTAAAAGGCAAAAAACGAACAGATATTTGTCCAGTGAAGCACAATAAGAATAACTGTTTTACCGACTGTCGTATGGGTGTGGTTTATAAAATTCCCCTTAGCTGTGGCCAGTTCTACGTAGGGCAAACGGGACGGTGTTATCAATCAGAGGCTAATGGAACATAAAAGGTCGTTAACCGGTGGATCGCCTTCTAATCTTTCGCTTCATTGCCGAGATTGTAACTGCACGCCAGAGTTAGATGAATGCGCGATATTGTAGAGGCATAAGAATGAAGATACGCGTCTTATGGTAGAGGCATGGCATATCTATAATGGTGGAAGTGCGTGCGTGAGTCAGCCTTCGATTACCTTACATAAGGAAGAGATTAAGTACCTTAACAGTTATCTCTCACGTAGGCCGACACGTTTACCCGATTGACACGTGGTGTTACCATTCCTGAGCATGCGCAGATGAGTTTTGTGCCTTCTTTCTTTTTTCGCCTCAGTGCCCCCTTCAGTTGATAGTCGGCGTTCGTGTTGTCCACTTCTCTACTCTTGTGTCCTGTCTGCACGCCTCACTTCTATTTTGCTTGTATATCTCCATGGGCTTTTTTTTGTTTACATTATTCGCATCCTATTCGCTGTCTTTGTTTCTCTTACTTTCTTACTGGTGACTCCTCCTTGTTTATTTGCACTTTCATTTACCTTGTACTTTGTTGCCAACATTCTTGACATTTAGTAAAGCAATGAAGGGGGCTAGTTGGTGAACGTTCATGGTTATATTGCGCTCAGTTTTACAAACACGATATTAAGGAAGGACAGGACGTGGACGGACGAAGCACAAACTACCAACTGTTTGATACTGTTAAAGAACGCGCCTTGTCATATCTTTTTATATGTACCCCCCCCCGCACCATATCTGCTTGTATATAAGCGCGTTCTTATACTGTTAAAGAACGCGCCTTGTCATATCTTTTTATATGTAGCCCCCCCCCCGCACCATATCTCCTTGTATATAAGCGCGTTCTTTAACAGTATCAAACAGTTGGTAGTTTGCGCTTCGTCCGTCCACGTCCTGTCCTTCCTTAATATCGTGTTTGTAAAACTGAGCGCAATGTAACCATGATTCTTGACATCTTCTTCCATTCTGTGTCCAGGCTATTAAGGTACAGATACTTTGCACTTTAGCAGTCCATTTATTTAAATGCATTTTCCTGCGTCTTTCTTCAAAAGTAATTTTGCTCTGCGTTCCTCTGACTTCATCATCATCATCATCATCATCATCATCAGCCTGGTTACCCCCACTGCAGGGCAAAGGCCTCTCCCATATTTCTCCAACAACCCCGGTCATGTACTAATTGTGGCCATGCCGTCCCTGCAAACTTCTTAATCTCATCCGCCCACCTAACTTTCTGCCGCCCCCTGCTGCGCTTCCCTTCCCTTGGAATCCAGTCCGTGACCCTTAATGACCATCGGTTATCTTCCCTCCTCATTACATGTCCTGCCCATGCCCATTTCTTCTTCTTGATTTCAACTAAGATGTCATTAACTCGCGTTTGTTCCCTCACCCAATCTGCTCTTTTCTTATCCCTTAACGTTACACCTATAATTTTTCTTTCCATAGCTCGTTGCGTCGTCCTCAATTTGAGTAGAACCCTTTTCGTAAGCCTCCAGGTTTCTGCCCCGTAGGTGAGTACTGGTAAGACACAGCTATTATACACTTTTCTCTTGAGGGATAATGGCAACCTGCTGTTCATGATTTGAGAATGCCTGCCAAATGCACCCCAGCCCATTCTTATTCTTCTGATTATTTCCGTCTCATGATCCGGATCCGCAGTCACTACCTGCCCTAAGTAGATGTATTCCCTTACGACTTCCAGTGCCTCGCTACCTATTGTAAATTGCTGTTCTCTTCCGAGACTGTTAAGCATTACTTTAGTTTTCTGCAGATTAATTTTTAGACCCACTCTTCTGCTTTGCCTTTCCAGGTCAGTGAGCATGCATTGCAGTTGGTCCCCTGAGTTACTAAGCAAGGCAATATCATCAGCGAATCTCAAGTTACTAAGGTATTCTCCATTAACTTTTATCCCCAATTCTTCCCAATCAAGGTCCCTGAATACCTCCTGTAAACAGGCTGTGAATAGCATTGGGGAGATCGTATCTCCCTGCCTGACGCCTTTCTTTATTGGGATTTTGTTGCTTTCTTTATGGAGGACTACGGTGGCTGTGGAGCCGTTATAGATATCTTTCAGTATTTTTACATACGGCTCGTCTACACCCTGATTCCGCAATGCCTCCATGACTGCCGAGGTTTCGACAGAATCAAACGCTTTCTCGTAATCAATGAAAGCTATATATAAGGGTTGGTTATATTCCGCACATTTCTCTATCACCTGATTGATAGTGTGAATATGGTCTATGGTTGAGTAGCCTTTACGGAATCCTGCCTGGTCCTTTGATTGACAGAAGTCTAAGGTGTTCCTGATTCTATTTGCGATTACCTTAGCAAATAGTTTGTAGGCAACTGACAGTAAGCTGATCGGTCTATAATTTTTCAAGTCTTTGGCGTCCCCTTTCTTATGGATCAGGATTATGTTAGCGTTCTTCCAGGATTCCGGTACGCTCGAGGTCATGAGGCATTGCGTATACAGGGTGGCCAGTTTCTCTAGAACAATCTGCCCACCATCCTTCAACAAATCTGCTGTTACCTGATCCTCCCCAGCTGCCTTCCCCCTTTGCATATCTCCCAAGGCTTTCTTTACTTCTTCCGGCGTTACCTGTGGGATTTCGAATTCCTCTAGACAATTTTCTCTTCCATTATCGTCGTGGGTGCCACTTGTACTGTATAAATCTCTATAGAACTCCTCAGCCACTTGAACTATTTCATCCATATTAGTAATGATATTGCCGGCTTTGTCTCTTAACGCATACATCTGATTTTTGCCAATTCCTAGTTTCTTCTTCACTGTTTTTAGGCTTCCTCCGTTCCTGAGGGCATGTTCAATTCTATCCATATTATACTTCCTTATGTCAGCTGTCTTACGCTTGTTGATTAACTTCGAAAGTTCTGCCAGTTCTATTCTAGCTGTAGCGTTAGAGGCTCTGACTTCAAAAGAGGCGCAAACCTCGCGGTGCCTCATTTGTGTTCTTACAGTGGGCTCCCAAAGCCAACCGGCCTGCCGATCTTTGGTTTACTACCAACACCGACAAAATATCCGACTGGAAGCACAGAATGGCATTCGCGAACGTTAGCGCTGGCACCATTGCTGCTTTCCAGATTCCACCTCACATTTATTGAGGCCCTAAAGTGCTCTCATTATTGTGGCATCCCGCTTCCCCTTTATGTTCTGATTATGTTGGTGGTTGTAAGTCCTTCCTTCGTCTACGCCGACACCTACACAGGCCCAGGTAAAGGAGCCGCCACCGTACCACCGCTATCTGCCGGCAGCAAGTTGTGTTTTGGTTTTCTTCCGTTTCCATTTAGCTTATGGTTTCTAAACTTTCATTCAAAGAAAACTACAAATAATTTCCGCTACGCTTTCCCTGGCTTCAGTAGCAGTTGTGACTAAGAAGAATAGGGCCTATTGGTTCATCCTCTTCTTGTTCACAACGTTAGCGAGGGAGCACAGTGCTGCTTGAGCAGCAGCACATGCACAAACGGCGAACGCGACAACGCAAAACCGGCACAACGGGTGGTGTGCGTAAGCGGTGGTATTCTGCAAAGTCATCTCAAACTAGCTTGCACAGTCATGCGCTTTCAGAGCGAGAAATAGTCGCTTTATATTCAATACGGACTTCGTTAAGCCTAAAAGAGAAAGGATGGTATATGAAATGTTAACTTACCAAATTACATTACCTTGGGCATAAAGGCGAATTTAAATCGGTCAGGAGTTGATGAAGAGTTTAAATCACCGCAGAAAAAAACGCCCACTTCGTGGCTTTGTCACACAGCACGACGAACTAGTAGAGACAAGCTCCTCAACAAGCTCCGACTGCTCGCTCCAACAGGTCTGCTTGCTTCCAAAGAAGTCGCGTTGCACCATGCGCTATTGCAGTCTTTGTATGTGCGTAACATAAAGTGAAGCTCCTCTATTATTGCTGGAAGGATGCCCTCAGACTCGCCAACAAAAGCGAGCGAAGCGACAAACAGCACGCATCCTCGCATAGACTGTTGCAATCAGGTTGCAAGCCCCAAGGGTAGCGTTGGCCTGGCGGCCTGGGGCACAACTGGAAGCATCCGAAGGTCCCGGCAAAGCATGAGTCGACTGCTAACAGAACAACTTGTTTATTCTAGCATCGCAAAAGAGCGGCCGGTCAGGTCGACCAAAGTAGAGAAACGGGAGAGCACGTTACTCGACGGATGAAATCGGAGCCTCTCTCTTGGCGTCCGGGGGCAGCTGCTTTTTACTCTCGCAGTTGAGGGCAAGAAGGAACGTCTCGTCAGAGGCGCACGTGACGCGGGGCACGGACATGCTGAGAGACACGTTGAGACGAGTAGGTGACGCATCCGCCGGGCCGGCGACGGTCAGACCTCCTCGCTTTACAGTTGGGGGAGCTCCTCTCCCCGGCTGCCGCGCTTTGACAAGCGTGGGCACCAACATGCACACACACGCACACACGAAGACACGTGGCATTGGAACATGCCTGGACGCGCTTGGCGGGGAGGCGTAGTGGCGGCGCCGAACGGGCGAAAATGTCCGCCGCTTTGAACGAAGCCCCGGCGTCCGCTGCATCCGCGCCGGCTATACCGCGCGTCTTAGGCGAAACGTAACAGACCGCCCCGCCGGGGGAAGGAGATCCCGATGGTCAGGGGACTGCATCCGCTGTCCGGAGGGATGTCGCTCGATGATACTCACAACCGAAGTCGGTCGTCCGTCGGCGTTTCTTGAGCGCAGCGCACCGAGAAGGCCTCGTTCTCACGTTCAGGTTCACACAGGACACTGCAAAGTGACTTCGGGAGAGTTGCCATTTTTGTTTCTCGTTCCCAGCAAGCGTTAGAACTACGCCGAAACTCAACCGCTCAGTCAACAAGCACGGCACAACCCTCACTAAGCCCTGCCAGGCTCTTTCCCCTTTTACACCACTGCCTAGTTCCTTACAGTAGTCTAGCAGCACTCAGAACGCGTCCACAAATTGGAAAATTGCACTAGAAAGCACGTCATCACTTTGAAACACTAAACAAAAGGAATATGTTAAAAATCCTGCGTCAGGAAGAAAAACATCAGTAACAAACAACTCTGAGGCTGATTCCTATGTTAGGGGCTTCGACTTAAGCCATCGGCGTTACCGTTGAGACTCCCCTTTTTGTAACGCACCTCAAAGGAATATTGTTGCAAATCGAGGCTCCAGCGCAGGAGGCGGCCATTTTTGGGAGAGATGGTCTGCAGCCATTGGAGAGGGCAGTGATCCTTCTCAATGATAAACCTCGAGCCGGCTAGGTACCATGACAATTTCTGAACGGCCCACACGAGACACGCACACTCTTTCTCGGTGGCGCTGTACGCCTGCTCACGACTGGTCAGCTTACGACTAGCATACAGGACGGGATGTTCCACTTCTCCATTTTCCCGTTGGCACAGTACAACGCCCATGCCTCGCTCACTAGCATCGCACTGAACAACGAACCCTTTTGTGTAGTCTGGCGATCGTAGCACAGGCTGGCTTGTTAGGGTGCTCTTTAGGGCGCTAAAAGCTCTTTCCTTTGTCTCGTCCCAGACGACTGTTTGGGGCTCTGTTTTTCTTAGAGCATCCGTCAGGGGAGCCGCGATATAAGAGTACCGGGGGATGTACCGCTGATAGTAGCCGACGACACCTAAGAACGACCGAATATCGGTCTTCGTGCGCGGTTGCGGGAAGTCTCAGACAGCGGCCACCTTTATTTCAGAGGGGCGGCGACGACCCCAACCAATCACGTGACCGAGGTAGAGAACCTCGGCCTGTGCTAACTGGCACTTGGGAGCCTTGACTGTCAAGCCCGCTTCGCGCAGGCGGGTTAGCACTGCCCGCAAGTGTGCCATAAGCTCAGACCAGGATTCGGAGAATATCGCTACGTCGTCTAAATACGGTAAAGCGAATTCTTGCTGTGCCCGCAACACTTTCTTCCTGAGGCTTGAAAGACAGTATGGCGCGTTCTTCAAACCAAAACTCAACGCTTTAGCACGGAATGTTCGCATTGGTGAAATGAACGCCGCATACCTACTAGCCTCTTCTGTAAGTGGAACCTGCCAATAACCCCTGACAAGATCTAGGGTGGAAATAAACTGAGCGCTACTAACTTTCTCAAGGCGCTCCTCGATGTTAGGGATCGGATAAATTTGATCCTCAGTGATGGAATCAAGCCTGCGGTAGTCGACGCAAGGACGAGGTTCCTTGCCCGGTACCTCAACTAAAATCAAAGGGGAGGTATAATCACTCTCACCCGCCTCAATAACACCAAGCTGTAGCATTTTCTTTACCTCAGCCTCCATAATATCGTGCTGGAGGGGTGACACCCGGTACGCCTTGGATCGTACTGGCTCTGGGGAGGTAAGTTCTATATCATGAGTAAGGACAGAAGTCCTACCAGGCCTCTCAGAGAACTGACCTTGAAACTCTTGTAAGAGCTGGTGTAGTTCGGTTTTCTGCTCAGGCGACAGCGGTTCTTTACTGATTAAGTCACTAATGACTTGATCGGTGTCTTCCCTGTCCGTCACTGAGCCTAGTCCCGGAAGCTCGACCGGAAGCTCTTCGGGAACGTTTACCATCATACACACCACTGCTTCCCGTTGCTTATAGGGTTTGAGCAGATTACAGTGGTAAACTTGCTGTGCTTTCCGTTTTGCTGGCAGACTCACCACGTAGTTGACGTCCGACAGTTTTTTCACAATTCGTGCTGGGCCCTCCCACTGCACGTCGAGTTTGTTCTTTAGCGATGTGCGCAATATCATGACCTCATCGCCCACCTCAAAACGACGGGCCCTGGCTGTCCGATCATAATAAATCTTGGCCCTCTGCTGCGCCTTTGCCATTGCTTCACCTGACAACTCCTGTGCCCTTCTGAAGCGTTCGAGGAGCCTAAGCACGTACTCCACGAAGACTGGGTCATCGCCCCTGCCTTCCCACGATTCTCGAAGCATGCGAAGCGGAGACCGAAGCGAGCGACCGTACACCAGCTCAGCTGGCGAAAACCCCGTAGCCGCATGCGGCGCGGTCCTTAATGCAAACATCACACCAGGCAGACACAGCTCCCAGTCCGTTTGTTCTTCAAAACACAATGCTCTCAACACGCGCTTCATGACGGAGTGGAGCTTCTCAACGGAATTCGACTGTGGGTGGTACACCGAGCTGTGTAACAGCTTTACCCCACACCTTTCGAGAAAAGTTGTCGTCAAAGCGCTAGTAAACACTGTGCCCTGGTCTGATTGGATTTCCGCAGGAAAACCAAATCGCGCAAATATGGACAGTAGTGCATTGACTACCTCAACTGAGCTGAGTTCTTTAAGCGGCACTGCTTCAGGGAACTTTGTCGCTGGGCAGATCACAGTCAAAATGTGTCTGTACCCGTGGCTGTTACCGGCAGAGGTCCCACTGTATCAATAACGAGCCGTCTAAAAGGCTCCGTAATGATAGGTACCAATTTCAACGGTGCCCTCGATTTGTCCCCTGGTTTGCCCACCCGCTGACAGGTGCCACATGTCCTCACGAAGTGGTCAGCGTCCCGAAAACACCCTGGCCAATAGTACTCTTGCAAGAGACGGCCCTTAGTTTTCTTAACTCCTAGGTGTCCGGACCACGAACCCCCGTGCGACAAGCGCAATAGATCCTGACGGTAGCACTGAGGAACGATCAGCTGATCGAACTCCACTCCCCTGCGGTCAAGATACTTCCGGTACGGGAGCCCACCTCTTTCCACAAAACGAGCATTTTTCTTGGCGATACCTTCCTTGACAATGCAGCGTATGTTTTCTAGGCTGCCATCCTTTTTTTGCTCGGCTATCAAAGCCGACCGGCTGACTTTTAGCAACCCATTAAGTCCGTCTCACGTAGGCGCGATGAGCAAATCTGCAGATAGCTCTACTAACTTTCCCGTGTCGGGCATTCCCTCTCCAGTATCTGGTGCCTTCAACGCTACAGGCTCAATTTTATTCAGTTCGGACATGCTCTGAATATCAGCTTGCTGCGCCTCTGACCTTTTCTCATTGTTCGACAACGTCGGCCCCGAAACTACCGCCTTTGCAGCGAGCTCCCAAACCTTCGATCTGGTTAAGGCCTGAACGCTAGCCTCACCAAACAAAAGCCCCTTCTCGCGCAGGAGGTGATCGGACCTGTTCGAAAATAGGTACGGGTACTGGGGGGGCAGCATAGATGACACTGCGGCCTCCGTCTCGAGTGCTCCGAAAGGTCCTTCGATAAGCACTTTTGCTACGGGCAGACACACGCTATGAGCTTCTACGGCTTGCTTGATCCATGCGCACTCGCCCGTGAACATATCGGGTTCTACGTAAGAGGGGTGAACTACATCCATCGTAGCTGCGGAATTGCGAAGCACTCGGCACTCTTTCCCGTTCACGAGGAGGTCTCGCATGTAAGGCTCGAGAAGCTTCATGTTCTCGTCAGTGCTGCGTAATGACAAAAACACGACTTTTGTTTTTGTTTCCGGACACTGCGCCGAAAAGTGACCCGGCTTCTGGCACGTATAACACACGCGCACTTGCCTCGTCTCGAGCCGCTTTCTGCGTTCGGCTTCGGCTGCCGCCGTCTCCTTACGTTCGGTCGGACTTTGCCTCGCATCCGCACTACGTGTGTCCCCCCTTGCTCTCATGGGTGTGAACTTCGGCCTCTCAAACTTGGAGCCAAATTCACCCTTTTGACCGTCCTTAGCTCAGCGAGCCCGACGCGTCATAAACTCCTCGGCTAGCTCGGCGGCTTTAGCCACCGTACTAACGTCTGGCCTATCCAAGACGCAGTACCCCACGTTCTCAGGTAACCGACTATAAAACTGTTGCAGCCCGAAACACTGCAGAACTTTCTCGTGGTCACCAAACGCTTTCTCTTCTTTGAGCCACTCCTGCATGTTTGACATAAGCCTGTAGGCAAACTCTGTATATCACTCACTTTTGCCTTTCTCATTTTCCCGAAACTTCCGACGGAACGCCTCCGCTGACAGCATGTACTTTTTTAGCAGACTCGATTTCACATGGTCGAAATCCTCTGCCTCCTCTCTCTTCACGCGAGCGACTACGTCGGAGGCCTCGCCGGGTAACAAAGTGAGCAAGCGCTGTGGCCACGTTTCCCGAGAGAACCCTTGTTTCTCGCACGTTCGCTCAAAGTTAACCAGGAACAAACCAATGTCCTCTCCAAGCTTAAACGGCCGCATCAGGTCAGTAATTTTGAACAATACTCGTTCTCCTGCTCCGTGTGCCTGACTTCCATTACGAGCGCGTTCCATCTCTACCTGGAGACGCTTCATTTCCAAACCGTGTTGACGGTCGCGCTCTTGTTGCTCTCGCTCTTTCTGTTCTTTAAGTTCGCGCTCCTGTTTCTCTTTCTGTTCTTTAAGCTCGCGCTCCTGTCTTTTTGCCCTCTCCTCAATTGTCTCAAGGCATTCCGACAGCTCGTCATCCTCAGCTTCTAACTCAAGAATAGCCCTTAGCAGTTCTGGTTTTCTGAGTTTGTCTGAGACATCCAGATCCAACTCTCTTGCAAGCTCCAGCAATTTCGGTTTGCGCAACGACTTCAAATCCATGGCTGCTCTGAATGCTGCTTTCTCTACTGCCTACTATTGTCTTGCCGCAAACTAACCCGGCAGCAACGACAACCACAATTACCAGCTCTGTTTCTGACACTAACAAAAGCCTGGCAAAACTCAGAAGAAGAAAGTCCCGCACTCACCAAACCTCGCAGCCAAGAATTCAGCGCAGTCGTTCCACTGCAGGCAACCAGTCATCACACAGGGCTCGTTGCACTGCTCCCGGATGATCGTTGTGCAGCTCAGCATACAGTCAACCGCATATCTTCGCTGCTGGCCTCCGTTGTCGCGATCTCACCGCTGGCAGACAGTTGTTGCAATCGGGTTGCAAGCCCCAAGGGTAGCGTTGGCCTGGCGGCCTGGGGCACAACTGTAAGCATCCGAAAGTCCCGGCAAAGCATGAGTCGACTGCTAACAGAACAACTTGTTTATTCTAGCATCGCAAAAGAGCGGCCGGTCAGGTCGACCGAAGTGGAGAAACGGGAGAGCACGTTACTCGACGGATAAAATCGGAGCCTCTCTCTTGGCGTCCGGGGGCAGCTGCTTTTATACTCTCGCAGTTGAGGGCAAGAAGGAACGTCTCGTCAGAGGCGCACGTGACGCGGGGCACGGACATGCTGTGAGACACGTTGAGACGAGTAGGTGACGCATCCGCCGGGCCGGCGCCGCTCAGACCTCCTCGCTTCACAGTTGGGGGAGCTCCTCTCCCCGGCTGCCGCGCTTTGACAAGCGTGGGCACCAACATGCACACACACGCACACACGAAGACACGTGGCATTGGAACATGCCTGGACGCGCTTGGCGGGGAGGCGTAGCGGCGGCGCCGAACGGGCCAAAATGTCCGCCGCTTTGAACGAAGCCCCGGCGTCCGCTGCATCCGCGCCGGCTATACCGCGCGTCGTAGGCGAAACGTAACAAGACACTGTGCCCATTTTAGTTACGTCTTTGGTTATGCCCACATTACTCCGTGTGAGGAAATGCTAAGAATATAGAATTGATGTACTATCAGCTGCAGGCGGCGGACTTTTGCACAACACGGGAACCGTATTGCCCCTCAATTATTACACAAAACAAGATCACTTCTCCTGTGGCAGTCTACACCGTGCATTTATGCATTCATTTGCTCTTGTAGTTAACATCCTTGCCTTCTGCTTTTCTTTCCTCCTCCTCAGTATCCATTCTCAAAAAACAAAGCGTAATGCTCTATATGGGTATAAGTGTTAAATGCTACCATTTCATTGACATTGCTTCAGTCCCGTGTTTAAAGACAGTCTTATTTCGAGATTTACACCAGCTTTTACGTACCGGGTTTGCGTGTTCATAGCCTCTTTCGTGAGCCAATCCTGGAAATAGTGCAGTCTAAAAAAGTTGTCTGTATCCGTGAGTATGTGCAGTCCATATATGTGGGTCGACCCCGTATGTAGCGCAGTCTAAGAACTGTGAACAGACGCTGAAAGTAGTGCAGTCTAGAATTGTGTCCCGTTGTCGTGGGCGTTACAAATTTGTGTGGACCGGTGATCAAGATTATGCAGTAAAATATCCAAGCAGTTCGACGCTTCTCCACTGCCTTCACGCGAGGCACGACACGACACGATATAGTGTCGTGCGCAGATTGCCCGCTCCACTCCACCGCCTACTTACTCATGAAGACGGTCTTTGATCGACGTCGACTAGAGGTTGAATCGCCCTCAATGTTTTATTGCGATAGCACTTATATGGACACTCCAGATGAATTTTCATCGTCACAGTCGGCGACGCTGTGAGGTTGTGTATAAAGTTTTGAGTGCGATAAGAAAGGGACCGCTCGTCATGTGCTGCAAGTGCGAGGCAAAGCATGCGAGGGTGAACCGAGAAGGAAGGTAGCTTGGTGCGGCAGCGTCTTCTCGCGCGCGCAAGGAATTTGGGGAGGGGGTGCATGCGCCTACTTTTCGCGCGCTCAAGGGTAAGGGCCCGTACATGGTCAGTCCGCCCGTCCGTTCCGCCCTCGTCCGGCCGCGTGCGGATTGCTCTCTACTGGTGAGCGAGGAGCGGACGCAACTTTCCCCTCCGCACGCCGGATCGTCTCTCATTGGCTGGTCCGAGCCGGATGGTTCGGCTGTCGTCACAGCAAACATGGCGCGTGCTCGAAGCGAAGCGAAGCGGGGACGCAAGGCCTAGGCTACAGCCGCGTCAGAAACAGTCTATTTTTTTCTCCTTTTTGTGATTTTTACTAGAGATATGTGGCACCCACGGAGATAGTCATCGGAAGAAGCAAGCCGGTGTACCCTTCCAGACCTCATCAGTGCGTGCGATCGCCAACAGAAACAGACGGAGCGCAGGAAGTGTGTGTTGTGTTTACGAGAGCGTCGGAAGAAATATTTGAAGCCGTCGACTTCGTGATTTCTTGTGCCATGCTTCGCGTGTGCGTCGTAGACGAGAACTCCATCACATACACGTGCATTCTGAGCAGCACACACGTTCAAGGCGTGGCGAAATAAGTAGCGTCCGATTAGCGCACCCAGCCAACACGATTGGTTTCTCTTCTGCGTATGCGGATCGTTGCCGCGAAGTGGTGAACGCCAGCCCTCGCAGCTTTCAGACGTAATGATACGATCACTAGCGATAAGTTCTTATTGCCTCGTTATCGCTGCCATCCAACGTGTGAGTCGTTTTTCCGGCTGCGATGCGTCGTGGTGACCGCGACGTTCGAGCTGTGCTCTTGCTGTTATGAAGTGCGTTTGCAAGCTACAAATCGTGATATATATGTGCGATGTGTCGCAGCGTTACTGGGTGTAGAAGTGGACGTACTACGCGATGTTCGTGGGCTGAGAAGTAAACTGAGCATAAGTGTTGCCGATTGCGTTTTCTTATGTAGTACCCCGATAGAGAAGCCCTGTCACACCGGCCTTTTCTGCTTCGTACATCTATCGTTTGTGTCAAAAGTTGTTACTGCACGGTTCAAGAAGCTTCTATAGGTGGGGGGGGGGGGAAACTAGGGAACATCATAATAATTGCATACGTCAAGACGTTCAGCGCTGTCATGAAATGTGGACGCGCCCGAAAGCACTAATGTCATGAATGTAAATTTCTGGCAGCCTTGATCTTCGTAATGTGGACATTAGTGTGAAGAGCAACAGCTGTGATATGGATTTTAAGATTACGTCAAACAAATAGCCTTACATTTGGGGGATGCAAGTGTATTGCATAAGCTAGAACCTAAACTGTCTGGTTTTTGCTGGTGCCCGAGCATACAATCTGTTTGTGCAGACACCAGTGACATGGTAGCAGGCCTTATTGTGGATGAAAACCGCATGCTTGATTTTGGGTCTTACCAATCTGCCTTTACTGATAGAAGGTCATATGCATGTAAAAAGGAACAACACTGACCAGTAAAGCTTGGCCATATGATTTTCATATCGGTATGGGTCTCAGAAGAAATATTTGAAGTCCCCTGCAAAATGTACGATCACCCTTGCTAAAAAATCGTTGGCCCTTACACTCCGTTAAGATGGATGATAAGTGAAGCTTGTCCATTTGTATAATAACCGTCTCCTTTGCCATTAACTTTATGTTTTTTATGTTTTCTTGAATGTGCCTCTGTGATTAACAACATGTGCATTCTGTGGATACTGGTGACATCAATGAAGTCAAGTTGTCAGTGAAACACGTTTATTGATCACCAGAAACTTCACTGCTCAATATTTTACAAGTGAGCAGAGTAGCCTTGTGATTGCTGTGGTATACTGCAAGAGGTTCGGTCATCTCGATATCACACATGTCATTTGCATATGTAAAATTACACACATCCATATTATAGTAGTGGGTACGTTCACGTGAGTGCAACACCGCAGCGAAAAGCACTCAGACGTGAATGTAATCGGCCACTGTCTTTGTTTGTTGACAGTGACGCACATGTTTATTGAACATCGGAAACTTCACCAGTCAATTTTTGGCAAGTCAGCCGAGTAACCTTGTGATCGCTGCGGTATACTGCCAGAGGTTCGGTCATCTTGATGTAATACATGTCATTTGCATTTGTCAAATTATACACATACATCTTATAGTAGCAGGTACGTTCACCTGTGTGCAACACCACAGTGAGAAGCATTCAAATGTGAATGTAGTCAGCCACTGTCCTCGCTTTGCTGGCAGTGAAGCACATATTTAAGAACGGAAACTTCACGAGTAAATTTTTGGCAAGCGAGCAGAGTAGCCTTGTGCTCGCTGCAGTATACTGCAAGAGGTTCGGTCATCACGATGTCAAACATGTCATTTGCATATGTCAAATTATACACGTATGTCTTATAGTGGGTACGTCTGTACTCCTTGCTTACGTAATGCCTCTATGACTACTGGTATCTCTACTGATTAAAATGCCTATGAAAGTCATATAGACAGGCTCATTGTACTCTGCAGATTTCTCAATAGCCTCATTAATGACATGGATGGGATTCATTGTAGAGTATCCCTTCCTGAAGCCAGCCTGTTGTCTTAGTTGACTAAAGTCCAGTGTCGCCCTTACTCTATTGGAGATTGTTTGTCAAATATTTTATATAATACTGGGAGTAAGCTAATGGGCCTATAATTTTTCAATTCTTTAACGTTTCCCTTTTTGTGCATTAGCAAAATGTTTGCACTCTTGCAGTCGACAGACACTTCGTATAAAGGACCGCCAGTTTTCCAAGCACTATATCTCCTCCATCTTTGATTAAATCGACTGTTATTCCATCTTCTGCCGCTCTTCCTCGTTTCATGTCTTGCAAGGCCTTTCTGAGCTCATCACTAGTTACAGGAGGAGTTTCTCTATCCTGTTCATTACTGTTTCTAATGGAGGTATCCCGACTCCTCTGGGCACTGTACAGGTCAGTATAGAATTATTCCGCTGCTTTTACTATACCTTTGAGATTGCAGATGATATTACCCTGCTTATCTTTCAGTGCATAGATCTTGGTTTGTCCTGTGCCAAGTTTCCTTGTCACTGATTTCAGGCTGCGTCCGTTTTTTACAGCTTCAGTCTTTCTCACGTTATAATTTCGAATGTCCCTGATTTTCACCTTGTTGATCAGTTTTGACAGTTCCGTGAAGTCTATCTTATCTCTTGAGTTAGGCACTTTCATTCTTTGTTGTTCCTTTATTAGGTCCTTTGTTTCTTGGGACAGCTTGCCTACTGGTTGCCTTGGTGCCTTGCCTCCCACTTCAATTGCTGCCTCTAAAGCCAGCCTAGTTACGGTTTCATTCATTACCTCTATGTCATCATCACCTCTCTGTTCTAAGGCTGCACATTTGTTTGCAAGTACCGGCCAGAATTTGTCTGCCTCTAGGTTGACCTGTTTCTTCTAGACCAATTTTACTCTTTCACTGTTCAAGCTGAGGTGAATCCTAGCCCTCAGTAACCTATGAAACATGAACACAAAATGTTGAAGCTCAGTCCAAGGACACCATGTGCAAGCTTGACTAGATGAATGGTAACCACTGGCACACTTTCTTGCATAATGTGGACCCAAGCTTGCTGTTTCTTTCTGCCACAATGATCATCCATGTAATTGTGCCTGGACACAACAAGGCATGTCTGAAACATGCATCAATGCAAAACTAGCCAACCAAGATATCCTGTTTTCACATATTTTTAATGCTCCCCGAATGTTATTTTGTCAGTGCCCATAGTCCCTGTGTAATACTTTGCCACATGAAAGAAGAACTTCATAGGCATCAGCTGTTACGCATATTGCAAGACATGTAGTCCTGCCTATCATGAGCACACGGATTACTAATCTTAAGAAACATAGACAAATTGCATGGTTTGGCAAAGAGTGGCTTGACATTCTAAATGTTATGCAAATATGGCACCACAGTTCTTTTCTGGTGATTAGGGAAGGCTCTTACGTCATTACATGATTTCAAGTTTAACCCTTTGTAACCCAGTGGCAGCATATGTTGCCCTGTGTTACTGTACCACAGCTCATGTATATACTCAGAGCTATGTTTTACTAATAGTAACATGCATGCTATATAAGCATTTTGCTGGACCCCACCTAGATGGCACAACCTACAGAGGGGACGTGAATAGATTTTTCTCACGCAATGTCACAGTGCCCCGCGGGCATGCTGTACACTACAGTGAAAGAGGTTACATCGAGCGAGCAGGCTTGCCTGGTCACTCGCCGCTTATGTACAGCATTGGTGCTGTATGAAATGAAAACAAGGCACTGCTTCTTTTTTGACATACCTCACAACATAATGACGCATGCCCACAAGAATCTACAATTGCTTAATTGATTAACTCGGAACTGCACACCTTCTCTGAGTACTTCCTGGCTCAGTATTCATCACGCTCAGTTGAACTAAACTGGCTGTCATTCAAAACCACCTTGTCTCACCTTGTTGATAAGTATGTGCCAATCATCACCATCCGACATCATAAAAATTCATCTTGGTTCACACATCTTCTTCATCGTCTTAATAATAAGAAGAAAACGTTTGTACCGCCAAGCAATGACCACACGTCTCCTGTCATCATGGAACAAGTACAAGAATTGCGATAAAGAGTATCAGTCCCTGCTTAGAACAACTCATCGTAATTTCTTCAGTCACGACCTGTCTACTATGTTAACGAATAATTCTCATTGATTCTGGCGCATTATCAATCCGAGTTCCTATCCTGATATAGGACTAATTAATGCAGCCGGACAACCAGTCACTGAAACTGAGTGTTCGCAGGTTCTGAACGATGCATTTTCATCAGTGTTCACCAATGAAGATATAACTTCTTCGCCTATATTAGAGTCATTGCCTAACATTTCCATACCAGAAATTGTCATCAGTGAATCTGTTATTCTTGCCCTGTTGAATAACCTCAGAACTACTACTAGCTCTGATCACCTTGGTTTCAATAATAAGGTTCTTAAAAATGCTTCTTTAAAGATTTTTCAAGTGTTATCAGCCCTGTTTTCACAATCATTATCAGCTGGCATTATTCCTCATGACTGGCGAATAGCTAAAGTAATACCAATATTTAAATCGGGTGATCGCTCTGTCCCACTTAACTATGGTCCTATCTCATTAACTAGCAACATATGTAAACTTCTCGAGTACGTCATACATACACAAGTCATTAACTACCTAGAAGACCATGATATTATCTTCAAGTACCAGCACGGTTTTCGCAGGGGTTATTCATGCAACACTCAGCTCGCCGGATTTACTAACGATATATTTTCCGCATTTAATGAAGGATTCCAAGTTGACGCAGTGTTTCTTGACTTCTCTAAAGCTTTTGGTCGCGTTCGTCATCACAGGTTTCTAACCAAATTAACACACTTAAATATTCACCCAAACGTTCATGCATGGATTAAAGATTTTCTCTCCAACAGACAACAATTTACCTGTGCTAATGGCTGTAACTCTTCTATCCCTTTAAGATCTGGAGTCCCCCAGGGCAGCGTCCTCGGTCCCCTACTTTTCTTAATTTTTATTAGCGATCTACTCAAATGCGTCTCAGCTCGAATTCAATTATTCGCAGATGATTGTGTTATGTATCGTAATATTAGTAATGACGCTGACCGACTTTCCCTACAAACTGATCTTGATGCGGTGACCGCTTGGTGCTCCTCGTGGTTAATGTCTTAGATACGTCTAAAACCAAGCTAATGTCATTCACCAACCATTCCACTCGACTTCCTACCACCTACTTTCTCAATAATGCTAGAGTAGAACTTGCGGCAACTTACAAGTATCTTGGCCTTCATCTTCAGTCTCACCTAACTTGGCATTATATCTTAGCATCACCTAACCGAGCACTCGGTCTTCTTAAGCGTAACCTCAAGCACGCACCTTCACACTTAAAAAAACTTGCTTATATCACGCTGATCCGGCCAAAAATTGAATATGCTTCTGCCATATGGGATCCCGATCAAGCATACATAATCAACAACATTGAATCTCTGCAAAACTGTGCTGTTCGCTTCATCTTTTCCGATTATTTAAGCTTCAGCGTCACATCGTTAAAACAACGAGCCGAGTTGGAATCACTATCACATCGATGCCAGTTTGCTCACCTAACCTTATATCATATAACTTTAGCACCATCCCACGCTTCACGATAACTTCTTTTCACCACCCCCTGCAGTTTTCCCACGCCGTGACCACGCTAACAAAGTAAAACGCATAATGTGCCGCTCGTCGCTCTACGCAAAGTCATTTATTCCTCGCACAATAATAGAATGGAATAACCTACCATCCGCATAGCTACTGAAGTTAACTTACCATCTTTCCAAACTTTGTTGCAAGAAAACAGTTAGTGGTAGCAGATTAGTTATTACTTATTGTTATATGCACATATTAACATATTATGTAAAATATTCTTGTGTTTTCATGACGAAGTGCACATACCCCTTGTTCATATCTATTTATTTTATGTTCCTTGCGTGTATGTTTATTTGATGTAGTTTTATATCTTGTGTATATTTCATGTTTGTGCCCCCCCCATGTAATACCCTCGCGTGAGGGCCCTTAGGGGTAATGTAAATAAATAAATAAATAAAATCTCAATACAAGAAATGTGAAAGAAATAATACAATCAGTGCAGATGTCGCTGAGCAGCTGCACTTTCACAGAAATCTAAATTGGATGGTAAACATGTCGCCTTCATCTTTGGGAACTTAGCTTACAAAATGATGCATTGTCGGATGGCGTGTAAACAGCCAATGAGACCATGGCTTGTCATAAAAAAGTTTTATCACCCTTCTGCTGCCACAATGACCTCGTAAATGAACCGCATATGCCGTGTGCGGTTTTTGAAAATGGTCTGGGTGCTTGCTGGTTAGTTACTCGCAGGTTGGGCGCTATATGTGCTCCTATGTTTATGTAAAAACAAAATTGTGCCCTTACTACTCTCGATTTCATGAGAAAATGTACTAGGATTGAGTTTATGACCTTTGTACTCTCACCATTGTGTTACATGTTGAGAGGAGTGAAGTAGCCCACAGTAATGTTTTCATTTGTGCGTATTGGTCACAAGTGACGTAGGATGCTGCTTTGGAGGAAAATATTTTTCGCAGCAATTCTAACCAGCTGAGCTACACCAAAACATAGTTTTTACATTTTTCAGCACGTGCTATATGCAGCAGGGTTGAGACATTAAACCACTGATCGCAGCTAAGTCGCATGGTCTGTCACAGAAGTTGCGCAACTTTGCGGAACACATTGAAAGCATTCACACTTTCTCTCTCAGATGTGGCACTCAACATCATTATGAAATGCAATGCTTTGCATTATCGCACAACAAGCACAGAGCGAAACAAAGTGTTCTTATTCAGCTTTGAATATATTATGCAAGAAACTGAAGCTAACTCTTCCCCCCCCCCACCTTTTCTTGAAAAGTGACAATATTTACTTGTAAAATATGTGGCATTATACAAGGCTGAGCACACAATGGATCCACCTCACAGTTGCCTGTGCAGCTGTGGAGTATGTGCTGGATTCAATGTTAAAGCTACACATTGGCCAATCATATTTGTTATGTGTTTGCCATGTAGCTCAATTCTGGCCACCACACAGGATTCCTCAGTGTCGAAGGGTGTGTGGATTGTATGCAAGGGTATTGACAGGTGCTGGAATGGCACAGGCGGAAAGGTAAAGCGCAAAGCTCGTCTCTATGGCATACACACATTTCTTATAAACAACTGTATGGCTATTGGTAAATTTTGTGCGTCAGGGAAAGGTCTATTGCGGGAAAGACATTTCGGCATCTGCCAAGAAGCGCTGTCCCCTGTATGTTGGGGGTCTTGTTTCTCATCTTTTTCTCATACCCTCTATGTCTGAGTTTACGCTACCGATTTGTGCAACAAAAGTGTCTGCAGGGGTAATTTTACACTATATATTGCAGTGAAGCTGTGGTAGACGTTTTTACAGCCTACTGAATAAAGAATACATACAATACATCCACATAAGTTCTACTAGGAGGCTCGACAGGCCACATGCGTCGGCAGAACTGACAATATTTATTCACAGTCACGGGAAATGCAAAAGAAAATAAAAGCACGAAATTCTTGATGTCCATTGTCATGAGTCCTTTATCACTTGGAAAGGCACAGTGCTATAGTCACATTCCAGAGGTACTAAAATCAAACCGTTCTCATGGGGTCCAACATACACAGCACAGACTCAGTCAGAGAGTGTAGCAGTTATGAACGAAAAAAAGTTCAATCGTGTGTGGACACAACTTTGTCAAAGTCTTCAAGCATTTGGGCGAGGCAGGCTCGAAGGACTAATACTGATCCTTCTAGAGGAACGCTTTAAAGATGGTCATTCTGTATATGCTAAGCAGCCCACAAAAAGGCAGGTTTCTGTCGTCATCATTGCGTAGCTGGTTTACATCAACTACAGGTCGGAGTCCTCTCCCAGCAATCTCCAATTATCCCTGGCTAGCATCGGGTGACTTGATCACACCACTCAATCCTCTGATGTCCTCGACTGCGTCTCCTTTTCTTGGCGCCCATTCTGTTGCTCTAATAGACAGCTCTAATAGATACGCTTTGCGGTTTGCATTGCCTGTTTAACTACAATGTCAACTTGACTATTACTAGAACTGATTTTTGTACTGAGGTGTAACAGCCTCTGAGGTGCAAATGCAGCTTATTTCTAGAAGCAGGGGTCTATCGGGCTCATAGAGGCGGCATTTGCTATAGAAGCACAAAGCAATATCAAGTACAGCATCAGACGTACCAAATCGGAGAGATTGAGGAATAGCTCACTCAACCTGCTTTGCATATGAAAATCCTATGCACTGCTTGTGCTATTTTGTATACCTTTTTGCATTGTTTTGTCTGCCCGGTAGTTTGTGTTTTCTAACTTGGGGTGCGCAAAACCTAAAACTCCCTATTCCGTTGGGTTATTTGGTTACATATGATCTTCCAATTCCTGGCGACACTATGCGTATGGGTACAATACCATATACCATAAAGCCTGCAAAACCGGCCCAGAAAAGTGCCCCCAGCTTTCATACACCTGTAATGAACCAGTTTAAAATGAAAAAAGTGTGACGTGCATTTCTATATCTTTATTAACTTTATTTAAGTGCCTCCCACTCACTTTCTGTACTCAAGAGAATGGAACAATGCAGTGCTTCAATTACATTCACGTCTACTAACATGGTGCACTTAATGTACACGAACGTGTACAGCTTTTTTTAAAATTAAAATAGCGTTACAACATTGGCTCATGTCATTTCGAACATACTCAAAAATTTTGACAAGTGGAAACAAAGTTTTCACTTGTCACTTACCGTATGCTCATGGGATACAAAGGCTAGACTCTTTGTATCCCAGCTGCAACATATGTTGCCATTAGGAAGTGCTGCACCATAACTTCTGGGCAGTAGTTAGACCCCACTGAATCACGCGCTACATCGGTGCTTTGATACAGCCACACAGATTGCAGAACCTGAGGAGCAGTTACCCGCCGTGATTGCTTAGTGGCTGTGGTGTTGGGCTGCTAAGCACGAGGTCGAGGGATCGACTGCCACCCATGGTGGCCGCATTTTGATGGGGGCGAAACACTCGCGTACTTACATTTAGGTGCGTGTTAAACCCCAGGTGGCCCCAATTTCCAGAGTCCCCCACTACGGTATGCCTCATATTCTTAGCGTGGCTTTGGCACATAAAACCCCATAATTTAATCTTTTTCTAGGTGTGGTCATTATTTGTGAGAAAGAAATTATGGTGTCTGACAGGAAGCAAGTATATTAGCACATTGGTGGTTTTAGTCTGCATTTCCTTCTTGTGGAACATCTCAGTTTACTGCACCCATACCTCAAGAAAGCAATGTATAAATGTGCCTTAACATTACATTTTGAAGTAATAGTGCAATAGCAGTTCTTTGTAGCGTACTGAATAAAGTAAAGGTCACATGTTGGCACTGCAATGGTGAGCATGTCACGTGCATTAGGCGAGCTCAAAAATGTAATGCAATACCTCCTGCAATGCAAAATCCAGAAAGGCCTGATATCCAAAAGACTTGGGACGTTTTACTAGCATACAGAGAACAGAGCTCTTAAATGGTGACACTGTAGTATGCTCTTATGTGCTGGTACATCCCTCCCTAGAAGTCTTCATGAATTACCTAGATTCACTGAACAAAATAATGTGGCAGTTGGTTGCAGGCCAGAGTTCCCAAAAATGCAGTGCGCAACATAAGTGCTGGTGTATGACCTCTTTGTCTTTGTCCCATTCAGAATCGCTTCTTCTTCATTACAGTATGTACCGACTGGCCCAAGTTTGCACACTTCTGGAACAACAGTCATTTCTAGAACTATGAAGAAATGTATCATTCACAAAAAGAAAAAACAAGTCATCGGTCAAGTGTTAAACAGTTAGGACAATAACCTGCCAGAGTCGGTGGTCATTTGTTGCAGTTGTGAACTACAGAAAAGGTGCCGCTGCTGTATAGAACATGTCAACGCACATTTCAGAGCACGCTGGTTAGATATCAAGTATCGTTACATTGGATTGTTCATTATGAATTATCCAGCCCTTCAGTGTCAAGGATTAGCATGTTCAGGACAATTTTTAAAAGCATTATGCAGGACCCATGCACATGTTGGAATCTATGTGAAGTGAAGCTTTAGAGAAGTTTTGAAGTAAATGGTGTACAACTAAATGTGATTCATACAGTTGTGTTTCTTTTCATGTTATGCAATGTACAATGTTGTTTAACAGTTATGTTTATGAATCACACATTTCAAAATGTTGAAGGCACCTGCAACAAAATTTCACTTTGGTGAAATTAGTTATGATATTACGAGCTACTGAATCAATCATCAGTGCTAGTTATTGTCTAATTTTCTGAACAGCCTTTGAATAGCATGCATACACGCAAATGATGCATGCCCCTGGTGGTTAGCAGGCTTGGCATGAATTCTTGCACACCCTAAAGTTTTAATTTACTATAGGGGCCACCTAAACACAAGTCATGCACAGTAGCTGTGGTGGTTCTCAATATCCTGGGTTTGGTTGTGTTGTTCTGCAAGTGTGTTGTCACAATTAGTAAAGGAACTTATTTTATGAGTGATCACTATGTCTGCATCACAATGAAAGGAATATTTTAGTGGTGCAGCACTAGACTTATTGGCTCCTCCTAACTGTATGTGGTGACGTCCTGTACCTTGTTTCATTGTACTGTCATTGACACGGAGCATAAGATGAGTTCGAGCGGCTCCTCGAAAACATCCCATCGTAACTTATGTTATCTTTGTTTGCCAGTAAACACCCACTACCCCATGTAATGCCTCAACAAGGGACCTTTGAGGAAATAAATAAATAAATAAATAGACATGACTAAATGCAAAAACGCTTTGCTTTCTTATTCTAATGCTCCTCAGTTGTGATTGGCACTGCAAGCGCGAGTATTTAATACCTGTAAATAATTACTGGCTTCTTAACACCAGACGACTTGATTTTAACTTTGTATTTATACATGTGTTTCAAAATGAGAAAATATTTGGTATTCGTAATCGGTGCCTTTCAGAAACTTCGCTATACTTGCACAAGTGCGCATAATTCGTAATTTGCTGGGCAGGCACAAAACCTGCCTACCGCAGACCGATAAATTTTTCGGAGCCCGCAATATGCGAAGAACCAAGCAGCACTATGCAAGCAATTAATGCGGCAGCCGTATGGAGAAATAGTCACAGCACCTTTCGAATTGAGGCTGTGGCGTTCCCTGACTGCGGAGAAGTTTTTTTACTGTTTCGAAAAAAGCTATTTCGTTCCTAGATACACATGCTTGGAAAAGCTTTGTGGTCGATGTTAATTATGCACGATTAAATCAGGATTCTGTTATGCCTCATAGTTGCACGTCCCATTGGATTGTAGCGCAAATGCGCGGTGCAGCTAGGCAGTGTATGTTCGGGTTCGTAGCAGACGACACGCATTGATATCTCGGCCACGGCTCTTCTCATTTCGTTCTCTAAATACATAAACGGATGGATAGCGAGTATAATTATAGATTGACAGTTAAAAAAAGAAAGGCTACGCATTTAAGTAGCACCTTGCGATTAAAACGGTCTAGAGCATTATAAAAACAATTCTTCAAGAACTCGTTTCATCTGCTTCGAGCAATGGATGACAAAACATTCCAACCACGCAATATCCAAGTCGCTAATTTTCTCGACTCAGGCACTTGTGAAGAAGGAACTTTGTTTCAGGCATGGCAGCAGAAAGAAGCCGACATATGCATTAATAAGTACGGCTCAAGCCACCGATACCACAAGCATACACGAAGGGAACGAGCGCGCGCGGCCGCCGCGCGAGACGCCCCTCACGACAGGGCGCCACTCCAAGTTCCCGCCGCTAATAGGGAAACAAAGGAACGACACTGTGGCTTTAGCCACGCTGCCAAACCTGCAAAATTTCAGAAAGATGCGTAAAAATTGGCACATATATGCATAATAAATTTAGACTATTAATAAAACAAATATTCTACATGCGACGTGCGTGTCTGCCATGAGAGCGGGTTGTACTGCGAAGGTTGACTGCTCGACGTCACGGTTCCTCCTTTCACTGATGGTATATATGGAGGTGTCGCACAAGGACATCTTCCTGTCTTTCCCTGAACATGGATGCTTTTAGCAACTTATCAGAGAGCGACATGTCGGCTTCACAAATCTCGGCTTCTCAAACCTCGCAAGTTTGGACTAACGATGTCATAGAGGAATTAATTTCGCTTCTTCGGTCGCAGCCTCACTTGTACGACATGATGCATGTCGATTATAAAGACCAGCTTAAGCGCACAGTCACGTGGGACGCGATTGGGAAACGCCTTGGCTTCACAGGTAAGCATCAAAATCTGACCACTTATTAAGTTCAGTGTGATAACGAAGACATGTGCATGCCTTTTATCGAGCTCATTTATTACTGCGATTTAATTATCTTAAGCGCGCATTCTTGAGAGCATTGCGCGGAGCGAGGCCATCTGCACGTGTAATTGTGATGTACGTGCAGGCATGGTACACGTGTGCGAAGGCCTGATGTTTAGCCCTGACATTACGAAAAACGAAATTCAGATAAATATATAACAGAGGAATGTTTCCATAAACGAATATTAATGTACTGGCACTTTGAATGCGTTTGCTTGAAAAGTGGTACGTCGCGCAGAATTTGTTTTCGCAGCGGGCGACGTAATTGTGTGTGGCGTGGATCATTCGGTTGTCGTAATAAGTTTCTCTGACAGCAGGCAATAGTAACAAAGAGGCAGCTTTTAAACGTTACGCGCATGTCCACGCCCGACACAAATCTGATACTTTGAAGTTCGCGCTCTTTCCTAAACCGCATGGCCCGTTTTCCGTGAGCGAAAAACGCGACGCGCGCCAAACTCGGGCTTTGCCGCCGACGCGCCAGCACCGTACGAAACAAAGGAGCGGAGCTTTCGCGCCGCGTTTTCCGGGTTGCCAGTCTCAACGACATGAATTGTCGTTTTTACTGCACATGTTATATGCCCTTAAACTTACAGAACATTACAATAAAAATAGTCCTCTGGTAATTAGACAGCGACATTTTTTCCAAAGTGTATTTATCAAGCTTCATTTCAAACAGCAAGATTTGGAATTGTGTGCGAAACTGCGAGTATGTACCTTCCGCATCGCGGTCGCACGTGTTTCCTGCGACGTGCCCGCCAGTTATGCCGAAAAAAAAATCGCAGAGGGCAGGGCCATGTGGTGGCAAAACCGAAATACCACGTGACTTACCTGAACTATTATTGGCGGACGCGCCGCGCGACGCGTTTTTTTTTTCCGAGCAGCAGCACGCTGCGGCGCGATTTCGTGATGGGTCATGCTGGGCAAGCGTCAATATGCGCCTGAAATCGCGCCATGCGGTTCCGTTTTACGCCAGTCACTCGCTGTTGCGTACGATCGTAGCGTCACAGCCGTGCCGCAGCACCGCGGCCAAGGCTAGAGCACAAAATAACATTTGCACATATAAGAACAGAATAACCGGGGACCATGAGCGAAACTGTGTAGAAGGGTGAAATCCCGTCTAAAAGTGCGTCCTACCAATGCGGCCATGCAGTGGCACACTTCCATACATGGTTTGATTGCCACTGGGGCTTCTGTATTAATGGGCAGCCCGAGTGAAATATCGCAGCATTGTATGCTGTTGCTATGTAGCCAACTCGAACCGTCGTTGACACGCAGAACGTTCATGCGCTCGTGTAAACGCGTGATTATTGCCATGTGATACAGTGATCGAGGAAACTGTGCCCTTTGCATGTGACCGTGCAGCGGCACGTTTATTTTTGGTGTATTTTTTCTCGGGCAGACATTGCATGACACGTCATTTCAACATGACCTGAAACGCTTGTTGCATAGGCTGTGACATGCTCTTATCCCCTGATAATTTCCCATCTTCTTTCTCTCCTTGAAGGTGTGGAATGCAAAAAAAAAATGGCAGTATTTAAGAGATAAGTTACACAAGGAACAGAACAAAGTGGAAAAGACGAAGAGTGGCTCCGCAGCTACGAAGACAAGGCTGTGGGTTTTTTATGATGTATTGTCATTTCTGCGAGGCTATGTGTCGGGTCGCAGGTAAGTTCATCCCCATGTGCATATATGCATTTTATTTCCTGCGCCTTCTGATAATAAGAACATAAGAGCACGAAATTCATTACGCCAACTGAAACGATTACAGAGAAAACACAGGACATAGCAGTCATCGCTACTTCGTGTATAATTGTCTGATTGCACGTGAAATACGGGTCTCAAAGCGGCCTTGCAGTTGCCGTGCCGTCACGGATGTTGAGGACGTGTGCTAGGACCCATCGTTAGTGCTTTATCGTTAAAGATAGACCACACTGTGTTTCTAAGGGGCCAAACACTAAATATGGCAAGTTTCGTGAAATTTTACTGAGCCAGCGCCACCCAAACACTTTGGAAGCCATGACGTCACAGCAACGGCGTTAGGTTTTCGGCGCGAAATTTAAAAAAGATTAGGCGACCTCCATTTTCTTTTGAAATAACCAACATATTTTAGGAGTGGCTTGTTGTGCTCATTGGAAGCGTGGTGTTGCGTAAAGCTATTATTGCGAGATTAACGACAACGCATTTTTTTTTTGCAGAATACTTTGTCACTCGTAGCTGAAGTGGTGTTTCTCTTTATAACGTTGCTTCAAGAGTGTACTTTGGGGTTCATATAATGCTAATTGTGAGCCACTATGCATGTAGAAACAAAATTACCAGTTCTCATGGCCCATTCACATTGTCTTAAATATTTTGCTCACTTGGTACGTAATTTGGCATCTCCTGCAGGAGGGCTCAATATGACAACAGGACTCCTGCTTCCAATGTCGAAGCTGCTGCAGAGGCAACCGCGTATGCCAGAGAGACTGCAGCAGGTAAATAGCTGTTGCATGATGCATTTCCTGTTACCCGTCTGAATATTTGCGACTTGGGAAAACAAATTCACTGCCACTCAATCATGCTGTGCAGGCATCCTCAACAACATCACTGAGGGCTGCACTGAGCAGCAAAGTGACGTGGAAGATGGTGACCAGCATTCTGTAGAGCGGCCCTACAGTCCAGGCGATGTTGTGTATGGTCTCGGCAATGACCGTGATTCATTGTTAGAACTTACTAGTGAGGGGCGGGAGGATTCGTCTCCCTCTTCTCAAATGGTAAGCCCGTCTTTACAAAATATACGTAATTTACTTATGGTTTCATCCCATATGAATATGTACTTATTCAAATCATTATCTGTAAACAATTCGCCTACAGGTCAGCCCACAACGCTCGTATGTCACAAGTGCCAGAAAAAGGCAGCTCAGTGGGGGCCATGGTGCCCCACAAGGGTCCAGCAGGAGACGGCGGCACAGAGAACTGCCTGCCAACAAGGCCGACGTACTGCTGGCAGTGTGTGCAACACAACTGACCACCCAGAGAGGGACATCACTGTGCCCTCATAGGCATGTCCATGAGCTTTCCCAGAGCGAATCTCTACTTCTAAGTTTCGGTCACCTTCTTGATAACGTACCAAGAGAGAGGCGCAATTCCACAGTAGCTAAAATAGCTAATTTTTTTGGCTGAGGCAGCAGAAACATAATGACTTGCAGCAGCCCGCAGCTAAAATGTTACCTCAGAAATGCTGTATGTTAAGAACTTCAGTATCATCCCTCGTTATCGTAGCAGCTAAGCGTTAGGATTCAATAACTGCCACCAGCCATTGCACGGGCTGATTACTCCTCCAATTCTCATTGTTGCCTGTGTTCTGCAGCGTCTCGCCGGGTCACTGCCTGTGCCAACATCCATGTATCCACAGGCTCATTACATGTGGATGCATAGGTGTTGGTACACCTCAGTCACAAACATTTCATTCCCTGGCAATGCTGCTGAGCCACACCACTGCTGTGTGAATAATGTATCTCTCGGGTGTGTGTTCTGGTTGGGAACTCGAGAGGCCTGCCTCGTTATGGTGGCAGCACGGCACTAGGATGCGATAGCTGCTGTCACCCGTAACTCGGGTTCCTCGCTCCTCGAATTGCCAACAGTGTCTGTGTCCTGCAGCCTCTCACCGGGCCACTGCCTGCGCCAGCATCCGTGCATCCACAGGCTCATTGCATGTGGTTCCACAGGTGTTGGTACAGCCCAGTCGCAAACATTTCATGCCCCGACAAAGCTGCAGAGCCAGCCGCACGAGGTCTGTGTAAATAGCTTGTCTCTGTTAGTGTGTGTTCTGGTCGGGAACTCGAGAGGCCTCCCTCGTTATGGTGGCAGCACGGCACTAGGATGCGATAGCTGCTGTCACCCGTAACTCGGATTCCTCGCTCCTCGAATTCCCAACAGTGTCTGTGTTCTGCAGCCTCTCACCGGGCCACTGCCTGCGCCAGCATTCGTGCATCCACAGGCTCATTGCATGCGGTTGCACAGGCGCTGGTACAGCCCAGTCGCAAATATTTTGTTTTAGGGTCAGGCTGCAGAATCATTCCATGCTGCAGAAGAGAAGTTCCTCGATTGTCTGACCCTTGCATGAATGTTTCATGTGTATTGGTTATTCTTTGTTGTGTGTTTGTTCTTTGCTTGCTTTCTTGTTTGTGTTTTGCTTTCCTTATGTTGAAGGCTCAAGTATACGGAATCCTGGAGTTGCTGATCAACTGACCGATTCTTTTGCATATCCTTTGGTTTTTGTCGGCTTTACAACTCTTGTGTTGATGCTGTCTTACTCGCATGTACTTCCTTCGATGAAACGGCTGGAAAACCAGACCATTGCAGCGGCACTCTCGGCAGCACCTGCCTGCTAGAGAGCGCGGTCCCCAGGTGGCGGATGGGGGACCTGCTATTGCGCAATACTGCAACGGCAGTGGTGCTTGCACCTCGCGGACCAACAGGCCTTTCTTTTCTTCCCAGATTCCTTTAGCTAGCCCAGCTGAACTTTGGGTTGCAGAACCAGCGCAAATTGCGGAGCTGAATAAACCTGCTGCAGTCGTGTTCCCTGAACTTGTGTTCTGTTTCTTGCGACATTGCCATGCGGCTACAGCACACCTCGCGAAAACCAATAAAATTGTCTGTGCACTACGCTAATGACGTCTTGCCTGCACTCCTTTGATCTCTCCGATACATATCTTTATTTCACGACAGTACTTATCTGCATAATAATTGTGACGACACATGTGCTGTATGAGCCCACATGTGTGTCTTTTTTTGCGGGTTTGTTTTTTGTACTGTGATAAATAGCTGCATGGCCCGAATGTTTACTAGGGGTATCTGAAACTGCTAACGACATGAGACACGTCTAAGAACACATCGCAGTTTCTGTGAAACGGACATACTGGTACGAGGCACTGCTATGCCAAAAGTACATTTTATTGCGCTTGGGGCAATGTTTTCCAACATGCTAATACAATGTCAGTGAAGAATGTCCTTTATATTGCAGATCTGTCACTGAGAGTCAAACATTCAGTTTGGTAAATATACTTGGCTGTGCTCTGCCATGTCCAGGAGCAACTACCACATTCTTGCTTAGCACTTTGCTTTTGAAAATTTTTGCAGCGTGTACTGGACATGAATGCTTGTGAAAATGTAGGGTTGACGGGAGTGGCAGCGGAGCGGTTCGATAGCTGTTTCACTGTGGGAGGGATATATCCCCTGGGTTTCTAATAATTTGTGGTTTATATCATGCAGTGGCAGTGTGCTTAGTCGTTTTGTTGTTACCTTAGCGTGTAGGACTGTTTGATTCGTCTGCACCACTCCGAACCAGTTAATGAATTCACGGTAGTGCACGAGATGGTCGGACATTGTGCACCTTTCCAGCGCCTTTTCAAACAAACTGTGTGGTGCAAGGGGCACCACTGCTGCACCAGCTGCATTAGCACAATAGCTGGGTAATGAATACTGTGCAGAAATGTTAATGCACATTCGCGAGCAAGTATTTTTCCAACCAAATAACCTCTACCAGATGTTCGCAAAATTAACTATTATTTCCATTCAGCTCCCGTTCCTGCCATTCCTTTATTTCGTTTCTCCCTTTCTCTTTGCGCAATGTGGACCTTACAATGGGGTGGGACATTCCCACAGAATTTTTTTGAAAAGCCTTTGTGGTGACCGTGCGCCGTCGCTGCAATGTGCACGGTTGAAAGTATCTACAATGAGAAAAGCAGTCTGTGAACGCGAGTTTTTGTTGGGAAAAGGTTTGCAGGAAAGCCAATTTGCTGATTTTTGCAAACTTTAATCATTGCCATCGACATGAGTAATGTTGCACGTGGCCTCCGCCAGTTTGCGACAGAGAGAGAGAGAGAGATCCAAAAAGGTATCATCCGCCATCTTGCGACGGGGAGAGAGAGAGAGAGATCCGAAAAGGTATCCCGGGAGTGGTGTGGCAGTCCACTGCACACTGCAGCAAGCGCATGATGGCCGTCGCCTGTTTTTCGGACTTGAATGGACACTTGCTCCGTGGCTGCCTCATTGGCGATAGCCAACTTAAATTCCTAAATGACTCGAGGTTATACCTCGGAGTAAATTGTGCCACGTGCACATTTAGTTTTGGGGGTGCTCGCGCGCCACGTTTAATGCAGGCGCTGGAGCGGCTGAAACCCGGCCAAGATTTCATCGCCGTCTACGTCGGCGGCAATGATATAGCGACATATCAAGCGGCAGACGATATAGCTGACAACATCAAGGTAAGTTAATTCGTTGCATATCATTTGTTGCACTAACTCTACGTCGTATGTCGTGCCAATGAAATCTCCTGTTTCAATTGCGTGTATGTTATGGTGTGTAGAGTGCACGTGTGCGCGCCTTTATTAACTGTCTTGTTAATGATGCATTGACTATTAAAATATTTCCATCAGCGTGTGAAGAAAATCCGCCTTGCAATTTAGATTAGCTGCAGCTAGGCTTCATTGCAACGTGCGACATCGGCCATGCCACTTTCTGCGTGCGCGCATTGTTCGGTGCGCATCATGGCTCCACGAACGTGTGCGCGCCTTTATTAACTGTCTTGTTAATGATGCATTGACTATTGAAATACTTCCATCAGCGTGTGAAGAAAATCCGCCTTGTAATTTAGATGAGCTGCAGCTAGGCTTCATTGCGACGTGCGACATCGGCAATGCCGCTTTCTGCGTGCGCGCTTTGTTCGGTACGCATCATGGCTCCACGAACGTGTGCGCGCACTCGCGTATATTTTTTTATGGGGGAAATGCAAATTTATGAGGGAAATGCAAATTGAAAGCATTGTTCGAGCCAATGCACGTGTGGCCCGCGTTCATGTTTCATTGTGCAGTGGGAGGCATGTGTCATCTTCCACATACAGCACTGTTTTAAACCACGGTGTTTTCAGTGCAGTACTTTTTACCGTACATACCCTTTGATCACAAGCATGCCAAGAAGAATGTGCAATGCTGGTGCCATCATGTTCTGCGACATTTTTTTTATTATTACGCAGCATGTCCTGGAATGTGCGGCCGCCGTAGCCAGGAAGGTTTTCTGGTTCGCCATACCCCCTCGCCTCAATGAAGGCGAAAACGGGAAGAAGAGGATGCGTGTCAACGCACTCACAAGGAAGCATGTGGCAGCAATGACAAACGTCATCTGCATAAATTTGGAAGTAAGTCATGTATATGTCTGTTATATATATGATCGCATTACTGTGGGTGTGCAAAAATTCGAAATTGCAAATTCAGATTGAGTAGTAATTTGTTATATATAGTCAAATTGTAGAGATAATGACACACATTTGTGTCATTTGCATATTAGCTTCTGGCATCTAGGCAGCCTTGAATATGAACTGGTGTGGATGATTTAATATCACTTTGATCACGTGTCATGCATTCGTATACCCCAGTCAGATGAGCAAATTTTGCGACACCTCTCTTCACTGAGTCACTTCGGCGGTGTAGTGCTAGACGACAAAACAAAGTGTCATTTGGAATTTATCACAGTGATGGTCTATAAAGCCATAAGGGTTGATATAATTCTCAGCATTTTAAGTTTTAAGAATGGTTACTGTTTTATCACAAAAAGATGCTCATGTACAAGAAATTCTGCCATGAGAGAAAGAAATTCTGTAATCCCATTAACACAGTTCATTTGGTTTGAGCAAATGCAATCAAGGAACATGTTCAAAATTCTGAGTCAAAATGTGCTGAAAACAAACATTTGAAGCATTTTTGGCTTCGGTGATGTCTGAAAGACCCTCATAACATTAAGAATCAGGAAACATTGATCTTACGATTAGTGCCAATACTTCTGTGAGCATTTATTTATTTCTTCTTGACAAATTGCTATTCAGGCTACAACGAGAACCCAAGCGAAGTGAGTTCCTAAAACACACTTGCTGGCAGGTGCATTCCACAGCATCAATAAATATTTCCATTTGGCAGCCTGCGAGTGACACTAATGCCGAAGTGCACTCACTCAAAATTTGCCCATCTAACAGAGGTATTAGTGAGATCTCTCACATTAGTGTGGTCCCACTCACGGAAGAGTGAACTAATTTGTTAGTGCATTTGGAAAACATCACTTTGTCTACCTCCATTAAACAGTGTGGTTTTAACAAAATCAATTGTAATAGTAATAATTATGTGACAAACTCTATAGATGTATTACGCTGCCTTTACTTCAGTGAACAAAATCACTCTAGTGCTTACAGTGGAAACAATTTCAGTGGTTGCTGCCACCACTTTCTACTTAAAGCATTTATCTCAGTGAGGTGCATAATTACCCAAATGTGCAGTGGTGCTGCAGCCCTGTAGACATTCTTTAAAGCTTTTTTTGTTTATAATCATGAACCAGTGTTAATGACCCTTTTGTGAACACCAAGAAACACCTGCATATATTTTCTTCTTGATGCTTTAATGTACTAATTGTTCTTTTTGTTGTACGGCATGGTCTTTATCAAAGTGAAATGTTGCTTTTGTATTGTACTAGCACGGTTTTTACATACTCGGATGTTTAAAAGGAAATAGAAGGCGCATAACAACAATGTTACTACACATGACACAGAATTACATTTTGGCAAGTTTATAATTTTTGTGAATTGTGCAAACTAAGTTTTTCGAAATGATAGGCGCACAGTTCCATGCATATTGACTATGAAACTATCCTTACGAACAACGTCTCCAAATGCTAATCCATTCACATTCCTTGCGGCGAGGATTCTAGGTAACCTTAAATTGGGCTAACAAGGAAAGCCTCGGCATGGTGCCAAGGTTTTGACAAAGGAACTTAATGCTGTCTTGAAGAAGCCAGTTACCATTAGTGTAAAGCTGCCACCGCTGACAAACATTCCTTGTTTGCTGTTGACCAGCTCCAGTCAGCATGTTTGATTCATTTTGTTGAGTAGGATTAACTTCAAAATGTTCATGTGCTAACAGAAGTGCTAATAAAAACTGTTTACAATTACAGGACAGGTTCCTTGGAAAAGCCAGGGCCATGAAGCCAGCATTCTACGGCGCTGACGGATACCATGTGTCCCGGGGAGCTGGCATAAAGGCCCTGGCCAGGGCACTGAGCCTTGCCGTCAGGGCTGCTTTCAGAGAAGAATGGCAGCCATGTGGCAGGAAGACTGCCACTCAGAATTGGAAAATTCTGTATTGTGCAGCCTGCCAGGCCAAAGGCCATGTCAGCCCTCAGTGTGAAACTTTCTTGCAAAATGCACAGCCTTAGAGTGCAAAGCGAAGATTGTTTAACTGTGCGAACAAACGGACCACAGAGACAGCATGGGACAAGGACGGACGCAGACTTGCAACTTAGTTGCAAGTCTGCGCCCGTCCCTGGCCATGCTGTCTCTGTGGTCCGTTTGTTCGCGCAGTTAAACAATGTTCGCTAATATGTACCAACTCGCCCAACAACAAGTTCTTCTAAACTACTTAAGAGTGCAAAGCTTGAGAGGAAGCTTTAGCTAGGAGCAACCTCCAGTTTCACTATTCAAATACATGTAAAACACAGAAATGCTTTGTTGGGATAACCATTGGATGAATTTGAATGACATTTGTTGCATGTGAGAAACATGCGTAAATTGTAATGAAAGAGCTTGTTTGTTGGGTTCTTAAAATGTAGGTAAATTGTAGTGGCTCGAGCAGGCAAAATTTTTATTCCTCTCGAATTTTTGCAGGAATTTCCAAAAACTGGTTAGTTTGAAAACAATTGAAACACAAGGTTAACAAGCATGTATTTTTGCACAAATAACAGACATCACAGTTCTGTGGTGTCTGATCACATCTGTCAGAGCTCCTAGCACAGACAAATTTGAAAATGCTGCTCCTGCTGCTTAAGTGGAACTGTTACAATGTTTACGAGGTTTTCGTGAAATTCCAACTCACTAGTTACAGGTTTATCTGAGAGCAGTGTATAATAAGTCAATTTTCTCATCACTAGATGTCTTATCAGATGGATTATAAAAAAAATTCGATATCAGGTTGTATTGCCGAGTCAGAGTTGTAAACTCGAAACTCAAGCTTTTTCAGTTTCCTACCATTTTGCATCAAGTTCATGTCCTACATAAAAAAGCAGCTCCTTATTGTCAGTCGATATTTATGCTTTTTTATTGGCAACAAAACTATGCAGTGGTTGTTGAGAAAAATTTCTTTGTTCCTATGTATTTGGATAGGTGCCCCTGAACTAAAGCTTCCTAAAACGCCAACTGCAGTGAAATTTTTTATTGCTAAAACACCTACTTTGAGATAGTGCATATACAGAGCAACCTTCTTGGAAAATTACAAATTTGAAGAAAGATGGAAGAAGATGGAGGTCTTCATAAACAGATGTGACTATGATAGTGCAGGCAGTTGAGCATACCTCAGAATGTTGAGAGACTGCACAGGTCGTTGGCATATCTGCCTAGATTAGGTTTGCCTGCTGTAGGACGAAAAGTCTTGAAGGCAATATGCTTATATTTAGGTCATGTCAGCTAACCACGAGGTGCACACATTGTCTGCACAGGTACTATTTCAAAGCTGCTTATGAGTAAGCTGGACTATTACTAGGACCGCAGGTTTGCCAAGATTGCTTTAACGCGATATACCAATTACCGCTAATACACGATTACTGTAGCGAAGTGAAATTTTGTTGCAGTTGGTCTTTAATGGAGTACGAGATGTTGACGAATGCTTTCAACTTCGGTTGCCTGTATCTTCACTGTGCTTTATGCAAACGAGCCTAAATTGCTTTTTAACAGCTCTGCCTGGGTCAACTATTACATTGAAACAGTGAAATTTCTTTAAGGTCAGGTCAGGTCAGTTTATTTCCTTAAAGGCCCCTTTATCAGGGGTGTTACATAAGGGGTGGGGTACATCTTGTAACAAAAATTCAACATGATAACAAACGAAACATGTGTTGTAAAGATGTTTTGCTTTTATTAAGAAACATTGGCGAGACAGTTCCTTTAGCTTGGCAGCTCAGTTTCGTTTTGCTCAACTCAAACTTAACAGGCTTTCTTGTGAATGAAAACATTAAATGAAGCTGTCATTGTTCATTGGAAGAAAATTTTAGAAAATCGAAGTTTAAATTCTGTTTCTTCACAAATTCTAAAAAAACATTCTAAAGGAAACATGTTTATTTTGCTGCAGCAAACGTGACGGACATTCAGCTGTGACACACAAAAAATGCTGCTTTTGATTTATTGCTTAATGTATTATATGACACTGCTTATGTTGGTATGTGCTTTTTATTGTGTATTGGCTTATGATAGCATGTTGCTTTTATTCTGTATTTGCATGCATGAAGCACAGCCTTACGTTTTGCTATTTCGTTAATAAAACTGGAATAATGTCGATTTCAAAGAACATTTTATGCACGTGTTCTTTTCTTCTGTTTGTCACCACTGTCGGAAATTACAGTGGGCTGTACCGCTGAGCCAAGGAACTGCACATAGAAGTTGGTTTGTGAACTTGATTCATGTCTGTAATCACTACTGCTGGGCTGCTGTGCATAAGTACAGCGTTTTCAATGAAAACTCGAGCTGCTTCAGCTGGTGCACTCCGCTGCACAGCTTCAGTCTCCGCATAGGGAGTGAGGACAGCACTTATTGTTATAGTTGTCCCGAACTCCCCTTCAATGAAACAATAAAATGGGCTAAAACACAGTTGAAACTTTGAATTTGTGTGATTTGACAATTCTGCAAAGGGCTTGCCGTACTCTCACGTAGCCTACTATTGCTCAGAAAGTGGCTCACTCCTGCCCATAAGAGACCTATTGTTCAAATACCAAAAATTCAGTTCACTTGTGACATTGCAAAACCATGCGACACTGGAAACTGTTGACGCCTATACCAGCCCTCCATTGCCCTGGCATACAAAAAAGAAAAAGAACACTAGGCTTACAAAAAGTGCAAGCAGAGCATGGCATTTCTGGTATTCTATGATGCTGGGGCGTACTATTTCTTGGCCTCACTAAAATTATGTGCCATTACACCAACTGCTGGGTGTAACGGCATAAATGCATGCCTTTCAATTGGCCAGTCAACGAGAAAATCTATACTCAAAATAATGTACCTCAGAGGATGGCAAAACTACCAAATACATTGCAAATATCTGCCATTCAACTACAATGAGTTATATTTGTTTTCTATAACAGAGCTTGACTTATAAAGAAATCTTTTAGAAGCTCTAATACTATGAGGTACTTTTGCAAGAAATGCATAGCCTACCCTTGCTGTCATGTAGGATAGCAAGTTACGTCAGTGGGCAAGCATGGACATTAAAATACATTTCTGAAGATGCGCAAGCTACAATATGGAATGCATGACTGAAGTTAGCGCAAGGCTTGTACACTGCATTAAATGTTGCAAAACATCGCCCCGAGTGCAATAAAAAAATATTCTTGGCATAGCAGTGCCTGGTACCAGTATGTGCATTTCACGGCAACTGTGGTGTGTTGATAGAAGTGCCTTTCAAGGGGTTGCCAGTTTAGGATACCCCTTTTAAACATTCGGGACTTGCAGCATTTTATCCCTCCACACAAGAAAGAGAGATGGGCTGACAACACCTGCTACGTGTGGATAACACATTAAGTGTAGTTATGCCGCAGGCGTGCTGCAGCATTTCCACAGAAAACAAATGTTTCCCGTTTCTTTTTTAACGTCTCGGCATCGTAACTACATTAAACAGAAAAGGTGACCAACGTAAACAGCTTCCAGCAAAACAATGCACAGCAAAATAAGCCGAGATGCAGGCGGCTAAGGTGCAGCAGGGTACATACCAGCTGTCGAGGTGTAGAGATGCTCTAAAAAGCAAGCAGCAACCTTAACTGGCAGTTATCTTTGCTTCCTTGTGTCATGTAATATTCCATGCAATGGCACATACTCGTCACAATTATTATGCAGATAAGTACTGTCGTGAATTAAAGATATGTATTGGAGAGATCAAAGGAGTGCAGGTAAGACGTCATTAGCGTAGTGCACAGACAATGTTATTGGTTTTCGCGAGGTGTGCAGTAGCCGCATGGCAATGTCGCAAGAAGCAGAACACAAGTTCAGCGAACACGACTGCAGCAAGTTTATTCAGCTCCGCAATTTACGCTGGTTCTGCAACCCAAAGTTCAGCTGGGCTAGCTAAAGGAATCTGGGAAGAAAAGAAAGGCCTGTTG
This sequence comes from Dermacentor variabilis, assembly GCF_050947875.1. NCBI lineage: Eukaryota > Metazoa > Arthropoda > Arachnida > Ixodida > Ixodidae > Dermacentor > Dermacentor variabilis. Next base: position 28,120,698 of record NC_134573.1, on the reverse strand, counting down.
GTCCGCGAGGTGCAAGCACCACTGTCGTTGCAGCATTGCGCAATAGCAGGTCCCCCATCCGCCACCTGGGGACCGCGCTCTCTAGCAGGCAGGTGCTGCCGAGAGTGCCGCTGCAATGGTCTGGTTTTCCAGCCGTTTCATCGAAGGAAGTACATGCGAGTAAGACAGCACCAACACAAGAGTTGTAAAGCCGACAAAAACCAAAGGATATGCAAAAGAATCGGTCAATTGAGCAGCAACTCCAGGATTCCGTATACTTGAGCCTGCAACATAAGGAAAGCAAAACACAAACAAGAAAGCAAGCAAAGAACAAACACACAACAAAGAATAACCAATACACATGAAACATTCATGCAAGGGTCAGACAATGGAGGAACTTCGCCTTTGCAGCATGGAATGATTCTGCAGCCTGATCCTAAAACAAAATATTTGCGACTGGGCTGTACCAGCACCTGTGCAACCACATGCAATGAGCCTGTGGATGCACGGATGCTGGCGCAGGCAGTGGCCCGGTGAGAGGCTGCGGGACACAGACACTGTTGGCAATTCGAGGAGCGAGGAAACCGAGTTACGGGTGACAGCAGCTATCGCATCCTAGTGCCATGCTGCCACCACAACGGGGGAGGCCTCTCGAGCTACTGACCAGAACACACTGAGAGAGACTAGCTATTTACACCAAAGTGGCACGGCTCTGCAGCTTTGTCGGGGCATGAAATGGTTGCGACTAGGCTGTACCAGCACCTGTGCAACCACATGCAATGAGCCTGTGGATACACGGATGCTGGCGCAGGCAGTGGCCCGGTGAGAGGCTGCAGAACACAGACACTGTTGGGAAATCGAGGAGCGAGGAACCCGAGTTACGGGTGACAGCAGCTATCGCATCCTAGTGCCGTGCTGCCACCATAACGAGGGAGGCCTCTCGAGTTCTTGACCAGAATGCACACTAAGAGAGACGAGCTATTTACACCAAAGTGGCGCGGCTCTGCAGCTTAGTCGGGGCATGAAATGTTTGCGACTAGGCTGTACCAGCACCTGTGCAACCGCATGCAATGAGCCTGTGGATACACGGATGCTGGCGCAGGCAGTGGCCCGGTGAGAGGCTGCAGAACACACTGTTGGCAATTCGAGGAGCGAGGAACCTGAGTTACGGGTGACAGCAGCTATCGCATCCTAGTGCCGTGCTGCCACCATAACGAGGGAGGCCTCTCGAGTTCTTGACCAGAATGCACACTAAGAGAGACGAGCTATTTACACTACAGTGGCGCGGTTCTGCAGCTTTGTCGGGGCATGAAATGTTTGAGACTAGGCTGTACCAGCACCTGTGCAACCGCATGCAATGAGCCTGTGGATACACGGATGCTGTAATTGTATTAAGCACTGCGTGCCTCTGCCATGGCAAGCAGAATGTGCTGAAAAGCCCGTTCCTTGGCTTTTGCATTGGTTTTTATGGGTAAAGAGATTCCAAAGCTGTAATTCTGAAGGTAATATAACAAACGGCAGCATTGCCGTAAGGTCCTCTCAATGCTTGACACTTGGGAGCACACTAGGGATTCTGCTCACTTTCACAAATCTGCCTTCAGCACGTTCCCTTGCCATGGCACACGCCCCTCAGGAGAGTGGAAGGTCGCCTTGAAGGCATCTCGCACTAATTTTGCATGGCCAGTGTAAATGCGATTCCCATGCGAGATATCTGTAAGAATACCTTGGTTGCCTTGAAGGTCTGATCTGCACTTGCCAGGAATGAATTGACCATCCGGTCCAACTCTATCAACGTCATTGTCAGAACAGTACTTAAAACAACTTAGGTCCTCATCATGAAGTGTCCTGAGGTAGTTCTGCAGAAGTACTGTTGCCCACAGAATGAGGTCGACTGTGTGTGCAGATGCACGGATATCCTGACGGAGAATTCTCCATCTGTTAGCAAGGATGCCGAAGGTGTTCTCAATGGTGCGCCTTGCTCGGCTCAACCTGTAGTTGAACACCCTACGTTCAGCATCAAGGCCAGAACCAGGGTATGGTCGCATGAGGTTTTTCAGTAAAGGAAATGCCTCATCACCAACAAGCACGTATGGCAGCTTCATTGGTGCACCTGGCACCTTGCTGTCTGGTGGAATACCGAGCTGTCCGTTGTTCAGCTTTTGCCCTATATGGCATTCGCCAAATAGGCCAGCATCACCACGTGAACCACACTCCCCAATGTCCACCATTGTAAAACGATACCTGTCATCACACACTGCAAGGAGGATCGTACTAAAATGACCTTTGTAATTGTGGAACAATGTACCAGAGTTTCCTAGAGCTTCTATACACACATGCTTTCCATCAGTAGCGCCAATGCAATTAGGAAATTGCCACAATGTCTCAAAATCATTGGCTATTTCCTTCCATTGGGCTGTTGTTGGTGCAGCAAGGTAGATAGGCTGCAGCACATAACGTAAGGCTAGGCAGGTTTGCTTAACAATTTGGCTGGCTGCAGAGCTGGATATGGGATACGACTTGGCAATAGTTTTCATATTAGACCCATGTGCAGGGTACCTGTAAAGAAAAGAAGTGCAGCATGAAAAAATATGGTTAAATGTTTAACGCCAACAAAACCGGGCACGATTCACATTTACAAGAGGCAACTAAAGGTCTGGCTAGTAACCACAGAAAGTGGAGACACCAGGATGCAAGGAAATGTGAAGATTTTAACACAGTGAAGTGGTTTAAATGTAAGATTTTTAGAAACTGTGAAAGAAAAAGTAAACCATGAAAAAAGCAAGTTTTGCTTTGGAAGTCTTTTTGTGAATGAGAAGATTGAGTTACCTTCCATACTGTAATACCGAGCCAGCCAGGCCAGTGCATGGCACCTTTAGGCTCAAGTTGGAAACTTCCCAGAAAAGAAAGCCTGTGCAGTGCCCAAATTTGACGCCAAGAAATGGAAGTACGATGTAGCTATTGAACAATTTTGTACAAATTTGTCAATGTGTCTTATCGCAGCCACGTTCCCATGTCACATGTTTAATGTGTTGGCCCAAGCATCCACAGTGAATAGTCTCGGCATCTGCCATGGTTTTTGCCACCACGTTTTCCAGATCAGTGCAAGAGAAAACAGTGATAGGCTGCAGTCCCCGTTTTTTTAGTACAAGGGTTTGACCCTACTTCCCAAAATGACTGATGAGTGTCAACATTTGGTTTTTGAGAAAGCGACGACAGAGAAGTTCCAGTGTTATTACGGCTTTTGCCTTAATAACACTGGAACTAACACTGGAAGGCGAAAGTCTCATGGTGAAGTTTGTGTCTACAGGCAGACCTGACCGCCGGAGTGTCCGCCGAAGCGTCATCCCCCATATGAAGGCGGATGAAACACAGATTAGAGAATCAAAAATGATTAATAGTGACAGTTAGCGAATGATAATGCTATAATAGAGATCGGTAGAGGTTAATAATGACTGCTAATGACTTGAAATGACCACAATTGATCAGAAATGTCTAGTAATGGGTAGTAATGAGTAAACTGACAACTAATGAAGGTTTGTAATGAGCAAAATTGATTACAAATGACTAAAAATGCTTACTAGTGAGCAGTAATGACTAATAATGACTGAAATGACTTGCAATGACCAATATGTCTCACAACTTATGACTACAATTGATTAGAAATGATGGAAAATGCTTAGCAATGACCAGTAATGACTACGAAATGACCAATATGCCTAACGACAAATTGCAACAACTACAATTTATTAGAAATGACTTGTTATGACTACTGATGACTATGATATCACCATGTCTAACGACGCCTTGTAATGACCACAATTGATTACAAATGAGAAAATATGCTTAGTAGTGAGCAGTAATGACTAAAGGAAAGAAGAGAAAGAGAAGAGGCAAATGATAAGAGGAGGATGAGTACGCTTTTCCCGTTAGCCACTTAGGAGTGATCTTAAGAGACCGTGTCATTTTTTTTATTCACGCGTGGGTAGCGATGTTGAAAGGAGCCTCGATCCTAATATCAACTGCACTTTTAGTGTTGCCCCCCTGGTTGGTTTTTATCTATCACCATTTTGACAGATTATGTCCAAATTATTACGAGCAATCTTTTCTATCATGTGGTGCTTACACACACAAGAGAATGCAGTGAATTTCCTAGCAACCTTCGAGTGAAGCTTGGCTAGCAGTCTAATGTTTTAGATTTTGAACACTGCCTGTGCAAGTGCCCTTATTCATTATTTTATAATGATGTGCAAGACACTACATTATTGTACACTACTCTACAGAAGCTGAACAAAGTATGTGGATACTCCAGCGCCAGTTGAACATGCACTAGACTTGCACGCACAGGAAAGCTGATGGAATGCAGTCATCAAGTATGAGAAGGCTCCTGCATGCTCCCTGACGTGACTATTTCTTCACGCACATAACAATGAACCAGATGCCTGCTGGAATGAGTAAAAACAAATGCTTCCTGCACAATAGGAACTTACTCAATTTCTTTTGCTACGCTTTTGATTTCCCGCATGGCATGGGTATCACTATGGCAAGTATTGATGCCAATAAGTATGTGTAATTTTTATATACAAAATTTTACAACTTACGACTTACAAAATTTGCGAACTACGAGCCCAGGTGCATATATTGTATATATCAGATTTCTTTTTACACTCTGTACTTATACATAAAACAGCACTTGATTACTTTCTCTCATTTTACTTGAGATATTTCTTTGCAGTTCCACACACCAATTCTCAGAAATCTTGTCCGAGCTATTACTGCTTTGCATCCATTCAATGCAACTGTGATCAGGCTATAATTTTATGTATCGCGGTATATGATGCGACCACTAAGTCTTGAAATGAAGCGTTAAAACATTAAAGGGCCAAAATAGAGCATGTTCCTATTGGTAAGGATAGATTTAAGTCTCATGCTCTACTGACTGAGCTAGTCTGTACCCACAAAAAAACTCTTGTAGTGCATGCCAGTAATACTGATAGTGGCAACATGTCGAACAAACATTCTTGAAGACTACAATTTCAATGACGCAGTGAATCTGACAGTCATGGTCATGACACCGTTATACCATTTCTAGATAGAACAAAATGCTGAAGTTATTATGGAATCACGGTGTACCAGAGTAAGCAGTTTGCACATAATTTTTAGCCAATAAGGCAGCACTTCTGTGCCTTTTTGTTTATCGGTAGTTTCAAGAAGAAAACCGCGTTACAGTTTTCTTACATAGCAAATACATTTTCTGTAACAAGTGTTCGTTACATCCACAATGAAATTGACAATCTTATGAAGTTGTCTACAGTTGCATTAACCACAAGACTAGTGTGTGTGTGTTTGTGTACACACGCACACACACACACACACACGTGTGTGTGTGTGTGCCCAAACAGCCGTAAATGTGTGACGCAATACCTACCGCAACGTGAATGCCAGTTTTTCGCCGGATGACAAAGTGTTGCAGGTGACCCTTTTTGGCCGTATCAACGGATCCACCAGAGCGAGAAGACGATCAAACCTGTAGTTACAACGAGACGCTGAGACACACCTTGACAAAATGTGCGAGTTAAAAAACGTGCAGGCAGGTGTAGGACACATTTGCTTACTTATGCTGCTGACCGCGTTGGCTGAATGCGCGCGCTCTACGCCTACTAAACGCCGATTCGAACATGTGGCATCACAAGACATCTTTGCGACTCTTTGCTGATTTATTAGTCTGTGCCGCGCAATTTATGTAACGTGCCAAGGCAAGCCGTAAATTTACCGCCTCCAGTGCCGGTTCTTGCAAGCCTCAGAGTTCTAGCTTAAGCATGGTACAAGCAGCGATACATTAACACAACCACACAAAACTAACCAGAAGATAAATACTGGAATGTTCTCAATGGCTCGCCAACATATCGACACCTTCCACTTTGGTATTTGTAGCGATACCCCAATTTGACGAAAGGAAAGCGCGTGCACAGACCAAGCAGGCAAACTAAAAGAACAGGAACATGAATGTTTACCTTTCGACGGACATCCGGAAGTACTCGAGGAAGTACATGCCGTCTCCAAGACGCATTTCGCGGACAAGGGTGAAATATTCACCCAACCTGCGCCGTTGCTTCAAGATCTTTTCGATAGGCTTGCGCTTCTTCGCCCGCCACTGCTCGTTCAGCATATCTGCGGCCACCATTAAAGACACCCGCATCCAGTCCACCTCAGTTGTGTTGGACAAGTACGCGATTAAAAAGTCTATTGTCGCGTCACTCATACCAAGAGACATTGTCAACAGAAGAAGGTGCACGTGCTTTGCGTGTATCGCAGCCGACGCAGCAGTGAAAAACACGCGGTGCGATACTGATGCTGATGGCGCAGGTGCTGCCCGAGTCAAAACAGTCACTAGAGGGCAACAATACGGTGGCTAGCAACAGGGAACATAAATATTTGAAATATTTTACTCGTTGCCAGCCCAAAGGGCTGCCACAGCCTAGAGTCGCGTTTTCACCGTGACGCGTAAACTTCAACTTGCATCTACAAAAATATGCCAGTGTCGTCTGCTGTGAAAAATAGTTGCCGACCTTGTACACGTTTGCTTTGCCGAATGGTTGCCAGCTGTCAACAACCGCGTCGTCCAATAGGAGTGCGCCTGCGATCCGCTCGTGCGGTTCCAGCATGGCTGGTCGGAGGTGGGCGGATGGTCGGGTGTCGTCACAGCAAATATGGCGCTTGCTCGAAGCACAGCAAAGCGGGGGACGCGAGGCCTGCAGCCGCGTCAGAAACAGTCTATTTTCCTCCTTCTTATGATTTTTACTACATTTATCTGGCACCCACGGAGATAGTCACCGAAGGCAGCAAGCCGGTGCATCCTTCCTGACCTCGTCAGTGCGTGCGATCGCCGAAAGAAGCAGACGGAGCGCAGGAAGTGTGTCGTGTTTACGATAACGCCGGAAGAAATATCTGAAGCCGTCGACTTCGTGATTTTTTTTTTCCATGCTTCGCGTTGGCGTCGCAGACGAGAACTTCATTACATACACGTGCCTTCTGAGCAGCACAGGAACATGTTCAGTGCGTGGCGAAATAAGTAGCGTTCGATTGGCGCACCCAGCGAACACGATTGGTTTCTGTTCTGTGTATGCGTATCGTTGCCGGGAAGTGGTGAACGCCAGCCCTTCGCAACTTTCAGAAGTAATGATACGATCAGTAGAGATAAGTTTTTATCGCCTCGTTATCGCTGCCATTTCGCGTGTGCCATACTGCGTGTGAGCCGTATTGCCTGCTGCGACGCGCCGAGGTGACCGCGACATTCGAGCTGTGTTCTTGCTGTTACGAAATGTGTTCGCAAGCTACAAACCGTGATGTGTATGTGCGATGTGTGGCAGCGTTGCTGGGTGTACAAGTGCTCGTTCTACGCGATGTGCGTGTGCTCAGAAGTGAACTGTGAAGAAGTGATGCCGATCGCGTTTTCATATTTAGTACCCACCGGAGTTTTCTGCTTCGTACATCTATCGTTTGTTTCAAAAGTTGTTACTGCGCGGTTGAAGATGCTTCTATCGAGGGGGGTGGGGGGTAATTAGGGAACATCATAATAATTGCATACGTCAGGACGTTCAGCGCTGTCGTGAAGTGTGGACGCGCCTGAGAGCACTAATGTCATGAATGCAAATTTCAAGCAGCCTTGCTTTTTAACATGTGGACATTGGTGTGAATAGCAAGATATCTGGATTTCATGAAGTAAATTGCTTTATATTTTGTGATGCAAGCGGCTTACATACACAAAAATCCTAACTGCTTGTTTTTGGCTGGTGACTATAAGCACAGACTCTGTGAAGACACCAGTGGCATGGTAGATGAGTATGTTATAGGTAAGAACTGGATATTTCCTTAAGTACAAATTTTACGTTTGCTGACAAAAAGCAATGTGAATATTAAAATGAACACATAAGACAAATAATAAGTAAGTGTCAGAGGTATGGTGATATATGATCTTCTGCTAGCAGCCAGCAGAACTGCGTGAAATAAATTTTGCCTAGAGTTCTTTCTCACTGGCTAGCTATGGTTGTTTTACTAATGCAGGCAGAATTGGGTAAGCGAAAGTTTGCCGTTACTTTGTATATCCAGCCTATTTGATTACCTGGTTCGTGTCACCTGTTTTAGCACAAGCCTTCAGTTTAAAGCGAACAGTAGCACAAGTACCAGCATTATGTGCCTGATAAGTGCTTTATTTTATTTCCTCGTGGTCATTCCGCCAACAGTCATTAGCAAATAGTGTGCATTATACTGACTTGGGCCAGCAAAGTATGTCCATTTAATGCTTTTCCGGTGCACGTTCATCTGCCAGTAATCTTACTGCTACCTATCATTCGTGGGGGCAGGATGTTGGACGTTATAAGTGGCTGTCTCACTTATTTTTATTTTGCACAGGCCATAGTTCCACTCATTAACTGAACCGTTTTCAGCTGCGCTGCCAGACTATAGAAAGGGGGGCCTCGCCTCTTATCATTCTTTAGCATGTTCATGGCCACAGTGCATTGCCCTCTGAGAAGTCAGCTGCTATCACAATATAAAATGTGCCTATTGGCTGCTATGAGTTTATCCTGAACACAAATTTTCACGGTTATGTCAGCACTAGTTATGTGATCGAAGCCAGCCAATGAGTACGAACTGCTGGCAAAATTTTCAAGTGACTCTGCCGGCAGAGTGTCTTCTCCCTGTACTAAGTTAGCCACACTGCTTTGTCAATGTGTTTAATTTTCTTTTTTGACAGAAATTTACTACCCAGCCAGATAAGATATTGTCAAACCATCAATTTTAGGCCCATACGCGTGGTCACTTCTTTATTTTATCAGATTCTGGACATGACACCCATGTCTAGCTTAGATTAGCAACATCAGCTTAACTTATGCACGGAGTTGAGTTGCTGCATGTTAGAAAAAAAATCACTGCGTAGATAATAGAAATTGATGCATATTTAGACTGGTATGAAAAAATTATTGGTCTTTATGGCTTGTTGTATAAGTGGTGCTGTTCATTTGATGCACACAGTAATACGTAAACACAAATGTATGTGTACCTTGCATTTACGTGCATGCGTGTGTGACTAAAACAGCACTTGTAATATCAAGGCATGTTGCACCAACTACACCCCAATAAAGATGTTCTATGTGGTATTCAGCTGATCTTATTGAAATTTTATCACATGGTGCAGTTACAACATTTCATACCTGTATGTAAACCAATTTAAAAACTTTCTACACTGCATATGAGAGTGCATATTTTAGGCCAATGCAATTCCTGAGGTAGCAGCTTTTTATTTAGCATTTGCCATAGCTTATTAAAGGGATCTTGTTGATTATGCCATCCAAACAACTCATATAAATGTTTGTGTTTAGTATACCAGCAGTGAAATACTGAATGCAGCTGCAATTCTTTGTATATTAGTGAGATGGGTAGAAGAAGCCATGGAGTGCGGATGCACTTCACGTCAGCTCAGCATTTTCTGACGATTCTCGGTGGAAAATCGCATTTTGTGGAGAAATCTATTGATAATCGAAACAATAACTGCCAAGGAACCCAGGGATACCATTCTCTACCAGATGGGCCCGTTTTTCGGCCGTCAATCATTATTTCGCTCGCAACGCGTGGTGGGAGAACTACGCCTAACCAAACGCCTCGAACGCTTCCGCCGCAGCGGTGAGTAAGAGAGCTCAGCCTACCGCGTCGACAGAGATACCCAGGCCCTGCTCCATGATGGAAGTCGTGAGCGTGGAAGGCGAAGAAATACAACCGGAGGAGTTCGGAAAAGAATCAGGTTGGTGCGAAGTTAGAAGAGGCACAAAGAAGCGATGCAGCGATGGGGCCCGTTTGGCGGAACACGAGCAGCAGGGAAGAACCTCCATCGGGGAAGCAACAAATAGAAACAAATGGAAGAAGAAATGCAAAGTGCGACAAATCATCAACGCAAGTAGGCTGCCTAACCTGCCAAAAGAAGACTGCAGAGTTATTGTGCGTCGACATGGGGGACTTACTGTATCGGACTACAAGCTGGATTGCATTTACTGCTGTCTGCGTAACGCTGCCGGGGTCGGCCGAGAGACAGCGGAGGAAGCCAGCATATGCATAAACAGCAAGCAAAATACAGTGGTGCTCAGCACGCCTTCCGAGGGCCGGTCCAGGAAATATGGGGCTATCAATAAGCTCCACCTTGGAGAACAAGAATTCAAAGCAAGTGATTACAGAGTAGCTCCTGATAACACATCCAAGGGTCTCGTCAGAGGAATGTCCCAGGAGGAGAGTTCAGAGGATATAGTGACCAGTCTGGTCATGCCAGGCGATCCCGGAGTCTTGCACGCCAAGAGAATGGGTAACACCGACAATGTGATAATTTTATTTGAAGGTATTCACGTCCCAATATATGTGAGGTATGGAGTGATGCTTATCCAATGCTCCTTGTATAAAAAGCACATCGACATATGCTATGGATGTAGAAGAACAGGGCACAGGGCTGACGTGTGCCCCAACCCTGAAGACAAGATTTGCCGGGGGTGTGAGTGCAAGAATCCACAGCAGGATCACAACTGCGACGCGGAGTGCCAACTGTGCTGCAAAGACCACCTCCCGGGAGACGGGAAGTGCAAGGCAAGATACAAGATACCGTACCTGGTCAGGAGACGCCGCTGGGAGCGACCGAAGAGGGAGGAAGAAGAGACCGAATAGGAAGAGTACTACTACCACAACTACAAAGAAACCAGAGGGAGCAACAACAATAACCGTAAGACTGTAGCGAACAAGCAGCCCTCAACCTACAAAGAAGAAACAAGCAGGAAAAACTATGGAAGAGACCCCTCCGGTTCCTTCTCAAGACTGCCGGGGGAAGCCAGTCGCGGACGCTCCAGATCCAGGACCAGATCGTGGATGAGATCAAGGTTGAAGTACGGTTCGAGAACTAATCGAGGTGGAGACTGGAGCAAAGCACAGGTGAGCTGGGCAAGCGCGGTCTCCGGCACTGCTACTCAATCGCCTAAAGTTAAGGGTTCCACCCTAGAACAAGAAATGACACAGATTAGAAACATGTTAGAACAGATTACCGTAGAGAATGCAACGCTTAAAGATGAGATCAAGCAGCTTAGGGCAGAAAACGCGAAGCTTCAGCAACAAAAAAATAATGGCAACACACCCTCCGCCAATACGATGTCGACGTCTAGTCGAGCTCCAACACTCGTTACCACTCAAGCGGACGGCGAAGCACAACCACACAAAAGGAGGGCGCAAGAAACGGTTGAAGAAAAGAGTGTCTTTGCAATCAGCAATGTTATGGGAACATTTAAAGGAATGTTCAATGGGTTACAGCAACAAATCACAAACATGTATGCAGAGATTAAAGAACGATTTGAAGGATTAGAGAATAGAGTAGCGGCACAAGAAGGCACACCAAAGAATATTCGGCCAGCAGGCGCAGGACCGGTTAAAAGCAAACCGTGTAGCAGACCGAATGCGGTAGAAAATAGCAAGGCCACCGGGGAAGAACAGATAAATCAACATGGCGCCATGTAACCAATACGCGATTTGGCAATGGAACTGCCGCGGGTATCGTCGCAAGCGAGGAAACCTGCAGCAGTTCGTAACAAGTACGGAGATGGCAGATGTCATCGCCCTGCAGGAGATCATGGGGATGGCAAAATTATTGGGGTATAAATCTTGCAGTGCTTCCGGCGAGACGGCAACCGTCACGACGCTGATACACAGAAACCTCTCGGCTGTTGAGCACGATACCGGTATGCGCGACATAGACCACATCCTGATTCAAATAATCCCCTTCCGTAAAGAAGAGGGAAGTGTATTCATTCTTAACATATACAGTCCACTCCTACAAAAGACCAAATTCAGCCCACTCTTCCGCAAAGTGTTGAGCGTAGCGCACAAGCAGACGCTAGTCATGGTCGGCGATTTTAACGCGCTACACGCGGCTTGGGGATACAGCATAGAGAACATTAAGGGCCGAAGCCTATGGGCAGACGCTCATAACTGACTCTCAGGCACCAACAAGAATAGGAAACAGCGTAAGCAATCTCACGACACCAGGTCTCACATTTACAAAGAATGTAGCAGATTCTCAATGGACAAACATGCAGGAAAGCTCAGGTAGTGACCACTACATCGTCATCACAACGGTACGAGCAGGCCTAAGGAAAAAGAGGGGTAGAAAAATCAAACTTGTAGAATGGGACTCTTTCTACAAAATTCGACAAGAAGATGCGGAAGACACTATAATGGACATTGAGAAATGGGCAGAGAAACTACAAGAAAGCATTAAATGAGCTACCAAAACTGTTGCAGAGAAGGCAGGTATAGAGGAGATGGATAGCAGATTATTGCACATGTGGGAAGCGAAAGGTAGTATGCTGAAAAGATGGAAAAAGCAAAAACATAATCGGAAATTAAAGAAAAGAATTGTGGAATCAAACAAGGAAATCGAGATATATGCAAACAGGTTAACCCAACGAAAGTGGGAAGCCATGTGTGACTTCATGGAAAGGCAGATAGGCATGTGCATGACCTGGAACACTCTCCTATGCCTCTTCGAGCTCGGCAGTACAAAAACCATACAAAGACACAATCTACAGAAGGTGACACACAGTTACGACGGTACAGAAGAAGAGCTCTTCCGAGAGCTAAAAAAATGTACGTTGGAGATGCGGATAGAGAACAACTCCCAGATTACCTAGGTAACGAGAATCCTGATCTTGATACCCTTATTATGGAGGCAGAAGTCATATGAAGTTATCAGGCTTAACCCGAAATCTGCACCAGGACCTGATGGGATAAGCAACCAAACTCTCAGGAACCTCGGCGATGTATCCATCCGAGCGCTCACAGACAACATGAATAACTGCTGGGAGCAAGGTGGCATTCCAAGTCAATGGAAATCAGCCCAAATCATTTTTATACCGAACCGAAGCCTGGAAAGAAACCACAACTGACGAACTTAAGGCCCATATCGCTAACATCCTGCGTCGGTAAACTCATGGAACATATGGTTCTCACAAGCCTAACAAGATACGTGGATGATGGAGGACTTTACCCACATACCATGGTTGGATTTCGACCCAAGTTATTGGCGCAGGATATTATACTGAAACTAAAACATCAGATCATAGATGCGGGTGAGAAAACTCTAGACACCAAAGCAATACTAGGTCTCGATCTAACTAAGGTCTTTGACACCTTCACGCACAAGGCAATACTACAATATCTCCAAAAGTTGGATGTAGGACGTAAAACATATGCGTACATCAAAGACTTCTAGATTGATCATACCGCAAAGATTTCAATTGGAGAATCCAAATCGGAGGTGTTCAAACTAGGTAATAGGGGTAGCCTGCAGGGTTCAGTCCTATCTCCCTTTCTATTCAACTTGGCAATGATCGGTCTTCCTGCGAGACTTGAAAAGATGGAAGGACTCCGACACAGCCTATATGCGGACGACATCACCCTTTGGCTGGCGGGTGGAAGCGATGGGCATGTGGAAGAGATCCTTCAAACAGCAGTAAACACGGTCGAAGACTACATCAGAGACAAGGGACTGAAATGCTCCTCGCAAAAATCAGAACTTCTGATCTGTAGACCCATACGCCGGGGTAAAAAAAGCATTAGGGAAAGGCCGGGCATTGTGGTCACAGTAGAAGGCACCGTGATATCGAAAGTGGAGAGCCTGAGAATACTGGGACTCCGCATTTCCAAAAACGGCCATAACGAAGAAACCGTTAGACTACTTTACATTAGTGTTCAACAAACAATCAGACTAATAAAGTGGATATCCAACAGGCACTATGGCATGAAAGAGCACAATCTGATCTGATCAATAGAAACATTCGTAATCAGTCGTATTGTATATGTGGTCGCTTACCTCAAGCTCTACGCTGCGGAGAAAGCCAAAATAGAATGCATTATTAGAAAGGCGTATAAGCAAGCCTTGGGACTTCCGGCAAGTACGTCAAACGAGAAATTCTTGGCGCTCGGCGTGCACAACACACTAGACGAACTTATTGAGACCCAGACAGTAGCGCAGTAAGAAAGGCTTACACAGAGTTTGACGGGGAGAGACATCTTAGGTGACATCGGGATAACCTATGAAACACAGCACGGAGTGCGGAGAGACATCAAAGAAAATAGGGGAACATCTATCAATACCCCCAATCCCCGGAAACATGCACCCGGAGTTTCACCATGATCGAAGAAACGCAACAATGAGAGCTCTCCACAAAAGATTCCGTAGTGCCAGGGACGTGGTCTTTGTAGAAGTGGCGGAGCACGCAAATAGGCAGAGTATGTTCATAGCTGCTACGAGTCTACAGGGTGACTGCAGAGTTAGTGGGATGGTAAAAATAGGGGAGGCGGAGGAGGCTGTCTTAGCACTGGCAATAGCCTCCACGAAAGCTAACATCGTAGTAAGCGACTGCCACACAGCTGTCAAGAACTATGCAAAAGGAAGAATCTCGCCGGAAGCGCTGAGAATTTTAAACAACTTTCGTGAAGATCGCGACATTCACATATTATATGGGCACCCGCACACTCCTCCCTTCCCGGGAATGAAGCAGCGCACAACCTGGCTCGAGAACTGACAGGCCGAGGAGGTAACACGCAACAAATACTGGAAACGGAGAGAGGCCGGATGATCAGCTATAACGAGATCACCAAACACTATAAATTGGGTAGGGCCCATTTCTCCCTGGCACACTCCTCGCTGATCAGACGGAAAGCGACGGCATGGCGCCTCTTGCAAACAGATACATATCCGAATCCGGTGACCTACCACTGCTACCACCCGGACCTTTACAGGAATAGATGTAGATTATGTCAAGAAAGGGCAGACCTACAACATATGGTTTGGGCTTGTACTCGGACACCCACACAGAATAAAATAAACAGGACCAGATAGCAGTGGGAGACCGCGTTGCTCAGCTGTGCACCGGAAGACCAATTCAAGGCAATCCAGCAGGCCGAAGATGCTGCCAGGGCCCAAGGGCTTGAGGCTTTCATCTAGGTAGAGAGGCCTAGGTCTCAAATCTTCTGTGCACAAATAAAGTTTATTCCTCCTCCTCCTAGTGAGAATAATTCCACTGCTCATTGTTCTGTCACGTGTTGTTCTGTCACACATGGCGACTGTATTTGGTGTCATGAGTTCTAGGCTAATTTTTACATGGGCCTTTCGATGAAGTGCAATCTGCCTCTTCAACAATCAGTTTAGTGGAAAGCCACCACTGAACCAATAGCTGAAAGACCAATTCCTGCATGCTTTTCGCCAATCGGGTAGTGTGCGAAAACTATGTGTGATACATTACTTCAGCTACACCATAGTCACACAGCTAAACCTGCCACATATAGTTAAGTCATTGATATAGGCAGAGCAACATGTTGCACATATGTAACAGTTACTCATCCCTTGAAATGTGAATGACCCAAACCTTCACGAGCATATCGGTCACAACCATCCAGCAGCATAAGTGGGAACACTTGTGCTATCATAAGCGAAAACAAGTAGGTTAGTACCACCATCTCAGCTGGTTTGTCGTGACTACCTTACCTGCAAGTTTCTTGTTTATATTGGATAGGCTTCCTACTTTATGAATTAACAGCTTTCACAACATTTACTGCTCTAATGAAGGCACATCATAGATACCAGTACTGAAGGAGGTATATACAAGCAGGGCAGAGAACTTATGCGTAAGCTAAAAAATAAACAGGTTAAACTATGTCAAACAAACTATTTTCACATTTGAAGATATACCATCAGCAATTAATGCACATTCAGAGCATGCAACAAGTGCCCTGTGTGGAAGATTGAGACCTGTGATGTCCAAAACCTGTTTGCCTTTTAAATATTGACATAAACAAAAATTCCAGCCTGTACTTCTGTGTCGACGGGTAGAATAACAAAGGAGAGGTGCAAAACAGATTTTGCATGTAGTAGTCCCTTATGGATGTGCTACTCAAGTTGTGCCAAGCATAGCTATTTGTGTGCAAAGCATTGTACAAAGTACCATATGTATGTCTGACACATTAAAAATCTTTTCCATTGAACATTCTGAGCTCTGAATGTGAAATGCATGCTGTTTTCAGCTACAAATAGCACGTATACATATTTGACTTGCACCACAAAGAGACTTGATGTGACAAAAATATGTATACACCTTAGTGTTATGTTGCTTTTCATGGTGTCTCAGTTTACTTAATACAGTTTTGAATTTACACATTGCTTCGCATGTTTATAGCTAAAAACCACAGAAAACTACTTGCATTGTGACTGTGAGGTCACAACACGAGGATTTGTGTGGTATCCTTCTCGTCCATCGATGTGTCCTTGCACTATAAATGTAAAATGTCACACCTGTAAAGCTGAGTATCCACCCTTACATTTCAAACGCTTTTTTGAATGCTCAGCAGTTATGCTTATAAGCACATTCTGAGAGCAAATCTACACCACCTTAATTTAAGCGCAATGTAAAGGTATGTTTGTGCATAGCCAAGCTGTTCTAGCATGCCTGCAGGAATACAGCATTGTCCAGTGGCACTGTATAGTCCAGGCATAACAGTGAACGACTAGTAAACAAAGCGGCTGATAAATACTAAGCTGACCCATATGTAGGAGCATTATATTATCTAACCCACATGCAAAGTTGCTTCCAGTGTACTGAATAACCACAGCTTTGATTTGCCAAGTTTAATTACTGCACACACACAACGCTGAGACAAGGTCTGTACAACGGTGAGCAATGCATCAAGGAATGAAATATTACTTGTGATGTGTGCATTTGAATAGTAGATGCGAATGCAAACCGAATTCACCAGTATCCATGCTTTATTTTGGAACAATCTCACATTTGGCACAGAGGCTGAGCCACTGCGGCCTCTTGACAGCCAATTTCTGTGCTCTCACAGTGCTAAAGGGGGTATCATTCATTTGGCTACCCGAATAGTGAATACGTAAAGGAGCGCAACCATCTTTCAGTTTTACGCAGAACACCTTGTGCATTACTCACAAAACTGAACCTAAGCAACTATTTGCTGGTTTGCTATGCAAATAAAAAAATGGCAATGAATGTTTCCTCACTTTTTGTGTGGCCCTGTGTTCCGCCCTGTGTGCCTTCTTTTCATTGTCATGTGCATGTTAAAACAGCAACTAATTAAGAAAGCCAGACACAAAACTACTAACTACATCAACCTTTTCACACCACAAAAGGTAACCGAACTCACTGCTAAGCTACACTTGATAATCTCGGTTTGCTTTCAAATAATACAGGCACTGGCCAGCTGTTCATGTTGTGCTATGCATTTTTCATTTTCCTAAAGTATGGCTGTGCATGAGCTAGCTAGGTTGTTACTGCATAAATACATCAACAACATGCAGCCCATGCCCAACTAACTGATATAACCTGAGTAGAGCTTATTTTTTATATGTAGAGCAATCAAAATAGAACACGCATGTATGATGCTGATAGTGTCAAACAGTCTCAAGTCGAACATCCTTGTTTGGTGCCATTGGTGAGAGAGTGAGCATGCCTGTCAAGGTACTGCTTAATTTTGTGCACTTTGGTAATGTTTGTACATTGTTGAAATGTTAAATTAGGTACGTTAAGTAGTAAGGTGGCAACATATTGTCCACCCAGGCTGGCAAGAAAGAATGCAATTGTTCGATTTCACTTAAAATAAGTTTTCTTATCAGCAATGTAAATTATATGCTTTCAAATAAATACTCCCCTTGGAAACATATCTCATGAGTATACATATATCTGCATAAGGTCACCGCTATACATACATATTGCTTTAAGCCAGTCATAATGAATTGTACACTCACTGCTTAACCTTCAATTCCTTGCTGCATGAAGTTAACCACTTATGCACAACGTTTTTGCACACGGTGAGAACTTCATTCATCGCTGAGCACATCATTTAAGGTTATATGTTGTTTGGAAAGTTTCCAAGCAGCAAGTATTAAATTTATAAGGTGCATGTCTCATGCCTCATCTTTGGTGCCTTTATATCTGTAAAAAACGGAAAAGGCATTCCATGCATCCAACTGCTTTAAGCACTCTCTTAAAATTGGCAGAGTGAAAAAAAAAGCACGAGCAAGCGTATCAGCAAGCTGTACTCGGAGCCTCACACGCGTGCTCAGTGGTAAAAAGGTGCGTCTTGGCGACCTACGCAAATGCATTACGCGACAGATGTGCGTGTGTTCCGTATTCTTGCAAGCTGTCACTAGCACTACAGAAACCGCGCCACCGCGCTTCCGGCGACACTATCAGTTTCGCGTGACGCAGAACGCAGCACGTTGGATAATTAGAGAGGTTTTGTTCAACCAGCCAAGGCAGCGCGCACTGAAAGTAATCATCCGAGAATACGGCGCGCGCTGCGACGTGATGCGATTGCAATACATCTGTAAACGGTGGCGCAGATCGGACGACTGTGCAATGTTTCGAAGAAGGATGACGGTGCCAATGTAACGCATACGGCTGCAGAACAGAATGTGGCAGCCTAGAGTCGCATTTTAACCGGGACGCGGAAACTTGAAATCACATCTGCAAAAATATGCCAGTGTCGTCTGCTGTCAAAGGTCGTTGCCAACCTTGACCACCTTTGCTCCGCCGAACGGTTGCCAGCTGTCAACAGGCCGCGTCGCCCAATAGGAGTGCGCGTGCGTTCCGCTCGTGCGGATTGAGCGTGCATCGAATTTTGCGACACCTTCCGCCTTTTGGGCGTCCGCACGCGGGCGGACGAGGGCGGAACGGACGGGCGGAGCGACAATTTACGGGCCCTAAGCGGCCGCCAGAATGAGCGGGAAGTGTGGGGTAGCGGCTCGTCTTCGCTTGTATTCCGGCCGCGGCAGCGCGCCTCCTATCGTGGAAGCAATCAGCGGCGGGTTCGAAGGCTAGCCCACCCGAAAGCGTTTATACAACTGCTAGTAGGTACAGCGTGGCGTGACGCTTTTCACGGCGCTCGACGCTTCTGCGCAAGCGCGAGTAAGAGCGGGTGCGAGAGAGAAAATCTGGGGGCCTTTGCTCCTTGAATATGTGAGTCTGCCTAGGCACAACGGAGGAGGTTTCTTAAGGCGTGTTGGGTGCGTTTGTCTCCTAGGCATGCCGGCATTGCGGAGTGCGGTCCAGTTTGTTTACGCTCCACCGCTGGTTGCCCGCGCGATGAGGCAGTGACCACGGACTTGGTGATCGCTGTGTCTGAAGGGGCAAGGTTCTGACTGGCGTTGTATAAGTCGCGGGTAGCTTTTTTTTAGTCGCGACGAGAGATTGCATTTTTTACAAGCACTGCTCCAGGAGGCCAGATGTAACCGGCAAACGGAGGCCGCAGGCGAGCACCTGAGGTTACAATAAAGCAGGCGGCGCAGGATCTCCAGCTGGGGCACTAACGGGGTAGCGGGGGATCAAAGCTGGAAGCAGGGCGGCCCGTGGCTTGGAGCCGCGGAGGCCGAAGCATGCGAGGGGGTGTTCGCATAAAAAATTGATTGTCGGCGATAGCGGACAGACGATCTTATACTCCCCTGGCACGCGCAGGCCTCGGCGAGCCCCAACCCACGGACCAGTCCGGGTTCCAGCTTTGATTTTACCGTTGCCGCTTTGGTGTCCTGGAGGTGCCGCCAATAATTCGAAATAATGGCACGTTGTTTCAATTAGTACAAAAGACGATTCAATAAATATAATTACGTCCAGCCGTCAACTTATTGTAACGCTAAGTTCAGCACTACCGGGCGCGGTAGCGCTGAACTTAGCGTCATAAATTGGCGGCTGAACGTAATTAAATTTATTAAATCGTGTTTTTTTACTAATTGTAACAACGTGTCATTATTTCGCATTATTGGCGGCTCCTCCAGGACACCAAAGAGGCAACGGGGACACCAAAGCTAGAACCCGCACTGGTCCGTGGGTTGGAGCTCACCGAGGCCTGCGCCTGCCAGGGGTGTATAAGATCGGCTGTCCTCGAGAGCGGACAGCCAATTTTTATGCGAACATGCCCTGACACGCTTCGGCCTCCGCAGCTCCCACCCACCGCCCGCCCTGCTCCCAGCTTTGATCCCCCGCTAGCCCTTGGGTGCCCCAGCTGGAGATCCTGCGCTGCCTGCTTTGTTATAACCTCAAGTGCTCTCCTGAGGCCTCCTTTTGCCGGTTACATGTGCCCTCCTGGAGCAGTGCTTGTAAAAAATCCAATCTATCATCGCGACGAAAAAAGTGACGCTCGACTTATAAAACACCAGTCATAACATTGCCCCTTCAAACACAGCGATCGCCAAATGTGGCATCCGCGCCCACTGCCTCAACGCGCAGGCAGCCAGCCGCTGAGCGTAAACTCGACCCCACTCCGCAACGCCGGCACGCCTAGGGGCAAACGCCTACATAAAAACATCCTCTGTAGTGCCTAGACAGAGTCAGATATTCAAGGAGCAAAAGCCCCCAGATTTTCTCTCTCGAGCCCGCTCTTACTCGCGGCTGCGCACAGAAGACTGGCGATCCCTCAAATGAACGTCTCGTGGCACGGACGCCCCGTTTGGTGATCGCTGTGTGTGAAGGCGCAAGGTTCTCACTCGTGCTGTCTAAGTCGCGGGTCGCTTTTTTCGTCGCGACGATAGCTTGGATTCTCTTACGAGCGCTGCTCCAAGAGGTCACATGTAACCGGCAAACGGAGGCCTCGGGAGAGCACCTGAGGTTATAATAAAGCAGGCGGCGCAGGATCTCCAGGGCACCCAAGGGGTAGCGGGGGAATCAAAGCTGGAAGCAGGGCGTCCCGTTGGTTGGGGCTGCGAAGGCTGAAGCGGCCCCAACCCGCGGACCAGTCCGGGTTCTAACTGTGGTATCCCCGTTGCCACTTTGGTATCCTGGAGGCGCCGCCAATAATACGAAATAATGGCAGGTTGTTACAATTAGCAACAAACATATAGAATAAATATAGTTGCGTCCAGCCGCCAACTTATTGTGACGCTAAGTTCAGCAACCGCGCCCCGGCCGCGACTTCTGCAGCACCAGTCAGAACTTTGCCTCTGAAGGTATGTCGGGCAGACTTTCTCGCGCCCCTGCGGCGCTGGTGCTGAGTCAGTCATCGTCATCGGCGGCCTTTCAGCCACTTCCGTTCAACCGGGGTTGGTAAGGCGCTTTACCTTCTAGATTTTTAATATATGCGGCCCAGGCTCTACTGCGGTCGCTACTGCTCCCACAGAAACACCTGTGATGTTATTTACAAGGTACATCACCGTAAGGCGCGAGAAAGCTACGAGAAGCCACGACTGACTTAGCCCGCTGCTTCAGCTACATAACCGCGCCGGCAACCAGCTTCCGAGCGTAAACAAACTGGACCACGCTCCGCAATGCCGGCACGCCTAGGGACAAAAGCCTACAACACGCTCTAAGCAGGCTCCTCCGTAGTACCATATTGTTACGTAGGAAGAGACCGACGAAAAGCTATTTACAAGTATATTTACAAGGCTACAAGGCAATACGCTGCGCTTGGCCAAGAGGCAACAGCCCGCGCTAGCTTCTAATCGACGTCGTCGTCTTCACACTGCTCGCCTTTCGTGATCGCACATATTGTGCCGTAGCACTACCCCTGGCGGCAAAAGCGCCGTCCCGGAGCGACTAAAGATCGGACTCGGAAGCAGTGTAGTAGGCCTTGAGGCTACTGACGTGTACGACATCACTAGATGCCAGAGGAGAGGACGAGGTTGAACCCACAGGAGCGATTTCGTAAGTCACAGGCGTCACCTGGCGCAGCACGCGGTAGGGCCCCGTGTATCGCGAAAGGAGCTTCTCTGAAAGTCCGACGTGACGAGTGGGCGACCACAGGAGCACGAGCGCACCAGGCGAAAACTGTACGTCACGATGGCGGGCGTTGTACTGGCACTGCTGAGTGGTTTGTGAGGCCGTCAGTCGAGCACGGGCAAGCTGGCGTGCATGGTTGGCGAGGGCGATGGCATCGCGCGTATACTCGCTTGTTGAGACCGCAGCAGGAGGAAGTGCCGTGTCTAAGGGCAAGGTAGGTTCGCGACCGTACAGTAGATAAAAGGGAGAAAATCCAGCGGTGTCGTGCCGGGAAGAATTGTACGCAAATGTTACGTAAGGAAGGGCAATGTCCCAGTCGTGGTGGTCCTTGGAAACGTACTTGGCCAGCATATCGGTAAGAGTACGGTTTAACCGCTCTGTCAGGCCATTGGTTTGAGGATGGTATGAGGTAGTCAGTTTGTGTTGAATGGAGCAGGAACGCAAAATGTCAGCGATAACTTTCGAGAGAAAGTTTCGACCACGGTCAGTAAGGAGCTGTCGCGGGGCGCCATGAAGCAAGATAATGTCACGCAAGAGAAAGTCCGCGACGTCAGTGGCACAACTGGTAGGGAGAGCCCGAGTGATAGCGTATCGGGTGGCGTAATCAGTCGCGACGGCTACCCATTTGTTCCCAGAGGATGACGTGGGAAAGGGACCGAGCAGGTCTAATCCAACACGAAAGAACGGTTCCACAGGGACGGTGATCGTCTGGAGATGACCGGCAGGTAGCACCTGAGGTGTTTTCCGACGCTGGCAGGGATCACAGGCAGCAACATAGCGTCGAACAAAGCGAGCGAGACCAGGCCAATAGAAGCGGCGGCGGACGCGGTCGTACGTGCGGGTTACCCCAAGATGTCCTGCAGTGGGTGCGTCATGCATCTCAAAGAGCACAGTCTGTCGTAGCTGTTTTGGCACGACAAGAAGAAGGTCAGAGCCGTCAGGGAGGAAGTTCCTTCGATACAGAATGCCGCCCTGGAGGACATATCGGCGAACGGATGCGTCGGTAGGTGTAGAACTCAGACGCTCGATAAGTGCTCGCAGCGATAGGTCTCGGTACTGCTCATCGGCGATCTTAGCGAAGGCAGACACAGAGAAAATGCCGTTGGCGCTACTACTGTCGGCGTCGTCAGGCTCGTCGACCGGGTAGCGAGACAGGCAGTCAGCGTCCTTGTGTAGTCGGCCAGATTTATAGGTGACAGTATACGAACATTCTTGGAGGCGTAAGGCCCAGCGACCAAGTCTTCCTGTAGGATCTTTCAGTGAGCATAACCAGCAAAGCGCGTGATGGTCTGTGACAACGGAAAAGGATCGGCCATATAAGTATGGGCGGAATTTCGCAACCACCCAAACTAGGGCCAGACACACGCTCAGTGATGGAATAGTTGCGCTCCGCGGGTGAGAGGAGCCTGCTGGCGTAAGCGATAACCCGGTCGTGGCCACGCTCTCGTTGTGCCAGTACCGCGCAATTCCGTGACCGCTGGCATCAGTACGGACTTCGGTAGGCGCAGAAGGATCGAAATGGGCCAGAACGGGAGGCGTTGTGAGAATGTCGATTAGATGTGAGAATGCAGAGGCCTCGTTATCGCCCCACTGGAAAGGGGCGTCTTTTATCAAAAGCTCGGTTAGTGGTCGTGCTATCGCGGCGAAATTTCTCACGAAACGGCGGAAGTACGAACAAAGGCCGATGAAGCTGCGCACATCCTTGACACACTTCGGAACAGGGAAGTGCGCAACATCATGGATCTTGCCAGGGTCCGGTTGCACTCCGTTCGCGTCAACGAGATGTCCAAGGACGGTAATCTGGCGACGGCCGAATTGGCACTTGGATGCGTTGAGTTGCAGACCGGCTCGACGAAAAACGTCCAGGACGGCTGAGAGGCGCTTGAGGTGCGTAGCGAACGTTGGGGAGAATACGATAACGTCGCCCAGGTAGCACAGGCACGTGGACCATTTGAATCCGTGAAGAAGGGAGTCCATCATGCGTTCAAAAGTGGCAGGGGCGTTACATAGACCGAACGGCATCACTTTGAATTGATAAAGACCGTCGGGTGTGACAAAAGCAGTCTTCTCGCGGTCGAGATCGTCCACGGCAATCTGCCAGTAGCCGGAGCGAAGGTTAATAGAGAAATAGCGAGCACCGTGGAGGCAGTCAAGGGCGTCATCAATCCGAGGTAGGGGATACACGTCCTTTTTGGCAACCCTATTAAGGTGCCGATAATCCACGCAAAAGCGCCATGAGCCATCCTTCTTTTGGACCAGTACTACAGGTGACGCCCATGGACTATATGATGGTTCGATAATGTTCTTGGCAAGCATTTTGCGAACTTCTGCGTGAATAACTTGACGCTCAGCTGGTGACACTCGATACGGGCGGCGATGAATAGGAGGGGCATCGCCGGTATTAATGCGATGTTTGACATCTGTAGTTTGGGCCAAAGGACGATCGTTAAAGTCAAAAATATCGTGGTAGGAAAACAGAACGCGGTAGAGTTCATGAGCGTGCTCGGACGGCAAGTCGGGGGCAATCATTTTCTGGAAGTCAGCGATGGGACAATGTGCCGACTGCGATGGTAGAGGAGTATCGGATGAAGTGTCGTCAACTGCAATGGATGCTACGGAGTGATCCTCGAATGAGCAAAGGTGGGCCAGAGACATCCCACGTGGCAGCACTTGTGTCGTCAAGCCAAAGTTGACCACTAGCAGGCAGACGCAATTCGCTGTAATAGATAAAACAGTATGAGGTACTGTGATCCCGTGTGTAAGGAGGACGTCCTACATAGGAGCCGCGATGTAGTGACCGTCGGGGACTGGTGGGGATGACACTAGGTCAACGTAGGTCAGTGCCGAAGGTGGCAAGCGAACGAAGTCGGCGGAACTGAGGCGACTGGGGTGTGGTTCAGCAGGATCGAGAACAGGCAGGTCAAGGCGGAGAGTACTGGCGGAACAATCGATGAGAGCAGAATGTGCGGAGAGGAAGTCTAAGCCGAGGATGATGTTGTGTGGACAGTGGGCGATGACTGTGAATAGCACGATTGTTGAGCGATCGGCGAAGGAGACGCGGGCGGTACACATACCAATAACGGGGGCTGTTCCGCCATCGGCGACACGGACAACAGGCGTCGTGGCGGGCGTGATAATTTTCTTGAGCCGGTTACGAAGGTCAGCGCTCATTACGGACAAATGCGCCCCAGTGTCTATGAGTGCAGACACAGAAACACCGTCGACTTGCACGTCAAGAAGGTTCAGATGAGTGGGCAACGTCAGTAGAGGATTTGGCGCCGTGGGGAGCAATGCAGCGTCACCTCGAGGCGCTGCATCGTCTAGTTTTCCGGCTGGGAGCGGCGTCCGAAGGGAGTCGGCGAATAGGAGCGACGGGGCTGGGGAGAGCGAGATTGTCGTCGTTGGGGCGAATGTGAACGAGAATAGGGGCGGTTCGTTGCAGGAGAATTAGTGGCGGCATTATCGGAGCGTGCGGCATAGGGACGAGAAGGGCCACCTGGGGAGCGAGAGTAGGCAGTGTAAGTAGACCGGATCGGGGAACTCCAGCGACTGCGACAGTGCCGAGAAATGTGCCCGAGTCGATGGCAGTAGAAACAAATGGGCTTGTGTCAGCAGTGCGCCATTCAGATGGGTTGCGGAAACGTGGTGGGTAAGAAGATGCGGGACGGGGCGGAATGGAAGAAGCCGGGCGGGTATCAGGGCGATGGGCCGAGCAGATGGTGTGAAGACCCATGTTTTCGAACTCCTGGCGGACAACTGCCTGGATCAGTGAGACCGTGACTGCAGATGTGTTGGCGGGACTGGAGTCGAAGGCAGCCGGATAGGCGGCCTCGATCTCACGCCGGACGATCCTGGTAACATCAGCAGTGTTGTTGGGACGAGGAGCGTCGGCACAGGAAGATGTCGCTGGGGTGTTGGGCAGACGGGCAAACTTCTGGTCAGTACGTCAGCTTTTGGCGAGTTCCAGGCGGCGGCACTCTTTTATAACAGCATCCACCGTCGCTACGTTGTTGCACACGAGCAAGTTGAAGGCGTCATCGGCAATGCCTTTGAGGATGTGGGAAACCTTGTCTGACTCACTCATGTGGGTGTCAACTTTGCGGCACAGAGCCAAGACGTCCTGAATGTACGTGACATAGGGCTCTGTTGACGTCTGCAGACGGCCGGAAAGCGCCTTCTGCGCGGCAAGTTGGTGACCGTAGGGGTTGCCGAACAAGTCTCGAAGCTGTGTCTTAAGTGAATCCCAACTGGTGACCTCATCTTCGTGCGTGCGATACCAAACTCTAGGTGTGCCACCGAGGTAAAAGACTACGTTGGCGAGCATAATAGTAGGGTCCCACCGGTTATTGCGGCTGACGTGTTCATACAGGCTGATACAGTCATCGACGTCTTCCCCATCTTTGCCTGAGAATACGCCAGGATCACGGGGAGCGGGGAGAGTGATGTAGGTCGTCGAAGTGGCAGCAGGTGTCGGAGCCGGCGGAGTCGGGTTGTCGTCGCCGGGAGCCATGAAGGAAGGCTCGACGTACCGTCCACTGCGAAGCTCCGTGACGAGGTACAGGGAACGTCCACCTCCGCCAGATATGTTACGTAGGAAGACACCGACGAAAAGCTATTTACAAGTATATTTACAAGGCCACAAGGCAATACGCTGCGCTTGGCCAAGAGGCAACAGCCCGCGCTAGCTTCTAATCGACGTCGTCGTCTTCACACTGCTCGCCTTTCGTGATCGCACATATTGTGCCGTAGCAATATATTCAAGGAGCAAAAGCCCCCAAATTTTCCCTCTCGCTCCTGCTCTTACTTGCACCTGCGTAAAAACGACTGGCGATCCCTCAAATGAACGTCTCGTGGCAGAGTCGTATATTCAAGGAGCAAAAGTCCCCACATTTTCTCTTTCGCACGCACTCTTACTCGCGCATGCGCGCAAACGTCCGTCGTCTCCGCAAGTGCCACGCCCCGCTGTACCTACTAGCAATTGGAAATCAGCTACCCGAAATATCCGATGACGTAGTGTGCACTGTGTCCTCGCGCGTCTAGTTCCCGTTGAAACGAGGGGCAGCAAGAAGGGAAATTCGCGCATCGCTGTTGGAGCTCTTCTTCGCTGTTGGCATTCTTATAGCGAGTGCCCGCGGTCACCGAGTGAGATGTGTTTATGTCTGCTTGTGCATTCGTGACACCGTGCTTGTGAAGTTAGTAAGCAGTTCATACGGCCGATAAAACAACTAGCCTTACTTCCTATAGTTGCCTAATAATTTGCAAATAATGATTGGCCTTTCGGGCGAAACAGCAACTTTTTCTTATAATGTCGCGCAGTACACAATGTCGCATTATCTTCTCGCGATGCCTTCTTATTATGAAATACAGCTTACGCCATAAACCAATTGCATGTGCTTACAGGGCTGGAACTGCGCCTCTGTGTTTGCAAGATCATCGGGCTCCTGGCTATCGAGACTACTCAGCCTTCCCGCGCCTTCACGTATGTTCCTACATACTCTACTTTGAAGTGCCCTGTTAGGATATTAACAAACTGTCAAACCACACTCGAGATAAAAGAACATGTACTGCTTTAAGACATTGTCAGAACATCTAGCGGTTGGTGACAAATGAAGCGGCACTTTGAGGGGACGTTCCCTGTTCAAGAACTAGGCTTTAAATATAGAGATTATGCTCAGTCTGACCTAAAGGTTTGTGACGTCAAAAGCCATAGGTATTCATTCGCGTTAATACTCACGAGCACTCACACTCACCTGCTCTCACTCGCTTTCATAACCGCGTCTACTTACACGAACAGGCATTCACTCGCGTTCATGCTCACTTAAGGCGTAGCTCATTCGTTATCACGTTTACGCACACGTTTCCCCCCTCACTAACGCTTTTGGAATGACTGCGAATGAGTACTAATAACTGAGTATGCCGTCCTATGTCAGGAGCCGTGCGCGGACCCTCGCCACATTTGAGGACCTGCCTCCCTTTTTGTCAGTCAACTTGGAAGTTGGGCTCTCCGCCGATGAAAGCTGCACTCATACAAAATCACCAACCAAGTGACAAGTCGTCAGAGCTCCGTTAACACGGGTGCCTCAACCGAGGCTGTCTTTACTTTGGTAATTGTGATTTAAAATTCCTAGCTGTTTTAAAAGAATCCACAGCTATGGAAACGATCGCCTATGTTGAAGTTACTTGGTACGGGGTGTGAGTGCGCAAAGCGACGCCTTAGGTGCATATTTTTTTCTTTCAGTTTCGTGATTGCCTGTATACATGCGAGAATTTAAGGCTAACTTAACAGTCGGTACTTTATAGCGCAAGTCCTAAACATTTTTGCTTGTGTCTGTTGTTTTCCTCACCTTTGTTAATGTCACGCCCACTATCTCTGTATGCGCCCCTGTTACTGACACACGTACAGCTGCCGACATGTTCGAGCCTGCTTTCAGGAATTCACTGGCATCTTAGTTTGTTCATCATAAGTAGCTCTAGAAGGCAGGACAACACAAAAACAAGGTGCCCGTAGCTCTTTCCTAAGTTCTAGCCCTGATTTCTTGCAATGAAACTTCGCTTGGGGCTAGTTGGTACATGGTATTTTGAAGGTGAAAAATTCAGGGCGAAACCCAGGACAACCAACAATGAAGAGACGAGACAAGCACCAGCACTGACTAACAACTCATTTATTATTCTTGCGACAACGCATATAAATACCATTCACTACTCCACAACGTATGCGTGCGAAACAAAAAACAGAAATTCATGTCTCACACAAGCCAGTTACCGAAGACGTGCGCGCAGGAAATTATATTCGGCTGAGTACAGAGACAAGGAGGCATGACTGATAGAGTCATCTGCTTTTTCCTTTATGTGGAAAGCCTCCAAGGCCAGCCGTGCATGTTCGTTTGTGCTACTGCCGAGAATCGACGTCTCATCATATTGCGGTTTACAATTGCATCAAGAATTAAGATGGGCAACAAGCCGTCCCCTTTGTCGGCATTGTTATTTACTTTTTGCTAGTGTTCCCTAAGTCGCTCATTGATACACCGCCCTGTCTGCCCGATGAAAGGCTTTCCACGTGAGAGAGGGAAAGTATAAACCTCACCGGTGGAACGTGGTATGTAGGATATCCCGTGCTTCATTTGGCATTCTCGCTTGCTTTCACCACAGGTACGGGAGCACAGCTTAGCAAGCATGTTCGGCGCAGGAAACGCCAGGGGGCGTTCTACTCCAGGGCGCTATGGGGATACAATAGGTACGAGGTGCTCCGAGCTGTGCGGAAAGGTTTAATGGAACCAGGACTTACTTTTGGACGTACAGTTGTTTGTTTGAAATCAGGGGTGCAATCAGGACTGGATGGGAACCAAAGGTCAGTGGGCCGCCTTGCATTGGGCGCTGGGAAGACTACAAATGAAGCTGTGCAGGGTCATATGGGCTGGACTAGTTTTGAAGTGAGGGAAGTTCGCAGTAAAATTGATTATGAAGAACAACTGAAGAATACGGAAGAAAGTACATGGGCTGGGAGAGTGTTGAGGTATCTGTACAGGAATAACATTGATTCACATTGGAGGACAAGAACTAGGAAGCTTTCCAGCAAGTACGCGGCCTGTAAGGTGGGCCGCACAGCAACAAAGAACGTCAAGCGCAAATTCAGAGAGGGGGGAAATCTCAAGGGTGGCGGCAATGGAAATGGAACCTGCCATGAGTAACTGCTTAAGAGGAAAAAACGAAAGCAGGAAAGGAACAATTTATAACTCAAAGGCAAGCTCATTACTTTTCGAAGCGAGATCGGGATGCCTTAGAAGGCGCACCTATAAAGCGAGATACAAAAAGGAAGAAGCACGTGCTTGCTGCGGTAAAGCTTGGGAAACGATGGAGCATGTTTTATTAGAATGTGAAGACATCTACCCAGCGGTCGATTTAGGCACGACTGGCCTCTTTGAAGCCCTTGGGTTCAGCGAAAGCCGGGTAAAAGTAAACATGTCCGCAATAGAGATTAGTAAGAGTTGATTAGAAGTTTGGTGGAAGAAAAGTAGGGAAACGACAGAAAACTGAGCAATAGAAAAGCAAAGTTCCCAATAGGTGGTCAGCAAATTTGGTTGTGGGAGTCCGGATTGTTTTTTTTTTCTTTATTTCTTTTTTAACCTAGGTAGGACATTAGTCAGTATAATAGCAAGAGCTTAGTGGCGCAACCCACCGCCCCGTTCCAAAGGGGACGCACATAACATCCATCCATCCATCCATCCGCGCGCGCCGGCCCGGGCCGGCGAGATTTATTGTAGCCCTGACCTTGTCTAAAAATGTCCTTTGATTTTCATTCCAATGGCAGTTATATGGACACTCCAGGCGCATTCCTGCCTTCGCCGTCACCGTGAGGTTCTGTATAAAGTCCAATGGCCCTAAAATCGTCGCCGCATCCGTATGTTGCATGTGCGAGTGAAAGCGTGCGAGGGTAAGCCGGCGATGGCGGCGCAATCTCGCGCACGGACGGCAGGAAAGCCGGCAGGATGCGCGCTGTCTTCCGTCACACGCAACATAAGGGGGGGGGGGGGGGGCGGTGTTCTACTCTCGGCGGCCGCCCGCGACCGCCCGGGCCGGGTATTTAGAATTGCTCGTAGATACAGCGGGGCGTGCCACTTTTGACGGAGCTCGACGTTTCTGCGCAGGCGCGAGTAAGAGCGGGCGCGAGAGAGAAAATCTGGGGGCTTTTGCTCCTTGAATATATGACTCAGCCTAGGCACTACGGAGGAGGTTTCTTAGAGCGCGTTGTATTCGTTTGTCCCCTAGACATGCCGGCATTGCGGAGTTCGGTCGAGTTGGTTTATACGCTCCGCCGCTGGCTGCCCGCGCGGTGAGGCAGTGGGCGCGGACGCCGCTTGGTGATCGCTGTGTCTGAAGGGACAATGTTCTGACTGGTGTTTAATAAGTCGCGGGTCGCTTTTTTCGTCGCGACGATAGATCGAATTTTTTACGAGCACTGCTCCAGGAGGGCACATGTAACCGGCAAACGGAGGCCTCAGGAGAGCACCTGAGGTTATATTAAAGCAGGCGGCGCAGGATCTCCGGGGCACCCAAGCGGTAGCGGGGGGATCAAAGCTGGAAGCCGGGCGGCCCGTGGGTTGGGGCCGCAGAGGCCGAAGCGTGCCTGGGGGTGTTCGCATAAAACATTGGCTGTCCGCGATAGCGGACAGCCGATCTTATACTCCCCTGGCACGCGCAGGCCCCAACCCACGGACCAGTCCGGCTTCTAGCTTTGATATCCCCGTTGCCGCTTTGGTGTCCTGGAGGCGCCGCCAATAATGCGAAATAATGACACGTTGTTTTCATTAGTAAAAACATGATCGATTAAATATGATTGCGTCGAGCCGCCAACCGCCAATTTAAGCACAACCGCGCCCCGCGACTTCTGCCGGCACGCCTAGGGACAAGCGCCTACACCGCGCGCCAAGAAACTCCTCCGTAGTACCTAGGCAGAATCGTATTTTCAAGGAGCAAAACTCCCCACATTTCCTCTCTCGCACCCGCTCTCACTCGCGCATGCGCGCAAACGCCCGTTATCTCCGCAAGTTCCAAGCCCCTCTGTACCTACGAGCAGTTGGAAATTCGCGCCTGGGTCGCCCAGCACGAACCAGGACGCTGCCCGAAGGCCAATTCGCTCGCTGCTGCAGCTGCGCGTCCTCACTCCCGCGTTTTGACAGCAAGTTTCCGGGGTCATCGAGTGAGATGTGTTCATGTTTGCTCGTGCGTGCGTGACACCATACTTGTTAAATGAGTTAATATGCCTATGTGTACAAGTCTATACGGTCAATAAAGCTACTATCCTTACTCCGCATAGCTGTCCACTAATTTGCTATCGCAATCAATGCTTCGCCTTTCGGGCGAAACTGTGACTTTCTATTTTTGATGCCAATGCACACCTAACCCCATTTTTCATATGTGTTTCTAGCCTCTTTTTTTGGGCCGATCCCAAAAATAGTGTTGTCTATGAAAAAGTTCGGTCGATCCGATGAATATGTCCCACTTTCACGCACGCAAAGTGCAGTGAAAGCAGTCAAGTAGTCCGACGCTCTTCCTGCACACCTCACGCGAAAGGTGATGCGAGAGAGTGTCGTACCCAGTGACTTCGCCCTATTCTCGCCTCGAACTCGCTCACAAAGAAATTGTCTTCATCAACTTTAACGACAGGTGGAATCACCATTCAACTTTTTTTTCTGCCAGTGAAGATGTCACGTGTTTTTCAAGCCCGCTTGGCAGTCCGCGTACTTCACCTCCAATTCTTTCCAATCGCGACGCTGCAATACACTTGGTTGTCTATATGACCGATGCTGTGACCAGTGATATGTATGCGCACAGTGTGCTTCCTGAGCAGTTCGGCCTATATACATAGGCCGAACTGCTCGTTGTTATACAGCTTTGCTAATTGTTTGCTTTATCAGACTTTTTTCGCACTCTTTCTCACAAGTGTGCCGATCTTCCCCGACTTATTCGTTCAAAACACTTAAATGACCTGTGGTCCTCCTTCTGTCAATAAATGAAATTATTATTAAAAATTACTTCCATCCATAAGTACGAATTTATAATTTCCCGTGTTAAACGACTATCATAAACAACTTGACAAGATCTGGGCATCGCGCAAACAGCAGTAAATACGGAACATGCAGAACTCTTGAGAGTTCTTCTGAAACAATGTAAATATGCGAAACATAAAGCAATACAAGCACAGCCGGTATGACATATATCTCGTAAGCAAACAACTGTTTCACATCAAGTATGCATATGCAGAATTACAGTGCAGTTCAGCTATACGCTAAATTGTGGGAATTGGATCGCAAACTTTCTAGGAAATTTTCACGCGAATAATTGGAGCGGGTGTTTGAAGAGCGACTAGGGACCTTGCGTAGTTTGTGTGTGTTGGTGGTGCCACCATGTGCTTGTAACGCAGTACCTGATGTGATTGAACATCGTGTTTGGCTTGTGGCACGTTATGTTTATGTTCTTGCTGCAGCATGTTGTAATTTCAAAGTTTCTTCGTCTTCGAGAAAGTATGAATAGTCAAGTAATGATGAGTCGGTAAGCGGGTCAGGTCAATATGTCCGAAATAAGGTGCAATGGGATAAACGAAAGGTGTGTGCTTATAATAACTCATCTACATATCACAATTAAATCCCGCCATTGCCCTTAAATAGAATCAGGAACACCTTAGACTTCTGTCAAGCAAAGGACCAGGCAGGATTCCGTAAAGGCTACTCTACAATAGAACATATTCACACTACGAATCAGGTGATAGAGAAATGTGTGGAATATAACCAACCCTTATATATAGCTTTCATTGATTACGAGAAAGCGCTTGATTCTGTCGAAACCTCAGCAGTCATGGAGGCATTACGAAATCAGGGTGTAGACGAGCCTATGTAAAAATACTGAAAGATATCCATAGCGGCTCCACAGCCACCGTAGTCCTCAATAAGGAAAGCCACAAACTCCCAATAAAGAAAGGCGTCAGGCAGGGAGATACGATCTCTCCAATGCTATTCACAACGTGTTTACAGGAGGTATTCGGAGATCTGGATTGGGAAGAATTGGGGATAAAAGCTAATGGAGAATACCTTAGTTGCTTGCGATTCGCTGATGATATTGCCTTGCTTAGTACCTCAGGGGACCAATTGCAATGCATGCTCACTGACCTGGGGAGGCAAAGCAGAAGAGTGGATCTAAAAATTAATCTGCAGAAAACTAAAGTAATGTTTAACACTCTCGGAAGAGAACAGAAATTTACAATAGGTAGCGAGGCAGTGGAAGTCGTAAGGGAATACATCTACTTAGGGGAGGTAGTGACGGCGGATCCGGATCATGAGACGGAAATAATCAAAAGAATAAGAATGGGCTGCGGTGCGTTTGGCAGGCATTCTCAGATCATGAACAGCAGGCTGCTATTATCCCTCAAGAGAAAAATGTATTATAGCTGTGTCTTGCCAGTAGTCACCTACGGGGCAGAAACCTGGAGGCTAACGCAAAGGGTTCTGCTCAAATTGAGGACGACGCAACGAGCTATGGAAAGAAGAATGATGGGTGTAACGTTAACGGATAAGAAAAGAGCAGATTGGGTGAGGGAACAAACGCGAGTTAATGACATCTTGGTTCAAGTCAAGAAAAAGAAATGGGCATGTGCAGGACATGTAATGAGGAGGGAAGATAAGCGATGGTCATTGAGGGTTACGGACTGGACTCCAAGGGAAGGGAAGCGTAGCACGGGGCGGCAGAAAGTTAGGTGGGCGGATGAGATTAAGAAGTTTGCAGGGACGACATGGCCACAATTAGTACATGACCGGGGTTGTTGGAGAAGTATGGGAGAGGCCTTTGCCCTGCAGTGGGCGTAACCAGAATGATGATGATGATGAGGATGATTGCCCTTAAATCTTGCCCTTATAGTGTATGCATTATGCATGATTCAGCGAACTTATCAGATAATAATTTCCGGCGTTTCACTTTCCAGAACTTCGATATGATTAAGAGGCACGCCGCAGTGGCGGACTCGGATTAACTTTGGACCCCTGGGGTTCTGGCATTCCGTCCCCATCGAAATGTGGCCGCCACGGCCGGGGATCGAACCCGTGTCCTCGAGCTTAGCAGTGCCACTTTTCACAGGTCATGACGCTTGGCAGAAGCACAAGAACTGCCTGAAACGATAGCACCAACAAAAAAGCCAACGGATTCTATTATTCCCAGTTCGACGTTCCTACTGGTGTAAATTCCAGGATTGCAAGTAAATTGGGCTGTTCACCATGTTTGTGATATTTCCGCCCTAAACTAGTTTGGTAGAAAAGTGAAATAAAATCTGCAGAATGTTCCAATTAACTACTTTCTTGAAGACTTTAAAAACTAAGCGTAGAGACCTATCTCTTCATCTCAAACGCCTTGCGGGCTTCCTCTCGTCACTTGACACTCGCCCTCCCACTTTCGGCATCGGAAGGCGTAGAGCAGCTTCCATAGAGTTACGCGAGTTGAGACATTAAATAATGAGTTCCGCTGTTCACGCATGTTTTTTTATCGTATTTTATATTGAGTAATACTTGCGAAACAATGAGAGACAACTGTTAAGCTGCCCAAAGCAAGTGACTGCAGTGCATTTCGGCAGAATACTTGCGTTTCTTCGTTTTTCTTTTCTTTTGTCGCGTTGTATTGGCTGTCTGCTGCTAGTCGGAAGTGATTTGAAGCCAGGTCACTTTCTCCAGCCCTGCGAAACTTGCACTTACCGCATTACTGCAGTTTATACTGTTTTTTTTGTGTGTGTTCTCAGCATTTATATTAGGCGGGCCAAGGGTGGAAAAATATTTCCTTTCCTGCAGCGAAATGAGCGCGGATTGAATGAGCTCAAGCAGGCGAACGGAAGCCGCGTAGCGTTTATTCTTTTAGGAATACTGCCGATCTCACAAGAGATCCTTGCAGGGATGGCATCCATATAGATACGAAAGAAGCACAATCAAGTAATTTATACAATGGAAAACAGTTAAACACTTGCAGAATTAATGCATGATATTATTAGTAGTAGTACGTTTGGTATGAGTAAAAAATAGAAATCGCGAAAAATAAAATCACAGTACGCGCTATGATGCGATCACATTATTCAACCAAAATCCCGACACAGGTTTTTTTTAAAGTATTGTCCGCAGGAACTGTTCAGCATGGACACTAATCTTCACCATAGCTAATGTTACGCTTGGCTTGTGTGGCAACCGTTTGGGGCGAGCGCGAAGCGCAGAGGCATACAAAATTAGGCATGGGAAGCCCTTTGCTGACGGCGCTAAGCGCTGGAACGTGTAAGGCTCCTCGGCTTTCTGGAGGCGCCGACGAGTCGCCGACAAACGACTGTTGGGAGTCGTGCGAGCCGTGTGTACGCATGCGCGTGTGTATAACAGGGGCTCTTCCTTGCGAGCGCTCACCCCGTCTGCCGACGCGACAAGTTGTCGCCGGGTGCTTTCCAGGGTCGCCAACTTGGGCTACCTTTTACGCGGGTTGGCATCGAAAATTCTGAGTTGGCTGCATGGCTATATTTGGGCTATTTTATTTTTCTTAAGGACTTCCCGAGTCCCGAGGAGCACGTCAACATTGAATAATTAGAGAACACCAGCTTTTGAAAACCCAAAGCTCTTCGCTGCTACAAAGATATGCACGCAACGACGAAAGCTGTGTTTTTAGGCAAAGTTGGCACTGGGAAGATGACGTTAAGTCATGGCAGCCATGTTTATACGTCTATCCAGCGGTAAGCTCTCTCCTTTATTTATTTATATACATATATTTTTTTTTGGGGGGGGGGGGGGTATCGGCGCCATCTGCTGCCGGTTCAGGCGTGATTCAGTAAGAAATACAGTAGGGCTGACAGCTGCCGACTGCGTGTTCCGTGCTGGCTGCTATACAGCAAACATTATGTGCGCTTGCACAACATCTCAAGTATACGTACACGTGTCATGGCACGTCATTTTCACCCGCGGCCCTTAATGCAAAAATGCAAAGAACAGTGCCGGAAATCCAATGTTCCCCCTGCTCTCTTAGCTCACGCTGCCCCTACTTGTGCTGCCTGTTTCAAACGCAAACCGTAGAAAGCATGTTGTTCAGCCAGGTTTCGTTGACAAAGAAAAATCTGAGAAACCACATGTCGAAATAGACACTGCCTTAATTTTGGTCTGGCAGAGAGTGGGGATTGCTGCAAGGGTTTTCAGCCAGGTGAACAGTTTCTGTCGCGTTTCAAACCTGCAGTTCTATATGGTCCAAGTGACCGTGGGAATTAACTCAAATGCGGCTAGATTGTGTATTTAGTCCATTTGCGTAAATCCCCAGTGTGACAAGTATCAACTGGAACTAGGCAATATTTTCTTTTTTCGTTCTTTGTTTTAGTCAAGCAGCTTTGCATTACGTGAAAATTGCGATTGTTTCATGGTACTTTTTGAGTGTCGCATATTATTACAATTAGAAGCTCGGTAAATATATCAAAAGGATGTTCATCCACAATGAAGATGGCAGGGCAACTGCTCATCAAAGGTCAGTGAGTGATTGCCTTGCCAAAGTCTAGATGATAACTCGTCGATTTTCATACCCCACTCCTGCGTCATTTCTTTTTTCATTTTATGCTATGTGCGTACGAGTAATTGCGATTATGGCGTACTGTGTATGTGCACGTACATTATGACCATTGCAATTCCTCTTTGATCGACTTACTATGCATTACATTGTACTTTGCGCATGGGTA
This sequence comes from Dermacentor variabilis, assembly GCF_050947875.1. Classification (NCBI taxonomy): domain Eukaryota; kingdom Metazoa; phylum Arthropoda; class Arachnida; order Ixodida; family Ixodidae; genus Dermacentor; species Dermacentor variabilis. Next base: position 28,083,696 of record NC_134573.1, on the reverse strand, counting down.
TTTTCGAGTTGTGATGAACAAAAAAAGAACTACGTTCGATGTACATAATAGGTGTTTGTGGTTCTGGTACGTCCCTATTTCATTATTTTTGCCCACATCGCAATGGTGGTTGGGCACATCGTTCTTGCCAGTATGCAAAGGTATATTAGTGTTCTACTCACTTTCTATTCTCATGTATAGCGCTTGAATTTGTTAGACAAATGGGTTTGCGCTGTACTTAACTTCAAGAGAGCCGTGCGCGACTCATAAAATAGGTTTTGCGAGTTCCCTAGTAGAATTATATTTCTTTATTTTTTTTTTCAAATTGCGCTCTAAATGAGGTACACAGGCTCCCCTCGGAAATTTGGCAACACACGCATTCGCGCCTGCATTCACAAAAACTTAAGCGCACGTTCTCATATTACACAAATCTTGCCAGCGAATCCCTGTTTAAATGTTGCTCCGTTGAGCTCCTTTTGATACTAATACCACCTGGATTATTGTCAGCGCCGTAATCCAGCTGGCAAATTAAACTATAAGCTTCAATTCACCTAATCAGTTATGGTCCAGCAGGTCGTTGTGTTTGTTCCCACTCAAAGGCGAATTGCAGTCACAACCGCCGCTTCTTCGCAGAAGGAAAATGCGAGAAGGTGTGAAGTTTTCTTCAGAATCCAGTGTTCCTCCAAGCATCAGCATTTTTCTAACTCAGCGTCGAGCTCCTTTTGAATAAATTGAGAGAGAAAGAGAGAGATAAACCGGGAGAGAAATAACATGTTTATTTTAGAAATAAAGCCTGCAGGAAAGGCAACCCTATTTTAAAGCCTTTAGTTTGGGTCACCTCGTGGGCACTCGATTGCGACCAGCCTAATCGTCGAGGTTGGAGCTGGCAATATTTCACCCGAATCTTATAGAAAAATGATTCCGGTAAAGCGAGGCGTGAACTAAAGCTAGCCCAGAACGTGGCTCGGTAAATACCAATAACTTCTTGAGTAAATCTGAAAGAAATTCTTCGGTTTATTGTAAGAATAAGTGGTGTCCAAATCCACGTCTCAGTGGCAGCTCTAACCAGGAATTCTTCACGCTTGCGGCGGAAGTAATTTTACAGCCGGGGAAATATGCGGTGAGATCTGAACACAATCGACACCATCTATAAGACAACATCATCACATCTCTTGGCTATGTTTTTGGTTATATTTCGCTCGCAAAAATACGGATCTGGATATTTTTGGGCTACATTTTGCGATCATTTGGCTATGTGTTGTTGAGACCATCTGGCAACCCTGGTGCTTGCAGATGCGCACATGAGATGGTTATGCCCACTTATAGCCCGATCTTGCGCCTGCTTTCCTGATTAGAACAAACCGTGCTACGGTGACCTAGAATAATGGGGGGAGAGAAGCTCTGCAGGAGAACAGCCACGCCGCCGCGCTGCTTTGCCGCACCCGCGGGCTTTCTCCGCTGCAGGTGGAAGCTGCGCAAAAGCGGCGAGCGTCTGCTATGTGCTTGATATCTGGTCGCTATTAGCCAACATTGCGATTGTTAAGCTCCTGCAATACACTACGTCACTGCAATACTACAGCGACTCGCCACACAATAACGCGTTTGTGTGCTGAAAATGCGGGGATTTTGTATATTTCCTTCTATGCTTGCAGGTTTGTCACCGCAATGGTCCGCACTTACGGGGTTGTTTCTGGCCCACATTCAGCGTGCACTTCATTGTGAGCGGAAGTATTTAGTTAAGTGTGGCATGACGAACGTAAACATGCTGCAAACTAGAACAACCACGACATGACGCGCATAACCAGGAGAACGAAGCAGATATAAACGACTTGCTCATGCTAACGCTTTGCGCCTTTCATTTACTTTCTTTTATTTCATGCATTGGATTACAAGACTCCCTTTCGCGAATTGCTATTTCCTTCTTAACAGGAAACTAAATTTAGCAATTTATTTTGTATGCTCGCGAGTTCGTTCATCAATTTAATACGTAGTTGTAATTACACAATGAAACGACACAAGTTATTATAAGAACAAACTTTTCACGTTTTACTGCCATTGAAGGCACTAGCAGTACTGATATTTAAAGTTGATAGAAATATTTGCAGTGCATCAAGGGTGGCAACTTATTCCAAACAAACATAACATCGTCATGCACAAAAAAATGCTTTACCTAACAATCCTACGTTAGGCAATAAATTACGCTTATCCCACTGGCAGGCGATATGCATATGATAGCAGGAGACAAGTTACAGGTTGATCATTTATGAGAGGACTCACGAATTATATAACAAGGCTGTTGTAACAGTTAAACATACACACAATAAATGCGTAAACGGCTGGGCCAGTAATAGTTATATGCTCATGTCAATCTAGAAAAAAAAATTGTGCATAAATAGAATTTCCTAAGAGGAAAAAGGTCCCGACAAATACAGATGACGCAGATGTAAGATTCACTGGTTCTGACGGGTTGACCGGATGTCTCCGCGTCATATCACCTCCATACCTCGCTCCTTTCTCTCTCCTCATCGACCTATCATACGTAAAGCCCTTGCAAATTTTTAGACGGCGTAATCTTAGTAATGTCGTCTCCGCATTACATCATAACTTCTGGTCTCCTAACCTTCCTCGCTTCTCATATTGACCTATCATACAGAGTAATGTCGTCCCGACATTGCATCACCGCTTCCGATGTTTCTTTACTTTCTTCTCTTCGCTCATTCCGCAGTTACGCAGCTCCGTCGCATTGCTGGGCATTGCATCAATTCAGAGCCAACGATGATTTCAAGATGATGCAGGGGGTGCAAAGCCAAAAAATGTCACTTGATCGAAAGGCTGACAGAAGGTAACCAGTCCGGTGCAGAACCAGATCCCGCCGAACGCGTGTCTCAATAAGTGATCAAAGGCTCTTTCTTTTTTTACATTTGCGGCTATGTGACTGGAAAGCTTGTTCCGGGAACAAAGTGTGAACACTGTCGCGATATTCTACTAACGAAGAAAGAATATGTCAGCCAGCTGAGCGCAGCTGATTACACCCGTCTAGCTGCGGGACAAGGGAGGCTTGCTGTACCCGTCTGGCCATCTCTTTATATTTATCAGAGATGTTGAGAAACTTTTCACAAGGCGTTTCAGCACTCGGGAGCTTCATCACGAAAGCGTGATGTATGGACGGTATGGAATTCATTAGGAAAGAGCGGGAAGTTAACGCAGCCACTCTTTTCGACGCTAGAGCCAAGGCGTCCTTCAGTTGCGGCCCTTTCAGGCGGGCGATACTTTAGGAAAGTGGCGGCAGACATGGTTGTTTACGTCATGGCAACAGGAACAGCAGCAGCGCTGCAGCTCCTTTCCAAAGCAGCTTTTTTTAAATTATTATAGCGACTAGTCCGGCTCTCTACCCGCATCGCCCACCTCATCCCCCCCCCCCTCCCCATGTGGCACGCGCTGTTTTTTGTTGTTGTTGTTGCTATTGCCCGTGCCCGTGGCGCGTTCTTTATGCACGCGGGCTACGCCGCACAATAGCTTTTTTTTCATTCGAATACACCGAATGGACGGCACGCCACGCGCGAGTACACAAACCACGCCAATGCGCCCTTCAAAGCATAAAGACGCATTGGAATTGTTTAAAAAATTAAAGTGTTTTATGGGTCAAGACCACTTTCTGATTATGAGGCACGCCGTAGTGGAGGACTCCGGAAATTTTGACCACCTGGGGATCTTTAACGTGCGCCTAAATATAAGTTCACGGGTGTTTTTAGCCCCCATTGAAATGTGGCCGCCGTGGCCAGGATTCGATCCTGCGACCTCAGCAACCCAACACCGTAGCCACTGAACAACCACGGCGGGTATTGGAATTGTTTGTTCCAGGCTCCAGTGCTGCGAAGATAGAACCCCGTACGCGATGTAAGGAAAGAGCGCGATGCTCTTTAGATAAGAACTCTGCTTCTAACTTTTGTAGTTGCTGGCATACACAAAGGTGCTCTGTTGCTCGATGTTCGCTTGCTAGTAGCGATGTAGAGTGAATTCTCACTTGCGTGAACTTCAAGGGACCGAAGGAAATAGTTCACTTAACTGAAAGTTCACTAAACTGAATATTCATTAGACCAACATAAGACATGGCATACAGAGTCAAAAGTTTGAAGTGCAATTCATGGAGCAGAGACATGGCATCCATAGTGCTAGAAATGTGTGAAATGGAATTTGTACATATCAACAAGTACAAGGTTCATAACAGTTATAATGCTGCCTTTCTCACTTAGAAAAAGAATCTGTAATCTTCTTTTGCACTTGTACTTTTAAAGCACAGGAAGTAAGAAAACTGTCCAAAGAGTCAATGTTTTTGTACACTTCTTCTGGCACAGCTTGCTGTTGAGACGCAAATTCTCTGCTTTCCAATGTACCATACAACCTCAGCTAGAGTTATAGGGCTTGAAACTGGCTCGGCAGTTGCCTCTTCTTCGTCTCTTCGTCTTCTTCGCCTCTTCTTCATCTCTTCTTCGTCTTCCTCGCCTCTTCAGGGGCGCTGTAGCGCCAGCGGCGTTACATTGCCGCTGGAGCGGCGGTTTGATGAGGGCGAGCATCGGTTCTGATCGCAAAAATAAGCCTTGGTCCTCTGAGCGAGTTCGTTAAACTGAAATATTGACTGTTCCGAAATTCGTTTAAGTGAAACATTTTTGCATAGAATCTATAAGAAAACTGCCGGGGATTTTTAAAAAGTTCGTTATTCTGAAATATTCGATAAACCGACGTTCGTACAACTGAGAGTTTACTGTATTAAACCCGTTTGTTTTACGTCGTCTCGTCTACGTGCCGTTCCCTCCTCGATGATCAAAGAGGGGCAAGATGCGAGCGAACGCTGTTGAAGTTGGCGGCCGCTCGAAGTCATGAAGTTGTTTAAATATAAAGCGTCAGTAATGGAAGGACTAAGTTCATTCCGTTCCCTAATCTTTTTAAGGCAATGTGAATATTTAAAGCAATTTGAGTTAAAGGTGTCTTCATTAGGTATTCTAGAGTGCTTGTGGCGCATTGATCTAGAACAATTCAGAGAACTTCGTATGAATGTGTCAATGGTTTTGTCACCATGAATAAATTGAAACAAAAACTTTAGTCGTGCTAGTTTTGCTCTACTTTGCAGTGTTGATAAACCGGCTCTTTTTAATAATTCATTCCATGAATCCGTTAACTTGTATTTAGTATAAATGAACTTTATTCCCTTACTCCGCACCCCCCCCCCTTATGATTTCTTTTGTGTACGACAATCAAACAATACATGCGTACTCCAGCATTGGTCGAACAAGACGAAGGCGTCTTCTCAGAAAGATGAGTCGCTCTGGTGCTCAGCATATACATTAATTTCCACTTGAGGTTATGCTGTTAAGATGAGTTTCCCATCAGAGAGTGCGCGTTAAAGTGACACCTAAATATTTACCTTGGAATACACAAGTGAGAGGTGTGTCATTAATAATGTAAGCAAAATCATATATCTGTTTCTTTCTACTTACTGTTATCATTACTTATCTTTGGGCATTTAGAGTCATCTGCCACTCCTGACACCAAGTAGAACTTTCTATATGGTGATCATCATTGCAACTAATTTCGCGGTACGCAAAACAATCGTTAGCGAATAGACGGATGTTACCATGCAATCACGAAGACAAATCGTTTATGTATATTAAAAATGAAACTGGGCCCAGAACACGGTTTTCTCGCACTCCAGATGTAATATGTGCTAAATTGGAAGCTTCGGTCTGAATGTACACGAATTATGAGCGGGAGAGCGCAGCATACTCCCTGATGAGTGCACTCGCTCACATTTACTCGCACTCATTTTAAAGGCGTGAGTGCGAGTGAGAGGGAGTGGAGGTGAGTCCGAGCGTGAGTAGGCGCTTGTGACTGCGTGTGGAGGTGACCTTGAGCGTGAGTCAGTGCGGGGCTTGGAAAAATTACGGTGAGTGAGTACGAGTGAGTATTTTACCACACTGCCGACCTATGCCTGCAACGTGGGAGCGCGTGACAGCTAATCAACATACCAAAATATTTGCCCCTCCTTCTAGAGCACTGGACAATGAGAGCAATCCTGGACTTCGCCCATGCCTCAAACGCACTCAGTGACGTCATTCTAATGGTCGGGCTCTACTACGTGAGTATTATCAATTACGTGAGTTCTCAATCTGTCTTACTTGAAGTGTTTACAATCCCAATTAGGATAAGGCCATTTTTGTAGCTGTTATATGTTTTCCGATGATCTTCAAAGCATACCGACGTGATGCAATTGCGGAGATCAAATCCTTATCATCATTTATTTAAAGGTCCCTTTCGGGGTGCTGCATAAGGTGAGAGCTAGGGGTAAGCTAAGACATCAGTAAGCGTTACGTTATACGCTTCATGCATCAGCAAGGCGTTGCGGTTTGCCGCCCACTGCGTACTTCTGCGCACACACGCTCACACGTGAGTGGCAAGCGAACACTTCCTTCCACCTAGTGGCGGCGCTAACTCAGTGCTGCCTCCGAACTGCGCGCCGCAGTTCGCTATGCTTCTCCTTGCTACTGCTACCAGCAAACCAAGCTCTTGCGAGGTGCATTCTGGCGTGAAATAGGTCTATTCTTGCGTCTGGAATACAGCACGCTGTACGCAACCGGTCACGCTAACCCTTGGCCGCACGCGCGCCACGGTTAGGCCTTTAGGGTTAGGTTGCGGCCTAACCCTAAAGGGGGTGCGGCCTAACCCTTTAGGGTTGATGCTGCCACGGGTTAGGCCTTTAGGCCTCGCGCACCCAGATTTAGCCTGAAAAAGTACAGCGCTCCCCTTGTAACAAAAGAGCTTTGGCGTTTTGTTGAGCCATTTGCTCAAGTTTGTATCGTGACCGTCTATCTCGGAGTTTCATACATTTATTAGAGGGAACTGTGGTGCTGTAGCGTCTAAGGCAGCTGCAAGCAGGGTGGTTCCGCCAACGTGGGAATGACGGTTAGTACATAAATTTGTCTAAACTTCTTCCTTCTTGCTTTAAATGGCTTCCTTACTTTGGAAACTGATAATTTTCAAGAAAGTACTGCATTATAAATATTTAGATAACCATTATTAAAATTGTGCTATGGCAGGATTCGAAGGCAATCTCTCACACAGTATCCCGATACTGAAGTGATCAAGCCACGGCCGCATGGACAAGCCGAACCACGTATTTAGCAACGATTATGCGTGTTCGCAGAGTCTTGCCTTTTTCATTGAAAGAGAGTATAGGCTGCTGAGAAATTTAGGCCAATGAAGGCAGATAAAGAGTAATAAACGAGGCCACAAGAACGTCTGAATCCACAAGCACTAATACCAGACAAATCCAGGTACTAACCATCAGTAACACTGGGCCTAAACGTTCGCAGCACGAAAATTCCCTCTTGTAATCATTACAGGAGACTCTATAGTTCATCGGGTATTGTTCTAGCGATCCTTCATCTCACTCCTCACAAAAAAAAACGCCAATATCAGTCTCTGTATGCGAAATAAGTAGCCCTGAATGACTTCTGCACACACGAACGTCTGCTGTATTAAAGCATTAGTAGTAGGATTGTCAACGTGAAAAAGGGTGTATGTCTGTGAAGCGTGCGAAGCCGGTCACGTGGTAGAGGTACATAGGGAACGCGAGAGCTTAGAGGAGCGTGTATGCGTGCATGTGTGTATGGATCTACTTACTTTTACAGCGAAGCTGTATCTGGCTACCCAGGCAAACTTCTGGCGTCTGTGCGTGTACACAGCCGTGTCGACAAATATAAATTTGTCTCCAGAGCTAGTATAAAAGAGAGTCTAGTGTTGTAGGTTCATTAGCACAAGTTCATTAGTAAGTTCATTGGCATAAATACATGATGGATGGCCCATTGTTCATCCTAGTGCGCTCGTCGCAAGTGTCAAGTCGAGTGATTGATGACCCATTGTTCTCGGCGCGGCGCTCGTTCGCCGTCGTTAGGTGGCGCGCCGCTATAGCAACTGCGTCTGTGTAAAGGCCGCAATAAACCTGCATGAATGTATCATCCAATGTGAGTTCGTCTATAGAGTGGCGCGAGAGTCGCGTAGCGACCTTATCGGCATTTCTTGAGGGGCTGGATTGGGCAGACACCTATCGTACGCGCGGAAGAGGAGCAATGTGTCCGTCTAGAACGACGACGAGAGCGGCAGCGAGGATGGACGCGCCGGCAGCGGGAAGTCGCTAAGGTCGATCGTGCGTCCGTCGACGAGCCTCGCACGTCGTGTGTGCCGAGCGAAGAAAACCCACAGCGTGCTCGTGAAAAACGGTGGCGTGAGCAGCACAGCGCTCATCGTAACTATCCCCTACCAGGCGATGATCCGCAGCGTGCCCGTGACGTGCGGTCACGCGAACAGGACCGGCAACGTGAGCGCCGGTTGTGTCTTTTTCTTGATGCGTTACGGTGAACGTATCCCTGTCGCCATCTTGCGTGTTGTTCAGATTATCCCACCAGGCGACGCCGCTCAGTCACGTGAGGAAAAAGGGAGGAAAATGGGCTCTTCACCGTCGCAGCATGCTCCGGTCTGTCGCTGTTCAGCGCCTCCTCTAGTAGGGGAGGTAGAGGAGGCGCTGTCCTCTTGCGAAGATGCGACATATGGTCTGCTGTACTTGAGGAAAACTCCCCCTCGTCCCCTTCTTTTCAAAACGAGTTGTGCCTGGTACCATCGTTGTTTTGTTGCTGTGCGTGCGGACCTTCTTCCCGCTGATACTTTCAACAAACGCTCGGTCAAACCTTCCTCCATATAAAATGCTCAGTGCTGCTGATGGTGACTGTAGGCGGGGTATAGTGGTTCGTCACTGTCGTCACTGTCGCTTTTGACGTGGCTGTCATGTGAGTGTGGGTCGCTGCTTCGAAAACCGTCTCGGTAGATGACCTGCATACTGCAGTGCTCACTACCTCGGTGGAACACGACTTGTAATAACAAAGACGGGCTAAAACTGAAATGGGCGGCACCTTGAGGGACGCTGATCGTCGGCTAGCTTTGTTTCTTTTACTTCCTAGTGTCTACCCTATTTTCTTTATTGCTTTAAACATTCTGCAAAATACGCGCCCCCTAAAGAAAGGTTCTGGGCTTGAAATTGTAAGTGTAGCTTTATGCGTGTAAGCACATAGATAGGGAAGGAAATTGCTATTGACCACTGTAACAGTCTAGCGCAGTCTTCTGACACTTGAACAGCGGTCAGCAGTGGAGGAGGGGTGGCGATAAAAGAGAAGGCGTAACGTTAGCAGAGAGTATAAAGTAAAAACGAAATGTTTACGACAGAGCGCCTAAGTAAACAGAAAAAAAATAGACAGTTCTTTCGTGGCGCGAATTCCTCCAGAAACGTTGTAACCGGCACTGTTAGGTCACCTGGGGTGGTGAGGCCCACCTGCTCGAATAAGTTGAAGTGCTTTTATAAGCTACCCCGGACCACGTGCACGTGCATAGAACTTAGAGTTGGGTGCACCGTTGAAACCAGTTTTGTTTCGACCGCATGTGCCGCGTGACCTGAAGCATATTTCCTTGCGTTCAGAAGCCCTCAAATAGGATCGTCTCCATTCGGCCCTTTTGCGCACTTTGCAGTGCGCTAAAAGTGTTCTTTTTGTATGCGACGGAGAGTGCTTTGCGTGTAGCCAATAAAGCACTGTTAGCCTAATGCATCCCAAAACAGATGTCGTTTATGTAAGGGACGCCGCTTTTTTTTGTTGTTGTTATTGTTCAGCGCTGTTTGTAAACTGCATGAATACGAATGGGGATTTGGGGGACGAACAAATGTTCCTAGGCCATCGGCGATGTCCTGGTGCATGGGTGCCGGCTCCTGCAATCTCCGAAGCCAAGCAGCGTTGATCCGAACTAGTACACGAGAGGGTGATAACTTCCAGGAAAGCCGACTGATGGTATCTCCGCCTGCCATGGAATAGCTCAAATGTTCACCTTGTGCGATACAGTTACGGTAACGATGGCGAAGGATGTCTCCTTCGTCACTAACAACAATTCCTCATGACCAAAAAAGCATCAAAAGTTGAAGGAAGGCGAGCAGGCGCTATCCACACCAAAGTCGAGGTAAGCGGATGCAGCCGGTACGCGCCCTTACTCTATGGCCTGCTTCCCTTCTCGCGTGGGCGGGACGTTGCCTTCTCTCCCTTTCGAAAGGCTTGTCTTTGCTTTTGTCCCACGAGCAAGCGGGATGGTTTTTGGCACTCGTCGCTGTGGCGAAGCACTCGAACAAAGCCCTTCCAATGCTTGTCATCAGTATTTGCAGTGCTGCGAGGGGGGGGGGAGGGGAAGAGGTTTTGCACTTTATCTCACCTCCACTGCTCTCTGCGCATGCGTAACGGTGTACTCGTTACGGTGCGGTGTACGGTGTACTAACGTCTACGGTGTGCTAACGGTGAACGTAACTGTGTGCTAAGGCGCTCTTATTCTATCCGAGGGGTCTACGAAACAGTAGAACTTGTTTCCGGCATGGTTTAGTGGTTAGGATAGCTGGCTCTCACTCAGAAGGCCCGGGTCCGATTGCGGGTGTCGAAAAGATGGATTGTTCGCTTATTTCTTTTGCTTTTCATTATTATTTTCTTTAGTACGCATCGATGGGGTGCCAGGTTAGGTTAGGCCGGCAGCCCGCGAAGCAGGAGGTGTCATCGCTCTTCTCCCTTCGCCCACACATTTCGCGCTTCCGTCGATAAGCGGCGCATGCGCAGAGAGCAGTTGGTGTGAGATCAACTGCAGAAAACTGCTGGGGTGCCAGAATACAGATGTCGTAAATAGCTTAGATTTTTGGTCTTAGTGGCCCACGGACGAAGCACAGACGGCAACACCCCCGGACATGAAGTCACGTGATAAAACCGGCATTACGTCGTGAGTGTTTATCTCATGCAGCAACGGCGCGGAATTATTTCCGATTACTTTGTCCATGCGCGTATATGCTTTTAGCTCATTATTGGTGTGGGATGAGCTGTGAGAGAAACTTGGGATGGATACTTTTTATATCATCTAGTACAGATAAATGCGCAACTTGCAGTTGCATTCTCTCACACCAGTCTCCATATCGATGCCCGTATGATGTACCTGCTTGTGTACCACATAGCACGAATATACGTCCTGCAATTCTGGTATTACACGGAAGTTATCCGCATTTCATGTATCCCCACCGCCTAAGAAGCTTGTCAGATTCATGAAGGATTCGACAAGCGAACCCGTGAAGGAAGGAATGCAACCCAAAGAATACTGCTTGCGTGTAACTGTATGCTTTGCTGCTAAAAACAGGAGTAAAAGAAGGCATTAATGATTGAACTGCTAAGTTTCACTCAATGGCATGACGAATGAGCGTATCTGCGCACAACGAAAAAGTTTTATTGTATGGGTTTGTTTCAATGGTTTGCCATCTGTCAACTGCTCATGTCCACTTATTTGGTTGTTTATCCAAATATATTGCAGTCGTAGAACCCTATCACGGGACAGCAGCTATCAATTCGAAGGCTGCAAATTTACTGCGGTGATCTCTTCCGGAAATGAAACACTGGTAGGGGTGGGCGAAATCTGCATGGGATATATAGTAATGCCTTATTCAATAATCAAGATCCGGTTTGTCTTTCACAGTATTCGATTCAGTGTCAAAAGTTGCCCACGCCTACAAAACAGACGGCACAGTGCACGGCTGCTCTACTGGCATAGGAATCGCGCACACTTCCGGCGCACGTGCAGTGCTGTCGCGTGGACGCGCCAGCGCGCGCGAAGGTCGCCTCATTCGAGCTGCAGAGCCGCGGTACAGCGAAACAAGCACAGAACGCTCGCTTTAGCAAACGCGCTCACCGCTGCCAGCGCTTGTTGCGCAGGCGTCATGATCGCAATGACCGTCGCAAGCATTCGCGCATAGCCTCACGCGCAGACCTCGGATGTTCTCCAAGCCTCACCGGCCGTCGTCTTCGTTGCGAAGGTCAGTTTCTCTACCTCCCCATGACACAGGCGTCCAATCATTAGTCCTCAGACTGACTTTTGGAATAAGATCCCACGCTCTACAAAAGCAAGAAATGCATAAATAGATTATGTGCCAAAAATGCTTTTTTCTAAAAGTCGTCAGTCTATATGGCGTAAATTATGCACGTCTTCTCTGCATTTCTCGAGCTGTCCATAGCTTTTCTTTCTGCTAAATTCGGAGACTCTCGAGCGCACGTGCGAATTTGCGCACGCAATGGCGGAACAGCTTCGCAGAAGGAAATGCGCCACAAACTGCTCGGTCGGCTGCCATGCATCGAAAAAAGCAAACGGCAATCACTGCAGCAATTTTCTAGGATGCGATGATTACTCGAAAAAGAAAGTGGACATTGTGCGGATTCGAGCATTATGCGAGTGCGATGATTACGCAGGCAAACATGATACATTTTTGTACGAGAGGACCACCTGTTGGAAATCACGTGTATCAAAACTTCATTGGGCTACGGAACACGTGGCTTGACATAATAATTGTTACAGCGCAAACACATGCAACCACAACTATCAAGGACGGGAAGGAGCGCTTTTCTTGTGTCCCGCCCTTGATACTTGTGGTTGCATGTGTTTGCGCTGTAACAATTTTTATGTCAAGTATGCACCAACTCGCCCAGAAGGAAGTTTTAATGAAGGAACACGTGACATTCGGTTTGTTCCGCGCGACTTGGAACGCTACAGGTCCCGCAGCCATCGCACTTTTCACTGCAGTCAGGAAGATAAGGCTCGCTCATTGTTTGGTCCTAATCCTATCGTTCAACCGGCGTCGCGTAAAGTAGGGCAAGCACGGCACTCTGCCAAACACGTCACACCTCACCGCGTGGGGAAAGTATCCAGATATCGTGCTGCGAGCCTCGGAACTAGGAGGATGCAAGAGCAAGTTCTGTGTGCACTTCGAAAAACGCTTTTACGGTTAACTGGGAACAAAATTAAGCATCCGTGCAATTCTGGAGTCTTTGTTTATCTGCAATTCTACTGGGCACAATGGTCCAATATATAGCCTATCCTGCTGGCTAGCTGACATGCAGTCAGGATGCGCCGTGCCGCGACATCTTTCCTTCCTTCTTTCTTTCTCTTTCTCCCAACAGCCGCAATCCGCCTTTCTCACGGCCCGACGGCGCATGCGCCTTGCCCTAGCGGATTAGTCGCCAAGCGTTTTGGAATTTATTTTGGAAGGGACGCGCGCGCGGCCAGATATCGGGGAAAGCTCCCGGAAAAAAAGAAGCGCTCGGACGCTCACTGCAGCGAACACTTGTGCCTTGTGCCGCGTTGAAGCTCTGCTGGTCGCTCGACGTCGGTGCGGTGCCGAAAATGTTCGTGAGACCAACTCCACTTTAAAACAGAAAGGGGCCAGGGCTTTGTAATTGCCGCCTTTTATTGACGGCTGTCAAATTTCTCGATAAACCCCTGCCTTACACTTGGGCGACACTGCAGAAACACGTTGCTGACCCAGACTTCTTGCAGCGTCGGCCCACTGTTGCTGGTGGTGGCAGCGCGTGCCTGACTTCATGTACTCTTTTAAGGCGTGGTAACATTGCGTCGATGCGAGACCGACACGACGCTGACGCCGACGATTGGCCAACTGTTCAGCACTGCCTCACTGAGGCCATCTGGTCGTAATAGGCCGACAACGGCGCAACCGACGGGTGCGAGTTGTCATATAGCGCGACGGGCTTTCTCATCGACGGCACCGACCAAATCAGCGTGCCGACCACGATAGCTAGACCGAACACTACGCGATCAGCCATCGAACCGACAACGTGATCACTGCAGCTCATTCACTTGAAAATATAATTCATTATTGGCGCTCAAAATTCGTCGACATGCCTTCGAAGTTGAAATGCACAAGCTTCAGTCCTCTCAAGCCGTGCGCTTGAAGTTTGAGCCAGTGTTGATCCTGTTCAGCAAAGATTGGGTTACACCTGACCCCATCGAGTTCGTGCACCTGCTACCGATGGAGCTGAACAACAAAAAAAAAAATAAGCAGTCAGGACGAAAGAAACCGCCCTAGAGCGATTTGATAACTACTCCTCACTTTGCACGGCGCGTACACAATAAGCGGCAAGCGGCGGCACAGCGCTGTGCCAGCATCTCGCACTTTGGTCACCATTCCCGAACGCCGCCGGTTGCATTCGCGTAGATGGTGGACCTGTGTGTGTTGTTATGCTGACACATTTCCTAATTCCAGAGAAGCACTGTCTACCTCTGCGTCAAACAGGAAAGAAGAGACAGTGCATTCGGTACAGCAGCATAAACTCGCTCATTTCCCAACGGTGTCAGCAATGGCATCCGCGTTTTCGCGAGAGAAATAAGTGGGGGCTTATGCCGAGCACAGCTGTCTCTAATAATCTTTTATAGCACGCGCACACTGTAAGTATGATCAAGTTAAACAAGAGCGTGAATCAGTAAGTACTAACAGCCCGCAATATATATATATATATATATATATATATATATATATATATATATATATATATATATATATATATATATATAATGTGTGTGTGGATCACAGTTGCAGTTGTTTGAGTGACTCGGTCGCTCATATTGACTCATCTCAGGGAGGAACAACGCGGCTCATATGCGCAGGTATCTATGTTTTGCTACGTTTTGAGATTATTTCGCATAAGCGATACGCCGTTTCTACAATATCCGAAGCTAACAGCGATCTGAAGCTGTAGATGTAAACAAATGCACCGCTTTGGCAAATCCCACGTGGAAGGCTGCGCTTGAAGGCTTCTTGAATATGTGAAGTGTTTAGCGAATGTGTAAAAGGAATACAAAAAGCGATGTGCAATCGTAGACATCAGCGACAATGAACTCAAGGCAGCCGCGTCGGCAGACGAACACGGCGCGCCTTTATCGGCCGCGCTATGACCACAACAGCGCACTCGGGCCTGTTCACCCACTATACTCGATGGGTGAACGACATGCGGCGCCGGAGAAACCATTAATAATTCATCGCAGTCCATGAAACGCACAACCGACGCGCACTCAACATGGGCGCAGGTACACAAATCAACCGGCGACATCCCCGGCACCCTTCCAAAACGTTTCCACTGGCGTGCGTAAGAGGGCAGCACAAGAACATGAAAGAGGCGGATTGATTGAGATGTCTCAGGCTCACGTTAAAGGCCTAGTTGCAGACACGTGTGCTTGAAGGAATGTGGGGGAAGTGCGACGACTAGACTGAGCCAAACCCTCAAATCTGGAGAAAGAAACCATCCGCGTTTTGCCCGCTTTGTAATATTTAGTAGCGCCACATTTGACAAATGTCGGAACTGACATGAAAGAGCTTGATATTGTTACGGGAAGGAAGAAGCGTTCGTCTATTTACAGGTGGCTTTTAATGGCTCAGCCAAGAAGCGTAGAGCATCGATACTGCTAAAGCACTTCTTCGTCGTCTCAAAGACCACCATCAGCGTCTTCTTTCCACATTACCGACTGTGACATCACCCCCGTCGGAAAAAGCACCTGATTGGTGCGGCTTATCGGTCTGAGAAAGGTAAGGTTTGAGACGGCTGACGTGGATGATGTCAGAGAGAGGTGAAGGCACCGTGGCATTCAGCGGAGACACTTCATATGTGACAGGGGGTCACCTGGCGAAGGATGCGGTAAGGGCCATAGTATCGCGAGAGGAATTTCTCGGAAAGACCAACATGCCGAGTTGGATACCAAACTAGCACAAGAGCACCTGGTTCGTAGTTCACGTCGTGATGGCGCTGGTCGTAACGGCAGTTCTGGCGTGTCTGTGAAGCAGAAAGAAGAATGCGAGCAATCTGTCGTGCTTGGGTCGCTGTGGCTACTACATCCCGAGTGTACTCTGTCGGCGAGTCGAGTGTGGTCGAAAGGAGAGTCTCGAAAGGCAAAGTCGGCTCACGGCCGAAGAGGAGATAGAAGGGTGAATAGCCAGCTGTGTCGTGGCGCGAGGAATTGAAGGCGAAGGTGACAAATGGTAGAGCAATGCCCCAGTCGCGATGATCGGAGGAAAACATACATAGCTAGCATGTCAGTTATTGTGCGGTTCAGGCGTTCGGTAAGACCGTTAGTTTGAGGATGGTAAGCGGTAGTAAGTTTCTGTTTAGTAGCACATCATCGAAGTAGGTCGTCTATGACTTTGGCAAGAAAGTATCTGCCGCGATCGGTGAGAAGTTGACGAGGTGCACCGTGGTGCAAGATGACGTCGTGAAGCAAGAAATCAGCGACGTCTGTAGCGCAGCTGGTCGGTAGGGCTCTAGTAATGCCATAGCGAGTTGTATAGTCCGTAGCGACGGCAATCCACCTATTTCCGTCCTTGGATATAGGGAATGGTCCGAGGAGATCAAGGCCAACGCGAAAGAAAGGGTCGGCCGGTATATCCAAAGGCTGCAGCAGTCCGGCCGGAGGCACAGCTGGTCTTTTTCGGTGTTGACACGACTCACACGCGGCAACATAGCGCCGGACGGAGCGGTTCAGACGGGGCCAGAAAAACCGTCGCCGAATTCGGTCACAGGTCCGCGTGACGCCAAGGTGTCCAGCGGTGGGAACGTCGTGCAGTTGCTGCAGTATAATCTGTTGCAGATGAGACGGAATGACGGTTAGGAGCTCGGGCCCGTCGGGGTGCATGTTGCGGCGATACAGGATGCCATTTTGTAGTACGAACATGTGAAGGGATGTGTCAGACAGAGCAGAGAGCAGGCGTTCGATAATGGGGCGTAGCAACTCATCGCGTCGTTGTTCAGCGCCAATATCTTGCAAGGCTGAGAGCGAAAGAACGCAGATCGGTGCGACATCCACTAAACCGTCCGGTACATCGACGGGATGACGAGACAGGCAGTCGGCGTCCTGATGTAGACGACCCGACTTGTAGACCACAGTGTATGTGTATTCTTGCAGCCGTAGCTACCGAGGCGTCCGGTGGGATCCTTGAGGGAGTAAAGCCAACAAAGGGCGTGGTGGTCGGTTTTAACTGTAAATGGTCGACCATATATGTAGGGTCGGAACTTGCCCACCGCCCAAATGAGGGCGAGGCACTCGCGCTCAGTAATCGAGTAATTGCGCTCGGCGGGAGAGAGGAGGCGACTGGCGTAGGCGATAACGCGGTCGTGCCCACATTGGCGTTGAGCTAAAACTGCGCCGATGCCGTAGCCTCTGGAGTCAGTGCGAATTTCTGTCGGAGCGGAGAGGTCAAAATGGGCGAGAACAGGAGGTGTGGTAAGCAGCGTGATGAGCTGCGAGAAAGCAGACGCTTGTTCAGAGCCCCAACAGAAAGGAACGTCTTTCTTCAGGAGATCTGTAAGGGGACGT
The DNA here is from genome assembly GCF_050947875.1 of Dermacentor variabilis. Classification (NCBI taxonomy): domain Eukaryota; kingdom Metazoa; phylum Arthropoda; class Arachnida; order Ixodida; family Ixodidae; genus Dermacentor; species Dermacentor variabilis. Next base: position 28,066,458 of record NC_134573.1, on the reverse strand, counting down.
GCAACATGGGGGGGCGAAATTTTCCACAAACCTGCGGAAGTAAGAGCAAAGGCCCATAAAGCTGCGAACATCTTTGCACAAGTTGGTACGGGGAAATTCTGCACAGCATGAACTTTAGCGGGGTCGGGGCCAATGCCTGACGAATCGACGAGGTATCCGAGCATGGTTATTTGGCGGTGACCGAAGTCGCACTTGGATGAGTTGAGCTGCAAGCCAGCGGTGCGAAAAACAGGAAGAACAGATGAAAGTCCTTCAAGATGAGTCACAAAAGTTGAAGAGAATACGATGACGTCATCCAAGTAGCACAAACAGATGGACCATTTCAAACCACGCAAGAGCATGTCCATCATCCGTTCAAAGGTCGCCGGGGCATTGCACAAGCCAAATGGCATTACCCGGAACTGATATAGGCCGTCTGGTGTGACGAGTGCGGTCTTTTCACGGTCCATTTCATCCACGGCAATTTGCCAATATCCAGAGCGAAGGTCTATAGATGAAAAATAAGCGGCACCGTGGAGACAATCCAGAGCATCGTCAATGTGGGGAAGTGGATATACATCTTTCTTGGTGATCGTGTTTAGATGACGATAGTCAACGCAGAATCGCCAGCTGTTATCCTTCTTTTTGACGAGAACAACAGGGGACGGCCACGGGCTGGAAGAGTGTTCAATAATCCCTTTGGCAAGCATCTTGTCAACCTCGCTCTGGATAACTTGTCTTTCAGAGGGCGACACCCGGTATGGGCGTCTGCGAACAGGTGCTGCATCGCCGGTATTTATCCGATGCGTCACGACCGTAGTTTGACGCAAAGGGCGATCGTTCAGATCAAAAATGTCGGAGTAGGACTCTAGGAGGCCACGGAGCTGTGCGGCTTGTTGGGTTGAGAGGTCCGGTGCAATCATCTTTGTAAAGTCGTCGGTCGGGCCTGATGCAGAACGCGCACAATGAGCAGTGGTCAAAGACGGCGCAACAGATAGAGCAGAAATGTGGCACTCGTGCGTTGGTGGCAACGTGGCAAGAGACATGCCTCGAGGAACTACTTGCGGGCACTGTCCGAAATTTAGGATGGGAAGACATGTCTGATTGTCCGCAACAGAAACGATGGTATGTGGGAAGGAGACATTGTGAGAAAGCAGGACTGACGTCGCGGGAGTAAGGACATAGTCTCCGTCAGGTACAGATGGGCTGGCTAAAACAGGGATGAAGGTTGCTGCAAGAGATGGCAGGCGTATAAAATCCGCAGAACAAAGCTGAGCTGGAGCTTGAGCAGGAAGGTCAATGGGAACAGGTAGAGGTAGGTCAAGTTGTACAACACCGGCGGAACAGTCAATCAGAGCAGAATGGGCGGACAGAAAGTCGAGTCCAAGAATCACATTGTAAGGGCAACGGTCAAGCACACTAAACAAAACGGACGTGTGGCGACCGGCGACACTGACACGAGCAGTACACATTCCAAGCACAGCCGGAATTCCACCATCGGCGACCTGGAGCAGTCGAGTCGGAGCAGGAGTAAGCACTTTTTTCAAGCGCGTTCGAAGCTCCGCACTCATGAGGGAAATTTGGGCTCCAGTGTCGACGAGTACTGTAACGGGCAAACCATCCACGTCCACGTCCAGAAGGTTCCGATTAGTAGGCAGGGTCAGCAGAGGAATTTCAGGCCGGTGTTCTAGAGCAGCGTCACCTCCAGGAGCTGCCCCAGTTAGTTTCCCGTCGGAGAGCGGCGACGGTAAGCTGGGGATGGAGAGCGACGCACCTGGGGCGAACGGGAGCGGCGACTATGTGGTGATGGCGATCGGCTGGTCGCGGTGGCTCGAGCGTTGTCAGGTGCGTCTTCAACCTCGGTGGAGAGTGATGGCGGGCGAGGATTCAGTGGGGAGCGGCGGTAGGCGGGAAAGCTTGGTCGAGAGTGCGCTGGCCAGGAACTTCGACAGTGGCGAGAGATGTGGCCCACACGTCCGCAGTAAAAGCAAATGGGTCTATCGTCATGGGTGCGCCATTCAGCTGGGTTGCCATAGCTCGGATATGGACCGTATTGGCTCCGGTGAACAGGAGCAGAGGCAGCAGACGAAGCAAACTCAGGACGGCTGGCGGAGCAGATGGATGGAAGACCTACATTGGCAAGTTCTTGGCGAATGACCTACTGAATGGAGGACACAAGTTGCCGGGAATCGTCAAAGCACTGCGTGACTGGCGTGGAAGGAGACGCTGCTTCGATTTCTCGCCGAACGATACGTACGACGTTCTCGCAGGAGGTGGACTCACGCGGTGGACAAATGTCTTCGGACGTCAACGAAGCTTCGGTATTAGGTAGACGAGTAAACTGTCGAACTATGCGGCGACTCTTCGCGTCTTCAAAGCGGCGACATTCGGTAATGATCTCATTGACCGTTGTGATGTTCTTATAAACAAGCAGGTTAAACGCGTCGTCCGCGATGCCCTTTAAGACGTGGCTGACCTTGTCTGCCTCTGCCATATTGTTATCTACTTTGCGGCAAAGAGCGAGGACGTCCTGGATATATGCCACATAAGATTCAGGGGACGTCTGTACACGGGTCCCAAGGTCCTTCTTCGCAGCACGTTGGCGGCCAACGGGTTTGCCGAACAAATCTCTAAGCTTCTGTTTACACTGGTCCCAACTCGTAATCTCTTCTTCATGTGTTTCGAACCAGACCCGTGCTGTTTTCTTGAGGTAGAATATTATATTAGCCAACATAAGCGTGTTATCCCACCTGTTGTGTGCGCTGACCCGTTCATAATTCTGTAACCAGTCATCGGCGTCAACGTTGTCAATTCCGGAAAACATGCCAGGGTCACGAGGCTGGGCCAGGATGACCGTCGGTGGCGACGACGGGCCGCGGTTGAACTCTCTCCTTCGGATGACATGGCGGTTACGTCCGCTGCGGAGCTCCGTCTTGCTCAAGTGATTACCCCACACCTCCACCAATGATGTTACGGGAAGGAAGAAGCGTTCTTTTATTTACAGGTGGCTTTTAGTGGCTCAGCCAACAAGCGTAGAGCATCGATACTGCTAAAACACTTATTCGTCGTCTCTAAGACCACCATAAGCGTCATCTTTCCACATTACCGCCTGTGACAATAATTTTGTTTTGCACAAATAGCGCCTCCAGCAAAAAAAGAAACGCCTGGGAGATTTAATATTTATCGGAAATCTGTCGTTTGAAGCACTGCTTAGTAAAATTCGTGAGTGCTAGTAATTAAAAGACGTCGTATGGCTCTACTAATGTGCTACACTTGTTAATTAGCGTGTACATGAAAAAATCTCAATTTGCATGGACCTGGCCAGCAGAAAAAGTTATTTAAGTTCCCTGCTGCCTTGTAGGTTCCTTAATCAAGATAAAACAATGTTTTCTTTATAGAACTGTGGAGAACGGCTTGCTGCTTGATAATTGAATATTGCAGAGTGTCAGCTTAAATAGTGGTGCCTCTTCCTCGGTAATGCGTGACCCAGTATAGCCATAAATTGCCTATTTGAAATAACAATTACTCATGAAATGTTCATCAGAACATTAAACAACTTCGCATAGATCATAAGTGCGCTGTAATTTAGAAACCCACTAAATGTTATTATGGGGTAAAAATTAAAAACATACGCATCACTAAAAAATTTTTATTTTGCCCATTTTAATGGGGCCTATACAAATTTTTACTTGTTTTGCACGCACCATCTCTTCATAGAAACACTGGATAACGTTTCATTTGAAGGCACAGCTAACTTCAGTTTGTTATAATGAATAGCTTTCGCGGAAACGAAGTACAACGGAGGCTAGTGCATTAAAAACGCCGTTTTTTGCTCACAATGATTTGAATGTCGTCAGGTGACGCTTCAGGCCAGGCGATAACACTAGACGTCATTAGACGACACTAGACGACACTAGACGACACAAGCGCAGAAAGTAAGCTTTCCAATGCAGTGTAATTCACATCTGCTCAATGAGCGCCTGAAGCACAGTGAGTCTGCAAATAATGACTAAAATGAGGAGCGCGTGCCGCCGGAGTGGGACTGCCTCCTTAATTGCACATCTCTAGTCATATATATATATATAATTTCGTCATTTGAGAAGAAGACATAACAGCTTAGCTGGTCGCTTTTCTACGAAGAGTGCAAGGATACATACATGTTTTGCAATAAGTAGCTTATTTTGCAGAACAGAATATTGCAAATCGCGGGTGCAAGTAAGTAAAATACCATTTATGAAAACTGTGTTACACTTAATATTTATCACTCTTATTGTTAACCGCCGTCGTTGCTCAGTGGCATAGGCGTTGCCGCGCAAAGCACGACATCGCGGGTTCAAATTGCAGCCGAGGCAGCCGCATTTCGACCACGGTGAATTGTAAAAATTCCCGTTCATAGGGTACATGTTTGCACCCAGGTAGTCCAAATTTTGCGTGATATAACCGCGATGTCGCAATGACATCGTGATTTTGGCACGTAAATTTCGAGAGCTTGATATTTTATTTCTCTCGGAACCCTCGCGTTCCTTTTAAATTATCTTTTTTTCCCATTTCATTTAGCTTCACAAACCCATCAAGGATGACGATGATATGGTAAGTCAAGCTACTGTGTAACACTACATGCATGCCTTGCACGGCTCCTTTTGGTGCAGATGGCCAATAGCTTTAGGCTAGCATACATGAAGCGCTATTATGCAACCGTATAGAAACCCTTTTCAAGTCAGCAATAGCAGCACATTATATAATCCAAAAGTAGGGGCCAGGTCGATAAGAAAATAAAGTTGAGATTTTCGTTCAGTGTCTCCAATTTCACCCGCTGTCGTGGCCGCGATTTCACATCGATGCCTTCTCCGGTTCCATTAGGTCTCGCGCTTTTCGCGCTTTTCTATGGGAACAGCCGGCTGTACGCGGCTGCTTCTAAGTGTGGTCATGGAACTGAGCGAAAGGCATCGATGTAAAACTTCCCAGAAATGTGCGACGATCCTGTTTCGTCTCGAGAACTGTTTCAGGTAGCAAAAGGTGAGCTTTAAAATATAGGCGACTGCAATAAAAGTAATGTAATAGATAAGTGTTTGACACACACACACACACACACACACACACACACACACACACACACACACACACACACGCATATATATATATATATATATAAATAATTATTAATATTGTTACGATATCATCGAGCGATGCTAGATTGAGGATGAAGTTGGTCGGTGCATTTGGCGCGAGCGAGTGTCGGCCAGGCTGCCTGGCTCCAGTGTAAATAGCCTGTAAATAGCCTGTAAATAGCCACTTCTGTCTGTGTCTTTCGACACGCAACAATATATATATATATATATATATATATATATATATATATATATATATATATATATATATATATATATATACTGGTCGAGCATCGCAAGCGTAATGCGAAGACGTGGAATCGTTCTCCACCTGCGGCAAGTTTTTTCGTCCACTTGCATTTCCATTAATTTATCATGTCTTTAATTCATTTAGTAAGTACAAGTAATTTGCCCTATGTTGTCCTTGGTGTCAATGTGTGTTGGCTTCTTATGAGATGCTTAACAAAAATTGGGCCCCTCTGTTAAACCCCCTTTTCCTCCTTTATATATATATATATATATATATATTTCACATATTGGGGGTCCATACCTTATGATATTATAACAAGGGCAAGTGCAAATGGTAGTATATGTATATATATATTGTGAGCGTTATATTACCCTCTATCTTCTTCATCTGTTTATATCCATCATCATGGCCAGCGTCATCGTCTTCAGCACGCGACCTGTGCAAAAAACCGTTGAGGCTTAACAGCTGTCTCGCAAGTGGTGGAGGCTGCTTTCGATCTCTTGGTCCCCCACGCCTTCGAGTTTCCCTGGAGCTTCGTTCAAGAGACCGCTTGCTCCACCTTTCCGCCAGGATACCCCAAGAAGATCCTCCAGGAGCCTCCGGCGTCACCGTCTCTGCCCCACCGGCCGTTCTTTCATGGACCGTCAGCACGCGGCAGCACGATCCCACTATGTTCGCTGGCCTTCGTAGTGACGACGTTGATGACTGGCTGGACAATTATGGCCGCGTGAGTGAGTCTAACCGGTGGGATGACATGCACAAGCTTCGCAACGTCGCATTCTACCTCACTGACATTGCCAGGACTTGGTTCCTCAACCACGAGAGCACCTTGCCTGACTGGGCGGCCTTCAAACACCAGCTTCGGCAGATTTTTGGCACTCCCAACGTCCGCTCTGAAGTCGCCAAGAAAAAGCTTGATGGACGCACGCAACTTCCCGGGGAAACGTACACATCTTATATCGAGGACGTCCTCGCCCTTTGTCGCCGTGTTGACGCCACCATGACGGAATCTGATTGTGTTCGTCACATCCTAACGGGCATTGCTCACGTCGCGTTCAACGCACTGGCGATCAAGAATCCTAATACCGTTAACGATGTGATCGCGACTTGCCAACACCTGGACGCACTGCAGGCCATCCGTTTACAACCTGTCGCCAGTGACACGCCTCCATCGTCGGATACTGACCCGCGTATACTGATTCGGACTCTCATACGCGAAGACCTCCAAGCGTATGGCCTGCTCAGTCCTCCCGTTCTCCAGCCTCAACCTTCGTTTCCTGGCCTTCGCGACATCATCAAAGAGGCGCTATCCTCCATGACCTGCGCTGTGAGCTGTGGCCCTTCTTCGCCATCCACCTCGTATGCTTAGGCTGCGGCTATGCAACCAGCGTTCGTTCGGACAGCGCTTCCTGCTCCTGCTACTGCCTCCAACCATCTGGAGACTCTACCACCCCGTCCGCCTGCCACAGGATTTTGCACTACCCGGCCTACGCCCCGCCCAATTTGTTATTATTGTGGTATTCGCGGTCACATATCGCGTTTTTGCCGAAGACGACAACAGGACGAACGCCGTGGCTACGATATTTATCATAGACTCGTTGCTTCCTCCGAGTCCTTACCAGCGCCGGCTCTCCCCACGCTCACTTTCTCCACCTCCCGAAGCGCCTCGCACCTACCGTCCAGGGCGCCACCGCTCGCCCTCCCCTCTCCGAGGCTCGACATCACCCCTGCAACCGGCCACCCACACTCCTGACTACCGATCGGAAAACTAGATGGTGCAGTTTTTGTAGGGAAAGCTGCATGGCTCGCACAGACTACAATTCCTCCAGCGTGCCGGGCCAATACTTTATTCGTGTGCGTAGAAGGTGTACCAGTGATAGCATTGCTTGATACGGGAGCAGCTATTTCTATTATTCACGCTGGCTTGTGCGCTAGTCTACGCAAAGTTACTACACCTTACAGTGGAGCTCTTCTTTGTGGTGCAAATAATGTTGTGTTTCGGCCATCGGCGCAATGCACCGTTAGAGTTTCGATCGACGGGATACGCCACCATATCCCGTTCGCAGTGTTGACTTCCTGTGCTCACATGCTTACACTAGGGTGGGACTTTCTCTCTTCGGCGTCGGCTTTCATCTCGTGCCGTCAACGCCTCGTTAACTTGACAGAGACCGACCATTCCGACGACTGCACGAGCCGCGCCTTCGCTGACGAACTGCTGGCGATTGTATGGTGCCCCCTGGTTGCGAACAACTCCTTGCAGTTAACTCTGACATCACCGACGGTGACGTTTTAGTTGTACGGTCAGCCCGTTGCTGATACAAAGGGATCGCTCTGGCACCCAGCCTTGTTCGCTTCACCAACGGCATAGCCACTTCCCAGACAGCACGCATTGTCCGACGGATATCCGATTTAGCTCCGCAAGTCCGGAGCCGAGCACAAACATTCGCCGGACATAGAGCGAACGTCCTTAAGCGGACGTCGTGAGCGGAACGTCCACGGGACGTTTGCGGTACTTACTATATTGGTTGTGGGTTGAGCCTGTCCGAAGCCGTGCCCGAACATCCACCGGACTTGCAATAAGTATCCCAATGCGGACATTGCGACAGGGCCACCTAAGGGGTCGTTCGCAGCACTTACAACAATGGAGTAAATTTTAAATCAAACCAGGAATTAATTTACGCGCTTCTCGCCCGGCCGAATTGAATTCCCACCGATGAAGTGAGTAGGGTATATACGCTGGAGTACGTGTGTGGACGTCGGCTATGCAACTAATTGTTCAGCTTAGCGCAATGAGCGCGCAAAGATGCTGCAGTCCGCAGGTTACTTATTGAGTTTATTACAAACAATGCGAATGAACGCTTCAATTGCGTGTTTCAATTGTAGGACGAACTGGGCGTCTGCTACATATCCACGCCGCTAAGTTTTTACCGTTGTATTTCCGCAAAAAAATATTCCGTAAAAACTGCTTTTATGCGCCGTGCTTTATATGGTGGGAAGGCCAAATGGCTAAATTCTTCGTGGGACGTCTTGTCCAAATGCAGGGCGCAACGGCGGCTAACGCTCGATCGGTATGAATCTTAAATCTCGAAGGTCGTGCTGTTGCTGACTGCATACAACAAAAGCGAATGCGAAGCCAGAATACACGTCATGGAGGTCATGGATATATGTTTGTCAACGATCCGCTCTCGTAAGGTCCATGTAAACGTAGCCTTTTAGTGGTGTTAAAAGCATGAACTATAATAGGCTACCTTGATGTCACTTTGGCTCTTGCAATCGCGTCTGAAATCTTAGTGCGCAAGAACATTGTCTTCGAGATTCGCTCGCTCATGCATAATACGCGTAACAAGACGGGTGAATCCAGTTGTCAAGCTCCGCAATTCGCACCTATACACTCTAAAAACTAGGAAGGGTATCGCAGGAGTGAAGCTGCCGGTTCACTCTTCAAAGCGTCGTTTTACTCTCGCAAAATGTCGAGGAGAGTGAAATGCATTGTTCACTCTGTCAGCAAGGAGAGAGTGAAATGTGCTTTTCACTCTCCCCTTCAGAGAGAGAGAGTGAAAAGACTCTTGCGACAATAGAAAAGAGAGACTCTTGCGGCAATAGAAAACAAAACGTAGCGTAATCTTCTGCTTCAACTGTAGGTGGCTGGCCCCGAACATGGCAATGTATCATTCATGCACGCTGAGCAAAGAACACATCGTTTTGCTTCTAAGAGAACAGGCCGCCGCAGTTCAAAGGAACGCGTAGCGAGCGCTCTACTTTTTCACTCGGAGTGGCTCCACCGCGCGCGCGCGCGCTCAAGATCGCGGAACAACACAGCACCGGAGAAAAGTGAACCGTCCAGCGAGCAAAGGCCAGCCGAGGGAGATCGTGTTTCAGCCATCTCGCGTCACCACGAAAACACGACAGTCGTCCGTCATGCCTTGGATATAACAACAAATCCTCCACGGTAAGTGAATTCTAACTTAGGTGCACATTCTCCGTATATGTCATGCTATCGCCAGGAAGTCGTCGCTGCGCTTAGCCGACGCGATTGACAAAGGACTAGGAGTACGCGCTGTCTCTCGATGTCAATCGAAAAAGCCAGTCGTCGCGATAACTGCATGTGATTTTATCACTTTGCCGTTGTCCGTAAGAGCTTTAAAAATCGCAAACGCTGCCAGAACTATGGTATGTTCAATAAGACGCCAGGCGAGAGGACGCTTAAAATGGTTAGTTCACCAGCCCGTGATTCCGAGCCGATGCGGAGCGTGATTAGCGTGCGTTTTGTGTGTTTGAATTTATTCAGTTTGGCAGTCTACTGTGTACGGAACGCTGTTGAACTGAGGAATCACATAACAGAAGGCGTCATTTTGCTGGCAGCATGCTTTTTTTTTTTATGAATAAACCGCGCGCTTGACGGTGTCTCGCGCAGGGGGAATCTGCGACCACTGAAGTTACGTGCAGCACCAGTGCTAGTTAGAAACTTTGCCGCAGGCATTCAGCTGCATGCTGCAAGAGGTCAGTTGGGCGCGTTATCTTGAACTTACTGAAAACGCATGAGGAATCCATGTTTTATGCTGAAAAAAGTATAAACCCCATATAAGCGATCTTGCGCGCGGCAGCTACAAGCGACGCGACGGAGATGGCTGTCGCGTTCGCTCGTCGCCTACAAGTCGTACTCCGTGCGAGCGACGATTTTGAGCGACGCCTCCCCGGATGCTGGCATGAGGGCTGCAGTCACGCGTGACGCGTGCTTTAGTAATTTACGTTGATGGATTTTACTATAAAAAGTAGCATAAAATATTTCCGGAGGTCTTGCAGTACGTCCTTATCCTTGCACGTATAAAAATTGAATCATTTGATCGTTCCGCGCGACAATCGGTAGTATTTGAGCGATGTATGTACATCCAGTTCCGGCTTCGTGCTATTGGCTAGTCGCTCATAGCACTTCTGGGCGACGAGCGACGATTTCTAGATTTCCAGAACCGAGCCATCTGTTCAAGCGACGGCCTGTTTTGTCGCTCGAAGCCGTCGCTCGTCGCCGTCGCGCACTAAATCGCTCTCACAGTGTTTATCCCTAAGACTGAACTGTTTTTGCTCATGTTGAAATGGTGTGATTATAGGTCTGGTTTTGTCTCCTGTTGCGGTTTTCGTGCACGGTGCGAAACTGAAAGGATGCTTATGTCTACGAACTCGGTGAATTGTCGAGCAGCTAGTTACGCATCGGCATCGAATATAACGGCTGCTGTGTGGAATTACAATTGCAGGGGCGCTTTGCATACGCTTATTGTTTTGGACATGCCTGTGCATTTGCTAATATGAGTTGGCGTGTCAGAGTTATGTCATATGAACAGCTAAATCAGCCTTCCTCTGGGGGTTACAAGCGTAATGTGTGCATTTTGCTATAGCATGGCAGATCAAGATGTGTTTATCGCTTGAATATTTTTAGTAGAGAAATAAACTATCAAAATAAAATGTTGCAATAATTCCGTGTTACCAGTCTGTCGTACACAGAACAATAGGTTGGTGTAATAAACTAATAACTGCGGTTTAACTGCAACTTTTACATGCCTACAAGAATCTAAAATGCTAGATTTCAAACTGCAGCAGTAGTCGGGTCTGTCAAAAATGAAGTCCACTGCGCACCTCATGCATGAAAATAAGTTCATGCCTTTTAGTAAGCTTAGATGCAGGCCGCAGTGAACTTGTTAGTATTGAAATGTGGGTAAGCTTGCCATAACAAGCCTTGTTGCCCTTTTTTATAGGCACATCCATATATCCATTGAGCTGAAGGACAATATTTTCATCCCTACTGAGCATCATGTTTGCAGCTATAATCCTGAAATTATGGCTTCAGCAGTGGCACAACCAGGGATGGTGCGGGGGGGGGGGGGGGCCACACTGGGCACGTGCTTAGGATGTGTCACAAGTGGTGTTGGCGATACACCAGACTCATGACAGACCTATGACGTCTGAAAATGACCAATATTATATTCATTAGCAGGAGTATTCTAACATTCATGAAAAACAAGGATGAACTGTGGTTTATTTGTTTTTTTTGCTTAAATCTAAAAATTGAAGTTAGTTTAGCAGTTGACTGTTGCAGTCATTTGGATGTTTTGCATGCATTTCACTAGGAAGACTAAGAGCTAAGACTTTTTTATTGCCATGGCGTTGACTGTCTTGATGTTGTTTTGCACCATGCCCTTGTGTTGACTTTTGCATACGATATTTTTCAGGCACCCGCTTTATATAACGCAAGAAGGCAGCTGCAAGGACACGAGGATGTGAAAGAGCCAGTGCAGCGCGACTTCACGTAGTGCAGAGGAGCCAATGCCAAAAAATCAAAATACATTGGCATGTTATTTGGACAAGAAAACTAGTATGTGGGTATATTGGGTGTACCATTTGACCAAATGTCAACAAAATCAAGATACAGTATGTTACACGAAGATGAAAATTCTCACGTGCTCCAGGCAGTCATCTTAACATGGTATATTTATGTAATGTCTCTGATTGGAAAGTCAAATCAAGTATGCTCTCTGGAGACAAACACATAGCAGCAAGTGTCATTGAAAAGTTAAAAATGTGTTTTAAGAAAGCTGATTAGTTCTGAGAAGTGACTGCTTTTTGTCTTGCCTCTCAACAGATATATCCATGCGATAAAAAAATAGTGGTACAATGAAATTGCATATTTGCTTAGCGACATGATACATACTTGCAATGAGCACGGTGCCTGTGTTTACTATAAAAAGCAACAGCCCATGCTTGGTTAGGTTAGGCCCACTACAACATGCAGGCATGGGTGATTGGCGCTTTTTTTATTTCTGTGTCGTGAGGTTTATTCACGTGCGTATAGGTGCAATGGCACGCAGTATGGCTAGTACAAAAAAGGGGGGGGGCAGATATATGTAGCTCACTGTACACAACACAGGGCAAAGGAAATCCGTGTTCAGCAACTATGTTAAATGCCATGTACGTAAATTTTACAACGCTACTCGTTCGAAGCGCACACAGGTGCATATTTAAGAAAAGTTTCCAGGGTAGATAATTTAGTTCGTAATTTACACTAATTTTGCTCTAACCACGAGACATAATAATTTGAATATTCTGCACGGAAAAACCTAGAGCGAATTAAATTGTGTGTCAGCTTCGTGTGTATACATATAGTCTTTCCTATGCATTAGGTATTTTGCGTAATGCATTAACAGTTGAGAGCCTATCTTATGATGTGTACTCTGTTTACATTACAGTTGTTTATTAGTTTACTCGTTTGTTTTGCGACTGCTGAAATGCCGGCATATATATATTTTCAGCATTTGACATAACCCTGTATGTTTTGCAGGGACAACCCAGGACGTGCATTTCTCAGCACCCAGTCAACTGCCAAAAGTGACTCAAACACAGGCCACCAGTAAGTGGACATCAGTTGCAATTTCACATTATGCAGTTGGCGGCTGCCTTGTACGGAGGCTTTTTTTTTAATGAGATGGTGATGTCGTTCTAATGTACATTTTGACCACAAAGGTGCGATCATGTCTCACAGAGGCATATATGGTTGCTATTCTCTGCGAGGGACGTGTTCTCGTGTTCGTGAAGCATTTGTGTTTGGCAGTATTGTCGCCCAATGAGTCGGATATAAACACTAACGCGCCACTGCCGGCAAGTAGTTGCGAGAAACACGTTATGACACTGTAAAGTTATTTCATTAATTCGAAGGAAAGTTTTGCAGCAGGAAAAAAAGGTTGCTATTCCAGGTAAACATGTCTTTTTCTCACAAGTTATTTAGCCAAACTGTGGATGCATGAAATTCGTGACTTATGAATAGATTTTAATTTATTCTTTAGTAATGCTTCTAAAAGAGACTAGAAATAGCATGTGACTACCTCTGCAATCAGCAGACCATACATTTACAGTCATAAGTGGCAGTTCCATGCAGTCTCGCACTTTATATTACCTTTCCTTTCAGCAACATTGGAACTGGTGGCTGCGTTTTCAGAAGTGCACTTGACACTGTATATGTATGTGTGAATTCGGTTTTCTTCGTATGTGTCGGCTCACTGACAAACAGTGCAAAAATCTGTTGTACCATGAGCCTGACTACGCCTTCTGCTGCTAGAAATGCGGCACTTCGTATTTTATAGTACTGCATGACATTTAAATCAAAGCTACCACATAAAATGATCAAGAAAACTAACCGCTGTTATAGCTGTTTTCCTCAAAGAACGCTTGTCATTTATGGGCTGTGTTAATCTGAGCTCTCCACCGATGTTTCCGTAGTATTATCCCTTAGTGAGTGAGAGATTGGGGGCAATTAATCGTGTTACTGTTTAAGTGGTGTCCTAATTATGTGCATTTGTTCCAACAAAGTTGTCTAGATTACTTTATTGTGTAGTGTAAAGCTTATGAAACCATCAGCAACTACTGAGTTGCTAACACGCATATGGATTTGTCACTATACAGGTGAAACTCTGCTGTACCACTGCAGTGCTGCGGAAATTGCCTTCACCAGCGGCTTTGCAACAGCTGTTTCGCAGCATGCCGGTATGTGTTAATTTATAATTATGTTGGGATGGGCTAGTATTATGGACCACTGCTACTCTGTATTGTGACAGATCCATATGATAAGGGATGTAATAGGCACAGCGAAAACCTTTGAATTTTTTACTATGGTACATAAACAGGCTCTCCTTTTCGTCACTGGAGCAGGAGAGAAGGGCATGCAGGCACTCCTGAACGTACATATATTTCAAAACATGAGACACACACACACACAATTAAACTAAAGGCAGGGACGTTCCATCTTTCATCTTGAATTGAATTGTGCAGCGCAAAAATACAACACAGACCACAGAGAAGCACACATGTTAACAGGTTTGATACACACGTTAGTTCAACAGATTTGATACTTCAAGTGTGCTATTTTACACAAGCGGGAAGGGAAAGGGGAGACAATCTGAAAAAAAAGGAGTGGAAAAAAAGGAATCGTGCCAAAAAGCATGAGAAGCATCGCGCAGCCAGGATCACCAGCAGGACAACCTTACGTATAGTTTGTTTCAATCAACTCGGATCACATGCAGCCATTACTGCAATCAAGTTGTTTCCTTATGTCATATGAGGGAATGATGTGGGCCCAAAAAACTGTTTAGAGCTGAAGGATTATGTTCCATTCTAGCCTCATTGCCTGCTTTTTTATCATATTGTTATCAGCTGCTTATGTTAGGGACAAAAAGTAAGAGTACGAACTGTTTCCCGATTCGCCATTCCACACAACATGTCTTTGTGACTATATGTACATGCAGATGATCCATAGTTGAAAAATATTCAGTACAGTAGAATCTCATTACAAGATGCACTTGGTTGTAAGAGACATCTGAAAATGGTTTGGTTGGTTTTCCTATGTTTGCCACGTTAACAATACTGTATACAAGAGACACCTTTGTTACTAAGGATGACTTTTTAAGTATTCACTACTTCGAAGGCACACAACCCAGACACATTCACTTTGTGCACCTTGTGTGCTCCGAAGGGCGTAAAGATCACGCAATCCTTACACAAGTCAATCGCGCATGTCTCTTTTAGCATGAACCAGAAAAGGAGGGCAACGAGGACAGTGCAGGGCAGAAAGTGTCGGCAGTTGAAGCTGACGAGCGTCTAAGAGCACCTCAAAGGTACTGCGAGCAACAAGGCTTGCAAAGTGAAGTGTTCAAATTCCAGAAGTTGGGAAGGAAGCTAACACAATCTACAGTCACTGAAAAGCTGTGAATGTCTTCTTTAAAGGGCCTCTAAACCACCGAGGTTGAAATTTAGTTGCGGTGTTGCAGTTCTACACAATAAGGCAATGAACAGGTAGCCACGAGAATTTTTCGAAACGGTGCAGTAATAGTGGAGCTACGTGTGTTTGATTATCGAAAAGTAGTCCCCACTCATTTTACTCTTTCATCTGGTACACGCCATATGGACAGTGTCGTCTTTTCCTTGCCTAGTACACCTCCAAATGTTACGGGACAGGCCAACACCAACGAGCTCTGTTGCTGCTGCGCTGGCCCGTCGTCCTGCGAGGAGTGGCGCTAATACAACGGAACTGTATGGTGACTCGTGTTGAAGAGCCTCATAGGGAGACCCTTCTGTTGGCGTTTCTGTTCTTTGCCCCCATTGGCTGCCCACAATGGCATCGCGCGCAACGCGACGAGGAAGAAGGAGTGTGTGTATTTGCTTGCAGGCCTTGCCGGCAGTCTTACACTTTCGTTCGACCAATCGACAGCACCGGAAACTGGTGACATCATCAGAGACAGCCTGGTGACGTCAGGACAAACTGGGGGGTGCAGGATAGGTCCAGAGAGGCGCACGGGGTCATTTTCTTCATATTGTGGTGCTCCGGCAGTGCTACGCACTCTGGCATTTGGCTTCGTCGATCGTGACGGCATTCTGATTTCGATACGCGTGTTTACTTGAAATGTTCAAAAAATGTCGAGAAGTGGTTTAGGGGCCCTTTAAGCCACCCTGAGCATTTATTCCTTCAGATATATCAAAACATACTTTAGTGATGATGCATAATAAAGTGCTCTAGTCTGGCTCCTCAGTGTCTTAAAATTTTTGGTTTCGAGAGACATGTTTCCCGTGCCTCTTGAATATCTTCTGATGAGGCTTTACTGTAATATACACAAACAATTGTGTAACTCCTCCTGCAAGTATTATTCATTAAGCCCGGTCACTTATGTGCAAAGCTTGTGGTTAAGTCTTGATGTCCGTACTTTTTAGAGCTATGTTTATTAATTCATGCTGTTCTTATTGGTTCTTCGATGCAGGAGACAATGCCTACGAAATTATTGGCCCTGATCATGAGAGCCCTCAAGGGGCAAACAACATCTCTGTTGCAGAAGTGAGCCCGATACCACTTGGAAGTTACCATGACAGAGGACACTGCAGCAATAGATACAGAGACTGCCATGTCTACTGCAGCTGCAACAGTGTACGAGGCAAGCAGCAGCGCGTCAGCATCAGCAGCAGTGTCAGAAGGAACCACACCAGGCCTGGTAGACAACATGTGTGCTATCACTGACTTTTTTTGTAGTGGATGCAACTCATTTGCTCAACATACAAAAGCTTTTCACCACGACTGTGAGCCAGTGTTATTGTGCAGCAAGTGCAAGACTAAGTTAGGTGTTATAACACAGTACAAGCATCACTTTAATATATGCAAATGCAAACATATTACAGTTGTTGCCTCCCCAGCCAGCCCACACAGTGACAACAATGTGGAACACATGGTGGGACACACCTCTCTCCCATTACAAGATAGTAGAGACTGTCAGTGTTGTTGCTAGATTGACTGGTCTTTGTAGGCAACTAGAAGGACAACACAGGTGTCATAAGATTGTTGTTGATGTTGTTGTTGAAGAGGTAAAAAAGAAGTTTGATGCAGCTGAAGTGCCAACTGATATTGAGCAAATCAAAGCAACCACCTGAGAAAGCAACACTATCGAAATTTGGGTATCTATGTGCCGCCAACTCTGGTAAGAATGGCATAGGACAGAAGTGTGATTAAAATCACACAGACACTGCTGTTGCATCACTGGCTACAGTGAGCAGCGACTTGTAGGGCAAGAGAGTCAACTGAAACTAACATTATGATATAGTGTCATGCTCCCATGTGACCACTTTTCAAGTTATTTTGCAAGATACAGCTCAACCTCCAGAAACGAGACTGCAACTTGTCTGTAAAAAAGCTTTCGCAAAAAATTATTCATAACACTATTAACATAGCAGTATCTTTTTTTTTGTGTCGGTTCGAGGTTCCCGGCTGTCCATTAATGCAAAAATTGAGGAAAAAAAGAACATGTGTCGTACTTACACCTTTTTAACAAGTACGAGGGGGACAGAACTTTTCTAGTCATGCATCTTCATCATACTATCAAGTTTTTAAATGCCTTTTATAGTTATTATTACCAGTTATATCTGAGTGCATTGTATGCATGTAGCAGGTGTAAAATCAGGTCAGTTGGATCAGATGCCTTATCTGCAAGCGAGCCCTATATTCAAGAAATTTGAATTAAAATAGTTACGTTAGAGATGCAGTCTTTCAGCACTTTATTGCCGGTGGTTTAAGCATTGCTCAATACTTTTGTGGGTGGCAATTTCAACCGGCACAGCACTGCGCTTTGCCACAGTCACATTTGTCTTCAAAGCGGTGTTTACCATTTGTGTTGATCTGTTTGTGTATGCATAGAGCAAGTTTTTAATTTATATTTTTCTGCATTCTTGTGCTTGCACTAAGCTTGTATAAGGCAGTTACAAAATGTGCGTCACTATAACGAACTGTTCTCTTGAGCTTACACTTGCAAATAATCGTGTTCAGATGGCCGCACTTCTATGCGGGTGCACCGCTAGCTTTGTGTATGTTCTCATGTTTGTATAAAGCTTATATAAGCTAGTTAGAAAATGTATGTCACTAAGCATTGTGATATTCTTTAAAGAACTGCTTGGTTGGTTTTATACTTTTGAATTAGTATTGAGGCGGTGGTATTCCCATGTATGCCCACTGCTAGCTTTCTGTGTCCTCATGTGTTTGTATTAAGTTTCTACAAGGGAGTTACAGCATGTACGTCACTAAGCGCTGTGATATTTTTTAAAGAACTGCTTTGTTGGTTTTACACCTGTGAGTAATAATACTCGGGTGGCACTAGTCATGTGTAGGTACACAGGGACCATTTGTATACATTATGCTAATGTAAAGCAGTTACAAAGTGTATGTCACTAATTACTGGGATATTTGTTGAATTGCTGTGATGGTTTTACACATGTGAATAATAGTGGTCAGGACACAGTACTTGCGGTGTATAGTTGAATTTATACACTGCCAGGACATGGGCTGTATACGTACCAAAAGAAATGTATGTCATTATATTGTTGTGATTATTACTGTTTGGATTTTATTAAACTGTAATAAAATTGTTTCTTGTATCTATTGCGGTATGGCAATTTGTCATGCAACCAAACTGAGGACCTGAACTTGTGCATACAAATAAACAGCTAATTTAAGAGTATACTGCTCATATTCTGCTAAACCAGTTTAACAAATCTTGTACTACAATGCTGGAAAAATGACAGAGCTGACTCGGATGTACAGAAAAAGTTCTGCACTGGCTGAAGGACTGCCCCACACTGGAGTTCGCAATGTTGCGTTTATTGGAGTAGAACAGAAAGTGCACTTCTATTAAAAATGCGACAGTCGGTGCAGAAACATAAGGCAGACGAGCGGATGTGGCACATTTTTTTCAGGGCCCTCCATGCCTACTACTGCATTTCTAGTCTTCCTGTGCTCTGCGTATAAGCCCCTGTTCAGCCAAGGTTTTTACTCCATACAGTTGTTCTACTGGGTTCGTAGCAATATTGAAGAAAAAAATTCAATGGTTTTCAAGGACTTTCGAGGCCCCGACACAGTAACTTCAAGGACCTCGTGCAATGTGTGTAGTAGTTTGGACAGGCAATAACTTGTTCAACAACATCGTTAACTTTAATGCAAACAAAAGAATACAAAACAAATAGCATTTCACTGATTTCAAACATTTGAAAGACTGCTAATTTGCCTTTCACCGCCCATCACTAAACGAACACAAGGAAGCATTTCAAGAAAGCGCTCAAAAGTTTTTCTGCAATAGCACAATTAACTACTTGGACCTGCAACATTTGCAGTTTTTCAATACTGTTTGGTTTGACAGTGTATGTGATGTCATCTGTTGCCTCAGCTTTTTTCACCATCAAATAAGCAATAGTCATTTCTAATTTCTTTTTATTGTGTCTGTCGCTCTCAATTTACTCTTCACGGCTTCTCTTTGAATGCCTCAACTGTTGAGCTTCCTGCTTCTGCTCCTCCAAGCACATTTGTCACCGGTTCCATGTGCATAAAACTGGTATCTGCACCTCCTTTGTAATTTCAACTTTAAGGATGTCGCTTTCCTTCTATTACCTCCAGAGACAATTTTCTGTGACATGCGAAAGAGTGTCACAGAAGGGAAAAAAAGCGCTTGGCAATGTCTGCTAAGTCTAGCCAAGTGTACAAGTTTAAGGACTTTCCAGTACTTCTAAAAATTCAAGGGTTTTCAATGCCTTGAAAATGGCATTTTAGAAATAAAGGATTTTCAAGGCTCGCTACAAACCCTGGATTCTAGCACCTAAATAATTTTACAAGCTTATTTTGGCATGGAGTTAGGAAATTCATGCTTTCTAGCTAACGCTGCACAATCTCTGTACAGTGAAGCCACGAGAGCGCAACTATTTTGGAGTAAAGAAAAATACTGAAAGCTTTTAATACCACTCTTCTTTTTTTCTATGGAGCTTCGTATTGCCTAGTTAAGTTTACGAATGTGCCTGGTTTTGGCGGACGTTTCTTCGACATTTTCTGGAAGAAGCAGATGTCTAGCCCCCGTATTCAGAAATGTATCTTAATACAAAGCTCATGCTTGACTTGATATAAACGACGCCTGGTGCGAACGTCCCCCAAGACGCTCACTGCCTTTCTTTTGGTGCGTTCACGACTTGCGTCGTTTAGATCAAGTCAAGCATGGGCTTCAAGTTATGATGCATTTCTGCATATGGGGGTAAGCGTGCACAATTCCGGGCAACGCACTGTGCCACTGACACTGAGAGAAAATGGGGAAAACAGAGTTAACCACTTATGCTCCTTAGCTTTCGCGTACCTGTGGTGTGCGTGTATCGTGGAAGAAGAAACAGCGCAAACACAAGGACGAAAAAAGCATCAACCACACTAGCGCTTCGTGGTGTGGAATGTTTTTGCGTCGTCCTTGTGTTGCGCTGTTTCTTCTAAAATGCTCAACCAACTAGCCGGCAAGTCCATCCTGCGCATATATAAATTGAACACACGCATGAGTGTAGATGGTCTTCGAAGCTTTTAGAACGAGCACTGCCACAGGATACGAGCAGTGCACGCGTAACAAGTGGACACATTAGTCATTTAAACATGCGTGCCAATGCATTTGACGCGGCTATCGGCATAAGCAGTCTCCAAATGCTGGAATGCATGCGCTTCAAAACGCTAACGATCCGCTGCTAATGCAGGACAACAGATCACAGCGGACTGAACCAAACTCTAAACTAATGCACTTGAAAAGAACGCCTACACGGCAGCGTGAGGCACGTCGAAATGCCTGGTACTGGCGTCGCAGTTGCTCACCAGTATACGCGCGAATTAAATTCACATACGTGGATGGTTGGCGCAATACTTTGTATCCGCGTATTTTAGAGAACATATAATGCATGGACTGGAAAAGCACTCGATCATGAGCTGAACGGCACATTTGTTATTTTCCTGTGGTGACGACAAGCCGTGAATAGTTCTCACGTTGTCGTCTACGTTGTCTTCCTTCGTTAGTCGTAGCAAGGAATGGAAATGATGCAAACGCACACGTATTCCAGCACACAACAGCACAGCACACGGCAGAGAAACCCCACCCACCACAGCCGATTCATCAAATACGTTTGGTATATATATAACCTCTAAAAGAATACGACTGGGCGTGGTGGCGCTGTGGTGTAATGGTTATGATGTGTGTTTTGAATTGTACAAATGCGAGTGTACGCGGGTTCGAATTCACATGATGTATAGAGCATTGTGATTCTTGATAAGTATGTGATTCCCTTGACAATTGTATTCTAATTAGATTGTGTGACTCCTGATTGTGAAATTTGCGAAGATATTTGCAGATTAAGTGTTAATTCGCTTTTTTTTCTCCTCAGTGGTGTTCGTGACGCATACGCATAGGCCGCTTCAGAGCAGTCACGCCTCACAGTAGGCAGCAAATAGCCAGGAAAAAATTACTTTAAAATCCTGCATAACTTTGCTCACGCCTATTCTGAAGGCCGCTTGGAATCGGGCCAGTGTCTCTGAGGAGCCGCCTAGGGAACAGTATATCAGCGGCCCTAATTTGATCTGATTTCCTGCCTGCATGCGTGACCAGGACTTGGCTAAGAGGGTATTGGGAAGAGTACTAGCACTCTGTTCTGAAGGAGTACAAGCACTCTGTTTGGGGGAGTAGAAGTACTCGGTCTGGCGGTGTACTATTAACCCTGCGGGGAGAGTATTAGCACTCTACGGAAGAGTACTAGCACTCCCTGTGGGAAGAGTATTATCACTCTGCGGAAGCGTACTAGCAATCCCTTGCGGTGGAGTAACAAAACTCTGTTAGGAGGAGTTGACCTACTCTCTCTCAAAGAGGGTCGATCTACTCTCGAAAAGAGAGTGAAATATGGGACAAGCAGCTACTCCCTCAAAGAGAGTGCCCGGCACTCCCTTAGTTTTTAGAGTGTAGTATAGTGAACACCATACCTATAGACCGTTTTTTCGTAGGCGCCGCCATATTGTGAACGCAGTGACGCCGCCTATGAGCAGCGCCATACTGGCTTGGATGAAAGCGGTCTTTTGCATGCAGGTATACGCTCGGGGGTAGGTTTTGGCGTTTGTTTTCGCGGTCGTGCGGTCTGTTTAGTATGACGTGCGTCTTGTACGTGGTAAACGGTTCTGTGAGACGTGCTGAAGTGGTTTAAGGCGTCATGGCCGGAATTTCTGCTGGCGTTGAGGTGGACGGAACACGCAGTGCGATGTGTGCGCGCATATTTGAGCCTACAATCAGCCTCGGAGATCAATTGTGTATTTCTGAATGTTTCAATCACTAATGTGACCTTATTGCAGTATTATCCTCTATTTCCAAGCTGCGGTTTAGGAGCCATGAAACATACGCGACGATCGTAACAGCGTGGGTACCGTTCTGCTACGATAGAAGCTGTGATGTTATACTTTGACAAGCGTTCAAACTGTTCGCTGCAGGTTACATTGCGTGACTACTTGGTTCGATGGGTGAGGTTTCCGCCCCTGAATAAAATAGTTTTGGCAAGTAATAGCAGCATACCTTACAGTCTGAATTAAGCTTGTCCAGCAAAGGGATTGTTTACGAACTGCGCGAGCGTCCTAAGCAGTGGTAGGTGCTGGATTACAGTTATCTTTGTTCTATATACCGCATGGTCCAAGCATACGGCATCAGCGGTTATATATTTATAGACGTTGTGCGGCGTTAGCCGTTTTCTCTTGCTTTTTCGAGAAAGAGGATGACAACCGAATTTTTTTTCGGTTTTGTACGTTCCGTTCTATACGAAGCATTCACACGTATTACAGAAATATTGTCCTCAAAAATAAGCATCGCATTCTTTTTATGCGATCCCTCTCATATATTATGGCTGTATACAGACCAAAAAGGCGATGCGAAGCGCACAGCTTACATATGTATCGTGCTGGTTCACCAACCGCAGTGATCGCTGTGTTGAGCAGCGCCATCGGCCTCATGCAGGAAGGCTAGCGTAGACATATGGTAATTTCAATCCTACTACACTTGAAATGCGCGAGAACAATGCCGGTGCATCGCAAATATTTGATAGCGTCTGCCGCTTAGATGTTTCGTGGTTACCTTAGGTTAGCCGTGCACGAGCATGCGCTCTTATAATTTATGTTTTACTCCCTCCGCTAAGCGATCAGATAGTGAGCAGATTTACCATTTCATGCTGCTAATACAGAGACACCGGTTTTCTTTGTTGAATTAAAACCGATATAAGCAAAATAGTTCACAACACATACACACACCGCGACTGATAATGTGCGTACACCGCGGCTGATAAAGCGCGTCACATTCTTGCGCCCCCAAAAGATATTTCCGCCTACTGTAGTTACCGATGCACCGAAAGGCTTCCCTGACAATCTTATATGAACGGACATGGCGTATATTTCACAAAGTACCATCTAAAACATCTCGAAATCGTTCCGCAGCACGCGACAGCAATACTTTCAAGCAGCGCCGCGCCGGATCGCCCAAGCCAGAGAGGAGGAAAGGCTCTCCGCGCGCCCTACCCTCCTCGCCCGATGAATAGGTCTATAGGCTTCCCATGAGCTTCCCGCCAACGTTATTGTTCCCGCCGTTCCCGCGCTCGCAGTTCGACGCCGCAACGACTTTTCCTGGACACTGTTTCGGCGTCGTCCTGTTGCACAGTAAGTATTTTTGCTAGTATTCCTTTTTGGAGAAGTTTTTCTTCGCGTCAAGTGACGGTGTGTAGTGATAAGTGCGTCGGTAGGTGCCCCTTATGTTCAATTTAGTGCTCTCCGCCGGGCACGTATGCGTGTGGCTGACGCAGAGGAACTATGGAGCTTGAAAAGAAGCGGATCCGCATTGCTCAGCGAGCTGGTCGGCAGTGTAAACAACTTGTGGACCTCTTAGGCCAACGTGTGTTCTTGCCCAACAATGGAACTTCGGCTGGAGTGTTGCCTTTGGATAACTGTCCTAACGGAGATTGTAGCGCTCCTGATGGGTCTATCTCCAATGAGAACTGGTCAGAGCTGTTTTGTCGACCGCACTCAGATGCCAGTGTCGCGACGCAGTCCGTTGGCGTGACCGATACGAAATTACACCCAGATTCATCTGCTGCGGGTGGCGTTTGCGGCAATTTGCTCTATTTGCAAGACCATGGGCCACCACCAGACGACACTTTAAGCAACGAGTCAGCTACCGGCGACAGTAAAAACCTTGGTAGTTAGTTACAGGCATGGGCCGCGAGCCACAGGATAAGAAGGGATGCACTGAGTCACCTTTTAAAAATTTTGACGCAGCATCCATGTCATTCGGCTCTTCCGAGCGACGCCCGCACTCTTTTGAAAACGCCGCGAGGGTCGTGCTTCGAATGACCTATTACTGTTCTTTCTCCCGGTCATTATTGTCATTTCGGGCTTCCCAGAGGATTGCTGCATGCATTAAGTGGTTGTGATCAGTTGCCAGAAACACTGTTGTTGTCGTTTAATATTGACGGACTACCATTATCAAAAAGTTCCAGCGTTCAACTTTGGCCGATACAGTGCCTTATTGTCAAGTGCAACAAACAAACTCCAATTCTCCTTGGTGCGTTTGTTGAGCTAAGCGAGCCAGAGTCTGCAAATGACTTTCTACTACCATTTGTAACCGAGTTAAAAGGCTTGCTTGAAGATGGCCTAATCGTTAGTGGTTGCAGTATTACTGTGTCAGTGAAGGCATTTATATGTGATGCTCGGGCGCGCTCATTCATCCTTTCGACTAAAGGCCATTCTGGCTATAGTAGCTGTCCGAAGTGCGCATGCAAAAGTTCTTACAGAGGAGGCAGGGTAGTCCTTTTGGAGACAGGTTGTGAAATGCGCACTCATAGCAGCTTTCGTAGACAACAAGATGTGGATCACCACAAGGGTATCTCTGTTCTTGTTGATTTGCCACTTGACACAGTGAGAGACATTCCACTGGACTATATGCATTTAGTGCTGCTTGGTGTAGTAAAAGAACCTTTGCTGCTTTGGCTGATTGGGCCACTGCCCATTCGTCTTGACCCACTTGAGCGCAAGCTCATGAATGAGGCCAGTGAAAATTTGAAGCTTCACATTCCTATAGAATTTTCCAGGAAGACACGTCCTGTTACTAAAGTTGAACGGTGGAAAGCTGCAGAACTCCGCCTCTTTTTGTTTTACACCGGCCCTCTTAAACTGAAATCTGTGCTAAGCCCCAAGTTGGTATGATAACTTCACAGTTCTGCATTCTTCACCCTCCATTCTCGTCAACAATGAATTGTGTTCTCAACATGCTGACTATGCTGGAGCTCTACTGAGGCACTTTGTTCACTCCTTCACTACAATCTATGGAGAAGAACGCGTTTCATACAATGTCCATTGCCTCATACACCTTGCTGAAGATGTTAAGTTTCATGGTCTTGTTGACACGTTCAGTGCTTTCCCCTTTGAAAATAACATGCGTCATATCAAAAAAGAGCTTGGAAAGCACGAGAAGCCAATATGACAATTATGAAATAGAATGTTTGAAAGGTTACAGCTGCCACGTGTGTTTCTTGAAGACGCAACAGATTTTGAACTCATTCGTCCGCAGGACACTGGACCTTTGCCACCCGACTGCACTGGTCCTGAATTTGGTGCTAGATGTGGCACTTTCCTGCTTAGTGGATCTACTGGCAACAATTTTGCAATGCTTGACGGCCACATTATTCTTGTGCAGAAGTTTTGCTATCTGAAAGCATCAAACAAAGTTTGCATGGTTGGACAAGAATTTAATCACAGAGAAGACTTTTACACATCACCCTTTGAGTTCTCACGAATAGGAATTATTTTGGTCTACAATCTGTGAAGGAATAAGGTGTGGCCTCTAAGGAATCCGAAGAAAATGCAGTTGCTGCGTCACGCCAGCCAGTACATAGTTCTTCCAGAGATCCACACCAACTGAATTGCGTAATTCATGTGCTTGTTTTCATTCTACCAGTGGGTCTGCGTAACACTTGCCTTTCAGTTTTGTAATCAACGCTTGATTTTATTTGATGTTTCTGTTTTCTTTGAAGAAAAAGTGGTCTATGTTCATGCAAAGTTCTGTTTCCAGATGGCTTATGCAATTATCGATTTTATTGGTCGAAAAGAGGTAGATGTTGTGCCATCCTCATGGATCTCGGACGACATATGCATGTGGCCTAAAGTACCATTGGACCGACTGACATCTATGATAAGAAAAAAACATCCATGTTCCTACTTGTCACCATAGCAAGGATACGAGGTCCAGGTGAAGGGGCTGTTTGGTAAGTGCCACTGTTGCTGCTCATCAACACTTATATATAATTGTTAACGGTTTTGTTTTGTGCGCATGGACAATGTAAGTGCATATGAGTCCTTCCACATGGCCACGTCCTGTATGAAAATACTATTGTAATTGGTGAGTGTCAGCCTGGTCTTCCAAAATTTCCTGGGGTCATACTACTTCCACCACATGCAATGATATTTCCCACTATGCATGCACAGTAGTTTTTGTTATGGGTGGGCGAATATTCCAAGTTTTGAATACAGCTGTTAACAGTTAATGGGTAAAATTTCATTCTATTAAACAAGGAATTATTTCTACTCTATTTCAGTAGTTCCCACAGTGGAGCAAAGGCTACGGGACCTGCGAGCGCAGATTTCTGCGCATCGAGATGTAGTGACATAGTTGGGAACCCACTGCATGACTAAGTGCCCTCGACAGGTGGTCTTGTGGGCAGGTGTTTATTTGGAAGCTTCTCTGCAGGTCTTAGCTGTGGTCGATTTTGCTTCGTTTCTTAATAAAATATTTATTCAGGCTCAATGATACTGAAAATAGTTCTCTACTTTCTCAAATGAAAATGTGTAATGAACAAAAAAGATTAATGGAACATTTCTCAAAGAAGACGTTATTTGCATTAAAAAGTACAAACAATTTACTGCTTTGATAGTAGCTAAATTCATACGGGCAGTCGCCACAGCTACAACACCACGAAGGACTTCCTCTTGGGCAATGCTTTGTCCTTTGCAAAAATAATTTCTGCAGACTGGCTTGTGTAATATCCCTCCTAGCTGCTGTTTGATGCAAAAGGAACCAATAAGTCAGCGTTTAACATGGTTGGAACAGTCTGGAAGCAGAGCGGTAAATGTGCACATATTCTAATTAAGAAAGTGCCTGCTCTTACGAATGTCTGTGAGCCCACCTTGTAAAAGTAGATTTTACAAGATGGATCAAGAGACGGCGCCACCATTTCGTGGGACATGGTCGAGCGCTCCTTATGAACCCTCCGCTTCCGCCATTTCTGCTACCCTCCTCCGTGCCATGAAATATCTTGGAAGACTAGCATCTTTTTCGTGTCTGGTGAATATGGAATTCATTTTCTACCGCTGATATCACAACAGCTGATCCCCGCTGCTCACTTCAAGTCTTCGTAGATGCTGCCGCAACCTGTGCTGCAGCTCTTGCCACTAGCAGATGACAACGCGTGGAAGAGCACTTTTAAGATTTGTTCGTCCTGCTGATTGATCGGAGAAGCCTGTAGCTTTTTCTTTTTCCGAAACTCCTGGTCTTTTTTTCAGCAGCCATTTATTTAGCGTTATTGGAAAGCTAGTTATAACGCAGCCATTCTTTTTTGGAGAGCTTGTTTGCAACCAGGCTGTAATGTCATTGAGAGGCTATTCATGCAGTTTTTGTAATGAAGACTGGTCATCTTTTGTTTAAAGCTGACCATCTGTTCCTGATAGCAATCCTTTCTGCACTAGTCAATACATGTATGCCGCCAAACTGTACCAAAATAAATATTCCTGCTGTAAATATATGCATCTGCGTTTGACTATTGGATGCTTGGTACTTAGTATTCGTATTCGAAAAGTTCATATCCGTCTACCTCTAGTTTATGGAAATCTCATAACTCGCTGTAGCTCTATGACAATGCCAGTTTAGGTGATGATTTTCAGTACATAAGTAATTTGTTGCTATTGTTTGTTGAACTTCTAGGATCATATGATGAAGCGCGCAGGAAGTTGGACAAGTCGCAGTACACTTCAGACCTCGGGAGCGACTCTGAGCCGCCGCAAAAAAGAAGAACCCCAGCTGTTGTGTGGGAATCTTGCCAGTCGTCTGACAGCCAGCACTCTGAAGATTTGCCACCGCCACCAGCGCCAGTGAACTTTCCCCAAGGTGAGTCTACCTGTTGTCACGCCCACTTTGTTAACCAAGTCTGCTTGTGGAACTCTATGCTTTACATGTTGTGTGAATTGTGTAACTGAATGTTGTCTTTACAACTATTAAGTCTTCTGTTGCAGACCGAAAATTTCCTTGTTGCTCAGAAGGGAAGGGATATATTATCTTTGCGGTGTTGTATGAATATCTAAAAGGGATAATTTGCTACATTTCTCATGATACTGCCTTTACAGTAAAGATGTGCAGGTCATAATTTTTTTACCAATTCTTATAGGTTTCCTTAAACCAGTGCAAAGCAAAATAGCAACTATTTGCTTTTGTGTGCCATGTTAGTATATGTATTGAACAGGCTCTCCCTCACGTCGTCATTAGATATAGTAGCATATTAATTCTGATATAGGTTACCCTCTTCTTGAATTCTGCCGCAAAATAAGCTATCAACCTGGTTTTTTACCAAATAATCTTGACTTATATTTGTGAAAAAAGGTAGTAAAAGTACAAAGCCAACAGAGTTCCTCCGTCACGCCCACCGTAAAGCCAGTTTGGAGGTTATCCGGACTGGCTTTAAGAAACCTGCATATCCAATGCACTCGATGCCACTGAAAATGATGTTTCTGCATGTGTAACATTAATTACCTAAAGACCTCTCTTTGGAACTGCAGTTTTGTCTGCAGCTCATCCACATATCATAACAGCTCAAATCTTTCTATTAGTTGGTATTCAGCTGTTGCTGTGAACCTGTAGACACTGCGGCACTGTAATGCTGTTGGCAGAGCTGCTGTCAAGCTTGTATAATTTCATCGTGTCTCTTGACACCCTGTCTTTAAATAGCTGCCTTCCCTGCATTGCCTTGCTCATCTGCATCGGTTGTGTCACCTCTGCCAGTGGCCTCACCCATGCCAGCAGCCTCGCCTCTGCCAGTTACGTCATGTGTGCCAGCTGCCCCACATTTGCCAGCCATACCGCCAGTGCCAGCCATAACACCAGTGCCAGTTGCACCACCTTTGCCAGCTGCTTCGCCTGCCCCAGTCACATTACCATCACATGGTAAGCTGAACTAGGCAGTATTTTTTAGGGGCCACACTTCTGTGCAATTTAATTTATTTGTGAATCTCAACAGGACAAAAAAATTTAATGTTTGCACAGCATGTAGCTGCGTCTGCTGCGCATGTCCCCGGTATGGCAATGGCGTGCTCCATAGCGCAGTCTACTGTGGCCGCCGTGCCACAATGGGCCTTGACGCCACCACGACACTGAACCTTTGGAAGGGGCTTTGTCCTCTTGGCTTCTCCGCGGTGTAGCTTCCAGCATGCTAGCGGACATGAAAAGAGAGACAGCCAGCTACTGATGCAATAACTCCACTTATAGTTCAAGGAGTCAAATAATTTTTGCACCATGAGATTTTTAGGATGACATACTTTGAAAGTGAGGCCTTTCGATGGTTAGTTAGGAAAGTGTCTCAGCGCCCCTGTAATATATGCTTTTATTGTATACTGGTTGCTCTCAAGTATTTTATCGATAAACAAAAGGCATTAGCGTCTTTTGACTTGTCTGCCATACCATTAAGCTTGCAATGTGAGCATCCGTCTGAAGCGTAGTATTATGGCTTTAATGCTTGTTCACGCACATCATGGTTGCTCCGTTGTAATCATTAACTTCTTACTTTATTATTCAGAATTTCAATCACAGGTACTTCGGCGGTTAAACATCGTGAGGCTGACTGTACAGGAAATTTGAGAAATCTGGATGCCTGTGTGGCTCAAGGCAAGGTGACCTATGCACCCGCTGTACTAATGCAGCAGCCGTTTGAGACGGTGTATGCCCTTCTGAACTTTGAATCATCACTTAGTCCAGAGGATGCTAATGTCCTGGTGAGCTGAAATATCAGTTAGCCGCAATGCCTCTCATGTGTACGCAGTCTCACAGAAAATGTGCCACCGGTCGACTAACATCACTTCGTGCAAAATTTCTTGAATGACCCTTTTTTGGGCTTTTCAGTTATTTGGTTTCTTGTTCACATTCTTTGGTGGCATTATTTTCTCCGAGGAAAGTTATTGAGAATGTGCAAACATTCTGTCTGCCTTGTCAAAAATGGTACTGGCTGCACGTGTTGCCTATTTTATTTATTTATTTCATGTACAGCTGTACATCTACTTTCTCTGCAAAGTGTGCATTGAAAGTGCAGAACTGTTAGGTGTGTGAAAATGATTCAGTGTAGGAACATTGAATCTGGTTGGCTGCCTATTGGTTTTCCAGGTCAACGAACTCGTGCAGCTTGGCGGCCGGAACCGAAATGTGGCAGTGAAGCGTATGCTTATTTACCTGTTTGCCGACAAGCTGGCTGCTGAATACTCGTGGCATGTGAAGAAAATACAACGGAAGTTTGCTGATCTTCGGCTGTGTCAGCATTTGTTCAGTATGTGTTATCTTTAATGCAGTTAAATGCTCGTTAAGTCTTTTGTGTAATGCTTGCTTCACACGGTGCTTCACTATGTGTAAGAAACTTGACCCATGAGAAGAGTAACAAAATTGTTTAACAGTCAAATCAGATAAGACAGCATAATGCATACCATCTTATGTGACACAACGATAGTGAGAAAGAGCATCCCGCACCTGTGCTTTTTCTACCTGTCTGTTCTCTTGCTGGTGTGCCTATCTGTGTGTTAGCACTATTACATTAGCACACCACTTCTGCAACCAGTACCAGAGGGGAAGGTTTCCTTTTGGTTGTTTTCAAACTGCACTTTAGATGGGCAATGTTCTATTCATTGATGTAAATTTGTTTCTTTGTTCCAGCTGCTGTCAGGAGGCACTTCCCACAAAGTACAAGGGATGATGTTGAGTCAACCACTAAGTCATGGCTTCCTCATGCTCCTGAGAGGGCTAATGGAAGAAAGGGAGCCAGAGACACGTGAAGGTGAGGTTAAAATGGCAGCGTTTGAATGTTAGTTACATTGCTTTAATCTTTTTCCTACACTTACATGCAGAAACCCTGCCTACGTCATTATGGCTCATATGTTGAGTTCCAAATTTTCAGCATCTGCAAAAATCTATCAGCCTGCATGTAGCAGTAGATATCAAGTATTTCTACTTTATAGTTTTAGAAGGTTTCGTTGCAAATTTTTTATATGGATGCACTTAAGTCATGGTATTTGTTTAATTCAAGGCATATACATAATGTTAATTACAAATAAAACTTCTCCCAACATTAAAACAAGATTTACAATTGTTTTGTTTTTAAATGTCAGAACTACCATACTTACGTGTTAGTAACATAAACATGTATGTTTTGATGGGATACGGTTGCTAACTAAAAAAAATAGAATTAGGCTATTACAGCAAGTTGCAACACTTCATATGACTTGAGGTGGTGCTAGTTAATTCATACTTGCAAGTAATAAAGAAGGGATTGAGTTGTTTCCATGCCTTCTTATTGCTTGCAAGTTGGTAATGTATGTCCAAGTGCTACATGTTTGGCTTATACGCACCTTGGCAGATGTTTCTCACCTGCAGAAAATTTTGGCAGATTCTTCTGAAACAGCTTTAAGAATATGTTTAATGTAAATACATGAAGGTAGCGTGTGAAACTTATTTGAAATATAAATTAAAGCCACTTCATACATTTGCTCAGGTGTCATTTAAGATATACTATGCCCAGTTATACCTCTGTCACACTGGGCGTCTTTATGTCATTCGAATCAAATGTCATTAGCACTGAATGACATTATTTGGCTGCTACACAGTGATATTTAATGCCATTAGCACCGAATGATTTCCGCAATCGAACGATTTCTAGAAACTCGTTGGGCTTCGCGCTCGGAGCGAATGTGTACTCTCAACCCCAGAAACAAAGCAAAACAGGACAGAGCGTTTGCAAATTAAAAGCCGTACTCGTAAAGAAATAATAACTTTTCCGTGTTTTAACCCTTTCGCTGTCGGACCTTTCTGGCCGTGACGCACCCCCAGTGTCGACTTGGTTGCAGGGAACGAGCATAACAGAGAATGAGCATAGCAATTTATTTTTTATTATGATTGTTATACATATAACATAGTCAATGGAATATGCACATTTCAGTGCTCTGCAGCTGTTGTTAGTAAACATCATCATCATCAGCCTGACTATAACCATTCAACATCCGAATCTGACGATGCGCAACTCACCTCTTTCTCGCATGAGACGCTGTCCGAGTCCAAATCCGAGCTCGGCTCGTATTCTGAATCGGAAGAGCCACCACTCCAATGAGCAGACGAAGGTCCCGCGCGCTGAGCCATCCGAAAGTAACCGCGCGCAGGGAGGATGCGCTTTCAGTCGCCCGTACAACAGAGAGAAATGGGACGTTGTGTGATCAAGAAGACAGAGGGAGATGGAAAAAGGCTAAAACGAAGTTCGAGGGGCTTTACGTTTACTGCTGCAAGTCGGAAGCAAGGGTGCGGCGAGAGAGCGAAAGCAGCAATCGAGTCACATGTCGGTCTCTTTTCGGAGAGGCAAGGGCGCGTGCCCCTGAACTTGACACGCCGTAGCAGACACACCAACAGAAGAAAAATAAAAACCTTCAAACCAGCGGAGATGGCAGAACAACCCTTGAACCCATAACCACACGCGCGCGACGCATGATCCAGCGAACGTGCCACCCAGCAAAGAGAGAGGGGCGAGTGGCAATCGCACCGTACTCCTCAATACATGTAATAACACAGTGTAGGACGAAAATACGAATTTGTTGAATGACCCAACAGATGGCGCGGCCAGTCTAGGAGCGCTAGCTTTGCGCTCAGGCGCGAAATTTTGAACGCACGATAGAGAATGTACCGGTACGTCAGTGACACTGTGGGGGGAAGCGCGAAGACATACCGGTACGTCCGTGACAGCGAAAGGGTTAATGGGCTTTTTACTTTAAAGAGACAAAATCTGTACGGCAGACTGTTGCAATTTTTTTTTACTCCCCAGCTCAGCAGTGTCTGACCGCCGCCCATGCCACCGCCACTCTGCTCGTCGGCCATATTGTAAACACTCGGGCTCTTGGTTGCATGTTTTGGTTAATCCGGCATCAAGAAGAACTTTATCTGCACTTATTCAAGCACTTTATACCCAACTTGTTCTACTTTAGTCGCTACGTTTTTTCGGGATAATCGCCATTGATATCGCCACCGAATGACATTAATTTTTCGAGTGTGGCACCTCCGCGGGCGAATGACATTCGTTGCACGAAATGCCATTCGATTCGAATAACATTAAAACGCCCAGTGTGACGGGGGTATTAGGCATGGCTATGCCTAACTGTGCATTAGGCATAGGCATGGCTATGCAACTCTTTCATTAGCCCATCACTTAATTCAGCCTGAAAACAACTTGTGTTGATTTGTTTCTGCCTTTTATGTGTACATTAAATAAAATACAGTGACTGTTATCAATGTGTATTAGCTGTACTGCCTTCTTCTATCCTTGCATAGGAAAGACAGGATTGTTCCATTTAATGCAAAAAAATTTAAATATACCTGGGTTTTGTTTTAGTTATGTTTTGAAATACATAAATAGTAACATTGACGCTTTTTGTAGAGCATCTCGTTTTCTGTTTTTTCTAGCTTTTTTGCAGAAGAGTTATGTAGTTTAAAGGACGTTGCATCATAAATTCGCACTTAATGAGCCACTGTAGTGGGTGCTGGTTAAGGCTTGAAAAATACCCAAATGTAAAGCAGGAGAGATATCAATTCTTTCAACTATATAATGTTATTCAAAGTAGCAGATCTCATACGCTGTAGGACAATTATCTGTAAGCTTATTAATAATGAGATCTAAACTTAAAGAAAATGATAGGGTTTTACGTGCGAAAACGACGATGTGATTATGAGGCCCACCGTAGTGTGGGACTCCGGAATAATTTTGACCACTTGAAGTTCTTTATAACGTGCACCTAAATCTAAGTACACGGGTGCTTGCGCATTTCGCACCCATTGAAATGCAGCTGCTGTGGGCGGGATTTGATCCCGCGACCTCATGCTTAGCAGCGCAGCACCATAGCCACTAAGCGACCACAGCGGGACATCTAAATGAAGGTTTTTGTCAAATTTGGACATCATAAAGACTAAACTGAAGCTATTTCTGTGGGCACCTGTGTTCTTAAACAGCTGTGTTAGTGTGCTGATGTCATGTCAGTGTGACAACTTCAAAGGAAAATGGCAGCAAGTGGATTGCATTGTTGAGATTGTAAGGTCTTCTGGAGTATATTAGCAAAGGCAGGAACAAAAGCTGTGACATGAGAAGGTCGACAAGGCACAAGCATGAGAAGGAATTTAATGTTGGAAACCTCTTCAACCCTAAACATTATGGCATCTCGACATGTGGCTACTCCAAAATACATGTTTTTTCTCCACATCTTATTAGTACTGTTGCTGTCTTACCCCGCCACTCCAGAACACATTCCAGGCATGATTACCTAACCCATTTACTCCCACTTAGTGTTTTCCTTCAGGTTTCTGACAATGCATGCTTGCATGACATGTACGATTGCACTGCCCATATAAAAATTATATGCAGAATTGAAAGAGCTTCCACAAAAACTGGCTCTTCTGTCAGAACGTTCGCTCTCGTTTTCTGGGCCACCACAAGCAAACCACAGCAATTTCTTTATTTTTTTGTTCTCACTCTACTTCTGCACCCACAATTTGATGTCGCATACACTGTCACACAGCTTGGTCTTTTCCTGAAGCGCATGAGGAAGGTTTTGTAGAAAAATTTGTAAAGCGCTAGTGAAGTTCGCGTCAAATTATCGGAGATATCTAAAAATTCAGGCGCCTCTGATTGCTAGTGGACACGCCACGATGGCTAGCGTCGATGCTGTAATTACCCAACGCACACATCAACTTGAGGGCTAGGTTATAGTGTACGGTTGTTTCTTTATACAGAAATATACAAGGGTGGAGGGGTTCCCTTTCAATAAAGTACATGATCCCATCCACCCATATCTATCAATTCATGACAAAGGAAACTCCTTTCTTTTTTCAAAATCACAGTTCCAATGTCGAGCACCGATTTGGTCCTGTTGCAGAGAGCAAATCACACCCCCATCCACAAAAATCAGTAGATCTGGGTTCGATCCCTGCACCTGGATACCGTAATTTTTCTTTCACCCAATTGCTGCAATTGGGTGGATGGCATAATGTCTAGTTTTCTATGTGTGTTGCCACGAATACTATTGTAAAAAATACTGCATCATTACTGCATTGTCTGTGATGTTTAAAAATACTTCGCTATACTACTACCTGACATACTATCCTACTGCTTATCTCTATCATCTCTCCTCATACTGCCTTTTTTTTTCTTTCTCCTCCCTCTGAGCAGAATAGCAGACTGGAGGACTACTGCTTCAAGCCTTTTTGCGGATGAGGTGTCTTCTAAAACCACGTGTTCGAGATGCCACCAATTCTCTTCAAGTACTGGAGCTTGTGTCCGAAAACATCATTAGGTACATTTTTGTTCCATGGAGTGTTTTATGGGTACTGTAAGGTTTTCCAGTTCTAGTTTATTCTAGACCAATGACTTCTGCTTTAGTGAAGTGAGATGCTTTCAAGCTTTATAATTTGTGTCCACTATTGCAGTATGTATTCAAGCAACCCGTGTTTCATAACACCTGCAGGTATTGTACTGGGCTTTATGTTCTGCAGAAGACTTGTACTTACAAGATCTGTATTTTACTTGCATATATCAGAACTGCAGAATGCATTCTACTTGCATAGCTTCCATTTAGGAGCCACGAGCTTGTTTCTAGTGCAGATGTTCCTTTTAAGCACGGTGAGTTGTTTTCAGCTATCGCAATCCGCGTTTAAGGACTACTGACATTTTTTTGTATGCAGTGAAGTTCTTACAACTCTAAACGCTAGAAAAAATTATGGGAAGCCTCACAGCGTCCTAAATAATTCAGTCTAATGCGTTCCCCACAGCCAGTATTGGTTTTGGTAACCGGCAAGTGGTCACACAGAAGCAGCACGTGTACATCATGAGGGTTTGACACTCACTCCGGCTTGCTCAGTCATCTGCTTGCTGCTACATAGGACCTCATAGCTGGTAGGCAGCATAAACGGCGGCAGCAAATAGAAGTGTCAAAGCCTCTTAAAGTGCTGCTCCCGCGTGGCCACCTTCTGATGACCAAAACCGAGAATGACTGTGGAAAATGGATTATACCAAATTCTTTAGCGTGCTGGGAGGCGTGCCATGCATTTTTCAAAAGTTTGTAGCTGCAGGACTTTAGCTGAAAACTAGAAGATCAATACTAAAAATAAGTTGCATTTCTTTAACACATGTCTTCTTGTTATAAGGCAATTACTGCTATTTAAAAAGTTGAAAACTGCATCGATTCTCATTAACTCACATTATGATCCTAGTCATGACCTGTGTCCTAGTTCTGCAAGTTGCATTAAAGCACCACTGACCATGCTTAAACACCACTACTGCTAGTCACATCATGGTCCCAAGTGTTCTATTCTGGGGCCTACAGTGTGTGTTGTATCCTGAGTAGTGCTTTGCTTTAAAAAGGTTGAATCTAGTTGCATTATGGCTTTACTTAAAGAGTGGCAGTATAGTTAAATTATTTCATGTTCCAAGCGGGTGTTTTACTAGTGTGAATTTGCTGCGGTTTTTGGAAGATTTATATTTTAGATTATGGCTTTGTTTGAAGAGCAGCAGTCTAGTTTCATCATTTCGTGTACCAAGCAGGTGTTCCACTACTGTGAGTTTGCTGCGCTATTTCGAAAATGTATATTTTGCATTATGGCATTGTTTAAAGAGCGGCAGCCTAGTTACACTATTTCATGTACCGAGCGGGTGTTGTACTACTGTGAGTTTGTTGCGCTACATTGAAGATGTATATTTTGCAATATGGCATTGTTGAAAGTGCGGCAGTCTAGTTATATCATCTCGTGTACCAAGTGGATGTTTTACTACTGTGAGTTTGCTGCGCTCGTTCAAAGATTGATATCTTACATTATGGAATTGTT
The DNA here is from genome assembly GCF_050947875.1 of Dermacentor variabilis. Classification (NCBI taxonomy): domain Eukaryota; kingdom Metazoa; phylum Arthropoda; class Arachnida; order Ixodida; family Ixodidae; genus Dermacentor; species Dermacentor variabilis. Next base: position 28,029,601 of record NC_134573.1, on the reverse strand, counting down.
TAAAGTGTGGTAGTCTAGTTACATTATTTAATGTACCAACTGTGTGTTGTACTAATGCGAGTTTGCTGCGATGTTTGGAAGATGTATATTTTGTACCTTCGTGCTTACATTTCTGAAATAAAAGTACTAAAATCTCCGTGTAGGTCATGGAATTCATAGTTTTCAGCTATGCTTGCATGGTTTTAAGAGTGAAAAGTATGTAAAAAGTGATTAGTGCCAAAATTTAGGTCCGCAAGCTTTCTGCAAGAAATATCCGAATATCCGTCTTTGGATGTGTCAGGGGCCTGTCTATGTATGTTAAAAGGTCTGGGTACGGATGGTCCACTGGATGTCCTTCAGATGTATCGTGGGGGTAAAGGATGTCCGCAGGACATCCGGATGTCCAGAAAGAAATGTCCCTTGGATGTTCTATGGACGAAAGTGTGTCGTCTGTGTTTGGCTGTACTCAACACAACCAATGAGCCAGTCCGGCTGTCTAAAGGCGCCGTTCTCATGTGCGTCTTGAAGACTCAGCCTGTCTCTGTGCTTACCTCGACTACTGCTGTCTCTCAACCACCCACAGCTATGGATCCGGTCCCTGCTTCTGATCTCGCTAGTACCATCAGCTCCGATCTAACGCCACAGCAGACGGGGGAGTTACTGGCGTTGTTATCCAAGTATAAAGACTGCTTCGACGTCCACTCTCCTCTTCTAGGACAGACTTCTGCGACGGCTCATCGCATACATTGTGGGGTCTCTCACACCCGTGCTCTTGGGACAAAGGAACGACAACACAGTAGTGCAAACAATCACAAGGGCATTTATTGTACCTTTCATAGATCAATGCCTGCTAGCCGAGTTGCTATCCACAAAACATGCCGATGGGCGCGCGACAAATCTAGAAGTCCGACTCACCGCGACCGGAAAACGAGCGAATATGTTCGCCCCATGCTGGATCCCAACGCCTGGTCGTTCGCGCGTACTGTCACGCGAATGGTGGCCCATTCCAAGGCGGCCACGCGAGGCGGTCTCGCAAAAGCATGGGTCGGCGGCGCGCGGGATGTCCACGCCGTTCGCCGACCCGCCGGGGAAGAGAGAGCCCGTCCTCCCCTGCGCCCCCAAGTAACCCTGCCGTGAGGCGGCGTTAGCAACGCAACACTCGCGCCATCTCTCGCACTGCGCTTCAACCACATCGACCGCCGCGGGCGTCACGCAGGCCACGCGGCGACGCGGGATTGCAGGAGATAGGGGAAAACAAGATATCTGGGGACGCGCGTCAGCCGCGCATCCCCACATCCCCCCAACCTTAAATCGCTACATACTCCGGCGAAACATGTGACACGGTCTAACATCAAACTGTGCTTCGCGAACAAGTTAGAACATTAAACAGTGGCCGCGTCGAGGAAATGTCCACGCTGTCCATAGCATGCGAGCCGACTGTCCTTCGGTACACCGCTGGCGTCCGCCGGTCACGGCAGCAGCTTTGCAGGCTCGACGGCACGATGCCAGGCGAGGACTCCGGAAACGACGACGCAGTAGTCGGTACGAGCAAGCGTCGCTCGTGCTGACGCGCCCTGCTGGGAAGAGCCGCCGTAGCTGTCGGTGACCGCCGCCTCTTGTCCGCCGCCGAGGGTTGCGAGCTGGATACAGGAGGCCGCCGAAGTCGCCGCGCCGAACTGGCCACAGAATCACCATCACCCGGGGTGGCTCGATCGTAGTCCGGGGCAGCAGCGCAGACGATGTGCAGGTGATGGCAAACCAGGGATGGCTCCAATCACGCTGCGTAAACTCAACACACTCGGCAAACACTAAAGTAGTGCAAGGGAGAGGAATTCTGCATGCGCATCGCCCACGTGGTACGATGTTCAACTCGGCCAGCAAAAGATCGGGCAGCTACTCAGATGCTAAGTTTACGTGAACGAAGCTCGCTTTCTTGAGTCGAACGAGTAATTTCAATTCATGCGAGGCTAACTAGAATGAGGGAAGCAACTTGCAACACCTCAACGCCACGGTCCACCAGGTTGTGTCCCTCCACATGCGACAGGCAGCTTCGTAAAGCCTTAGGCCTAAAGCGTCGCTACCCTGACAACAACCGGCATCCAAAAACAACACCCACAATGAGCGCGAAACAGGCAGCCGCGAGGAGACGTCAGCTCTGTGAGGTGGTCCTACTCCGCTCGGTACACACAGCATCCGAGTTGACGGCGCCCAACGTCCTAGACGGTGTCGGAGCGCCCGGTGCCAGGCCGCAATACCAGTGAGCCCGTAGTGGCACCCGTGGCCCGCGGCCACCGGGCTCCCACAGCCGCGACTTCATCCGAGTCAAAGAGATAGAAGAAGCTATTTACATAAGAAATTCGGACCACCCACGAGGCTTCCGTACTCACTCGCTTCAGGCTTGCCACTGCTCCGCGGGCGCTCAGCCTCGCTCTCCCAGGATGCAGACCACGTGGCTCTCGTACTGACGAATGTCATTAAAAAACACTTGCGAAAAGGCTTAGCATGTTGACATGTTCAAACACACTACAGCCACCATCACCTCGCTCAAAAAAGCACGCCGCCGACGCTAGCGATCAAAATTCACGCTAGGCCTACGCTTCGGTTCAAACAAAGGTCTCGAACGAAGCAAAACTGTTAAAACTATCGTCCGATGCCCCAAGAGCCCCACGTTGGGCGCCAGATGTGGGGTCTCTCACACCCGTGCTCTTGGTACAAAGGAACGACAACACAGTAGTGCAAACAATCGCAAGGGCATTTATTGCACCTTTCATAGATCAATGCCTGCTAGCCGAGTTGCTATCCACAAAACATGCCGATGGGCGCGCGACAAATCTAGAAGTCCGACTCACCGCGACCGGAAAACGAGCGAATATGTTCGCCCCATGCTGGATCCCAACGCCTGGTGGTTCGCGCGTACTGTCACGCGAATGGTGGCGCATTCCAAGGCGGCCACGCGAGGCGGTCTCGCAAAAGCATGGGTCGGCGGCGCGCGGGATGTCCACGCCGTTCGCCGACCCGCCGGGGAAGAGAGAGCCCGTCCTCCCCTGCGCCCCCAAGTAACCCTGCCGTGAGGCGGCGTTAGCAACGCAACACTCGCGCCATCTCTCGCACTGCGCTTCAACCACATCGACCGCCGCGGGCTGCACGCAGGCCACGCGGCGAAGCGGGATTGCAGGAGATGGGGGAAAACAAGATATCTGGGGACGCGCGTGAGATCGCGCATCCCCACAGCACACAGATGGAACTACCATCGTGTGCCGGCGGCCATATCGCGTTTCTTCCGCTGAACGACAGATCATCGATACCCACGTTGCCGGCATGCTGAAACGTAGCATAATACGCCCATCTTCAAGTCCTCGGTCGTCACCTGTCGTTTTGGTGCGTAAGAAAGACAGCTCAGTGCGATTTTGCGTAGACTACCGTGCCTTGAACAAAACAACCCGCAAAGATGTATATCCAGTGGCCCGAATCGATGATGCGTTAGATTCATTACAAGGCGCGGAGTATTTGTCCAGCCTTGATCTACGCTCCTGGTACTGGCAGATACCCATGCACGAAGCAGACAAGGAGAAAACTGCCTTTGCCACACCCGATGGACTTTACGAATATAACGTAATGCCTTTCGGCCTGTGTAATGCTGCCGCCACATTTGAGCGGATGATCGACACCGTACTACGGGGCCTAAAGTGGAAGACATGCTTATGCTACCTTGACGACATAATCATATTTTCGTCGACCTTCCATCAGCACTTGCAGCGTCTCGACGAAGTCCTGACATGCCTCTCAGCTGCTAGCCTTCAGCTGAATACAAAAAAGTGCCACTTTGCCAGCAAAACCATTAAAGTGCTCGGACACCTTGTTAGCAAGGAGGGCCTTCGACCCGACCCTTACAAGATTACCGCTGTCCTCCGCTTCCTCGGGCCTCAACGCGCCAAAGACTTGCGTAGCTTCCTTGGCCTATCTTCGTATTTCCGGCGCTTCATACGTAACTTTGCCACCATTGCGGCGCCGCTCCATCAACTCCTTCCTTCTGGAGCTCCCTACCCACGAAACACAGAACCTCTTAAAAACTTCTTGAAACGGCTACAAACGGCTATAGACGTCTTGGTCTATAATAAGACTGAAAATGGAATTTCTTCTAAACATAACCTCAGCACTTGGAATATGCTAGTATATATTCTATCTGCGGCAAAACCCACTACTGGTGTCACTAGAGTATTTTGGTAAACACATTCAGAATGTCTAACTCAAGAACTTTTCTAGATCTTTTTGTCTAAAAGTGCATAAAATGCCAAACGACGTGTTAAAAGTGCGGTTATCGTCGGCCGTCGGCGTTAGCGAATAAAAGAGGCCACAGACAAATCGAAAGAGGCCACAGACAAATCGAACTCGTTGGAAGCGACATAAGTTAATTGGCTTTAATGTTGAATAATTTCACACCAGAACTTCCACAATCAAGGGCGTGTTATTGTTTTCCGTACGGCGCGCGCACATGACGCCTGGAAACCATTATATGCTCGCGCAGCAGGTATACTGACAGCAGCAGGAGCGAAACGCCGGCGTTGCACAGTGGTGTCCCAGAGCCACCGCGCTGCGATCACTACGGCGGCACAATCCCAATTTGTCAGACATCTCATTCCGTGCTGGAAACACTGGGAGGCAGGAAGTTTGAAAAAACCTGCCATGAGTAACTACTTAAGAGGAAGAAACGAGATCAGGAAAGAAACCATTTATGATAACTCAAAGGGAAGCTCATTACTTTTCGAAGCGAGATCGGGATGCCTTAGAACACGCACCTGTAAAGCGAGATTTAAGAAGGAAGAAGAAGCATGTGCTTGCTGCGGTAAAGCTAGGGAAACGACGGAGCATATTTTATTAGAATGTGAAGACGTCTACCCAGCGGTCGATTTAGGCACCACTGGCCTCCTTGAAGCCCTTGGGTTCAGCGGGAGCAGTGGTAAAGCAAACAGGTCCGCAATAGACATTAGTAAGAGGCGATCGGAGGATTGGTGGAAGAAAAGTAGGGAAACGACAAAAGACGGAGACGTACAAAAGCACAGTTCGCAATAGGGGATCAGAAAGTTTGTACATGGTAGTTCATAGTGTTTTTTTGTTATTTTTTCATTGGTTAACCTAGGTAGGATATTAGGCAGCATAGTAGCAAGAGCTTGGTGGCGCAACCCATCGCCCCGTTCCAAAGGGGACGCTCATAACATCCATCCATCCATCCACGGAAAAAACGGCCACTGCCGCCCGCCATGTCTCGGACGTGGGTTCGTTATGCCAGTTGTGCGTCATTCTAAGCCGTTCAGTACATTTATACTGGATATTAACTGGAGTCATTTAGCTGTGCTGATGCAGTTTGCCGTGCGTTTTGCATCAGTGCTTCGTGACATCGGCTGTATTGCCTGTTTTCGCCGACGGCTCACTACCACAATGGCGGGATCTGCGTTCGCCGCCTTCGTGTCTCGGTGTGTCTTTGTACGTCGCACGTTCGGATAACACTTTCTCCGGTAAGTGAAATCCATTGCACTTCGTGTTTCGTCAACAATGTGAATATTTTTAGGTGTTACCTGCGACAATTCTTGATGGATGGGCTCTTCTGCACTGCGGGTTTTCGTTATCTTTACTTTTATACGAGGGTTCTGCCTGCGTTCAGCCGTTCAGCACTACCGCGCTCCACGACTTCCGCAGCACCAGTCAGAACTTTGCCCTGCTTGTTAGTCTTTGTGGTTAACGTAGCACGAACCAACCGATGGGAGTGCATTCGAAAACTACGCGCTGGCTGTAATGCTGAACCAGACTCAACTCGCCCTATTTTGTGTCCTTTTGTTCTTGCGTGTGCGCGTGTGTGTCAGTGGCTATGCACTTTGTAGTGTTCCAACTTTATAGGAAAACAAAAATATAACTGCAATGTTTATTTCATCTATACAATTCCAAATTAAATCGTTTGCTGATGTACAAATTTCACTTGTGTTTTGTTCAAAATGAGCAGCAAAACTTTGAACCTAGTAGGTGCTTCATCTGGGAGTGAAATCACGATAGCTTGGCTGTTATTAATGAATGACTGTGACTGCGTCACCTTATTTGTAATTGCAAATCTGCCTTTCAACTAACTTGATGCTCTCTTATTTTGTTCCTTTCACTCTATAGACGGCTGGACATCCTTCTTGTACCTTGGCGCTAGCTGGATGATGGGACCTCATCGTGATCAGTGTAAGCCAATGTACTGTACCCTCTCTGGCCCTCCCAGTGCTTTATATATGGGGTTAAGGCCAGGGAGCGCTTCGTGGTAAAATAGCTAGTTGCTGTCTCACAAACGGGCACTTTTTTGCACTGATCCCATTATAAGCTGCCACTATTATAACCAATTTCTCAGTGCCAGTGTACATACACAGTCCTACTAATAATTAGTTTCCCTAAGCCTTACAAAATTTACCTGTGGGTAGTCATTGCTATGTAAGAACTCAAAAATTAACTCTGTTGTGTCATACAGGTATTCCATACATGAGTAAAAATTTGCTACAACAGTGTACATTGCACCTTGCTTCCCTAATGCGCAAATGTATCCAACCCAGTATATGATTAGTTTGGTATTCTAAATGTTTTCTGTGTGATTTAGTTTCTTTACAGGAATTTACTGTAGAGCATCAGCTAGCAGTCTAATTTAAGATTGTGGGGATGCGCGACTCTCGCGCGTCCCCTGATGTTTTTCCCGCATAGCGCGTCTCCTGTAATCCGGCTTCGCGGCGTAGCCTGGCGCCTGCGGCGGTCGGAGTGGTTGAGGCGCAGTACGAGAGATGGCGCGAGTGTTGCGCTGCTAATGCCGCCCACAGGCGGGGCTACTTGGGCGCCGGAAGACAAGGCGCTTTCTCTTGGGCGGCGGACCGGCGAACGCGGTGGACGTCCCACGCGTGGGCCGATCCATGCTTCTGCGAGACCGTCTCGCGTGGCCGCCTTCGAACGCGCCACCGTTCGCGTGACCGTACGCGCGAACGACCAGGCGTTAGGATCCAGCATGGGGCGAACATACTCGCTCGCTATCCGGTCGCGGTGAGTCTGACTTCTAGATTTGTCACGCGCCCATCGGCATGTTTTGTGGATAGCAACTCGGCCAGCTGGCATTGATCTATGAAAGGTGCAATAAATGCCCTTGTGATTGTTTGCACTACTGTGTTGTCATTCCATTGTCCCAAGAGTATGGGTGTGAGAATCCCACAAGATTTATGTGTGCTGTAAAAGTTGTGCTTTGCCACTAGATTTGATAAAACACGGGCTGAGGCTTCCATAGAAGGACAAACTTCAATTTCGCTCTGCCACCGTCAGCACTTGGCTGGCGCTTGCAAAAGGAATCACGTCAGGTAGCTTGTGCCAGACTGTTTTTTAACCTTATTGTGAGGAGATCGCAGTGATGTGTGGAGGCGCCTGCATCTGAGATATAGCTTGTGCTGCAACATATGTGCGTGTAGAACAGGCATGATACTGAGGGTTCCAGCTGTTTGCAGAGGTGCTTTTAAAATTTTGTTATAACTGCAATTTTGCCTGTGCTGTTTTATCACCTATTTCAATAATGTCATCGGAGGTGTTATCAGAATTTAGCAATATATTTGCCCTAGCCCATTAGCCTGCCGCATTTGCCTTTTCACTAGGTGGGAAATTATTCAGCATGGACCATTACTTGAATACACCTTCTTGTGTGCAGTGGCTTTTAAAATGCGAGTCAACATAGATGCTCAGAATTACCTAAGGCTATAGATGCACTGATGAATTTGCTACCTATACGAATCACTTTGCACTTCCTCGCGCAAACAGCATGTTAACACTTCCAAGACTGGACAATGTTACCGTTTGATCACACCATGAGATACTTTCAATTTTGTATGAGGCATCATTTGTGTGAGGTATTGCCCTAAGCCAATTAGGGTCACATGACAATATATCAACAAAAGTGATTGATCCATCTAGAAGTGTTGCTTTGGAACACTACTTTATCACCAGTCCTCCTTTGCATGCTACCTGCTTACTCTGTACTGTGTCATGTTTAAGTTTGAAAGAAAGGCAACAGCTAGGCAGTGCAAAATGCCAAACTTGCTTTCAATTTAGCAATATATAACGCTATTTAACTTTTTAATTAAGCTAGTACATCCTGGAGAGTGGAAACTAGTACATCCTGGAAACTAGTACACCTAGAGAGTGGATTACTGTTTTAAACTGATTATATTTTGCAGGGAGCTTCTCAGACTTGTTTGACAAGTTGATAAGTGGCTTTTTAGCCACAAAACACCATATATTAATTTAAAGGCTGACTGACTCTGCCAGGAAATATACTAGTCATTTTAAACATCATCGCGTACATACCTTAAGATACCCGTAATTTAAGGGAAAGGAGTGCTTAAATTTATTTTTAATGTGAGGCAAACTTCTTGCTTAGCACATATTGCTAATTGAAGTTCCAATTTCTATATTCCCATTTCCTCCCTCACCTTTTTTCCCCTCTTCTGTGTAGGTATTGCTTGCCTATGTCTACAAGAACCGTCACGCATGGCCTGTGACAGCAAGCTTTTGTGGGCAGCAAGTGCTCTCCTACGAAAACTGGCCTGCTCTGGCAGCGGTGGCAATCATCAAGATTTATCCATGATCACCTTTGCTGCTATTTGTCACTCTTGTTAATTACACTTCCTGCATCTTTTCTAATTAATTAGGTAATAAAGTATGAGTATGTGACGTGGTGTGAAGTTGATGTCTCGCCGCATTTTCGCTTGCAATCATCTGTTATGCATGAAAAGATCATCATACAGTTTATGAAAAAAACATTATTATTATGATTTATCTTTCAGTTCTGGTAACATGCAACGTACAAGGAATTCACTAATGGATGGTGTGCCGAAGAACTGGCCAATATTTCTGCGTAATGCTGTGCAAACATGTGGCGTTATCTTACAAGAGGCACCCACAAAGTAAGTTACAATTTACTTTTAACTGAAGCATGGACATCAGAAAAATATATTTATATTGCTAGTTAGAGCGGTTCGCGGACTGTTTTTCCAGATGTGTAGTATCCTTTATTTCTTAACTCATTGCAGCACAGCGTCCTGTTTCGTATACTGGTGTCAGGCTATTGTGCCCCCTGTAGCTGAAACCAAGGTGCAATTTTTGCCTGAACTGCAGCATCACTCACAAAATTTTTCTTTGCTAGAAACTATTTGTTTCGTGGAGACCCAGCAGGGCGAAGTTTTGTCGATAATGACGTGCTTCATGCAGAGATGTTCTTGTTTAGGTCAATGGCCGAACATTGGAATGATAGCATACAATACAGATCTTGTTTTATTTGCAAAATAATTCTGACAGGCGGCATTCAATTGATTGGTCTAATTAAAAAGCACTAATTGACCAATGAGGCTGTACTACACTATTCCCATTGTTCGCATCTGGAAAAACTACCTGTGCATCACTCTATCCGACAATATAAACTTTTTTTTTCTGATGTCCGTGCCTCGTTTAAAATAAATTGCAACTGTGGGAAAACGTCGTGTTACTGTAACGGCTGCTGCACAAATTTGAGGGAATGTCTAATAAAAGTGTTCAGTTCTTGTCAAGCTGTCCATTAGCCAACTTTTAGCGTAACGTTAGCAGGGCTTACTGAAGTACTTCTAGACGTCCATGGCTACAAAATCTGGCTACAAGATCACAACAGGCTACAACATGGCTACAAGATCAAGACAGCTACTAGGCTTTTGAATTAGCCGTTCAAGACATCTTTTAGACATCAAATAGCTGCTTGCATGTTTCGTGGGTACGTATGGTCGGACAAATGCCAAACTGCTTTTGGCGCCCTCAAGCGTGCCCTCACGCCCGAACCTGTGCTTTGTCGTTTCACAACACCGCACCCACTCTTCTACATACTGGCTCCAGCGGACACGGTATCGGCGCTGTTCTTCTGCAACGTCAGCAAAATTCCGAAGAAGGTGTGGTTACATACGCAAGTCGCACGCTAACAGCTGCAGAGAAAAATTATATGATTACCGAGCTAGAGTTGTTTGATCCGTCCAAAATTTCGGCCTTATCTGCACGGCCGCCACTTTACGGTCGTTACTGATCACCACACCTTCTGCTGGTTGGCGACGCTAAAGAATTTAATGGGACGTCTCGGCCGTTGGATACTCCGTTTACAAGAATACGACTTCGACGTCACCTACAAGTCTGGAAAGAAACACCACGATGCCGATGCTCTCTCTCGTTGTCCCCTACCACCGTCTTCGAACGCTGCTTGCTTACCACCTTCCGTGAGGAAACTGCAGGGCGCGTCGCCTGCATTCCCTTCACTCGCAGCTCTGGACCAGCTCCGATCCAGCCATTCTCATACGTTTGCCTCTAGCCAACGTAATGACTCCTACTGCCACTCCCTTATGGAACGTATTCGCGGATCATCTCGCACACCTTACGCTCGGCTCCGTCGGCAGTTGAACTTCAAGATCGAAAATTCGATATTATACCGGTACGTGTTTCATCCCCAAGGACACCGTTGGGTTGCTGTCGTACCCCGATCACTTCGAGCCCAGATATTGGAGGCCTTTCACGACGATCCCACTGCCGGTCACTTTGGTTTTCATAAAACCTACGAGCGAATTCGCAGCCGCTTCTCTTTGCTGGACTTGCAACCAGCGTAGCAAAATACGTGGCTTCCTGTTCGCTCTGCCAACACCGCAAACGACTGACCTCACCTCCGGCTGGACTGCTCCAACCTGTCCCGTGTCCTGAAGCTCCTTTCGCAGTTGTTGGTATCGACGTCTGTGGACCGCTACCCTTAACCACTGGCGGTAAACGATGGATCGTCACAGCTGTAGACCACTTAACACGCTACGCTGAAACAGCCGCACTATCTTCGGGATCCGCAGAGGAGGTAGCAGCCTTTTTCTTGGAAGCCATCTTTTTACGCCACGGAGCCCCACGTGTCCTTTTGAGTGACCGCGGCAGGACCTTTCTCTCTAAACTTCTTGACGATGTTCTCCGTGCGTGCAATACCATCCATAAAACGATTTCCAGCTACCACCCTCAAATTAATGGTCTCACAGAGCGCTTTCGCCGCACGCTGTCCGACATATCTATGTACGTTAACCCTGACCACACCAATTGGGATGTCGTTCTACCATTCGTCACTTTCGCATACAACACGGCCGTCCAACGCACTACGGGGTACTCGCCCTTTTTCCTCGTGTATGGTCGCCAACCGCTGACTATCGTCGACGCTTCTTTCTTCGGTGTCCCCGTGCCTTCATTCACATCAGTGTGTGAGCAGTTCGGTTCGCGCATTGCCCGGTGCAGTCAACGTGCCCGCCTCAACACCGACGCTAGTCAACAAGACCGCAAAATTCGCAATGACGCATCTCACCGTGTCGTTTCCTTCCACCCTGGAGACGAAGTGTTACTGTGGACCTCAGTTGCGCCCCTGGATTGTGCGAGAAATTTCAGTCCCGTTTTATCGGACCTTACATTATTCGGGAACAAACTTCGCCAGTTAACTATCGTGTCACTCCAGTTGTTCCGCCTTTGGACGGCCGCTGCCGTTCCCCAGAGATTGTGCATGTTTCACGTTTAAAACCTTTCATACGGCGTTTCCCGTGATAACCAGCGGCCAGGTTGGCCGCTTCCACGCGCGGGGGAAATTGTGTGAGCATTATATTACCCCTTCATCTTCTTCATCTGTATATATTCGTTTTCATGGCCAGCGTCATCGTCTTCAGCACACAACCTGTGCAATAAACCGTTGAGGCGTAACAGCTGTCTCGCAATAATATATATATATATATATATATATATATATATATATATATATATATATATATATATATATATATATATATCATGATTCTATATAGCAAACAGTGCAACCAAGGAAATCATTGGAGAAATCAGCTATGCTTGAAATTGAAATATTGAAACTAATAAATTATAGTGTGCGGCACTAATAGCTGTATTTATTTGCTCGAATGTTCTCTTTGTAAATTACACTACGTTGGATAAACAGAAACGGCGTTCAGATACCGTTAGTGTCATGCGCCTGCTCTCTCTAATCTGCCGCTATCAAAACGCCTACGTATTCCGGGCTAGTCATGTGACAAAATCACCGCAACAATCCTTCAATCTGGATTTCGTTCCTACCACGAAAGCGAGCTTCGAGAATCGTATCCAATTCATAAATTTAAAATGACAACTTGTGAAATTAATGAAAGTGCTGGCAAACTTTCTTTTTTACCCGTTTAGTTTGCTAACTCTACACAAGTTTCATGACTCATTATTATTCTAGATATAGAATTACCCCTATGGTTTTTGTTCCGTATGATGCGAAAATGTGTGCAGGCGCATTTCTAGCTGCCATGGTTCCCTACCTTTTACTCTTATTTTGGGATTTCATTGTGCATCCGAAACGTCCCCCCAGTTCGGTGCACCATTGAAAAATTTCCCTAGTTGCCTTATGCATTTTCTAAACGGTTATATATGACATATATTATATGGCACGTTTATGAACTGGTATGTTTATTTCTGCATCATTGATCAGAAATTCTTCTCGGCCGGGTGTCATGTTCATGTTAATTAGTTCGCCTTGCCACATGATTTTTTATTTAAGTCATGTTTGTTTTTCTTCACACACGCGTACACTTTCTATAAAGAACAGCTTGCCCGCAGACGCGGAGGATACCACCTGTGCAAAGACGGCAATAACACGCAGTTTTTTCAACTCGACCGTCAGTGGAGGTCACAGTACAGGCGTCCCATGACTAGGTGGGGTGTATTGACCGTCTTCAAGGTCGCACAAAAGTTGTAGCGAAGAACAAACGATACACTCTCCTGGCAGCTACAACTCCTCGCAAGCTTCTTCTGAACATGTGACCCCTCTCACCCATCCCTGCATGCCATGGGGAACCAGCGCTGGATAGGCGGTGCGTCGAAAAGAGTGCGTTGCACGCCGCCCTGGCGACGAAACGCGGCATATTCCAGCCTCTCGACCAGACGACACACACGTGCGCGCCGTATTATAGTTCGTATGTTTCCGTTTTCGCACCGCTTCAAGTGGACAGTTCTCGTAAAGAAGCTAGCGCCATCAAGTGAACAAATGACAATAGAAGCTTTTTAAGCTTTATATATTTTTCCCAGTGTGTCGCGGCGAGCACGTGTGTTTCTTCAACGGTTGCGCCGTGTGCCGTTGCCATGCTTGTGTGGCAGCCTGCCTCACAAATCTAGCAGCTATGGCTCCGCTCGTGCTGCGCTATGGTTTCGGAAGTATTAGTTGGCCTGAAGACATTCCATATTTCTTTGGCTAGAGATAAAAAATTCTGATGTTACTTCGCCACAGCAGTCAATGGAGAAGAAAGCTTTATCGCATCGGCTGACTCGCGCAAGCAAAGGTTGGAGTGCTCCGCTGCTGGATCCGTAACAACGCTGGCTACATTTAGCACTAATTACATAAATTTACCGGATGCATCTCAGCGCCGAGTCCTCATCCGCATGCGCATTTTTAAAAACACATATGCGACTTAGTCGCGCATGCGCCGGCAGTATGCGCACACAACTCGTATGACAAGGCAGCTTCCCTCCTAAATAATTCTTGGCAATGAATGGATAATATTTACCTTTCGTATTGTCCCCTTCATGCGGTTGCGTTGGAAGGGGCTTGGCGGTGGTATTGCGAAGGAAAAATGGTTGGTACATATGCCGGATGGTGCATGCTATTGCTCATTTTGTTCCCGAGGACATGCCGACTTCAGATTCTTCTGTTTGGTACTGTCTGCCATGGCTGACCGTCTTCACTATCGAATAAACCCATTCGATTTAGAAACCAGCCCGACACCGCTTGACAGGGCGACAAGACCGGAACTTACTCCGCTCGCCTGACTACTTGGATCCAACGCCGCCTCCGTTCTTGTTCGTAGGGTTTAGATGGAAAGATCAAGGAGGATACATCCTCTCTCATCCCGACGTAGTTGTGGCACTTGTATATGCAACAGTACCGTCGGCGTCCTTTTGTTTTCCTAGGACTTTCAGGGCACGCAACGCCGCTAGCAGTAGCAATTTTCGTACGCGGGAGCGGCTGCATTGTGCACGTTCTGACCGCCAGGGCGGCGCTGCAGGCGTCGTGAAAACGCCAGCGCTGGTTCCCCATTGGCTATGGCTTTTCTCTTCCTCCCTTGTAGACAGGATTTAATGTGCGCCTGTCGACGTGTGGGTTATTCACATACGGCCTACCTGATTTGCTTTCCTTCGTTTTTTCTCATGGTGCCGCTGTATGTACTGCATCTTCGCACTCCTGCTATATAGCACCACTGTATGTTCGCGCAAATTTGTATTAATGGTTGTTTTCATTGACTGTCTGATACCAGTACATGAGCAAACACACGTAGTGTTATTCATGACGCCAGTGAATATGCGCGCGCTTGTGGTCATAAATTACGTGTTTGTTTTGGTTTTTATCTTTTTTTATCATGCTGCCTCTTCACGCGCAGGTTTTGTAACGTATCTGTTCAAGTCTTTTTTTCTGCTCTCTATCACTTGTTTTCTTTTTACGGAGAAAAATGTATAAATTGTACTCTGTGTGCTAGCAATCGCACTCTTGGTGAAGACCAAACCCCGGCCGAAACGTTAGTAATCTCCTGTTATTCTACTCTATACGTGCTTCTATTCTTCGAAATATATATATATATATATATATATATATATATATATATATATATATATATATATATATATATATATATTGCCTCGCTGTACTGACGACAAAGACCCAAACGTTTCCAATACTACGCGTCCAAATGTAACAGTTTAAAAAGTCTGTCCAGGAAAAGAGGTGAATTTCAAAGCACAGAGATATCGACGAGCACAGCCGTCATTCGTGAAAAGAATGGCCGACGATTGCGCTCCTTAGTAATGTTATCTTTGAGAGCAGCTGCTGCCTTATTTCAACAACAGGCAACACCCAGTGACGAACGGAGGCGGTTCTGTGTTTCTGATTGGGTAGCGCACACCGCGATCCACCATTAACGAGCCGGCGCTCCGGCGACGCGCCATCTTATAGTGCGTCACCTCCGCGGAGAGGGGGGGGCGGAGATTAGCAATTATTATTTAATGGTTCTTCTGAGATGGGACGAGGAAACGGGTGTAAACAGGGGTATTGAGTAGAGCTCACACACTCATTCACTCAATGCGAACGCACATGTTTGGGTTGGGAAGTAGAAGTAAGGGTACGAAATTCTATAACTCTCTTTCGATTCACCGCAACGATATTGCGCCAAGTAAGGGGAGGTATAGGAAAAGAGTGGGGGCGGGAGAAGGACAGCCAGGCGCAAGCACTGCCAGAGGAGACAAATACCACTGAGGAACGCTCTCCGCAAACGGGGGAGCGAAAGACACGGCTGAGAGCCGTACAGCCACGCGATGCGGAGACGGAGCAGAGAGCCGTGGATGACGCGCGAGGAGTCAAGGAGCGCCCGGCACCGCGGCGGTGCCGCGACAACGGTGGAAGGGACGGCGACGGTGGAGTGGTCGGTAGCGGCGAGAGTCGCCGCAACGGCGCTGCGCGGAGGAAGTGGGTGAGAGGATACGCGAGAACACGTGATCCGGCTTTGGAGGAGGAGCGAAGAAAGCAAGGCTCGCGCCGTGCGCGAGAGATGGCGCCAGGAGCGCGCGCAGCTTGAGCAGCGCGCTGGCCCCGGCTATAGAGCTGGTTACGGCGAGGCACGACGGCGATGCGAGACACTTGAATGGGCGCAAAAGAGCTGCGCTCTAAAATCTTGTTGACTGGATCTTATGTTTCCGCGTAGTCAATGACGCTCACGTGCGTTGCAGAATGTAACCTATTATTCGCGTTGTACACGAAATTTGATTAGAGAAGGTCTGTTTGCTGTAGAATCGGCATCAGCATTTTGGAAAGTTGTGATAAATATTGGGGTGCTTTGCGCCGAGCTAGAGCTTTCTAACAGCGGTTAGCTGGAGAAAAGCGGTCAACGCAAAGATGCAAACAGGCATGTTATGTATATATACGCAAGACTTCGCGTTCATATTTGCTAAACATGTAATCGCTCATGAATGCATCTTTGCCCTGTCGGATGATTCGTCGCTATTGGTGTGCTTTGAAAGTCAGTTCATTTTCTTGGCACGGCTTAATATATATATATATATTCGCTACGTTATGCAAGTGTAGATGACACACGTCTCGTTTACTAGTCTGAGAAGTCGGCCAGCATTCATGGCCCACCAGCCGAAAAGTTAGTAAACCAGACTTCGTACTGGTATCCTATACATATGTATATATGCGGTTAAAATCAAATGAAGTTTGCCACAAAACAGAACCACTTTCTGCCTGACGTGACAAAGATTTGGTCTTTGTCCAAATTTCAAAACAAATTTAAGCTTCAAACGTGCTGCTTTTCTTTTACTTCGTACAGTACGCATCATCATCAGCAGCAGCCGGTTTTATGTCCACTGCAGGACGAATGCATTTCCCTGCGACCTCCAATTACACCGTACATATATTACCACTACGTATATATTTGGTGATATTTTCAGGAGTGGGTAAAATGTTTATGTAATACATAAGAAATTACGCAGTTCTGAATGGTGCGTAAGCTCTCTAATTTTTTCATTACAAGTATTTCTTAAGTTTCACTGACAAAACTGAGTAATAGATATTGAATAATCACGCAATTAAAATGCAGAACATAATGCGGCTTGACCGATGCAGTGGTTAGCACAATCTTTGTAGCCGCCTCTTCGCATGACGCGCCATCATACTTTTAAACCTTTAGCTTCTAGCAAGGGCAGACGAACTGGGTAATACCTAGCAATTGTATGTATCAGCTGATCTTGATTGGTCCGCTCCAACCTTTCCTTACAACTGCATGCTGAACACATGAACTAGAACCGTAAGCAAAAATACCTGCTATTATTTTCCTTATTGTCACGTGCTAGTGACGGTGAAGAAGGCAGCAAAGGTGTGATTGACGAAACTAGCGTTTTATTGGGCGAACTTGTGCCCTCAAAAACAAGTGACACTAAAAGAACGGCGACAGCGGCGAACACAGACGGCGATCGTCGCGAATCTCACCAGTCCGTCGAGCGCGTCGGCTTCTATACATCAACCATCGAAGGTTCCAGAGTAATCGCTGGGATCCGCGTGCCTTCCAGAAAGTTCTATACCATTCGCGTCACGCGATGAAATCAGATTACACAAGGTTCGGTGACAATAGCTGCGACAACAACTGGGACATAAAGAAATTGAAAGGGAAGAACAAAGAACGGCACACCTACCCGATGAGTATCGCAGCACCATCAAGGTAGGGTCCCAGCCAAGAAACATGGACCCGAATTTACACACAGCCAGGCGGAACGCTAGGGCAAAATATGTATAAAAATTCGTAGCAACCAAGGCGAACACGGTATACATGGACGCCGCGGTATATCCTCGAGAACGAAGGGAAACAGAACAAAGAGTCGTCGTGGCAGTAATAGACTCGAACTATAGGGAAATCGCTTGCGCGTCGGCACGGGATTGTACGGTAACCGAGGGAGGGGAAATGGTTGTTGCTCTAGCAGCTGTATAGGGCTACCGCACAAATAGATCCCTTATAATTCTGACAGACTACAAGGAAGCATGCCGAAACTACATTAACGGCAGAATCGGTCAAAAAGCGCTCCAAATCTTCCTCCGCGCTGGCCAACAGAATAAACGCATTAGACGCACCATCTTTTGGGTACCAGGGCACATTGAGATTAAGGGCAACCAAAGGGTTGATAGGATCACTCGCAAGCATACAAACCGAGCGGACATAAACAGAGATCCTGAGGACTTCATGGCGGTGATCCCAACGTACTCTGACATACTAAATTACCATAAAGGGACGAGGATCAGATATCCCCCGCTCCACAATACACTCACTCAACAACAGGCAGTTTACTGGCGAAAGCTGCACACAGAAACTTCCCAAATTTACATATACTATGCAAAATGTTCCCAAGTCAATACAGGGACACATGCCCGTGGTGTGGCGCAATACCCACACTTTATCAAATCACATGTTTGTGCAATACGAATAAGGAATTCCTCAAAAAGAAAATCCGATTGCGGAGCAGCGGGAGAGCGTGCTCTCCAGCGGCGACCCTAGCCTCCAACGGAGGCTGGTGGATCATGCCCGACGAGCAGCCACGCTCAGTGGTACCCTGGAATAAGGGCGCCAACCAGGCAGGCCGGAGATCGTCATCAACCAATAGAAGATGAAGACATCCGGCCCGACCGCTGAATTACTCTTTCTAGAGCAATAAAGTTTACTTCCTCCTCCTCCTCGGTGACAACAGGCAGCGGATAGAACCATCGATAACTTTTGAGAAACTTCCCACACATGCAAGTGCGTCCTGCGCTCTGCGATAACATTTGTTAGGCGGTGAAACGCGGTACGTCGCCAGATGAAGATAAACAACTGCACGTGTCAATATTAGCTATTCACAGTGGATTTATACCCAGTTACGATTTCAACCATTAAAGCCAATGGCAAATCGAGGAACAAATGCTATCTGCGTCTTAATTTCGTGACATTGCTCCATATTTCTTGAATGTTTTCTTGCGTTATGATGAAAAATTGTAGGTGGCATTCATACAAAATTAAATAAAGATGAGGTCATTTTGAGCTGTTTACTAATATGACAACCTTATCGTGAGGGATGCTGGAACCTAAAAATCTGTAAGCTAAATATAAGAAGCAAGCTGTTACCGGTACAAGCCATGTTGAGTGTTTTGTATCACAGTTAACTTTTGGAGCACTACGTACATTAATATCTTGAGTTTCTCTGCACTGTAGACTTAAGCTGAAGTAGTGGACATGTATTTGCGCTTTTCTTGCAGACCCTCAGCACCATCGTCAGAATCTTCACACTCTGGAATGGCTTGACTGCCCTTCTGATATGGTGCACATCTTGCGTCTATGTATTACTCCCATATTTTCCGGTGAGCTACTTCCACAGTCTAAATTAGCTACGCATGCCTATAAATAATATAGCCAACCCTTATATATTTCATTGATTTCATTGATTACGAGAAAGCGTTTGATTCAGTCGGAACCTCAGCAGTCATGGAGGCATTACGGAATCAGGGTGTAGACGAGCCGTATGTAAAAATACTATGTAAAAATAAAATAGATGTACTAAAGTATATCTATAGTGGCTCCACAGCCAACGTAGTCCTCCATAAAGAAAGCAACAAAATCCCAATAAAGGAAGGCGTCAGGCAGGGAGATACGATCTCTCCAATACTAGTCACAGCGTGTTCACAGGAGGTATTCAGAGACCTGGATTGGGAAGAATTGGGGATAAGAGTTAATGGAGAACACCTAAGCAACTTGCGATTCACTGATAATATTCCCTTGCTTAGTAACTCAGGCGACCAATTGCAATGCATACTCACTGACCTGGAGAGGAAAAGCAGAAGGGTGGGCCTAAAAATTACTCTGCAGAAAACTAAAGTAACGTTTAACAGTCTAGGAAGAGCACAGCAGTTTACGATAGGTAGCGAGACAGTGGAAGTGGTAAAAGGAATGTACTTAGGGCAGGTAGTGACCGCGGATCCGGATCATGAGACTGAAATAATCAGAACAAGAATGGGCTGGGGTGCGTTTGGCAAGCATTCTCAGATCATGAACAGCAGGTTGCCATTATCCCTCAAGAGAAAAGTTTAGAACAGCTGTGTCTTACCAGTACTCACGTACGGGGCAGAAACCAGGAGGCTTACGAAAAGGGTTCTACTTAAATTGAGGACGACGCAACGAGGGACGACGCAACGAGCTACAGAAAGAAGAATGGTGGGTGTAACGTTAAGGGATAAGTGCAGATTGGGTCAGGGAACAAACGCGAGTTAATGACATCTTAGTTGAAATCAATAGAAAGAAATGGGGGGGCATGGGCAGGCCATGTAATGAGGAGGGAAGATAACCGATTGGTCATTAATGGTTACGGACTCGATTCCAAGGGAATGGAAGCGTAGCAGGGGGCGGCAGAAAGTTAGGCGGGCGGATGAGATTAAGAAGTTTGCAGGGATATCATCATCATCATCATCAGCCTGGTTACGCCCACTGCAGGGCAAAGGCCTCTCCCATACTTCTCCAACAACCCCGGTCATGTACTAATTGTGGCCATGCCGTCCCTGCAAACTTCTTAATCTCATCCGCCCACCTGACTTTCTGCCGCCCCCTGCTACGCTTCCCTTCCCTTGGGATCCAGTCCGTAACCCTTAATGACCATCGGTTATCTTCCCTCCTCATTACATGTCCTGCCCATGCCCATTTCTTTTTCTTGATTTCAACTAAGATGTCATTAACTCGCGTTTGTTCCCTCACCCAAGCTGCTCTTTTCTTATCCCTTAACGTTACACCTATCATTCTTCTTTCCATAGCTCGTTGTGTCGTCCTCAATTTGAGTAGAACCCTTTTCGTAAGCCTCCAGGTTTCTGCCCCGAAGGTGAGTACTGGTAAGACACAGCTATTATATACTTTTCTCTTGAGGGATAACGGCAACCTGCTGTTCATGATTTGGGAATGCCTGCCAAACGCACTCCAGCCCATTCTTATTCTTCTGATTATTTCTGTCTCATGATCCGGATCCGCCGTCACTACCTGCCCTAAGTAGATGTATTCCCTTACGACTTCCAGTGCCTCGCTGCCTATTGCAAATTGCTGTTCTCTCCCGAGACTGTTAAGCATTACTTTAGATTTCTGCATATTAATTTTTAGACCCACTCTTCTGCTTTGCCTCTCCAGGTCAGTGAGCATGCATTGCAATTGGTCCCCTGAGTTACTAAGCAAGACAATATCATCAGCGAATCGCAAGTTACTAAGGTATTCTCCATTAACTTTTATCCCCAATTCTTCCCAATCCAGGTCTCTGAATACCTCCTGTAAACACGCTGTGAATAGCATTGGAGATATCGTATCTCCCTGCCTGACGCCTTTCTTTATTGGGATTTTGTTGCTTGCTTTATGGAGGACTACGGTGGCTGTGGAGCCGCTATAGATATCTTCCAGTATTTTTACATATGGCTCATCTACACCCTGATTCCGTAATGCCACCATGACTGCTGAGGTTCCGACTGAATCAAACGCTTTCTCGTAATCAATGAAAGCTATATACAACGGTTGCTTATATTCTGCACATTTCTCTATCACTTGATTGATAGTGTGAATATGGTCTATTGTTGAGTAGCCTTTACGGAATCCTGCCTGGTCCTTTGGTTGACAGAAGTCTAAGGTGTTCCTGATTCTATTTGCAATTACCTTAGTAAATACTTTGTAGGCAACGGACAGTAAGCTGATCGGTCTATAATTTTTCAAGTCTTTGGCGTCCCCTTTCTTATGGATTAGGATTATGTTAGCGTTCTTCCAAGATTCCGGTACGCTCGAGGTCATGAGGCATTGCGTATACAGGGTGGCCAGTTTCTCAAGAACAATCTGTCCACCATCCTTCAACAAATCTGCTGTTACCTGATCCTCCCCAGCTGCCTTCCCCCTTTGCATATCTCCTAAGGCTTTCTTTACTTCTTCCGGCGTTACCTTCGGGATTTCGAATTCCTCTAGACTATTTTCTCTTCCATTATCGTCGTGCGTGCCACTGGTACTGTATAAATCTCTATAGAACTACTCAGCCACTTGAACTATCTCATCCATATTAGTAATGATATTGCCGGCTTTGTCTCTTAACGCATACATGACCCGCCGTGGTTGCTCAGTGGCTATGGTGTTGGGCTGCTGAGCACGAGGTCGCGGGATCGAATCCCGGCCACGGCGGCCGCATTTCGATGGGGGCGAAATGCGAAAACACCCGTGTGCTTAGATTTAGGTGCACGTTAAAGAACCCCAGGTGGTCAAAATTTCCGGAGTCCTCCACTACGGCGTGCCTCATAATCAGAAAGTGGTTTTGGCACGTAAAACCCTAAATATTATTATTAACGCATACATCTGATTCTTGCCAATTCCTAGTTTCCTCTTCACTGTTTTTAGGCTTCCTCCGCTCCTGAGAGCATGTTCAATTCTATCCATATTATACTTCCTTATGTCAGCTGTCTTACGCTTGTTGATTAACTTCGAAAGTTCTGCCAGTTCTATTCTAGCTGTAGGGTTAGATGCTTTCATACATTGGCGTTTCTTGATCAGATCTTTCGTCTCCTGCGATAGTTTGCTGGTATCCTGCCTAACGGAGTTACCACCGACTTCCATTGCACACTCCTTAATGATGCCCACAAGATTGTCGTTCATTGCTTCAACACTAAGGTCCTCTTCCTGAGTTAAAGCTGAATACCTGTTCTGTAGCTTGATCTGGAATTCCTCTATTTTCCCTCTTACCGCTAACTCATTGATCGGCTTCTTATGTACCAGTTTCTTCCGTTCCCTCCTCAGGTCTAGGCTAATTCGAGTTCTTACCATCCTGTGGTCACTGCAGCGCACCTTGCCGAGCACGTCCACATCTTGTATGATGCCAGGGTTAGCGCAGAGTATGAAGTCTATTTCATTTCTAGTCTCGCCGTTCGGGCTCCTCCACGTCCACTTTCGGCTATCCCGCTTGCGGAAGGTATTCATTATCCTCATATTATTCTGTTCCGCAAACTCTACTAATAACTCTCCCCTGCTATTCCTAGTGCCTATGCCATATTCCCCCACTGCCTTGTCTCCAGCCTGTTTCTTGCCTACCTTGGCATTAAAGTCGCCCATTAGTATAGTGTATTTAGTTTTCACTCTCCCCACCGCCGATTCCACGTCTTCATAGAAGCTTTCGACTTCCTGGTCATCATGACTGGATGTAGGGGCGTAGACCTGTATAATCTTCATTTTGTACCTCTTATTAAGTTTCACAAGACCTGCCACCCTCTCGTTAATGCTATAGAATTCCTGTATGTTTATTTATTCATATACCCTAAGGGCCCATTCAGGCATTACATAGGGGGGGGGGGGGTGGAGCCAGTTACAATTGGAAACGTGTAGAAAAAGAACATTGGTAAGACACAGTGACAGTGACATAATTATATACAGAAAGAATAACATACGCAAGTAGGCACTCAACACAGAAATAATCACACATTTAGGAAAACCTTCAACTTCTTAACAAAAATATCATGGTTAACGGCAGATGCAATGTCCCTCGGTAGTCTATTCCAATGATATATTGCCAAAAGTAATGGTGAATGACGGTACAGATTAGTGCGAGCAAAAAGAGGTTGCACTTTAAATGGGTGATCAAAACGCTGAAAAATAGTATGAGCTGCATTGATGTAAGATTCGCGGAACGGGGATCTACTATGATAAAGCGCGTGAAAATGTGATAACAATGTTATTAGTCGGCGGTTTTGAAGAGAGGGCAATGAAAGTGATTCCTTGATGTCCGTAACACTGTAGTTTCGCGAGTATTTTTTTGTGATATATCTTGCTGCTTTATTTTGTAATGCTTCGAGCTGATCGATCAGATAGGTCTGATGCGGATTCCAAATAATGGATGCGTACTCTACCTTGGAGCGAACAAGCGTAGTGTATGCCAATAACTTAGTAGCAGAGTTCGCCAAGTATAAGTTGCGTTTAATGAAGCCGAGTGTTTTAGATGCCTTACTGGTTATGGTATTAATGTGCTCGTTCCAAGATAAATCAGAGGATAAATGAACTCCGAGATATTTAAATGTGGATACTTTCTCAACAGGGATTCCCTGAATCGTGTAATAGCTTAATTCTGGATTATGTGTTCTCGTGAACGTCATGGCCTTAGTTTTAGAAACGTTAATTTCCATTTGCCACTGGCAACACCAAAATGAGAGTTTGTCGAGGTCTACCTGTAATGAGTTCTTGTCTTCCGCATTACTCATTTGTCTGTAGATGATACAGTCGTCTGCGAATAACCTTATGGTAGAAGATAAAGTGTTTCCTATGTCGTTAATATAGATCAGAAATAATATTGGACCCAGGACCGAACCCTGCGGTACACCGGATTTTACATGCGAAAGTGAAGATGAGTACCCATTCACGTAGACTGATTGACTTCGGTTGGTTAAAAAATTAGCTATCCAATTTGTAATCCTACTGTTTATGTTAAGATTCGTTAGCTTCATTAATAAGCGGATGTGCGGAACTTTGTCAAATGCTTTTGCAAAATCAATAAATATAGCATCTATTTTTAGTCCACCATGAACGGCTTCGTGGAGGTCAGTTACCAATTCGAATAGCTGGGTTTGACAGGAACGACCACGAAGGAAACCATGCTGATTGCTAGCGAAGAAATTGTGATCTGATAGAAATTTCATGACGTTGGATGATATGATGTGCTGTAGTAATTTGCAACAGATGCTTGTTAATGATATGGGCCTGTAGTTTGAGACTAAGGAGGGATCACCAGACTTAAAAATGCGGATCACACGGGCACACCTCCAGGCGTCAGGCACGCATCCTGTATTAATTGACTGTTGAAATATAGCAACCAAGATACGTGATATAGCTGGTTTTGTAAGTTTTAGCAATTTTGCGCAAATGTCATCTGGTCCGGGTGCCGAATTGACTGGTAGACGATCTATAGCAGCTTCTACACCTTCTCGAGTGATTATGAGGTCATTCATTGAAGTATTTAGGCTGATAAAGTTCAGATCTGGTGGCACTGGTTCTTCCGATGTGAAAACCGAACAGAAAAAAGTGTTTAATTCTTCCGCAACATCGGACTGCAGAAGAGGCTCACCATCTTTCGTTATCGACACAAGGGAGGATGATGATGGTTTCGGATTTACTACTTCCCAAAATTTTTTACAGTTGTTTTTTAACATTTGTGATAAGTCGTAGTTGTAAAATTTTTCCTTCGCTGCTTCAATTTCTGCTTTGCAAAGTCTCGCCTGTTCGAGATAGCGTTCCCAGTCGTCGGCAGAGGTCGAAAGCTTTGCCCTTGAATACATTCTTTTCTTCTTATTAATGCACCGCTTGACATGTGTTGTAAACCACGTGTTTTTGTTTGAAGATTTGATAGTAATTCTTGGAATATATCTTTCCTTCAATTCAGTGAGCGTCCTTTGAAAGATCTGCTAATTTTCGTTTGTATCACGCTCGGAAAAGGTCAATAAAAACTGCGTAGAAAATGTTAGTAGGTCGTTATTTAGTCCGCGTACATCCCCTCTGTTGTAATCGTATATGGTTTTCTTTGCATTACGAGGTTTTTCATATTTTATGGTGTACTCGCAGTGGATAACATTGTGGTCACTCATGCAGTCAAGGACGCGCACATACATACTTTGTGGATCTGTAGTCAGTACAAGATCTAGAACTGAATCACCACGTGTGGGACATGATACCATTTGGCTCAAATTAAAGAAAGAACATCAAGAAACTGCCTACATTCATGCCTTCTTGTGCCCTCGACAGGTTTGCATGTCGGCCAGTCAATTCCGGGATAGTTAAAGTCACCTGCAAGTATTATTTTTGATGACGGATAGTTGCTTTGAATAATGCTTAAAGAATCATGAAGGCATTCAACAAAGTCAGCTGAAGAACTGGGTGGCCGATAGCAAACCCCGATAACGCAAGTTACAGACGGCGATAAACGGAGTGCGATCCACGATATTTCCAGGACGAAAAAAGTGTCGGCAAGATGCGCACTGAACTTCTTATTTACAGCAATTATGACGCCACCGCCTCGAGATGTGCTTCTGTCTTTTCTAAACAAGGAAAAACTATTCGAAAGCAATAGTTCGCTGTCAGCTACATCAGAGCAAAGCCAAGTTTCGGTACCAAGGACTATGTCCGCGGAACAGCATTCAATAAAGGCTTGCAGATGATCTTGCTTGTTTAACAGACTTCGGAAATTTGATACTATGATTGACAAGGTGTTATTCGGATGGGTTCTATCAGGTTCATTCGTTTGTTCTACGTGTCTGGTGGTCTGGGAGAACTACCACCTTATTGGTCGAGGAATCAAACGTATAGTGCTTATTGGCAAGAATTAGTTTATCAAAAACTAGCTTGAATTTTTCGTTGGGTTGGCGGTTAGTCCGAGCAAAATCGCGGAGTTTATTTCTGATCTGCCGTAAGCGCGGTGAAAAGTCTTCTTCTACCCATACTCGAGCAGATGCAACGTCCTTAAGCTTGAATGCATTCCTTAGGATATTGTTTTTATCCTTAAAATTCAAAAACTTAACTATTATGGGGCGATTATATCCCGGCTTTTCCTGTCCCAGTCTGTGAGCCCTTTCAATGCCACTAGGCTGAATGTCGAATGTATTCGTTATAAACTCTGTAATTAATTTTTCCGTGTCATTCCACTTCTCAGTTCTTTCCTCAGGAATGCCCTTGAATATAAGGTTGTTCCGCCGCATTCGGTTGTTCAGATCATCCACGGCAAGATTGGCTTGTTCAATTTGTTTAAGTTCAATGGTTCGAACCTGATCCCGAGTTTCTTGCACAAGCATCCCCACTGTGGATACATCTTTGTGAACGCTGTCAACTGTTTCTAGGCGCTGTTCCAATTTGTGACAACCGTCTTTTGACATCTGTAATATTCGACTGGATGTCCTTGAGTTTGACGCACATGTCTTTCTGAGATTTTTCATTAGCCGCAGAAAGTTCTTTGAGAAAATTCATAATTTGATCTACCTTGTCAGGACCTGGGCTTGTTTCGACGTCCCCTGCACAGATGATCAGGTGCGCGACACAGAACAAAACTACGAACAATTGTACCCCAGCCTTCGATGTCCGACACACCGATGCTGGCCGTAGCCACACGGGTGAGCACGATTTAGTGACTCTACTAAGCGCGACGAAACAGCCGATCCTGGCGCGGTAGGTACATAGATCAATGCACATCTCTGTTCAAATAAAATTTTACACAACTTCAATTGGGGTTTGCAGCCAAATAGGGATCACGAAATGCGCCAAGGCGCCGCAGACTCACCTACAACGAGCGAAAGCAACAGTTTTAGCGCTGTGAAACTGGCTGCAAATCCCGTTTGACGTTTGTCGCTGAGGCTTCTTATACTTGGCTTGAGGGCGCTGCGGTGCGTGCCGGTATCACCTGCGCGGGATTGCACGACGATGGCTCCCACGACGCAAGGTGATATGAGTCCCGGACACGAGGCAGCAGCTTTTGTGCTCGATGGGTGGCAGTCGGCCGGTGCTTGCGCAATCAGCCGATTGTAGCAGCGACTGACGGGCGTCTCACAAGGTCATACGCAGGTTCCTCACCTACAACGAGCGAAAGCAACAGCTTTAGCGTTGTGAAACTGGCTGCAAATCCCCAAATGTTACCAGCTATATTCTTATTAATCCGGAATCCGACTCCTAGTTCTCTTCTATCCGCTAAGCCCCGGTAGCACAGGACGTGCCCGCTATTTAGCACTGTATATGCTTCTTTCGGCCTCCTAACTTCACTGAGCCCTATTATATCCCATTTACTGCCCTCTAATTCCTCCAATAGCACTGCTAGACTCGCCTCACTAGATAACGTTCTAGCGTTAAACGTTGCCAGGTTCATATTCCAATGGCGGCCTGTCCGGAGCCAGTGATTCTTAGCACCCTCTGCTTCGTCGCAGGTCTGACCGCCGCCGTGGTCAGTTGCTTCGCAGCTGCTGGGGACTGAGGGCCGGGGTTTGATTGTTGTGTTCATAGGAGGTTGTGGCCAAGTACTGCACCAGGGTGGCCAATCCTGCTCTGGTGAGGGAGTGCGTTACCGGTTCTGGTCACCGGGATCAGGCCACACTCCAGGCCTGTTTGTGCAATTTTATCAACACGCGGATTTTTTTTAATCCGGTGGAAAATTGCCGGCACCGGGATTCGAACCACGGACCTCTTGCACGCGAGGCGGGTGTTCTACCTCTACGCCACCGCTGCACCGCTTTGCAGGGACAACATGGCCACAATTAGTACATGACCAGAATAGCTGGAGAAGTATGGGAGAGGCATTTGCCTTGCAGTGGGCGTAACCAGGCTGCTGCGGCTGCTGATGATGATGATGACCTAGACGGAAATGGCAGAGTTCTTGTGGAAACCACGGAGGACACGGTCGTGTTGGTGTTGCTGAACAAACGCGCAAGCAAATTTCTTTGTTAACATCTGAAGCAAACATAGGCGAGTCCCCCATAGGTGAGCTCTTTGCTTGTCCATTCTTTCTTCTTACTTTATATCCCACCGGAGAATTACGCAGTCCGATATTTAGGACGTCCTGACGCGCACAATTACGGTTGAAATGAATTATTTTTCTCACAATGGCTTGTATTTTTTATTTATATTTTATTTTTCAATTTTTAAGTACACAACACCAACCAAGTACGACGAGATATTTCTGCCGCTCATATGCGAAATGAAGTGACTGGAAATCCTTTTGGCACTCATTTGCATAGTAAAAAGTAATTCGTGAATAATATGTGCATAACGTACCTCTCAGGGATTGCAACGCACGGGTTCTAGCCGACATTCAAGTTGAGATTAAACGGTAGACGTGCAGTAAACCAGGACCTGTAATGCGCAGAGTACATAACCAAAGGAAAGCGCAATGGAGGAGGCCGAGAATTCAGTGGTGAAACGCGATACGAATTTGTTCAGGCATAGGTGGGAGAGGGCTGACACAAGAGAGAGATAACAGGAGACAGCCTGAAGACGCTTTCGTCCTTTGTGTAGACATGAAGGATTAACGCTCTGATGAAGGTTATGATGGGTTAACGTCCAGCAATTACGCGTTGAAGAAAACTTCGAACAAGGTTATTCGCTTTTGCACATCGAACACGGCAATGCTGCACTAGCACTAGCAAACTAATGCAAAACTAACACGAAACAAAAGGACACGAAGCACGGGCTTTGTGTTCGTCTTTTCTTGCTACGCAAGGTTTTCGAACACGCAACTCGGCAAGCGCAAATGGTAGGGCTGACTGAAAACTCAGCATGGTGATTTACTTTTTGCCCGTCACGGAGAACCCAAGTGACGCAACGTCTCATCCCCAGAACATTGAACAGAAACCATCGACGATTATTGTCGCTGTAATAGAATGGCGCAAACAAACCAACGAGTGAACGAAAGAACGAGCGTTTTAATTGCCGAATCGTACCATCGATCAATACCAAAAATGCCTGAAAGAGCCAAAGAAAGCTATTGCCTTAATAACACGCTGTAATGGTTGGGATCTGTCATGAAATAGATGGTAGCTGGCCCATGCCGTCGTCCAACTCATGCACGCTGAGGACATTGTTGAAGGGAAGGACTTGTTCTCATCGAGAACGAGGGATGTGGGATTTATTTACAGTATCTACATGAGAACGTTGCAGTTTAGCAGTCTAGCATGACTGAAAGAGAATGCACATCGAATCAGCCGACAACGGCTGCTTAAATACACTCTGTCCTCTCTAGATCCTTAGGTGAGGGAAAACGGCCATTCAAACTTCGACCTGGGAACGTCCAAAGTCATCGTAGCCGACCCGCCTCTGAGGGGGAGGGTATACACACTCACTTTCGCACAAGTTTCTCTGAACACATCGAGGTCAGATGGTTCTCGCAGAGAGAAGTCTTGACCCGAGCAGGTGCCTCTTTGATCCCAGAGCAGACCTTGCAGACGGTGGCCGCCACGTCTGTCCATTGACTGTGACCTCTTCTCGTGCCCGTGAGACCAAACCGCAAAAAATCTCGTTGCACAAGTTCCCCCGCTCCAATCAAACCGTTAATGCGACGGCGACTCCACTACCAATACTTGGCCCGTCGACCTCGTCTAGACATGGTGGCACCAACACGTTGTTGGTGCGCATTGTCGTCCTTACAAAGTGAGTCGCCGCAGCGGGCCGAGCAGCGTTCGACGGTCGCTTCCCCGAATATTGCCACCCCCGCAGCTGCGACTGGCTGGAAAAATTTTGTAGGTCGGTGCGTCTGCAGGCCGATCGTAACAACGCGTGCTCTTGTGTGATACCATTCTTGTGCACGAAACTTCCCTCTCAAACAGTGCAATATATCAATACTGCGTGAAAACAGCCTTTTTCATTGGTCAATTTGTCGCTAGAAAAGGATGCCGCCATTTAGCTTGAGTCTTGACCCATATATCTGCTTTACAACAGGTAGCAGACTCTAAGCATTGTTGAACATTCAAGAAGCAATGCACAACCACACTCTGAGCAGTGCCTTAGCCGTGCGCGCGCATCTTCGTCTGTAATGTAATTCGAGAAAATATTTCTGGGGGTGCCCGTACCAAAACCAGGATGTAAATAAAAGGCAGGCTGTATTGGGATACTCCCAATTATTTTCACCATCTCGGTTTCTTTAACGTGCACCCACTGCATGCTACAAGGGCGTTAGTGATATTCGCTTCCGTCGAAATGCAGCCGCCATGGCCGGGATTTGATCCCGCGCCGTCAGGCTTAGCAGCGCAAGGCCAAGGCCACTACGCTACTATGACGGGTGTATGACAATAGAACCTCCTTGGTCTTGATTAGCACGGTGAGAGAATTGACAGACTACTGCTTGAGACATTACGACGCTGAGACGAAAAAAGTCACAGTTAGAAACACAATAAAAACGCAATGGTAAAAACACATATAGAAACACAATGTAATGCTATCTGAAGTAAGGCTAGCACGTTTAGGAGCAATATTAATTGTAGTAAACATGAGGCTTGCTAAGTAAGTGTGCCGCGGCATAGCCAGACCGATAGGAAGAGAGACACTTGGTGACTATGACAAGGCGCGTGTGAAATAGCGTTAAAAGCGGCTCCCGTGGGCAGCGCATGCGGGTACGAAGGACTATATGCGTTTTGTGTTGCCGACGCGGGCAACACTGAAGATATGCCGCGGGTTGTAAAATGAGCAGATGAGAAAGTCTTGACTATATGGTGCGGGGTAAGATAGCGCATGTGAAGGTAGAACATGACCCGCGGTCTTACACTGAACCACAAGCTTTGAGGTGTTCTAGTGCGCACGAGAATTACGTAACGGCGGACTAACGGCACATAAGTTGGCCACCGTGCGCGGCCGGTCGTTTGCGGGCGCTGTGTCGTGACGTTTTCTCGAGGGCTGCTCGTGCGCACGGCAACGGCGGTGGTCATGCGATTGTGGCACGGATGATTGCATATACAGCCGTGTACAAGGCACGAAATTGTGTTTGCCATGTAATTGCAAAGTCGTGCGGACATCTAAAGCGTCGCTGAAGGCACATTTGTGTTTCCTTGTAGCGTCAATATAGTGGTTCCTGCGCAACGTTGCACATCTGAGTCCGCGCGCATTTAGTTGAACGCGCACACGAAAACGCATTAAAAGCTCGTTGTTTCCCCCGTCACATCATAGTGTGTGACACTAAGACATGTAGACACTAAGACATGTAGTGAAAGGAGTGTCGCAAAATAATCGTGTTAGTATTGTGCGGCTACGTAAGCAGTGAGCATCACATGAAGTCGCACTTCCGGCCGAAAGGTGAAGCGTCGATTGCGACAGCAAATTAGTGGACAGCTACACGAAGTAAGCACAGTAGTTTTATAGGCCATATAAATTTGTAAACATAGCCTTACTAAAAAAATTTACAAGCATGGTGTCACCGCGCACAGCAACGATGAACACGTCACACTCGATAAACACATCCTACGCACTTTCAAAATGCTGGCGTGGGGAAGCGCGGCGGCAGCAGCGAGCGAAGTTACCCTCGGGCTGTCTATCGCTTCAACGAACCTGATCGTGGCGAACACACAGAGGGACGACCCACCGACGCACCTAGGCTCCGCCCCCAACGCAGATCGCTCTCGAGATAAGGGCGCGTGCAGGAGTAGAGCTCGATAAAACCCCTGAACCTCCCAAAGTAGCGCCATTCGCTTCCCTCCTCCTCCGCTCGGCGCGGCCTCGACGGTGCGCCGCCGGTGGTGGGCCTGCCGTAGCAGACGACGGCTAACGCGCTACGGAAGGAAATCCGCAGAAAAGTTCGTTCGAGCCCTGCGGAGCAGTTTTTTCAATCGAGATCTTTCTTCGTCAGCCGGTAACTGGCTTTAGAATTTAGTGTTGGAATTGCGGAAGAACTAGAGAAAAGGACCATTATTCAAGGCGTATTTAAGGCGTAAAGCGCGCGACGTTGAGAGTTCGTGTTGCTGAAACACGACGCAAGCTCGCGGTGTACTCAAACACGCGCGTAATTACCAAAGTTTCAGGTGTTGACAGCGTGAAAGTATGTGTACGTGGTTTCGTAGGTTCATTTACGTACCTGCAGGATACTTTTGCTCGGCCGGTGCGTGAGAGATTGCTGACCGCACACAGCCGGAATGGCTGTGTGCGGCTGTGTGAACAAGTACTGCTCCAGGAGGGCACATGTAATGGCTAACGGAGGCCTCTGAAGAGCACGTGACATTACAATAATGCAGGCGTCGCAGGGAGTGTTCACATGCAAAATTGGCTGTCCGCGATCTTATACCCCCTTGGCATGCACAGGCTACGGCGAGCCGCATCCAGCCCTGCTTCTAGCTTTGGTGTTCCCGTTGCCGCTTTGGTGTCCTGGAGGCGCCGTGAATAATACGAAAAAATGACAAGGTGTTGGCTGTCCGCGATCTTATAACCCCTTGGCATGCACAGGCTACGGCGAGCCCCATCCAGCCCTGCTTCTAGCTTTGGTGTTCCCGTTGCCGCTTTGGTGCCCTGGAGGCGCCGTCAATAATACGAAAGAATGACAAGGTGTTACAACTAGTAAATAAAATTTACTGAAGAAATACAATCGCGCCGAGGCGCCAACTTCTAAAGCAGCGCTAGCGCGCACGCGCGAGTATTCTGAAACGCCATCGAGGAATTTACCGGCCCACGTACGACTCTACGATCAAAGTGCACGTTAAACATCCCCAGGCGAGCTAGATGAAGTTATCCGGAGCCATCCACTACGTCCTGCATTCTAGCTTTAGTCGCTTCGGAACGTTAAAAACGTTAATCACCACAAACCAAATCAATACATGCGGGCGTACATTCGAAGCTAAAAGACTGCATCGTAAGTCATACTGAGCCTTGCAAAAGCGTCGAGAATGTGCTAACTTCTGGTGCAGCTCAAAACACACCCTGAATAAAGTCGCTTTAATGTCACAGGCCAGCTGCAGATGCGTGCATTTCACCGCAAGACGCAACTACATGAAACAAAGAGAGCACATTCGAAAAAAAAAGTCAGACAACGCGCTAAAAACCACACAGAGCATGAACACACACTTTTTCGAAACGGAAGGCGTGATCTAGGCTCGAAATAAGAGGTTGTGAGTAGCCATGGCCCTTACTTCACTAAGCCGTGCGTTCTTTGCCACTTCCTCGAGGTCAGCCCACCTGATCCTGCGAATCCACACTTCATTTTGCGTTGCGCCCACCGGACGGCAAAGCAAAAAGCTTTTTGCCCTCGCTGTGTCTGTTGCGGCAACCGAAGGCGCAGCAGCATGGCATCGCAATTACGTTCTCGGCCCTACACATTCTATTAAGCTAACCCACTCCGTCAGTCCGCCTGCTGTACTTTCGTCGCGCAGGCCCAACAATGGAGGTCGGCGCGCGCTGAAAAGTAAAAAAATATACAAAAGCACGGCGCCTGCTCCGCGCTGGAAAGAAAAAATATACAAAAGCGCGGCGCCTGCTTCCACGTGACACAGATTGGCCAATGGGGGAGCGGAGGAGGCCGGGGCGACAGGAAGCGTGGAGGAGGACGCGCCAGGGTGAGCGGGGTGGCGGAAAGATCTAAGAATGGCGCTACTTTTGAAAAATTGAGGGGCTTTAGAGCTCGACCTCCCTCTCTCCACTCCCAGCAGCGCCTGGAAACACTGGGTGCCTCGGTCGCGACGGACGACGGCGCGCGTCCTCCCCTGACCTCGATCGCGACGCAAGACGGCGCGCTTCATCCATCTACCTCGATCGCGACGGAAGACGGCGCGCGTCCTCCCCCGGCGCTCCCTTTCGCGCAGGCGAAATGGAGCCGCCATCATCGGTTCCCCTCGTGCGCTTTCACTCGCACACGCAGCGTAGGACGCGCGGCGATGCCGACGACGACGGCAGAAACGATCCTTCAGTGTCGATATATTTGCTATCACAATAAAATGGTTTTGCATCGCAGTCAAAGTAAGGCGACGTGATCGACTGCATCGGCCGCGATTTACCCTTGTCGCACTAGACGCCCGTATGCTCTTTCCTCTGCGTAACGTTTGAGCTGTCGCTGCCCACTTGATATTCTCGCTCTCGTCCCGATCGTCCCCATCGCAGGCACCGCCCGATGTGGGAAAAGCCGCCAACAGCACCTACCTGCCGCTGGTGGTTGCCGCCGTCACTCCTGACGAAGTCGACAGTGGAGTGGTGAGTGCTCACATTAGTGAAATATTTGCGGTGCGGTTATCTCGCGCTCCGGCATGGCGGAATGTATCGTACATAGTGGTGATAGCCACAGTTTTGGTTAAGGTGAACGTAACTAAGTCATGCAAGTTACAGCAGCGTATAAGCGGCTTCCCGGGGTTTCGGAGATGAGAAACGCTATCTTAACCGTCAAACAGCCACAAAGTGCATTTTTCCAATCTCCGCCCATAGGCGTACGCCCTATGCTACGGTTGCCCCGTCGTCGACATCTTCCATAGGGGTCTGATGGGAATGTTCAATGTTTTCAAGAGGAAAAGTCAGGTGATAAGCTACGCAGATCTAACGCGCATTTTGCACTATGTGAAGGGAAGTTTTCTTGGAGGGTTTAATTAAATGGCATAAACTGTTATCCGCTGAACATCTTGAAGGGGCAGCGCAATATGACGAAGACAGAAGGTAGGAACACACAGGACAGCGCTGAACTCAAAAGTAACTTTATTCGAAGGCATACACAAACTTATGTACACACACAACCCATAGCCATGTGCTCTCGCATCGATGGCGTCATTATCAGTGCGCTGGCAAAAAACGCAAAACCCTGTACTCTAATGCTACACTATGAGGCGGCTTAAAAATTCACATTCACTGTCATGCAACTTTAACGATGGCATGCTTACACAACGCGACCCTTTTTTCCTGTTATCCGCTGCAACGCGTTTTGCAGCATAGCACCTATATGCATTCCTGGCAAATTGACAAGCCTCGTCACGTGACCGATTCCACGGCACATGACACTGTCGCCAGGATAGGCCCGTTTTCACCTGGCCATCACCGAGGTTAGCCTAGTTTGCACTATTTCCAACGTCAGCCCACCTTCAGGCTGTTCCACATGCTGTGACGGAAACGACGAAAATTGGTGCAGTCTCAAGTGTCGCAATGCGATTTTTAAAGGACGCATTTCACATGACTGCGATTTCAACAATGCGACTGGTGCGACGCCCAGGGTTGTTTGCAGCCAGGCTTCGTTTCACACGCCACATTACTCCTTTAATGCAATAAGGAAAACATATACATTATAATATAATGGACCTGTCTTTGTAGCAAAAAAGAACTTAATTTATTTAAGAACATTTTCAACATTAAACTTGTTTTGGAGCGCGCAACAGTGGTTTCTGGAGTCGAATGCGGTAAGGCACGGCGCACGAAAACAACAGCTGTTCGCAGCTGGTTGTTTACAAGTCCATACGGGTACCCTCACCGCATATGCAATGTTCAGAATTTGGCTGCAACGAAGCGTTCGTCTTCGCTCAACGCGATCCTCGCGCTACCCGTGCTCAGTGTCAGTTTCTGGACAAATGATGTGTACATATTGCTCGGCATTGCGCGTATGCGATGCCTGCTCCAAGCCACATTTTGCACCAAACGCCACAAGCATCTACCTGAAACCCCACGTCTGCCCCTGAACAAAGCCTCAATTGATCTGTGCGTGATCACTGAATGTGAAAGGAAAATCGTGTTGTGAAATTCAACTTCAAGGCTAGCCTGGTTCATCCATCGCGGTGAGTGTGCTCTGTGAACACAGAAAGACAGACAGACAGACAGACAGACAGACAGACAGACAGACAGACAGACAGACAGACAGACAGACAGACAGACAGACAGACAGACAGGCAGGCAGGCAGGCAGGCAGGCAGGCAGGCAGGCAGGCAGGCAGGCAGGCAGGCAGGCAGGCAGGCAGACAGATATATAGATAGAAGTCCGCGGGTGTACTGTGGATATATAGGACTCCTCTCAATATTTTTAAAGACCTAAAAGCCGAGCCATCAAATTTTGGGGGCAGCTGCCGTCGCTTGTGAAGAAACCTCTACGTGGCATCGTAGCGTTCTAAAAGACATGCCTGTCATCCACTTTGTCCTGTGTTTCGCGCTGCCAGTATACTGTGAACCTCTAGCTAGAGGACCATATCAATACGTGCGATGCATAATGCAGGAACGTAGACCCACGGCATGTGCACTTGCCGTAGGGTTTTTCAACTTTCTGCTCAGCCTCACACGCCGCTCACAGTTAGCCTGTTTTGTGGAAATAAATATTATTATTATTATATTAATAATGTGATTAGATGCTATAGTTCCTTTACTGTAATTCACAGCAGTCATCCAGACTTCGAAATCTAGTCAGGTATTTAAGCGGTATTAGTCAACATTGTTACGACATGCTAGTGGAAGTCATTTCAAACCAGATTACTCAGCCAAAGAAAGTACAAAGGAAGGCCTCAATGTTCATTCTTATCTGATATTGCTAAACTTATTCTATTTGCAAAATTTTATGCCCACTTGAATTCTGCTGCAATTATATTCTCAAGGCTGGAAAAACGACGAAGACCTCAAAGCCACATCGTACGCCGATCCTCGGGTGGGGTGACTTTAGCATCGCAGTGGCGAAAGAGCACGTCAAATGGATCGAGAGTTTCATGCTAGATCGCTACTCGTTGAAACTGAAGACGCTACAGACACCCACAACCCAACACCGTTCCTGCATTGGTCTCGCGTTTGCAAGCAGGCTGTGTCACGTTACGATGGCAGAGCCTCTGGCCGTCTACCACATCGGTCACGAGGCAATACTGTGCAAGTGTAGAGTCGCCCGTGAAAGTGTGAGTGTGTGCGTATAATCAACAGCTGCATGAACTAACCTGAAGGCTATGTAACTTAACGAAATGTGTCTTCATTCAACTTCAATGTTCAAGAAATACAATCCTAAACAAGCAATCAAGTCACATATGCATAGCATCGGGTAGCTCAGCATTTCTTGGTTTCCTTGCGGGGTCGTTGGCGTTAGGCTTTGATTCAATTTGCATTGAGGAAAAGCTTTGCGTTCAACCATCTTTCTTTAAGAAAGGGGCTTCGATTATTTTATTCATTTATGTACCTCGCAGGCTGCAAGATTGGAATATTAGGTGAGGGCGAATAAAGAAGAAGTTACAAAAGGAAGAAGGCCACAACCTCATATAACACTTAACAAACAATAATGCTAGAGACCAAGACGATCATAAGGCGCACTAACAAATGAATGTCTATTGACCATACCGAGTACGGCCGGGTAAACGCTGATTGACAAGCAATAAATCGAAGTTACAAAAAAGTAGAGGCAAAAACTGATGTTTGCCTGTACAGATCGCAATAGGAAACGCATCTCTGAAAGCGTAACAGAGGCCATGCCGACACAAGATTCTCCCAGAATTTTTAGATTTACAGCTTCCATAATTTCTCTAGGCAGCCGATCTGCAGAGTGCTAGGTTCTTCTCTATAATGCCCGCTCAGATGTCTCGACATCCGAGAATAGCATGCATTATAGGAGGAGAGGCTAGCATTCTGCACAGATCGGCTGATCAGCTGCCTAGAGCAATTATGGAAGCTGTTGATCTAAAAACGGTGGGGGAATCTTGTGCGAGCATGTCACCCGTTAGAGGTGGATGCAGTTCCTGCCAGGAAACACACATTAGTTTTTGCTTCTCCTTTTTTATATGTTCGGTTTATTGCTTGTCAGCCAGCATTTACGCGGCATGTGCATTAAATTTTCGGTTGTTAGATCACCTTGGTTTTCTTGTTCGTCCTATCTGTTCTCTGGTGCCGTTTGCAGCCAGGCTACTATTTGTTTATGCTGCAACAAGTCACGTTAATGTCCCTTATGATGCTTCTGCGTACCTTGTAATTTTTGTTTATTTGGGCAATGTTGCAAGAGCGTATGGTGTGAAACATTAAGAACAAAGTACGCTAACTTTTAATTTAACGGTTTATTGTGAAAATCCAGTGATATATAAAGGTTACCAGAAAGTCGTACATCAAGAAAACCTCATAAAGACCAGTGCTTCACGAAAACAAAGATCATCAAACGCAGGGAAGCGAGAAATAGGAATAAATATACAAGTACAGCGGGAAAAAACATTGTGATCCCCAATTGCATATGCGACTACTTTCTAAAGAACCCTTTTTTTAATAGCATAGATTTGGAAGAGTGTGCTTCCATAAGCAAGTTGTCAGTCTTTCTATTTTAAAAAGAACCGTGTTTCTTGAAACTTCTGGAATGCACGATTAGCGATTGTAATGAATATTTTCCTGCAGTTTGAATTTTTATCTCTATTTTCTTTGTGTAAGGTTTTCATTTATGTTTGGTTGCATCAAACACCAATTTTTACCTGGCCTTCTTGCTGTCCTTTTTTTCTGGTAAACTGTATAAATCTCGTTTTCACAATAAACATTAGTTGGAAGTTATCCCGCATCCGTCTCTAGTATCATCCTTTTGATACTGCTTCATGCTATGTGCCCTTGCAACATACGTTTGTGTGTGTGTGCGTGTATGTGTGCGTGCGTGCTTGCGTGCGCGCTGCGTGTATAGATTTAGATGTGAAATCGGGGCCCTATGAGGCGGCATTGTTCTTCTGTGCAGCCTCATGAGTTAATTAACTACAGCGCAACAAAAAGACAATCGACAAGAACGAAGCGAACACACAGAGCACTTTGTTCTTGTCCGTCTGTTGCACTGTAGCTAATAATAGATGCAGACCAACTCGTCCAGATTTCAGTTCTTATGTAGGGCTCATCAGCCCACTCGTGTCCTGGAATATCTGCATAGGTTTGTATCTTGTAATTTAATTTATTAACCATATGCTTCAAAGTCCCTTATCAATCTCACAATTTCCCTGACAATCTTGTGTAATTTGCAGGCCCTGGCAGTTTCTGGTGAATCCATGCAGGCGTGCAGGATGTTGTAGTCTGCAAATTTCCACTGCAAGTGCTGCTTTGATTGCTTTCAGTTCAGCTTTTATGAGTGTAGGACGTCCTGGAATGGTCCATAGTTGTATGGTGTCTAATTTTATGTAGTATCATACTACTGTTATATCGTATTCCCACATCAGTGTGCTACATGTGCCAGATGTTTGTGTCTTCATTATTACCAACTTCATTTGTGTGTTTCGCAGTTGCATATAGTCTCTTGGTGTAATTGTTTACCCTCATATTGCATGGTATGGGCCTGTTGTGTTTCAAGTTCAGGTGCTGCTGAGGTTGTGTTTCTGAAAGGAGGAGTGGCCGTCTTTGCTTCTCATATGGTAGATTGCATAGTATCTTGCGATCAGGTTCCGTGGTCATGAGGCAAAGAATTTGTTCAGCAGGCTGCAACTCTACTCTGTCCAGGTGCTTGTTCGTTTGCTCTTTCTCATAGATGTGTTCAAGCATGGTAAAGTTGGAAAGACCTGTTAGTACCCGACGCCTGTATTCGAGAGTTGCCTTTTTTGTGCGCTGCTGGTAATTCATACTGTACAATACCTTGGACACAAGCACAGCATCTGCGATTTTGCCTAGTATCCACTCGTCCACCCCCCATGATTTCAAGATTATTCTTTTCACCAGGTGTAGAATATGCGTCCAGGCATGGCATAATTGTTTCACCCACGTGCTGGCTCTGCCATCATGGTCTTACACTAGCTGAGCATTTGTGGATGTTGACTTGCGGATATATTTGTCCAGCTATATGGAGCATAATGTGCAATCTGGGGTACTTCTTTATTCTAGTTTATTTTTCGACGTCGATGTACGCTCACATCAGAAAGCGAGAGGCCAGACTGGCCAAAAAAGTCTGCTGTGTTTTCGAGAGCTTGTTGCATTATTCTTGATTTCTGTATGAGGTAACTTTCCCATAGACTATAGTACACCATAGGCTGTAGTACTTCTTGTAGTATTCCCGTGTTGTTGGTGTGGGTGTGCGAATTGTACCTCCAACTCTCACCTAAGATTTTCTTTCAAAATGTTACGGTTGAACTTAAGTGAACACAACTCTACCACAAATTTTCTTGCTTATTGTTGCTGCTATCAGAGTGCCATGAGGTGGGGCCTTAAGATCCTCTTCATTCTCTTAATTCTTTCATAAGCGGTATTACAGAATGCCTTCTAATAAAGTTTCTGCTGCTTATGACCCATTCATATCTGCCAGAAGGGACAACTCTATATTTTTATTTTTATTTGCACATACTGCAGACTTACGGGGCTATTGCAGGAGTGGGGGTGAACAGCAGAACAATGCAGAATAATACAGACAATATGAAAAATACAGACAGAATGAGAATAGAAACTACCTATTTTATAGTCGCTGAAAATAAATTTACACGCAGAGAACGAAAGGCTTTCCTTGTGCTGTGTGCATTATGTAGTATGAGCATTCATGTCTTTTGACATTTATGCATCCCTAGAAGCAGCTACCCGTAGAGTACTTACTATGCCTAATCATGCTTATTTGTGCAGTGCTGTTAAACAATACATATTGATGCAAGGAATGTTTACACATCGGAAGTATCCGGAGAGAAGCTTGTTTTACAATTGTGCCATTTGCTTTTGATTGTTGTTAATATTATTACGATATCATCGAGCGATGCTCAAGAAATGAGCCACCGCGAGAACGACGATGAAGTTGGTCGGTGCGCTTGGTGCGAGCGAGTATCGACCTGGCTGCCTGGCTCCAGTGTAAATAGCCTGTAAATAGCCTCTTCTGTCTGTGTCTTTCCACACGCAACATTCTGGTGGAGGTCAGCGATCCCCGTCCTTACCACGGAACTCAGAAGTGGTCGGCACACCGAGCTTGTCACCATGCCTCCCGGTGATGCGCCCACCTCTGCAACGGCTTCGGCTTGTCCCACTGCTCCATTCGTCACGGTCGCCCCACATCGCGACCCAGGTGTGTTCTCTGACCTGCAGGGACAGGACGTTGACGACTGGATCAAACTCTGTAAAGACGCCAGTGCTAATAACAGGTGGGACCCAACGATTATGCTCGCCAATGTCACATTTTATCTCGGCGGCACCCCACGCGTGTGGCACCAAACGCATAACGACGATATAACCAGTTGGGACAATTTCAAAGACAAGCTACGGGAACTGTTCGGCGACCCCACTGGGCGCAAGGCTGCCGCGAGAAAGGCTCTTGCGTCTCGTGTTCAGTCATGTATGGAGCCGTACGTTTCCTATATCCTCGACGCCTTGGTTCTATGCCGCAAAGCTGACGATGCTATCTCCGAAGCCGATAAAGTGTCACATGTTCTAAAAGGCATCGCCAACGACGCTTTCAATTTGCTTGTTTTCGGCAACGTCTTGACTATCGACGCCATCATCAAAGAATGCCGTCGCCTTGAACAAGCTAAGAGCCGCCGTATCACACACCACATCACGCGGCTACCCAGCACTGCTGCTACGTCGACATGTGAGCGTCAACCACGTCAGACCACCACCTGTGACGACGTCACCCGTATTGTTCGCCGCGAACTCGAGCCCACCTGTTCGCCAGCTTTTTCCACGACGCCTCCCGATCCGCCAGCAACCACCATTGCGATGATCCAGGCAGTAGTCCGACAGGAATTTGAGAGCATGGGTCTTAACTCCGTGTGTTCCACGTCTCAACCCAGCGTTCCCCAGTTCTCCAGCGGCCCTCCTCGTCCTCGGCAGTCCTTTTCCGCCACATCTCGCCGCATCCCGTCCGATTGGTGTACCCCTGATGACCGGCCGATGTGCTTCCACTGCTGTCGCATCGGCCACGTTGCTCGTCACTGCCGCAACTGATGGCCACCGCCTCCTCGGACATACACCGTCGCTTATTCCCGCACCTGCCACCCGCCATAAATCCACTGCCGCTGATGCTCCTGCTCTGAACCTTCGGTACAGCCGCTCGCCCTCACCCCGACGCCATCAGTCTCGTTCGCCCCAACCCGTCGCTTCTCTTCGCCGCCTATCGCCTCCCGGATCCAGCCGGAAAACTAGGCACTGCAGCTTCTGGAGGTGAAGCTGCGTTGTCGACCCTGCCCTCAAATCCTCTGCTCATGTTACCCACCAACCGAAACCTTCTTGACGTTGACGTTCACGGCTATCCTGTCACGGCACTCATCGACACAGGAGCACATCTTTCGATTATGAGTGCTGCCTTCCGATGACTACTCAACAAGCTCCTCACCCCAGCGTCGGCACGCATCGTCCGCGTTGCTGACGGCGGTACTGTGCCTATCATCGGCATGTGTACGGCAAGCGTCAGCATCGCCGGCCGCCACACTCCTGTCCTCTTCACCGTAATTGCTCATTCCCCCCACGACCTCATTCTCGGCCTCGATTTTCTCTCCGTACATTCTGCTCTTATTGAGTGCTCTTCCAGTACCCTTCACCTCGAGTTGCCGATGCTCGCAGAACCTTCTGACGCACCCCACTGCCGCATACGTCCCACCGGCTTTCTTCGCCTGCAGCCAAAGTCAATAGCCTACATTGAAATATTGTCTTTCCCACCAGTTCCTGATGGTTAATACTTCGTCACTCCTCTGCCCGACATTCCACTAAGGTATGACGTTACAGTGCCTGACAGTATACTTAATAATACTGGGAACCGCACTTGCATGCCTGTCTGTCACTTTGGATTGGCAAAGCAAATTCTACCGCAAGGTATTTGCCTTGCCACCGTTGATTGTCTCGGCGACCAATACGTGGCAGCGTTATCGACCGATGGTTCTCGCGAGCTTAGCAGGCCCCTCGCGCCAGCCTCGGGTGCAGATCCCAATATAAAGAAAATGGTTGCGACGGACGTGTCCTCGGCGCAGGCTGAAGAGCTTTGCCAAGTATTATCGTCCTACCGGGATATTTTCGACATCCACGATCGCCCTTTAGGCCAGACGCTCGCGGTCAAGCATCGGATTCTTACTGGCCATGCTACGCCTATTCACCGAGGACCGTATCGAGTTTCTGCGTCGGAACGCCGAGTAATTCAAAACGAAGTCAACAAAATGCTCGATGAAAGCATCATTGAGCCTTCTTCGAGTCCCTGGGCGTCACCTGTAGTGTTGGTTAAGAAGGAGGACGGCACGTGGCGCTTCTGTGTGGACTACTGTCATCTGAACAACATTACTAAGAAGGACGTCTACCCGCTCCCACGTATAGACGACGCCCTTGACTGCCTGCACGGTTCCAGCTATTTCTCGTCTGTTGATATTCGTTCGGGATACTGGCAGATTGCTGTTGACGATATGGACAGAGAAAAAACCGCGTTCTTCACACCTGATGTCCTATACCAATTTAAAATAATGCCGTTTGGATTATGCAACGCCCCTGCCACCTTCGAGCGTATGATGGACTCCTTGCTCCAAGGTTTCAAA
Source organism: Dermacentor variabilis (assembly GCF_050947875.1). Classification (NCBI taxonomy): domain Eukaryota; kingdom Metazoa; phylum Arthropoda; class Arachnida; order Ixodida; family Ixodidae; genus Dermacentor; species Dermacentor variabilis. Next base: position 27,986,158 of record NC_134573.1, on the reverse strand, counting down.
TGGTCCACATTCCTCTGCTACCTCGACGACGTCGTCGTCTTCTCGCCAACGTTCGACTTACCTTGAACGCCTCACAACTATACTTGATGTATTTCGAGAGGCGACGCTGCAACTTAACTCGTCCAAATGTCGTTTCGGCCACCGGCAAATTACTCTTCTGGGCCACCTCGTTGACGCTTCCGGAGTACAGCCTGATCCCGACAAAACTCGCGCTGTCAGAGAGTTTCCTGTTCCGAAGACACCGCAGACGTTCGAAGTTTTGTAGGGCTATGCTCGTACTTTCGTCGTTTTGTTCCAGATTTTGCGACAATTGCTAGACCCCTAACTAATCTTTTGAAGAAAGGCGTACAATTCTCGTGGGGCACTGGAGAGGCCGCCGACTTCTCTCGTCTCGTCACTCTTCTAACCTCACCACCCATTCACACCCACTTCGACCCTGATGCCCCTACAGAATTGCGTACAGATTCCAGCGGTCATGGCGTAGGTGCCGTCTTAGCCCAGCGTCAGCATGGCCAGGATCGCGTTATTGCTTATGCAAGCCACCTCCCCACACCATCGGAGCGCAACTATTCCATTACGGAACGAGAATGCCTTGCTGTTGTCTGGCGGTTGTGAAGTTCCATCCTTACCTTTACGATCGCCCTTTTTCCGTAGTCACTGACCATCATGCTCTCTGCTGGCTGTCTTCGATAAAATATCCTACAGGCCGGCTTGGTCGATGGGCTTTAAGGCTACAAGAATTTTCATATTCCGTGGTGTACAAGTCTGGCCGCCTGCACCAAGACGCTGACAGCTTGTCGCGTTAACCTGTTGACGACTCTGGCTCCTCTAATGTTACCAGTGCTTCTTGCGTATTCTCTGTATCACAGCTGCTTCATTTCGCCGACGAGCAACGCCGTGACGTCTAAATCAGAGCACTCATCGACCGTTTTGAGCCCTCTCCGGCCTATGCTACTCTACGCCTCATCGCCCTCCGCGACGGTACTCTGTACCGTAGTAACCTTCATCCGGACGGCTCTGAGTTCCTACTTCTAATACCTAAACACCTCCGCTCCACCGCTATAGAAGAGCTCCACGACACACCAACGGCAGGACACCTCGGCGTATCTCGAACCTATGACCGTGTACGTCGCCGTTTTTTCTGGCCGGGCCTTGCCCGTTCCGTACGACGTTACGTCGCCGCTTGTGAAGTTTGCCAACGACGCAAGAAGCCTTCCCAGCTCCCCGATGGTTACCTGCAGCCGCTCGACATCCCTGCCGAGCCCTTTCATCGTGTCGGCTTAGACCTTCTAGGCCCATTTCCGGAATCTACATCAGGAAACAAGTGGGTTGCAGTCACGGTGGACTACGCGACCCGCTACACCGTAACCCGTGCTCGTGCGACCAGTTGCGCAACTGATGTTGCGGACTTCCTCCTACATGATATTATTTTGATGCATGGTGCTCCGCGTCAATTGCTAACAGACCATGGCCGTACGTTTTTGGCCAATGTCATCGACGACATTATGCGTGCCTGCTCAATACGACATAAATTTACCACCTCCTACCATCCCCAAACGAACGGCCTCACTGAGCGCTTGAACCGCACCCTTACAGACATGCTATCCAAATACGTTTCCGACGAACACCGTGACTGGGACCTGGCTCTACCTTACATTACCTTTGCATACAACTCTTCCCGTCTCGAAACAGCTGGCTTTTCCCGGTTTTACCTCTCGTATGGCCGCGAACCAACGCTACCACTGGACACTGTGCTTCCGTCCGCCACAGCTTCAACTAGCGATTATGCCCGTGATGCAATCGCCCATGCTGACCACGCTCGCCAACTTACGCGCGCTCGTCTACAAGTGTATCAAAACAAGCAGAAGCAACGCTACGACCTCCGTCACCGTGATGCCCATTTTGTGCCCGGCAGCCTCGTGTTGCTTTGGTCACCTTCGCGTAAAGTTGGCCTATGTGAAAAACTCCTTTCTTGTTACACAGGCCCATATCGCGTGATCCGCAAAGTGACCGATGTCACCTATGAAATCGTTCTAGCCGCGCTCACTATGTCCTCCGCTGTGACGACCAGTGATAATGTCCACGTCGCGCGACTCAAGCCCTACAACTCTCCACGCGCCTTGGATATTTAACAGCACCGGGAATGGTGCTTTTGCCGCCGGGGGGGGGGGGGGAGGGTAGTATTACGATATCATTGAGCGATGCTCAAGAAACGAGCCGCGGCGAGAACGACGATGAAGTTGGTCGGTGCGCTTGGCGCGAGCGAGTGTCGGCCTGGCTGCCTGGCTCCAGTGTAAATAGCCTCTAAATAGCCTCTTCTGTTTGTGTCTTTTCACACGCAACAATATTGTTGGTTACATTTTGCTTATGTATGCCCCCCTTATGGCAATAGCCTTTGGAATTGTAGGGGTTCAATAAATGATGATAAACTAGGTCAAAATGCGACTGCCATTGCTGGCACTCCAACCCCTCACCTTATGATAGCAGCAGGCACGTACCCAAGGGGGACCCGGCGGGGGCAGCCCCCCCCCCCCGAAATTAGGACACATACCCCCCCCCCCCCTTGCTCGCCCATGCCACCACTTCTAACACACAGTCCTATAGCGCCGCCAGATCAACGCTGAAACTTGACAGGCGGTCAAGTTTCAGCATTGGGCGGTCAACATATTGCTGCCTTTTCACTCCTTTTGGATGACGGTAGTTATCGGCATCTTTTGGGGTGTGAAGGCCAATTTCCTCATCGATTCGGTGCCCACGCGATTAACTCGAGATGCCTTCAGTTGTCACCATCTTTTCGACAGTCACGCGCTTCGCTGTTGCCTCGTTAGTGCAACCTTCTTCGTTTACACTGATCCAGGGACCAAGAAAAGGATTCGGTTCGTGGTCAGCTGGTCTATGTGCACGTGGAAGGAGTTGAGGTCAGAGAAAACGCCAATTGCGTTCAACTTTTCATTTTGCATCATTATTCCCTCGAGTAACGTCTCGCCGCGACGCTGACAGATTCTCGGAACCATATACCCGCGATATGGGTTAGATAAGGTGAAAAATAAAATAATGCGAAGCAGCGTCCATCATCAAACCCTGCAATGACCGTTAAATCCATAAGCAACATAGATGTCATCCGTTACCTTGTCTGGTTTTTGCCTAATTGTAGAGTACTTTTCTTGCAAAATTGTCAACTGGAAAGAAGAGTCGCAAGGCGTTGCGAAATTCAGCGATCGACTAAGGAATCCATTGTCGGCATCCGAGGCAACAGCCAAACAGGAAGAAAAAGCGAAAGTTAACAAAGTTAACCGATATTTGTGAAAATATTTGCAGATCAACATCTTTTTATTTAAAGAGGCAGTAGAAGAATGCCGCCAGAAGTGGAGAACAATTCCGTGTGTTTTTAATGACGCTTCTACAGTTATCAGTCGAGCCACCTGACGTAGCCACTTCTCTGCTGTGCTTATGTAAGTGTCTTTCTAAGCTTCCACGGTGGGCGTAGTACGTGTAGAATGCGCCCTACGAGGTTGAACTGGATTGGCAGCCACGCATCGTTACGTAACTTCCCAAATACCAATACGAGTCGTTTGCGGCACTTAACTTGGTAGAGCATAAACTAGGGATCCAAAATAACTGTGACGGTTCCGCAAATATACATTTCCCTATAGTTCTTCCAGAGCAAATTCAAAAAACGCTACTATAGTCGGATACAAATTAAGTCTGCAGTGAAGCCCCGCCCACGCCCTCAAACCGCCAGCCACTGTTCCTCCGGGAGGCTGCAAATAATTCGTACTTCAAACTTTTTCTGTTAGCCAAACGAGGCGGTAACCACAAAAATAAAATTATTAGCGCGTAATTTTACACCTTTTGCCTAATTCTTTAATTTCCTAATCCCGTAATTCGTTATTGAACTGAAACAACATGCTTCCTTTGCTACAACTATTTATTGTCAAGTTTCACTTTAGTTGGCAGTGAAGTTTCATGAGTGAAACGGGTTCAGCAGTGAAATGAACGGCACCGCAGACTTTTGAAGAGTGAAACGCTCAGCCTCCATTGACTTTGTCCATGTCTGTTGCACACCTCATTGCTTCCGCCGATGAAAAGACTTTTCAAGAACAACAGATGCTCCGGAGGTATCATGTACAATGCCATTTTGGAAGGGCCGCATGACAGCAATTTTGTTTGCTTCAGTGATTGGCTGGCGAAGTAACACAACCCCGCGCGGTTTGTGTGCCTTGGTTGCCAACTGCTGTTTTTTAAGTTGTATTTTACTAAAGTAATATTTATTTTACACTTTGGCTTCTTTATTTGTCCTTGGCAGTGCTCTTCCAGCGCTTTTTTCCTGCGCAAATCCATTTGACGTAGTTCCTTGTTTGCCACGTAAAGGAGAGGTGTATCGCACAGGGCGTACCTCTAAAATACACCTTATTCCATTTCTTTTTAAGGGTGTACGTGTTTTTATGGCGAATGGTGGACGTTATTCACATTTGTACTAGAAAAGTACCCCCCCCTCATTTGCATAGAAGTTACCTTGGGTTGGGCTCCCCCCGAAAAAAAATCCTGCGTACGTGCCTGGTTAGCAGCAGAATGCTGCAGCCGCTGTGGCAGGTGGATGAATTGTACATCAATTTCGTTGCTTACAGATTTTTTTTCTTGCCTGCACGTAGGTAGAATTTGCAATAACGTGTCATTGCAAAAAAGCGGTTTGTATTCTTCTATTGAATAACCTGCATATTGTGTATGGTTGAAAAACAAATTTCTTTTAAAATCTTCTTCTTCTAGAACTACGAGGTGTTCGATCCCCACGAGACGAGATGGCCTTTTGCGGTCGTCACAATTTAATTTTGTTGAGTATTCTCCATCAGAGAAGAGATGCGACTTAACGTGCAGAAAAAAATATACGAAAACAAATTGACGACGCTGTTTATTCAAGCCGCGGAGTTAATGCTATCGTAGAAAATTCATTACGATAGCCTGCACGTTTGGCACGTAAAATTTAATAAGTGAGGTAAGATAACCTTTCAAGATGCATCGGGAAATTCTAGCGCTTGACATCCGACAAGGAAAGAAGGCCATGAATAGCTCTCAGCCCAATTTCGACGGAAAATCGCAGCAATCCCTGCGACGTCGCGACTCTGCGACCAACCGGTTGGTCGCAGCCGAGAAGGGGGGGGGGGGGGGGGAGGGACTGGCACTGCGACTGCGGTTTTCGTCGCATGCGACGGAAATCTCACTTTCGGTGCGATGAAAATCGCATCATTTGAAACAGGCTTTCCTCGGCAAGAAGCCCGCAGAGCAGACTTAGAAGGCGTAAAGGGTTCGCTTTGGTAAAGCAATCACGAGCTGAAGGCAGTTGCACTGAGAATATTTAGGCACAATTTCTTGTTTCCCTAAGGAACATACACATTCTGGAGTGGCGAATACCCCATTCTGGAGGACTACTCAAGAAGAGGCAAACACCGAGCGGAAAACGCCAAATGGTTAAATCGTACAAAATAAAGTAAATCAAGGAAGCCGCTGTGTGCAGTCTGCTATTCCACTGGGAGGTCGCTATGAATTAGTGATGCCTGCGGACCAACTATGTGTGTTCAGGTGTAGTGTAGCGATTATTTCGTTGCGCCATACAGATGTGCGCCCACTTACACTACGTTGGCGATCGACATACACATTTCAAACAAGCCCATTTGCTGGTACTCGTACTCAGAGCGTATACAGGGCGATAATTTTTCAGTTTTACGTAATTTTTAAAAAATCGCCTGTGGCATCTGGATAGCATAATCCTTGTTCCTGAGCTTTATTATTCGAAGAGGTTCACATTATTAGCCCAAATTGAAATACGATTCAGAAATTTAAAAAAGTAAATAGCTAACTTCTAAGGTAATTGCGGCGCATATTGCAATTTACAAATTGTAGCCGGTGAGCTTGCAGGACGTATCTACTTGAAAATAATTTCCAGGACGACACGTGCTTCGAGATAATATTTCCCAAAGTGTGCAGTGAAATACATAGACGTTCCAGTTACTCTCGTGGTTCAATGCACAAAATAGCGTTTTGTCAGAAAAGTATGTTTAATAACAGTGTGTTAATAGGACAAGTTTGATCGCGCATATCTTCACACTGGCGTCGTTCTTAAAGTTCATTAGAAGTGGAAAGCTTTGCAAGCTCACCGGCTACAACTCGTAAACTTGTATATGATCCGTCAAGTAACTGATTCAAAAGATAATTAGTAGTTTTTTTATTACTTTCGATTGTTTCGATTTCACGTGTAAGTAATGTCCGCCTCGCAGAATAATCCAACTCAAGGACTAGAATTACTACAATGACTAGAAGATTCTATACAACTTAAAAATGATGACCCTGTATACCCACGAATATATATCACAAATATAGGGGATGCTGGCGAAAGAAAAACCAAATTAAAGAAAATCACCGCTCAAGCACTCCGTACAGATGGTTACCCAGAGAAGCTGAAACGCGTGGCCCCGATACTTATCTCTGGGTTAATTCCGACGGTTCATTCAACGACGGCTTTGTAGGCTGCCGAATACTCGGTACGCAGTTGCTGCTTGCGCTCGGCTGCACGAGCCTGTTCTTGTTCCCGGGCTGCAGCATCGGAACGGCGTAGACGAGCGCGTTCCCGGTTCTGCTTGATGAAAAACTGCCTGCTCCTCGGGATTTTAAAGTGTTAACAGCGCCCACAGACGGGGACAGAGTGAAGAGAAACCGGACACAGCGCTGTGTCCTGTTGTTCCTCACTCTGTGTGCGCTCATCGATTTTTAACGCGACAGCGTTAAAGGGCTCGTGTCGCAGAAAAGCCGGTGTCGTCGGCGGCTTTGGCCGTGAGGGAAAACTCCTGGAAGGCAATTCATAAATAAAAACAACTTGCAAGATGGGCTGGGTGGGAACCGAACCAGGGTCTCCGGAGTGTGAGACGGAGACGCTACCACACAGCCATGAATTGGATGGTTCAAGCCGGGACAGAGACGCCTCTAGTGAATGCGGTGTTGCCTTAGAAACGTGCCATAGAAAGTTATACTGCGATGTATATCGGTAATTATGAGCATGTAAATTACAGAAGTCGCAGTTAAATGCTTAACGAAGTACGTTTCCGCTACATTTCTTCGGCGCTTGTCGCACACGCAGAGCCATCTTGCGGCAAACACAGAAGACCCCCTCCTCGCAAAGTACGGCGCTGCCCCGACAGGTGGCGCGCCACCCGCCCGCTTCTCGCCTTCGTCTCGTTTGAGCGCATTGGGGCTGTGAGGGGGCCGGTGCGAGGCGCGTCGTGGCCCTGCTGTCCGTGCCGATCACGACGTTTGGCTCGCGTAGGTCGTTTTCTCCTCCGAGACACCGAGTTCTTTGGTTCGTTCCGCTTGCTTAGGCGCACGTTTCGTTGCCGCGCAGAACGCTGCGCTGCTCGAAACTCACCGCGTGATTGGTGGGCGCAAAGTCCGATGCGGGGCGCCTTGTAGGTGATCGCTGCGCCGTAGCGAATTGTCTTACGCCCCTTGGCGGGTCGACGGGAACGCTGTCGCGTTCCGCTCTTGAAGGCAAAGCTTAAGCGTCCTCCAATTTTAGAGCGCAGCTCTTTGGCGTCCGTTCCTGGGTTTCGCGTCGTCGTCGTCGTCGGCCTCGTAACCAGCTCCGCCCCCCTTTCATCCCCCCAGCGCTAGCAGCGACCGACTGATACCGCTGGATGCCGCTGACGCCGCTAGAGAGTCAAGATAACGTGATTGCATAGTACACCGTCGCCGCCATGCAGAAAGAGCAGGGAAGGGTCCCCCCCCCCTGTTCTTGTGTGGCGGATAGGGTGCTCTTCAGTTGCCGACGCGCCGGTTATTCGTTGTCCCTGAAACCAACTCCGCAGCTGGGGTTGACTCACTATCGGCGTCAGCGGCATCAGTCAGTCGCTGCTATCTCTTCCCTCCTCCCTTTATCGTGTTGTCCGCTTGCTGCGCGCGCTTCTGCCCCCATCGTTTGCCGCTGGGTGTACACGCCGCCCCCCTCCCCCCTCTTCCTTCGAGTCTCCGGTTGTCAAAGCGGCGGCTCGAACTTAATTCCTTTCTTCGCTCCTCCTCCAATGCAACCCCTGTGCGGTGGCAATCAGAGAGCCAGATCGGTGGCGGCGGATCTGTATATGTGCACCGCCCGAGCCAAAATTGCCGCTGCCGTTCGCCCTGTGCGGTGGCAATCAGAGAGCCAGATCGGTGGCGGCTTGACATAAAGACAAACAGCAATTTCCTAACACTTATGCGGGAGAACATCCCGTTCCTCTCGCTCGTAACGCGTCCCACGGCTGTGACAACCTCGCGAGGCACTTGTATAGATCTCGTCTTTGAGAATCAAGCATTGGTGTACCAAGTCGAACATATATCAGTCTATTTCTCCGACCACAAAGCTTCCTTCATGACTGTCAAGAACCGTTAGTGGAGTCTTTGTTAAAGGAATACGTGTGAAAAAAAAATTCTGTGATAGCGCATACATGTGTTGCTCGATTTCTTTGCCTCAATCTATCGAAAAGGTGAAACAGCTTATTTGCTGCGCTCAAACTTCGCATTAGGAAGTAACGTAATCATCGGTAATTTTTTCTGAGACGGTAGGCTCCGTGCTCACACAACGTTACTTTGTGTTTGTCATGCGTGCGTGCGTGTGTGTGTGTGTGTGCGTGTGTGCGTGTGCGTGCGTACGTGTGTGTGTGTGTGTGTGTGTGTGTGTGTGTGTGTGTGTGTGTGTGTGTGTGTGTGTGTGTGTGTGTGTGTGTGTGTGTGTGTGTGTGTGGCAAAAATTTAAGGAAGGTGCACGTACTAGATAAGGCCACCGCGCCGACGCACTGGCTATAACCTTGTGGTGTTGAAAAGAAGGTCGTGCGTTCGGTTCACAGAGGCTGCGGTCGCATTTTGATGAAGCGAAGTGCAAGAATGTTCGCGCCATTAGGAGCGCATTAAATAGACGCAGGAATACTAAACTAGTCCAGAATCTTGCACTTCGGCATCCCACACAGTCCGAGTGTTGTTTTGGGACGTCTCAGCCCACGAATCAATAAATGGAATCACTGTTCAGTCAGTCGTCATCATCATCATCATCAGCCTAGTTACGCCCACTGCAGGGCAAAGGCCTCTCCCATACTTCTCCAACTACCCCGGTCATGTACTAATTGTGGCCATGTGCCTGCAAACGTCTTAATGTCATCCGCCCACCTATCTTTCTGCCGCCCCCTGCTGCGCTTCCCTTCCCTTGGAATCCAGTCCGTAACCCTTAATGACCATCGGTTATCTTCCCTCCTCATTACATGTCCGGCCCATGCCCATTTCTTTTTCTTGATTTCAACTAAGATGTCATTTACCCGCGTTTGTTCCCTCACCCAATCTGCTCTTTTCTTATCCCTTAACGTTACACTCATCATTCTTCTTTCCATAGTTCGTTGCGTCGTCCTCAATTACAGCAGAACCCTTTTCGTAAGCCTCCAGGTTTCTGCTCCCTATGTGATTACTGGTAACACACAGCTGTTATACACTTTCCTTTTGAGGGATAGTGGCAACCTGCTGTTCATGATTCGAGAATGCCTGCAAAACGCACCCCAGCCCATTCTTATTCTTCTGGTTATTTCAGTCTCATGATCCGAATCCGTGCTCACTACCCGCCCTAAGTAGATGTATTCCCTTACCACTTCCAGTGCCTTGCTACCTATCGTAAACTGCTGTTCTCTTCCGAGACTGTTAAACATTACTTGAGTTTTCTGCAGTTTAATTTTCAGACCCACCCTTCTGCTTTGCCTCTCCAGGTCAGTGAGCATGCATTGCAATTGGTCTCCTGAGTTACTAAACAAGGCAATATCATCAGCGAATCGCAAGTTGCTAAGGTTTTCTCCATCAACTTTTATCCCCAATTCTTCCCACTCCAGGTCTCTAAATACCTGCTATAAACATGCTGTGAATAGCATTGGAGAGATCATATCTTCCTCTCTGACGCCTTTCTTTATTGGGATTTTGTTGCTTTCTTTGTGGAGGACTACGGTGGCTGTGGAGCGGCTATAGATATCTTCCAGTATTTTTACATATGGCTCATCTACACCCTGATTCTTTAATGCCTGCATTACTGCTGAAGTTTCGACTGCATCAAACGCTTTCTTGTAGTCAATGAAAGCTATATATAAGGGTTGTTATATTCTGCACATTTCTCTATCATCTGATTGATAGTGTGAATATAGTGTATTGTTGAGTCGCCATTACGAAATCCTGCCTGGTCCTTTGGTTGACAGTCTAAGGTGTTCCTGATTCTATTTGCGATTACTTTAGTAAATACTTTGTAGGCAACGGACAAAGCTGATCGGTCTATATTTTCCAAGTCTTGGGCGTCCCCTTTCTTGTGGATTAAGATTATGTTAGCGTTCTTCCAAGATTCGGGTACGTTCGAGGTCATGAGGCATTGTGTATATAGGGCGGCCAATCTTTCTAGGACAGTGTTCCCACCATCCTCCAACAAATCTGCTGTTACCTGATCCTCCCCAGCTGCCTTCCCCCTTTGCATAGCTCCTAAGGCTTTGATTACTTCTTCCGGCGTTTCCTGTGGGATTTCGAATTCCTCTAGGCTATTCTCTCTTCCACTATCGCCGTGGGTGCCACTGGTACTGTATAAATCTCTATAGAACTCCTCAACCACTTGAACTTTCTCATCCATATTAGTAATGATATTGCCGGCTTTGTCTCTTAACGCACACATCTGATTCTTGCCTATTCCTAGTTTCTTCTTCACTGCTTTTAGGCTTCCTCTGTTCCTGAGAGCCTGTTCAATTCTATCCATATTATCGTTCCTTATGTCCGCTGTCTTACGCTTGTTGATTAACTTAGAAAGTTCTGCCAGTTCTATTCTAGCTGTAGGGTTAGAGGCTTTCATACATTGGCGTTTCTTGATCAGATCCTTCGTCTCCTGCGATAGCTTACTGGTTTCCTGTCTAACAGCGTTACCACCGACTTCTATTGCGCACTCCTTAATGATACCCATAAGATTGTCGTTCATTGCTTCAACACTAAGGTCCTCTTCCTGAGTTAAAGCCCAATACCTGTTCTGTAGCTTTATCCGGAATTCCTCTAGTTTCCCTCTTACTGCTAACTCATTGATTGGCTTCTTGTGTACCAGTTTCTTCCGTTCCCTCCTCAAGTCAAGGCTAATTCGAGTTCTTACCATCCTATGGTCACTGCAGCGTACCTTGCCGAGCACGTCTACATCTTGTATGGTGCCAGGGTTCGCGCAGAGTATGAAGTCGATTTCATTTCTAGTCCCACCATTCGGGCTCCTCCACGTCCACTTTCGGCTAACCCGCTTGCGAAAAAAGGTATTCATTATCCGCATATTATTCTGTTCTGCAAACTCTACTTATAACTCTCATCTGCTATTCCTAGAGCCTATGCCATATTCCCCGACGGACTTCTCTCCAGCCTGCTTCTTGCCTACCCTGGTATTGAAGTCACCCATCAGTATAGTGTATTTTGTTTTGACTTTACCCATCGTCGATTCCACGTCTTCATAAAAGCTTTCGACTTCCTGGTCATTATTACTGCATGTAGGGGCATAGACTTGTACTACCTTCAATTTGTACCTCTTAAGTTTCATAACAAGACCTGCCACCCTCTCGGTAATGCTATAGAATTCCTGTATGTTACCAGCTATTTCCTTATTAATCAGGAATCCGACTCCTAGTTCTCGTCTCTCCGCTAAGCCCCGGTAGCACAGTACGTGCCCGCTTTTTAGCACTGTATATGCTTCTTTTGTCCTCCTAACCTCACTGAGCCCTATTATATCCCATTTACTACCCTCTAATTCCTCCAATAACACTGCTAGACTCGCCTCACTAGATAACGTGCTAACGTTAAACGCTGCCAGGTTCCGATTCCAGTGGCGGCCTGTCCAGAGCCAGGTATTCTTAGCACCCTCTGCTGCGTCACAGATCTGACCGCCGCCGTGGTCAGTTCCTTCGCGGCTGCTGGGGACTGAGGGCCGGGGTTTGATTGTTGTATTCATATAGGAGGTTGTGGCCAAGTACTGCACCAGGGCTGCCAATCCTGCTCTGGTGAGAGAGTGCGTTACCGGTTCTGGTCACCGGGATCAGGCCGCACTCCAGGCCTGTTTGTGCAATTTTCTCAACACACGGTTTTTTTGTATTTTCTGGTGGAGAATTGCGCGGCACCGGGATTTGAACCACGGTCCTCTTGCACGGGAGGCGGATACTCTACCGTCCTTGGAGGAGTTAAATTAAAAAAATTAAATTATTGGGTTTTACGTGACAAAACCACTTTCTGATTATGAGGCACGCCGTATAGTGGAGGACTCCGGAAATTTCGACCACCTGCGGTACTTTAACGTGCACCTAATTCTAAGTACACTGGTGTTTTCGCATTTCGCCCCCATCGAAATGCGGCCGCCGTGGCCGGGATCCGATCCCGCGACCTCGTGCTCAGCAGTCTAACACCATAGCCACTGAGCAACCACGGCGAGTCCCGCAGGAGTTGTACGCCTCATTTAACCTACAGTGGTGCCTTATTTGATCAGTCAAGGTGGACCAATCTGAGCTCGGTTATACCGCACAGATGGCACTCGGCTACAGAACCTAGTATTTATGACCTGCACATGTGTGGCCATACATAATTGAGGATATATATAATTTTTAGTAGGGTTCCCGTACAGTGATTAAATAAAATACATTTTAAAAAAGAAAGAAAGAAAAGAAGGGGAACAAAAGGAAGAGAACAGGTAATTAGAACTCGTTACCCTTCGATGTTGCCCGGAAAGATAGCTCAGTCGGTTGGTTCGTCAGGCCCCCCGGTTTCTTTGAAGCGCCGTACCTCCTGCTCCGAGCCTCATACTTACGTGGAAAGGGTGGTCCGAGTGGTTGGAAGGCATACTTTCTTGGAAAAATGGCCGCCCGTGGAGAAGAGCGAACTCGAGCGGCTTTAGAGACTACGAAAAGCTTGATTACGTGCTCGGCGAGCGCGTGATCGAATGCGCGCGCTGTTGCTTTGTCTCTGCGTGTAGTAGTTAAGAGAGCTAGTTTAAGGGAGGAGAAGAAGGAAGGAAAGAAAAGTCTCTCAAGCAAAATTGCAGCGCCGTGGTTTTAAAGCGCACCCGTGGTAGAGAAACGGAAGGCGATATAAGCGTACGATGCCATGATACGCACACGACAAACTGCCTGAAAATATTTAGACTTGAGGGAAAGCTTCGTTAACAAACGATAACACGGCAATCAGCACTCGAATACGACGAGAGAAATTATTGAGACGTGGAAAATTCCCTTGAAATAAGTATGGTTTGCGAGACAAATGCTTGTAAGTATTGAACCTTTTAAAAGATGAGGGGAAATATGCGCTCACCGAGAGGGCACCGTCCGCACGAGACCACCACCAGGCACCTTACTGAGACGTGGAGGGCTTTGCGGCCGGAAACAAAGCCTCCTATCTCCGTCGGCCAAGAGCAGAAAACGTGTTTTACGATCGCTCAAGGTTGCGCGTACATAGTATAACTCTAGCGTCTAGGAAAAGCTTAAACAGAAGCGAGGGCGGCACGCTTAGCGTGGGAAGCTAGCCGCCAGAGTAACCATCTCAAGGACTGCTGCTGACGAGGGCGAAATACCTTCGTGTAATTATAGTAACCCTAATAGGACTACTTTCGAAAAAAAAAACGGAAATGGCCCAAATGGCTATACTACGAGAGCTATGATTGATAATTCAGTCAGTCAACTGGTACCAACTACGGGATATAAATAACACTATTTTAATTAGGTCCCCCTTCAATTCTTGTTCTTGCAACGGCAGAATTTGTTGTTCTGAACACTTTCGTAAATCAATAGTCGCTCCTCAGACTTGGGGTGCGCAGTGACATGCCAAGAAATATCCTTTTCGTCAACGACTTTACCTTTGCCTAGCGACTTGGCTTAGTAGTGATGCCCTTTTCAATATTAGCCATATAATGTATCTAGTTTGCCCTCGCATGTAATCATTTTTAGTTTTCAAGTATTCAAGTTAAACCACCCCCAAATTTCAGTTGGCCCACCACTACTATAATATACGCCATGAATTTCTAAGGAGCTCTATCCGTGTTATGGCTATTCTCCTTTTATATTATTTTTTTGCCTTTAAATTCTTCCTTACCGCTTAAATGCTACCAATCATCTACATTTACACTATCATGACGATTAAATGTCTTAGCTTGGCAACTCACGCATTTTTGTGCGGATGCAAGGCATTACACTTTTCGTGTGGCAGGGCCTCGCCAAAGAATGGTTACGCATTAACTCGTGTCGCACTTCCCCCCATTCGAGAAACTCTTGCCCCACTACAAGTAGTGAGGCGTGTCCGCGTCGTCTTCCGCTTTATGGGCAGTTTTGACCAGATTTTTCTCTCTTTGGTGCCTAATTCTGTGCTAAACGGCTCCGTGAAGTTACACGCTACACCGGGATATAGGACATTTTTCAGTGAGTGGACTGTACTTGATTTTATGGCCTTTCTCGTCTAGACTACGCTGCCGGAGGTGTTAACCCTTATCGCCGAACCCGCCGTGCTCGTGGGCCGCGCTGGCTACCCGGCCGCCTGACGCTTTTGTCATGATGGTATACGCTGTGGAAGCGAAGATATTGCTCCGGAAGACGTTTCGGAGGATGCTGGCTGGAAAATTAACACCCAGAGGAATTCTACGACCAACCCAAGGCCATCATACGGCGGCAACGCTGTTAGCCCTAACGGCGGGCCGGGACCCAAAAACGGCAAAGTGAGTCCAAACTCGCCTGCTAGCGTCAAGAAGGGTATCATCCTTCGCGGTAAAATGCCTCCGCTGCCGAAAATGATATCAAGATTATCGTCAGGATTAGGGGAGGTCTGAATATTGCTAAAATTGGTGCGGCCGCGGTGGCTGGTGCAATCACGGCTGCTGCTTGCATAGGCGAGGTAAAGCGAGAAGCGGACAGGATCTGCCACAATTATCAGCAGAATACTGTGGTGGTTAGCACGCCGGAAGAAGAAAATGCTGCGAAGTACGTGAGGATCAAGGATTTATGCATTGCTGGGCCCATGCATGAAGCTGCGGCATATCGTGCGGCGCCGCATGAAACATGCAAGGGAATCATAGCAAATGTTCCTCTCAGCGAGGGACCCGAAGCGCTCAGTCGCAAGATTGTCAACCCGCGTAATCCCCTTGCCCTGGCGGCAAAACGCATCAAGGAGTCGGGTACGGTCATCATCGCCTTCGATAGATACAAGGTGCCCAACTACGTTCGTTATGGTAACGCGCTGGTTAGGTGCACGCTTTACCGCAAGCAGATTGTTATGCTTGTGGAAAGCTGGTGCATCGTGATGACGTCTGCCCCTCGCAGGAAGAAGTGGTTTGCAGGGGCTGCGGTTCAACCAATCCCGCTGAGACCCACCGGTGTACGCCGAAGTGTGAACTGTGTGGGGGAGAGCATATCACGGCTGCCAAGGAGTGCCAGCAGCGGTTCCGTACCCCATATGTGGTCCGGCGCCGTCATTTTGAGCGGGCTATGGCGGACATCAAGGCGAAGGAGGAAGAGAAGGGAGGCTTCAGGTACGACGAAAGCCAGTTCTCGACGTTGCGGAAGACGCTGGAGACTAGGCAAGAACAAGATCGTGGGCGTCGACGTTCAAGATCAAGATCAAGGAGACCAGGTAGAGCATCTCGCAGCCGCTCCAGTGGCCGGTCTGGGAGCAGATCGGCGTCTAAGGTGCGCTTCGGACTGGACGGACAGTTGAAAACTGAGACTGCGTGTGGCCCCAACGGGACTGCGGGACAGGGTGTGCGCAATAATGCTGTGTGCAGGGTCTACAAGGCAAGGGCCCAAGTGGAGCGGCCAGTGGTACTACCTGGGTGGAGCGCACAAGTGCCCGAACGGAGATGCCTAGTTTGGTAAGTCCAGAGCAAAGCAAGAATGAGGCGAGATTCAAGAGGCGAGAACAGGAACACGCAGATTTGAGAGAAATGGTGAGGTTGCTTAGGGCAGAAATCTCGGCCCTTAAGGTTGTGGCAGGACCTGCACCGGCCGAGAGGGCAATGCCTGAGCCCATAGAGAGCATGGATTTTGCTGATGTAGGTGAAGTTAGTGGGTCGCGGCCCTCAAAGAGGAAGGCGATGACTCATGAGGCGGAGCCCGCGTCGAGGAAGCTGAGATCTGAGGGGAAGGAGATGCTGTCGAGTGTTGTAGATAGTGTTAAGTAGGTCAACGATGGTCTGGCGCAGCTGAATACGCGTCTCAAAGAGTCGCTCGGTTCGATTGATGGGAGGTTAAAGGAGCTGCAATGTAGAATAGAGTTGTTCGAAAACAAATCCAGTCTGAGTGCCTCTCCCCTTCTTAGGTCCGGATCTCAGTCGGCTAGTTCCTCGTCAGGGAAGTCTCAGATTCAGCAAGATGGCTCGCTGCAACTGCTTCAACATGGCGCGACAAAATGAGGCTTTTTGTGTGTGGCAATGGAACTGTAGGGGGTATGCTCGTAAACGGGCGCCTCTACAGCAGTATATTCGCGCGTGTAAGGGTAGGGCGCAGGCTATTCTACTGCAGGAGACAATGACGGAAGAAGTTTCTTTGATGGGCTACCGAACCGTCTTCGGCGGATCCGAAGCTCGGGGGACCTGTATTCTGTTGGATAGCAAACGGACGCAGGTGGTCCATGATCTTAAGACACCTTTCAGTTCCCTGGAATACGTCATGATTGAGGTAATTCCTAACCGGGTGAACAAGAAAAGCGCATTTATTCGAAACGTGTATAGTGCCCCGAGAGACAGGGTGCAGAGATTGAAGCTGCCTCTGCAGAAGCCTTCTAAGCTTGCCGGAGACCATCCGCTGATCGTGGCTGGAGATTTTAACGCTCCGTATAACGTGTGGGGTTACAAGCATGACACAGTTAAAGGGAGAGACCTTTGGCAGAAAGCTGCGGAGTTTGACCTTACGCTGGTCACTGACCCTGCCTTTCCGACACGTATAGGGAGGTCGACGTGTAGGGATACTACCCTTGACCTCTGATTTGTAAAGAACGCGGCCAAGCTTAGTTGGTGCAATCTTGCCGAAGACCTAGGTAGTGATCGTTATATTAACCAAGTCGTTCTTGAGGTTGAGGGTCGGCGCCCTAGGGCGTTAACGTTTATAGACTGGGATAAGTTTCGGATAATCCGGGAGGAGAGAGGAGAAAAGGGGAAGGAATTCGAAGGCCTGTACCGGCCGTCCCTGGAGGATTGGGTCACCCAGGTGAGGGAGGATGTAAAGGAGGCTACGAAGGAGATCACTACGGATTTGGAGGTGGATAGAGTTGATAGCAGGCTGGCCCATCTGATTGAAGCCAAGCGGTCTATGCTGGCTGGGTGGAAGGGGCACAGGCTTAATTGCAGGCTGCGTAAAAAGATTTCCGAGCTGAATAAGCTGATTGAAGAGCACTGTAAGCTTTTGTCTAGGCAACAGTGGGATGAGGTATGCAACTCGGTGGGCGAGCAGGTGCGCAACGGGAGGTCGTGGGGCTTGCCTAAGCATTTGCTGAACGACTCCAATACGAGGGTTAGTCGGGAGCACGTTCTTGCTAGAGCTGTACACGAAGCAGTGAGGTCTGCCTCGAAGCAAGATCTTGTTGAAAAGCTGGCCAACAAATACCTTGCTGTTGCGGACCCGGATGCTCTTCTGACGGAACAGGCCTACACGGGAGAGGACAACTTTTCCCTAGATGAGGACTTTTCTGTGGAAGAGGTACGCACGGTTTTGCATAACCTTAAGAACAAGTCGGCTCCCGGACCGGACGGTATTTCAAACAAGCTTTTGAAGAATCTGGACGATAGGTCAATCAAGTACCTTTCGGGGGAGGTTAACGCTATGTGGAGAGACGGGGTGGTTCCAGAGCAGTGGAAGACAGCTCTCACGATGCTGATTCCCAAGACTGGCAAAGTCCCGAGCATTGATAACCTAATTCCTATTTCGCTCACTTCGTGTGTGGGCAAGGTAGCAGAGCATGCGGTGGTTAATTGGCTTACAAGGTACCTTGAGGAGAACCAGGTCTACCCCCACACTATGATTGGTTTTCGGGCCGGGCTGTCGACCCAAGACGCAATGAAGCTCATCAAGCATCAGGTCATTGATGGAGATGGAAGGGGCGTTAAGGCCATCCTAGGGATGGACCTGGAGAAGGCTTTTGACAACGTTCGGTACTCTTATATTCTTAAGTCCATTTCGGATCTTGGCCTCGGCGCGCGCTTTCATGACGGTCAGGTCCTTCCTGTCATGCAGGAAGGCTACCTTGAGGGTTGCCGAGCTGGAGTCAAAGATGTTAAATCTTGGAGACAGGAGCACTCCTCAGGGGGCCATCATCTCGCCCACATTGTTCAATCTGGTCATGGTCGGATTGACCAAGAAGTTCTTGGAGATTGAGGGGATTAGGCGCACCATGTATGCAGATGACGTGACCATATGGTGTCCCGGTGGTAGTGAGTGCTATATCGAAAGTGTTCTGCAGGAGGCAGTAGATGTAATTGAGAATTATTTGGACCCGACGGGGTTAAGGTGCTCCCCCTCCAAGTCGGAGCTGTTGCTGTACAGTCCCACTAGAAGGGGACCCAGGCCAAGGGGATGGATCCCCGTGGACCAGCTGAGCATTCAGCTTCGTACAAGCAATGGCGATCTCATACCTAGGGTTGATAAGACCAGATTTCTGGGGATGATGATTGAGTCGAACGGTGCCAACACGCTGACGATCTAAAAGATCATGGCGAAGACAAAAAATGCGGTACGCCTAGTGAAGAGGGTGGCCAGCAGGCAGACGGGGTTCAAGGAGGATAGTCGGATTAGACTTATGCACGCATTTGTATTGTGTCACATTACTTATGTGGCGCCCATGCACAAGTGGAAACCATCGGAGAAGGACAAGCTTGACACGCAGATTAGGAAGATCACGAAGAAAGTGTTGCGAGTGCCAATGTGCACCAGCACCGACCGACTTGTCCAGCTGGGAATTCATAATACCTTGGATGAGATAGCTGAGGCTCAGGAGAGTACGCAGATGGTGCACCTCTCTACGAATAGCACAGTTCGGCAAATTCTCAGAGTTAGTCTTCCTCAGGAGAAGATTTCGCAGCTTCATGTCGGTATTCCCTTGAAGGTTCGTAATCGGTATCACGTCAAGCCTGTTCCCAGGAACATGCATCCGGAGCGAAATGTTGGTAGAAGAAAGGCCAGGGGAGCTTGTCTGCTGAGACTCATTCGTTATGAGAATCAGAAGGTTGGCTTCGTCGATGCTTCTTTTAATGAGAAGAGGAAGGTGTTTACCATAGTTGTCGTGGACAATGAGGGCAATGTCGTTAACGCTGCTACCATTCGGACTGATAAGCCAGAGGTCGCGGAGCAAGCGGCTATTGCGCTCGCCCTGGTTGACAGGCGCAGGCCTTTTGTATATAGCGATTCAAAGTCATCCGTCAGGGCCGTTGAGAAGGGCTCGGTGGCTAAGGTTGCTTTTAAAATTATGCAGACGTGTGAGATCTCTCAGCACTACTTATGTTGGTTCCCTACTCACCTTGGGATGATTGAGGGAGGCCCTCCGAATCTCAATGAGTACGCTCATGAGGCAGTGCGAGATCTTACCCTCCGCTCTGCCCCGCGCAACGGCGTGGCGGTACTCCCCGAGAACAGAGTCCCCTTCCACATACAATGAAATCACGAAATATTACCTTCTTAATCGCAGGGTTTACAATTTGCCGCATCCTAAACTAAACAGGGCTCGGGCACTTACATTACGCTTACTACAGACTGGTACTTATCCTTGCCCATGGAGACAGAACATGTTTTATCCGGAGACCTATACAGAGCCTTATTGCCAGGATTGCGGTGCTTTAGCCACGCTCGAACACATGCTCTAGTCTTGCGAAAGAATTGAAGACTCGGCGATCAAAAATGTGTCCAGGTGGGAGGCTGCACTTCGCAGCCCGGACCTGGATGAACAATTCTGGGCTGAACAATTCTGGGCAGGCTCACGACGTGGCCGTGAGGCTTGGCCTTCCGGTCCCGACGTGGGAACGGCCTGCTTAGTGGTTAATTATCACTACTTGCAGGACCAAATAATGTTTTCCTTCCGTCCTTCCTCCCGTTTGCCCGCCAGCTCCTGTGACTCCTAAGAACTGTTCTGCTATGCCGACTACCCACGTCTACTCACATCTCCGACAGTGCCGCTCTCTTATGCCTACTTCCCGTCGTAGCCACACTTCCGCAGCTCAACTACGCTGCCGCTATAGCAAGGCCACTCCCAGTGTCATATTCCGACACACATACCAACGCACCGGACTGTTCCACGGCAGCCACCCCAGATTTTTCGACACCTGGCGCATGCCAGACAACAGGCCTAGTTGCCTCACCGGTGGCATTTCTGCTGACGTTGTGCGCTTTTGTCGTCGTAACATGTCCTCGCACCATAGCGCCTTCGACCAGTTTCGCTTCGCGCCGCGGCATGCCCGCCGAGGTGCCGCTCACTCGCCGCCGAGAGCCTTCGATCAAGACCGCCGTTCAGACTTCCCCACATCAACGGTAGTTGTCCCCTATGTGTCGTCGGCCACCTACTGCCGAGCGAAATTGACTAGCGCAGGTGCCAAAGCAAGAACTGTAAGCTTATCCAACTTTCCAAAACGTCAGCTGTAACCGCAGAATGTCACTGACGTCCATGTTGAGGGAGCATCCGCACAAGCGCTTGTCGATACCTGGACCACCGTTTCCGTCATGCATGGAAATCTTTGTCGCAAGCTGAAAAAAGTCACAACCTATCTGGCATGGCACTCTCCACTGCTACCGCGCAAGGCATTCATCCTAGAGCTGTATGCATCACCCGTGTAGTCATCCAAGACGTTTTGTGCATCATCGATTCTTCAGCATCAACTGCTTTTAGCTCCCATTGTCGGTAACCTTCAAGTGATCTAGAGTGAAAAGCCAGAGCCGCTATCCGGGCAAGTTGCGAGGACAAAACAACATCACCCGGGCAACCAGTGAAAACGTTAAAAAATGTGGTCTCTCGCCCCTAACCCTTTGGACAGGACGACATTACATACGGTATTTACTGCCCAAAAAAGGTTTAAAAAATGTTGCTACCGAGTTCTTTCTAATGTTTGTTCCTGAAATCTTTCGCTGCCTGTAGTGCCGCCTTCAGCCGGTTTTCTTTTTCTAGCTGGGCAGCGACCATATGAGCCATTTCACAGTGTCGCGTGGTGCAGTGTGGTTTGGTGTTCCGTTGAGCACATGTGCTACACCTATTTTAATATTGCGGCTTGTATTATCTCCTACCAAACTACTTTCCCGGTTGTCATTTCATGCTTACATCTACTCTCGATTACGGGAGGGCCAGTGTTTTTTTTTTTGCTATCCTGTTCTTATGATCTCATCCTTGGGTGGGACTTCCTGTCACGTCATAGTGCCATAATCTATTGTTCTCACGGGCAATTGGCCCTTTCGCCGCTATGTGGCTCACCATCGGTCACTGCCAACCTCAGTGTTCGCAATCTTCGTTGATGCTGATACTGATCTACCTCCGGAGAAGAGTAGCTAAGGCCGCTGTACTCGTGGGCTGAAGGGACCACCCACTGCAGAGCGGAAGAGCTACCTACGCTCGTGTGCTCTTTTCTATAAATTTTCCTCTCTCTCTCTCTCTCTGTCTCTCGCTCTCCGGAGAAGTCGGTGCTGTCGTGTGACCCTGTCGTGGGGCTGCCGTACCGGACGTGCCGGTATCCAGTGACCATAATACTGCGTGGTGATACCTTAGGATTTGCGCAAGCTGTCACGTCTGTTGGTGACACTGATGTCCACGATGGCGCCACCCGTGTGCATCTGGGCGCCATAACTTCTGTCTCATCAACACCGCCTTCAGCTGTTTTCGACTTCGCCATTGCCGCAGACCTTTTGCCTTCTCACGCAACCTAACGTCTTACTATTCTTAACGAATTCGTTTCTTCGTTAGACTGCAGCCAACCATCCTTGAATCTGATAACAAGTGTCTCTGATACTATTGACACAGGTTCCCATGCCCTTTGCGACAGCGTGCGAATCGCGTTTCCGCAGAACAGCGCCGAGTTATCACAGAACAAATGGACTACATACTGCATCGCGGTGTCATTCAGCCTTCTCAAAGTCCGTGGTGGTCACCTGTCGTTATAGTGCGCAAAGAAGCTGGCTCCATTGGATTTTGTATAGATTATCGCCACCTAAACCGGATTGCAAAAAAAAAGATGTTTACCCACTGCCTCAAATCGGCGAGGCTCTTGGTTGTCTGCTAGCTAGGTACCAAACACTTCTCGTCTTCGATCTCCACTCTGGCTGTTGGCAGGTTCTGATGGTTAAAGCTGACCATTCAAAGACAGCTTTTATCGCTGCGAATGACCTGTACGAGTTTAATGTTATGAAGTTTGGGCACTGCAATGCACCCGCTACCTTCGAGCGCATGGTTGATACCATCCTTCGCGGACACCAGTAGAAGACTTGATTGTTACCTGAATGACATAATTGTTTTTAAATGATTTCCGACACACCTTGTACGTCTGCATGACATCCTAACCAATCTCAGTTCACCTGACCTACAGCTAAACGTCAAGAAGTGTCATTTCACTGCCGAAACCAAGCGTCATTGATATGCCCTCACAGCAATGGAATGACACATTGCTTGCCTTGCAGCTCGACTGATTTGCCGCTCGATCGGTTCTTCCTTCAACGTGGACGCAACGCCGTCAAAGAGTCCACTATCACAGGCGAGACAACACCGTGTACTGCCGCAACTATATGCCTGACGGTAGGAAATGCCTTCTGCCTATCCCTCGTCACATGCACTCTGATATTTGTGCGTAATTTCATTTCGACCCTCAAAGCGCCCACGCCGGTACCCTAAAAACCTTGAAAAGGCTACGTCAACTGTATCACTTGCTTTTATTGTCCAGCAGTACGCTCGATCATGCACCACCTGCCAACAAAGCAAGACACGTCCACAGCACCTTCCTGGCCCACTACAGCCGTTAGCGTGTCCTGCTCGACCGTTCGACCGCGTAGGCGTCGGCCTCTATGGCCCGCTGCCATCCACCGGATGTGGAAACCACTGGATTATTGTAGGCGTCGATCACCTTGCGCGCTACGCCGAGACCGCGTCCGTTTCCGACGTGACCGCGCGCGACGTTGTAATGTTCATTCTTCGTAACTCCGTCATTCGCCATGGTGGTCCTCGAGAACTACTCAGCGATAGGGGTCGTGTCTTCTCAGAAGTAATATAATCCCCCATTCGCGAGTGCAAGATCGTTCAGCGGAAATCGACCGCGTATCCCCCGGGAACGAACGGTCTCACGGAGCGGTTCAACCGAACACTCGGCGACATGTTGAGGATGTTCGTCTCGGTGGCCGACCACACCATTTGGGACACCGTACTCCCGTTCGTTGCGTTCGCCTATAGCACGGCGACGCAAACGACCACCTGTTTTTCACCTTTCTTTTTCTTGTACGGACGTGAGCCTTCGTGGGCACTGGATACTATCTTGCCTTATCAACCTGACGCCTCTGAGTGCACTACAAATTCAAAAGTTGTTCAATTTCCTGAAGATTGCAGCCAACTGGCTCGTTCGTTAACCAGCGAGGATCAGAGGCGTCAGAAGACAAGACGTGACAGTCATCTAGCCACGCCTACCTTCTCTGCCGGTTCCCGTGTTTGGCTATGGATACCACCTCACACACCTAGCCTTTCTTCTAAACTGCTAGAGTAGTACCACGGTTCGTCTCGGATCATCAACGCCACCTCACATGGGAACTATATCGTTGAGCCCGTCACACTACCGCCGTACCTTCGCTGTGGCAGTTGCGATACAGTGCATGTTAGCAGGCTGAAGCAATATTACGACCCCCTCCTCTTGCCTACTCAGTGAGTCGCCAGAATGGCTTTGTTTCACACCCGAGGTCAATCGAATGAAGCAGACGCGCCTCGTGTTTTCTGTAGCAGCTCGAAGACGACGACCCGTGCTGTGATTGCAAGGGAGCTCGGGCTGTTCGTTGCTGCTAGGCTGCTGCTAGACTAATTATCACGTTTACTTAAATCTTATTTTATTACTATATATATATTTTGCAAAATGCTTCGTATACAAGGTGAAAAAAGTAGTTTTGGTGGTCGAATTAAGATATATGTGACGTATCATTGCTAGCTCTACATGTCTGATCTGCATGTGAGAAGTTCTAAAAATTAATACTTTTTAAATGCGAAAAATAATTTCCTGAAAGGCTCATACGCTGATAGCGCAAACAGCGTAAAGAATATACGACGTCTACGTGTCCAGCAAGGAGAGATGGTTAATAAAATGAGCCCTAGGAACTGTTCATCAAACTTTCATTGATACGAAGATAAGCGACGTCAAGCGCCGCAGCCTCAACTTGTGTGTTTTTCCTTTCACGATTGCGAAAAGTGGACGTCAACCGTCTGAGCACCTCATCCTGAGCAGGGCACATATGAATTTCATATCCGAGCATGTTCAGGTTGTCGAACAGCGGTAACTCACATCACCATAAGACTTTTTTCCCGCTCGCAGAGGCTTTCAGTTGTAATTATGAAGGCGCTTTCTGCGTGCATCGTCTTACGACAGTCTTTGGGTTCCAGGGAGCAGAGAACAAAGTGTCTTGCTCCCTTTATGTCACACTGCACTACATGTCGCGATGCACAGTGCGACATGTCTCTTCAAATGCTTTTCAGGAGCGATATCAGCGTTCTTTCTGGATTTACTGGCTACCTAAGTGCAAATATTTCTGTTTATAAACTGCATCAAAACGTAAAATTTAGATCTGCTGACACCCTGATGAATTTAACACATTGTGATATTCCGCGCATAGGCTGTATCGTTCACTTGGCAAGCACCAAGCCCAAGACACATTGCGTTAAAGCGTGCGTCTCTTGGCAATAAAACACAGACCATGACACCATCTCTATGGCATCTGTGTTGCAGACGAAGCCAGTTTAGTCCTCTGCAAGCCTGGCCGTCAAGCTTGGGCGTACGTCAGGGAGGAGCCGGTTCTGGCATAAACACTAAAAGTTCGCATTTAAGAAATAATACCTTTTTGTAAGTTGTCGCATGAATAGCAGACATTGTAGCGCTATATAGTGGTGCATCACATATATCTTTAAGCCAACCACCAAAACTGCTTTTCTGACCTTAAACTCGAAGCATTTTGCAAAAAAGTATAACTTTACAGTTATTCTTCAGGTCATCAGCTGAACCTTCAAAGGTTCAAATATTTTTAGGCTAAACTATGTCAATTGGGCTACCATTCTGTATTTAGTTTGTTGCTTGTGGATTTTTCCATGTTCCAAAAAGAAAATGCAATTTTACCGGCTTTTACCGCTGCCAAATGCACCTAAAGTGTTCAAATATTTGAAATATTGGTTATTTAGGTAGTGAGATCACTTCATTGTCTTGATATAGACGCGATTTGAATGACTGGTTACGTACAATGTGCCTATGTTAAAGAAATGCTGATTGATGCCTTGTGAGCCAGCTGGGCAAGAACAATCAATTTTCGTGAAAATTCAAGAAAAATTTTGGGGAGTAGTATAAACGGGGAGAATGAGTTTACAACTTCAACAAACCCGTGGCAATTTTTTAAACTATATCCGTGACAGTAGAAAGAGCGCTAGTCGATTTGGCGTGGAATGACCTAATCGGAATCCGGCACTATTCGTTTGATATTCGGTTCGCTTCTGGCATTATTCCACTCGTATTTGATTCGTTCTCAAAAACTGCTATTGGCGCACCGCTACTCAGGACCAATCGAATAAGATTCATTGTACGCAATTGTTGGCAACTATCTCTATGACGTCGTAGCCTGAAGAAGGTCTGTAGATGCATGCGATTTTTCGGTATATCGTAACGCTGTTCTTGAAGCTATACTACTGGGGAAGACACATTGCGACACTGCGTGTGATAGCTGAGCATGTTGATGAGATCAAAATATTTTGTATGTCAGATTCTTGTATCACTGCAGTGTAAGAATGCCGATTTCTACTGCAAACACAAGTTACGGACTAGGAATTTGTGCGGCCATTTTCATTCGTCCACAAGTCCATCCCGCCTTGAAATTGGCGGGAGACGGCGGCACGATAATGCGCGAAGGCGCTTACGCTGCGCACGCTGATCATCGTGATTTGCTGACAGAACTGAACGTTATCCAATGACATTATACGCACCTCTCGTACGGCCATCTACCAAAATCCATAAATTCTTTTAAACCTCATAGTCATAGCTACTTACTGTTTTATGCCTTCTACGACGCTATACAAGGACGCATGTGATCAACCTAGACGCAGCAGTCCAAGGACTGCTTTTTGTTTGTTGCTCTTAAGCATGGTGCGCGTAAACCAGAGCCTGTCACTGCATAGCATACTCTAAAGATGCCTATTCACTGGGAAAATATGAATAGCGTACGCATTTCAAAACCATGCAGCTTTTGTTTCCAAACATACATGCAGACCTTACCCATCACTATACGTGTGACCCAACCTATGCGATCCGAACATTCTTTTTATTACAAGCACTTTCATTCAGCCCACTGTAATGGAAAGCATGGCGCTACCGAGTGCGACCACAGCACATACCCGCGCAACCATTGCTCCGGTCCCGTGCCTCCAGTGCTGGTCTTCCTACGCTCTGTCCCTCTCACTCCGCCGGCTGCCTCGCCGAGGACGTAGCTCCTTACATCGGCAAAGACTTGGTTCAGCTTGGTGTAGTGCTTTCGCATTAGCGCATTTGTGAGCACACATCGTGCACCGCTATCACGGTGGGCCCAGCCCACCCTTGCACCATGGCTCCGGGATCAGCCTGCATGACGAACGCTAGTATAGCGCTGACCGCCAAGATTCAATTTATTACACGGGGCGAATTATACTTGCGATTCACTTTAGCACCCCCTCCAGCGGTTGATTACCATATTTCTCGGGATTTGTCGGGGTAAATATAGATAGGTTGCTACATAAGCTTGTACAGACATACCCGCTCCTTATGCTATGTAAAACTTTTATTGTATAAGTTTCTTTCGGGTATGTTCTTCTTTTAAATGGAGCACTTAGTTTTCGCTCAGTATTCGGCAACAATGCGTCGTGGGATGAAGACCGGGTCCAGCGAATTTTCACAAATATATTAGCGTACGTAAGCGTCCTGCTTTGTTCACTAATCACTTTTTTTCAAATTTTGTATTTTCAGTCATTTGCCTTGCTACCAGCTTCATCTGTTTAGATAACTGTCCAAACGTGCAGATAAAAACGACAGCAGATCTGGGAAACCTTAATTACTGTGAAGCTTACAGCTTCGCTGTAACATTCGCCAGTTCTGAGGATTGGCTTTATAATAAAGGTTGAGTACGGTAACCCAACCCAGTAAAAGCAGGTTGGTGCCCTCATAAAATAACTACATGCCGGATTCTGGGATGCATGATGGGAGCTTTATCTCTTGCTTTTCTTTTTTTTACTTTCCTTTCGGTTACTGTAGCTGCTGTGCTACTCAATCCGCGCTATTTACTAGCATCACGAGTTGGCACGTATACTGACTTCTGTGGAAGTGGTGCTTCTGAAATAAATTATTCGTCTTCGTGATTATATTTTATGTCAACTGGTGCCCTGCAAATCAGAAATAAAAATTCTGGCTCTCCCGTAATCGAGCGGAGATGTAAGCATGGAATGGCTACCGGCAAAGCGAATTGGTTGGAATAATCGCGACGATTACTCGCGACCATCTGGCAACCATCGGCGGCGCCGCGGACGCCGCCGGCCCATTCACGCAGCGTGGCGCCACTTCTCGGAGGAGGCGGCGCAAAACCGGCGCCGCGGAACTCACAGACCGCTGGCGTTGAAATGAGCACAGGCAACCCTGC
Organism: Dermacentor variabilis; assembly: GCF_050947875.1. Taxonomy (NCBI): domain Eukaryota; kingdom Metazoa; phylum Arthropoda; class Arachnida; order Ixodida; family Ixodidae; genus Dermacentor; species Dermacentor variabilis. The sequence goes on along the minus strand of NC_134573.1, from coordinate 27,958,289 downwards.
CTCAGCGCCAAAAGATGACAATCGAGTGTATGGTGCACAGTATCTACCTACTGAACGTCGTTATTGGAAATTACACATAAAACTTCAGCGTAGTAGAAGTTACAGCTTGAGGGATATTCTGAACGAACATTAGGAAGAACTATGAAGCGATATTTTTGTAACTTGTTTGGACGGTAACTAGCGTATTCAAAGCTGTCCTGTACAAAGGGTTGGGGGCTAGAGACCGCATTTTCTTAAGTATTGACTGGTTGCCTGGTGATCTCGTTTTGTTCTCGCAACGATTCCGGGATGTTCCCGTCTGAGGGCCCCGATAACGGCTCTGGTTTCTGGTGCTACCTCACTTGAAGGTCGCCGACAACGGGAGCTAAAAACATCTACGCATTTTTTGTAACACGTAACAATATACATGGCAAAGTGACACTGGATGGGCGCACCGCTAAACAGCGCAGCCTAAGCAGAGCAGTGTCTGTACATTGGACTTTGTTGCGAGACGCCATGTGCAGTGTATTGTGGGACGGCTTGTATGTAGTATATGAATGGACATACTTGTGGGCGGGTGAAACTTCAGTGCTGCTTTCTCCGCACATGCTTTTATTGAAGTGACGCCTTTTTTTTTTGCTCTACCGTAGTCCGCATTTCGTTACACTTGCTTTCAATGAGGGCCGTGGGTCCGTGATTCTAATGCACATATGCCCAACAAGCAATCCCTTGTGCGCATGCAATGCAAATGCTGTAATAATGCACCCACACGATGCCCACAACATATTCCGTCGACATGTTTCCTTGTAATTTCTTCCGGGTCACGAATGTAACATTGCCATATAATCAACTCCACAAGAGTGCGGCCAGGTGCTGGCGCGGCAAATTAGCTCATTAACATCGCCCCAAAAAATGCTCGCGTAAAACTTACAAGTGATTGATCATCATACCTTGCTGGTGAATCAGCGCGCTGATACGGACACAGAGAAGACACACAAGATTATACTCGCTGCGCCTGTGTCTTCTCTGTGTTCATGTCAGTGCGCTGCTTCACTAGCAAGGTATGATGATCAATCACCAACTAGCCCAACTTTCCACATTACTGAACATACAAGTGATACTTCAGTACGAGTAACGGCGGTACTTTCGCGCGCATTTGTGCGCCACTGCTTGCTCTTGTAGGAGCGCACGAGTGCTTCAAACACAATGGGAGCTGGTGCTCTTAGTAGATGGGTTGCGCTCTGTGGCAAAGGTTATGGACCGATCTGGATCTGACATTGCAGTTCGCTATGAGGCACCTGTCAATGATCAAACATGTGAAACATTATGGTTTGCACGCGAGTGAATGGTTACCTGCAGTCGCTGTTCTGATTTCATTATCATTGCAGGCGCCCTACATCTTCGCCGTGCTGGAACACACCGTATTGGTCGCTGTAAAGGTCGGTAAGGCTTGTCGCAATTACCTCGCACTTACGACAATGTGTGCGTGCGATTTAGCACTGTCGCAGTGAAAAAAACGAGGCTTCGCTATAAAGAAGCCACTTTTGATTGCCACATTCGAACGGCGTCATTACCGATTCTCCAGGATTCCGATGTGCTGCGTTGAATGCCACGTATTCTGAAAGGCAAAACGATACTTACCAGACGGTTCTGGCGTTCTACGGTTAAGCGGGTTCAACACGATTAAATTAGTTGCTCCGGGCACTTCGTCTTTCTGCCGTTAATATGGCTGCCAGGGCTTCTCATAAAAGCTGTCCTTGTTAACCATACACACTGCAGCTATAAAGCGGTCAAAGTGAGTGCCTTCGGCTTTGTCTAGCTGTCCCATTCGACAGTTTTTACTGCTGGTCTCCAGCACCATGCAATATTTCATGATGCCTCGTAATTTGGATATTCAGATTATTACTATATTATATATTATTGCATAATTTTAATGCCTTTAAGACTGCTATATGGGATTAATTTATGTAATCTTGTTTCCTTTCCTAGTAACCGGTGAAATTTACGCTTAGCTGTTCCTTATGTATTTAGGTACTTTTGTTACCTCATTTCTGTAACGCTTGAACTTTGAGAGTAAACAAAGAATGAAATAATAATAACAATTATTATTATTATTATTATTATTATTATTATTATTATTATTATTATTATTATTATTATTATTATTATTATTATTATTATTATTATTATTATTATTCAGTCGGCGGCGATTACGTTGCCCAACGCTGATACTTTGTATTTCAACAGGCGGTGCCCTGAATGCGGTTCCCGTGATACCCCGGATGCCACTATCACCTTCGTCGAAGCTAACCGTCCTGCCGCTTCTGGCGGCAATCACCAACTTCGTCTGAAAACCTGGTTTCATCGGAAAACTACTTAAGCCAACGGACATCGCGGGATCCTCTGCAGTCGGCGGCGATTACGTTGCCCAACGCTGATACTTTGTATTTCAACAGGCGGTGCCCTCAATGAGGTTCCCGTGATACCCCGGATGCCACTATCACCTTCGTCGAAGCTAACCGTCCTGCCGCTTCTGGCGGCAATCACCAACTTCGTCTGAAAACCTGGTTTCATCGGAAAACTACTTAAGCCAACGGACATCGCGGGATCCTCTGCAGTCGGCGGCGATTACGTTGCCCAACGCTGATACTTTGTATTTCAACAGGCGGTGCCCTGAATGAGGTTCCCGTGATACCCCGGATGCCACTATCACCTTCGTCGAAGCTAACCGTCCTGCCGCTTCTGGCGGCAATCACCAACTTCGTCTGAAAACCTGGTTTCATCGGAAAACTACTTAAGCCAACGGACATCGCGGGATCCTCTGCAGTCGGCGGCGATTACGTTGCCCAATGCTGATACTTTGTATTTCAACAGGCGGTGCCCTGAATGCGGTTCCCGTGATACCCCGGATGCCACTATCACCTTCGTCGAAGCTAACCATCCTGCCGCTTCTGGCGGCAATCACCAACTTCGTCTGAAAACCTGGTTTCATCGGAAAACTACTTAAGCCAACGGACATCGCGGGATCCTCTGCAGTCGGCGGCGATTACGTTGCCCAACGCTGATACTTTGTATTTCAATAGGTAGCGTGTTTTTTTCGTTGCCTGCATTCTTAATTTGAATTTGCTGCCGACTGCCCTCTGTGTACGCTCTCTACATGTTACAATGTCTAATGATACTACTGAATGTATTGCTTGCCACAAAGAAGTGCCCGATGATGGCAAGTTCATGACCTGTGCGAATTATACGCTGTCGTACCACTTAGGTCAGGCATGTTCCGGAATTGCACCTAGTACCTTCAATACAATGGGCCCAGCCAAAAGGAACGTGTGGGTGTGTAAAACATGCAGAGCAGCAAAAAAACGCGCTGGTGGTTCCGCCTCTCAGGTAGATGCTTCCGAGGCTGATGAAGGTGCAGGCGTGGTTTCACCTTTGCTTTTGGAACTGCTCGAGATAAAAAAGAGTCTAGAATGTCTACCTGAGCTCAACAAAAAGGTTGATTCATTGCTCCTCTTGAAAGCCGAAGTTGTCAGCCTAACGCAGTCATTTCATGAACTCGAGGACTCGGTGACTTTTCTAACAAAACAATATGATTCCATTCGTGATGAAATGAAGACCGCCAAGGAACAAGCCACGTCTAAAGATGCGGAGATCAACGCCCTCCGAGCAACAGTTCAGACACAAGCCGAACAGCTAGAGCGCCTGCAGGTTGACATGAATGAGAGCGAGCAATACAGCCGCAACATGAACTTGGAAATCCATGGTCTCCCAGAAAAAGAAAATGAAAATCTGAAGGAAGTGCTTTACGATATCGCTGAAGAACTACACCTCCAAAAATTTTCCCTGCTGGATGTTGAGGCGATTCATCGTCTGCCGGGCAAACGTAACTCTATTCCGAGGGTCCTTGTGCGTTTCGCTTCAATTGCTGCCAGAAACATTCTGTTCGATGCCCGAGGAAAGCTTCTACAACTCTGCGAAGCTAGTTCGCTTGAAAAGATATTTTTGACCGAAAACCTGACAAGACTAAACCGTGACCTATTCTGGCGCGCTAGGACTAGAGCAAAGCAAATGGAATACAAGTTTGCCTGGGTGAAGCGTGGCAAGATTTTTGTGAATAAGAGTGAAGGATCGTCGCTTCTTCGAATAATCAGACATGCTGACTTGGACAACATTGTGTAGCTATCATGACCAACAGGTGCTACCAGCTTCCACATTTTCAGTCGTTCAAGGACACTTTTGGTGTGAGCGTTGATAATGATTTCACTATTGTAAATATCAATATCAGGAGCCTTCGCAAATACTGGGAAGAATTCAAGCTTGTCGCTACGTCAGGAATAGGATTCGTCGATGTATTCGTGCTGACAGAAATCAATACTTCAGATGCCTGCTTGCGTACATTTTCAGTGCCAGGCTATCAAAGTCGTTTTGTGATAAGGCCTCATCGTCGCGGTGGTGGAATCGCCTCTTTGTAAGTGATAAATTTAATGTTTCTTCAATAGACGTGAACTTCGCGCATGCGGAATATTTGGCATTGAAGATAACTTGCGGCGCCCGATGTTTAAGTTTGTTGGCTGTATATCGGCCGCCGTGCGCTAGTATCACCCGATTTCTGTTAGAACTCGAAGAAATATTGCACCTCTGGAATTCCGTGGAAGAAGTATGTTTAGTGGGCGACTTAAACATAAATACATTGTGCCCTACAATGGGTACCGTTTCCGATTACTTGTCTGTCCTGTCCTCATATGTTTTAATAAATACTACAACATTTCCTACTCGTGAAGAAATGGTTAACAATCATCTAACCAGTTCATGTATAGACCACATTGTCTTACGTGCTCCTAACTACACGTTTGCCTCCTGTGTTATATTACAGCGCTTCGCGGATCACTATCTGGTTGCTTGTCGTTCGTCTCCATCTTTTCCTTTATCAAATGCTTCACGAAACGCTGTTCCAAATAACCTTATCTATATTACAATAACGTACCATGGAGTCTTAGATAGCTTAATTAGCAATTTTAACTGGTTAGCAATAACTGAGTCTAATTCACCGGGGAAAGTCTACAGTATCCTCTGCGACCAAATAAGGAAGTTTGAGAACAATTCTAAACGCGTCGTAATAAAAAAGCGCTGCAGAGAATATAACTGGTTGGCCCCCGACGTAATCCGTGCCATTTCATACAGAGACATACTTTGGAGATGGTGCAAACGGGTACCAAAAAATCATGCCTTACGACTGGAGTATAAAGCCGCAAGAAATAGGGTGGTCGCTGTGCTAAGGTCCACGAAGCGCCAGTACTTTTCTCAAGAATTTCGCCAGTCGTCAAGGAATGCCGCTAAAACGTGGTCATTGATAAACCACCTTCGTGGAAAAAATTCTGCAAGTACCTCCCCGCTTTCTTTCTTTCCGGGCGATTGCATTGAAGTCGCAGATAGTTTTAATCGTTTTTTTTTTTTTGCGCTGGCCTCAGAGAAATCATCTTGCAGTCAGGCATACCAATACACGTTGAAAGATTCAAACTCTGCGTCCGCTTTTCTAGCCAGCATTACAGAAGAACTGCGTGATATAATCTTTAGCTTCAAGCGGAATAAACCTCCTGGTATTGACGGCTTGTCAGCAAATTTGCTCCAAAGAAACTTCGAGGCATTGTCTCATGCGCTGATCTTCATGTTAAATGGTTTTCTGCGCACTGCGTTTTTCCCGGATGAACTTAAAACTGCTTTAGTTAAACCGCTATTTAAAGGAGGACAAAAATACGACATGAAAAACTACCGACCCATCTCGATCTTGCCTATACTTTCCCACATAATCGAGAAATTTCTTTTGAGATCTATGTCATCCTTTGTTGAAAAATTTTCCATTTTGTCAACCCGCCAGTTTGGTTTCGTTCCTGGTCGTGTTACTGTAGCTCTTCTGGAAGAGTTCTCCGATGAACTTTATTCAGCTTTCGATCAATATATGTTTAGTGCTGCTTTATTTTTAGACATTTCTAAAGCTTTTGAAACAGTTCATGACGGTATTTTATTAGAAAAACTATACTCCATAGGCTTCAGAGGTCCGTTTTCTGATGTGCTCAAGAATTACCTTTGCGGTCGTTCACAAGTGGTTGTTTTAGACGGGATGACAAATGTAAGTAGTCAACTTCCGATGAAGGCCGGGGTTCCACAGGGCTCCATATTATCACCTCTTCTGTTCAATTTGTTCGTTAATGACTTATCTCATGTTATTTCCAAAGGTCTATTATTTCAATATGCTGACGACACTGTTTTGCTTTCCAAGCACTTTTCTTACAACATGGCTATTACTAATCTCCAGAATATACACAAAACAATGACTTGGTTCACTAATAACTGCTTGGAGGTTAACCCAATTAAAACGAAACTCGTATGCTTCAGATCCCCACTAAAACTAACAGCTATAGATGCACCCGTTTTTCTACATGTTCACGGCTGTTATCCCTGTCGGTGCATGCCTGTCGCCTATGTGAATTCGGTAAAATACTTGGGAGTCTTCTTCGACAGTGATATGTCTTGGCACAGCCAGCTATCACATGTTTCTGGTAAACTTCGGAGCGCGGCCTGGTTGTTTTTCCATATAAAATCTATTGTTCCTTTTCACATAAAAAAAACATTGCGCATGCTCTGGTGTACAGCATTCGCAGATATGGGATTACTGTTTTTGCTTTTTGCTCAGCCAGATGGCAAAACAGAGTTGACACTTTATTAAGAAACATAGTAAGAAACATAGCATATAACGCCCCCTTCTCTGTGTCTGATAATATTTTCACAGCCCTTGGTCTTCCATGCTTTCGAACACTCTTTCTACAGACTGTAGTGGTACAACATTTCTGGGACAGCAATTTCAAAACACGTCATACAGCCTCCCGAAGCCTGCGTAGTTCCATTCGTTTCAAGGTGCCGTGCTCCTCAACAAGGCATGGGGAAGCCAGGCGCTGTGTTTATGTTCCCCAAATTTTTAATGACTTACCAGAGGAAATGTTTTCCGCAACATCAAAAAAAGTGCTAAAAATCATGGTTCACTCATTGTAACACGGTTCCGATATGCCTGAAAAATGTTCATGATCAGGCACGAATTGTTAAAATACTGTTCCTTGCTCTTTACTTTTCATTTCTTGTTGATGTTACTTTTCCTAACTTTTTGCACCTTGGTCACTATTGATTTCATGTTAGTATTGTGTTGATATATTGTGTTTATATTATGTTCATATTTTATGTTTTACTGCACGTCCGTCTGCCGACTTTGCCGGGCCAAGTCCCTCAAGCCACTAGAGGCTTTGACAGGCCCGTTTCATTGCCCTGTATGCGTTATGTGCAATAAAAGATTTATTATTATTATTATTATTATTATTATTATTATTATTATTATTATTATTATTATTATTATTATTATTATTATTATTATTATTGACACATGCTTGCTCTGCTCGAGCCTTTTTTTTTTAAACAGCACTTCTATCACTGTGAAATACCTGAAAAACGTGTGCATGCGAAGTGTGCCACCTAGCGAGACGACAAACTAGAGTTTTGAGGTCTGGATAGCGCGCCTTTTGCTGAAATTTGTGTGACTTTACACAGCAGGGTGTTAAGCAGCGACGATGACCCCACGGCATGCTCCGTGCAGCTTTCCCTTTCCCAAACCTCTTCCCCCTCTTGCGCCCCAATGGGTGACCTTGACGGCGGCATGGCCCGTCCGCGTCGCCTCCTTCTCGACACTTCAAAAAGGAATCTCGTTCCTGAGAGGCAAATTTTCCCAACTGCGAGAAGGTAATGAAAACCTTCGTAAGGGCCACTCCCGTGGTGTGGAGCAACAGACCCAAGTCGTCGCCTCCCTTCGCGCGGGGGTTCGTTGCCGGCGCGACGAGCTGTGGCGTCGTGCAACAGCTGCGCTTGGGAAGCCGCTTGTCGACTCCGGAAGGTCTTCTAGTTCTACTGCCTCCACTCGACGCGATCTACCTTTCTTTCTACGCACTGCAGAACAATCAGCCGCCGTTTCCCCACGTGATTTCGCTTCGACCAACTAAAATGCCCCCGAGACTAATAAAAAAAAGTCATGTCCCATTTGGAGTCCTAAAGTGTTCGACATTGTCTGTAGCTCAACCGCCGCAACGACCTAAGGCTATTTTTTGTTTCTAAGTTGAGCACTGAAACAACCTCTTCCGACCTGACGAAGCACTTGAAGGCCATCAATATTTCTTCCCTCTCCAGCCGGCATCTTAGTACAATATAGCAGTCGTATTCTTATTTTCATGCAGCCGTCGATGATGTAGCCACTCCAGTGACATAAATGAACTCTCTGCATTGCTTTCAACCGTGGTGGTTATGTTCGTTCAGAATGTAAAATTCCTATGCGCACAGCCACAGGGCTAGACGAGGTTCCCGTTAGGCTGATTAATGAACTAGGACCAAAAAGTAAGGAAGCTCTAGTGAAAGCAGTGGAAAAAACTTTAAAAGATAGACGAATAGCAGACAGTTGGCAACAATTTATAATGAATTGATTTATAAAGGTATAGGGGAGGAAAAATAGAATTCACTCGTATAGACCGTTGACAATTACATCAGTAATATACAGGTTAGCAATGCAGGCAATGAAATTAAAGCTGCAAGCATAGGCAGAGAATAATGACATTTTCGGAGAACTTCAGGATGGCTTCAGAATAGGTAGGCTTTTGTATGATAACTTCTTTGTTCTTACTCAGTGTATTGAAATACCAAGAGTATAGAAAGCAGATCATTATCTGCGGCAATTTTAGACATTACAGGAGCGTATGACAGCGTATACCGCAGCATTTTGAGGGATATTCTGGAAGGGGAAGGTTTAGCCGACGATTGTCTACAGCTTTTGAGAGAGATTTACCTAGAAAATACCGTTTGCATTGAATGGGAAGGGATGAGGACCGAGGAGAAAGTTGATATCAACAAGGGTCTGAGGCAGGGGTGCCCTTTATCCCCACTGCTGTTTATGATGTACATGATCAGGATGAAGAGGGCGCTAGAAGGAAGTAATATCGGGGTTTGATCTCTCATACAAACAGGCGGGTACATTAGTAGAGCAGCAGCTTCCAGGTTTATTTTATAAGGACGACATTGTGTTTCTAGCTAGCAAGCAATGTTATTTGCAATGTCTGGCTAATATCTGGGGACAGTAAGGCGCGCATTTAGGTTTGAAATTTAGGATTAGAAAATCAAGTGTTGTGGTATTCAATGAAAACAGTGAACATACAGTGGTTATACAACGCCAGGAAATACTTCGGTTAAAAGAATATAAATACCTTGGTATATGGGTAAACAAAGGCAATAGATATATGGAAACATGGGAAAAAACAATTACGGCAAAGGGGAAGAGAAATGCAGCCATAGTGAAGCACAGACCGCTATGTGGATACTGTAGGTACGAGGTGCTCAGGGATGTGTGGAAAGGTATATTGGTTCCAGGACTTACATTTGGAAATGTGTTTTTTAAACATCAGGGGCACAATCAGGACTCGATGGTAACCCAAGGTCAGCGGGACGCCTCGCATTGCGCGCTCACGGGAAAACTACAAATGAAGCTGTGCAGGGTGATATGGACTGAAGAAGGTTTGAAATGAGAGAAGCTCACAGTAAAATTGATTATGAAAAGCGACTGAGGAATATGGAATAAAGTAAATGGGCTGGGAGAGTGTTGAGGTATTTGTACAGGAATAACATTGATTCACAGTAGAGGAACTGAGCTAGGAAGCTTACCAGCAGGTATGCAGCCTGTATGGTGAGCAACACATCAACACAGAACGTCAAGCGGAAAGTCAGAGAGGCTGAGATAATCTGATGGGTGGGCGGCATGGGAAAATAAACCTGCCATGAGCAACTACTTAAGAGGAAGAAAACGAAATCGGGAAAGAAACAATTTAAAATAATTGAAAGGGAAGCGCATTACTTTTGGAAGCGACATCAGGAGGCCTTAGAATACGCACCTATAAAGTGAGATATAAGAAGGAAGAGGAAGCATCTGCTTGCTGCGGTAAAGCTAGGGAAACAATGGAGCGTGTTTTATCGGAATGTTAAGATATCTGCCCAGCGGTCAATTTAGGAATCACTGGCATCCTAGAAGCCTTTGGGTTCAGTGAGAGCAGGAGGAAATAAGCATGTTCGAAGTAGACATTAGTAAGTGGCAGTTGGAAGACTGGTGGAAGAAAAGTAGGGAAACGACAAAAAACGGAAGCATGCAGGAACAAAAATCACAATAGGGGTTCACAAACTTTGGTTGTAGAAATTCATCGTGTTTTTTTTTTCTTTTTTAACCTAGGAAGGACATTAGGCAGCTTGGTGGCACAACCCACCGCCCTGTTCCAAAGGAGACGCTCATAACATCCATCCATCCATCCATCCATCCATCCATCCATCCATCCATCCATACATACATACATACATACATACATACATACATACATACATACATACATACATACATACATACATACATACATACATACATACATACATACATACATATTTGATTTACGAGTATATATGTACATATAATACACGAGAAACATAGTTAACATGTGATGGTTTTACGAATATCAGACCATTGTTTTATTAGACTTATGTAAATGACATCTGTGCGTTATTACTCGAATAAAGCTTTTTGAGACCTCACTGACGTGTGATAAGTAGCAGCCCGCTGATGTCGATCGTCGTCCGTGTCGTTTATCGATTTGAATTGTACGGCGGTTAGGTTTGCGAAGGGTGTGGTCGTTTCCTTTGAGTAGCATCACCGAGGTTCGTTTTAGCTAGATAACGATAATATGTCAGCCCGTTTATTCGTCCAACATTCTATAGCCGCCACCAAGCGAACTAGGTTAAAGACGGTGAATTTTATCAGCTTCGGCGTTTTAGTGGCATAATGGCTCCACAGTTTCGATAGTTAGTGATACATAGTAAGGTTCGTTAAAGCGCAATACAATACAAGGGCACAGGAAAGTATGAAACGACAACACGGCGCTGTGTCGTCGTTTCATACCTTTTTGTGTCCTTGTCTTGTATTGCGCTGTAACGAACTTTACTATGAATCCCAACCAACTGGCCCAACTTGCCGTTTTGAGTAAGTGATATGTCGTGTCTGGCCGCATAATGACGTATTGCCTGAAAAGAAATGTGCTAGCTAGCGTGAAAATTCATCGCTGGAACTGATCCCAGTCCGTTTGGGGGCTACCCACGAAAGCGAATTAACCTTGCAGCCTCTGGGCGTGTGGACCGGTGAGTATAAAAGCACTGCTTCACAACTTTGAATCTCTTTGCGTGCGAGGTGGATAAAACAGATTCCTGTAGGGATTTCTTAAAAGTGGAAAGTAATAATAATTATAAAGTTATTGCTCTTTTAAGGCATTTCAAACGAGGGTCTTGTTATTTTGCCACTTTGCAAAAATTCCTAACACGGAGTACAGCTTAAATAATAAATTGTTTGCCTGTTTCTGCACAAAGGATACACTGCAACAAATTCACTGCATATTAGTGGCGAATGTACTTCCGGTGATATAGTTAGATTAATTGCACTTTAGTCACAATAAAGTCACCATTTTTATTACCCAGTATTTGGCAGAATTGAGGCTTTACTACGCACAGCCCACAAAACGACACCATTTAAAGAAATGCGCACGCAAAACAGTGTTGTGTCTGTGGGGTTGGGGGGGGGGCGCTTTTCTGTCATGGAGCGTTTTGCGCACTGTTCTTACTCATACATGGATCAAAAGCTCACTCACACTTACACCGTAATAATTTAAGCTCTTTTTTCTTTCGACTCAAGAGGCGGCTGATATTTGCTGATCCCTTTGGACTCTATTGTCTCTGGACCTACTAGACAGCAGTGAATGTGTCACCGCTGGAAGTAACAATAAGGAGTCAAAGTCGTCACAAGGCATGTTTCTGAACAGTCCAATAGAACCATGATTTGTTGATTTATTTGGCTAACTTTTGCTTCACAATTTTTTTTTTGATGTTTGCCATGGCTTCATCATTTCTGTTTGCAGGAAGACGGACAAACTAGAGATTATTGGTCTGCAATCTGCCCACGCCAAGCCATAAGAAGCTCAATGGTCACCGTATTGACAACAGGTCCTCTTGAACTGCGTGCCTCACCATGAAACGTTTGCAAGTTTACCAGATGGAGGGGTGTGAGCTCTATCAGGAAAGCAGCAGCCTACAGTTTTGTATCGTACCAAGCGGGAGCGCTACAATTTTACATGCAGGCTTACTTGCATTTAAGGGTATTTTATGATAACTGGAGAAGTAACATGTTTAGTGCCAACTTGTTTCTTTTCAGTTCGTTATAGTCATGATGACCAGAACCAAAACAATTAACAAACTTGCTAATGCACAAACTCTGTCATCTTTGCAAATTAGCTTGACGGGCATTCCCACCAGGTCTCACCTGCTCACTCATAACAATTTGTTACATGAAAATGCAAAGAATTTTAAAATGATAAAATGCACCCAATGCAATTTTGAGGAAATGCTACTTCACGTTGACTGAAACTCTGGCAGTCACTGCTCATTTTATTTTTTATTTAATATACCCTCATGGCCATGTGGCACAAAAGAGGGGAGTGGTTGCAAAGTAGTAGAGTTAAGCAAACAAACAAGTGCCGTGAGTTCTCGTACTATAATAATTATTGATTATACAATGTTAGCTACAGCTTTACAAAAAGTTTATCGGTGATTGCTACGATACTTCAGTGAAGGTAGTTACATTCCTGAGACGTACTGGAAATGAAAAATTGAAAGGAAGACTTCGTGCAACATGAATCAATTTTTACCTTACTGTGATGAACGACGCGGTTTGAAATGTACTGAGGCCGCAGTATGAAGTCGACTTGAAATGAGATGTGATGGAAAATTTTTGCGAAACAGCGAAAGACGGACGACGTTACGGCGGTTAGGTACAGGAATAAGCGCTGGGTTAGTTTTCATTGAGGTTATACTCGCAATATGGTTATAAATAGGATGAAACGAGTAGAGCTATTTTTTCCCAGTTCAAGTGAAGTAATGAGACTAATGCGACTGGGATCCCATATTGCAAATGCATATTCAAGTTTCGAGCGTATTATTTATATGTCGTTTATTTATACAAAATACCCGTGAAGGACCTCACGGCTAAGGGTATTACATAGTACGGCCAATTGATAAAAAATAGAATACACCACACATCATATGACATTGAATATAAGTACCAAATACTGTTAACTCCGACAAGCACAAAGAAAATCAATAAAAGCTAGAACATGAGCAGGACAGTAGTCAAAAATCATACCAATTATGCATCTTCAAAACAACAGAATAAAATGAAATGAAACAACAAGATCTACATGACTATATATACTAAGTAAAAATAAACAGTTCAGACATAATATACGCATTATGTTAAGCCGTAGTTCAGGCAAACAACAGATTGCAAAATTTATCGGCATCAGTGGCAGTAGCGACACGTGGAGGCAAAGCATTCAAGTCAGTTATGGCGCGTTGTGCGGAAGAATGTGAGTAGGTAAATGACATGACATGACAAGCGCTGAACTTTAAACGGATGGTCGCATCGACCAAAGATGGAAGAGGGGCAAACGAAAAAAGTCATTATGATGATACAGTGATGATACAGCTTATGAAAAACTGACAAACGTGAAGCTTTTCGCCGGTGACAGTCCTTGCAGGCCTTCGCGCTTCTTTAGTGCAATGATGCTGGTATGACGTGAGTAATTAGAGTAAATAATACGAACTGCGCTGTTCTCCAATGATTCTATGTTAATTACTAAATATGCTTGATGAGGCTCCCAAATAGCCGAAGCATACTAAATTTTAGGTCTAATTAGTGTATAGAAAGCCCATATTCGGAGGTGAGAAGGAGCATGCTTCAAGTTATAAAAGGTATAATAATAAAATGCATAAGTTTATTTCCATGTTCGACTGGAGGGTTTTCTGGCAAAAAGCTGCATGAGCAGCTTGACTATGTCCAGAAAACTCCTACAAGCAGTAGCATACGAGTAGTACAGAAATCAGACACGCATACAATAGTTACAGTCAATAAAGAGAAAACATTCACCAGTTACACATACAGAGTCTAATAATCTTTGCACAACATTTAAACAATAAAATCGAAAATAGAAACGCCCAAATGGCCATACAGATCTTCAGAATTAAATAATAAGAATCATCAAGCAAAACATAAAAAAGACATAAAATCACATTTCAACAAAATATTTCCGCAGCTCCGCATTGGTATATCCTATTGTGTGTTTATACGTGTTTAGAACATGGGGCAGGTTGTAAGACAACATTTGTAATTTATAATTACTGCGAAAACGTGGTATATTTCCTGTATTAACAGTTCTTGTGTGTATGTTAGCACGACGCACGTCTAAACATGCCAGAGTAGAATAAATATCGGCAATGAATGCCGTCAAAAAAGACATTTTTTAACAACTTAAAGCGATACAAATGGTTGACCCAAACAATGTTATGTGCTTCGAAAGCATACTTGGAGGTAGTTGTATTACCACCATTGACGATTATTCGAACAATTTTCTTTTACAGTACGAGAACCTTATTTATGTTTGTTTTGGTCATTGTGACCCATACTAAATTGCAGTAGTTAAGGTGAGAAAAAAAGTGCATAATAAACATGTAATTTACATTTCAAAGGTAAAGTTTCAAGACATTGCTACAGAACCCCGCAGACGGAAGAGAGTTTCTTGCAGACAATGTCAGTATGGGCATCCCAGTTTAAATAACAAAAAAATGTATTCCAAGTATCTTGTGCGCTTCTACTATTTCTATTTGGTGATCGTCAAAGTGAAGCATGCAATGCGGTATTATCGGTTTGTTTCTTGCGCGAAATATTATAGCCTTGGACTTTGTTGGATTAATTCTTAACATATCCATCCTTGACCACCTAGACAATTTAAATTGTAGGTCATTACATTCCACCATTAAATCGTTAAGGTTAGCGCCTGAAAGAGGTAGTCTGCTATCATCCGCGTGTATCCCAAAATCAATGGTAGGATATATTCTTACAATATCATTTAGGTACGTATTGAACAAAAGGGGCCCAATACGCTCTCTTGTGGGACACCACAACTGATAGGCAAAAGGAATGAAAGTTCATTATCTAAAGACACCGACTGGCTTCTGTTTTGGAGATATCCTTCAAGCAATGTGAGCGGTCTACCACGGATTTCCCACATTTTAAATTTGTTAACAAGAATCGTATGATTGAAACAGTGAAAAGCCTTACTAAAATCAAGAAAAAGGCTCAGCAAAAACAAGTTCTTATTGATATTGTTCAAAATTATTCATTGTTAATAAAGCTGTTTCTTTAGATTTACCAGTTCTGAAACCAAATTGTGACTCAGATATTACCTTATGTTTGTCAAGAAACTTACTTATTCTTGAAGAAATGACTTTTTACAGATCTGTGTAAAACACAGGGAGTACTGAAATTGGTCTAAAATTTGTTGGTACATTTTGGTCACCCCTTTTAAGAATGACAGATGCTTTTGCAGTTTTCATTGCGTTGGGGAAAACCCCGCACTCAAATGCAAGATTGTAGATTTTTGAAATCAAGGGACAAATTATGGGTAACACATATTTCAATGGTTCCATCTGCATGCTGTTGACACCTAAGGCTTTGCTGTTACTAATTCCCATGTACACGTTATAAAATTCATTTGCATCAGTATGCCCGAAAAATATAGTCTCACTAAGCTGACTAGGATAAGTGAAGGTCTCGATGTCCCTAAGGTCTTGAGATGAAGAAATGTTATTAAGAAAATGCTTGTTAAAGTATTCTGCAAGTGCCCTCCCTTTTATTTCGTTGCCGTTTGCTAGCATAGATTTTGTGACATAGTTATTCGCATGGCGACCTAGGACATCGTTTAAAGATTTCCAGGCAATATCTGGTCTCCTTGAAATCACATTAGAAAAGACCTCCAGAGTTTAATAGGTTTCTGAACTTTTTAAAGTGAAGGAGCGTATCCTCTGCACGTGATCGAAGGAACGTTTGGTAGAGACGATTTTTGTCCTTTATCATTTTGAAAAGTTTTTTTGTTACCCATGGTTTCCTTATTTTTTCGTATTTTTCGTGTACGTTTCGAGTGAAAAGTGCTTGAAATGGAGACGAAGGAAACGGTGAAAAAAAGGTTGTACGCATCATGGACGTCAGTTTTCTGCAGCACACAGCACCAGTCGAAGTTCCTAATGTCGTGATTAAAGGCTCCCAAAGAGGCATCAGTTATGCGCTGCACGGTAATAGACTCACATTGTTTCGCTTAGCATGCTCATGCCGAAAGACGACAAGCACCGGACAGTGATCGCTCACATCAGAAGCGATTCTACCAGAAGGGAGCACACTCGTTTTAATATTCGTAATTATTAGATCTAGTGCCGACGCAGTAGCGCATGTGACACGTGTTGCTGTTTCTATTAGGTTGACAAAACCACAGTAGAGAATCTTCATGTTGAAATCAGGTACAGTAGCGTTATGGTCTAGAATATTATTAAAATCACCACTACACAAAAACGAACATTTGTTTAGTGACGCATATTCTAGAATCTGGTTGAAATAATCCGCAAAATTTTCATGTTACCATTTGGGGGCGGTATACCAATGAAATGATTTGATTTCGATTTTCTTATGTTAGAACTTAATAATCATCGGTAACGTCGCTAAGGATGGGCAGAATATCGCACGTTTTGCACGCGAGAGTATAGATAGCGACACCGCCACCGCGTTGGTTAGATCTGTTAAGGAAACACATTTCGTAACCAGGCAGCTCTAGCATCTTGCTATCAGATTGATACCATGTTTCAGTGAGCATAAAAACCGTAAATTCGAAAGGGAATTGTTTTAGAAGCAGAACGATTTCGTCTCGCTTGTTGCCTACCGAGCGGGAGCTAAGGTCCAAAGCGGTTTCACAGTTTGGGTCTATTAGCTTCACCTGTTGGGGTGGGGCTAATTCGTGATAGGCCATTTTTGTTTAGTTGTTTTGCGATCACAGACCAGAATGATGACCGATTTCGATTGCCAGGTGAGATATGATTATCGCCTATTGCTGGCTCTGCACGACTGCCTTCCAGCGAGAGAGAGAGGGAGAGAGTAAAACATCTTTATTATTAATATTTGAACAGCGAGAGCAGTGTGGGAGGAACCCTCAGTCCAGGGTCCCTAAGATGATTCCGGCGATGTTTCGAGCCCATTGTATCACAGCTCGGAGGACCTTGGGAGGTCCGTCGCGGAGGGCATCGTCCCACAGCTCTTTGTTGCGTAGGGGATAAAGGAGAGTTGGAAAGGGAGGAAAGAAGTTTGCAGTGCACTCAATCGTGACTTGGAAGATTGTGGGCGAGCTGCCACAGCCAGGGCAACAATCTGCATAACAGTGTGGGTAGAATTTATTGAGAGAGACAAGATTTGGAAAAGTTCCGGTTTGTAACTGGCGTAATGCCACTGCTTCCTTTCGCGAGAAGGACGGCGGTGGTGCGGCGTGGGTGTGACGAATGCGAGTATAATGACGTAGGATGTCTTTGTAACGGAGCAAGGGATCCCCCCACCCTGAACCAGTGGCCTCACCATGCCCAGCCGCCCGGAGGGAAATTTCTCGGCAACCGCATGTGCGCGTTCGTTACCCGGCAGCGAGCTATGACCAGGGGTCCACAGTAAGTGGATGCGGGGAGGTGCGGTTGGTGCATTTTGCGGGATCTGTTTGAGAATTAGGTGCGCCGCTGTCGGGATGCCATGTCCTGATAGGAACGCCCGCCATGCCTGTTGCGAGTCCGTCAATATATACACTTCCTCAGGAACACGGATGGCGTATCGAATTGCAAGAGCAACACCGAGAATTTCTCCGTAAGCAGCATTTGTTCCGCGCATTGCTGCAGAGTCTTTCAGGGTTTCGATGATATCCAACACTACCGAGGTATAGCCCTCTTGAGTGCGTGATGTGTCCGTGTATAAAGTATGTGTTTCCGGGATGTTTGCAAGCATACGGCCAAGGTATCGTACACGGGCTTTGCGCCGTCTTTTGTCATGCTCGGAGTGCATATTACGTGGCAATGGATGAATACTTAGTGCTTGGCGTATTGATGACGACAAGATCTTTGGACGGGTTTCCGACTCAAGGGGTGGGACAAAGTAACCTAGCCGTGTGAGAAGGTGGCGGCCAGTAGGAGTGAGTAGATGGCGCTGGCGCTGGCTGACCCAATGTGCCTCTAGCAGCTCGCATAATGTGTTATGTGTCCCTAAGTTAAGCAGACGGCGTGTTGAAGTATAGTTCGGGAGGCAATGGGCCAGCTTCGTCGCTTTTCGAATCATTACGTCTATGCGAAGTTGTTGCGCTTGGATCAACCGCTGAAATGGGAGATGGTATGTAAGCCGTCTGATCACGCATGCCTCCACCAAGCGCAGCAGGTCCTCTTCTCGAAGGCCCCAGCGGCTGTTGGAGACCCTCCGGATCATGGCCAGAATTTGCTCAATCTGGTCTGGATAGAAGGGCAACGGTATAGTTAGACCTGCCATCCGCTTGGAGGCGTAAGCCGAGGATGCGAGCACGATTAACCTGTGGAATAGGTATGCCATCCACGTGCACAGTGATAGGGGGAGTAGAGGAACGGCTTCGGGGGCGAATGATTATGAGCTCCGACTTTTCCGGAGCACATCTTAAGTCGCATTTTCTCGCGTACGCGGAAACTGTGTCGACTGCTTGCTGCAGTCGGTTCTGGATGGCTCCGTCGGAACCCCGTGTCGACCAGATAGTATTGTCGTCCGCATAAATAGCGTGGGCGACATCAGGGATCTGGTCGAGTAGCCGGGGGAGCCGTGCGAGAGCAATATTAAATAGAGTAGGGGAAAGAACTCCGCCCTGGGGTGTCCCACGTCCTACAAGGCGAATCGTACCGGATCGATGCGGTTCCATTCCTACGGTGGCTGCGCGATGTCGAAGAAATGCGCGAATATAGTTGTACATACGAATTCCACAGTGCGAATTTGCAACATTGCGAAGGATAAGGTCATGTTCAACATTATCGAATGCCCCTTTAGGTCTAAGGCGATGAGTGCTCTCGTTTGGGTGCATGACGGAGGTCCTATGACCTCCTCCCGCAATTGCAAAAGCACATCTTTGGCAGACAGATGAGCTCGATATCCGAATTGAGAGTTAGAAAAGAATGATTTTTCTTCGAGGAAGGGCTGCAGACGTCGGAAGAGTAGATGCTCCATGAGCTCACCAATGCATGATGTTAGGGAGATGGGTCGTAAGTTTTCAACCTTAACAGGCTTGCCTGGCTTGGGGATCAGTGTGATGTCGGCGTGTCGCCATGCTTGGGGAAGCATGCCCTTGCGCCAGCAATCATTGAAGATATGGGTGAGGTGGTTAATATCCGCGTCACTGAGGTTACGAAGGGTGGCGAATCGGACGTGGTCGGCTCCCGGTGCCGTGTTGCGGCGTAGGTCTTTTAGGGCCACCTGCACCTCGTCCGATGACAACCGCCGAGCCATCGGATTGCCTCATGAAAATCTTTCCATTCTGTGACCACACAGACTTCCAGCGATGCTCATACTTTTTTAACAGCGAAAGCAAGCAGTTTCTTTTATGCCGGGCAGATTTGCTCATTGAGGTATACAGGATCAGAATTTTCCAGTCCAATGTCAGCGTTTTTCAGCCTCATCTTCTTGGCTTTCTGGAGGACAGTATCACTTTTGGCTCGAGACCGGAACTGAACTATAATATTTGACTTATCTGCCTTTCGTGTTGGTACCCGATGACAGGATTCAATGTCACATTCTTGAATTGACTCACTGATTGCATTTCCTATCTTTCAGATTATGTCAGCCACAGATTCGCTGTCACTTTTGACGACTCCTTGTATTTCTATGTTGGCCCTTCTTGAGTATTGTTCGGACAGAACAAGTCGCTTGTCCAAATCGAGCACCTTTCTTTCCAGACTGGTGTGCATATTGTAGGAGACCTAATGACCGATTAGTGGACGCAAGAGTAAAGTTAATATGGTGGTTCCATGTTGGGTCTGAGTGAAAGTGGACACCTAGATACTTGCATGCAGTTACCTATTCAACTTTAGCATTATTTAAGGTATACGCGGTTTCGGTTCGAGACTGCCGGCTATAAAAGACATAAATTTTGTTTTCGTAAGGTCAAGTTGCATGAGCGAGGCAGCAGCACCATGCTGTTACTGAATTGAGGTGAGATTTTAGGGCTAAGCGATCATCGTTAGAAAGAATTTCGCGGTAAATTACACAATCGTCGGTGAAAAGTTTGATTTGGGAAGGAATGGAGTTTAGTAAATCGTTAATAAATATAAAAAAGCAAATAACCAAGCAGGGTTCCTTGTGGAACGCCGGAATGTACTTGGCTGAAGGATGAATTATGGTTATTAACAGTGGTGAACTGCTACCTGGAATGGAGAAAATCTTTAACCCATCCAACAACGAGAGGGTGAATATTTAGCAGTGTTAATATGCTTAATACCCGATTGTGAGATACCCTATCGAAAGCTTTGGAAAAGCTAGACACATAGAGTCGACTAGAATACCAGCATCAACAGATGAATGCAGATTGTGAATGAATACAGCAAGTTGCGTTTCGCACGAGTAGCCTTTACGGAAGCCATGTTGGTATTTAAATATGATGTGTTCTTCTAAATGGGTAATTACTTGTGAATAAATCACGTGTTCAAGGAATTTACAAACCGGGTAGTTAGTGAAACGGGTCGTCATTGAGTGGTGATGAACGATCGCCAGATTTGAATATTGGTACAACCTTGCCCAACCGCCAGTCACGTAGAACTGAACCAAATGAAATAGATTGCGTAAAAATAGCAGACAAGATGCGATGAATACCTTCAGATGATTTCTCGAGCATTTTGTTATTAAAATTTAGGTGTTCAGACGCTGATGAGGATTTAATTTTCCTTAGTAAAGATAAGATGCCGTTCTCATTAATAATTATTTTGGACATTGGAATAGAGAAAATGGTGTAGCAAGCATGTGACGCCCCTTAAGGCATAATGTCCGTTCGCCGCCAGGCTCGGTGGCCTGCTAAGCTCGACAGGCAACATTGGCCACCGCACCGCAATAAACGCCGACGAGAACGGCTGCTCGGGGCCAGTCATCGTTCAGCACCACCCCGCTGCGGAGCGTCCGTCTAACGGAGGATACCTCGAGCCCTCCATTAGAGGTGCCTTGTTCACGAACCCGGGTGGATCGTGACACTGGTGACGAGGATGGGATCCTCGTGACACTGGCGACGAAGATGGGATACTCGTGACACTGGCGACGAGTACCCACGGATCGTCCCACGCCGCCGCGAGCGGCGAAACACCGCCCCCCGTTGCGCCGCTATGACGCTGTACGGAAGGCTCGAGCCGTTCGAGGGAGATGGGTCCGCCTGGCCAGTTTACGAGGAACAAGTCCACGTGTTCTTCCGGGCAAACGACACACCCGAGGCCAAACAGCGGTACATTATCCTGGCCAGCTGCGGGACCCGCGTCTTCAGCCTCTTGCTCGACGTTCTCAAGCCAGCCACGGCGCACGTAAAGATGCTAGGTGAGCTGCTCGCCATACTGCGCTCGCGTTTTAACCCAGCGCCATCCAGACTAATGGAGCGTTTCCGCTTCAACAACTGGAACCGCCGGGAAGGAGAGACTCTCGGGCAGTTCGTTGCTGCGCTACGAGGGTTAGCGAGTGCCTGCGCCTTCGGGGACCAACTGAACTCGCTGCTCCGGGACCTTTCGTCTGCGGAATCAACAACACCGACGTACAGACGCGACTCCTGGACCTTCCCTACCCCTCGCTGGACGGCGTAGTGAGGGCCGCACTCGCAATAGAAGCTGCCGCCAAGGACACCGGCGAGATTGCCCGTGCGACTGGCTCACCGTCGGCGGAAGCGGCGGTCAACAAGTTGGCGACAAAGGGCAGTACCTGCGGTCGTTGTGGCGGTGACCACTCCCCCTCAGAGTGCCACTTCTCTCAAGCACAATGCTTTACGTGCGGGAAAACTGGGCACCTGGCACGTGTATGCCGAAGGGGGAGGACGAACAGCAAGCAGCACCCTCATTCAAGCCCAGGTACCACACAAGCCCGCGGCCAGGGTAGCCGTCGCAAGGGTATGCGGCGGGGCCGTATGGCAGCAGGCTTAAGTTCTTCCGCATCCGGGCTTCAAGTTGTGGTCGAGAAACCGCCGATTTTCGACATGTGGCACAGAGGCTTTGTACCATCGTCTCTGCCGCCGTACAAGCAGACCGTCGAAATCTGCGGGCACCCCATTTCCATGGAGCTGGACACAGGCGCCAGCGTGCCAGTAATGGCCGGGAAACTCTTCAAGCGTACTTTCCCCCGCGCGTCCGTCGAGGCTTCGGGCGTGATGCTGCACAGCTACTCCGGGCAACTCTCCCAGGTCCAGGGTCAGGCACAGGTTAGCGTTCGCTTTGGTGGTAGGGAGGCAACCCTTCACCTTAACATAACCAAGGGGTCGTCGCCGACGCTGCTGGGCCAAAACTGGATTCATGCACTGGGAATTTTTCTGCCAGAGTACCAGAAAGCCAGCCTGCATGGGGTGAAAGACGTCCCCAGCCTTCTAACCGAGTTCAAGTCCCTGTTCCAGCCAGGGGTGGGCACATTCGCCGGCACGACAGCTGGCATCTATGTACCTGAGGCAGCCCGGCCACGTTTTTAAGCCTCGCCCACTGCCGTTCGCCCTGAAGGATGGGGTCACCCAGGAGCTGCAAGGGTTGCAGCGAGAGGGCATCCTGGTACCTGTGAAGACATTCGAATGGGCCGCTCCCATCATACCGGTCCTCAAGCGAGACGGCAGTGTCAGGATCTGCGGGGATCATAAGGTTACAATCAACCTCGTCGCTACCGTCGAGAATTACCCGCTGCCCCGGATTGAAGATCTCTGGTCAGCATTGTCTGGTTAGCAGAAGTTTGCCAAGCTCGACCTCAGAGATGCTTACGAGCAGCTGGTGCTCCAGGATGCCTCCCGGAAGTATGTCACAATATCGACAACTTTGGGGCTCTTTCAGTCCACGCACTTACATTCTGACGTGGCCTCAGCCCCAGCCATATTCCAGAGGGAGATGGACAACCTCTTCAGGGCCATGAGGCACGAGGTGGTGTACTTGGACGACGCCCTGGTTACTGGAAGCTACGACTGAGATCACCTGCAGAACCTGCACAACGTCCTGGCACGACTGCAGGACGCCGGCCTCAAGTTCAAGCTGGAAAAGTGCGTTTTCGTAGCCCCCAGCGTTGAGTACTTGGGACATGTCATTTCCCAGGCAGGCCTAGCCGCGGCTCCCCGCAAAGTTGATGCTGTGCTCAAGGCACCTAAGCCCCAGAACAAGGAGCTTCAGAGCTACCTCGGCCTCATCAACTTCTACAGGAGTTTTGTGCCAAACCTGTCGGAGCATCTACAGCCGCTCCATCTTCTGCTTCGAGATGGTCAGCAATGGGTCTGGAAGAAAAGGACCGGGCCTTCAAGCACAGCAAGGAGCTAATCACCAAGGCTCCAGTGCTGGTGCACTTCGATCCTGCCAAGCCTGTCGTCCTTACTGGAGATGCGTCGCCGTACGGTGTGGGAGCCGTCCTGGCACACCGGGACAAAGATGGCCAGGAACGCCCTGTGTCGTTTGCTTCTCAACGGCTTCATGCTGCAGAGCAACGTTACAGCCAGCTGGACTAGGAAGCTTTGGCCCTCATGTTTGGTGTCGAAGGCTTCCACCAGTATCTGTGGGGTCGGAAGTTCGATGCGGTCACGGACCACAAGCCGCTGTTGGGGCTGCTGGGGCCTGACAAGGCAGTTCCTGTGCAGGCATCGCCTCGAGTGATACGCTGGGCCTTGAAGCTGGCAGCTTATAGTTACCAGCTGGTTTACCGTTCGGAAAAGGACCTGGGACCTGCTCATGCCCTGAGCCGCCTGCCCCTGCTAGAGGTGCCTGATGCTGTGCCAGAACCTGCTGAATTGTTCTTGCTGGAACACGCGTACCCGGAGGTGGTCTCCAGATTTGCGGTATCTCAAGCGACCAGCCGGGACCCAGTCCTGTCTCCGGTGGTCAAGGCGGTGTCCCGTGGAGAGGAATAGGTGCAACAGGCCTGTAGCCACAAGGTCGCTGAGCTGAGCTTGCAACAGGGCTGCCTACTGTGGGGTTCTAGGGTGGTGATGCCACAAAGTATCCGGTCTAGGGTCCTGCAGTTGCTGCACGCGGGTCATCCTGGCGTAGAAAAGACCAACATGGTGGCGCAGTCCCATGTTTGGTGGCCTGGCCTGGACCAGGACATCGCTAACTAGGTGCAGAGCTGTCAAATCTGCCAGGACTATCAGAGAGCCTCGCGTCATGTGGAATCTATCCCCTGGCCGTTCCCACAGAGATCCTGGTCCCGCCTACATGTGGATTTTGGGGGGACCCTTCAACGGCCATTACTTCCTGGTGGTGGTGGATGCCTTTTCAAAGTTGGTGGAGATTCTGTCACCACTCGATTAGCAGGCGCGACCGTTGCAGCGCTACGACAGGTCTTCGCCGCCCAGGGGTCGCCGGATGTCATCGTGTCCGACAATGGTCTTGCTTTCGCAAGCACAGAGTACCTGGCCTGGCTGACGAAGAACGGAATCCGCCGGATGATGGTTCGCCGTACCATCCTGCTTCGAATGGTGCAGCCGAGCGGGTGGTGCAAACCATCAAAGACAAGCTCAAGAAGAGCCACACTGGTGATAACTGGACGCAGATTGCCCGGATACTGCTTCAGTACCGGACCACGTCCCACGATGTCACTGGCCGTGCCCCCTGTGAGCTCCTGCTGGGTCGGATGGCCAAGACATCCTTGGACGTCATGCATCCGGACCTCCGATCCACAGTGCTCCTGAAGCAGCTGAAGCAGAAGCTGGTTGCTCACCAAGGGTGACCCGGGCCTTTGCCAGAGTCGGGAGCTCCAGTTTTCGCCAGGAATTTCCCTCCTGGCCCACCCTGGTCTGCCGGACAGATGGCCAGCGCCTCATCTCTGCTCGTCCGCATGCCAGATGGGGCCATGTGGCACGGACACGCCGACCACGTCCGGCCTCGCCTCGGGACCTGGCCAGCACCCTCGACTGCCACTTCTGAGTTCCAGCCCGCAGGACCAGTCGCTCCCAGCGGAGCACCACCCACCTCGGATGCGGTATCCGTAGCCAGTGGGGCGGCACCCGTTGGACCGGTGTCGAGCCCAGCACCACTGACAAGGCCGACCACTACGGACCATCCGGATGGATGCGAGGCTGGCTCAGGCAGCACCCGGCGTTGCCACACCGAACCGATCAACACCGGAGCCCAGGCGGAGTACTCGACGGCGGAGGCCACCTTACCGTTAATCGCCTGGATAGCAAGAAGCGTCGACCCATCTAGGGTGGACACTGAGTCTCATATTTTGAACATGGACGTTTGTTCTTATTTAACAAACCAACTGGGGGTAAGGGGGTGTAGCAAGCATGTGACGCCCTCTCAGGCATAATGTCCGTTCGCCGCCAGGCTCGGTGGCCTGCTAAGCTCGGCAGGCAACATTGGTCACCGCACCGCAATAAACGCCGACGAGCACAGCTGCTCGGGGTCAGTCATCGTTCAGCACCCCCACGCTGCGCAGCGTCCGTCTAACAGAGGTTGCCTCGAGCCCTCCATTGTTCACGAACCCGGGTGGATCGTGACTGAGGTGTTAGAATAATTCTTAGTAATAGGAGCTTAGAGCCCTCTTCTAAGGTGAAAACTGCTATGAATACATTATTGAGAACTTGAGCACATTTAGCTACAGGCCCGCTGCCTCCTTCAGCATTGGTTAAACTAATGGCAGGATTATTCGAAGGGTTTACTGTGTGCCAGAATTTACGCGTGTTGTTTTTAACATTGATGGCAAGTAATGGATGAAGAAATGGCGACGAGTAGATATCAGTGCCGACTGATATTCCCTGCCGCACGCTTTGTAGCGTAGCCAGGAATCTGATTGTCTGTTTTTATTTTCCTGTCTGTAAATGCGCTTCTTTTTATTGTAACGCGATGGAGATGCCTGTTAAACCAAGGCGCGGTGTTCGTGCACGGCGTGGTATTGATGGGTATGAATTTATCGATGAGAGCCGTAAGTTTGTCTCTAAGCAGTAAGTTGATCTCCACTGAACGTGTTGCGAAATCGTGGAGAAAGGTCCCAGCAAAAACTGTCAACTCGGCGTTCAATTCGCCGAAATTATCACGGTTGCAGCACCCGATTCGTTCATTGCGAGTGGATTTTTTATGAGGTTGGATGTTCAGTTTTCCGGCTATTATAGAATGATCAAAAAAGTCTTCTAAGTGCTCAATATAGGAACAGAGGTAAGGGTTATTGGTTAGAATAAGATCAAGAATATTGGCAGAAGTTGCGGAACGACCTGTCGGTTCAGAATTAAGTTTCTGCAATGAGAAATTGAGGCAACACTGGAGGAAAGTCTCAGCATTAGGATCATTAGCAAAAGAAGTTAATGAGGACTAAATAATTGTCGGGAAATTAAAATCACCTAGTATTAGTAAGATTGAATTCGGAAACCGGACAGTAAGTTCGCCTAATATTCTACAGAATTCTCTTGAGAATAATGTGCTCATGTCAGAAGGGCGGCAAATTGCACCAACAACGAGATTCGTAGCACCATATTTCAAATGAACCCACACCGACTCGAGGCAGGACGTGACTTCAATACACGCAGCAGTGATTACTTCCCTAATCGCCAGAAGTACTACCCCACTCCTACGGCCCATGCTGTCAGTACGAGATATGTTAAAATCGGAGTATCAGACAAAAACAGTATTGTCAGGAATCGTGTTATTTAGCCAAATTTCGCTAAGTGCGATGATATAGGAAGAACACGAATCAATTAGTGACGGAAGAGCTACGTTTGTAGGAAAAATGCTTCTTATGAGTGGGCACGGGACCAGCGTTGGCAGCGTTGCGCTTAATCGGCACGTTTTTGCGATGCAGGCGGTGTTATCGCTAGCCCTTGCTTGGCTCTCGTCAGCTCCCGAATCCTGGACCAGCCCTACCTCACCGTTGCCGAGCTTCGAGTACAACCATGGCTCCTACCCCGATGGTCCATTTCTGGATTCAACTTCCGTCGCACAGCTCCCGCCAGTCTACCCAGCGCCATCGTCAACGTCATCACTTCTGCCTGCGAATTTAAACAGCTGGCACTCTGGCACGTTCTTCAGTGGGCACGGGACCAGCGTTGGCAGCGTTGTGCTTAATCGGCACGTTTTTGCGATGCAGGCGGTGTCATCGCTAGCCCTTGCTTGGCTCTCGTCAGCTCCCGAATCCTGGACCAGCCCTACCTCACCGTTGCCGAGCTTCGAGTACAACCATGGCTCCTACCCCGATGGTCCATTTCTGGATTCAACTTCCGTCGCACAGCTCCCGCCAGTCTACCCAGCGCCATCGTCAACGTCATCACTTCTGCCTGCGAATTTAAACAGCTGGCACTCTGGCACGCTCTTCAGTGGGCACGGGACCAGCGTTGGCAGCGTTGTGCTTAATCGGCACGTTTTTGCGATGCAGGTGCGTACACGGTTCTTACCATACACTAAAAAAACTGATGAACTCTGCCTGATTGTCTTCCCGTGCCCACGGGTGTTGTGCGAGTCGTTGCTCGAGTGCTATGCAATGGCGATTTTATTGTTATGCGCTGGAGACATTGAATCTAACCCTCGACCTAACACACGCACTGTCGCCTTATCTGAACTGGATGATTTACCTGATGATCCCGCAGACCAAATGAAGATCATGTTTAAACTGCTTAAGGACGTACACTCTCGTTCACTACAGTCTTCGAAGTGTCAAACCGAACTTGTTTCAGATGTCAAAGCCATTAAAAACGGACAGAAAAACATACAAACTGAGCTAGCAGGTATCAAGAAAAGGCTTGACGATTTAGAAGAAAAATCAAAATCCCTAGACCGTTTCGACACTAACCTAACACGCATGCAAGACAACGTAGATAGCCTCGCTGCTCAGAACAGCTCCTTATTATCGCGTCTGGATGATCTGGAGGACAGGTCTCGTCGCGATAATTTAATATTTCATGGCCTACCCGACTCGAAAGAAACCTGGCAACAGACCGAAGAAAAACTAACCTCAGTACTTAACGCTGCTCTTGGATCTTTTCCCAGCAGTTCAATTCAGCGAGCCCACCGGCTCGGCACTTACCAAGCTAACAAATGTCGCCCTATAATTGCTAAATTTACCAACTACAAAGCGAAAGAATCGGTACTTTCATCACGCGCGCAGTTAAGATCTAGTAACATTGCAGTTAATGAGGACTTTTCACCCGCAACTCGACTTGCCCGTAAAAAACTAATTGAGTTTGCGAAATCGCAACCAGACTTGCCACAGTTTAAACTCAGCCACAAGAAACTGCTACTAAACAACAAATGCTACATGTACCATTCTAACTCGAATAGTATTCAGGAGATGCCAAGACGCAGCTTCGGCCTAAACCATGTTTCAGCTGCCTCGCAACATGTTCCTACTTAGGGACACGTGAGGGGCAGTGGGCATGCGCAAAATAATCAAGTCAGCATCCTTTATACTAACATCAGAAGTGTTCTGAAAAACCGTGACTCATTATCATCCGCAATTGGCACGTGTTCAGCCCATATAATAGCTTTAACTGAAACGTGGCTCTCGAATGACATTCAAGACTCAGAACTATTTCATGATAGCAAACAATTCACGATATACCGCTGTGACCGAACAGAGCGCCGTGGTGGCGGCGTACTTCTTGCCCTTTCGAAACGCATCCCATCATCACCCATTCACATCAGCACCAATCTAGAATCAGTGTGGGCTACAGCAACTCTGAACCATCAAAAGGTAATTTTAGGCGTTTGCTATCGTCCACCTTCCTCGTCACCCGCATTTACCAATGAATTGCATGATATAATTAGTACCATTACGACAAAGTTTCCTTCTACACCTCTTTTCTTATTTGGTGACTTTAATTTTCCTAATATAGTTTGGAACAGTGATATACCTAACTTATTATCTTCTTCTTCTGATTCAAAAGATTTCTTGGGTATTTGTACTACATTTTCATTAACTAAATTAGTCACACAAGCCACGAGATCAACATCCACTTCCGCAAACATTCTCGATTTGATCCTAACCAATCGTCCCGATTATGCCTCTACCATCCATTTCTTACCGGGTATCAGTGACCACTTATTACTAAATATTCACTTTAATACTGCGTTTGTGAAACTTCCGAAGACTAAAAAAATAATTAGAGACTATAAGAGAGCTAACTTCGAAGCAATAAATAATGAACTCAGTCTATTTCTTAACATATTCATGAGTGATTTTGAAAATCGTAGTGTGCAGTCAAACTGGAGCATGTTTTCGGCAGAGATAAATCGCTTAATCAATAAACACATCCTAACCCGTACTATAACATGCAATCCGCGCGCGCCTTGGTACAATAATCATTTAAAACGACTATCCAATAAAAAAAGACGACTGTATCGTTCCGCGAAGCAATCACCCACTGACTCACGTCGGAAAGCCTACACATTAGCATCTAACACCTATGTAGCCGCACTCAAATGCGCTAAAGAAACATTCTTATCAACCACATTACCATCTATGCTGATAACTAACGTAAAAAAATTTTGGCGCGTCATACATCCACTTTCCGATGATTCTATCACTCTTAACACTTGCTCTGGCAACCCTGTTCCGAAAAACCTATGCGCAATTCTCCTGAATAATAACTTTGTTAAAAATTTCTCGTGAACAGTCGATATTGAACTACCTATCTTGAATGACTATAACTTCTTAACTATGCCTCCAGTGACTGTTGAAGTTCCCGGAGTTATTCGACTAATAGATTCATTGAAGATGGATTCGTCACCCGGCTTTGATAACATCAATGCTAAATTTCTGAAAAACACCTGCACTTATAGTTCCATTATACTAACCAAAATATTTCAACAATCACTCAACACATCTACTGTTCCATCAGAATGGAAAATAGGAAAAATAATTCCTTTGCACAAATCTGGCAGCAAAACATCACCTACAAATTATCGCCCGATATCATTAACCAGTACCTGCTGCAAACTGCTAGAACACATTATTTTTACTAAAATTGCGGATTTTCTTGAATCTAATTCATTTTTTTCGTCATCACAACATGGTTTCCGAAAATCATTCTCATGTGAATCACAATTATTAACATTTACTCACAAACTACACCAAATACTTGACTGTTCTTCTCTTGCCGATTGCATCTTTTTAGATTTTTCGAAAGCCTTTGACAAAGTGTGTCATAAACTTTTACTTTATAAACTAAGCAAATTAAACCTCGATCATAACGTTCTCAAATGGGTTGAGTCATTTCTCGCTAACCGTTCTCAGTTCGTAACAGCTAATGGCCATGACTCACCTCATAGCGACGTTCAGTCAGGTGTGCCCCAAGGTTCCGTCCTGGGACCTCTATTATTCCTTATCTACATTAATGACTTAACTTCAGCAATAACCTCTGACGTACATTTATTTGCAGACGACTGTGTAATCCTCAGAAAAATAACTAACGAACACGACATCTCCCTGCTTCAGGCCGATCTCAATAACGTCAGCAAATGGTGCCGATTGTGGCGAATGGAACTCAACATTAACAAATGCAAATTTCTGAGAGTATCCCGATCTCACGATAATCTGCCTGTGTACTACTTGAATAACGTTGCTTTAGAATCTACTAACTCATATAAGTACTTAGGCGTACATATAACATCTAAATTAACATGGAATCATCACGTCGAATACATAATTAATCAAGCTAACCGCTTGATGGGATACTTACGCCGTAACTTTTCTCATGCTCCCTCTCCTTTAATATTACTACTTTATAAAACCCTGTTACGGCCAAAATTAGAATACGCTGCAGCTATATGGGACCCTTATCACGAAAACCTAATACATTCCCTTGAACTCATCCAAAACAACGCCACTCGTTTTATTCTTTGGAATTACTACCGTGGTGCGAGCGTTTCTTCAATGAAATCGAATCTGGGTCTTCAACCGCTAGCAACACGTCGAAAAATTTCCCGCCTTTCATTTTTTCATAAGCTGTATCACCACCCTACACTTCATCCAAAATTCATGTCGCTACCATGTTACTTATCTCACCGTACTGATCATCATCATAAAGTTAGAATTGGTATGTAACACGACGCACTTTTTACATTCATTTTTGCCACGTACGTCGAAAGATTGGAATGATCTTCCTACTGACATTGTTTCCATTCATAACAATGATCACTTTCGAAAAGCACTAGCTAACAATGTACAATAGCAAACATTTGTACGAACTGCTCCTGGTGTTTTCCTTTTTCTTGTTTAATGTTACTTTTATATGTCATGTTCTATTACTGCATTTATCATACTTTCAGCTAACATTGTATAATTAGCAAATATTATGTATAAGCTCATGATTTATTTTCTTCTTATTTGTTGTATAACCCACTCCCCTCTCTAATGCCGAAAGGCCCTGAGGGTAAAATAAATAAATAAATTATGTTAATATACAGGAGGTACTATGGGAGTAAGGACAGCGCTGTGTGTGCGACCGCAAGGGTGGTTTGCCCGTCAATGTACAAGGGCTGGAGTATGGGCGTCGCTCGTGGGAAACAGGTACGGCGCGACTGGTCTGCCATCCCTGAAGTACGACACACCATTGATGAACAACTTACCAAACCAAGTGCACTTTGTCACCTTCTTTGTTTAGTGATTTTGCATACTTTAGCAGTTGGCGGCGTTTATCGCGTATGATTTGAGAGTAATCACGTGAAATACTGAAATTCGTATTTTTGAGTTTAAAGCCCATACTCATCACGTTGTCCACTTCTTTCTTCCTTAAACAGTTTAGCACTAATTGGCCATTTTTTGTCTGCAGGAAAGCTGCCCATGTGGGGAGCCCGTGCTAACGATTACAAAGAAAAACCAAGATTTTGAGAACAAAATTCCTTAACGGGAAGCCTGGAATCTTCCCAGGGCTCAGACTTGTCAGTGCCAGCAACAACATAATAGAGTACGTTGGAACCGCGGAAACGGTTTTCAAGATTATCAATTTTAACTTGGATGTTAGACACGTCATGGTTGCAACTCGAGGAAGCCCATGATGTGCACGTAGGTTGGTTTTTAAGCGCAAGAACAATTATACGTTTCACCAGAATTTTCATTTCAAATTGCAAGTATGGATTTGCCTTGTTTTTATGCTCAAGTTCTTGCACGCATTTAGCTACAGACTGCATCTCTTCTTGAAAGTCGATATAAGTAGTAAGGATCTTATTCACACTTTCGAGAATGTTCGTGTGGTTCGCTTCAAGCCTTTGAACAGCGTTGTAAACAAGCTCAAGCTATTCCTCCTGAGCCTTTGTCATAGGACCAGGGCTTGACTCGATGTCCCTTCCTAGAACCAAAATGCGCCAAATGTACACTTCCGCTTCGCGAAAACGTTTCAGTATGTGGGGGGGGAGGGGGGTCACGACACCGCTAAAAGGCAGACATCATCATCTCGATAACCGAAGTAATCATAATAACTAACCTCAAACAGCATGAACGGCGAGTGGCGTAGCATTTCGTGAGCGGTGCCATGGCCCAAGGAGTCGGTGAAATCCTCGCCCCTTATAATGGTTCGGTGGTCCGCTAACGTAGCATGTTGCCAGGCCAGAAGGCCAGAAGTCTCCAAACACGGCAGCGATGCGCACAACTGATCTCAAGGGCTGTCGTCCGGAAACCAGTCAGCGGCGCCAGTTTGCGCAACTGGTAGGGATGTCAGTGAAACGGGCAGGTGATAGCCGAATCCGGTCCGTAGCAGCTCCAGAAACAGCACGAACGGTGAGTGGCGTGGCATTCCGTGAGCGGTGCCGTAGCCCAAGGAATCGGTGAAATCCTCGCCCCTTATAAAGGTTCGGTGGTCCGCTAACGTAGCATGTTGCCAGGCCAGAAGGCCAGAATTCTCCAAACACGGCAGCGATGCGCACATCAGATCTCAAGGGCTCTCGCCCGGAAACCAGTCAGCGGCGCCAGCTTCCGCACCTAGTAGGCATGTTAGTAAAGCGGGCAGGTGATAGCCGAATCCGGTCTGCAGCAGCGCCTGAAACAGCACGAACGGTGAGTGGCGTGGCATTTCGTGAGCGGTGCCGTTGCCCAAGGAGTCGGTGGAATCCTCGCCCCTTATAAAGGTTCGGTGGTCATCTAACGTAGCATGTTGCCAGGTCAGAAGGCCAGAAGTCTCCGAACACGGCAACGATGCGCCCAGCTGATGTCAAGGGCTGTCGTCCAGAAACCAGTCAGCGGTGCCAGCTTGCGCAACTGGTATGTAGAGTATCCGCCTCGCGTGCAAGAGGACCGTGGTTCGAATCCCGGTGCCACGCAACTTTTCACCGGATTTCAAAAAACATTCTACGTGTTGATAAAATTGCATAAACAGGCCTGGAGTGTGCCCTGATCCCGGTGACCAGAACTGGTAACGCACTCCCTCACTAGTGCAGGATTGGCCACCCTGGTGCAGCACTTGGCCAAAACCTCCTATATGAATACAACAATCAAACCCCGGCCCTCAGTCCCCAGCAGCTGCGAAGCATCAGACCATGGCGGTGGTCAGACCTGTGACGCAGCAGAGGGTGCTAAGAATACCTGGGTCTGAACAGGCCACCATAGGAATCTGAACCTGGCAACGTTTAACGCTAGAACGTCATCTAGTGAGGCGAGTCTAGAAGCGCTATTGGAGGAATTCATCATCAGCCTGGTTACGCCCACTGCAGGGCAAAGGCCTCCCCCATACTTCTCCAACTGCCCAGATCATGTACTAATTGTGACCACGTTGTCCCTGCAAACTTCTTAATCTGATCCGCCACGTGCTACGCTTGCCTTCCCTTGGAATACAGTCCGTAACTCCTAATGACCATCGGTTAGCTTCCCTCCACATTACATGCCCTGCCCATGACCCCCCCCCCATTTCTTTTTCTTGATTTCAACTAAGGTGTGATTAACTTACGTTTGTTCCCTCACCCAGTCTCCTCTTTTCTTATCCCTTAACATTACACTCATCATTCTTCTTTCTACAGCTCGTTGCGTCGTCTTCAATTTAAGTAGAACCCTTTTCGTAAGCCTCCAGGTTTCTGGCCCGTACGTGAGTACTGGTAAGACACAGCTGTTATACATTTTTGTCTTGAGGGATAATGACAACCTGCTGTTCATGATCTGAGAATGCCTGCCAAACACACCCCAGCCCATTCTTATTCTTCTGGTTATTTCCGTCTCATGATCGTGATCCGCGGTCACTACCTGCCCTAAATAGATGTATTCCCTTATCACTTCCAGTGCCTCGTTACCTATCGTAAACTGATGTTCTCTTCCGAGAGTGTTAAACATTACTTTTCTGCAGATTAATTTTTTGACCCACCCTTCTGCTTTGCCTCTCCAGGTCATTGATCATGCATTGCAATTGGCCCCCTGAGTTAGTAAGCAAGGCAATATCATCAGCGAATCGCAAGTTATTAAGGTATTCTCCACTAACTCTTATCCCCAATTCTTCCCAATCCAGGTCTCTAAATACCTCCTGTAAACACGCTGTGAATAGCATTGGAGAGATCGTATCTCCCTGCCTGGCGCCTGTCTTTATTGGGATTTTGTTGCTTTCTTTATGGAGCACTACGGTGGCTGTGGAGCCGCTATAGCTATTTTAAGTATTTTTTACATACAGCTCTTCCACACCCTGATTTCGTAATGCCTCCATGACTGCTGAGGTTTCGACTGAATCAAACGCTTCCTCGTGATCACGGAAAGCTATATATGAGGGTTGGTTATATTCCGCACATATCTCTATCACCAGATTCATAGTGTGAATATGGGCTGTTGTTGAGTAGCCTTTACGGAACCCTGCCTGGTCCTTTGGTTGACAGAAGTCTAAGGTGTTCCTGATACTATTTGCGATAACCTTAGTAAATACTTTGTAAGCAACGGACAGTAAGCTGATCAGTCTATAATTTTTCAAGTCTTTGGCGTCCCTTTTCTTATGGATTAGGATTAAGTTAGCGTTCTTCCAAGATTCCGGTACGCTCGAGATCATGAGGCATTGCGTATACAGAGTAGCCAGTTTTTCTAGAACAATCTGCCCACCATCCTTCAACAAATCTGCTGTTACCTGATCCTCCCCAGCTGCCTTCCCCCTTTGCATAGCTCCCAAGGCTTGCTTTACTTCTTCCAGCGTTACTTGTGGGATTTCAAATTCCTCTAGTCTATTCTCTGTTCCATTATCGTCGTGGGTGCCACTAGTACTGTATAAATCTCTATAGAACTCCTCAGCCACTTGAACGATCTCATGCATAATAGCAATAATATTGCCGGCCTTGTCTCTTATGGTATACTCACACAATCGGCCTATTGTGAGCATGTATTTCTTCATTCACTATTGACAATAAACAATGTAAGCTTACTTGTTTCAGTGCTTTCTTTTAGGCGAAAGCCTTTCTAGGTTCATTGTGAAGATTGTGTCAGCAGACCTGACCGCCTGAATGTCCGCCGAAGTGTCATCACGCCATATGAATACATATCAAAAGACTGATTACACAATGAAAATTGATTGATAGTGACAGTGAATGATAACTTGATATTAGAAATTTATAGAGCTTAATAATTACTAGTAATGCATAATAATGACTACTAATGACTTTGTAATGACTACCAATAACTCCAAAATGACCAATGTGTCTAACGACGGCTTGTAATGACCACAATTCATTAGAAATGACTAGGAATGACTAATGACTAGAAACTTTAGAAAAAAGGGGGCGTTTACTCCTCCGAGGCGGATGCACACGAGCATCCACCAATGGGCGCGCACTATGGATTGACGTCAGGAGCCGGACAGCCAGGGCCCCCGCCTACGGAGACGATGGCCGCACGCGCTTCGAACTGGGCGATGTCGCGTCAGCTGTGTGCTTCAGCCCCTCGTCAGAGTGAACTGTTTGTGATGGTCTATCATGCCGGAAATATTACTGCGAGCTTACGATGCGGCATTTGTGCCGCGTGCATCTATTCTGAGCCGTGATCCGTCGAAGCAACGTTGCAGCGGGCATCGCTGACGGTGCGCTAAGCTTTGCCTGAAAACAGGATCCCGCGGCGACCGCTACGAACACACATCCTGCGTGTTTATTTCATGTTGTTTTATTTCGCTCCCAAGTGAAGTTACGACGAGAAAAGTTTTCTAAAGGCTGGTGCCTACTGTTAGCGGCGGGTGTGTTTGTGTACTGTGTCGCTGCGTTTTTCGTCGGACCGGGTGAAGTGATGGAGCAAAACCATTCTGAGGAGAAATCAGAAAAGTGTGCGTGCATGCAACAAACCCACGAGCGTCTCAAGAGAAAATATTTCAAAAGAAGCCTCCAATGCAAAGATCTGTCGCCGTCAACTTAGCGTGAACCATCGTTGTCAGCACTGAGATAGCCGAGCGTTTAAAGGCGGTTTTGAGCGTTGTGTAAGACTCTCTATTGATTGCTGTCCACCAGTGCTCACTACACGCGCGAGCTGTAGAATGCGTGCTGTGACACAGTCACGCATAAAGTGTGTTACCAGCGCTCGATATGCTTTCCCATAAAACAGCTCCGCGCTGCTTTTCGATTCTCATGATATGTTGCAATTGAAAATTCCCAAGACAGTGTTAAGAGAACGGCAAAAAGTAAAAGAAAAAAAACATGCGAGAAGGTAGAGATAGCAGCTTGTGAATCCACTCCTAATACTTGTACCCGCGTCTGTTTGTAAATGCGTGTGTGTATCTTTTCTTGCATTTGTCTATTTTTTTATTTCCCACATTTGTTGATATTTGAGATTTTTTTAGTTTTCACGTTTTTGTGTGAACATGTGCTTGCTTCCATGTGTGTTTGCGCTTACTCTTATTTCTGTCCTTTTATTTTATATTAGCATTTGTTTTTGCTAGTTTTCTTTCACAAAGTCTTTTTACACATTTTCATTAGCCCATCTCATCCAAAGCACTAACTCCTGTAAACTGCAGGCCTGGCCTCTTCCATCTCATTAAAGCCTTTCTCACTGGTCTACCTCGTCTTCTCAATCTGCCTTCTCGCTGTTTTTTCTGTCCTTGCTTCTTGAGTTGTTGCCGCAATGTGATTAAGCAACTTACTCAAAACAAATTTTGATCACTTATGAAGACAGAAAGGTGTACAGATACATTTTCTTAAAAGCGTCATGTGGGTTTCAGAATAACTTTGCCTCTCTGTTCATGTTTATGCATCAGTGCATGCAGCAGCTCGCCAGAAGTGCACATGAAAAGGTGCCATATTGTGAAACAGCACCTTGCTATATTGTTGCATATTCTGAAAATCAAGTTGTTGAAGTTAGCGCATTGTGGTGTCGTCTCCCTTCCGTCCTTATTTGCTGGCGCTAAATGTGCTTTTAGTAAACAGACGGTTTCGCTGCCCATCCCATATGCTGGTACAAATTTTCAACACGAATAACATTGTGCAGTGCATTGTCATTTCTGGAGACCGGGTTTTAGGCAAATGCCTATTTTGATACTTGCGCTCCTATCGCCCCACTTTATATATGAGCTTGAATGAAAGGATAAGAAGGGCTTTTATGATGTTTTATAATGCCTATAAATGCCTATTTTGACGTTTCTGCCTAAATGACTATAAATGCCCATAAATGCCTATTTTCAATATTGCCGCCTATATGAACACTATTTAGCCTCAACTTTCGCTTTTAAGTGCAGCTTGAGACCGTTAGTCATGTTACCCGGCAACACTGACTGTTTGGAACACTATGATGTTCGACCTAGTACTCTAGTTCAAATTACTCTCGGAAAACAAGCGCTAGCAGCAGTGAAATGGGACGCGCCAGCCAGCATACGCCGCCGCGCTGACCTGGCGCGAGCGGTTGGCGAATGTGAAACCGCGGAAAGCCGTCAGAGGAAAGGAGAGTGACGAGCAAAAGAAGAAAGATGTGATGCCCACGCGGCTTTTGTTTCGTTTGTAATTTACTTTTTAAGGTGTTCACTGCTAGGGGAAATATTGACTCTACGCGATTCAACCCGGCTAGGGAGCCTACATGCAAGCTCTGTTTAAAACAGCACTTGCATTTTGGCTCCCTACGACCCGGCCATCCCACCGTTCTGGTCTTTTAGCGGTCCGCACTTCTCAGCCATGCCGAAAAGAAAGACACGCAGGAGTGTGTTGATTCGACAGTGGGCACTTCACTCACCATGCTAAAGAATAAATGGACAGACCGTGTTCTCCGAACCGTGCGGGAGAATGGTGAGCCGAGACGTTTTTTACGTGCCGTGAGCGTTTCATTTGATTCCGGAACTGTGAAGTCGTCCATTGCGCCGCGTTGTTTGGCATCTAGCCATCATGGTCGGGATTCCATGTTGTTGCCTTTCGTTTATATTGTCTCTTGCGCTAAGAAAAGCAAGGAGGCACCTGTATTGTTTCGAAAATTGCAGACAGCACTCCTTTGGGTGTCTGCTTTTGTTCAAACGTTGCTTATTTTGCATGCTAGGTTTGCTTATAAAGTTCTAAACATTCAACACCATTGAGGTTGTGGGACGAAATGTGTTAGAAACGTTGTGGTAGCTAGGTACAATTCTATGTACCGTCTCTGTGTGCTGCGTTAAGTGAACATTGAAACATTTGTTGGTCGAACGACCAATTGATCGACCAAACGACCGACCAAATATTGCAATCACAACGTGCCGTCTGAGTCTACGTTGCGGAAGAACTACCTCCGCCCTTTGTATGAAGAAACGTTAAGATGAATCAGAGAAGAGTTTAGCGACTCTTGCATTTGGATTTCCGTAGAAGAAACAACAGACGTCAAGGGGCGCTTTGTCGCTCACTTTCTAGCGGCGAAGCTTGCAGCAAACGAGAAAACAAGGGCTTTCCTTGTGTGTTCGAAGCCTTTGCAGAGGAGAAACGGGAAGTCCATAGCCTACTTTGTAAACGAATCCCTGAAGGTTCTGTACCCTGCAGGAGTCGATGACACTAAGGTTTTGTTGCTCTACACAGACGCCGCAGCCTACATGCACAAGGCAGCTCATCTTCTGAAGACCTACCCGCAGGTGGTGCATGTCACATGCCAAGCTCATGCGTGTTTGTGAAGAACTGAGGAATCACTTCATTGACGTCAACAAGCTCATTGCTTCAGCCAAGGCCGTGTTTTGAAGGCACCATCTCGCATGCGTTTGTTCAAGGAGAAGTTTCCGGACGTACCCCTTCCGCCAGAGCCCATCGTCACATGTTGGGGGACATGGCTAGAAGCTGTTGAGTATTACAACTGCTACTTTTCGGACATCAAGATCATGATTAACGGCTTTTCAGGTGACGAGAGTGCTACTGTCCGAAAGTTTCAAACTGTCCTCTCTTTGGATAGCCTGCAAGGAGACCTCGCCTACTTCTTCGCCAACTTCACGTTCCTCGCAAATACTATGAAGAAACTTGAAAGTTTGGAAGAAACTCTAATTACGAACATTGCGTTAATTCTCCATGCACAGCAAAGAATTGCCGCCGTTCCTGAAGGACCAATAGTCGAAAAGGCACGTGCGAAGTTACAATCTGTCTTGGACAAGAACGAGGGATTTTCTGTCCTTAAAGAAGTTTCAGGAGTCCTTGCTGGTGAGCACTCTAGGATCCCAGTGTCGGTTAAGCCATCGAATGTTCCCCAGCACAACTACGCTCCAACCCCGCAGGGGCGTCTGCGTCAGCAGGCGTTTGGTGTGTTGCGACACCACGTACCCGAGCACACGAGGGTTGGACCCTCCCGCGTGTAGCTGTGCGCGACTTAGCCGTGTCTGGGGAAAGGAGGATCCTGGAGGTTGAGCCGATGCAGGGTGTCTGGACCTTTAAGGCCCCCCGGCGGAGGCAACACACCGCTTTGGCCTCTGCTTCACATAGACGGCACCCCTGGACTGACCCACCGAGGGAAATCGGTAGTTGCCTTTTCCTGTCTGTCTCTCACTCCAACCTTCGTCTTTTTCTCACTTTCCATCTTTCCTGTCTTTGCCTGGCTTCCCTTTACTTACAATTTTCCAGGCGGCTAGGGTTAACCTTGTATGAATAGCAAACCTGGGTTATTTCGTACTTGGTTATAGTGATGACGTACAGCTGGCGTTTGCAGGACCTGTTTTACAGGTAATGTAGCGTCCCCTTGTAGGGCTCCACGGTGGGTGGCTGGCTTTATTGCCGAAAACTATATTTTTCTATGGCAAGTTCCTTTCCTCCACTTCCTGATCGCCCACAGAAAAGAGGGTGCACCGAAGATGTGTTCTAGTTCTGTGGACGTCAAAGGCTGAATTTTCCGCGATATCATGTCATTCAGTCAGAAAAATCAGATAAGCAAGTACGAAATATCTCCTCTTTTCTAGTTTCCGATTCCTTAACTGATGTCCTTGGTCCAAGCTACAAGGCATCAAGTATGGCAAGTGGTGATCCCCTCTTAGAGCTGCACGATCAGAAACAATAAGAAAAGTTGCCCAATCTAGTGTCATTTGGGGATGATCCGCTGACAGTAACTCCACACCGCACTCTGAACACCACCCGTGGCATTGTCTCTGATGATGATTTGCTCCAGCTGACAGAGGCTGAGCTCTTGGAGGGCTTCAGTGAGCAGAATGTTGTCAATGCCAAGATAATTAAGATGAGGCGGTATGGTCAAGAAATTGAAACGAAGCACCTAATACTTACCTTTGGTTCAAGTGTCCTGCCCGAGTCCACTGAGGCCGGGTACATTAAGCTCCATGTTAGGCCATACGTACCAAATCCCCTGAGATGTTTCAAATGCCAGCGTTTCGGCCACAGTTCGCAGAGCTGCCGAGGCCGCCAAACTTGTGCAAAATGCAGTGCCCACGAACACACCTCTGAAGCTTGCGAGAACTCTCTGCACTGTGCAAACTGTGATGGGGAGCACGCCGCATACTCGCGGCCGTGCCCCCATCACGGAAAAAAAGAAAAAGAAATTGTGACGATAAAAGTAAAAGAAAATGTAAGTTTCAAGGAGGCACGCAGACGGGTATCATACCTGCCTAAGAACACTTTCGCCTATGTGACGTGTGAGGGGGCAGCGACACAAAGGCTTCCGGCGGCTGTCCGACCCACACCCAGTGAGGCGGCAGTGACGCCATCCGCCGCCCCCCACCCCCGGCGGCTGCAGCTAGCGCTGCTACGCCAACCCAGCAGAAGGGTCCATCTACCTCCGGGCAGGTGGCCTCAAAGGCCTCGTCCAACGTGCCGAGGCATTCACGTCAAACAAAGCGCTCGGAAGAGCGCGTGCGCAGCGCATCGCAAGAGGCGATGGACACAACCACCAGCCAGACGGTGCCACATGCGCCTAAGGAGCGGCGAGGTTCTCTCGACCGCTCCAATAAAGACAGAACTCCCGTCAGGGCGCCTCGAAAGGGCCCGTGAACTAATCTTAATTTCTTAAACACACAGCACCCAACACATATAGCATAATGGATACACAAATACTACAATGGAATGTTAGAGGACTCCTACATGACCTAGACGACATTAGAGAACTCCTACATTAACACAATCCGAAGTTGCTGTGTGTTCAAGAGACACATCTGAAACCTACGAACACAAATTTTTTCCTTCACTATAATATCTGTCGTAAAGACCGCAACGAGGCGAATGCCTCGGCTGGCGGTGTAGCAATAGTTGTTGACAAGTCAGTAGCTTGTCATCATGTCGCCCTTCAGACGCCCTTTGAGGCTGTGTCAGTTCGCGCAATTCTTTTTAATAAACTAATCACTGTATGTTGCATATACATGCCATTAAATTATGATACCCGAAAAAGCGATTTTTATAACTTAAATGATCAGCTCCCGGATCCCTACCTATTCGTAGGTGATTTTAACGCCCGCAACACCATGTGGGGAGGCGCGCGATGTGACGCGAGAGGTCGTTTTATTGAAAATGTTCTGCTTAATTCCGGTGCATGCCTCTTCAACAAGAAGGTGCCAGCGTATTTTAATATTTATCGTAATTCATATTCGTCAATAGACATGTCGCTTGGCTCTGCCTCAATTTTTGCTGATTTACAATTGCATGTAACCAAAAATCCCTTGGAAGTGACCACTTCCCAATAACGTTAAATTTAATACATCAACATGAATGCCCTCCACACGCCCCCCGGTGGAAACTAGCCTCCACCGAATGTAATCATTTTAACGCATCCACTTATTTATCACGAGATCTTCTCAATGATTTTAACATAGATGAAGCAGTAGCATATTTTACTTGTTTTATACTCGACGCAGCTGAAAAGTTTATTCCCCAAACATAAGGTGTCTCTTATAAAACACGGGTACCCTGTTGGAATGAGCAGTGCAGACTGGCGCGAAAGAAACAAAACAAAGCTTGGGGTTTGCTGCGTCACTCCCCGACTGCAGAAAATCTAATGTAATTTAGACACGGAAAATCACAGGGAAGGCGCACGCGGAGACAGGGAAGGAGGGCTAGCTGGGAGAGGTTTCTCTCGGGACACTCAAGAATCTAAAGTATGGAATGGAGTACGAAAGCTAAAGGAGCAGAAAATCCACCCATTGCCCTTAGTTAACCACCAAAGGACTACCTTGGAAGACCAGGCTAACGCTCTGGGCGAAGACTTCGAGCATGTATAAAGCTCCACACATTACAGAAAATCATTCCTCAAGTATAAACAAATAGCTGAACTTAAGGCACATGATCGCAAATGCCGTCCGGATGAACCATACAACTCTCCTTTTAATTTTGTCGAGCTTAAAGCTGCCTTGAGCACATTTAGAAGTTCTGCACCAGGAGCTGATAGAATCATATGTGGCATGATTAAAAACTTACGCGCCGACACACAGATGACACTTCTGGCACTTTTCAACTCTATATGGGCTGCCGGATTCCTCCCATCCTCATGGAAGGAAGCTATTGTTATTCCCGTCTTGAAGCTGGGTAAAGACCCTTTCTTGGCGGCAAGTTATCGTCCGATAGCTCTTACAAGTTGCCTGTGTAAACTATTTGAAAAAATGATTAATCGCCGACTCATACACTTCCTTGAACTTAACAACATGCTTCATGCCTATCAATGTGGGTTCAGAAAAGGGCGGTCTACGACTGATCATCTGGTGCGCATTGAAGGAAATATCCGTGATGAATTTGTACATAAACAGTTCTCCTTGTCGATATTTTATGATATGGAAAAGGCGTATGACACAACGTGGCGATACGGCATCCTGCGAGACTTATCGCGAATGGGCATCCGTGGAAATATGCTAAACATACTAGAAAGCCAAACGTACCTTCCGTGTGAAAATCGGCAATGTATTGTCGTGACCTTTTGTACAAGAAACTGGTGTATCCTAAGGAGGTGTGCTTAGCTGCACCCTCTTTATTGTGAAAATGAACACCCTTCGTGCTTCATTACCGCCAGCCATCTTCTATTCCGTTTACGTAGACGACATACAAATAGGTGTCAAGTCCTGCAACCTTGCAGTGTGTGAGAGGC
Organism: Dermacentor variabilis; assembly: GCF_050947875.1. NCBI lineage: Eukaryota > Metazoa > Arthropoda > Arachnida > Ixodida > Ixodidae > Dermacentor > Dermacentor variabilis. The sequence continues at coordinate 27,914,734 of NC_134573.1, read as the reverse complement.
AAGTACAACACGGCCTGAACAAAATGTCCAAATGGGCAGACGAAAACGGATTTAAAGTGAACCCCAACAAATGTTCTCGTGTGCTTTTCACGAGAAACAAAGGGCTTATTGCAGATCCCAGTATCGAAATGTATCGTCAGCGAATACCTGTGAACAAAGAACACAAGTTCTTAGGCATCATACTTGATTGTAAACTAACTTTTATTCCACACATAAAGTATCTCAAGGTCAAATGTTTTAAAACAATGGACTTACTGAAAGTTTTATCGCACACAACATGTGTCAGTGACAGGAAATGTTCATGAATATTTACAATAGCCTCATTCGATCACGGTTGTACTAAGGTGCCGTGATCTATCATACTGCCGCCCCGAGCGCGCTAAAGATGCTAGATCCGGTCCACCATCTAGGAATCCGACTGACCACTGACGCTTTCAGAACAAGTACCATTGAATTTTTTTATGATGAATCAAATGAGTGGTCCCTCCATCTGCAGAGAACATACATCAGCCAAACATATTTTTTGAAAGTTCACTCTAATCCTCAACATCCCTGTTTAACACCGTTAATTATATGACATATATGCTACACTCTTTCGTAATCGTCCCTCTGTAAAACAGCCGTCCTCACTTCGTGTGAGGGAGCTTAGTGTTGAAATGGATGTTCCACTCCTTAAAAATTGTTTAGTGCCTCCAGCTAAGTTGCTACCGCCTTGGGAGTGGCAGCTGATACAATGTGATATATATTTCCTACAAGTTACAAAGCAGGCCCCAGATATCGAAATCCGAATGCATTTCCTGGAACTCCAGTACAAGCACTCCTGCATGGAGTTCTACACAGACGCATCGAAGTCACGCGAGGGAGTGTCCTATGCAGCCGTCGGCCCATCCTTCTCGGAATCTGATGTACTGCATCCGGAAACAAGCATCTTTACCGCTGAGCCCTTTGCACTATTATCGGCCGTGCAGCATATAAGGAAAACAAAACTCAAAAAATATGTTGTATATACGGACGCCCTAAGTGCTGTGAAGGCCTTGATGTCATTCTGTAAGCACACAAATTCAGTAATCAATTAACTATATTCCGTCCTATGTAAAGCGTATATATTAACCCGCATGTCATCATATGTTGGGTGCCGGGTCATATAGGCATGGAAGGTAACGTTCTGGTAGACCAGATGGCCACACCAGTTGCATCGTATTCTGTTAATCCTACCGCTGCAGTCCCTGTCATAGATCTGAGGCCCTTGCGCAGGAAACTGCGAAACTACTGGCAACGCTTTTGGGACAGGAAAACAAACAATAAGCTGCACGTAATAAAGTCACAATTAGGGTTCTGGCCTTGTGCAACAAAATCACGCCGAACAGATGTCCTATTCTGTCGTCTAAGAATAGGAGACACATTTGGAACTGTAAAGGGGGGTTTATTCGGCTCGTAGAGCAGCAGCGACAAACTCAGCACCAACAGGTAGGGCGCAGCCAGCGAACGAACTGGGTACGTGCCACGCAATGGCAACGGGTATTTTCAGCCTGCCGATCTTCTTCGTCACAATCACCCCCGGAATTGAAGAGTAGCCATCCTGGCGACCTAGGAAGAGGTGGGCGGATCGTAATACTGCTTCAGCCGGTCAATGTGCACAGTCCCTCGCCCCCGACGACGCAGATCGGAAGATGGCGATACGGGTTCAACCATGTAGTTCACTGGTGATGTTTGTGCAACCACCCGGTAGGGTCCGTGGTACTTCGGGAGGAGCTTGGACGAAAGGCCAGGAGCAGAAACAGGCGGGACCCAAACCCACACGAGTGAGTCGACGGGGAAGGGGTGAGGGGGAGGATTGAGGTCATGGCGTTCTTTTTGGCGGCACTGTTGAGCAGAAGTCAAAGAACGGGCCAGTTGTCGGCATTTCTCGGCGTGCTGAGCAACAGCAGAAACAGGTGAGCATTCAGCAGGGTCCGGCCGGTACCGGAGAACCGTATCAATGGTGCTGGAGGGATGGCGGCCGTAAAGCAGAAAGAATGGTGAGAATCCGGTAGTGGCTTGAGAGGCAGTGTTATATGCGTAAGTGACGAACGGAAGTACAAGGTCCCAGTTGGAGTGGTCAGATGCAACATACATTGATAGCATGTCACCAAGAGTTCTGTTGAATCGTTCTGTTAAGCCATTGGTCTGTGGACGATTAACAGTAGTAGTGCGGTGACTAATTTGGCATTCAGATAGGAGTGACTGCAGGACATCCGAGAGGAATACGCGGCCCCGATCGCTCAACAGTTCACGAGGTGCGCCATGGCGGAGAACGAAGTTGTTCAGAATGAACGAGGCGATGACTTTTGCTGATGTGGCAGGCAAGGCGGCGGTTTCAGCATACCGTGTCAAATGGTCTACGGCGACAACAATCCATCGGTTGCCAGCGCCAGTAGATGGAAGAGGCCCGCATATATCAATGCCGACACGGTCAAATGGCTAAGCTGGGCAGAGAAGTGGCTGGAGAGGTGCGGTGGAGAGATGCGGGACACATTTGCGTCGCTGGCAGGCAATGCAGGAGCGTACGTATTTGTGGACGAAGGTGTACATCCCTCGCCAATAATATTGTAGGCGAAGCCTTGTGTAAGTTTTTGACACTCCGCCGTGACCACACTGCGGGTCAGAATGAAAAGTGGAGCATAAATCTTGTCGTAGGTGGCGAGGCACTACTAAGAGCCATTTGCGGCCGTCATTGTGGTAGTTACGGCGGCATAAAAGTCCGTCGCGGATTGTGAAATGCTGCGCCTGTCGGCGTAACGCTCGAGGTGCCAAAGTTGCCGGAGGATTTGACAAAAAGTTGAATGTCATGACGATCCATGGGTCTTTTCGTTGCTCCGATGCCATGTCCAGGATGTCAAGTGGTGAGATGTCATGTCTGTCCGTAGAAGAGCTGCTGTCTGAAGTAATTGGGGAGCGCGAGAGGGCATCGGCGTCAGCGTGTCTGCGTCCAGAGCGATAGACGACACGGATATCATATTCCTGGATTCGGAGGGCCCACCGAGCGACGCGGCCCGACGGGTCTTTTAGGTTGGACAACCAGCAAAGAGCGTGATGATCCGTCACCACGTCAAAGCGTCGACCGTAGAGATATGGACGAAATTTTTGAAGAACCCATACGATAGCCAGGCACTCTTTTTCTGTTACTGAGTAATTGGCCTCAGGTTTCGTGAGGGCACGACTGGCATAGGCGACTACGTATTCGGCATTAGTGTTCTTGCGTTGTGCGAGCACGGCACCAAGGCCGACACCACTGGCGTCAGTGTGAAGTTCTGTAGGTGCGCTCGGATCAAAATGGCGCAAGATTGGCGGAGACGTGAGTAGGTGACGAAGAGTCGTAAAGGCATCATCAGAGGCTTCCGACCAAGAAGAAAGTTCATTGTCGCCTTGGAGAATTTGGGTTAATGGTGCAACCACAGTAGCGAAATTGCGAACGAAACGTCGAAAATAGGAGCATAGGCCAATGAAGCTGCGTAGTGCTTACAAGTTAGTGGGCTTCGGAAATTCGGATACGGCGTGAAATCTAGCAGGATCAGGAAGAATGCCTTCTTTGGAGACAACGTGGCCTAATATAGTCAGTTTTGAAGCTGCAAATCGGCACTTTTTTAAGCTGGAGACCAGCATTCCGGAGACAGGTCAAAACTTGATGTAAACGCCGAAGATGGGTCGGAAAATCAGGAGAAAAGACGACAACGTCGTCGAGGTAGCAGAGGCAAGTATGCCACTTCAGGCCGCGTAGGATGCCGTCCATCATGCGTTCGAAGGTGACGCGCGCATTGCACAGACCGAACGGCATTACAGTGAATTCATACAAGCCGTCTGGTGTTACAAACGCGGTTTTCAAACTGTCAGCATCAGCTATGGGCACCTGCCAGTAGCCAGAGCGGAGATCTAAGGAGGAAAAAAACTCCGCTCCTTGCAAACAGTGAAGTGCGTCGTCAATACGTGGCAACGGTTATACATCCTTTCGGGTAATCTTGTTAAGCCTTCGATAATCGACGCAAAATCGTATGGTGCCGTCTTTCTTTTTAACTAGGACGACTGGTGATGCCAAAGGACTACTAGAAGGCTGGATGACACCGCGATTAAGCATATAGTTCGCTTTGTCATTGTTAACGCGTCTTTCAGTCGCTGATACTCGGTAGGGACGCTATCGAATTGGTGCATGGCTCCCAGTGTCGATAGTGTGCGAAACAGTCGTTGTGCGGCCGAGTGATGTTGCTTGGCGGTCAAAAGACGAAGAGAAGCCTTGTAGCAAGCGAAGAAGTTCATCGCGCTGCGTCGTCGTAAGGTCACTGGCAATAGCTGGCGTAAAAGAACGCGGCAGTGACTAAGGAGGCGATGCCTCGAGAGCAGAAAGATAAGTGGAGTCGTCCATCGTGTCAAATATTGAAGATGAGGTCAGTGGCTCTGCTCTGCCAAGGCTTTTAGGGCGGCGTAAATTAATTGGTTCAGCGGATGGGTTTGACACGCACATGAGAGAGGCGCCAGCTTTGAACTCGAGGACGGCAAACGGCAGTGCTAGTGAACGGCGGCGAACTAAGAGTTCGGACGGAGCGAAGAGTACTGTGCCGTCATCTACAGATTCGCGAGAGATACTGACAAGAGTGGAAGACCAGGAAGGTATAACGGTGTCTTCCGAAACAGCGATTTTGCGACAGTGGTCCTTATGGTCAGTGATAATATCGGTCGAAAACTGAAACAGCTCGATTTCAGCGCGGGCGCAGTCAATAATCGCATGATCTGTGGAGAAAAAGTCCCAAGCTAATATGACGTCGTGTGAACACGATGGCAACACGATGAATTCTATGATATAGAGGACGTCCTGAATTACGACACGAGCAGTGCAGGCGCCGGATGGCTCGACGTGCTGCGCGTTAGAAGTTCGAAGAGACAGTCCAGAAAGCGGCGTCGTCACTTTTTTTATCTTGCGGCAAAAACGGGCATCTATCGCTGAAAGTGCAGCGCCGGTGTCGACAAGTACTAGCGTCAATTTTCCTTCTATTCCAACTTCGATAACGTTCTTCGGGGAAGTCTTCATCTTCATCAGCCTGGTTACGCCCACTGCAGGGCAAAGGCCTCTCCCATACTTCTCCAACTACCCCGGTCATGTACTAATTGTGGCCATGTTGTCCCTGCAAACTTCTTAATCTCATCCGCCCACCTAGCTTTCTGCCGCCCTCTGCTACCCATCCCTTCCCTTGAAATCCATTCCGTAACTCTTAATGACCATCGGTTATCTTCCCTCCTCATTACGTGTCCTGCCCATGCCCATTTCTTTTTCTTGATTTCGATTAAGATATCATTAACTAGCTTTTGTTCCCTCACCCAATCAGCTCTTATCTCTTAACGTTACACCTACCATTGTTCTTTCCATAGCTCATTGCGTCGTCCTCAATTTAAGTAGAACCCTTTTCGTAAGCCTCCAGGTTTCTGCCCCGTACGTGAGTACTGGTAAGACACAGCTGTTATAAGCTTTTCTCTTAAGGGATAATGGCAGCCTGCTGTTCATGATCTGAGAATGCCTGCCAAACGCGCCCCAGCCCATTTTAATTCTTCTGATTATTTCAGTCTCATGATCCGGATCCGCAGTCACTACCTGTCCTAAGTAGATGTATTCCCTTACCACTTCTAGTGCCTCATTACCTATCGTAAACTGCTGTTTTCTTCTGAGACTTCTAAACATTACTTTAGTTTTCTGCAAATTAATTTTTAGACCTACCCTTCGGCTTTGCCTCTCCAGGTCAGTGAGCATGCATTGCAGCTGGTCCCTTGAGTTGCTAAGCAAGGTAATATCATCAGCGAATCGCAAGTTACTAAGGTATTCTCCATTAACTCTTATCCCCAATTCTTCCCACTCCAGGTCTCTGAATACCTCCTGTAAACACGCGGTGAATAACATTGGAGAGATCGTATCTCCCTGTCTGACGCCTTTCTTTATTGGGATTTTGTTGCTTTCTTTATGGAGGACTACGGTGGCTGTGGAGCCGCTATAGATATCTTTCAGTATTTTTACATACGGCTCGTCTACACCCTGATTCCGCAATGCCTCCATGACTGCTGAGGTTTCGACAGAATCAAACGCTTTCTCGTAATCAATGAAAGCTATATATAAAGGTTGGTTATATTCCGCACATTTTTCTATCACCTGATTGATAGTGTGAATATGGTCTATTGTTGAGTAGCCTTTACGGAATCCTGCCTGGTCCTTTGGTTGACGGAAGTCTAAGGTGTCCCTGATTCTATTTGGAATTACCTTAGTAAATACTTTGTAGGTAACGGACAGTAATCTGATCGGTCTATAATTTTTCAAGTCGTTGGCGTCTCCTTTCTTATGGATTAGAATTATGTTAGCGTTTTTCCAAGATTCCGGTACGCTCGAAGTCATGAGGCATTGCGTATACAGGGTGGCCAGTTCTTCTAGAACAATCTGCCCACCATCCTTCAACAAATCTGCTGTTACCTGATCCTCCCCAGCTGCCTTTCCCCTTTGCATAGTTGCGGCGTTGTTGGAAACGTGGTGCATACGGACGCACATTGTTCGGGACGTTCGGTCTAAGCAGGCGACAGTGACGTGCCACGTGTCCAGCACGGCCACAATAAAAACAAATCGGACGGTTGTCTTCCGTGCGCCAATGGTCTTGAGGTCGTGCATATTGCACCAGTGGACGGACTGGAGTGGATACGGGTGGGCGCAAAGGTGGGCGAAGGGGGCCGTAGGTCTGCCGGGCTGGCCTCATCGCGAGTTCGGAGTACGTCAGGGGAGCGGCCGTCGGAGCCTGCTGAAGGGAAGGCAAAATGTGGTCGGCTATCTGCTCTTTGCTGACAGATTGGAGAGCGGGTGCCAACGGAGTACTCGGCTGGCCGTGTGTAAGTGGAATCAAGGAAAGCTGACGAGCCACCTCTTCACGGACGAACTCCTTGATCTGAAGCAACAGCGAAGAGTTATCCGGGGCAGCAGCCAAGCTCGACATTGAAGTGGCCTGAGGTGTAGATTGGCGGGTGGCTACGCGTTGTTTGCGCAGTTCGTCGAAGCTTTGGCACAGACTGACGAGTTCAGAGACTGTCGAGGGATTTTTCGCCAACAGCATCTGGAAGGCGTCGTCTTCAATGCCTTTTAAGATATGGCGGATCTTCTCGGCATCAGTCATTGCGACGTCAACGCGGTTGCAGAGGTCGACAACATCTTCTATATAGCTGGTAAATGTCTCCCCGCACTGTTGCACACGGTCACGCAAACGTTGCTCGGCGCGAAGCTTGCGAACCGCGGGGCGCCCAAATACCTCTGTCACGTTAGTCTTGAAAGCCGTCCACGTCGTCAGATCACGTTTGTGGTTGCGGTGCCACATGCTGGCGACACCGCTCAAATAAAACGACACGTAATTAAGTTTTTTCGTGTCGTCCCAGTGGTTGTGGATGCTTACCCGGTCGTAGTCAGCGAGCCAGTCTTCTACGTCATGGTCTTCGGTACCACTGAAGATGGGTGGGTCGCGTTGCCGCAACGGGCTGGGGCAGACCACGCTAGTCACCGGGGCAGCGGGTAGTTGTTGTGGTGGTCCTTCTTCCGGCATTATGAAGAAGGGCTGCAGTGTCAGATTACGAAGTTCCAAAATTCTTGTTGTACCCAGCAGCTCCACCAATTGTAAAGGGCGGTTTATTCGGCTCGTAGAGTAGCAGCGACAAACTCAGCACCAGCAGGTAGGGCGCAGCCAGCGAACGAACTGGGTACGTGCCACGCGTTGGCAACGGGGGTTTTCAGACTGCCGATCTTCTTCGTCACAGAACACATAATTTGTTTGCTCACTGGAAATGAGCCTCCAACCTATGGGAGATGCGGTGAGAGGCTGACCGTCCTGCACGTCCTCCTGGAGTGTCGGAAAGCCGAATCTGAGAGAAACATTTTTCCTTAACATACCGGCAGCACATCCCCCTTCATCCTGGAATGTTACTCGGCCCAGAACCGCTCTTTGACACCAACGCAGCCCTAGGTTTTCTGAAAGATGTTGTGTTACATGTAATTAGCCCCATACGTTCGTAGCGCCTCCTTTCTCCAGAGGATAGCGCTGTGATAGTTGTTTCGTATAGCACATGCCTCTCGGCCCTTGTGTTTCAAGGGCTCTGGTGAGGCAGTGGTGCTCTTAGGCAATTTTAGCATCTCACATATTTTGCATATTGTATCATTTTTCCCCATGTATTTTAGTGTTCATAGTACACGTCATTAATCATTGCCATAATTTTATTACGCGTAGATTTTATGCCATTTGCACCAACGTCTTTTAGGCCCCTTTAAAGCCACGTCACACTAACTTCACAGATCCCATTAGACCACTACGAACTCAATAACACTAGCATGGCGCTCTTTGGCCATACCTGGCCCTTGCGCCATTAAACACCAAACATTAAATTCAACTACGCTCCAATAACATCTGCTGATGTGGAGCGTTCCTTCTCAGCGTACAAGCTCATTCCCAGTGACAAGAGGCACAATTTTGAATCGAAAAATCTGGAGATGGTGGCAGTTTGCTATTGTTTTCACAATTTTCACAGTGATTATTAGACTACGTTCCGCATGCTCTCCAAACAGATTTCTTCAAACATGTGCACTTCAAAATGGGCGGAACTGTATTTGGCAGTGTTCGGACGTCTAGCCTGTACAATTCGTAAGGTGCCATTGTATATGAGAAAATTGCCCGAGTTGCACCTAAACAGTAATCATGTAAGAACATGTTAATTGCTTAATAAATCGTCGTCTCTCTTGCATTTATTATTTGTCCGTTTTGTTGTGTCTCAATTGCGTCAAGCAGACATGATGTAGTGCTTTTCTTAATCAGTATATGCAGCTTTCAATCATTCTTTTTCATGCATGTTTCACTATATGCGACGCTCAAGTAAGCGACAGTGGCCATTGAACATGAATATGAACAGTGCGCTTGTTGAATTAAGGCAATTTATTGTCATTAGTCCAGAAGTATTATAGGACAATTTCACGGCTATATTCAACTGTTGGCTCCTTTGTGACATCATCAACAATAACAGTTCTTGTTTTCCTGTCGTAGATCACGCACGTCTTCGTTTGAAATTATTTGCATTTATGCAATAATTTATTCTGACTATATTTACGACGTTGGAGACCGAAAACGTTGTTTTGCCTGCCTATTTTTGGCGCCTAAAACGCGCTTTTTTAATGCCTAAAAATTCGGCCTCTAGACTCATTTCCTGTCTGACGGTTTCATTACAAAGATATTTTTCAGTGACTGGAGCCCAGCGAAGCAGTCCACTGAGAACTTTTGCAACTTTCACCATTTATTACTTCACCAATGTCATTTTCTGAACCTTGCCGTCGCTATGCCGACGGCTTGTCAATTCAAAAATTGCCTCAATAAAACACATTGAACATTTCTCAGCATTTTTTTAGTACAAACAATGTTAGCAGAGTTATTCAGGGTGAATAATTATGCTTACATTCGTGTTGCTTGCCCATTCAGATAGACAAATACAACAACGGCTACGACATGACTGCGATATGAAGTGCAGACTGCAAACGGTGTCTTTCAAGTGTGCCCTCGACTACTGCTATTAATAGCTACCCAAATGAGTTTTCTAGGCCTGAGTAAGATAATGATGTTTGATATTTGTTCTCTTATTTGCATTACTTGCCTGGGCCAGATAACCAATATAAACAATGCAACCACATCAACGTCCTTTTGCATGCAAGCTGCAAACAGTGGCTGTCATTTTCGCGTTGATTGCTGCCGTTTCACCTACAATGGCTATAACATGGCTGCGCTTTGAATTGCAGATGCTAAAGGTGCCTTTCAAGCGTGCCCCACCGAGTGCTTCTATTTCACAAAAGTTCCCATCAAGCTCAACGGTGGTTGACCAAATGGGTTTTCTTGTCCTCACTAAGCTAATGATGTTTGATAATTGTTCTTTTATTCGCATTACTTGCCTGAGCAAGATAAACAAAATGATAAAACCACATAATTATGCTTTAGCATGCAAACTGCCAACAGTGGCTGTCAATTTCGCATTGACTACTGCTGTTTCACCTACAATGGCTACGTAGTACTGCGCTTTGAAATGCACACTGCGAAAGGTGTCTTTAAAGCGTGCCCCGACTATTGTTATTTCATCACAGGGCCCGTCATGCTCTATGTTGGCTGCCCAATAGAGTATTTTGGGCGGTCTGACGTCGTCATTATTCTTCTCAACAGGCTGGAAAAAACAGTAGGGGAGCACAACTACCGGGAAGCAGGGCGCCTAACAGGGGATGTCGCTCTCCATTGTTCTTATTTGTTCAAGTGGCTTGATGAAATTAACAATTACTGTGCGGTGGAGTAAATCGAGCCAATGGTGTGCTTCTGTTATTGCTTGGCTGCATGTATTGGCCTTTAGGGGCATGTAAAGCTTTACGATGGCTCCAACACGACTGCTATTGTTTTCCTTTCGACACGCAGGCTGCCAACATTGGCGGCCGATATCGCCTCGGCTGCTGCTACTTCATCATAGGGCCCGTCAACTCGAAAATGGCTGCCCTAATGAGCACATTGGGCATCACTAAGCTAATGAGTTTTTATAACTGTTCTCTTATTCGCATTATTTGCCTGAGCCGGGTAACCAAAATAAAACAAAGTAAACCAAATAAAACGAAATAATGCAACTAGATGCCTGCGCTTTGGCGTACAGGCTGTGTTGCAAATGGGTCGCAAGCCCCAAGGGTAGCGTTGGCCTGGTGGCCTGGGGCACAGCTGGAAGCATCCGAAGGCCCTGGAAAAGGATGAGTCGACTGCTAACAGAACAACTTGTTTATTTTAGCATCGCAAAAGAGCGGCCGTTCAGGTCGACCGAAGTGGAGAAACGGGAGACCACGTTACTCGATGGAAGAAATCGAAGCCTCTCTCTTGGCGCCCGGGGGCAGCTGCTTTTATGCTCTCGGAGTCGATGGCAAGAAGGAACGGCTCGGGAGAGGCGCCCGTGACGGCGGCGCACGGACACGTTGAGACAAGAAGTGACGCATCCGCCGGGCCGGCGCCGGTCAGGCCTCCTCGCTTCACAGTTGGGGAGCTCCTCTCCCCGGCTGCCGCGCTTTGACAAGCGTGGGCACCGACATGCACACACACTCACACACACACACGAAGACACGTGGCATTGAAACATGCCTGGACGCGCTTGGCAGGAAGCGTTGCGGCAGCGCTGAACTGGCCAAAATGTCCGCCGCTGTGAACGAAGCCCCGGCGTCCGTTGCATCCGCGCCGGCTTTACCGAACGTCGGAGGCGAAACGTAACAGACCGCCCCGCCTGGGGAAGGAGATCCCGATGGTCAGGGGACTGCATCCGCTGTCCGGAGGGATGTCGCTCGATGATGCTCATAACCGAAGTCGGTCGTCCCTCGGTGTTTCTTGAGCGCAGCGCACAGAGAAGGCCTCGCTCTCACGTTCAGGTTCACACAGGACACTGCAAAGTGACTTCGGGAGAGTTGCCATTTTTGTTCTCGTTCCCAGCAAGCGTTAGAGCTACGCCGAAACTCAACCGCTCAGTCAGCAAGCACGACACAACCCTCACTAAGCCATGCCAGGCTCTTTCCCCTTTTATACTACTGCCTAGTTCCTTACAGTAGTCTAGCAGCACTCAGAACGCGTCCACAAATTGGAAAATTGCAACTAGAAAGCACGTCACCACTTTGAAACACTAAACAAAAGCAATATGTTAAAAATCCTGCCTCAGGAAGAAAAAAATTACCGACGATTACGTTACTTCCTAATGCGAAATTTGAGCGCAGCAAATAAGCTGTTTCACCTTTTCGATAGATTGAGGCAAAGAAATCGAGCAACACGTGTATGCGCTATCACAGAATTTTTTTTTATTTTTCACACGTATTCCTTTAACAAAGACTCCACTAGGTAAGCTTCTGCTTCGGCGGCACGCACCTCTGGATTCTGACGGCGACGGCGCTGGGCCTCTGCTCTGGCAGCTCGTTAAGCAGAAGCGGCAGCAGCAGCAGACGGAGGACTTCCATCGGTCGTCTCGCTCATGGCTCAGAAAGAACTGGCAGATAATTTCGCAGTGGCAAACGGCAGCGGCAATTTCGGCTCGGGCGGTGCACATATACAGATCCGCCGCCACCGATCTGGCTCTCTGATTGCCACCGCACAGGGGTTGCATTGGAGGAGGAGCGAAGAAAGGAATTAAGTTCGAGCCGGCGCTTTGACAACCGGAGACTCGCAGGAAGAGGGGGGAGGGGGGCGGCGTGTACACCCAGCGGCAAACGATGGGGGCAGAAGCGCGCGCAGCAAGCGGACAACACGATAAAGGGAGGAGGGAAGAGATAGCAGCGACTGACTGATGCCGCTGACGCCGATAGTGAGTCAACCCCAGCTGCGGAGTTGGTTTCAGGGACAACGCCGCCGATGCCGACACAAACAATATGATACCCTCGCTACCGCAGCGCTAAGAACCAGGTCTAGCCGTGGGAAGGTGGTCACGTATTCGTCGACGTGCCGGGGCCTACGTGAAATAACCGGCGCGTCGGCAACTGAAGAGCACCCTATCCGCCACACAAGAACAGGGGGGGGGGGAACCTTTCCTCATCTTTCTGCATGGCGGCGACGGTGTTCTATGCAGTCACGTTATCTTGACTCTCTAGCGGCGTCAGCGGCATCCAGCGGTATCAGTCGGTCGCTGCTAGCGCTGGGGGGATGAAAGGGGGGCGGAGCTGGTTACGAGGCCGACGACAACGCCGACGACGACGCGAAACCCAGGAACGGACGCCAAAGAGCTGCGCTCTAAAACATGAGTAACAAAGAACTTTGAGGCTGATTCCTACGTTAGGGGCCTCGACTTAAGCCATGGGAGTTACCGTTGAGACTCCCCTTTTTGTAAAGCACCTCAAAGGAATATTGTTGCAAAGCGAGGCTCCAGCGCAGGAGGCGACCATTTTTGGAAGAGATGGTCTGCAGCCATTGGAGAGGGCAGTGATCCGTCTCAATGATAAACCTCGAGCCGGCTAGGTAGCATGACAATTTTTGAACGGCCCACACGAGACACGCACACCCTTTCTCGGTGGGGCTGTACGCCTGCTCACGACTGGTCAGCTTACGACTAGCATACAGGACGGGGTGTTCCACTTCTCCATTTTCCCGTTGGCACAGTACAACGCCCATGCCTCGCTCACTAGCATCGCACTGAACAACGAACCCTTTTGTGTAGTCTGGCGATCGTAGCACAGGCTGGCTTGTTAGGGCGCTCTTTAGGGCGCTAAAAGCTCTTTCCCTTGTCTCGTCCCAGACGACTGTTTGGGGCTCTGTTTTTCTTAGAGCATCCGTCAGGGGAGCCGCGATATCAGAGTACCTGGGGTTGTACCTCTGATAGCAGGCGGCGCCACCTAATAACGACCGAAAATCGGTCTTCGTGCGTGGTTGCGGGAAGTCTCGCACAGCGGCCACCTTTATTTCAGAGGGGCGCCGACGACCCCGTCCAATCACGTGACCGAGGTAGACAACCTCGGCCTGTGCTAACTGGCACTTGGGAGCCTTGACTGTCAAGCCCGCTTCCGTAGGCGGGTTAGCACTGCCCGCAAGTGTGCCATATGCTCAGACCAGGATGCGGAGAATATCGCTACGTCGTCTAAATACGGTAAAGCGATTTCTTCCTGTCCCCACACCACTTTGTCCATGAGGCTTGAAATGCAGTATGGCGCGTTCTTCAAACTAAAACTCAAAACTTTAGGACGGAATGTTCCCATTGGTGAAATGAACGCCGCATACCTACTAGCCTCTTCTGTAAGTCGAACCTGCCAATAACCCCTGACAAGATCTAGGGTGGAAATAAACTGAGCGCTACTAACTTTCTCAAGGCGCTCCTCGATGTTAGGGATCGGATAAATTTGATCCTTAGTGATGGAATTAAGCCTGCGGTAGTCGACACAAGGACGAGGTTCCTTGCCCGGTACCTCAACTAATATCAAAGGGGAGGTATAATCACCCTCACCCGCCTCAATAACACCGAGCTGTAGCATTTTCTTTACCTCGCCTCCATAATATCGCGCTGGCGGGGTGACACCCGGTACGCCTTGGATCTTACTGGCTCTGGGGAAGTAAGTTCTATTTCATGAGTAAGGACAGAAGTCCTACCAGGCCTCTCAGAGAACTGACCTTGAAACTCTTGTAAGAGCTGGTGTAGTTCGGTTTTCTGCTCAGGCGACAGCAGTGCTTTACTGATTAAGTCACTAATGACTTGATCGGTGTCTTCCCTGTTCGTCACTGAGCCTAGTCCCGGAAGCTCGACCGGAAGCTCTTCGGGAACGTTTACCATCATACACACCACTGCTTCCCGTTGTCTATAGGGTTTGAGCAGATTACAGTGGTAAACTTGCTGTGCTTTCCGTTTTCCCGGCAGACTCACCACGTAGTTAACGTCCGACAGTTTTTGAACCCTTGCTGGGCCCTCCCGCTGCACGTCGAGTTTGTTTTTTAGCGATGTGCGCAATATCATTACCTCATCGCCCACCTCAAAACGACGGGCCCTGGCTGTCCGATCCTAATAAACCTTGGCCCTCTGCTGGGCCTTTGCCATTGCTTCACCTGACAACTCCTGTGCCCTTCTTAAGCTTTCGAGGAGCCTAAGCACGGACTCCACCACGACTGGGTCGTCGGCTCTGCCTTCCCACGAGTCTCGAAGCATGCGAAGCGGAGACCGCAGCGAGCGACCGTACACCAGCTCAGCTGGCGAAAACCCCGTAGCCGCATGCGGCGCGGTCCTTAATGCAAACATCACCCCAGGCAGACACAGCTCCCAGTCAGTTGTTCAAAACACAATGCTCTCAACACGCGCTTCATGACGGAGTGAAGCTTCTCAACGGAATTCGACTGTGGGTGGTACACTGAGCTGTGTAAGAGCTTTACCCCGCACCTTTCGAGAAAGGCTGTCGTCAAAGCGCTAGTAAACACAGTGCCCTGATCTGACTGGATTTCCGCAGGAAAACCAACTCGCGCAAATATGGACAGTAGTGCATTGACTATCTCAACTGAGCTGAGTTCTTTAAGCGGCACGGCTTCAGGGAACTTTGTCGCTGGGCAGATCACAGTCAAAATGTGTCTGTACCCCGTGGTTGTTACCGGCAGAGGTCCCACTGTATCAATAAGGAGCCGTCTAAAAGGCTCCGCAATGATAGGTACCAACTTCAGCGGCACCCTCGATTTGTCCCCTGGTTTTCCCACCCGCTGACAGGTGTCACATGTCCTCACAAGGTGTTCTGCGTCACGAAAACACCCTGGCCAATAGTACTCTTGCAAGAGACGGTCCTTAGTCTTCTTAACTCCTAGGTGTCCGGACCACGAAACCCCATACGACAAGCGCAACAGATCCTGACGGTAGCACTGAGGCACGATCAGCTGATCGAACTCCACTCCCCTGCGGCCTAGATACTTCCGGTACAGGACCCCACTTCTTTCCACAAAACGAGCATTTTTCTTGGCGATACCTCCCTTGACATTGCAGCGCATGTTTCTAGGCTGCCATCTTTTTTTGGTCGGCTATCAAAGCCGACCGGCTGACTTTTAACAACCTATTAAGTCCATCTGACGTAGGCGCGATGAGCAAATCTGCAGATAGGTCTTCTAACTTTCCCGTGTCGGGCATTTCCTCTCCAGTATCTGGTGCCTTCAACGCTACAGGCTCAATTTTATTCAGTTCGGACGTGCTCTGAATATCAGCTTGCTGCGCCTCTGACCCTTTCTCATTGTTCGACAACGTTGGCCCCGAAACTACCGCCTTTGCAGCGAGCTCCCGAACCTTCGATCTGGTTAAGGCCTGAACGCTAGCCTCACCAAACAAAAGCCCCTTCTCGCGCAGGAGGTGATCGGAACTGTTCGAAAATAGGTACGGGTACTGGGGGGGCAGCATTGATGACACTGTGGCCTCCGTCTCAAGTGCTCCGAAAGGTCCTTCAATAAGCACTTTTGCTACGGCCAGACACACGCTATGAGCTTCCACGGCTTGCTTGATCCATGCGCACTCGCCCGTGAACATATCGGGTTCTACGTAAGAGGGGTGAACTACATTCATTGTAGCTGCGGAATCACGAAGCACTGGGCACTCTTTCCCATTCACGAAGAGGTCTCGCATGTAAGGCTCGAGAAGCTTCATGTTCTTATCAGTGCTGCATAATGACAAAAACACGACTTTTGTTTTTCTTTCTGGACACTGCGCCGAAAAGTGGCCCGGCTTCTGGCACGTATAACACACGCGCGCTTGCCTCGTCTCGAACCGCTTTCTGCGTTCGGCTTCGGCTGCCGCCGTCTCCTTACGTTCGGTCGGACTGCTTTCACTCGCATCCGCACTACGTGTGCCCTCCCTTGCTCTCATGGGCGTGAACTTCGGCCTCTCAAACTTGGAGCCAAATTCACCCTTTTGACCGTCCTTAGCTCCGCGAGCCCGACGCGTCACAAACTCCTCGGCTAGCTCGGCGGCTTTAGCCACCGTACTAACGTCTGGCCTATCCAAGACCCAGTACCGCACGCTCTCAGGTAACCGACTATAAAACTGTTCCAGCCCGAAACACTGCAGAACTTTCTCGTGGTCACCAAAGGCTTTCTCTTCTTTGAGCCACTCCTGCATGTTTGACATAAGCCTGTAGGCAAACCCTGTATATGACTCACTTCTGCCTTTCTCATTTTCCCGAAACTTCCGACAGAACGCCTCCGCTGACAGCCTGTACTTTTTTATCAGACTCGATTTCACATGGTCGAAATCCTCCGCCTCCTCTCTCTTCAAGCGAGCGACTACGTCGGCCGCCTCGCCGGGTAACAAAGTGAGCAAGCGCTGTGGCCACGTTTCCCGAGAGAACCCCTGCTTCTCGCACGTTCGCTCAAAGTTAACCAGGAACAAACCAATGTCCTCTCCAAGCTTAAACGGCCGCATCAGGTCAGTCATTTTGAACGATACTCGTTCTCCTGCACCGTGTGCCTGACTTCCATTACGAGCGCGTTCCATCTCTACCTCGAGACGCTTCATTTCCAAAGCGTGTTGACGGTCGCGCTCCTCTTTCTCTTTTTGCTCTTTACGTTCGCGCTCCTGTCTTTTTGCCGTCTCCCTCTCCTCTATGGTCTCAAGGCATTCCGACAGCTCGTCATCCTCAGCTTCTAACTCAAGAATAGCCCTTAGCAGTTCTGGTTTTCTGAGTTTGTCTGAGACATCCAGACCCAACTCTCTTGCAAGCTCCAGCAATTTCGGTTTGCGCAACGACTTCCAATTCATGGCTGCTCTGAATGCTGCTTCCTCTACTGCCTACTATTGTCTTGCCGCAAACTAACCCGGCAGCAAGGACAACCACAAGTACCAGCTCTGTTTCTGACACTAACAAAAGCCTGACAAAACTCAGAAGAAGAAAGTCCCGCACTCACCAAACCTCGCAGCCAAGAATTCAGCGCAGTCGTTCCGCTGCTGGCAACCAGTCATCACACAGGGCTCGTTGCACTGCTCCCGGATGGTCGTTGTGCTGCTCAGCATACAGTCGACCGCATATCTTCGCTGCTGGCCTCCGTTGTCGCGATCTCACCGCTGGCAACCAGTTGTTGCAAATGGGTCGCAAGCCCCAAGGGTAGCGTTGGCCTGGCGGCCTGGGGCACAGCTGGAAGCATCAGAAGGCCCTGGCAAAGGATGAGTCGACTGCTAACAGAACAACTTGTTTATTTTAGCATCGCAAAAGAGCGGCCGGTCAGGTCGACCGAAGTGGAGAAACGGGAGACCACGTTACTCGACGGAAGAAATCGAAGCCTCTCTCTTGGCGTCCGGGAGCAGCTGCTTTTATACTCTCGGAGTCGAGGGCAAGAAGAAACGGCTCGGGAGAGGCGCCCGTGACGGCGGCGCACGGACACGTTGAGACAAGAAGTGACACATCCGCCGGGCAGGCGCCGGTCAGGCCTCCTCGCTTCACAGTTGGGGAGCTCCTCTCCGCGGCTGCCGCGCTTTGACAAGCGTGGGCACCAACATGCACACACACTCACACACACACGCGAAGACACGTGGCATTGAAACATGCCTGGACGCGCTTGGCAGGAAGCGTTGTGGCAGCGCTGAACTGGCCAAAATGTCCGCCGCTGTGAACGAAGCCCCGGCGTCCGTTGCATCCGCGCCGACTACGCGAAACGTAACAGCTGCTAACAGTGGCTGTCCATTTCGCGTTGACTACTGCTTTTTCGTGTCAAGCTGGACAGTGTCTGCCCGAATGAGTATTTTGGGTCCCACATAGTTATTCAGTGTTAATAATTCTATTTGCATTTGAGCGCGTTTTCATGCCAGTACTTATATTGAGCACGATCTTTGCAGAGCGTTGCTTTTCCAGGCTTGAGCTTCCATTAAAAAGAATATGTCACCAAATGAACTGCTTATTTATTTCAGAGGTCATGGGAGGATGGTTGGCTGCTGCTAACCCACCGGCAAAATTTTGGTAGCCCTAATAAGGGCTGATATTTTGTTAATAAGCTGTTATGCTTCGTCGAGTGGCTCAATGCCGGATAGCTTGCAGTCGGAGTCGCTTTCTTCAATGTCATCTTCACCCACTTGGATGACGATGGGTTGGGTGTAGTCACTCCCAGACGTGTGAAGCCTAAAATTTGCCTCCAGGTACATCACGTGGCGAATGTTCTTCCTCCAGTCTTCCGCCTTTACGTGCTTGATTTTTTCCCTCAAGATGTCTTCGACAGTGGGCAGCTTGAAGTCTCGGTTCTCCACAGCGATGCCATTTTTCACCTTTCCCCACACGAGCTCGATAGGATTGAATTCCCAGTGGTACGGTGGGAGCGTGAGTACAATGGAAACAGCCCTTTCAGCTGCATTGTCTACGATGTAGCTCACTAAGCGTGGCTTTACATATGCTACCAACTCAAGCAGCTCCTTTTCAACCATTCTTTCGCTGTAGATGATGTTTTTGCTTTTGAGTCACTCCTGTATTTTTTTCCTTCGAAGCTGTCGTTGGCAATTTCTCTTCTCGCCGGGTATGATAAGGTGCATTGTCCAAAATAACGACGCTACCAGCTGGCAACTTCTGCATAACGTCATTAAACCATCCCTCGTAGCGATTGCCGTCCATTTCTTCGTGGTAGTCGCCTGTTTTTTGGCATCGGAATACATCTAAGCAGCCGTCGACGAAGCCATCCTCGCTGCCGATGTGCGTCACAATCAGGCACTGACCTTTTCCAGAATGTTGTTTCAGACCTGTCGACATGCCATTTGCTCGAGCGTACAGGCGTCCGTGCTTCTGCACCACGGTGTCTGTCCACACGATCGACCGAGTGTGTCCCGCCGTCACCCATGTCTCGTCTTGGAAAAATACCTTTCGTCCTTACGCCCGGTAGCGGTCCACGTCACGAAGGAAGCGATTCCGCCGTTCAGCGATGTCATCCCGCTCGATAAGCAGCGAATTGCGGCTCCTCTTCTTGTGCGTGAATCCGATCTCCACGAGCAGGCGACGCACAGTACACCGCTTCAGTGATGGGAGATCCGTACGCTTCGAGAACTCGTTTGTTATCTTCTGGACCATCGGTATCTCGTTGCGACGAAAGAAAATCGTGCACAGATGACCTCAGCGCGCACAAAGTGAAGCTGTCATACTTTGTCCTGCGTCTTCTTTTCTCCACATTTCGTAGGCGCTTTCGCGAAGGCGTCGACAGTTTGCCACCCAAAAATATGCGACGTTTCGACCTCCCTCCTCACCTTGAACACTGTGCTTTCGCTGACACCGAGCATCTCAGTGACAAACTTGGTCGTGGCCTCCGCGCTGCATTCAGGGTCCCTGTCACGTCAATATGTGTAGCAGTTTAGGACCATGTTGCGTGAATCGCTTATTAGGATATGGCCACTCTTGTTCTTCTTGTCGAGGCTCCGTGGTGGTGTGGACATCAAGGCGACACAAGGCTCGTTCGGCAACAAAGTCCGATGTCAGTTCGCTGGGCTCCGCGGCGGAAAAGTCGCAGGCAATGCCTTGCGCGAACTGGCGATATTGCGCAAAACTGGCTTGCAAAAAAACGAAAAAGAAAAAAATTGTGAGGACACTAAACCAAAAAATATAAATTTTATGCTATTTAAAACCAAGAGCATTTATTTAAAACGATGAATGAAGCATTTTTGTTCCTTCCTGCCTCGACCGTATTCTCGCCCCAAGTTTGTAATTGTTGCCATAAATTCATTGTTTTGTATAAGTACTTTTTCAATAGCAAGTGATTCATTTTAAGCTTCGAAAACGAGTAGTAGATACGCCGTGTACATGTGAACAAGTGCAAAAGCCTTGCAGAGCTGTTCTTTTTACTTTTGCCACTTGCAACGATGCTAAAGAGCAGACGACGGGCAGCGTTGTAGAAGGCACAGGGTTATATTTCTGTCGCTGTCCCGCATGTGCTGTAGCACATGAGAGCTCTACTAAACCAGTAATCAAAATACAAAAGTCTTTATTTATACCGTGAATTACGCGTTTCAGGAGCACGATTTTTCAAGCGGGACTATTTTACTCGCGGAGGCAATCGGCTGTCGCGCTTCGGTCATCTGGGCGGGGCCTCCCCTTTTTTCTAATGTTGTACTCAACTATAGTAATGAGCAGTAATGACTAAAATGACACTAACGACTTCGAAATATCAGTATGTCTTGCGACGGCCTGTAATGACCGCAACTGATTACAAATGACTAAATATGCTTACTAATGAGCAGTAAAGACTAATACTGACTGAAATTACTTGTAATGACTAGTAATGACTATGAAATGACCAGTATGTCTAACGAAAACTTGTAAAGAATACAATTGATTATAAAGGAGTAAAAATGCTTAGTAATGACCAGTAATGACTAATACTTACTGAAATAACTTGTAATGACTACTAATGTCTACTAAATGACCACTATGTCTAACAACGAATTGTAACGACTACAATTGATTAGAAATGACTAAAAATGCTTATTAATGACCAGAGAGAGAGAGAGAATCAACTTTTATACTGAGCCCTTAGTAACGGTTGGTGCGCGCTAGCACCAGATGGGGTGGAACCTTCTTATCAGGTCCCGTATGCGTCCAGCAGTTCTGGCCCCTAGCCGCCAGCTGACCAGTAATGACTAAATAATGACTGAAATGACTTGTAATGACAACTAATGACTACAGATGACCTTGATGTCTAACGACGACTTGTAATGACCATGATTGGTTACAAATGAATAAAAATGCTTAGTAGTGAGCAGAAAGGACTAAAAGAAAGAAGAGAAAGAGAAGCGGGAAAGAGAAAGAGGCGAATAATAAGAGGAGGAAGAGTAGACTTTCGCCGTTCACCCTTAAGAGAGACCTTAAGAGACCCTGTAATTTTCTTGCCAGTTGAGGCTTCTCGGTCACCTGGCAACATAATACAGATATCTGTAGTCATGTTAGAGTACAGCACACACGATTACCGCCCAGAAAGCGACAACAAAACGCCCAAAACCAACGAGCGAGCAGCGCGACGAGCCCCGCCAGCCACTACCGCAGTGGCCATATTGCTCACTACGTAATGATGATTATATTAGTTTTGAATTCGTCAGCGCTATCTCGATCTCGGTCGTATACTTTTAGTTCACAACGCCACCGCTACTCTTATTACCGTCGCACAGTGGAAGGCACAGTTTCCCTTCTCTAAGTTTATATGGGTGTTATGTGGCCACAATGTCTCCACTCTGTACAGAGCGGCGGGCGAGGAGGACATCGAGACACCCTAGCAGCCGCCGGTGAAGAACGCCCTTCCTCCCTCGCCTGACCCCCCTTGCCTCGCGCGTCACCGGCTAGGGCACGCATCCGGGCCGGGGCTTTATCCGGGCCGCGTTCCTCGCTCTCGCACGCGAGATTGAACTGCGTTCGCCGGCTCACCCTCGCACCGTTTCACTCGTGCGGAACCTCACGGCGACGCCACCGTCGACGGTAGAAATGCGCCTGGAGTGTCCATATAATTGCTGTCGGAATAAAATAAAGTATGCGTTCAACATAGATGACAGTCTCAAACGCTATTATGATGCATCATCATCAACATCAGCCTATCTTATGTCCAGTGCAGGACGAAGGCCTCTCCCTGCGATCTCCAATGTGTACGGCATATTAAATAAATTATTCAAGAGCATCCTAAGCTATTTTACTCTATGTTCGGGCTTCCCCTCTTTTATAACTAATGCCAAAGAGATCCACACTGAAATCCAAGAAAAGAGAAATGCGGATTTCCCATGATTTGTGCGCACTTTCGGCAAGTTTTTATTGGGTGATATATCCCAACGTTACCCTTTAGTGAAGATGATTCTGCAGCATATAGGTTATAAGGTTAGGTTATAGCATATAGCATATAGGTTATAAGGTTATATACAAATACAGACTGGGATACATAGCGCAAAAAGTGACACAGGGACAAGTAGGAACACAGGACGAGCACAGGAGAGGAATAAGATAACGAGGGAAATTGTGGAAGCAGCTGAGATAGCCAGAGCAGGCGACGAGTGCGTTAGCACGCCGTCTATACTTTTATCAAGGAAAGAGCTTGAATTTTTGGGCATAGTAGTCACATGACTGTTTTTCCTCCGTCCCTTCAGTGTGTCTATTGCAGTCGCGTTCCAGTGAGTATATACATACTCACCAGCTGCAATAAATCTATTGCTGAAAGTTAGCGCTCGTCCCTGTGTTCCTGCTTGTCCCTGTGTCATTTTTTACGCCATGTATCCCAGTCTGTATGTATCCCACCAACACGCCCAAACTTCTTCCCTGCTATAAACAAATACCTAAATTACAGGTAACTCACTAACACTAACCGACATTACTCTATCTGGAACCATAAAAATCTCGTAAGTGGAATATCATTGACGTTTCATTTATCACTTTTGAAGTATAAAAATCTGGGTGCACTGTGCAAATAAGAATGTCTTGGAACCCAGTGAACGCGGTAAATATAAAATAATTTCTTGGCATTTTACCTGGAATGCTCACGCACCCTTGAGTCAGGTTGCAAATATTTGGGAGACCATCAATATAATTCAGGACCAAAATTTCCCACTTGACAGACACGTAACAGGTTGCATTCAGTAGGTCAGAATAGCTGAATAAAAAATGAGAAATTATATGTGGTACGCTAACGCATGCGTTATTTTCTAGCATATATATATATATATATGCAGAGCTGATTCTCAAAGCCAAAACCTTGAATCCGAGGCGACCGATTGTTCTGAAGTAATCAGTGGAAAAAAGCACGAGACAGTGGGCAACGCCTCAAATGTCATAAACTTGTCGAGTAGCCCATTGTCGAGTGCGCAACTAAATCTCCTTTCGAAAGGTCTAACTTTTTGTCCGGCGTCGGGAAGGATGAACGAGTTTCAATTGTTTCAAGATTTGGATGACTTCGCGAGAAATTTGCGACTACGAGAGTACTTTTATGATCGAAAAACAACAGAAGGGTGTCTTGATCAGCTACCTGAACTCTCCGAAAAATCATGGACACCTGGCGAGGCACGCGACAAATACTTGGACATGTATATTTGTGCGGTTCAAAAAGACATTATAAAAGAGTATGAGAGGCATAGTCCCATCCGCAGTAACCTTTCAAAAGAGGAAGAGCAGGCACTGCGAACTCTACGTGATGATCAGACAATTGTCATTAAGCCAGCGGACAAAGGTGGTGCAGTGGTGGTACTTGACCGGAATGTTTACATAGCCGAAGGTTTCCGTCAACTGGGAAACTCTAAATTTTACAGAGAACTCCCAAGCAATCCTACCGAGAAATTTGAAAGCGAAATAAAGGACGCCCTAACCACTCTGCGCAAGGCAGGGCAGATAACCGATAAGACGCTCAAAGCATTGATACCAAGAAACTCTGGCCCCGGCCGTTTCTACCTACTACCCAAAATCCACAAAATAAACAATCCCGGTCGGCCTATCGTTTCCAGTAATGGAACAGTGACTGAGAAAATATCCAGCTTTATTGACAGTCTCATTAAGGACATCCCATCTTCATTTCCCTCGTACATTAAAGACACAAACCATTTCCTTCGGGAGGTATCAAACCTGACGGTACCGGCGGGGGGTTACTTGGTCACTATGGATGTCGCATCTTTGTACACCAACATACCTCACGCCGAGGGCATAGCTTCCGCAGTTTCAGCTTACGCTGGCTCCAGCCAACCTAGGCAATTAGATAAAGACACAGTTGAGACTCTTTTAAATCTAGTACTGAAATATAATCACTTTGAGTTCGAGGACAAGCATTATTTGCAAATCAGTGGAACCGCCATGGGAACGAAGATGGCGCCAAATTACGCAAATATCTTTATGGCATCTTTAGAAATACCCTTCCTCGCAAACTCGGCCGTAAAACCAATATTTTATAAGCGATTCCTGGATGACATTTTCTTTGTGTGGGCCGACAGTGAACAAAGTCTCTTAGACTTCATTTCCAATTTCAATTCTCTGCACCCGTCAATCAGCTTTACGTACAACTTCTCCCAAAATAGTATTCCCTTCCTCGACGTCACTCTGTCACTGAGTGGCGGTCGCATTTCCACGTCCCTATACAGAAAGCCGACAGATCGTCAGCAATATTTGCATTTTTATAGTAGTCACCCCCATCACTGCAAAACAGGCATTCCCTACTCCCAGGCCCACAGATACAGAAGAGTCTGTTCCGAATCTGCGCAATTTGAGCGACACGCGGAGGAACTGAAATCTGCTCTCATACGCCAAAAATATCCTCCAAAAATAGTAGACGATGCCATTGAACGCGCCCGCAGTTTAGATCGAGCACAGATAATGGGAGAAAAGGTTAGCAATACCAATACACAATCAGATCCAAACTTGGTCCTCACATACACCACCGGTGCTCCGCGGGTCAATGCCATTCTCACCCGCCATTTTAATATCATGAAACAGAGCATCCGACTCGCTACTATCTTCAAGCAGCCGCCTCGGGTTGTGTATAGAAGAAACAAAAATTTAAGGGATTTGTTAGTCAGGGCGAGGACACAGAAGTCAAACACGCCCAAGGGCTGTCGACCGTGTGGGAAACCTCGTTGCAAGGTATGCCGTCACATGACAACAGCAGACACGGCTGAAGCATCGAACTCGCCCTTCGTATACAAAATTACCGAAAATCTTGACTGTGATTCCAGTAACGTCGTGTACAAAATTCGATGCGAGGTGTGTAAGCAGGAATATATCGGCCAAACAGAGACTCCTTTCCGCCTGCGGTTTAACAATCACCGCGCACATGTGAAAAGTCTCCCCAATTTACCCTTCTCCAGGCACGTTCGGCTGCCAGATCACTCTTTTGAACACGTGAGCGTTGTGCTCTTGCAGTCTGGTTTCCAACACACCCGTGCACGCGAGCAGAGAGAATCTTTTTTCATCCATAAATTTGGAACCTACACTAAAGGAATTAATGAGAGTCCGGGGCGGCTGACGTGCCTCCGGGATTTGCCGTGAAAGTGCGTGGTAAACGCGAATACATGCTCTGTACTCTAAAATTGAGACGCTTATTCACTGCTTGCCCACCCCTCCGCATGCGCCTCAAGGGGGCGAGCGGAAAACAATAAATTCAGTTTCCTGGACCCTGCCACTGGCCACTGAAGTGGTCATTCTGAGTGACCTATTGCCCTTCTTTAAATACGCACGTGCTGACTTGATGTCGGTTGTCTGTTAAACGTTCAAAAACTGGACCACAAGGAGGCTATTTAACTCGACTCCCTAAATCTAAGCCCATGGGCGCACCTGCTTTGCGAATCCCATGCATATATTCTTTTTTGGAACTATATATTTTTTTATTTTTTTCGCACCGTAGCTGGACCACAAGGTTGCCGGAACGGGCCGTGCCTTGTATATGTGTACTGTGACACTGTGTGCCTTTCTAAAAGTTGCCGCTCTTCTGTCTTCATTCTGGGCCCCTTCTCTATTGTGCCCCCCGCCACCCGATTGAACTTGCCCTCTCTCCCGCTACAACGGCAGCCCACGCACTGGTGCTGCGGAACGACCGCTTTCTCCCTCCTTGCCTCGGGTGCACGGGAACCTAGCTGCCGCTACTTCCCGCCCCCCTCCCTCTCCGTCTTACGTCTCCCTCCTCCTGTTTTTTTTTCTGTTTCTTTCCGTTTTCTTTCTTTTTCCTATTTTTTCCCTCACTGACCTCCTTGCTCTACATACATGTGACTCCGCCTTCCTCTTGCCCTGCATAGCTGCCAAAGGCCGCTGTAAATCTGCCAAGGCGCTGAAAATCAATCACTGTCACAACTGTTCCTCTCGGTTTGATGTATGTAAGAACGACCGGGCACCCGGTCTGGTGTCTTTACTACCAGGGCCGAACTGCCATTTTTTTGTAAACCCTGATGAAGATCGGTCCACCGATCGAAACTGTCGAAATTAAATACTTGTTCTGTTTACCTTGTAGCACCACTCAAGTTCTTTACGTTTGAAAGGTAGCCTGAAGAATCCCTCTTTGCCTACTATATATATATATATATATATATATATATATATTGTAACAGATACAAAAGGCACGGACAAGAGAAAAGAAGGGAAGACGAAGAGGACGAAGCGTTGGAGAGGCCGAGCTGCGCTACTACCACGCTACGATCATCATCCATCGCCTGTAAATAAAACCATTTCTTCGCAACTCTTCGTAACAGTTGTGGTGGAAGTGCAGGGTAATCGACACCCGAATACGGAGGCTGAACCAGAAATCCTTCGACGGAGCCGTCGCATTGCTGGACTCCCACCGTATCTACAGGAGCTGAATATGTCCCACGACGCAGACGAACAACGGCCCATTCCAACAGCTGCGCCGACAAGTTCCGTTCTGCAACTGAGAGATGCGCGTCCCTTCGCCGGAAGATCGGACGAAGACGTCGAGGAATGGCGCATCCATTATCACCGGGTGAGTGCCGCCAACAAGTGGAACAGCGCTTCTCAGCTTTCGAACGTCGTGTTCTTCCTAACGGATACTGCGTTGCTGTGGTTCGACAATAACGAGGAAACGTTCACAACATGGGGAAGATTTGTTTCCGAAATCAAAGAGAGATTCGGCGACTCCGCGACGAAAAAGAAAAGGGCAGAACAGACGCTACTGCAACGTGCGCAAGTGCCAGGCGAAACCTGCACGACCTATATTGAGGCGGTAATAACACTGTGTAGGATGGTGGACTCTGGAATGTCTGAGGAAGATAAAGTCGGGCACATCCTGAAAGGAGTGGCCGAAGACGTCTATAATTTCCTCATCGCAAAGGACAACCTGGCTTCCGTCACTGACATCATTCGGCATTGTCGTACTTTCGAGCAGCTGAAAACGAGGCGCATCACGCCGAAGTTTGGCAGGCTAGCCAATGTGACAACAGTTGCAAGCGTGGACAGCAACCAACCCCTCGATCTTGCATCAACGATCAGACACATAGTTCGGGAAGAGCTCAGCCTGCCCGCACAAGCGACACATTCAGGCACTCACAGCTTCCGCCTACCACCAGATTTCGAGTCAAACGTGGCATCCATCGCCCCGTATCCTGCGGCGAGGGGTATCGAGGATTATGAACTCGCGCCCCGACAGCAGCCACGTCTCTACGACAGAGGCGCTACTTATGACGCTCGGCCACAACGAGAGCAGCCGCGTTTTTACCCCCGAGGTCCTGTGACTTTAGTCAGGCCGCGACAAGAAGGGCACCGACCCTACTACCACGACGTGACTTATGAACGATATGACGGATTTCAGCGAGGCGCAGAGACACGTTATCCACATGACAACGAACTTTCTCGCCGCCCGCAGCAGCCTAGCATCCGTTTCGAGGAAGATGCTGTGAACCGCGACCCTCCCGTGTGCTACAACTGCGGTTCCACAGGCCACATAGCACGGTATTGTCGCCAAGGCCGTCAATCACGAAGGACACCACCAATGTTCTCGCCACCCAGAACCCGTACTTCATATGACTTGCGGACGACCGATTCCCTTCCAATGGACCACTTCCCACACGAGACCAGACGCAGCGATTCGCCAACTTCTGAGCGGAGTTTGACGCCGCCAAATAATCGTCCCCGTCGCTCTCCGTCCCCTCGGCGCCGTTCTTCGTCACCGCCGCCGGGAAACTAGCATCCGCGGCCAATGGAGGTGAGGTCGCCGGACGGTCTTTGGCAGAAATTCCTCTGCCTGTTGTGATGCTCAAAAACAAAGTGAATGTCTCGATTGACGGAATACCGACCATGGCGTTAGTTGATACTGGGGCGACTCTGTCTGTGATGAGCCTCGCTTTCAGGAACCGTCTAGGCCACAAAGTTATGTTTTCTTGGAACGACGGTATTACTTTTCGTGGAGTGGGCGGCGAGTGGCTTCATTCCCTTGGTGTTTGTGCTGTGAGAGTTTTGTTGGCTGGGAAAGTTTTTGTGTCGGAATTCCTTGTTCTTGCTCGTTGTTCGCACGATGTTATTCCTGGTATTGATTTTCTTGAACAGTGCGGCGCTTCCGTGGACTGTGGTTGTGGCGAAATATCATTGAACAAGTTATATCAACAGATTCCGAACAAAGCTCGCGTGGCGAACACAGGGACACAGACACACTCAGTGTTCTTGATGAAGTGATTGCACCATCGTGGTGCCTGACGCCCGTTCGTGTTTCTGCAACTACTGTTGACGCTCATTGTGTTGATCTTGTAGTTAGGCCTCTCGGCATAAACTGTGCTAAAAAAGATATACTTGTGCCCTGCTCTGTCGTGTGCATGACGAAAGGAGTCGCCACATTGTGGGCGCTGAACTGTTCCGCCACGCCGGTTGTCCTTCCTCGCGGTATGAAAATCGCTCTCTTCGATGAAGCCGCATGTAACTCAATGGCGGCCCTAACTACGGACGTCTCTACAGCTTGCTCTCCTCGCGCTAATAGCCATTTTGAAGAGCTAATGCTTGGCATGATCAGCAAGGCTCTCGGTACGTCGGAACGGCAAGCACTGGTACATGTCCTTGCCAGGCATGAGGCTGCATTCGACTTCACGCATGGAGATGCACCCCTTCATTTGCCGTCGTCTCGCGCTCGTCACAGAATAGATACCGGCTCCGCACACCCCATCCGCCAGAAGCCCTACCGAGTGTCATCCTCCGAGCGAAAAGTTATTGCAGAGCAAGTCAAGGAGATGATGAACAAAGGTGTCGTTCAAGAGTCGTCTAGTCCATGGGCAGCCCCAGTAATCCTGGTCCGAAAAAAAGATGGCTCCTGGCGATTTTGCGTGGATTACAGACATCTAAACGCAGTGACGAAGAAGGATGTCTATCCACTAACGCGAATCGATGACGTCATTGATTGCTTACACGCTGCTTCTTACTTCTCAACACTTGATTTGCGATCGGGGTATTGGCAAATACCTACGGACCCTGCCGACAAGGAAAAGACCGCTTTCGTGACTCCAGATGGCCTATTCGAATTTAATGTTATGCCTTTTGGCCTTTGCAATGCTGCTGCCACCTTCGAAAGATTCATGGACACAGTACTACGTGGTCTGAAGTGGGAGATATGCATGTGTTACCTCGATGATGTTGTAATGTTTGGCCGCACGTTTGAAGAACATAATGAACGCCTCAGCCTTGTTCTCGACTGCATCGAGAAAGCTGGACTAGTTCTAAACTCAAAGAAATGTCGCTTTGGCGAACGTGAAACACTGGTCCTGGGACACTTAGTTGACAAGGATGGCGTCAGACCCGATCCTCGTAAGATTGAAGCGGTGAGCTCCTTCAAGCCACCACAATCGGCACGAGAACTTCGCTCATTCATTGGCCTATGTTCATATTTTCGTTGTTTTGTTCCCAGGTTTGCCGACATCGTTTAACCGTTGACAAGTATTTTGCGACAAAATGCATCCTTCAATTGGACACCAGAGTGTGACGCATCATTTTCTCAACTGAAGTTTATACTAACGTCAGCACCGCTCTTGCGTCACTTCGATCCGTCTTGCCCAACTGAAGTTCACACTGATGCTAGTGGAATTGGGATAGGAGCGGTGCTTGTACAACGTCACAGCGGCGCAGAACATGTAGTCGCATATGCCAGCCGTTGCCTGAGCAAATCTGAACGGAATTATACGGTTACGGAACAGGAACGCCTGGCAGCTGTTTTCGCCATACAGAAGTTTCGGTGTTATCTTTACGGTAGACCATTCAAGATTATCACCGACCATCATTCTTTATGCTGGCTGGTCGGTTTGCGTGATCCCTCTGGTCGCCTCGCACGTTGGGCACTGCGCCTCCAGGAATACGACTTTGTGGTATCGTACAAGAGTGGCCGTCGTCACGCTGACGCAGACTGCCTCTCTCGGATTCCTCTTGCGGCTACCGACTGCGATGCTGAGAATTTTGACGACTGTCTCGCTGCTGCTACTTCTACGTTCCCTGACGCGGCAGACTTTCAGCGAGAACAACGGAGTGATGTTACCCTCGATCCGCTTTTTGTCGCCGCCCGTACTTCTCAAGGCAGCGGTCGCTTTACCATCCGTGATAAATTACGCTACAAAACTAATTATTCCGGGCATTTAGCGCGTTTTCTGCTTGTAGTCCTGGAGAGCCTTCGCTTCGACGTTCTACGCGCCATGCATGACGGTGTGACATCAGGCCATTTCGGTTTCGTACGAACGCTACACCGCACGCAGGAGCGCTTTTACTGGCCCAAGATGTACGAAACAACCAAGCGCTATGTCGCTAGTTGTGAAATGTGCCAACGTCACAAGCGACCTACCACCGCAGCCCCGGGTCCCCTTCGGCCACTGACACCACCCAACACGCCATTCGAGCAAGTAGGCATTGACCTTTTGGGTCCATTCCCGTTATCTAGCAACAAGAACCGTTGGATAATTGTCTGCGTAGACCATCTTACATGGTATGCAGAAACTGCAGCCATACAGTCTTCCACCGCCGCTTGCCTTCCGTGGTCCTTCGTCATGGTCCACCACTTGTCATCATCAGCGACCGTGGTCGCCAGTTCACTGCTGATGCCATTGAAGAGCTACTTCGTTTGTGCACTTCCCAGTTGCGTCATTCCACGCCGTATCATCCACAGACCAATGGCCTCGTTGAAAGGACGAACAGAACGCTGACCAACATGCTTGCCATGTACGTCTCCTCCAATCATAAGAACTGGGACGACGTGCTGCCTTTCATCACTTACCCATACAACACGGCGAAACACGAAACCACGAACTATAGCCCATTTTATCTCCTCTATGCCAGGTTACCGCGAAGCCCTCTGGACACTTTCTTACCGTTCGTTCTGCACAGTGACGATTCTGTATCGAAGACTTTGTGTCTCGCCGAAGAAGCGCGTCGAATAGCTCGTCTTCGTACTCTGGCCTCGCAAAGTCGTTCGAAAGAGCGATACGACAACCGTCACGTACAAGTATCGTTGGAAAAAGGTGACTTGGTCCTTCTTTGGACACCGCAACGCAAGCGTGGATTGTGCCAAGAGGTATTGCCACAATATTCAGGCCCATTTGTAGTTGCGGACCGCCTGAGCGAACTCACTTACGTCATAGCTCGCCTACTGTGCAACGGTCGGCGATCAAGCAGAACTCAGCTGACTCACATTGCTCGCCTGAAGCCTTTCTACCCTGCTTGTGCATCCTGACTCGCCCCACGGGCTTCGTCTGCTTGCGGGGAAATGTAACAGATACGAAAGGCACGGACAAGAGAAAAGAAGGGAAGACGAAGCGTTGGAGAGGCCGAGCTGCGCTACTATCACGCTACGATCATCATCCATCGCCTGTAAATAAAACCATTTCTTCACAACTCTTCGCAACAATATATATATATATATATATATATATATATATATTGTGACGTGGTGGTGACGCACAAGAACGCAGTAGCGATACTGTGAACGACAAAACTAACTTTTATTGGGCGAACCTGTGCCCACAACACAGGCTACACTTATAGCACAACGATAGCGGCGAGCACGGTCGGCGATCGTCGAAAATCTGATCAGCGGGTCAAGCGCGTCGGCTTTTATACAGCAGTCATCGAATGTTCCAGACTAATCGTTCCGACCCGCGTGCCTTCCACAAAGTTCTACACCATTCGCGTCAGGTGATGAAATCAGATAACACAAGGTTCGGCGACAACAGACAGCGGATAGAAGCATCGATAACTTTCCAAAAACTTCGGTTACATGCAGGCGCGTCCCACGCTGTGCGATTACATTTGTTAGGCGGCGAAACGTGATTGCCCGATAAAGATAAGTACACGTGTCAATACCCCCCCCCCCTCTTAAATAGCATCGTCCCGATGCTACAAATATAAGAGAGCGAAACACAAAAGGACACTTATTAAACATAAGTTACAAAACAACGAAAAGAAACAAAGTCCAAAGGTCTGTTACGCGAAGCTCCAAAGTTCATTAACGCTGGTAGTACGGCTTGAGTCGCACAACGTGGACTATTTCAGGTCATGAGCGGCGCCGCTGTGATAGCGAAATGCCGTCTGGCACGACCTCATAGTCCAGTGCGCCAATACGTCGGATGATGTTGTACGGTCCGAAACAGCGACGCAGAAGCTTCTCGCTCAGTCCTCGTCTGCGTATAGGGGTCCAAACCCAAACACGGTCACCGGGATGGTACTGGACGAAGCGTCGTCGGAGGTTGTAGGGTCGGCTGTCGGTCCTCTGCTGGTTCTTGATTCGCAGGCGGGCGAGCTGTCGGGCTTCTTCGGCGCGCTGGAGATAAGTAGCGACGTCAAGATTTTCCTCGTCAGTGACATGCGGCAGCATGGCATCGAGCGTCGTCGTCGGGTTCCTGCCGTAAACCAGCTTAAATGGCGTGATCTGTGTTGTTTCTTGCACCGCCGTGTTTTAAGCGAATGTTACGTACGGCAGGACCGCATCCCACGTATTGTGCTCGACGTCGACGCACATTGCTAGCATGTCGGCGAGGGTCTCGTTCAGGCGCTCCGTGAGACCATTCGTCTGCGGATGGTAGGCAGTTGTCCTCCTGTGACTTGTATGGCTGTATTGCAGAATGGCTTGCGTGAGTTCTGCTGTAAAAGCCGTTCCTCTGTCGGTGATGACGACTTCTGGAGCACCATGTCACAGCAGGATGTTCTCGACGATTCGCCACTTCGGCTGCGCTGCCTTTCGGTAGAGCTTTAGTTTCACCGAAGCGGGCGAGATAGTCCGTCGCCACGACGATCCACTTATTTCCCGATGTTGATGTCGGAAACGGTCCTAACAAATCCATCCCGATGTGCCGAAAAGGTCGGTAAGGAGGCTCGATCGGCTGTAGTAATCCCGCTGGCCTTGTCGGTGGTGTCTTGCGTCGCTGACAGTCTCGGCATGTCTTGGCGTAACGGGCGAGATAGGCAGTTAGGTGCGGCCAGTAATACCGTTCTTGTATCCTCGATAGCGTCCGGGAGAAACCGAGGTGCCCAGCAGTCGGAACGTCATGTAGGGCGTGCAGTACTTCTGGACGCAGCGCCGACGGAACAAGAAGGTAGTTGGCGCGGACTGGTGAGACGTTCTTCTTCACGAGTAGGTTGTTTTTAATCGTGAACGAAGATAATCCACGCTTAAATGCCCTAGGGTCAAGGTCGGTGTGCCCTTCCAAATACTCGACTAGGGCTTTTAGCTCCGGGTCCCCTCGTTGTTGTTCGGCGAAGTCTTCCGCGCTTATTATACCAAGGAAGGCGTCGTCATGCTCGTCATCTTGCGGCGGCGGGTCAATGAGGGCGCGTGATAGGCAGTCGGCATCTGAGTGTTTTCGTCCAGACTTGCATGTTACAGTGATGTCGTATTCTTGTAGTCTGAGGCTCCACCGTGCCAGCGGTCCTGAAGGGTCCTTTAAGTTAGCTAGCCAACACAACGCGTGATGGTCGCTGACCACTTTGAATGACCTCCCATAGAGGTAAGTGCGAAATTTCGCTGTAGCCCAAACGATGGCGAGGCATTCCTTTTCGGTTGTAGAATAATTGCCTTCCGCTTTTGACAACGACCGGCTAGCGTAAGCTATCACGTGTTCATGTCCATCTTTTCTCTGGACTAGGACGGCACCGAGGCCTAGGCAACTGGCGTCAGTGTGTATTTCGGTATCGGCGTGCTCGTCGAAGTGCGCAAGTACAGGCGGCGACTGCATGCGTCGTTTGAGCTCTTGAAATGCGTCGGCCTGCGGCGTTTCCCACTTGAACTCGACGTCACATTTAGTTAGCTTTGTCAGGGGCTCAGCGATGCGTGAAAAGTCTTTGACAAATCGCCTGTAGTAGGGACACATGTCAAGAAATCTACGCACTGCCTTCTTGTCGATGGGCTGCGGGAACATTGTAATGGCAGCTGTCTTCTGCGGGTCGGGGCGGACTCCAGACTTGCTCATGACGTGGCCTAGGAACAGAAGCTCATCGTAAGCGAAGCGCCCTTTTTCTGGCTTCAGAGTAAGCCCTGATGACTGGATGGCCTCTAGTACTGCTGCAAGCCGCCTAAGGTGATCGTCGAAATTTCCGGCGAAGACAACGACGTCATCCAAATAAACGAGAGAGGTCTGCCACTTCAATGCTGCTAAAACCGTGTCCATCACGCGTTGGAACATTGCAGGTGCCGAGCACAGTCCAAATGGCATAGCCTTGCACTCGTAGAGGTAGTCTGGGGTGATGAAGGCGGTCTTTTCGCGATCTCTTTCGTCGACTTCTATTTGCAATAGCCAGACTTCAGGTCCATCGACGAGAAGTATTTAGCGTTGCAGAGCCGATTCAATGCGTCGTCTATCCGTGGGAGGGGGTATACGTCCTTCTTCGTGATCTTGTTCAGACGACGATAATCGACGCAGAAACGTAGGGTTCTGTCCTTTTTCTTCACCAGGACAACACGGGATGCCCACGGGCTTTTCGACGGCTGGATGATGTCGTCGCGCAGCATTTCGTCGACTTGTTCTCTTAAAGCTTTACGTTCTCGCGGCGAAACTCGGTAAGGGCTCTGGTGGAGTGGTCGAGCGCACTCCTCGGTGATTATGCGATGCTTGGCGACTGGTGTTTGTCGAATCCTCGATGACGTCGAAAAGCAGCCTTTGTATCGTCGGAGCACACTTCCCAGCTGCTTTTGCTTAATCACGGGGAGACTTGGATTAATGTCGTAGTCTGGTTCGGGAACCATGGTCGCCGGGGTAGATGCGGCGGAATCCGAGAGGACAAACGTGTTACTGGTTTCCAGAATTTCCTCGATGTACGCGATCGTCGTGCCCTTGTTGATGTGCTTGAACTCTTAGCTGAAGTTTGTCATCAACACTTCGGTTTTCCCTCCATGCAGTCGAGCTATCCCTCTTGCGACGCAAATTTAACGGTCTAGCAGTAGACGTTGGTCGCCTTCGATGACGCCTTCTACGTCAGCGGGTGTTTCGGTGCCGACCAAAATAACAATGCTGGAGCGAGGCGGGATACTCACTTCATCTTCGATCAAACTCAAGGCGTGGTGACTACGACAGCTCTCCGGCGTTATCGCTTGATCTTGCGACAGCGTTATTGATTTCGACTTCAGGTCGATGACCGCGTCATGTTGATTCATGAAGTCCATGCCAAGAATGACGTCTCGTGAACACTGTTCGAGGATAACGAAGGTGGCAGGGTAAGTCCGGTCATGAACGGTAATTCTTGCCGTGCAGATCCCAGTCGGCGTAATCAGGTGTCCTCCATCGGTCCGAATTTGAGGGCCTTCCCATGCAGTCTTAACTTGACTCAACTGGGCGGCGATGGGTCCACTCATGACGGAGTAATCGGCTCCTGTGTCTACTAAGGCGGTGACTGCGTGGCCATCGAGAAGCACGTCGAGGTCGGTGGTTCTTTGTCTGGCGTTGCAGTTAGGTCTCGGCGTCGGATCACGGCTGCGTCGTGTTGAACTGAAGCTGGAACGTCGCATCGTCAGGTCTTCTTTCGTCGTCGTATTCTTTGCTTCCAGACTTCGTCGGAACGGCGGCGCGTCCTTATGTCGTCGAGGTAGTTTCTTCGGTGTCTTCGTCGGCGGCGGAGGATCTTCGTCAGTTCGACGAACAGCAACCGCACCTCCATCGGTTGCTGCTTTTAGTTTTCCGGATATGGGCTCGCTGACAGGCCCCGGACTGGGCCAGTGTATGGTCGGTGCTGCGGCGACAGGTAGCGGCCTGGTGACGGCGAACGGGAAGGTCGTCGAGGGCTCCACTGAGTGGTGGCGATGTAGTCGCCGATATCGCGAGGGCGTTCGCCAATCTGTGGCCGCGGCGCGTTAACGGCGAAACCTCTCAGTCCCATCTCCCGGTATGGGCATCGGCGGTACACATGGCCGGCTTCTCCGCAGTGGTAGCAGAGCGGGCGGTGGTCAGGGGCGCGCCAAACGTCAGTCTTCCTTGGAATGCCGCGTGGGTTGACGGGTTGGCGTGCTGGCGGCGGGGGTGGTGGTGGACGACGGAACTGTGTCGAACTGGACCCGGCCGTGGGCGCGGAGGGGGAACGTGACGGCGGTCTACAGCGACGTATGTCATCGCTTGCGGCTGAGGCTGCGGTGATTCAGGGGCTAGTCCGAGTTGTTGTTGGAGCTCCTCACGCACGTCATCGGCAATCGAAGTCACTTGAGGCTGTGATGACGGGAACAGCTTCTGTAGCTCCTCTCGTACGATTGCCCGGATGGTCTCGCGCAGGTCGTCGGTGGCCACTGATTGAACGCCGGCGTAGCTTGTTGGCTTGGTGCGTCGGTCGAATTGCCGGTTCCGCAATTCCAGTGTCTTCTCGATGTTCGTCGCCTCACGAAGAAACTCGTCGACGGTCTTCGGTGGGCTTCTTACCATTCCGGCGAAAAGTTCCTCCTCTACACCACGCATCAGTAGGCGGACTTTCTTCTCCTCTGACATTTCCGGGTCGGCGTGGCGGAACAGACGGGTCATTTCCTCAGTGAGGATCGCGATCGTCTCATTCGGCAGCTGCGCTCTCGTCTCCAGTAGAGTTTGGGCTCGCTCTTTTCGCACGACGCTTGTGAATGTTAGAAGCCGCTTCGGAACAGGTCCCACGTCGTCAAGGTGGCTTCTCGATTCTCGAACCACGTCCTGGCAGCGTCCTCCAGTGCGAAATAGACATGTCGCAGCTTGTCGTCGCTTGCCCAGCTGTTAAACGTAGCGACCTTCTCATGCGTTTCCAGCCAGCTTTCCGGGTCCTCAAATGTGGAACCGCGGAACGTCGGTGGTTCCCTGGGCTGCTTCAGCACGATGGGGGACGCTGGGGCTGCCATTGGGGTTGCCTTGGCCACAATCTTCTTGGTCTTCTCAGGTAGAAGTCCGTGCTCCGGGGGCAGCTGTTGAAGACTGCGGCTTGCTCGATGGTCCGGGACTACGTTGGTGTTCTCTTTGCGGTCCGGGCTTGAATTACGGCTTGTCGGGGGCGTCTGGTACATGAACGTAAAGCACCTCCACCAGATATGACGTGGTGGTGACGTAGAAGAACACAGTAGCAAAACTGTGAACGACAAAACTAACTTTTAATGGGCGAACCTGTGCCCACAAGACAGGCTACACTTATAGCACAACGATAGCGGCGAACACGGTCGGCGATCGTCGAAAATCTGATCAGCGGGTCAAGCGCGTCGGCTTTTATACAGCAGTCGTCGAATGTTCCAGACTAATCGTTCGGACCCGCGTGCCTTCCACAATGTTCTACACCATTCGCGTCAGGTGATGAAATCAGATAACATAAAGTTCGGCGACAACAGACAGCGGATAGAAGCATCGATATCATTCCAGAAACTTCGGATACATGCAGGCGCGTCCCACGCTGTGCGATTACATTTCTTAGGAGGCGTAACGTGGTTGCCCGATAAAGATAAGTACACGTGTCAATATATATATATATATAATCACAAACTTTATACACAGCGCATGAAATTGTACGAACATATATCTTCGCGGCATTTGTTAGAAATTTCTTGAGAATAGCGAAGGAGGTAAAATGCAGAAGTTGCATTTACCGCAGCAAATATAATTTTAGGAGTGCCCGAAATTATATGAATCAGTGTCATGAGATGAGCCTTTAAGCCCGACATCAGAAATTTTCATGACCATCGGCATATCTGCAACAAAAAAACGATATGGCAAAACAAGCTGTCTTTCCGTTTGACTATTTTGATCCACAATGATTTTGTTTCCAAAGATGGCTGCACCGTCCCAAATTGCGCAAAGCCCAAAGCACTACCATGCTCCTGGCGCTAACTGCTAGCGACGGCATTAGAGAAGCTTCTGAGGCTCTCGTATTCCTTTGCATCAGGAAAGCCTTTTACAAGAAGCATGCCAACATGACGCTTCCACACCGAAGGCTGTCATGCAGGTGACAGAATTAACGTCCGACGTAAGTCACGTACAAGCCTCTGTGCTGTAGTCTGGTGATCGGAAGAAAAAAAATAAACAAATTTGCAACAAAAACTGTCTTAAGTACTTGTACGTAAGAACAACATAATGATCGCTACTTCTGCAAATGCAGCTTTCGCGCTCGTCTTATGGATAGCCTATTCTTTCTACCGTAAAACCGTGGTGAACCAGTGAGGAAAAAAAATTGACCGTTGATGACGAGCTCGGGGAACTATAGACGTGCGGCGACGGAGGCAGCCACAGCGGTTTATGTTTGTGATTCAAGCTGTTCGCCAGCATGCTATAATCGAGGTACCGCGCCGCACGAAAGGTTTCCGTTCCGTGGCGACTTTAATTCACTGCATGCAGGAGGAGGACGGATAGCCTCACGACTCAAATCAAATCCAACCTTCACTAAGCTCAAGAAGAGAAAGGAGGTAGCGGTAAAAAAGTTGTTTAACTGCAGCTCGACTAAGCCCGGTCCCCTGTGCGCAAAGCCTTCGAGGCATTGGAGGCATTCAGAATTATGAGGTCAACAAACTATGTGGCCAACCAAAATGTCTCCAAAGAACGTCAATATGGTTAAGAGAAAGCTTTAGCTCGGGCGCTTCTATCTAAATATGCGTAACAGGAGAATCCGTTTTTCTCGGCAACCACTGCACCAAATTTTACAAAGTTTGTAGCATTTAAAATAAAAACTTAAAATCCAGTAAGTGTTTGTTTCAAATTTTTATTTATTTTGTCAGTTCTTTATTAAAAATTGGCAAAAATGAAAATTTCCAAGAAACGAAACTATCATGTTTACAACTCTGTAACTCAGCAACGAAAAATGATAACACAGTTCTGTGAATTGCGTCCAATACTACATCTAAAGCAGACAAAATTGATATGTTACACATGAATCTAAAAAGAATGCAGTAATATGGAAGTACAGCTTTTGCAGAACCCTTGTACACGACGTAACAGATTCGTGTAAAATATAAAATGACATACCGAATTTGTCCGCTTTCAATGATCTAATGGTTGCCGTTTACAGAACCACGATATCTGTTCTTAATGCAGAGCTATGAATTTGTATGCTTCATGCTTCTATTTATTTCAAGCTTTCGAATTTTTGAAAATCTTTTTAACAAAATACAGGACCTAAATTAATATTCCGCTTCCGACAGTCACTAGAATTTAACTTTGTCTCTCAAATGCAACAAATTTATTTAATATCGGCACAGGATTTATCTCAGAAAAACGATTTTGCCTTTTACATGTATTTGAATGAGCCATGTCGAAGTTGGGTCCGAGCTAAAGCTTCCACTTAAGTACCAGTACATATGACAAGCAGAGATCGCGGTGCCCCGTTTCGCGGAAGGGTCGGCGAATGCGAAACCAGACGGCACGCGACCCGCCGCCTTGAAAGGGTGCAAGGAGGGCGGAAACACGTCACCTTGCCGGAAGCCGTAGCAGGCTTGACCCTCCCAGGCTGGAACCCTTGGCTGGATCGCGCTCTAGGCGCTCCCATATCGCGCACCGGAACTCGCTTTCGGCCGTTAAAGGGTTCTATTCTCCACGTGCATGCCCGCTGTACAGACGCCAATAACCGCCATGTCGATACTCCGATTGGCTGTCGAGAGGCCGCCTAGCTGTTTTAAAACTTGTGCCGGGAAGCGTAAGTTTTGCAAAATTCGCAAGTTCACTTCGCTGCTTGCTCGCCGAGGAAACTTAAAGGCACCCCGATTGGCTGTCGAGAGGCCGCCTAGCTGTTTTAAAACTTGTGGCGGGAAGTGTAAGTTTTGCAAAATTCGCAAGTTCACTTCGCTGCTTGCTCGCACCGCTGAGGAAACTTAAAGGCACCCCGATTGGCTGTCGAGAGGCCGCCTAGTTGTTTTAGAACTTGTGCCTGGAAGCGTAAGTTTTGCAAAATTCGCAAGTTCCCTTCGCTGCTTGCTCGCACCGCTGGGGAAACATAAAGGCACCGCCTTGCGTACATACGCTTTTATAAAAAAGCTGCCGTTGTCATAACCTCTTGTGATGCGTAAAGTTATTAATCTTCATTGCAATGCAAACGCAGCAGTAAAAGTGCAAAAAGTCGAAGAGCACTTGTAATTTTCAACCACTATTATCTCAAATAAAGGCGTCTTTAAAGAATGATGGCCCAAAACACAAATGCCAACATTTCCCGGGAGCGATGGAAATGCCATGAGCACGCGTTATGGACAAAGTATTTTCATGGTCCCAACCGACAGGGAAAATGCGGCGATGTGCATGCCTCTCGGCCGTCATTGCATATGGCCGCTCATTAGCATAATTCGCGCAGTTCGTCGTACCACACACTACGGCGGGAAATTTGCACTAAGACGGCGCAGCGCAGCATCACACAACGTCAAATTGACGTTTACGAAACCGCCCTTCCTGCAACGCTCCTCACGGTATAATCCTTCAACCAATCAGCAAGCTGATATGGCGGCTATCTTGGACAGCCACCACAAACTCGCGAAATTGCAGATGCATTGCGCGGGCTTCAGCAAGCTACCGTTCACTGTCTTCTTGAAGCGCTAAAGTAACGATATACCTGCCAAGGAAGGGGAAGAAGTATTAGTCGATAGAATTTGCAGCTCCACGTCACGTTTCCTCATCTATACGAAAACACAACATTGCATTTTGCAAAGCTTCCACTTCCCGGCACAAATTTCTATACGCGTGAACTCACGAAAGCCAATCGGAGAGTCAACACGGCGGAAAATGGCGGCCGCCAAGTTGCCATGCGTCACCACAAATCACCACAAGTCACACAGCCTCGGCGCTCTTGAGTAAGGCGTGCAGGCGGCTCTTAGCGTTTGTATCGATAGATAGCAGGGCAGTACGGTATTGCAATATGGCGTCGACAACTTCAGGCGGCCCTGGCGCATTGCATTGTGCAGTCTTTTCTGCTTGAAACGAGGAAGCGGCGTGCGCAGGGTCCGATCGTGTTCACATACGCAGCTTTATTGCGCCTTTATCTCGTCATTTCATTGTGTGCTGATTTCGCACGTTCCACGCTGTCTTCGTTCACTGACTGCCATCGAGCGAACTCGGCTAAAACTCGGGCGAGTGAAAAGCTCGGAGCATTCTGCATAACACCTTAGAACTTAGAGGCATATTTTTATCCGATGCTGCCGGTCAGAAGCAAAATACGCATGTTTCAGCAAGGCCCTCATTATTTGAAACAATTAGGCCACGTGAAACAAATATGCTTGAGAAATAGCACCGTTTACTTTTTTAATGCATCGGTGTTGGGAGTGTCAAAGTGTAAAAACATGTATGTGAGTGAAGTGTGGAAAGTCGGTCATGTGGTAGAGGTACATACAACCGTCACTTCCGCTCCTCGAAGATACAAGACGTGTGTCGAGTGAGCCCGTGAGCTACACTTTGCAATGTGGTGAATGTGGTTTAAATGATGGATCCATGACCTCAAAGACGTGCGTTATAATGCTTACGCATTTCTCTCGCATTTGCCGCTGATTTGCCAGCGATTTTTTTATTCTACTACAGAGCCGCCATATATCTGCATGTATTTTTGTGTATACTATCATTTCATGTTCTACATTCATTCTCATTGGGCATGATAACAAGACGAATGCATGGAAGGGCTCTGGTTATGCCGTTCTTTCTGTTTTAAGTGCTTGTAAGGTAACTGGTAAATCTGATAGCGCCCCCAATTTATTCTGCATAAACTGATGTTTTTAGATGACAATTCCCATGCGGCAAAAGTTTTCGCTCACGTTTCTATTCACAGGTGTTCCTTCTCTTCTACGTATACGTGGACTACATCTACATCTTGCAAGATGACGCAGCAGTGACCGTGGCCAACGTCGTATCCCTTCAAGAGTCCAGCGCTTCGCAAGCAGACGCCGCGAGTACCTGGGAACGCTTCGTCTGGCGGCGCAAGGGGTCCCGGCACTCGAGAACTCACAGTCGTGCATCTGTGTCCAAGCATCATTCTGCCAGAAGCAGCCCACTTCCGCAGCGAAATCTACGGACTAGGCGCCCTCTGCAGGACACAGCTCAGGAGTCCGCAGCTGCGCTGGAGCCCTGGTTCGAGCACACGGGGCCGACGCACCGAACGCCTTACGACGACGAGGGCGAAGGAGCTCCGCTCGACGTGGTGCCGAACAAGAACGCCGTTTCGTACGTTTGGCGCCACGACGTTGGTGGGGTCAAAGACGACACACAAAAGGAAGCGTCGCATCGGCTCGGTCGAAACACGTCTACCTTTGACGCTATGCAGATGTTGCTTTTCGGTGGCGGAGAGTGGACTCGAAGGAACTCGGGGCGCCACCGTTCCGCTAAGAAAAGTGACGGATCATCCACTGGTGGCAGCTCGATGTCAGCAAGTCTCAATGTGCCGTCCGGGAAGAAGACGCACGGAGGGGCGCCCTCCCCACCAGAGTTTGATTTTGAAGGGTACCTCGAGAAGAGACGGCGGGAGACGGACGCGCAGAAGAACGAGCCCGAACAAAGGCCAACAGTGGCGTCTGGCGGATCGGAAACGGACAGGCGGGGGAGTGCAGATTTCACAACGACAATGGACCAGCGATTACTTCCCACAACGAGTACGGCCATTACGATCTCAGACAGTCTACCACTCGCAAGAACTAATTCGCAAGCACGCCTAGAGTCGCAGCAAGTTTACGCTTCTAGCGATACAAAAGGGGTGCTCCAGGAGGAACAGACAGCAGCGTATTCCAAGTCATTGCAGTCAGCAGAGCACGCCAAAAAGACTGTTACGATCGCTGAAGAATTCATCAAACGACACGAGGACCATGAACAGGAGACGCCGATCACCGTCATCGACACATCTGTCGACGCGACCACAGACGCTCGAAGTCAAACGGAGGACTTAGCCAGCAGCCTTGAGCCGAACGAGCCAGGCACAAGGGACCCAAAGATAAATGCCCAAGCTCTCGCCCCTGTGCCTCATACCGCGGACACTATACCGAGCTGTGCCGCTATTACCTATGT
Source organism: Dermacentor variabilis (assembly GCF_050947875.1). NCBI lineage: Eukaryota > Metazoa > Arthropoda > Arachnida > Ixodida > Ixodidae > Dermacentor > Dermacentor variabilis. The sequence goes on along the minus strand of NC_134573.1, from coordinate 27,871,411 downwards.
TAGTGCACAGTGTAGAGCCTCGTTTGCCACCGATACTGCACCGAAAGATGCTCCTGTTATCGCCGACCATGTACCGAAGGGCTCCCCTACGACTACCGATGGTGTACCAGACTTCGAAAAGACGAAACTTCCGCCCGCGCCGCTCACTTCTACCGATCAGGACGGCGGTTCCGTCCGTAAAGCGGACACTGCTGGAATGCGCAGTGGCGGTGAAGGCTACCTCAGAGCTGGGCAGCTGGTGCTAGAAGCCCAGCAGGAGTGCCACATCTTAGCCGATCGCTGCCCGGCTTCAGTCCCTCAGGCCACGCTACCTCCGTTGCCGCTGCGCGGACCTGTATTAGTCCAGGACAGACACAGGCACACCGCCAAGCGGAGCGACGATTTGCAAGCGGCGAGTCAGCACACTGGCGAGGAAGAGCAGCCTGTGGGAACCGATGAAGCCGCCATTCGAGGCACGGCTAACGCGGCCAGTCCAGACGAAAACACAGCAGACTTGTGCGACACAAAGCGCGCGTTGATGTCGGACGAAAAACGCACTACCGAGATGACGACTTGGGCATTCTCTGTAGAAGTTGCTCACACTGACAAAATAGAAGGCCACGATAATGGATAACGTCAGAGCTCATTAACCATCCCTAATTTCAATAATAGCTGCTTACTCTCGTCTCCTGAAAGTCCACTTACGGAAAGACATAATTTATTGCTACAACGTACCTGTTTTATTGTGAAGCTTCATGTTTCTGTTTCGCGACGAACGAAATTGGACTTATGACGAAGAAAATTCTCTATGCTATACAATGCCCTGAACACTTTCGTGAACAATTTTCGGGGACAGAGGCGTTCGCTATCCATGGTTGAATCCTTAGCATAAACCAGTTGCTTGTGTGTAATAGACACACCAAGTTACGTTGTTCGGCATCACTTATATAGTATATAGCGATCATATTCACATCGAAGGTCGGGTTCAGTGGAGTCATGTTAAATGTTTCATTTGAGTTGCGCTTACACATTGATTTATAAATTACAGGGATAACACTTTTGCACTTGTGTAGGTAAGGTCTTCAATGGGTTGCAATTATATTGCATGATTACTTCATAAAAGTAAGCATAGTTTAAAAGAGTCAACGTGGTGCATTTCAGCTTTCTGTTTCAGATCGATGAACCACTACTTCACAGAAGTCACATGTTCGAAAGGTTGGAGTTTAACTGGCTTAGCAATTATGCAGGAGTGGGTTCGCGTTCAACTTGATGGCTTTGGCAACGTTACTAGACTAGCTTCAGTTGTAAAACTCCCCGCCCGCGGGCTTACAGCCGCTGTCGCCACTTCTGTGACAGCCGCCAGATGGCAACGCTGTTCCATCAGGCGCCACTGCAGACGCCTCGTCACAGCCTAGCGCTCGTACGGACGGGCAGTTTGCGCGTGTTTGACGCTCGCTGGCTTTCTCCCTTGTCCGAATTAGCGATACCATGAGAAAGCGGCATCCACTTACAGCAATAAGATTTATCGGGTCAGTTGGTTCATACTGAAAGACGGGTAAACTGCACCAAAGGAAGAAACGCATACAGCGAAGCGCAGAAGCTGCGTTTCTAAATCTCGTGTGTTTCTTCCTGTCGTCTTAACGTTTCGCGCAGTTTAGGCTCACAAGCCTGAATATGTGGCCAAAGGGCGTGATTGTAGGATCATCTTCATCCACACCGAAGCTTCTCACCACGCCAAAGAAGCGCTACAAAAAGAAAGATGAGGTCAGTCTTTGTACACACGAGCCACAAAAAAAAAAGGAAAAGAGAAATAAGTCGGATTTTTTATTCCGTGAAGATGCTTAATCAGCGAAGCTGAAACGTGCGGCCCCTGTGTTTATCACTGGGTTAATCCCGAGGGTTCATTGAAGTATTTCTCAGTTATGAGGTTACACACACAACCGGCTGCGAGAGAGAACGACGCCACTGACGGTATGCCCGCAGTCCGCAGTTGTCGCTTGCGTTCGATGTCTCCAGTTTGCTCGGCGGCGTGGTTAGCAGCCTTCGCCTGCGATTTGCCGCTTGTGATTCTTCGAAATTAAATTTCTTCAAAATTAAATCTTTCCGTTACGTAAGACCATGAGTGGCTCATACTCCCTTGAGCAATGGCTCATACCACTGTGAACGCGGCCTCCCCATTACGACGACAGAAGTGAAGTGAAATTCAACGCTGGAAAGATGAACGGCCGCGCAGCCAGCTGTGGAAGACGACGACGAACGCGGGAGAAGTGGCACGAGCGCGTGCCGTTGATTTCGCAGAGAGTTCCGGGTCGGCACGAGGAATCGCTCTGTTCCACGCCGAGTGAAGCGTCGCATTGCTGGGAGCACAGAAAAAGTGGTGCGCCGAACTGTTGACATCGTTCCGATAGCGGCCTAAGCAGCCAGGTACGAGCACGTCGGCATCGTCTGCTGATATTCTTAAGAAACTCGGCGAAGGCTACAGTTCCACGGATGACATGCTTACTGAAATTCGCTGTAAACAACGAACCACAGAATACACCAACGCTGCACCGCGTGCTTAGTCCGGCCTGCCCGCGTAGCCGGCTAGTGAGGAAGTGAAGCCGGGCGCGACTGCAGCGCCACGGAGGCGCGGGCGGGTGGCGGTTCCGCGCAACGGCGCCGAGTTTTTAAACTGAAGCTAGTCTAGCAACGTTGGGCGTTGGCGCGCCGTCCCTCTTGGCCGGAGTTCCTGTATGAATTTCTATTATCGCATTCCTGTGCAATGATACCTAGCGCGATAGAATTCAATGCGTTGCTGAATTTTATTGTATTTTTCTCCGCATACTTCTACAAGACAGAGACGTTCCTTGATGACGACATTCCTGGTCCATGTCTATATATTTTGTCTAAAGTACTTGCCTTCGGTTATTGCGGGAATTAAGTTACTGCGAGAAGCCCCACGGGCGCTTCGATCACATTTCTTTAGGATTACAAACTGGCCAAGTTGGTAACGAACCATCTTCAGCAGCACTGATAAAGACTGGGTTTTTCTTCTTTCGCTTGTCCCTGCTTTAAGTGGCGCTGTTGGAAATCCTTAGACCAAAGCAAGGCTGAGGCGTCGTCGTGCTTTTGGGTGTTGTGTACGTGCGTTCACGTGCATTTTTTTTTACCTATGCCTGATTTCATAACCCGCCGTGGTTGCTCAGTGGCTATGGTGTTGGGCTGCTGAGCACGAGGTCGCGGGATCGAATCCCGGCCACGGCGGCCGCATTTCGATGGGGGCGAAATGCGAAAACACCCGTGTGCTTAGATTTAGGTGCACGTTAAAGAACCCCAGGTGGTCAAAATTTCCGGAGTCCTCCACTACGGCGTGCCTCATAATCAGAAAGTGGTTTTGGCACGTAAAACCCCAAATATTCTTATTCTTATTCTGATTTCATAATTGCTTGCAAAGCAGTTACTAGAAGACTCTTTCATGATTCTGTACCCCATTTTGACCATCATCCCATATTTATATTACTAGACAGTAGCTCAAAGGAAGATGAAAGATGATGAGGTGTAGGGGAACAAGAGAGAGAGAGAGACAGAGTGATAGAGATGAACACTTCAATTAAATTCCGTAATGGAGTTCGTGGAGGCCCTCAGTACAACGTCTCGCTAGTGTAGTCTTTCAACGTAGCGCTGATTAATTTCACCAGATACTCTTTGGCCGCTAAGAATATGGCTTGTGTCAGCCACATAGCCAGTGGAGTAGAGAGGGTGAAGGGACAAGGAAAGATATGGGGAGATACAGGTGAGGGCATGCCACAGAAGGTATTGGGACTGAGTGTAACCTCCGCAAGAAGGGCAGACAGGCAGAGGTTCATCTGCGAAAGCACTGAGGTGTAGGCTGGTTGGAGAGAGCAACAAGTTGGACTGCACCTGCCGCAGTAGCAGCCCATAAGCATGCTGGAGTGCCAGTGTAGAGGGGAAAGACGAGCCTGAGGAGACGATAAGTTTCTAGGCTGCACTGTGTGTAGCATGAAGTGTGCGGATTGGTTCGGGGATGTGGGGAGACTGTTGTAAAGCTTCATATGCGAGCTGGTTAGCCCGTTCATTCCCCGATAACCCCACATGACCAGCAATCCACACAGCCTCCACCGACGTGCGTAAAGAATGCGTGAGGGAGGCAAGTGGGGCGGGAGGTGTTCCTTGCAGAAGTTTGCGACAAGCGTCCATTGAATCAGTAAATATGATCGGAGGTTGCAAATAATTCGCCGGTAGATGACGGAAAGCTGCAGTAAGGGCGGGCAGCTCTGCTATCGTATGATCAGTAGTATCAAGTAGTTCGCGGTAAACTATAACTAGGGACTGTGAAAGTACGACGACAGCTGAACCGCTGGGAGATGTGCTGGCGTCGGTGAAGAAATGGGGATGCGAGGGGCGGGTGAGGAGGTAATGGAATACGCGGGCTGCACAGTGCAAAAGTCCCGTTGAGGGTGAATGCGTCGTGGAAGAGGGGCGGCTTTTAGAAGGCTTTGTGTAGCAGCAGGGAGTACTGAAAGCGGCATAGTAGAAACCATAGGGGCAGAATAGACTAAGCGCTCAAGGATAGTGCGTCCTCGTTAGGCGCGACCTATTTGAAGTCCTTGATTGCGTTTACGAATAGAGAGAATCTCGTCGGTCGTGTTGGGAACGCCCATCTGGAGCAGAATGGAGGTGCTGGTGCTGATAGGGAGACCTAAGGCTAGCTTCGTGGCCTTACGTAAGGAGGCGTCTAATATGCGTCTGTCGACGGAAGCGCGGTTAGTATAAGAAAGCTTATAGCGAAGGCAAGAAACCTAATGGTCATCAGGACACAAAGCATATCAGCGCGAGGATGCTCGACGCCTCACGTACAGCACCTGATCCCCTTGGCGGAGAACATGTTGCACCGCTGCAGCAAGACCTCCGACGCTCGGAATGTAGAGGCCGAGAACATTTACGTACCGTGTCTGTGGGAAACAAACCCCAAGAGATGTCACTTGTAGAAGTGGAGGCACTTGTGAAGGCAACTACCGAGGGTGGTGCATAAAGAGTAGTTCTGTTTACTCTCGTGAAGAGGTTAGGCCATTGGTGCGAGCAGCGAAAGAGGTAACATCGAGTGCGTTTGGTAAGATACCTTGAATTTGACCAGGAAAGCCGGAAGCCATCCAGATGGTAATATCGTAGGCATAAATACTGCAATGGATATCCGACAGGGAAAAAAGAACCCGATCGATGACACTTATTGCCAAATTGAAAAGAAGAGGAAGAAGAACAAAGCCCTAAGGAATACTTCCTCACTGCCGATGTGGAAATGTAGGTGATGAAGCGGCGTCTGCTTTGCGAAGAGACGTAATGCGAAGGGACAGAAAAGCGCGGACACGATTGTACACGCGGGAACCGCACTTTGTTTTCGGAGCGTAGCGCCATGAGCCACGTTATCGAATGCTTTCCTCGATCTAGTACAGAAAGCATAGCACAAAGCTGGACAGTGCGAGGGTGTGTAATCACGTTATTAAACATCTGAAGAAGAACCTCTGGCGTAGAGATGTGCACCGTAACCTATGAGGGTATGTGGCGAGTACCTAACGTTGTCCAAGAATGGTGTGAGGTGAACAAGTATGATGCGCTCCATGAGTTTCCCAGTGCAAGATGTAATGGGTCACAAAGATGTAAGCGAAAGTGTTTTGCCAGGTTTAGTACTGAATATAATTTCAGCATGCTTCCATTCCTGGGGCACATATTCCTCAGCCCACGCATGATTTATCTGCTCGAGGAGAAAAAAGGTAGTCGGCCTTAGTTTTCGGAGCTCCTTGTTGGTAATGCCATCCTAGCATGGGCTAGTGTTCGCATGGAGTTCGGAGACAGCTCGACGAAGCTCTAAAAGGGTGACCGGGGCCGACAAATGAGAGTCAGGGTTGCCCGGTGCGTCATAGTCTGCGTACTTTGGGGTATCGGGTGGCACGATGTAAGAACGGATATCTATATAGAGAGCGCCTAATGTCGGGTAGTTGTCAATCAGTTTTTGTAGAGGGTGGACGCTAGCTGTTCGAGTGGATTGATGGCCGAGGAGCGCCCTAGGAAGTCACCAAGTGGACCCTAAACAGAAATGGTTGAGCTGATCACACAATGTGTACCATTGATCAATAGTAAAATAACCAGAATGCCGGATGATTTCGGTGTTCAATAATGTGCTGTCAAGGGTGGCGGTTGTAGGTAGTGGTCCCACTCCGGCAGCATGCGCTCCGCATTTTAGTCGTTGCTTGCGGACGTACTGTGCTTTCTGCGCTCATTGGACGGATGTGAATTAGACTGCATTGGAAAGCTTTCTTTCTGCGCTTTCCAGTGACACCTAGTATTATTGCCTAGCCTGGAGTGTTACTTGGGTGCGGAAAAGGAAGGCTCTTCCTCTTTGGTTCGGGGACGGCGAGCAGCGCGGTCGTGCCACGCGTGCGCCGATCCATGCTTCTGCGAGACCTTCTCGTGAGGCCACGTGCTAACGCGCCAGCGTTCGCGTGACCGTACATGAGAACGACCAGGCGTTGGAATCCAGCATGGGGCGAACATATTCGCTCCTTATCCGATCGCGGTGAGTCGGACTTCTAGGACTTCTAGGACTCCATCGGCATGTTTTGTGGATAGCAACTCGGCTAGCAGGCATTGATCTATGGAAGATGCAATAAATGCCCTTGTGATTGTTTGCACTACTGTGTTGTCATTCCTTTGTCCCAAGAGCAGGGATGAGAATCCCACATCTGGCTGCCCAACGAGGACCTCTTGAGGCATAGGACGATAGTTTTAATAGTTTTGCTTTGTTCGAAACCTTTGTTTGACACGAAGCGTAGGCCTAGCGCGGATTTTGATCGCTAGCGTCGGCGGCGTGCACACGGTGGCTATAGTGTGTCTGAGCTTGTCAACATGCTAAGCCTTTTCGCAAGTGTTTTTTTTATGAAATTTGTCGGTACGAGAGCCACGTGGTCTACATCCTGGGAGATCGAGGTTTAGTGCCCGGGGAGCATTGGTAAGCCTGAAGCTAGTGAGTACGGAAGCCTCGTGGATAATCCGAATTTCTTATGTACATAGCTTCTTCTATCTCTTTGAGTCTCATGAAGTCGCGACTCCGGGAGTCGGGTGGCCGCGGGCCACGCATGCCGCTACGGGCTGACTGGTATTGCGGCCTGGCACCGGGTGCTCCGACGCCGTCTGGGACGGTGGGCGCCGTCAACTCGGATGCTGTGTGCACCGAGCGGGGTAGGACCACCTAACAGAGCTGACGTCTCCTCGCGGCTGCCTGTATTGCGCCCATTTTGGCGTGTGTTTTTTTTTTGGATGCCCGTTGTTGTCAGGGTAGCGATGCTTTAGGCCTAAGGCTTTACGAAGCTGCCTGTCGCACGTGGAGGGACACAACCTGATGGACCATGGTGTTGAGGTATTGCACTTTGCTTCCCTCATTCTAGTTAGCCTTGCGCGAATTGAAATTACTCGTTCGACTCAAGGAAGCGAGCTTCGTTCACGTGAACTTACTATCTGAGTAGCTGCCCGATCTTTTGCTAGCCGAGTTGAACATCGTACCACGTGGGCGATGCGCATGCAGAATTCCTCTCCCTTGCACTACTTTAGTGTTTGCCGAGTGTGTTGAGTGTACGCAGCGTGATTGGAGTCGCCCCTGGTTTGCTGTCACCTGCACATCGTCTGCGCTGCTGCCCCGGACTACGATCGAGCCACCCTGGGCGATGGTGATGCTGTGGCCAGTTCGGCGCAGCGACTTCGGCGGCCGCCTGTATCCAGCTCGCAACCCTCGGCGGTGGAGAAAAGAGCCGGCGGTCACCGACCGCTACTGCGGCTTTCGCCAGCAGGGCGCGAGCGAGGCTTGCTCGTGCCGACTACTGAGTCGCCGTTTCCGCAGTCCTGGCCTGGAATGGTGCCGTCGAGTCTGCAGAGCTGCTGCTGTGACCAGTGGACTAGCGGTGTACCCAAGGGCAATGTCGGCTCGCATGTTATGGACCGCGTGTGCACATTTCCTCAGCACGGCCACTGTTGCATCTACTACCTTGTTCGCAAAGCACGCGTTCATGTTAGACCGTGTGACATGTTTCACCGGAATATGTAGAGATTTAAGGTTGGGGGATGTGATGATGTGGTGATGCGTGACTCTCACGCGTCCCCTGATATCTTGTTTTCCCGCATAGCTCCTGTCTCCTGCAGTGCGGCTTCGCCGCGTAGCCTGGGACCCGCGGCGGGCGGTGTGGTTGAAGCGCAGTGCGAGAGATGGCGCGAGTGTTGCGCTGCTAACGCCGCCTCACGGCGGGGTTACTTGGGTGCGGAAAAGGAAGGCTCTTCCTCTTTGGTTCGGGGACGGCCAGCAGCGCGGTCGTGCCGCGCGTGCGCCGATCCATGCTTCTGCTAGATGTCTCGTGAGACCTCGTGCTAAGGCGCCACCGTTCGCGTGACCGTACACGCGAACGACCAGGCGTTCGGATCCAGCATGGGGCGAACATAATCGCTCGTTATCCGGTCGGGGTGAGTCGGACTTCTAGATTTGTCGCGTGCCCATCGGCATGTTTGTGGATAACAACGCGGCTAGCAGGCATTGATCTATGGAAGGTGCAATAAATGTCCTTGTGATTGTTTGCACTACTGTGTTGTCGTTCCTTTGTCCCAAGAACACGGATAAGAATTCCACAACTAGTCTCCTTTGTACTGGGTTTCTGGCAAACCTGCTCAACATAACAAAACAAAGTTTGCTGTGCTTTTAAATTAAATCTCACACAAGGTTTCTATGACGACATATTTATTTCAATACCCTAAAAGCCCTAGTGGGCATTACATAGGGGGGATTTCATGTTAGTAGATAAATATAATTTACAACCAATACGAATCGAAGACAAGAATACTAACAAGAAAAAAGAAACAGCAAGTTGATTTGAACCAAGGTGTTCAGAGTAGCACAGTTGAAAACAACCAACCGAATACATTGAAGACCAGTATAGAATATTTTGTTAAGTAGCCATTAACACACTGATCATGAATGCATTAAAAAAAGCACTGCGTACATATAGCGCACAAAGACTGTATATAAAACGAAGACAAGCAAATATGGGTTAGCAATGTTTTTCATTTTGTAAATAGTCTAGGAGCGCTGAGTGAAATACTGAAAGATCTGATATCTCGGTGATGTTGGATGGCAGGAAGTTCTGTTCGCTTATAAGCAGTGCCAAAGGCGAATTTTGGTAGTTCCTCGTCAGGGGACGTGAATGGGCGATACTTTGTGCGCATGATCGAGACGGGTTGAAGTATGAGGGGCTGGAAAAGTGTGCGATTCGGTGAACGTTGTGTTCCTATGGTAAAGCGCGTAAAAAAACGTTAGCCGAGTATGCCGCCTGCGCATGACAAGCGTAGCCAGATTAAGTTTTGCTTTTAGTGATGAAACGCTGATGAAGCGTGAATAGGATGACGTGACAAATCGCGCGGCCTTGTTCTGTACCGCTTCGAGCATGTTAGTAAGACCTGTCAGGGGAGAGCGACATATTATAGATGCATATTCTAGAGAAGGCCGAATCAATGATTTGAAAGCGTGCAGTCTTGTATCTTTATTTGCGAAATTTAAGCGTCATTTAAAGGGAAGCTGAAGCGGCTTTCAATTTCCATGAATTGCGGGGGTTGGGAAGAACAGGCCAATTCATTTACGGTTCTGAAATCTTTTTTCTTTGTTTTGTTAATATAAGGGGCAGAAATAGCTTTCTAAATCGCCCCCGCGGACACGCCCCCGTCGCTTCCCGGAGCGCCGGGCGAGGTGGTTGCCAGAGGAGAGAACCGGTGAGAGTGACGTCACTCGCGGGGACCGGCTGCCGGACCGGCGTGCCGGCATGTGCTGGCATGTTTCTTTCAGTCCTGCGCTTTACTAAACGACGCTACGAGAGATATGCCGCCGCTGACGTTTGTTTTCTTTTGCGATTTTCGTGACCTTTCTGTGCTGCGTGAGTGCCTACAGCCAAAGGCGTCTAACCTGCCCTCGTTCTGTGCACATTCGGCTCTGCGAACACAGGCGGCCGAGACGATGTGGCGTTTCACATGTTCCCGAAGGACAAGAAACTTGCAGCGCAGTGGGTCCGTGCGGTGAGGAGAGATAATTTCGTGCCGACGAAATCAACTGTGCTGTGCTCGGAGCACTTCCGCGACAGTGGTTATCATCGGAGCTTGACAACGATGCGGGCAATCGGTATTCCAATTAAATCGGCGCGACTGAAGCCCGGCGTTGTTTCGTCTATATTCTCCCACAAGACAAACACCTTGCCACCTCCAAGAGCGGCCTTCGCCAAGAGGAGAAAGGGTGAGGTAAGGGTTTTAATGTGCACACGGGCAATGTTTTAAACAGATGATCACCTGAGTGTGGAACAAACGGCCTTACAGCGGCCTTTGACGAAGCGAGCTGGAGGCACAGTCGGGAATATGCACATGCGTGCAAACAGCTTCCCGTTTTCATCCTGTTTTTCCCCTCCGCTTTGTCACGGAACACTGTACTACGGCTGTTTGTTCTGTGCTGTTTTGATACGGTGAAATAACTGACCGGGGGCACGCTTGTGCATTGTGCGAGGAAGACCGAGGGTGCTACTGCTCTAAAAATCTCGTCTGTAAGCGACATTGATAAGATGGCCTAAGATTTGTAGTTCCTCGCAAAAGAGTATGTCGTTTCCAGATTTCGACTCCTTTGTTAAGACCTTTCAGCCTGCGTTGGGTTGTTCTTGTACCATTCTTCACATTAATATTCGGAGCATCAGGAAACACTGGGATCAATTTGCGGTTACGGCCTGTGCTCTCAGTGACTTTGTTGACGTGTTTGTATTAACGGAAATTAACATTACCGACACTCTAACCGATGTATTTAGGCTTCCCGGTTACCATGCCTATTTCATTACACGCAACAACAGCAGGGGTGGTGGCATTGCGGTATACTTCAAGGAATCATTGATGATCTCCGAGGTTACCGTTTCCTTGGGCACAGCGGAGGTCATGGCCTTTGAAGTATCCTGTCGTGGTATTTCATTTTATCTTCTTGCTATGTACCGACCTCCTAGTCAAAATGTGTTGGGATTTATTGAAGAATTACAAACTATACTGAAAACCAACTTTGTTGCTAAAAACGTGTGCATGATAGGGGACATCAATATCGATTTGATGAAGGGTGATCGCCATGGCACTGAAAGTTACTTAACAGTACTCGCAGAATTTGGCACTGAACCACGTGTCGCCGATCCTACTAGAGAAGAATTTCTTAATAATCGCATTACAACTACTTGCATTGACCACGCTAACGTCCGTGCGTCGGACATTTCTTCAGTGTCTGGAGCTGTAATCAGACAGAAACTGGCAGATCACTATTACATTGCGTGTCGCCTTATGAAAACAGACTCTATGCAGCACGCTAACTCTACCAGGTGTGTTGTGACCATTCTAGACCAAAAAAAGTTCGATAATCATGTCACTGAATATAATTGGGATTCATTTACTCATCATAACACTAACGACACTGCGTACGATAGCTTGGTCAGGATATTAGGCGAAATAAAGAAAGTGTGCAAAAAAACTTTGGTTGTGAAGAAACGTAAAATTGACTGCCAGTGGCTGACTGCGGAAATTCTGGCTGCTATCAAAGAAAAGGACACTTTCTGGTCTCGATGCCGCAGGGCGCCAAAAAATGACAAACTTCGAGCAGAATATCGTTGCATCAGAAATAAGGTAACTGCGCTTATCCGCTTATCAAAGAGGAAGTTCTTTGCACAGCCGTTTCACAACACTCGTCGCGACGTAAGGAACACTTGGTCTCTGATAAACCAGTTACGTGGTAACATACGCTTGTCCGTCCAAGAAGCAGTGGAGCATAATTTCGGTGTAGTGTCGCCTATTTTGGCTAATGAGTTCAATAACGTATTTTCGGCTGAGCAACGGGTCGCAGTCCAAACTTTGAGCTCGACAAAGATTAAAAACAGTGTATCGCCATCAGCCTTCCTTCCTCTTATGACAGAATCTGATCTTTTCAGCATTTTGTCTAGTCTGAAACGTAATAAATCCGCCGGACTTGACAACGTTTTCATAGCTGATCTGATAAGAAACATTACAGCTCTGAAACATGTTCTGCTATTTATTTTAAACGGCATAATTGCAACTGGTACATGGCCAGATTCACTGAAGAGTTGCTCGCGTTGTTCCTCTGTACAAAGGTGGGAAAAAGAATGATATTGCTAACTACCGCCCTATTTCTGTTCTTTCCTGCATATCCCAGATTTTAGAAAAACACGTACTTTCTGTGATGAATGCACTTGTAACTAAACATGACCTAATGAGTGTGAATCAGTACGGATTTGTTAGTGGGTCTGGAACACAGGTGCTATTAGAAAATCTGATTTACTGCACCAAAGCCTGGAAAACAATGAGGTGGCATTTGGGCTTTTTTTGGACGTAAAAAAAGCTTTCAACACAGTAAATCATCAAATTTTAATCTCTAAACTGTACTCATATGGATTTAGGGGTCCTTTTTTGTCACTAATTAAAAGCTATCTTCACAATCGCTAACAAGTAGTCATGTTTGGGCCTATCTGCAGTGACGCGGTAAGTCTGGTGTGCGGTGTCCCGCAAGGGTCTATCTTATCTCCTTTGTTGTTCAACTTATATGTCAATGATATATGTGACCACGTGAAAGCATCCACCGTATTCCTTTATGCCGATGACACTTTACTAGTGTCAAGCAACCCTGAGTTTTCATGTGCCCTGGCTAACCTTCAAGAGGACGCTATTAAAGTTAGTGATTGGTTTGCCTCAAACTTAATACAAATAAATTGCACCAAATCCAGACTTGTCTGTTTTCGTAACCCGCACAAAGATGCACCAAGCGTCGCTTCCATATATTTACACCCTTCATATTGCTCTTTGTGCTCTTGTCAACCTATAGCTAGCGTCCAGTCGGTTAAGTATCTTGGTGTGCACATAGACAGTGATCTGACGTGGAATACTCATTTGACCCACATTTGTAAGAAACTTAGAAGTGTTGCATGTTTGTTGTTTAATTTAAAAACCATGATGCCTTTTTCTATCAGAAAACTAATCGCCCAGGCTCTGGGGTATAGTGTTTTAAGATACGGTATGTGTTGTTTTCTTTAACTGCTCTTTCACATGGAAATGTCGAGTTAATAGGATTTTGAAAAACATCTCTACAAGCGTCCTCTACATGCCACAGGAGAATTTGCCCAGCAGTGTCTTTAGAACAGCCGGTTTGCCTTCTTTTGAGAATCTTTTTAAACAAATCGTAGTACTTAAATATTTTTGGAGCAGTGCATACAGGCACATAAATACGAAACCGGTACCGTTGAGACATGTTCCTCGTTATCTTAAACCGAGAGTGCGCACTCACTACGGTAAAGCAACAAGACGCTATTATGTTCCTGCTATCTTCAATGAACTACCGGACGATGTATTTTCTTTGTCCACCCGCGAAACACTGAGAGTTGCTGTTCAAGCGTTAGAGAACCTTTAATATGTACTGATGTTATCAGTGCATCTTTGATAATGTGTGATGGTTGTGCCAAATGCACAACCAGCTTCTGATGGAGTTCTGGTGTGGCGCGTAGATTGCCGCGGCTGCCGGTTGTCGCCGCACAAGCCCTCTTGTGGCTTCGGCGCTTCCGTTTTGTATACTGTTTTAACTATACTGAATAAAGATTATTATTATTATTATTATTATTATTATTATTATTATTATTATTATTATTATTATTATTATTATTATTATTATTATTATTATTATTATTATTATTATTATTATTATTATTACGTGATATTTGCTATTCGTCCTACGACGCGGTGCCCGCAGGTTTAGCTGTTCAGTATTCGTGTTCAAATCGCACATGAGGCGTTACGGTGATATTTTAATGCTCGCGTTGCAGTAGTTGAACTCGGCGTGTAAAAGCTTCTTTCCGTAGATTTCGCACTCACAGCTTGCTACCAGCAGCGAAATGCCGCAAAAACGAGCGTCGGCGCAGCCACGCCCGTGGCAAGGCGAACGGGCTCAAATAATGAAGTAACGTTGTGAGGTATTGAACTTGTAAGCGTTCGACATCGTCTAGTCCAATACTGCACTTTTAACTGCACGAAACAAAACTATGGAAACGATACAAACAATGTTAACATCATTTTATCATTCGAGTGTTCAGACTGGTAACCTCTAGATGCGGAGTAAGTTGAGAAGTAGTTTGCGTAATTAGCAAAGCTACGTTAATTAAATTTTCAGTAGTGGTTCTTACGTGGCTAAAGAAAATGAGCAGTTTGGAGCCCATCCTCGAGATTATGCAGCCAAGCGAAAAAATTTCGACTAAACATGCTTCTGTAAGAGCCATGCGAACAAAAATTTTCCATGTAAACACTCTTGGAAGACGTAACTGACGCAAAAAAAAGAACATCTGTAAAGTCACAGAAAGAACAGCACTTCACGATGGGACACAAAGGAGGAACCACATACACACTGCGCTAATTTTAAGCGCTGTTCCTTATGTGATAATAAAGCAACTAGCCCGTCAGTCATTCCTTCCAAACCTGTAAAGTCAATCTGACCACATCTAGCCTTTTGTGATGCTGTCATCAATAGTATGGCCCCGTGAACCTGTTCCCCATGGCGACATAGTCGCGTTCCATTTTTATTCATGCTGCTTTCTCGAAGGCAAGCATTTTAAAGTTTTGGTGTTAATACTGCAGTGAACGTGTGCCGGTGTGCCGCCGAAAGCTTGCTTGGTCGCAGAAGCGATGCATGACGGAATGATGGTGCAGATTTAGCGTGTCGCTTGCATCAAGACAATGCGCTGCCGCCGAGGGAAGGAAGATAGCGAAAGTGAACAGCTTGGTAGCTGCTCACGGAGCCGTGCCGATGGTGGCGGCGCCATCATGACGAAATCTGAGGCGGCGATATTGACGGCTGAGGCGTTTTTTTTTCTTTTATTCTTTTATTCATTTTTTACACCGAAGTCGTTAAGAGTAAGCTTTAACTCGGGCCCAACTCCGACGCGGCCTATTCAAATAGATGTAAAACGCCGAAACGCTTTTCTGAGATAAACTCTGGGTCGATTTTAATCAAATTTGCTGGATTCGGGAGAGAAATGTAAATTCTAGTGACTATTAGAAGCGGAATTTCTATTTAGGGCTTGAATTCTGGTAAAAGATTTTAAAAACTTCGAAAGTGCGAAAAATACAGAAGCACGAAGTTTACAAATTAATAACTCCGCATCAAGAACTGATATCGTGGTTCTGTAAACAGCATCCTTTAGACAATTGAAGGGGGACCAATCCAATATGCTGATTTATATCTTACGTGAAGTCGTTACGTTGTGAACAAGGGTTGTGGAAAAGCTGTATTTCCACATTACTAAACTTTTTTTTTAGATTCATGCGTAATATATCAATTTTGTCCGCTTTAGATTTGCTGTTAGATGCAATGTACAGAATTGTGATATCTGTTTTTGCTGCCGAAAGACAGAGTTGTAAACTTGATGGTTTCGTTTTCTGAAAATGTTCGATTTTTGCCAATTTTGAGTAAACAAATCATGATCTAAATAAAAAATTCTAAACCAACAGTCACTAGATTTTAAGTTTTTCTTTTAAGTGCGACAAACCTTGTAAAATTTGATGCAGTGGTTGTGGAGAAAAACGAATTCTCCTTTTACATGTATTTAGATAGGACCACCAGATCTCGAGCTAAAGGTTCCTCTTAAGGTCTACTTTCCCCACTATCGCGTCCGCGTGTAGAGCAAAATCCCGAAGATAGCGTAATACCGGCCTGACCCGCAGCGGAAGTGAAGCAAGCACTCAGCTCTCCCCATACGTGGGCTGATCCCGAATGTAACGCCATGCCAGGCCGACCTGCGGCGGAGGTGAAGCAGACATTAAGCACTCCCCATACGTGGGCCGATCCAGAAAACAGTGCAATGCGGGGCCGACATACGTCGGAGGTGCAGTTCGCCATTAAGGGGCCCACATACGAAGCTTTGCTGGTGATCTTTCTCCATAGAGTGGGAGGGCACTTTTACTTATCAAACATCAGGTCATCGATGGCGAAACCACGGACACGAAAGCCATCCTCGGGCTCAACCTAGAAAGTGCCTTCGACAAAGTGACGCACTCTGCCATCCTCGCGCAGGTATCCCATCTAAACCTAGGCGAGACGTCGTACGAATATTTCAAATACCTCCTCACCGGCAGAACGGCGGAGTTCAGAGCAGGCGACCTGAAGACGGACGAGAAGACACTAGGGAGCCAGGGCACTCGCTACAATTCAAGTTGCCAAAAGACTATGCCAGCTTGAAGGACTGAAGCGCACGATATACGCGGACGACATTACGCTGTGGGTGGACGGGGGCAGTGATGCCCGCATAAAATCCACAGTACAGACGGCCGCAGACGCGATTGAAGAAAGCCTGGAAGGTACGGGACTGCGTAGCTCCCCAAGTAAGTCAGAGCTCCTGCTTTACCAACCGATCAAAACGCGCAGAGTCAAGAAGCAAATGAAACACGAAAAGATCAAGATCCGCACCAGGGATGGTAACACAATACCGACGGTCAGCAAGATCCGAGTCCTGGGCATGAAGATCGAAGCGCTCGGCAGTAACGGAGACACCGTCATTTATATCATGGGTAAGGCGGCCAACGCCACCAGACTTCTCAAGCGCGTTACCACCAAGAAGAGAGTCATGAAGGAGGAAAGCATCATACCTATACACTCTTTCGTACTCTGCCACATAGTGTATGTGGCAGCCTTCCACAAGTGGGTGAAAAGCAAAAAGAACAAGCTAGACGCCCTAATCCGGAAGGCTTACAAGACATTCCTCGGTCTACCCGAAACTACCAACACGAAACGTCTCCTTCAGTTGGGCATATACAACACGCTCGGCGAGATCGCCGAAGCACAAAGAGCCGCTCAGTTGCAAAGACTGACATCAACAAAGGCCGACCGAAAGATCCTGTGCAGTCTAGGCATCGGTTATCACGAACAGCAGGGACCAAAATGCCCGTCACCGACCACGTACGACGGAACGTGCGGGTTGACCCCTTACGGAAGAACATGCACCCGGAATTCCACGAAGGCAGAAGACGCGGTAGAGCAAAGGCACTGACGGGCCTGCACTCGGAAGGCGCCGGCGCAAGATACGTGGATGCAGCCGAACATGCCAGCCGCAACGGCTTCGCGATCGCGGTGGTCGACTCCGGAGGCAACGTGCAACGAGCAACGAGCAAGCAAGTGGAGGAAGCAGAAGAAATAGCCATCGCCATGGCCATCGTAGACCGAGAATGCCACATGATCCTCAGCGACTCCATACAAGCGGTGAGGAACTACGCCAAAGGAAGAATTGCCCCAACGGCGGCGCGCGTCCTGCTCCGACAGGCAGACCGCAACAAGAGGACTCGAATATAAGTGGTTCCCGTCGCACGCAGGACAAGCGTCGGTGAAGCATGCCAACCGCAACGAAATGGCACACGCCCGAGCACGAGGGCTAACCGACCGCACTGAAGGCAACGGCTGCCCGCTGTGGTTTAGCGCCAAAGACCGGATGACCAGCTATAACGAACTGACCAAGGCTTTCGGCTGGCCTGCAGACTTCTCCCGGCGCCCTGCAAAGGGCTGAGCAGGTCGCAGGCCGTGCTGTTCAGGCAACTACAAACAAGAACGCTTCCAAGCCCGGCGCTATTACATAGGATATACCCAGAAGGGCACCCCCGTGACAAGTGCAGAGCGTTCTGCAGGGAGACGGCCACATTCGAGCACATGCTATGGGATTGCTCCAAACATCCAAGCGAAGCTAACTCAGGACGTATACCGCCGCAGCTTGAGGAAGCAACGCGGAGCGACGACCAAGAAAAACAACTCCAGGCCGTCCAGCAGGTCATCGAGGCACTGACTAGGCAGGAGCCTGGCGAGCCGGCAACGGCGAGTGGGGATCCTCGCAAAGCATCCGCCACGATGACGACGTAGGCCACGTCCGAAGCGCGCCTTAGCGCTTTAATGCAGGCTCAATAAACGTTTTCCCAATCCAATTGAATTACTTATCCGCGTTTGTCCTGCATACGTCTGCGATAAAAACAAGAAGCATGTATGCATAGAAAATCTGAGGTGGCAGTGGCAGGTGGTAGCACAGAAGTTAGCATGCCCAGCCCCTGCACGTACTTATATCTGCATTGACATGGGTTCGTGGTAGTGATAGCGACCAAAGCTCTACTTTTTCTGCGCGCTCTAGCCATTGTGAAACTAAGGACGTAGTTAGCATGCCCAGCCACTGAATGCAAATTGCAGCAGTTACGAGTGGTGGAATCCTGCTGGGGTTGATTGTGAAGAAAGCTTCCTTTCTCTGTCCACTCTCGCGATGGTGAAGCTAAAATGAGGAGGAGGCCTGACGGACACAACGTTGATGGTCACCATAACAGAATGGATGGACGACCTGCAGGAAGGACAAAGCACACCAAGTTTTTCGCACTTGTCCTAGAGTAAAGCGCTAAAATGGCTAGTATGCCCTCATAGGGATGGTAGACCGAACTGCTTCTCACTGCTAATACTGGACTGATACTAAGAAAATACTCCGTTCGCAGACACCACGCTACACTGAAATTAGCAAAACAATATCAGTTTATAAACTGATAGTGCCATTATCTGGTGCCATTATCTGGTGTCTCCGCTGGGATCTACCAGCGGAGACCAACCCGCAAATTAAAAATAATTGCTGGTTTCAGATCTTCCAATGTACTTTGCGCTTAGCTATCTGTAATATCTTTTTTTTTCTTTTTGTGCTCTTATGAAGAGGAAAACTCCACATTACTACTATATCAACAACAGTACATAAAATAGACTGGCTTTGAAGCTGTGGCCACGTACCGCACTTTTGTACATTCAGCACATGTAGTATTGGGGCAACACGTTTGAGCAAAATGATTAGGTTTTCGGTCAAAGCACTGTGACAGGCGGGAAGAAATCGTTGTCATGCCCGGTCGAAACAATACCATCTGAAATCTTATTTACTTATACGTATTTTTTGAAAAATCACTATAGCCCTTTATACATTTGCTTCGCATGGGTTATATACTAGCTTGCATCGTCAATCTCAAAAATGTATTCTCTTTGCGGGAGAAGGCTTTCGTGAAAAACGACGCAACATAACAGTAAAACGTCCAGCAAGGTTCCTATCCAGATGATTGACGAAATTGTGCACTGAGAACGTGTCGACTAGCGTGCGATTGAAAGTTGAATTCTGATCGTTGTAAGCTTGTGTTGCGTCTAGCACGAGCGAGTAGTGTTAGCGATGACATTGGTGTGGAAATGGTCAGCTCAGTCTGCGATTTGTTCTTGTGAATCTCCACATTGAACGTCACAGTCGTCACGATGAGAGCACTCCTGTGACATTATTAGCTCAGTGGGCTGGGAAGGCTCGAGTGGTAGCTCACCTTGAGGGGTATTGGGTAACAATTATTAATATACGTACTTTGCGATGATGAAAAAATATGCAGAAACACCACTGGTGTTGTCTAACTATTCGTAAACAGGCCCCCAAATTTCAATTGGCCCACCCCGAACAGTAAGTAGGCCCACCCCCAAATTTCAATTTGGCACACCCTCAAATTTAAATTGGCCCACCCTCAAATTTAAAGTCGGCCACGCCCAATTTTCTTTTCGCCCAATCCCAAGTTGGCCCAATCCCAAGTTTCAATTGGGTCACCCCTAATTTTCAATTCGGTCCACGCACGAATTTTCATAAATCGTCCTCCAAATTTCGAGTCGACGCACCCTAAAATTTAGGTCCCACCGCCATATCGCTCCCAAATTCAGATTGGCCGACCCCGAGATTGCCCCCACATTTAGGTCGTATCGCCCTCAAATGCAGATTTTGCCCGCCTCCCCAACACCACCAAATTTAGGTTGGCCCACTCCAATACCACCTGCAATTCGAGGTTCGCCCCCCCCCCATATCCGCCCCAAACTAACGCTGGCCCACCCCTCGATCACCTCAAATTTAGGATGGCCTACCGCAAATCACCCACCAATTAAGGTTAGTCCACCCATATATCACCCCCCAATTCCGCTTCGCCTAGCCGCACATCACCCCCATGTTTAGGTTAGCCCGTCCCCATATGTCACCCCCAAATTTAGGTTGGCCAACTCCCATATCATCCCCAAATCCAGGTTGGCCCACCCCCGTATCAGCCCCAAACTTAGCCTGGCCCACCCCTCTATCACCTCAAATTTAGGATGGCCCTCCGCAAATCACTCCCACATTTAGGTTAGCCCATCCCCATATCACCCCCGATTCAGCTTCGCCCAGCCCCATATCACCCCCATGGTCAGGGTGGCCCACCCCCCATATTCCCCCAAACTTAGGCTTACCCACTCCAGTATCACCTCAAATTTAAGTTGGGCCACCCCCCTATCAGCCTAAAATTCAGCTTGGCTCATTACCATTTCACCCCAAATTTAGGTTGGGCCACTCCCATATCATTTCCAAATTGAACTTGGCCCATCCCTGTATCACGCCCAAATTTATGCTGATGCCACTTCCAATTTCAAGTTGGCCACCCCAACCCTTTTTATAAAGACCTATGTATTAACATGGGAAATGCGTCAAGTTTTTTGGCGTTACAGACACGATTTTCCACGATTTTGCTACCAAATTGCTGGGGTACTCGCCAAAGAATGCTGGGCATTAAAAGCAAATGCCCCGAACGAGGGACGCCATACGTTGATCCTAAATACTGACGGCTAGCCAAGCTAGCTTCTCTGTAGAGCGACCGGGGCAGACACAGCACGGGACATTTATTCAAATGTTCTTTTACGGCCACACCTACGGATTCATATCACTTGGCTGTAGGGAACACATTAACCGTAGCTATTAATCCACACGCTGCACATCTCCTAGTTGGTGCATTTCTTATTTGGATGAATCTTTAGAAATAATTAATGTTCGGGCCGCGAATCAGCCTTGCAGACCCTTTGTTCCACACGAATTTTGGATAGGAATGGCACTGGCCACCGGGTGGCATTGTGGCCCAGGTGGACCTGATTCGCTCGAAGTATGTTCCCTTAAGGACAGGCGAAAGTCAAAGAAAGCAGACCTTCGAGAAGAACGCAATAAGAATAGCCATTTTGTTCTTCCAGGTTCCACGCTACAAAGCACGAAACTTTTTTTTTGCATAACACAAAGCTATGCGCAAGCTTCTAGTTATGATGTCCAATCAATAAAATCTTCATAAATGCGTTGACTTAACAAATGAACACGACACTGCTATGTTTTAGGAAGGAAAAATAGAAAACATAATATTTCAGGAGAACCACTGGAAAACCAGAACCGAAAGCAAACCATGAGTTTTGTGTTTCTGCCATCTGGTGGGAGACTATTAAATCAAGTCCTATGCGGCTTTTAAAAAAACTACGCCACTGTAAAACCATAACCGAAAGCAAATGTGGGGTTTTGTGTTTCTGCCATCTAGTGAGAGACTACAAAACTAAGTCCTATGCGGCTTAAAAAGAAATTGCGAAGCGGGAATCGAACAGCGGCCACCGCGACGCCGGACTAAGGCATCCGCGATTCTACCAATCGGCCACGGCTTTTTTTTTTTCCTGGGACTTCCTTTTTTTTCTTTTTTTACATAGCAGGTACCATGGGCGGAAGCGTTCTTTCTTTACAGCTTTTCTAACACACACACACAGAGAGAGAGAGAGAGAGAGAATTGCACATCTATATGAGTATTCATATTTGCTGCAGGCGCTTCTGCCACACCTGCCATCGCTTGCTAAACTCATCTTCGCCGCCCAGCAGCGAACTTGTATACGCAAAAGCATCACAAAAGTGCGTCCACGCAAGTTTTGCGTTTTCTAGAGCTAGGACGTAATCAGTTCGGGATCTCCAAATTGCATACAAACCTAGCAATAACAGGGTTTCAACACTGTTGTTATTTTTGTCATCTTCCAGTGTCAGATATATTACGTTATCCCAATTTGGGTATATCTGCACGCCAAACACAATTCGTATGTTGTGCCAAAATAGTACTGCATTTGTACAAAACAAAAATACGTGCTGCAACGATTCTGGATAGGGACAGAACGGGCAGTCCGTTGACCACGGCACGAAGAAACCCTTGTTACGTAGCCATGTTTTTACAGGTAGAACTTCGACATGTAACCTAACAAAGAAATCCTTAATCGCATTTTTTACAGGATATTTTGGTAGACGCTTAAAAACGTCAGACTCCAGCTGGCTTCCAGCTCGAGACCGATATAGTGGTGGTGGGAATGGCATATCTATAGTGTTCCAGTACAAACTCTTCCGCTTTACATTTTTAGGTACTCTTGAGAAAAACGCTGCTCGAAGAAGCGAGCTGCCTGCTCCACCTCCTTGTAGAATTTTAGGGTGCGGGCTCGTGGGACTCCTTGGGCACCTTCGATCCACTCGCCTGAGTACCACTTTAGCACCAGAAACATTACAAAAGTCCATGACATTCTGCACTCCTTGGCGGATTTCCCCTCCAGAGGCACCCACAAGCTTAAGGTCGTCGGCGTAGGGGAGGACTTTCAGAGGAGTATCTGCGAAACTGAAGCCTGTTATGTCGCTGTCCTTCAGAATTTTTCGGCACAGGGGTTCTAAGTACAGAGCAAAAAGAACTGGCGACATGGGGCATCCTTGCCTAACGGATCTGTTGAGCTGTATGGTGGGAATTGTTTGCCCGTTGATTACCAGTCGCGTCATCACTTGTCTGTAGCAGACACCTATATATTTTAGAAGTCGGTCCCCAATGTTGCAGGCCTTAAGCAAGTTGAAGAGAAAGTCATGTGTTACTCTATCGAAAGCCTTGCTCAGATCCACTTGCAAAACCGCTGCCCTGGATCCACCAACGGAGGTAGCTTCGCAGAGTATCCTCATAACATGCAGGTTATCACTGATACGACGTCTTTCGATGCCGTAAGATTGATGGTTGCCTATAACTGATGGTACGCTCATCTTTTTATATATATCACGTGAATTTTCGCGACAGTGTTACAAAAGCGCTTTTGGGAACAGTGCTACGCCATGTGTGGACAGTCGAGATAGGCATCAATCGAACGCTGAGTCTCCGGACTACATACGCTGCACTGGGTATTACGATAGACGCCGTAGTTTAACCACAGGCATCGTTATTGCCTCGAAAATCGAGTACAAATTTTCGTCGTTTTCATAGGCGTCCATTGCTAAATCTTTAACCGCTGTGGGAACAAAATTCTTACGGGCCATGGAGGGATCACTGCATTTGGCTCGTGTGGATTGTCGTCCAGAACACGTCTGTCACCTGCCTTTTTCCATAATCGACCTGCAGCTTTTGTTATTCACGAAAAACCCGCTCGTTCCATTGAAAACGCGCTAGCTTCGTGCCGGGGCCGCTTGGGGCGCTAGTTGGTACGTGTCCACTAAAGCTGGATATGCAGTTCATGAGTTATTATTACTTAAATTGACAATTTAGGGCTCTACTTGGTCACGGATTAAGCGAAGAATAAGCGAAGCTCTTAAAGCTGAAACTATGAAAAGTGCAATAATTGAGCAGCAAGTCCTTCTCTGCGATTCTATGAAGAGAAATTTATCTTATGTTGATTAAGGAACCTACAAAGTAGCAGTGAATTTAGCTAATTTTCTGCTGGTCAGCTCTGTGCAAATTGACATTATTTTTCATGTACAAGCTAATTTACAACGAGTGCTGCACATTAGTAGAGACATACAATGTTTGTAATTACTAACAAGCAGTGCTTGAAACAAAAGATTTCCAATAAATAATAAATTTTACAGGCGTTTTCGCTGGTGGGAAAATATCAAGCTCTTTCACGTCAGTTCCAACATTTGTCAAATGTGGCGCTACTAAACATTACAAAGCAGGCGAAACGAGGATGGATTCTTTCTCCAGATTTGAGTGTTTGACTCAGTCTAGAGGCCGCGTCTACCTCACATTCCTTCAAGCACACGTTTCTGCAACCAGGCTTTCAAAGTGGTCCTAAGACATCTCAATCAATTGCGGATGTTGGGAGAAAAAAAAGAAAGAAGGAAGGAAGGAGAGATACAAATACAGCGCCGTGCACGGTACGGCACATCCTGACTGCATGTCAGCTAGGCAGCAGGCTAGGCTATTGGGCCATTGTGCCCAGGTGAATCGCAGGTAAAGAAAGATTCCGTAAATATTTTGGGTGCTCACTTTTGTTCACAGGTGACTGTGGAAGCGTTTTTCGAAGTGCACACAGAAGTTGCCCTCGTCGCCTTATATTTACCAGGCCCGTACGACGATATCTTGAAACTTGCTTTCCCCACGTGGTGAGGTGCGACGTGTTTGGCAGCGTGCTGTGTTTGCCCTATATTACGCGACGCCGGTTGAACGATAGGACTAGGAGCAAAGAATGAGCGAGCCCTAGCTCCCTGACTGCAGTGAAAAGTGCGATGGCAGTGTGACCTGTAGCAATCCAGGGTGCGCGGAACAAACCGAATGTCACGTGTTCCGTCGCCCAATGAAGTATTGAAACACGTGATTTTCAGTAGATGGTCCTCTCGTACAAAGGTATATCGTCGATACCCGCGCAATCATCGCACTCGCATAATGCTCGAATCCTCACATTGTGCACTTTCTTTTTCGAGTAATCATCGCAGCCTAGAAAACAGCTGCAGTGACTGCCGTTTGCTTGTTTCGATGCATGACAGCTGATCGAGCAGAGTTTTCGGCCATTTCCTTTTGCGAAGATTTGCATGCGCAAATGCGCACGTGCGCTCGAGAGTCTCCCTATTTAGCAAAAAAAAAAGAAAGCGCGGACAGCGCGAGAAAGGCCGACAACACGTGCACAATTTATTGTATGTAGACTGATGAGTGAAGCTCTGAGTATTTTCACATCCCTACTAGTATTTCGTTTCCAGAACACATGCAACTTGCCAATTTATAGTTGTTGCCTTGTGATAGAGTTTTACGACTGCAGTAAATTTTGGTAAACAACAAAACAATTGGACATCATCGATTGACAGATTGAAACATTGAAACAAACCATTGAAACATTGAAATAAACCCATATAATAAACACTTTTTATGTACGCACAAAAGCATATTCATCATGTCACTGAGTCACGCTCATCAGTTCAATCATGCCTTCTTTTACTTCTGTGTTTATCTGCAGAGAATTCAGTGACACGCAAACACTTTTCATTGGGTTGCATTCCATCGTTAACGTGTTCGCGTGTCGGATTCTTCATGAATCTGACAAGTAAGTTGCTTAGGCGGTAGGTGCACATGAAACGCCGATGATTTCTCTGTAATATAATAACTGCGGTACACTTATTTGCGCTAAGTGGTACACAAACGAGTGCATCATACGGGAATCCATATGAAGACTCACGTGAAAGAACACAACTGCAAGTTGCATCTTTATGTGTACTAGATGCTATGAATAGTATCCTTATCAAGTTTCTCTTGCCCTATCCCACACCAATATTGAGCTGAAAGCATAGACGCACATGGACGAAGGAATCGGGAGTAATTCCGCACTATTGCTGCATGAGGTAATCAGGCTGCTTATACTTAATTGAAGTCTATTTGGCACTTGCGGGTTTCAGCGGTCTCTAAGAAAAGGAAAACACTGGCAAAATATTTTAGGATTGCTGCAGTACTCGGTAATGCTGCACCCAGGATCGCTGGGAAATGAATGCGCTAAAAAAACACATTCGGAGGGGACGGATGTATGCGCTGATGTCACTGACGTCACCTCCTTCAAATTGAAGGGAAGTACGATCCCCATACAAAGCAGACGAAACGACGATGAACTGTCTCCCTGTATTTGCCTGTTTGAGTTTTTGCCTCAGTCGCCATTTCGATGTCGTCTTCCAGTCAGTCTGGTTGAGCGATAGCTGACTCGGAAGTTTTGCTGCTTTCAACGTCGTGGTTTCACGTGTGTTCTGCGTGATTTCGCGTGGTACTGCGCATTCGAGACCTGGGGTCTAACTGCGCTTCCATACCATGGGGAAGTTGCAAAAGCATCGAAAGCTAACAAAAGGACTATCGGCGAGCCGTCGAAAACGTCTGAACGCCTTGCAAACGAAAAGGCAAGGCTTACAGCTTATATTGTTTTGTACTTTTATCGTATTTGTAGGTCATATACGGGTCATGTACATGCCGTCAGCACTGTACGCTTTTTTGTTATGTCCCTTATAGAAATGTTTACTACATTTGTATTCGTACGATGACGGAAAAAGGTACGATGATCGTGCTTATAGAAACAATCAAAATGCTGATTCTGGGCCTATGACGCTCAATATTTTTGGATATTTTCGTTGTGAAAACGTACCAGTTACTGCGAAATTGCTATCAGTCCTGCTAGTATAGCGCCACGTGCATGTCGCGAGGTTCACCAGCGTGCGAAGTCTACAAGAAAGGCGATCAAAAGTTTCTGACACTTGGGGTACTATAACGCAAAGCTATTCCAAACTTTTCTATTCCAATTCTGCAATCATCCCTCCGCGATTGGTCAAAAACTTTTTTCGCTTTTTCGTGATATATATATAGAGAGATAGATATAGATAGATACATATAGATAGATAGATAGATAGATAGATAGATAGATAGATAGATAGATAGATAGATAGATAGATAGATAGATAGATAGATAGATAGATAGATAGATAGATAGATAGATAGATAGATAGATAGATAGATAGATAGATAGATAGATAGATAGATAGATAGATAGATAGATAGATAGATAGATAGATAGATAGATAGATAGATAGATAGATAGATAGATATCGCGTTTTCGTTTTCGTGACGTCGCGTGTCCTGTCGGTCAGGCGACGTCACGAAAACCGCGATATCTTCCCATCTGATATCACGTGTACAAACTGATTATGCACGATTTGACCGAACAAAACAAAAATAGGTATTTCTGATTCCACGCCTTTTCGCCATTAGCCCTAGGCTATTGATCAAACGTTTTCGGGCTGCACCCACTTCACCTGCCTGTCACAGGACGTCACGAAACCGCAAAAACTCACCGCGTCAAAGTGAGGTATATTTATTTATTTATTTTATTTTATTTAGTACATACTGCAGACCACATTGTGGTCCTTGCCGGACGGGCAGACATTGAGTACAAGACATATACAAGATACGTTCGTATGCATTCATAAAATATATAGACTTTACAATGATATATTGCTCACAGAAGCACTTAGTGAAAAAGACCAAAACACAGTACCTAAATCAATTAATGGTGCAAACAGGACGATGTAAAAAAGGCAAGGGAATTGCACATAAAAAGTCAAGGGAATTGCACATCAAAGGCAAGGGAATTGCACATCAAAGGCACGGGAATTGCACATCAAAGGCAAGGGAATTGCACATCATAGGCAAGGGAATTGCACATTAAAGGCAAGGGAGTTGGAGGACTTACCTTGCTCATTCAACAGGAAGAACACATTCTATGCAAAAACAAAAAAAAGACAATAAACACTTACATAAAACACAGTCACATTTTGTAAGGGGCGGGCAGCGAATTCCATTCAGGAATAGTCCGGGGAAAGAAGGAGAACTTATAGCTCTCTGTCCTAGCATAGACAGGTGTCAGTGTATCCGTACGATGGTGTCGTGTATACCCAGTGGAAGGATGACTTACATATAGTGACGGGTCCAGAGCCAATTTGTTATTAATTAGCTTATGTAAAAAATCTAGCTTTTGTTTCTGTCTTCTTTGCTCAAGCGAAGGAATGTCGTAGGCCAACATCAACTCTCCCGGGGAATCCGAACTTTTGAACTAAGAACAAGTAAAACGAACACATTTTTTCTGTATTTTCTCAAGTTTGTTAACATTGACTTTAGTATAGGGATTCCATGCAACGCAAGCATATTAAAGTTTTTGTCGAATATAGGTTAGGTAAGTGAGTAGCTTAACGTTTGAGGGGGCCTTCTTTAGTTTGTGTCGCAGATACGTTAGCTTCCAAAAGGCAGAAGAACACGTGTTCTCAATGTGAAAGTTCCAAGAAAATTTATTAGTGAACGTTACGCCAAGGTACTTGTAACTCTCAACTTGCTTTAATGAAACAGATCCCATTTGATACGTGTACTCCAGGGGATTCCTTTTATGCGTTATGCGAAGAGAGACAGTTTTATCTATGTTTGCAGCCATGCCCCATTCTTCGCACCACAAAAATATATTATTCAAGCTAGAGTTAAGTTCCTTCTGATCATCCACGGACTTAATAGTACGCAATACAACGCACTCATCTGCAAACAGCCTTATTTGTGTTCCTGGTTTGACGACGGTAACAATGTCATTAATATATAAAAGAAAGAGCGATGGACCCAGGACACTGCCCTGAGGAACACTTGAAGTGACTGGTAGATATCCCGAGTTGTGATCATCAACTGAAACATACTGTTGGCGATTATCCAGATAGTCTGTAATCCAGGTCATTATGATGTCCGGAAGGTTACTGTTCCTTAATTTTAAAATTAGCTTTTTATGAATTACCCTTCAAATGCTTTACTGAAGTCAAAAAACACTGCATCAATTTGACCGTTGGCATCCAAAGCTTTGGCAATTGAATCAATTATTGTTACTAATAGTGTGGTAGTGGAACAACCTTTTCTGAAGCCATGTTGAGCACTTGTTAGTATGGAGTGTTCATCTAAAGATTCATTATTGCGGGTTGCGATTATGTGCTCGAAAAGTTTGCAGCAAGATGACGTTAATGATATGAGGCGGTTTTTCTCGAGCAATAATCGATCGCCTTTTTTAAAGACCGGAGCAACTCCAGCCATCTTCCAATCTTCAGGCACGTTCGCGCATAACAAAGATGCTCTGAATAATACAACTAAGAACTTGGCAACAGTTTCGGCGTATCGCCTGAGAAACACATTCGGGAGGTTGTGAGGGCCAAGGGTTGTTTTGGTTTTTAAATTGAGTAACATAGACACAATGCCATGGTAAGATATAAAGTTCGCCTCATGCTCTTCAAACACTGCAGAACTCAAAAGTGGGCCTGATAGTGCACGGGAGAATACGCTATAAAAATAAGTGTTGAAATGTTGTGCGATGGCATTCAAGTCGTTGAGAATGGTTTCATTACCTGCAATTTCCGTAGTAGTCTTCTTGCTATTGCCAAGGTATCCCCAAAACTTATCCTGTGCGTGTTTTATAAAGTGGGGCAATCTTGTGGAAAAATGATTTTTTTTTTAATCGCGCACGGCGCATGACAGCTTTTGTTGGAGTTCCGTGATAACGACCGTGCGTGGATGCTTCTTTTTTATTCGTTTGATTTTACGCTTTAGTTGTACTATTCCACGCGTCATCCAAGGCGTACTTTTATTGACCTTCTTAGTTTTAGTGGGTATGAATGTATCTATGCAATGCCTGCACATTGTATTAAACGCTGTCCAAAGTCCTATCTGCACAGCGCGTAAGACAAGTTTCCATGTAGTCAACTATGCTGGCGTCATCCGCTCTGGTGTAATCCTTAAAAGATTTGGTATTAGAAGTTTTACGAACAGTAGTTTTGACAATGGGCAAGGAAAGTGCAATAAGGTAATGGTCAGATAAGCCATCTTCGATTGACACGGTATGCTCGGAAAAGGTTCGGTTTAAAAAAACGACATCTAATATAGAACATGATGACCCTTGCACACGCGTGGGTTCATTAACCACTTGAATAAGATAATGTGTTAGCATAATGTCAAAAATAATGTTAGCATTTGCATCAGCCTTATTGTTTGCTTGAAGGAGCTCCCAATAGACCTTTCCACAAATTGCAGCGCCGCACCATCCCCTAGCGGATCTGCGCAAAGCATGATGGGAGAACGGAGCGATCGTCTCCCCCTTTTTCTATGCTCGCCTGCCGGCTGCTGTCAGGTGTTGCGTTGTTCTGCCGCAGTTTTCTGGTCTTGTGCGTCTTCTCGTGCATGTTGTTGGTGTTTCTTAGTAATATCTAGCAGTGGACTGTAGTGGTGGTTAGCTGTTAATCTTTCTGCAGTTTTGTGGTGCTTTTTAGACGTTCGACATGTCCGCAAAGGAGAATCGCGGTGGCGGTCAAGCATGTTGCGTGCCCGGCTGTAGCAACAACACAAGAAAGGACAAGAACATATCATTCCACGGATTCCCCAAGAACAACAAGCTCAGTGGACTGTAGTGGTGGTTAGCTGTTAATCTTTCTGCAGTTTTGTGGTGCTTTTTAGACGTTCGACATGTCCGCAAAGGCGAATCGCTGTGGCGGTCAAACATGTTGCGTGCCCGGCTGTAGCAACAACACAAGAAAGGACAAAAACATATCATTCCACGGATTCCCCAAGAACAACAAGCTGAAGCAAGAATGGGTGCGCAGGATAAATCGGCAAGGCTCGGAAGGGCGATTTACCTTGTGGAAGCCTTCAAAGCACCACAAAATATGTGGTGCGCATTTCAACACTAGCGGGCGCAAGGGATACATGGATCGGCTCCCCACGATCTTTCCACACCGAGTGTATGCAGAACGGACACCTGCTGTGGTTACGGGTAAGACTGCCACTTTGAGAGGAGATGGTTGCCTGCTGCTAATGCTTCCTTATGTTTGCCAGGTGCTGGGAAACGACGCCGTATAAAGCGCGTCGTAGCGATGTCGCAGGAGGCCTCTATCCAGGACGAACTCTGCATCTGCGGCACGGTTGAAGTGGAATCTCAGCAACGTACGTAACAGCCTTTTTTCTTTTGCATTTAAGCTTAATGTGCTTCGAATGTGGAAAGCGAACCAGTCGCTGCTATAGTGCTTTACTTTCTTTCGCTAGAAGGAAGGGAGCGGGTTTAATGATCGGTAAGTAAACGAACTTGTTGAATTTTGACACTGCATAACAGGCGCAAGTGAAAAGGGAGACACACACAGATGGGATTTGGCCGGCATTACTAATGGAGTGCTGTCTTATCATTGTCTTTTTGTTTGGATTCGTTTCGCCGTGGACCAGCGACGCAATGACATTTTTTTTCAGGGGGGCGGGGGGGTGTGGCAGTAGGCTTCTAGCTATTAGTGATTATACATTTATACCTCTCTTTATGAGCTGGCTCTGCTACAGCTGTTACTAAAAAGTTCGTTTTCCAGAGAACATTATTCCGCTCATTCAGGTTATTTAAATTCGCTTACTGTCTTGCAGCTAGAGCCGCGCTGTTAAAGTATTTTGAAATTATCTTTGCAGACAACCTCTCAGCTACTTCACCTGTGCTTCTTCCAGCTGCTTCTCCATCAAGCGTCCATCCCCAGCTACCAGCAGGTAACTTCGCAGTGAAATGTTGTGTATATGTACAGCAAGACCTATTGAAGAATGCAACTAGAATGGAATAGATTGAGGAATTGGAAATGAGAGCACGAAGATGTAATCCTGGCATTGTGTTTTGCACCTGCTATTAAGTTCTTGCCTATGGCTTGTTTCTGTCATTTTATTTTATTTTGCATGTTTATTTTTGCTATAAACAATTTCATATAAATCTGGCTTCGCTTTTCCCACCTGACCTTGCTATCATATAAAAACTGTTTGCTAAATGCAGCCTACCATATTTGTTTTAAATTGCTTCATTCCATACTACGACCATACGTATTCCATGGGACCAGCATCAGAGGCAGCACATCGTTACCAAGCAAGGGCTGCAAAGCTTGTAACTAGGCGTCAAGCACTACAGCAAGAGAATGAAAAGCTGAGACAGAATACCAGTTTCATTAAAGAAGAAGTAGCTAAACTGCGTTCTTTGCTGCACAAGGAAAAGACTGAGAGGGCTAGAGATAAGCAGACAACTAAGCAAAGTCCTCATATTGAAGACTTAGACAAGGATGAGAAGCAGCTTAGGTTTTATACTGGCTTCTCCTCACTGAAGCGCTTTGAATGCTTCGTTGCATTTATCTGTTCCAAGCACAGAACAACGAACTCGCCAGCTGGCCGACGACCCATGCTTAGTGTGAGGGAGCAGCTGATTATCTGCTTGTGCAGGTTAATAGCCGGTCTTCTAGAGCAGGATATAGCATTCCGTTTTGCCATAAGCACATCATTGGTAAGCGGCATATTCTCTTACTGGGTAGATTTCCTGAGTGATGTGCTAGTTCAGATACCAGTGTGGCCATCACGTGAAACTGTCTTCGTACATGCCGCAGTCTTTCAGGGATCTCTATCCTTCAACACGTGTGATACTGGACTGTACAGAACTCTTTATTGAGACCCCATCTGATTACACTGTGCAGAGTGACACATTCAGTGCCTACAAAAGTCACAATACAGCAAAAGGCCTGCTGGGGATAACACCTAATGGGTTTATCTCCTTTGTCTCTGACCTGTCTCCTGGCGGGATATCAGACAAAGAGATTACAAGGAAAAGTGGGTGATATGATCTCCTTGAACCCGGAGATAGCGTGATGGCAGACAAAGGGTTTCTGATCAGTCATGATCTAAATGAAATTGGTGTTAGCCTAAATGTGCCACCCATGCTGAATGGAAAGCAGCAGTTTTCAGTCGCTGAAGAGACCAAAACAAGGGAGATTGCCAATCTGAGAGTACACGTTGAACGCGTCATCAGAGAAGTGAAGAAGTTTCGCATACTGAAGAGCATTTTCCCCAATGTTATGGCTCATAAACTGAACAAATTGTGGAAGATTTGCTGTTATCTAAACAATTTTACCAATGAGCCCTTACTTAATAGAGAATGGAGTACTGCAGCTACCTAAGAAAGTAACGCAAATTTTCCTCTGCAGTACTTAACAATCGCAGTTTTCAGAATATGTCAAGTGCTTGTAGTGCATTTGATGAATACCACAGTCGACAACCGATAATTTGCATTGACATAGACCAAATTTCATATTATGTGGAGTTTAACTTAAGGGGGTCTTCATAATATAATTGACAGGACCAAAGTTGAGTTTATAAAGTATTTTGAAAATAATGATTGCTCACTACAATGTACAGGGTCGTCCTTTATGAAAGGGAACACGCGAGCGCGTGGCCTGTGCTCTGCAGAGGCTGCTTAGAGCGCCAGCAACAGGCAGCAAGGGGAAGCACGTCTGCTGATAGCGCCATCTCTTGGCGACAAGAATAAGCAGGTACGACTGATAGACAAGCGGCTGTGACTGCCTTCCACACCAGGTGGATGCACAACAAGCGGGACCTGCAACCACACGCTGTTAGCAAACCGCACTTGGTCAACACCACCTAGACTTGGTACGGTAGCACATTGGAAGCTTGCAAGGACCAACGTATGCCTGCTAGCTAATAGGCAGCCCCAGCGTATTTCAATGCGTAAGCATCCTTTGGCTAGTACCGAAGCAAGATCTGTCCGCCAAGCGAAAAGTATAATGCCTTGTATCTGCACAAAAATGCGCAATGTGCGAACTTTCGACATTTAATTATTATAATAATGTAGATGTAGATTATTGGTAGCTTTATAAGCGATGAGGAACAATCGAAAAAGACGTGATTAGGGAGAATAACCCTAGGGATACATAGGGTCCACAGAAAATGCATGGAGAAGCCAACTTAGGTAGAGGTAGGCCAACTTGAAATTTGGCGGTAGGCCAACATAAATTTGGTAGTGGGCCAATTTAAATTTTGGGATGAGCCAACTTAAGATTTGAGGATGTGCCAACTTGACATTTGGACAAATTTGGAGGTGGGCCAACTTGAAACTTGGGTGTAGGCCAATATAAATTTGGCGGTGGGACAACCTATATTTTGGGGTGGGCCAGCCTAAAATTTGGTGGTGGACCAACTTGAAATTTTTGGGGTGGGCAAACTTAAATTTGGTAGTGGGCCAAGTTGAAATTTGGGGGTGGGCCAACTTATATTTGGGGGTATGCTTATGCACGCAGGAACTCCAGTAGAGTTCCTGCGTACTTTTCTTTTGCAGTACGGAGCCCTGGCTGCCCACTACCCCCCCCCCCCATAGCATGAATAAACCTCACCAGATTTGTAGCGGTTTAGCACAGAAATGCACTAAAATAAAACTTCAGCTTAGGTAAATAAACATATCTTATTTATTATTCAGGCTTAGTTATTTCTATAATGATGGCATTTGGCTAATTAATTCATTAACCTTAGCTAAAGTTATGGCGAAGGTGTTTATATCTGTAATTATTAGTATTACTTATATAGGTCTAACTATTCTCAAGAAACCCTAATTCTTGATAAGGCTCTGTTGATTTAGCCTTAGTAACTTTTTATTAGTCTAATAATTTTGCGCAAGTTGATTTTAATTAGCCTCAATATTCCTAATTATCCTCCAATAATCGCCGTTACATTTAACTATTTATATTGTAACTAATCTTATACGTCTGTATTAACTTTACTTACACTTATACCTCTCAGTACTCACTATATATAGTCAAAATCATGTCTCATTAGTCATAGGTATTCATAAGGCATTCTCATATACACCTTCGTAGGACATCATGTATACCTATGCATGCAGTGCATCGTGTCACGCGTTACAGACAGAGAAATGGACGGACAAAGTTCCGAGGGAAGAAGCCCTAGAATGCTTACGCATTAATATAGGTACGTCAGGAGTACCTAATAACTACCGGGCTTATGTTGCCGCTTCAACATTTCCAGTGCGCTTGCGTATCCAACGCGGTTTGCTAGCAGCACACGTTACGCTGCAGGCCCCGCTCTTTGCGCAATAGTCATGCGAGGAGGGGGAGCTCCAACTGATTCTAGCAGGCGCTTGCCTATCGGCCATGCCTGGTTATTCTAGCCGCCAACAGATGACGCCACAAGCAGACGTGCTTCCCTTTGCTGCTTGTTGGTGGCGCTGTAAGCAGCCTCCGCAGAGCGCGGGCCACGCGCTCGCGTGTTCCCTTTCATAAAGGACGACCCTGTACAAATCATATGCTGTTCGCAAGCAATATGCGCATTTTCAGAATGAAATCTGTTTAAGGCTGTCCATCCCCACAATACTTCCTTCCGCCACATTTTTTTTCGTCACTTCTTAACCTCTTCATATTAATTTGTATCTTACTTTTGTTTGCATTGCACAGAAGCACAGCCAAACAAAGACACCCTTTTTTTCCTTATCTGTTTGTTGCTTCAGTCAGTCAAACTTGACAGAACAGTATCACATCAATATGAATGTCATCTATTTCAATGCCTGAAGATGGCCAACTTGCATGTTGACAGAATGGTCATCGAAGCAGCAAAGGCTAACTGGTGATGCTGTTTCAAAAAAGCTCATAGGCATAGTCACTTAATAAGTTTGACCATCACTTGGTTTTCATGAGCACAAAAACCAGCTGATTGTTGAAAATCGTACTAAGAGTGTGTACCAGAAGAGGATGCTAGCAAGCAGCAAATAAAAAAAATAGGCTCTGAAAGGCCTGTGATGCCAAAGCTGTCCATATCAGCTTATTATACTTCAATACTACATTTTTAAAAATCAAAAGTATTCAAATAAAGGCATGATATGTTACAGAAAATGTGTGTCAGTTTGCATGTTCTACTACAAGGGAAATGAACAGGTACTGCAGTGAAGTATTCGTCAAAAAGAAGCTTTACTTCTCAACACAACATTGGAAAGAGTAAGGAATGTGAACACTCAGTATGTCTGACGCATTGCATGAGAACTGCTGATGTTTTGTAAAGTTGCACTCCTTTTACAGCTCTAAAATGACTAAACAACCAAACTGCCCCACAACCATCTCAATCTGCCCACTTTTGTTGTGGAAGTGCTTTTGTGCTGTACTGAAACAACATGCACAAAATATTTAAAATGGAGCATATGCGGGTAGAAGTGAAGAACATTGCAATGAAATAATTGTTTACACTGTGTATTGCAAATAAATAAGTAATCTGAGCACTGAACAAAACTACATTGAGCACGTAATTTGATGAAAATTGTAAGCTTATCACAGTTCTATAATGATTAGCAAAAAGAAATTGCACTTTTTGTCCGTCACTTAGTTTTGTACATTGTTACACAACGCATTTCTGTACTGCACTGAAAAACATACAAGAATACAATATGGTACAAGTGGAGAACAATGCAATGAAAAAATTGCCAAATACAGACTTTGCAAATGAATGATACGTTCAGAAGTGTAAACACTACTGTATTACCTCTGTGGAAAAATTAAAAACAAAATGCACACGCAACTCTTATTTGTCTTATTCCAACTGCAAAAATACTGCCTCTTGGCTGTTTACATGGTTTAATCAGAAGGATTGAGATCTAGAGGCGTTTTAATAAAAACTGCTCACTACCATAGCATACAGTCATTGTGCACATGCATTAGGGAAGCAGTGTGACTTCCATGTGTTAAAAAGTCTGCTGTGCGATATGAGCGCGTGTTAATGAAACCATAGTTTGTCTGAATTAATCTGGAGCCCTCCACTACGCTGTCCATGATTGCTAAAATTCCCACTTTGGGACTATTAAACTCACCCGTTAACTATTTTCTTCCCATGTGTTCGAACAGGCCGATAATTACATATTGTGGGAACGAGGAGGTTAATGAAAACAAAGACTTGACTGCGCGCACTTTGTGTAAATTTCAATCTGAAAGAACTTGGCACTGCTTATAGTCTCTGTAAAACTGCAGGAGTCGGGGCATCATTTTGTTGGTCCAGAGCAAACTGTCAAATTGAATCCTCTGGACTGTACACTCAACGCCATTGTCAACCAAAAAGTCGCACCAGGAAAGTCCCGTCAGTGCCATTTGTCCTTGTACCTGACAATAATACTTGTGCGAGGTACGAAGCAAGCCATCTTTCAGGTATGATGCAGTTTGAACGGCATTGCTCAGAAGTTCTCCTCGGTCTCTAGCAGCTGAAAGAGTCTTCACTTCCAGAAGGCCAAAGCTATCACCATCTTTCACTACTCTGTCTGGTGTGGCACCGAGTACTGCTACACCAGAGTTGACGCACAGGCCACAATGGTACACTTCAATCGATGCACCGTTCTCAACATACTGCCGCACAGCACTCTCCTCAATAAGCAAGCCGTCCCTCATGTAGTTGGTTTGCAAGGTGCTTGATCCAAAAACTCGCTTCAAAAATTTTCCATCTGCTGGCTTCTGGCGGCTAACAATGTCGCCAAAGTGGGACGCAGTCAGGCGCTTTGCTCTCTAAAAGGACCATGTAGCAGAGCTGCCCTGGTCTCTTGTGCTTTCTTCAAGCGCCCATGCTTCTTCGAGTGTGAGAGAGCAGTCTTCAAAATTGTAGCCTGTTGGCACATTCTCGCTCCATAGCACCTTGGTGGGGAGCCTAAGCATTAGCTTCGCTGGCACTGCATCCTGCTGGATGACTGGCAGGAGCACTGGAAGAAAAGAGTTGCCCCGCAAGGTATCACGCAACATAGTATGCATATCTTCCTCGCACAGTGTTTTATGCAGTCCTTGTATGTCTCCTTCAGTTAACTGAACACGTGCATTTTCTTTTGAACGCTTTCTTTGTTTTGCCTTGTTGGGCACATGCTTCACAAAGTTCAAATCAAAAAACATTAACGTGCTCATGTTCCCATGCTTTGTCCCAGTCGCCCAGGCTCTTGGCTTTTCAGTGCACGAAGCAGTGTCCTGAATATAAGCTTGTCCAGAGCGCTTCATGTCCAGAACAAACCATAATATGGCTGCCACATGTTTGCACACTCCTGATGCTCCTGCACGGCAGTCGCAACAGCCTTTCCTCACGAGCCCGTCAGATGTAATTGCTGCAGCCACCTTGTACCGTTTTGACACAGAAAATGATGCCTCGACAGTGGCTTTGAGGTACACCTACCCACCAGCTTCTCAGAGCAGTGCATCGTGAACCTTCTCAGCTTTAAACATCCTATAGCCGGCAACAGAATGTTTGGAAGCAGATAGAGCCCTCTCGTGTTGCAAAATGGAATTCTCCTCAAAACTTCTGTACAGGCCTTTCAACTGTTTAGTCCACGGTCCTTTCGGGAGACTCAGTGATAGTGGCTGAACATTTTCCACGGCTTGCAGTGGTGCCTGGAAGATAGACAAATCAATGATACCTTCTAGGAGTAACCATTTGATTACTTATGTAAACGTAGATATGAAGGTTTTTTTTGCAACTAAAATAAGTCACTGATAAGCAATGAAAATGTCTTTCAAAGCTCTACGATGGGAGCCAGTAATATGTATACTAGGCAATCAGTGAAGTGAAGAAATTCTGCATGCCATTGAAAACCTGCGAGGTTAACAGAAAACTTCATCAGTAGTATACTTTCTTTCAATGCTTCAGCACTTGTAAAGAAACATTTTACTTCACTACTATTCAGACACCAAGAGCAAAGGAAACTATCTGTACATTTATAGAACGAAAATTTTAACAATTTAATATTGTTCTTGGTAATGGAAAGTAACTTTTATTAGCTATTGCAGAACTGGCGTCAGAATATTTTCACTGAAAATTAATTGCTGCGCTCGCTCTCGGTTTGAAAGTTCACATCGCACTCGGCTCACGATAGCATTTCAAGAGCCACTGTCTCGACAGTGACACTTTTGATGCAAGCATCGTACTTGTATAATCGCGGCGCGGTGTCGCGAACATGGACAGAACCGCACAGAGTTTTTCCATGTTCCGAAAATATCCAGCCAACCTGCCTAACCTACTTTCATCGCACGTAACATGCAATATGAGCGCGATCTTATGCGACATCACATCACACGCCCAAGTGGTGGCTGAAGCGCTAGCGGTGAAACCTTCGCCCTCCTCTTGCACCGACACTTATTCGCGTCGAAAAGGTAGTTATAGCATTCCGAATATATGGCAGCAACGTTGCACGCTCATTCAGTTGCTGCTGAAGTGGAAACAACACGACCGCGAACGATCAGTACCAGACCAAGCTGTCTGATGACTTGTCAATAGCAGCAGCAACGAAACACAGACCTGCAAGCTGGGCCTAATTATTTCGAAGTATGCATTTATGCCCCGTGTACAGCAGCGGAGCAATGCGCAAATGTGCGGCGAGGGCTCGACGTAACATGCAGTGGGCAAACGCCGGCCTTTGCGTCTACCTACCGTGCTCGGCTGGTGATCCATGGCGGCAGAAGGCAACATCCAACTGTGTCATGCCATGCAAAGGAACAGCAAACACAACCGGAAGACCAAGAAACAGCGATGACGACGAGATGGCTGAGAAAGCCTTTTCGGTGGCCGGGCGGCGCATTTACATTCGCTCGCCTGTGCAGCCGGTCGACTGCAGCGCCGTCCCCGCGGCACCAACGGGAACTATATATCTAGGTAACTTTTCGCCCTAGGGGAGCGTAGGTCCCTAGGTGTCGTGTAAAAAACGCACCTAGCTCCTGAAACGCCCTAGTCCCCATGCGCTCGCTCGCGCGGGGCCCATAGAAATATACCATAGCGCAGATAGTATGTGGTAGTATCAGCATGTATCAGTGGTAGTATTGTTTGTGCCAACTCGCCGGAGTAGCAGAGTAGGCGGTTCATTGTGCGTGCACGCAAGCAGCACGACCACGAACGAAGCGATATAAGGTGGAACGGCGCGTTTTACGGCAATTGAAGTTGTGTGTGTGTGACGCGCTTGGTGTGTGCAAAGAGCAATTTAGTTGCGCGTGTGACGAATGTGTATGCGCAAATAGCACGACCACGAACGAAGATGGAACATCGCGTTTTGGCGTGCGCAAACAGCAATCGATTTGCGTGTGTGACGCGTTCGTTCGCGCAAACAGCACGACCACGAACGAAGCGATGCAACGTGGAACAGCGCGTTTTGCGCAATCTAGTTGTGTGTGTGTGTGTGTGTGCGTGGCGCGTTTGTGGTGTGCAAAGACCACGACGACGATCGTCTTCTAACTGCGCCAGAGCAAACAGATTGTTGGATTCTACATAGGTATTGAACGGGCGTTAAACCTAGAGAAACACGGGATTGCGACGCGACTAGCCGCGATGTATAGCACTGTACATGTACGTACGTAAGTTTACAGCACAAACTTAATTCGGAGTGAAGGGACACGCCACGAGTGATTTGTATGTGGAGGTTAACTCATACGTGCATTAATTAGCGGCGGTATAGGAAAAAAAAGGGGGGGGGGAGCGGGAGCGGAGGGAGGCGGGATTGCTGAGACAGGTGCTCGAAAGCGTTTCCACGCATGTTTTGTCGGTGTACTCGATGAACTAAATGCCGCTTTAAAGAAATTGTGACGAAATGTTGGCATGTGCGTAGTGGCACAGTTTAAAATGTGTCGGAGAGTAAATCCGAAAAGAACCGAAGCATACCATGTGTAAAAAATGTGTGAAAACTACAGCTGCAAGCTTATGTTATGCAGCATTGACCGATGTCGAGATATTGTTCTCATGAACGTAGCATCCATCGCCTTTGCACGCATGTGCTGGCTTCGGCGCACTATCATCAAGGCATTGATCAAGGTTAATAAAACTGTACCCGCAAAGAGTGCGTCGCCCTGGTTTCGGTTTCGGTTCTCAACAGTTTGTGGATTGTGCTTTTTGTTGGCGATTCTCTAGACAAGGGATGAAAACGAAAACTGGCAATTAAAATAAGCAACACGTAGAATATTTTAAACGAAAAACTGTTTCAACATTTCTTTATGTAACTCTAATTCTAAGGCTCTAAGCGCCACCTATTTCCGGTAGTCAAAATGTGCCATGGCGGCTTCCTGTCAATTGGATGTGAGCGTAGCATGGGAGCTTCAATGGTACATCTCAGCTTTTTTGGTTATCCCCAGCTGTTCCTTATATTTCCTCGTAATAACTCTTTCTTGTACCCAATAGAATACCGAATATGAATCGTATAGAAGCTCAGAGGCTGCACCTGTCATTCACATAGACAGGTAAGGTAGCTGTTCGCGACCACTTTCAACTCATCTGGGACGTACATAATTTTTTTGTTATTTATGCATGCTTAGGCATCATTTTTCACGCCGCCTGAAGTTCTCGCTAAAAGTACGCTTTAAATGCACTGCACGCCTTAAATTGACACCCATCTGTAACGTGTTTGAGCCGTTATTTATAGCCCATATTTTGCGGACTACGATTTTAACCTCATGCGCACTACCGCCCGTTTGTTCTGTTGCGCTCGCGATATCAATGTTTTTAGATCCAGAAGGCTGCTTCCGCATGAAAAAAGAGACTCGCCGTGTTAGATTGTACACATGGAGAGCGAACGCTGTGACACATTCTTTAAATTGGCCGACTTTGCAAGCGGTGGCATCATTGCCGTCGTCGAAGTGTATATACAGGCACACTATAATAGAGACATACGTATTTACAGTGCCAAATGAACAATTTGGTGTTTCGTCCCTTGGCGCTCTCCTGCTCGGCCTGACAGGCAGGTGTCACGGAGTGCGTTGCACTGAAAGCGCATGAGCATACCGCGAAATCTACGCGAGCGTTTTTATAGACAAATGCTCGAAGATTTCTATCACCAGCTGCCACTTGAAAGTGCGTTTAGCTAGCAGGCCAGCAGTGTAGTGTCTGCGCTTTCAAGCATACACTTGATCATACGAAGATAATGAGACAAAGTGTAAACACATGAATGACAGATTCACTATTTCTTGACACTCGTAAATCCTCAAACCTGCCAATTGTTCGTTAGTGCGTGAAAAAGTGGAATTTTGTGATGTTTAAAAGCAGACATTGGTTCATCCAAACGTGGCTTTGCCTAGGCCGTCGCATTGTATGAATGAATTATCAAATGCATGGGCATTGGAGCAATGAGGTGATGTAGCTGAAAAATGCACTTTTGTTCTCTTTTCACTTTGCCTCATGGTATTCTGTCTCAAGTTTAGCCATTGTCAAAGCAGCAATTTCGACTGGCACAGCAACACTCATCTGAATGGCATCTGTCAATGTCGTAAGTTGTCATTGCTCCTTTCAGCACATATGTTACATGGTCTTTGACATCTTCAGTACGACCTAAATGTGTTTCACAGCTGTGATTGCCGCAGTGCATATAGAAGCAACGAAGGGATCCCAAATACTTTTGCAGAATAACTGAAATGTGGGCAAGTTCATTCGGATTCATGATTATGGCAGATTTGAACCCAACACTGTGTAACACTACTACACAGACTGGCGTTTCGGGTAGTTGAGACAAGAGTCTTATTAAAACCTCGTTAAGATTTGACAAACTGTTAGCTAGGTGGGATAAAGTAATTGTGATTCAGAATGGTAGCCTCAACATTGAGCACAAGGCAAGAGGTGAGTTTTTTATTGTGATCATTTTCTACAAGCATGCACATTAGCGTTACAGTAGTACAAGCATCTTTGTAGCACATCCTTCCCTGTATAAAAAGGGTCATGTTGCTTACTGCTTAGCTGGTGTTATGCATTGTCCACTTCTATGGTGTTGATGCCCAGGATCTCTACAAAACGGAACCTCTTCGGTACAGTCGTGTGGCTGCTTGTGTTCGTCTCCCCTAGCCAGAGGCATGAAGGGGGGTTCACGGTCACTGACCAAG
This sequence comes from Dermacentor variabilis, assembly GCF_050947875.1. Lineage (NCBI taxonomy): Eukaryota > Metazoa > Arthropoda > Arachnida > Ixodida > Ixodidae > Dermacentor > Dermacentor variabilis. Next base: position 27,829,013 of record NC_134573.1, on the reverse strand, counting down.
TCTGATGTATAACCCGACGTTTTGGAACTACACACGGGTTCCTTGTTCACTGAGTAGGACAGGAAATCGTCGTCACTTATGTAGCCAGCATGTGACGTAATGAACATGTGTAAATGGCAGGCATAGTCCCTGGTGTCCGGTTCATCGTAGCTGGCGTCAATTGAACGATTAGCAATTCTAGCAGCCGCCAGGATGACATGTTCTTTTCTTTGGCAACAACAGTGGCATTGTCCCAGTCAATCTTGTGACTATGTTCCTGCGCATGCTCGGCAAATAATAGTCGTGTGACTATTATTTCTTAGATCACATTTTTTTTTTTCGTTTCCATGCCTGACCAGCCGAACTTTCATCGAACCCTTGATTATGCAGCCAGAGGCAGTGGCACTCGTTGTGTCCTGTTTGAGATGAATGGTCTTTTTGTCCGTGTCTATCCACTATCACCTGGGCTTATCTCCTGGCTGCTGAAGTGTGCCTGCATTTTCCAGGTCAACTACTCGGACATTAATGTCTGGATACAAATTGGGTAGATCTTGTATGCCATGCCCAACATCAGAGTAAGTTTTCTGTTTCTGCTTGAACTTTTGCTCATGCACTTTCATTTTCCTCGCGTCCGGGAGTTGTGGAAAGAAGCTGTTTGCAGTAGCTGGAAGTGTAGTCCTAAGCCTTTGGCTCGTAAGCATTTGCACTAGCGAGGAGCTATTTTTCAGAAGGCTCAGTCTATAATCGTGTGTCTTGTAGGCATCACCTGACGTCTCAAGGGAGTTCTTGGATAAGTTTATGGTGGCTTCTGTGAGATCATTGCGCTGTTGGTAGCGTGGACTGCACGCCATTTGTTGGAATTCTTATGAATTCTGCAAACATCGAGCTGCGCCCTTTTGGAAACTACAGTTTGTTGCGGTTCACGACCACTACACTATTGCACGCCTTGTGAAAACAAAGAGGCATTGAGTCGCAACCACAGGTCCTGTCAAACTAGCCAGTACTAGCTCAGGATACCCTTACTAGTATTTTGTGACGATGAGCCACCACACCCCTCCAATAGAAAATATGTCCATAGTGAACTTCTGTAACAGCTTTTCTCGGAATCCCAATTGCAGGAGTGTCACCCTTCTCTTAGCCCTGTGGTGCTAGCATGTACGACATGACTTGAAGACATTTGCTGTTTGTATGTATTTACGATGCAGCACTTTGTCATCTTGATAGGCATTTTTTGATTTCAAAGTGGCCTTCAAGTGAGAAGTGCTGGGTGGGTAAGCTCCTGTAGCTTCTTGGGCGCGATGGTTTTATTGCCAAAATATCAACATGTCTTGGACTACATTGTCCTTGTAAAGCCAGAATTCTTTCAGAGTTTGCAACACCTTGTCCAGCTCTTTCGAGTGAAAATGCAAAGTTGGCAGCAGCATTAATCTAGCACTTGTTCTTTCTTCAATTGTTGTAAAGAAGGTGGGGAGAGGCAGCATGCATAGCCTTCAATCTTGGTAGGCCCTTGTGGTGCCTGTTATTCTCCTTCACATGAGAACTTCACAGTGTATCAGCTGCGGGAAAGTCTTTGCCTAAGATGTACATTATGCCTCATAATGCATCAATCATGTGCTCATTTTATAGATTGGGAAACAGATTGTTGCCCCATTTATAGAATTTATCTTGAGCTTGCAAGAAAGAAAGCACTTCTTTCTATATCTGGGCATAGCCAGGCATTCTGTCTCTGCAAAATATCTTTAGGCGTATCTAGTAACATGTTGCCCATCGTCTTGCTTTTGGCTGAGCACTGCAACTAGACCACAGCACAAAGCATCAGCTGTGATTAGCAGCTGGTCTCTCATTTTGAGGAGCACCAGCCAAGCACTGGATCTGAAGAAAGTATTTCTTTCCATTTTGAGAATTCTGGAACCTGTGTGGGTTCCAGACAAACCATGCTTTGAAAACAGCATGCTGGGCAATGGGTGTAGTGTTTGCATGTTAGGAGTGAATAAACCTAGATAGGTGGTCATGCCCATTAGCAGCAGTATTTCTGGAGGATGGTCTTGGCATGTCTGTGACAGCTTTGAGCTTGTTTTCGTTCATGTGCCCCAAGTAGGATGTTATTGTGATGCCAAACTTACATTTCTCTTTGTGGATGGCAGCTCTTGCACAGTGGGTGCCCTCAAATGTACTGCAGAGTTCGTTGTGTTCATGTTTAGTTGAGCACCAACTGATAACCTCTACCATATGACAAGCAACACATATAAGTTCTGGATGAATATCATTCATATACCATTGTGTTTGATCTGGGGCACACCAGATACCAAATCGCATGAGCAGTTAAAGCGAAACCAACGGAACGGTGCTGTAAAGGTGGTCAAGAACTTTCTGTAATTTTGAGGGATTTGCCAAAACCCTGAATTTGGGCATCAATTTTTCATACACCAAGCTGTGACTTGTAGTATCTGAAGGGTATGGTCTACTGCAGGAATTGGCTCATAGGGCTTGCTTGTTCAGTTTTTGTGTAATCCATAAAAGTGTGGAGTGCTCCTGATGGCTTCGTCACCATAAGCATGCACCAAGGAGTTAGCTCTGTCATAGCTGTCGTAAAACCAGTCTTAAACCTGGAGAAGTTTCTCTTTCGTCTTCTATAAAAGCAGCCATACAAAACAGTGAAATATTAGTGCACAGGACACAGGCTCCAGTTTCAACATTGTCATGCAAGCTGCGCAAAGTATTTGAGGATGCGGCTTTGAATCTCCACAACCATTAACATTCTCAATCTGTCTAAGCACTCGACTTCAGCTTCACAATCACCTCTGTGACCTACTTAGCAAATTTATTTGGAAATAGCAGCATTCTGCCTGATGCACGAGATGGAACTTTATGTTGTGCTAGTCGCCTTACACACTGACCACAGTAACTTGGAGATCACCACCTTCTCGAAATGTCACGAACCACATTGTTTTCAGGGTGAGACAAGCAATCGTGTCTAATTATCATCTGTGACAAAAAATAACTGATGCCTGTGGCAAGGTGCCATTCAAGTGGTTGAGTTCCTCCAGGAGGTAGGGGGTGATACGAGTGAGAACCCTCAAAAGCCAATTATGGCCTTAGCCAAGCAGCCCCAGGTGACATAGTAAAGCTTTTTGGGCACAATGTCATTAGGCACCACCCTATATAATTTATTTGCTTCCACAACATCTGCATGGCTCGCGAGTGTCCGGTGGTAAATTTCTGAAGCCACATCAACCTCGATGTAGTATCCCTAGTTCCAAATACTTCAATCTGCATGCCACTATGTATGGTGGGGGTTACTGGGAAGGAGAATAACGAACAGCTACACATAGATAAAAACTCCCTAAAGGCTGTTATTGTGGAAGGACTGCCCAACATCAACACACGCTATATGATACAAGAATGTTGCTGCTATCAAAGATGAATTCAGTCAGTAATTGAGGATGAAGATAGTTTTACTCAATAGCCTTATAAAAAATGGTAAAAGAAAGCTAATAAATTTGTAACATGTTTTGAATCTTGTCTGAAAAAAAAATCATTAGTATGTCTTCAAATATCTCGCGCAGCCGGTAATCCTGTTCTACTTCTTCATGACCTTCAGGTATGCTAGAGAAGTCTTTCTCATCATTGGGCTAAAAAATGTAGTTGAGCAAAAGGAGTAGACCTAGGTGGCTGACAGGATGGCTCTTCTTTAAGTGCTGTGCGTAGAAGAAAAAAACATGCAAACATCTTCAACACTGTAATGGGCACTAACTGTTAGGGATGAAACATGAAAAACCCTAAGGAAAACAATTAGGTTTGGTGGATATGTAGAAAATACACAGAGACTAAAGACAGTGAAGGACAACGAAAAATGTTTGTGTAAGCTTCTTCACCAATGCGTTTGTTGCCTGTAGACAACACCAGGCAGAACTCGGAAAGCGACCTTCACCCCAAGTCGACGTCAATTCTGCGTGCAATTTGTGCATATTGACACAAAGGTGTGGGGCTCCTGCACTGCAGAACAGCGCGCGCAAAGGTCGGCGTCACGAAAGATAATAAAGTGCGTAAGCTGCACGCTCTTGTTCTGCCCCACCATTAAAGAGAAGCATACATTTTGCAAGACTCTGTCTCCAATCTACGTTACATTTTTCGGCGGAGGTGTGGGGTACGTGCTACCACTCGCAGATCGAACGCCGTCTACAAGCCCAGTACGAAGTCCGGTCAAGCTGACTCCCGTGCAGGTACGGAAAGCTGTCGACTTCAAGGACTGCCACCTGAGCACGAGCCTCTACGCAATCAAGTCAGAAGGATGAATACATTGGTTCCACCTTCTTCATCGACCGCCCCGACCGAGGTCGTCCTCAACCAGCCACAAATCCCCACGTCCTTCCATGGGGACACCTTTGAGGATGTAGAGGACTGGCTCGATCACTTTGAGCGTGTCGCAGAATTCAACGTCTGGACTACAGAGCGCAAACTACGCAACACCTACTTTGCCCTCGAGGACTATGCACGGACCTGGTTTGAGAACCGTGAGGCAGGGCCCTATCGACATGGGACGAATTCCGACGGCAGCTAATCAGCACATACGCCAGCTTCGATCGCAAGGAGCGAGCTGAATCTGCAATGCAGGCGAGAGTACAGAGGCCGAACGAAAGCGTCGCAATGTTTCTCAAAGGTATGTGCCGACTTTTCCGACACGCAGATCCGTCCATGCCAGAAGAAAAGAAGCTAAGGAATTTGATACGCAGTGTCGAGCAAGAGTTATTCGGTGCCCTAATACGCAACCCACCAAATATTGTTGCAGAGTTTCTCGCGGAAGCCGTATCGATGGAAAAGGCACTGCAGCAGCGAACAAGGCAGAACCGCGACGTGTCGACCCTATCGCGTGACTTTCTCGCTATATCCCTGGACAATACCAACGCCTTGTGGGAGCTCATTAGGCTTATCATTGGAGAAGAGCTTCAAACGCTTCAGGTGGCTCCAGCATCGGTACAGCGACCCGCTCTGGCTGAGGTCGTCCGGGAGGAAATCAGGCAGGCAGTCCAAGTCCCAGAGCGAAGCGAGACACCACAGCACAAGGTACGGCAGCCACAACCTCGCATGTCGTATACAGAAGCTGCACGAAGTTCGTTGTCTCCGATTTTTCGCGATGTGAGCGACGTCCTGGACCTTCTTGGTGTGCGCGCCGTTGAACAAGACACTCGCCTCGTTGCACGCCATTCATGGCTGAAACACACCCACCCCACAAGAGCGACGTATGGCGCTCCGCAGACCGGAGGCCCTTGTGTTTTCATTGCGGTGAAGCCGATCACCTCTACAGGGCGTGTCCCTACCAATGAGCTGGGCTCCGTGAATTTTCACTGAATGCGCCGTGCCCGTGCAATGGTGAATGCGCCCTGGAGATTGACGCATACCTCGTTTGCTTGGCCCCACGATTCCGTGAACCCCGGTCACCGTCACCCGCCCGAAACAGGTCTTCCAGCCCCCTATTCAAGCTGAGAGCAACGAGATGTCGCTCACTCAGCCCAGCCTCCCGGGAAAACCGAGTCCAACGACCTGCGGAGGAAGAGGTCGCTGATGTTGCGAACGCTGAAGATCCTCCACTGCAAGGACCGCGATATGACGTAATTGAGACGCAAAGAAAGCAGTGTAGTTCCGTACCAGTTACCACAGATGACCACGAGGTCATGGCGTTAATCGAAACGGGTGCGGACACGTCTGTTATGAGCCAGAATCTCGCGCGTATACTGAACAAAGTTTCGACGCAATGGACCGGAACTCAGATTCGTACTGCAGGAGGTCATCTCATAACTCCAATGGGCCGGTGCACGGCACGAGTCAACATTCGGGGCTTCACGTACATCGGCGACTTCGTCAATCTTCCTGAATGTTCAAAGGACCTTATGCTCGGCATGGATTTCCTTCAGGCGAACGGTCCATCATCGACCTGCAAGAGTCTAGAGTCAGCTTCACTACTACGCAAGCCATAGCGAACAGTAATGACAACGACCGTGACATCGCGCTTCGCGAACTGACGATCACATCACGTTGCGACCCAAGAGCAGCATGCTTACCCTTGTCCAATGCGACATGGAGGACGCCACCGAAGGAATTGCTGAGGCAAACATGCCCCTGCTTCTTGAGCGCCACATTTGTATAGCCAGAGGGCTTCTTCAGGTGCAAAACAAATGTTCAGTCGTTTTGCTAACAAACTTTAGCAACGATTATCGGCATGTACCGCGAGGAACAACATGGCCGAACTGAGCTCATTTCTTCACGAAATCACTAACGTTACTGACATTGCCACATTGGAAACCGCATCGTCTCAGCAGTCTGGGTTCCCCAGCCTAAAAGAGCGGATTCACGTTAACGCCGCTCTGCCAGACCATCAGAAAGACCGTCTACTGAGTCTCGCGAATGAATTTGTGGACTGTTTTTCAACGTCATCCAAAGTGCGGCGCAAGTGTATCACAAAACACCGCATTATTACGGACGAGTCTGCATGTCCTGTCCGTCAGCATCCTTACAGAGATGCTCCAAGACTACGTGATCCAGCCATCCACCAGCCCGTGGGCCTCCCCTGTAGTGTTAGAAAGAAAGACAACACACTATGCTTCTGTGAAGATTACAGAAAGTTGAACCGTGTCACCAAGCGTGATGTTTATTCATTGCCACGCATCGACGACGCATCGGATCGTCTACAACATGCCAAGTTTCTTTCTTTGTTGGATCTTAAATCAGGATATTGGCTAATCGAAGTTGATGAACAGGATCGTGAAAAAACAGCATTTGTGACACCTGATAGGCTGTATGAGTTCAAAATTCTCCCCTTCGGTCTCTGTTCCGCACCTGCCACCTTTCAGCGGACGATGGATACCGTGCTTGCTGAACTCAAATGGCAAACCTGCGTCGTATACTTAAACAATGTCGTTGTGTTCTCGAGCACGTTTGACGAACATCTCGCATGACTCGAGGGTGTCCTGCGATCCATACTGCCAGCCTCACCATCAAGCCTGAAAAACGCTACTTCGGGTTCCAAGAGCTCAAATTTTTTGGCCATGTCGTTGGTCCTCAAGGCGTCGGACCAGACCCCGACAAGTTAGCTGCCGTCGCTGAGTTTTCACCACTCACAGACAAGAAGGCTGTCCAACGCTTCCTTAGTTTGTGCGCATATTATGGGCGCTTCTCGAGAATTGCTGAGCCTCTAACAGGGCTTACATGCGATGATGCGCCTTTCATTTGGGCGGACGAGCAGCAGCAATCGTTCAATGAAATGCGCAAGCGTTTGCAAGAGGCCCCGATACTTGCTCATTTCAACGAAGACGCTGACACTGAAATCCATACTGATGCCAGCAATGAGAGTCTCGGTGCTTGTGCAGTGGCAAGCTGGTGCGGAACGACCCGTTGCTTATGCAAGCCGCAGTCTCACCAAGTCTGAGAAAAACTACTCAACCACTGAAAAAGAATGCTTAACGGTTGTGTGGGCAATTGGTAAATTCCGACCCTACTTGTACAGTAGACCCTTTAACGCTGTGAGCGATCAACAACGCCCTGTGCTGGCTTGCCAACCTCAAGGATCCTTCAGGCAAACTAGCCCATTGGAGCCCTCACTTACAAGAGTATGATATTACAGTTGTCTACCGATCTGGCAGGAAGCACAGTGACGCCGACTGTTTGTCACGTGCACCACTCCCTACGACTTCATTGGACCCTGACCATGACTTGCCATTTGTCGCCGTTATCGACGCCATAAAGATGGTTGAGCACCAGCACGCTGACGCTGAGCTGCTGCCGTGGATCAAACACCTCCAAGGAGTTGAAGGTGTTTTACCCTGCTTGCTCATGTGCGGCTTATCCTCATACTACTTGCACAACAACGTCCTTTACAGGAAAAACTGCGGAAGCGGCCCCAATACGTACCTCCTTGTCGTGCCGTCGGCGCTACGCCACAACATTTTGCGAGCCTGCCATCATGAGCCATGCGCGGGACACCTGGGATTCGCCAAGACTTTAGGCAAGGATACGACAGAAATATTACTGGCCCCGGCCATATTCTTCTGTGCAACGGTACATGAAGACCTGCCATGATTGTCTGTGCCGCAAGAAAGCACCAGTTAAACCGACTGGCTTTCTCCATCCTGTGGACCTTCCTCAAGCACCGTTCCAACAAATAGGAATGGATCTACTTGGGCCATTCCCAGTGACCTCTTCACGCAACAGATGGATAGTCGTCGCTACCGACTATTTAACCCGGTACGCCGAAACCGAAGCTATTTCGCAAGTAAATTTATATGAAATGGCCAAGTTCTTTGTACGCCGCATCGTCCTACGACATGGTGCACTGTCTGTTCTCATCACTGACCGCGTTACAGCATTTACAGCGGAACTTATGCAGGATGTTCTCCAGCTGACGCATAGCTCTCACCGCAAGAACACTGCATATCACCCTCAAACCAATGGATTAATGGAACGTCTGAACAGAACACTGGCTGATATGCTCTCCACGTATGTCGACGTAGAGCACAAGACGTGGGACGCGATCTTGCCCTATGTGACTTTCGGGTATAACGCTGCTGTACAGGAGACTACATAGCTTACGCTGTTCGAACTTGTGTAGGCGCCACGTCAGGTCAACACTTGACGCCATGCTACCTATGGCTGATAATAGCCCGACCAGCGAACACGTAGAAGAGTTCGTACAAAGAGCCGAAGAGGCACGCCAGCTTGCTCGGCATCGTATCCGGAGCCAACAGCATACCGCCACCCTTCGATACAACCAGGGTCGTTGCGACATCCATTACAATACCGGCGGCTGCGTGTGGGTCTGGACGCCCGCCCGCCACCATGGATTCTCAGAAAAGTTGATCCGCTAGTATTTTGGTCCCTACAAGGTTACACGCCGCCTCAGTGACGTGACCTACGAAGTGGTCCCCTGCAGTTCTGAGCCCAGTTCACTACGTCGTCGTCCTCCCGCTGAAGTTGTTCGTGTAGTGCGCATGAAACCCTACTATACGCATACCTGAATGCTGAGATACACCTGAGGAGCTCCATTTCTTATGTAGCTGAAAGAGCTTTTTGAACCGAGACGGTCGCTCTTCTCATGGGAGGCAATTGACACAAAGATGTGGGGCTCCCGCACCGCAGGACGGCGCACGCAAAGGTCGGTGCCACTAAAGACGATGAAGTGCGTAAGCTGCACGCTCTTGTTCTGGCCCGCCATTAAAGAGAAGCGTATATCTTGCAAGACTCTTGTCTCCAATCTACGTTACAATGTAATCGTTGTCGGGTGTAAAATTAAGCTTTATATTGCATGTTTTACACATTACTCATCTGATGCCTTAGCAGCGATGGTTTTTCCTCTGCCTTTCTTGTAAAAAAATTTTGGGAAGTGCCCACGTGCATCTACTTTTATTTATTTTTTTTTGTGCATGGCACATGTGCTGTTGGCCTGGAACTGATTCACAATGGTATTAACAGCCATATAGCGTTCAGGGCCCCGTGTCGCTGAAAATCCAGCAGTGGTGTTGGCGACCTTTTCCATATGAGAAAATTTATCCCGAACCATGCATCCTGATTCGTGCAGGCCCTCCACGTGGCATATAGGCGTTACTGAACTAATTAAAATTCTCAAAGTATAATGTGTCAAAATTTCATAAAGTATGGCTTGCACACAACTTTGAGACATGATAGCGTTGGATTGTAATTTGAATATGCGAGAAAACATCATTCTGTTGCGCAGAAACTCAAACACAAACCCCTTTTCCAGCTGCCATTTCAGGTATGTCTTAGGAGTGGCATGCCCCAGAAAGCTCGCCTTCGCGCATACCGTTTGCCACCAGCATTTCAAGGGAAACATTACAGAAGCATAAGCTGCAGTTGCCCGGAAGCGTGAGAAGCAGCCAGGGATCTTTTAATGCTATCGTGTTCCACTCTTAAAGGCGCAGCTTAAGTGTCCTCCAACCTTTTTTTTTTTTTTTTTTTTTGCTGTTTGGGGACTGCCTTCTTGAAGGTGTTGCTTCGTTTCCTTTCTGCTGTAGGGTGAATGCAATATCTGCTTTGAACAACAGCAAAGCCACGTTTTGATTGCACTTGATGCTGGCCGCACTAGCGCGGCATCTCTCCTATCCAACAGTTCACTATGATGTTATTACTGAAATAGAATACACAGGACACCTTCGTGTACCACTTCATCTACCTCGAAGTAATATGCCATAGCTCTATGATCATATCCTTAACATCCACTACTTTCTTGGATTCATTTCAGATAGCTAGAATGTACAGACTAAAAAAGCTCGGAAGCGCTTGCACTCTTTGGAGAATTTTGTATGAGCATTTTCAGGCTGTTCTGGTGACAATAAAAAATACTGGCTCTCCTGTAATCGAGAATAGATGTAAGCATGAAATGGTTGCCGACAAAGCAGATTGATTGTAGATGTTACTAGCCACAATCTTAAAATGGGTGTAGCGCACATTCGCAATGGCACACCCCACCCCCCCGCATCACGCAACTGTACACTGGTCCATATGGAAGCAAGTTCCCTGTCAAAGACAGAACCCCATTGCAAGTCTCGTCTCGGTCCACCATATGCGCCGTGGACCTCGCGGACTGCTGGCATTGAAAAGAGCACAAGCAACTGTGTCTCAGTGCCAAAAAATGACAATTGTACAGTGCCTTGTATCTGCCTCTGAACGTTGCTATTAGAAGTGACAAATAAAACTTCAGCATACTAGAAGTTACAGCTTGAGTGATATTGTGAGCAAATATTTAGAACTCAAAAGCAATATTTTTTTAACATGTTTGGGAAGTAACTAGCATATGTATTGCAGTCTTGACTGTTTGCCCGGATGAGCTGGTTTGAGTGCCAGGATAATGGCTCTGGCTTTTGGTTCTTTGAAGGTGGCTGACAACAGGAGCTAAAAGCATTTCATGCTTAAAATGTCTGCAGCAGCGGCACTGTTCGGTTAGTCAAGGACCTCATTTCATGGCCCTCATTCTGACACCTTCGAACACTGTTTCTGCCTTTGTAACGCTTCCTAGAATTTGTCCTTCAAATTCTTATGTGAAAGAACCAATGCATCAATTTTGGCATATTTCTCAAACTGTACGAGCAGAATTGCTGCTGATTTCATAAATACAACCTGTAAATCAATACAGCAGAATTGTTAGTTGAAATATGTAATCCAAATCAAGGAGCCATTCTCAAGACGATGTTCCTGCTGGCACTAATGCATGTCATTCCTGGCGTTGGTGAAATCTTTATTCTACATTATAAAGCATGAAACGTTCGCACATGCTCTTATTTCCTTGTTTTTTGGGCTTTGCTGTTTCAAGGAGCTTTGCCCTTTGAGTGGCAGCAGCCTGATTGACATAACTTCCGACTCACGTATTTAACATTTTTGCACGGATTGGTCAAGGAGTAGCCAGATTTTGAGAAGTACATCTTTAGCAGAGTCTATAGGTGCTGGCTTTTGGTGTGGAGAGACAAGCAGCTTCATAGCTTCCCTCCTGTCTCTTGTCATTGTGTCAGCAAACTGAAATGAAAACTCTCGAAACAGTATATTTGTTAATGAGGAATCTTTGCAAGGCACATTGTGAAGCACATGCCGATGAATTGCTTCAACCTTTTACATTAAACAAATTATGCCATGTGCTGTCAAGAGGCAAATAAAGCTGTTTGCTTTAAAAATTAACAATAATCTCCACAGTTTGTGAAGTGATTGAGATATTGTTACCCAGTACCTTCAACAAAGATGTTATGGGAAACAGTGCAAGGAACTAGCATACTTACACTAATTGCATGTATTTGGCGGAGTTGTGTGGGAGAAAAGATAGCCAACCAATTTTCCTTTAATGCATGTGAGCTTTGTCATCTTCATGGTGTAATGTAATCTTTTAAGGTAGCAGATAAAGAATGTGTGGCAACATGAAATGGCCTTTGATGACACAGGCGAGTAGTGGATGCCACACTTCAGTTCTAATTAAAGTTACATCAGCACAGAGCATGTATGCTACGACCAAGTTGGGTCCATACTTTGGATTACCGTGTACAGTGTCACTCTCTTCTGCATTGCAGAAGATGGAAGCCAGTGTTTCTTTGCCGTTGCTATTTCAATTTAGTATATTTTCATGTTTTCATGCTCTGCAATATACAGCCAGAGGTTGCACGGTCTTGGAATGAAGACTACTTTTTGTGTTTTCAAGATAAAATTTTAGCTATAATAAACGGAATTTCCAAAAAACAAATTTTATGTTTGGCCTGCCTTCTTTTGGGTGATCAGACATGGGATCTATTGAGGCATCATGGCTCATACGTGCTGCCTTTATGCTTGAGAGGTGTGTGCACAATGCTCCTTACATGTTGAAAAAAAAAAAATGGAGACCATCCATAATTGGTCTTGGGTTGCTTTCTTAGCCAAAAGTGCTATCTGAAAATATAGCTGCTTTTTGTTACTCTTTCTGGCGGTGCGTTTTAGATACATAAAAATTATGATGGACGTGCATGTTCAGTGTGATTGCAGGAACGAAAAACTTTACTGAAAGATCCTTTGCAAGAGATGCAAGTGCTTGCCCATTTCATGGAAAAAAAAGGCTTTGTTTTCATTGTATACAGTAATCTAATGGTCAGGCAGACTTGATCACAAAAGCAAAGAGAGAAATTCAAAGCCTGCTGACCACATCGTAACTGTCTAGTGCATAGACAACACTTGCACGTTGGCCAACAGCATGGGAAAGGAGAAAGAGATTGCCATGAAGCACATGTGGTGACAAGGAGAATGAAGCAAAAATTTGGTAGCATTCAGAAAAAGCTAGATATTCTTGATGAGAAAACTGAAACATTGGACAAATAAATAATAGCAAACTTTATCAAGTCTTACCGCCGTATTCAGCAATACATATTGAAGCTCATGCTTGACTTGATATAAATGACGCATGGTGTGAACGCGCCCAAGATGCTCGTTGCGTTTCTTTTGGTGTGTTCATGACAGGCGTCATTTAAATCGAGTCAAGCATGGGCTTCAAGTTAAGATGCATTTATGAATACGGGGGTTCGTGTTGCGGCATGGTGAGGCTCTCTGGAATGAAGACTTCATGAACTAGAGAATAGATGTGCCCGTGAGAACCTACTTTTACGTGTTATCGCAGACATCTGAATCACAGGAGCAGTCTGAAGCATGTGATAGGTTTGTGAAGACTTTCCGAGAAACGTGCATGGGTTTTCTCTGCAACAGTTTGCTACAATCGGGGGTATGACTCATTTTACATTTCCTGATCACCTTGCATATTTCCGCACAATGCTTTCGTCATTACTGTTCAGTGGTTCAGTGGCACTGAAAAGGCAATACAGGCATGAATGTCAAAAGAGGCACTTGTAGGCAGGGTAAATGCAAGATTACCTTGTTTACATGTCCATAGTTTGTGCTTACAAAGAAGGCAGAAGAAGGATGCCAGGAAAAAAAGCATTTCGTCTGAGGTTCCTCTCATTATGAAGCTGTTTACAATGATGAGAGCTAAAGACAAAAAGTGTGGTCCTAATGAATGGACACATTCTCCCAGTTGCAATTCATAGTTAAGATATTGAGGGACTTCAATCGCACTTCAAAAAGAAGTCCATGATCAATAAACAGTGCAGGAAGCCAGTATAACAGTTTTCATTGACAGTGAATTGGCCCTAGGATATGATCCAGTTTGCATCTTCAATAAAATGGCTATTGATTGGCTACTATTGATCTGTACAATAAGTGCAGCACGCAGTACCATTTATGCCTTGGGCCTCACTTATGCCATGTCAAAATTGTGGAAATACAACAGATTCATAAAACCAGCTCTCTTTATCACCTTATCTTAGGGAGGTACTTGTCAATGTTGCAGTGCAGAGCACGAACATTTCCTTAGGAGAAACCTTCGTTATTTATGAATTATATGGGAGAGGTTCATTACCTCTTGAAAACTGTTCTGCATAACACTCTTGCTTCTTCACACATCTATCATGATCCGTCAAATACGGGATAAGTTGGGTGCTGCAGATAAATGGTTCCTGCAGAGCCTAAAGCTACAGCATCAATAGGTAGCTAAATTTTCATTCTTCAAGTTTGGTCCAGTTCTCTGAAACATAGACATAGAACTGAAACTGTTCAATCTGAGTACCAATATTAAATGTGTTATTTTGGGGCTTCAATGATTTGCTGAAGTTGATGGAAAGTGAAGGACTGTATAAAAAACATGGCTGTAAGGTCAGCTATCATCTTCTGGGCATAAACTTTCAGATACTGCACTAAATATAATCTAAAACACATGAAAAGTTTTTATACATTAAAGTACAGCCACACTGGATCACGCTAGCATCATTATCATATGTCACTGGTGTGGCACTTCAACACAATGTGGGAACTACCATGGCTCGTACAATGCTCCGAAGGATACATTGCAATAGCGCAACTATGCTCAATGGCATTTGAACTGTTTCTTGCAATTTACAACTTCTAGCCATGCACTTATTCATTTATGACTTGGATGGTCGTGAAGCCTAAGTGCTTTTCTACCTAGCAATACTGCAAGCTTGTCTGCTGACACTAGCTGCACAAAAGAGCAACAGTAGCTTGTGCTCCAGCAGAACTTGAGGGCGGATTACAAGTTCTTGCCACACTATAGATGAGAAATATGAACATACTCCCAAGCTTCAATATCTTAGCCGGTGTAAAGCTGCAATACAGGTACTGCACTCCCTTAATTGCACTGCTTACAGCTGTCAAACTATACCTCTGGTGCTATGCACATTTTGGGGATGGCAAGAAGTTCCACTAGACAAGGTATCAACCACACAGGCATTTAAAACATTGAGTTAAGGGTGTTTAAGACTGACTAAACACAATTTGCCACTTGGCTTGGATCTCGATTCCTTTCCCCTCTAGTGTCATTGACTGAAGAGCCACAACAGGAGTAGAGTAGCAATGCTTTGTTGTCTTGCCTGTTTACTAATAGCAAGAAACTACGCTCTAGCACTGTAGCATAATCAAAGAACAAAAGGTTAAGTGCAAGCTTGATCAACCAGCTCTCCAGTAGTCTGGGCCCCACGTCAGAGCGTATCGTCGTATGGTGTCAGGACTACAAAAGTGCATGAAGACTACTGGAGGCTGCAGTTTCAGTAGAAGGTAGGGGATAACCCCTAATTAAGGGTAAGCCTTTGCTTTTGACAATGATCGGCCAAATTTAATCACGATTTCCCACTTCTCCGCCGGTGCAGAAATGCCATCGTCCTTTTAAGATTGACCACATTACAAAAACGTACGTACGTACGTACAGTCCTATACACTGCGGCTGGTCGCGTCGCAATCCAGTGTTTCTCTAGTTTTAACGCCCGCGCAGTACGTATGTAGTACTCAACAATCGGTTTGCTCTGGCGCAGTTTTAGAAGACGATCGTCGTCGTGCTCTTTGCGCATCACAAACGCGTCACACACACGCACGCACACACACAACTCGATTGTGCAACACGCGCTGTTCCACCTTGCATCGCTTCGTTCGTGGTCGTGCTGTTTGCGCGAACAAACGCGTCACACACGCAACTCGACTGCTCTGCGCACACCAAACGCCAAAACGCGATATTCCACCTTCGTTCGTGGTCGTGCTATTTTCAGCATACACATTCGTCACACACGCAACTTAATTGCTCTTTGCACACACCAAGAGCGTCACAAACACACCACCCACCCACACACACACACACAGCTTCGATTGCCGTAAAATCCGCTGTTCCACCTTGGTATCGCTTCGTTCGCGGTCGCGCTGCTTGCGTGCACGCGCAATGAAACTCCCACCCTGTTGCTCCGGCGAGTTGGCACAAACCCTGCGCTAGCGCATATTTCTATGGGCCCCGTGGCGCGCGCATGGGGACTAGGGCGTTTCAGGAACTAGGCGCGTTTTTTACACAACAACTAGGGACCTAGACTCCCCTAGGGCGAAAAGTTACCTAGATATATAGTTCCCTTTGGTGCCGCGGGGGCGGCGCTGCAGTCGACCGGCTGCACAGGCGAGCGAATGTAAATGCGCGGCCGGGCGCAGTCGGAGAGGCGGACGGAAAGACGCGAGCGCGGCGCGGCGGCGCTCCGTTTTCCCGGAGTGCTTTGCGCGGCCGCTTGGTGGCGCGGCGGAATTTGTGAAAAGGTCCATTAACACCAGGCAAGTTAAGATCGCCAACCAGAAAAATTTCCTTATTTTGGTAGAGAGACATGTGCTCTTTAAATTTATTCAAGTAATCTGGTGTAGCATCAAGTGGTCTATAAAATGCGAACAGCACAAAGCATTGACCCCAGCACGATAACCTGACGCATAGGTACTCTAGCTCGGAAGTATCACCGATAAGCGTGGCTCCGATTTGATCTTTAACTAGAACCGCTATACCTATAGCAGTATACGCGTTCAACTATATACGCGAACCGCTATATCTGTTCAAGATGCAATATGCCGAAAAAACTCTCTTTTTTTAATAAACGCAGGCTGCCCGTTCCGAAAGGAATAAAAGATGGCGGCCGCCGACCACTCAGGCACTGGCTACTCGTACCTGCGGGAGAGCATGGGTTTATTTGCGAATAACAAAACTTTTTGCGCGGTCGTATAAAGTTTTCGTTATACACTATACACTTATACAAACACACTATACTGATGGGCGACTTCAATGCCAAGGTAGGCAAGAAGCAGGGTGGAGACAAGGCAGTGGGGGAATATGGCATAGGCACTAGGAATAGCAGGGGAGAGTTTGTGGAACAGAATAATATGCGGATAATGAATGCCTTCTTCCGCAAGGGGCATAGCCGAAAGTGGATGTGGAGGAGCCCGAACGGCGAGACTAGAAATGAAATAAACTTCATACTCTGCGCTAACCCTGGCATCGTACAAGATGTGGACGTGCTCAGCAAGGTGCGCTGCAGTGACCATAGGATGGTAAGAACTCGAATTAACCTAGACCTGAGGAGGGAACGGAAGAAACTGGTACATAAGAAGCCGATCAATGAGTTAGCTGTAAGAAGGAAAATAGAGGAATTCCAGATCAAGCTGCAGAACAGGTATTCGGCTTTAACTCAAGAGAGAGAGAGAGAGAAACAACTTTACTGGTTCATTATGAAATGAAACGCGTTAAGCGTCTGATGGGGTGGCTCCCTCTTCGCGGGCTCCATATACTTCCAGGGCCGCCGGGCCCCTGTGGATCAGTCGGAGCTGGTCTTCCAGGGCGGGGCTGGACAGCATTATCTCCGATCGCTCGTAAAGGGTGCGGATAGCAGGGGGGTTAGTTATGAGTAAAGGTGGGGGGTGGTCCCATTTCAAGTAATTTTGTCGTGGACGAATATATGGGAATACCCAGGGCCTGCTTCGTGGCTTTCCTGATTATTGCGTCAAGTTGCAAGACGTCCTTCTTGAGGAGCTGCAGGTACGGCGCTGGGTAGACGATTCGTGAGATAACAAAGGCCTCAACGAGGCGCAAGGTGTCCGATTCCTTCAGACCCCTCCGCCTGTTGGCCACTCTTCTGATCATATTCAAGATTTGGTCTGACGTGAGCTTGATTTTTCTAATCATGGCTGTTGCCTTGCCGTCCGCCTGGATAAGGAGGACCAGGATCCTGAGTTGAGGTACCGGGAGGATCCGGTTCCCTTCCAAAGTGATTTCTATGTTTTCTGCTTGTTTCCTTGATGCACGTGGTCTGACAATGGTCAGCTCCGATTTTTGAGGCGAACAGCAAAGGCCACATGTCTTCACATAGCTGTTCACAAAGTTGTAACTCAAGAAGAGGACCTTAGTTTTGAAGCAATGAACGACAATCTTGCGGGCATCATTAAGGAATGTGCAATAGAAGTCGGTGGTAACTCCGTTAGACAGGATACCAGTAAGCTCCGATTTTTGAGGCCAAAAGCAAAGGGCACATGTCTTCACATAGCTGTTCACATAGCTGTAACTCAAGAAGAGGACCTTAGTGTTGAAGCAATGAACGACAATCTTGCGGGCATCATTAAGGAATGTGCAATAGAAGTCGGTGGTAACTCCGTTAGACAGGATACCAGCAAGCTATCGCCGGAGACGAAAGATGTGATCAAGAAACGCCAATGTATGAAAGCCTCTAACCCTACAGCTGGAATAGAACTGGCAGAACTTTCGAAGTTAATCAACAAGCGTAAGACAGCTGAGATAATAATATGGATAGAATTGAACATGCTCTCGGGAACGGAGGAAGCCTAAAAACAGTGAAGAAGAAACTGGGAATTGGCAGGAATCAGATGTATGCGTTAAGAGACAAAGACGGCAATATCATTACTAATATGGATGAGATAGTTCAAGTGGCTGAGGAGTTCTATAGAGATTTATACAGTACCAGTGGCACCCACGACGATGATGGACGAGAAAATAGTCTAGAGGAATTCGAAATCACAAAGGTAACGCCGGAAGAAGTAAAGAAAGCCTTGGGAGCTATGCAAAGGGGGAAGGCAGCTGGGGACGATCAGGTAACAGCAGATTTGTTGAAGGATGGTGGGCAGATTGTTCTAGAGAAACTGGCCACCCTGTATACGCTAGGCCTCATGAACTCGAGCGTACCGGAATTTTGGAAGAACGCTGACATAATCCTAATCCATAAGAAAGGGGAGGCCAAAGAGTTGAAAAATTATAGACCGATCAGCTTACTGTCAGTTGCCTGCAAACTATTTACTAAGGTAATCGCAAATAAAATCAGGAACACCTCAGACTTCTGTCAAGCAAAGGACCAGGCAGGATTCCGTAAAGGCTACTCAACAATAAACCATATTCACACTATCAATCAGGTGATAGATAAATGTGCGGAATATAACCAACCCTCATAACAGCTTTCATTGATTACGAGAAAGCGTTTGATTCTGTCGAAACCTCAGCAGTCATAGAGACATTACGCAATCAGGGAGTAGACGAGCCGTATGTAAAAATACTGAAAGATATCTATAGCGGCTCCACAGCCACCGTAGTCCTCCATAAAGAAAGCAACAAAATCCCAATAAAGAAAGGCGTCAGGCAGGGAGATACGATCTCTCCAATGCTATTCACAGTGTGCTTACAGGAGGTATTCAGAGACCTGGATTGGGAAGAATTGGGGATAAAAGTTAATGGAGAATAGCTCAGTAACTTCCGATTCGCTGATGATATTGCCTTGCTTAGTAACTCAGGGGACCAATTGCAGTGCATGCTCACTGACCTGGAGAGGCAAAGCAGGAGGGTGGGTCTAAAAATTAATCTGCAGAAAACTAAAGTAATGTTTAAGTCTCAGAAGAGAACAGCAATTTAAAATAGGTAGCGAGGCACTGGAAGTGGTAAGGGAATACATCTACTTAGGACAGCTAGTGACCGCAGATCCGGATCATGAGACGGAAATAATCAGAAGAATGAGAATGGGCTGGGGTGCGTTTGGCAGGCATTCTCAGATCATGAACAGCAGGTTGCCATTATCCCTCAAGAGAAAAGTATAATAGCTGTGTCTTACCAGCATTCACCTACGGGGCAGAAACCTGGAGGCTTACGAAAAGGGTTCTACTTAAATTGAGGACGACGCAACGAGCTATGGAAAGAAGAATAATGGGTGTAACGTTAAGGGATACGAAAAGAACAGATTGGGTGAGGGAACAAACGCGAGTGAATGACGTGTTAGTTGAAATCAAGAAAAAGAAATAGGCATGGGCAGGACATGTAATGAGTAGGGAAGATAACCGATGGTCATTAAGGGTTACGGAGTGGATTCCAAGGGAAGGGAAGCGTAGCAGGGGGCGGCAGAAAGTTAGGCGGGCGGATGAGATTAGGAAGTTTGCAGGGACAACGTGGCCACAATTAGTACATGACCGGGGTAGTTGGAGAAATATGGGAGAGGCCTTTGCCCTGCAGTGGGCGTAACCAGGCTGATGATGATGATGATGATGATGATGATGATGATGATGATGATGATGATGATGATGATGATGATGATAACGTTTTCGAGCACTTTCGGCACGTTTACTACCTCGTTCTGACAACTCTTAATTGCTGAGGATCCGTTTTAGAGGCATTCTTAAGCTTCCGTTACATGTCCCCGCGATGTTCGACCAGCCACCGCAAACTAAGTGCGGGAAAGCCGACAAATCGCAGACGCCGGCACTACCCTCTTCATCCGGTTATCGATTTTCTGTGCACTGGCTCGGCCCCATCGAATCCTTTTCCGCTTGAGCGTGCTCCTCGCCTCTTGTCAACCAATCAGATAAGACAAGCCGCTGAGTGTAGGATATGTTATTCGTTTTTAAGCAAACAAACGTGACCTCCTATGAACGAGGAGAGCGTTTGACTGGTCTGTTCAGACAGCCCTGCGGTTGACCGCCCGATGCTTGCGTCGGCGATTACGCAAATTTGACGTCAGGAGATTGGAATAAAAACATATCGGAATAGTTTTGCGTTATATGGCCCCTGGTTCCTAAACAATGCTTCTTTCTTAGGTCTTTATTCCTTTTGCTGGGTTAATTTTCTCAATATTATCGATATTTCTTTAATGTATGCACGCAAATTTGGTAGACGGACAACTGCCTCAAATTACGTGACAATCACATATAAAACAAGATCTTTCGTGTGTTTTATGTGCTGCCAAAAAGATATTTTTTATTTTGCATGGCGCATCAAGAGCGTAATGTTCGCCGTCAACTGCTGACACCTAATGATGAATGGCCGGCAGGGGCCCGTTCTGATACTGGTCTCATTTATAGCTCTATTTCTTTGGTGCTCATATTTTTTTTGTTTTTGTCGTGCGTGCACATGGTGTGTGTGCATGTATCTTTATGTGTTTGTTACCGTCCAGTTTATTCTAGCACGTGTATAACGAGAGATGTGCTTGATTTTAATGACTACTTGGGCCGGTGTCTTCGCTGCCTAGTAACTCTACACAGTCGATTATAGCACAAAAAATATTTTTTTCATTTTTCGTTTCCGCGTCCGTCAGCGAAAATTTGGGATGATCGAGGTGGCAGTGCAGTGCCATGAGCAGTGGCTCCTAGCCGCGTAAGGCCGAAGCTTCAAGCAGCCAACAAAAGAATGCGAACTGTGTATACATTCTTTGTATTGACGCATACAACATACAGAACAAACAGCATACGTTTCAATAAACAACAAGCGCAATTGAATAATCCGAACCATATAATTGTTCATAAGGCATTCCTGATAACAACGCAGAGCACGTAGCGCTCCACGTATATGTTTCCCGGTAAAGATTACGTGGGGAGTGATGTCCCTGGTCTGTCGTATACAAAAGAACGAGCCTAGCAATTAATTTCAGTGTTGTCAAGGGTAAAACGGACGCCGACCAAAAACATTAAAAGGAAAGAAACCAAGACATTCCGGCTCGCATACGGGGGCCTTGTTTACAAAGAAAGTAAACGAAATGGGGGAGATCATTATGCACATCTGAATGGATGGCGCAAACAGCGGGCATGAACGGAAGGAAGGCTGCCGTCATTGCGTTTCAGCGTGGTATCAGTAGTTTGGATCAATAATGACTCAAGATGCAAATGCGAGGTCAGATTACTCTCAAAGGCAAGCACATGCGCGGGTGTGCACATGCGCATGTGCTAGTTACTGAAAGCAATCCCAAGAAAGGTCAGACAAAAGAGCACACATGCTATAGAAACTGAGATCAGAGCTGGAGTGCCATGGAGGCCGACATTCTTGTGAAAGGGTTCCAAAGAAGCTCTGAAATGCACGGTGCGCAGTATCGCACTTTCGCAGGCGATGGAGACTCGCCAGTGTACTACCAGCTTCAGGCAAAAGTTGAGTGTGGGTCGCTTCATGAAGAAAAACCAGTGTGTCAATCATGTGGTGAAGGGCTACACATCTCGACTTAATAACGATGCTAAGGAATGCAAAGACACTCGCTTGTTACTGTCAGGTCCTAGAATCAAGCGGATCAAAAATGGCGCATGGAAGGCTGTGGGCCACTATGCTAAGATTCTGCGCGATTTCAATGGCGGCGCACAAGACCTGAAGGTAGAAAAAGCAAGACTCATTCAAGAGCTAGATTCTTACCTCAGCAATGGACCCCGACACGTCTTTGGGTGTCATACTGGTTGAAAAATCTACTTTTGTAGTAGAAGCAAAGGAGATAACTTGTATCACACATTTTCTAATATGCAACAAGTAACGCTGATGTCTGCAACCAGCATCATTACAGACAAAGCAGGCCGTCTTATCACAGAAGATAGCAACAATCTTGCCGAAGCAATTATGTCACTTGTGACCAAGTTTTCAGGAGGAAAACAGATATATATTTAACAGAGGGCCTCTTATGAGCAACACTGTCAAGGTTCGGGGCTTCGCGTTCAACTGGGACCTGAATGGTACGCTAAAGCTGGCAAGGCTGTCACTTGCACAAACCCAGCGGCAACCCTGAAAAAATACTGAGAGAGGATACTGAAAATGAAAAGGCAGACGGTGTCTCGCAAAAGGCGGCTGTTTGAGGAGTGCGGCCATCGTGAGCGTAGATGCAGTAATCACTCGGCGAGAAATTCAGCACCCCACTATGGACTAAGTTGTCAGAAGCCAGACACGTCACCTGTGATACTTTCTGCGAACAGAGAAAAGCAGCTGCATGCAGGATTTAGAGGTGGACGAAAACAACCAAGCAAGGATTGAAGAAGAGACGCGAGCGCAGGTCAGCAGATGAATCGCACGAACAAAGAAGGCTCCTCCTCACTGCTTGTAATTTTCATGCTGTCTGCACAAGGAAGGACAGCACACCTTGTGATGCACTAGTGAAATGGATCCTTCCCCCTAACAGCTTCATAACCTCCGCTACAGAGCACGGGATCCAGCACGAGAACGTTGCACTCCAGCTGTATCCAGCAGAAAAAGACAGAGCTGTTCAGGCACGCGGGCTTTTCTTGACCTACAGCACGGGCTTTTGGTAGCTTCATCAGACGGGCTGGTTGGCACAGACTGAATTGAGGACGTCAAACGCCCCTTGAAATTGAAGTAAGACAAAGCACTGGAGGCAGCACAAAACGGACAAGAAATGAAATGATGGCGCTCCATTTCTTCCAAGATCAAAGTTACTTTCATCAAGTGCAGGGCCAGCTGCATGTCACCAGGCGGAGCATCTGTGACTTTGTCGCGTACACAACTAAAGGAATACATATACAAGTACATCGTGATCATACTTTCTGGGGAACAAAAATGGGGCCTTTCTCCTTCGCTTCTATAAGGACTGCCTTCTTCCAGAAATTGTAGACTCCCTACTTGCTTTGTCCACGGACGTGCGCTGTCCAGGTAATAATCTTGGGCAAATAGAAAGGACAGAATGGTTCACATACACGATCTCTTTACCGAGTACGTACAGTGAACGCCCACTGCTAGCGGTCGCCGTGATGGAGTCGCCCGAACCGGTTTCTTGCGTGAAAGGTAGGCAATCGCTGAGAGCAAACCGCATAAAATATGTTCTTAAGTGGGCTGTTTGTGTAACCAAATAGAGCATAACAGAATGAAGCCTCAGTGCAGCGATCGCACGGGTTCACAGTGACCGAGTGCGCGTCTGCATGCATAGCCACGCATAATGTTTCGCTTACGCTGCGAGACAGTTTTCGCACCGTGCCGTGAGCTTTAGGCCGCCGCATATGAGCACTTGACCATACACAAGCAATCATTGTCGCGTACATGCTAACTGTTCAAAAATAATTTCGTTATAACTACGGACTTCGACGCCTACGACGGCGACTTGCAATGTCCCGTCGGGACGATTTCATCTCTTTTTTTTTTTCTGAAGTGTGGAACGTTACAGTACAATTATTTTTCAGGTTGCGTCGCACTGTATGTTTATCGGTCTTGTCAGTGAGCAATTACCCGCTGCTTCTTTTTGTTAAGCCAGTACCTTTCATCGTTTGGTGCTGCACAAGCATACGTCATGCGTTTTTTAAATGTGCTTTTTTGCCGTTCCCTTTCTATTCCAGTGAACTTTGCCACTATTTAGCATCGATAAGTTCATATAACAAAGCTTCGTGACATAAGCCGGGCAGCGCGCGCGGCCGAGCGTCTCAGTGCGCGCTTACTGCTCACCGAACGTCGCAACTCCGACGTCGTATCAGAAATCTTCCTCGCGGAAGTGCTTGCTGCACAACAGAGTTGTAGCCGACGGTTGCTTGCCGGTTGTAAGTTTCGCGATCCAAGCTTCCCGCAGCTTCTTGTCCTGCGGGTGCGTGTGAAGGCTGACACCCGGCTCCGGTCTGTATGTCCGGGACCGCAGCACCCAGCCGTATAGCCTACCACGTTGGACGCCTTCAAAGGCAGCCACTACCTATTATAGTGCTTTTAAATGTTGTCAAGCAGACGCCGGAAGCGGGAAAACCTCCCTACTTAATCAGAACCGAGGCGCAGGCGGGACTTTAAACTTTCGTTTTAAGCTTGTTTCGGCGCTCCTAGTACAGCACACAATTAAACAGGCCTTAAATACGGTAAACAACCATGCGCAAACACCAACAACAATTTTTATTGCCTGACTTCCCGTAACTCTTATTTGCGAAGCCGCGCGTCCCGCAGCGAACGAGCAAACCACAGAACATCTATGCTCACTGCAAAGCATGCGCCGCCCCGGCCGCGACTTTAGCGAGTGCAGGGGGGCGTGGCACTTGCGGAGGCACCGGACGTTTGCACGCACGCGCGAGTAAGAGCGGGTGCGAGAGAGAAAATGTGGAAGCTTTTGCTCCTTGAATATATGACTCTGCCTAGGCACCACGGAGAAGTCTCTTAGCGCGTGTTATATGCTTTTGTCTCTATGCGTGCTGGTGTTGCAGAGTGGGGCCGAGTTTGTTTACGCTCGGATGCTTGCTGCCGGCGCGGTGACACAAGTGATAACATCGCAGATGTTTCATGGGAGCAGTATGGACCGCCGAATATATGGACCGCCGGTCTGCATATATTGAAATTTTAGAAGGCAGAGTGCGTTAGCAACCACGGTTTAACGCGAGTGGCTGAAAGGGCGACGCTCGAAGCCTCTGCAAACGCTATGAGAATACGCCGCGCCCCCTAACGTGTTTTACACTAACCTAACCTAACCTTAACCTAACCTAATGAGGCCAAGACAAAAAGACAATAATAGTCACGACGTAACGGTTGTGAGATTACGACGCGCCACCCCAACGGCCTTTACGCTAACCTAGCGCAACGTAATGTTAACCTAACCTAACCTAAGCTAACGTTAACCTAACCTAACATAACGTGGTCGAGCCGCAAAGACAATCCGCACTTAGTAACCATTGTCAGAGTATGCCGCGGCACCCTAATGCCTTTTATGCTAACTTAAAGGGACACTAAAGGTTACCAGAAACTCAAGTTAAAGTGGTAGAGCAATGTTCTAGAACGTCTAAGGCGTCGATATAATCGCGAACAGAGCTTTAGTAACCGAGAAATTGAGGTAAATGCATGACAGGATTCGAGACCCCCCAGCGACATTCCGGTACTAGCCCGATGACGAAAGGACTCCTCATAATTTGTGTTACTAATACTCAACTACTAGTATTAAAAATATCATTTCATTCGATTATAAGACGGGCAAAAATGCCATTTGTCTACGTCTATTCGATTCTAAGAAAAAATAACATTTTGACGTTACCCTTCAGTAATATGGGTGTTCGAAAGGTTTCGTTTTCGCTCGACTCTGCGCGCTAGACTCTGCGCCGCGCACGCTTTGGAGTTTCAGTAGTTTCGTTATCGCGTCGTGCTGTGAGGGTTCTGCTGGCTCGCGAAACTTTCATTTGGAACAAGCAGCGAGAATGCCACGTCCATGTGATGTCGTGGGAAGCCCTCGTTGCTTTCCCGCTCCAGAGAGCCGGTGTCGAGGCCGCCGTCGTAGTACGCAACGACGCCGGCAGTGCGAGCCCTCAGCAGCAGGTCGCGCTCGTCGGTGCTCAAATCGCTGATGTTGAGCCCACCATCGCGAGCCAATCTGTCGGTGTCACGGTCCATTGCGACGAGCGTCGAAGTTAGCGTCACAGAATGAAGTACCAGCTTATGGGCGTCTTGCGCTGGAGTTTGAGGTATAGTAGCGGCGCCTGGTGGCGGTGCGGGAAACGACATCTGGGTCGTGCCAGCTTGGGTCGTATTGAGCCCTGGCTGTGGCGAAGCACGTTTCTAGGCCGAGTTTTGCGTCGATTCGCACATTTTTATGTCCTGTTGCGAGTGCGAAAAGGCTCGTCGCTTCTCATAGACCACGCCGACCACGCTGCGAGCTCTCCGCAGCCTATAGTTTAACGAAAACGGACCATCCGTGTGCCGTGGGACGTAATGTGGGACGTAATTCGTTTCTCCTTCCGCTAGCCACCATACTAACCATACTCCCTCTTTCGCTCTGCTGTCGGCTCTGCCTTGGCGCTGTTTCTGGCCGCGCGTTCGCGTTTTGCGCAGAAAAGCCGTAGCGCCGTCTGCGGACGCCGTTCTACTCACCGATGGCGCAACGTCACTATGAGACCATGATGTCAGTACTCCTCGATCGGAGGGCGGGCGATTTGAACTGCGCTAGAGGTACGCGGACGCTTCAGAACGCATTTTCTCTTAAAATAAGTCTCTCCTTGGCACGAAACAAGCGTTTCGAGGTTTCTGTGATGGTATTTCAACAGTCCACGTTGACTTAATAGTAACCTTTAGTGTCCCTTTAACGTAACCTAAACCTAAGCTAACCTAGCCTAACGTGGACGAAACGCAAAGCCAATAATCCTTACGGCATGACATCAGGCAATCGCTTTCAACCGTGGTTGCTAAGCCGCTGTGAGTTTATTTCACTCAAAGGGGACCACTCAAAAATGTTCCTGAAAAGTCCAGGAGAGCAGGCCCGGCCTCTGCTATGGCCCCTATCGCTCCCCCGGGAAAATCAGTGATTTTCTTTAGCGCAGCTCTTTGGCGCCCGTTCCCGCGTTTCGCGTCGCCGTCGCCCTCGCCGTAACCAATCCGCGAGCGGCTCTAGCCGCGCGCGCTGCTGCTGCTATCTCTCGCACGCGGCGCAAGTCTTGCTCTCCCGTTGTCCTCCAAAGCTAGATCACGAGTTATCGCTTATCCTCTCGCCCTCTTCCTCTGCGCAGCGCCGTTGCGGTGACTCGCCGCTACCGTCCACTCCGCCCTCGCCGTCCCTTCTCCCGCTGTCGCGGCACTGCCGCGGTGTCGGTGGCGGGCGCTCCTTGCCGCCTCGCGCGCGATACACGGCTCTCCGCTCCTCCGTCTCCGCGTCGCGTGGCTGTACGGCTCTCAGCCGGGGCTCTCACTTCCCCGTTTGCGGGGCGCGTTCCGTGGTGGCATTGATCACTTGTGGCAGTGCTTGCGCCAGACTGTCCTCCCGCCTACACTCTTGCCCCATACTTACCTGGCGCAGTGACGTTGCGGTGACTCGAAAGAAAACTATAGCGTTTCGTCCCCTTACTTCTACTTCTCACCCCTACCTTGTGCGGCCACAACGTCGAGCAGAAACGTCGAGCGCCTCAAGAAACGTCTAGCCCCACTGTAAACATGCCCCGGCAGCTCGTCGCACTCTATGGCTCGTCCCACTCAGCCACATGACACTTAGCGAACGGAAACTAACTTCCACAGTGCAACGTAAATAAGAGTACCGTTAGCGTTGTGAACTAAAGTATGCGACCGAGAGATGGCAGTAGTGAAATCAAAACTAAAATGATCATCATTACCTAGTGAGCAATATCAGGCCCCACAAACTCTCAAGTTCCAGCGATTGCCATAGTAGGTGAAAAATCAACCACGGCGCGTTCCAGCATGAAGCGCGCACGTGGAGCTACTGTAATTTGGTCGCATTTGGTCGCATTGTACTTTTTCTGCTGGAGGTGCTCAACGCGCCTAAATATTGAGAGTAAAAAGAGGAAGAGGTAAGAGGAAAAAACGAAATCAGGAAAGGAGCAGTTTATGATAACTCAAAGCTCATTACTTTTCGAAGCGAGATCCCGATGCTTAGAACACGCGCCTATAAAGCGAGATATAAGATGGAAGAAGAAGCATGTGCTTGCCGCGGTAAATCTATATGGAAACGATGGAGCATGTTTTATTAGAATGTGAAGACATCTGCCCAGCGGTCGATTTGGGCACCACTGGCCTCCTTATGGCCCTTGTATTCAGCGAGAGCAGAGGAAAAGTAAACATGTCCGCAATAGAGATTAGTAAAATGCGATTGGAAGATTTGTAGAAGTATGGAAACGACAAAAAACGGAGGCTTACAAAAGCAAAGTTCACAATAGACGTCCGCACGCCAAGTTTAATCCTAGACGCCAGCACTCGTTTCTCCCCTGTCGGGACGATTTCACCTCCTACGGGTGTACGTTTCCGCCGCTTCCCACCAAGGTCGCGCCCGCGCCGCGCGCGAATGGCCTCTTGTTTGCGACGGCGCCTCTTCGGATGACTGGAAATTATTAGTGTGTTGCAAGCTCTTGCATCCTCTGCCAGGCACCACACTCTAATGACAGCATAATCTCCTTAACATGGACCCCGGCCCATGCGGGCCCTGTCCACCCACACCTCCCCAATCTCAGCGAGGTCACCCACTACATTGCGCGAGGCCTAGTCAACCGCGCCGGAGTCACAGGACATGAGTTTGACACCAGGGACAATCTGACAACTTATAACGATCTCGTTAAGGCCTTTTACCTCAGTCGCCGAACCTAAAGCCCCTCCATACACGTTTCCGCCGACCAGGTTAAGTACCGCCAACCTGCCCTCTTCCACCCCGCTACTCTCCCACTCACCCCCTTAGCTTCCGGCGGCAAGCGAACTTACGTAGCTGCAGCTTCCTGTTACGAGTGGAAGTGACGCTTTGTTTTTTAGCGTTGTTTACTTTCGCGTCGCTGGAAAGGCTTTAACTGCACGAGCTGCGGTTGAAACTGTTAATGCGATCCCATCCAAGAACCACCACCTACTGTAACCAGCGATCTGCTCGTGTTCGCTGCTTCGCGTCAACCTGCAACGGGTTGCGGCACGAGCGACAACTTACAGTGGAATGTAGTGCCTAGGCGCTTGGAGACCACTGCCGTTTTTCGTGCATTTGGAAAACAGCGACCGCGAACTACTACTTCAGCGGAATGCACAGCTTGTCCCCTTTTCATTTCTTATGGTGACTGCCCCAGCTCCGCTAAGCACGCGCGGGCGTCTCACCATCGTCCAGCGGGAGTCAACGCGGAAATTCCCGCAGCGCAACTCCAGGAAGCGGAAACGCCGGAACCGGAAATGCCGGAACCGGAAATACCGGAACCGGATTTGCTGTGCTGGGAAAATGCGGCGCACAACAAAGGTTGTCGCTACTTAAGAAAGCGACGGTGGCACGTGGATGTAGGGGTTTTAGCCGAACCTTCCCCCCGTCTCACCCCAAGTTCAGCCGGGCGCAGGCTACCACCCTGCGTCTGCTACAAACAAACACGTACCCTTCACCCGCCCGCCTCCACCTTATATTTCCAGACGTCTACACTACCCCCAACTGCTGGTTCTGTGGCATTCACCCGGCTGCGTTTTTAGAATTGCTAGTAGGTACGGCGGGGCGTGGCACTTTTGACGGAGCTCGACGTTTCTGCGCAGGCGCGAGTAAGAGCGGGCGCGAGAGAGAAAATCTGGGGGATTTTGCTCCTTGAATATATGACTCGGCCTAGGCACTACGGAGGAGTTTTCTTAGCGCGCGTTGTATTCGTTTGTCCCTAGACATGCCGGCATTGCGGAGTGCGGTTGAGTTGGTTTATACGCTCCGCCGCTGGCTGCCCGCACGGTGACTGCACATTCACACCGAAAGCGGAGCGTCTAAGCGGACAAGCGGATTTTCAAAGCGGCGAGGCGGCGAGTGCCCACGCCTGTTCAGACCGGCCGCGTTGTCTGGCTATCCGCCCCGCCGGAGAGGAGGGGCATCTCGATTTTTCTTTAGCAATTTCAAGGATGTGGCGCCATCTCGCGGCACTTTGGGTTTGTGCGCGCACTTTCGATATTTTTTCTTCGTGGGTCGGCGCGCTCCCGTCCGCTATCTAGTTCTGCAAAATAAGCTCAGACGAAGAAGACGAGATCGTTGGCATTTTACTCGTCACTTGTCCAGTCGATTTTCAAGATTTGTTACAGCGCAACACAAGACAAGGAAAAAAGAAGGTATAAAGCGACGACACGGCGCCGTGTCGTCGTTTTATACCTTCTTTTGTCCTTGTCTTGTGTTGCGCTGTAACAAACCTTACTATGAATCCCAACCAAGTGGCCCAACTTGCCGTTTTGACGCTTTTGAATAACAGAAGCGAAAAGCCCAGAGAAAGACATTCGTTTACATTCATTCACCAGCGCTTCCGCAGTGTCGGGTTCTGATTGGCTGCGGCCAAAGCGGCCAACTTATCCGCGCGGAAAAAATCGGTCCGGGCGCGATCCGGCCAAGCGGCCGCGTATTTTCCGCAAAGCGGAAAATCCGCGGCCGCTTGGCCGGATCCGCCTGTCCGCTTGTCCGCTCCGCCTTCGGTGTGAACGTGCCTTGAGGCAGTGAGCGCGGACGCCGCTGGGTGATCGCTGTGTCTGAAGAGACAATGTTCTGACTGGTGTTGTATAAGTCGCGGGTCGCTTTTCTCGTCGCGGCGATAGATCGGATTTTTTACAAGCACTGCTCCAGGAGGGCACATGTAGCCGGCAAACGAAGGCCTCAGGAGAGCACCTGAGGTTATATTAAAGCAGGCGGCGCAGGTTCTCCGGGGCACCCAAGCGGTAGCGGGGGGATGAAAGCTGGAAGCAGGGCGGTCCGTTGGTTGGGGCTCCAGAGGCCGAAGCGTGCCAGGGGGTGTTCGAATAAAAAATTGGCTGTCCGCGATAGTGGACAGCCGATCTTCTACTCCCCTGGCACGCGCAGAACTTATACTCCCCTGGCGGCGCCTCCAGCTGTCCTGGAGGCGCCGCCAATAATGCGAAATAATGACACGTTGTTTTCATTAGTGAAAGCGTGAACGAATAAATGTAATTGCCTCATGCCGCCAACATGCGGTGGTTAGTTCAGCATTACCGCGCCCCGCGACTTCTGCCAGCATGCCTAGGGACAAGCGCATACAACGCGCGCCAAGAAACTCCTCTGTAGTACCTAGGCAGAGTCATATTTTCAAGGAGCAAAACTCCCCACATTTCCTCTCTCGCACCCGCTCTTACTCGCGCATGCGCGCAAACGTCCGTTGTCTCCGCAAATGCCGAGCCCCGCTGTACCTCGGCTGCGCATTTACATTCGCTCGCCTGTGCAGCCGGTCGACTGCAGCGCCGCCCCCGCGGCACCAACGGGAACTATATATTTAGGTAACTTTTCGCCCTAGGGGAGCCTAGGTCCCTAGGTGTCGTGTAAAAAACGCGCCTAGCTCCTGAAACGCCCTAGTCCCCGGGCGCGGGGGCGCGCGCGCGGGGGGCCCATAGAAATATACCATAGCGCTGGGTAGATTGTTTGTGCCAACTCGCCGGAGCCACAGGGTGGGCGGTTCATTGCGCGTGCACGCAAGCAGCACGACCACGAACGAAGCGATACAAGGTGGAACAGTGCGTTTTACGGCAATTGAAGTTGTGTGTGACGCGCTTGGTGTGTGTGTGACGCGCTTGGTGTGTGCAAAGAGCAATTTAGTTGCGTGTGCGACGAATGTGTATGCGCAAATAGCACGACCACGAATGAAAGTGGAACATCGCGTTTGGTGTGCGCAAACAGCAATCGAGTTGCGTGTGTGACGCGTTCGTTCGCGCAAACAGCGCGACCACGAACGAAGCGATGCAAGGTGGAACAGCGCGTGTTGCGCAATCGAGTTGTGTGTGTGCGTGTGTGACGCGTTTGTGGTGCGCAAAAAGCACGACGACGATCGTCTTCTAACTGCGCCAGAGCAAACCGATTGTTGGGTTCTACATACGTATTGAAATTTGGCCGATCATTTTCAAAATCAAAGGCTTACCCTTAATTAGGGGTTATCCCCTACCTTCTACTGAAACTGCAGCCTCTAGTAGTCTTCATGCACTTTTGTAGTCATGACATGATACGACGATACCCTCCGACGTGGGGCCCAGACTACTGGAGAGCTGGTTGATCAAGCTTTCTCAATAAACTTGACCTTTTGTTCTTTGATTATGCTACAGTGCTAGAGCGTAGTTTCTTGCTATTAGTAAACAGGCAAGACAACAAAATATTTCTACTCTACTCCTGTTGTGGCTCTTCAGTCAATGACACTAGAGGGGAGAGGAATCGAGATCCAAGCCAAGTGGCAAATTGTGTTTAGTCAGTCTTAAACACCCTTAACTCACTGTTTTAGATGCCTGTGTGGTAGATACCTTGTCTAGTGGAACTTCTTGCCAGCCCCAAAATGTGCATAGCACCAGAGGTATAGTTTGACAGCTGTAAGCAGTGCAATTAAGGGAGTGCAGTACCTGTATTGCAGCTTTACACCAGCTAAGATATTGAAGCAAGTATGTTCATATTTCTCATCTGTAGTGTGGCAACAACTTGTAATCCGCCCTCAAGTTCTTCTGGAACACAAGCTGCTATTGCTCTTTTGTGCAGCTAGTGTCAGCAGACAAGCTTGCAGTATTGCTAGGTAGAAAAGCACTTAAGCTCCACGACCATCTAAGTCATAAATGAATAAGTGCATGGCTAGAAGTTGTTGTAATTGCAAGAAACAGTTCAAATGCCATTGAGCATAATTGCGCTATTGCAATGTATCCTTTGGAGCATTGTACGAGCCATGGTAGTTCCCACATTGTGTTGAGTGCCACACCAGTGACATGATAATGATGCCAGCGAGATCCAGCATGGCTGTACTTTGTTCTATAAAAAACTTTTTATGTGTTTTAGGTTATATTTAGTGCAGTGTCTCAAAGGCTATGCACAGAAGATGATAGTTGACCTTACCGCCATCTTTTCTATACATATGCAGTCCTTCACTTGCCATCAACTTCAGCGAACCATTGAAGCCCCAAAATAACACATTTACTATTGGTACTCAGATTGAACAGTTGCAGTTCTATGTGTATGTTTCAGAGAACTGGACCAAACATCAAGAAAAGAAATGAAAACTTAGCTACCTATTGATGCTGTAGCTTTAGGCTCTGCAGGAACCATTTATCTGCAGCACCCAACTTGTCCCGTATTTGACAGAATCATGATAGATGTTTGAAGAAGCATGAGTGTTATGCAGAACAGTTTTCAAAATGAACCTCTACCATATAATTCGTAAATAACTGGAAGCCTTCTAAAAAAATGTTCATGCTCTGCACTGTAACATCGACAAGTCCCTCCCTAAGATAAGGTGATAAAGAGAGCTGGTTTTATGAATCTGTTGTATTTCCACACTTTTAGCATGGTATAACTGAGGCCCAAGGCATAAATGGGACTGCGTGCTGTTCTGCATGTGTGCTGCGCTTATTGTACACATCAATAGTAGCCAATCAATAGCCATCTTATTGAAGATGCAAACTGGATCATATCCTAGGGCCAACTCACTGTCAATGAAAGTTGTTATACTGGCTTCTTGCACTGTTTATTGATCATGGACTTTTTTAGGTGCGATTGAAGTCCCTAAAAATCTTAAACTATGAATTGCAACTGGGAGAATGAGTCCATTCATTAGGACCACACTTCTTGTATTTAGCTCTCATCATTGTAAACGGCTTCATAATGAGAGGAAGCTCAGACGAAATGCTTATTTTTTCCTTGCATCCTTCTGCCTTCTTTGTAAGTACAAACTATGGACATGTAAACAAGGTAATCTTGCGTTCATCCTGCCTACAAGTGCCTCTTTTGACATTCGTGCCTGTATTTCCTTTTCAGTGCCTAAAAATTCCCTTTTTCCTTCTTTCGACTCCATTTTGTTAAACAAGAACCACTGAACAGTAATCACGAAAGCATTGTGCGGAAACATGCAAGGTGATCAGGAAATGTAAAATGAGTCATACACCCAATTGTAGCAAACTGTTATAGAGAAAACCCATGCGGGTTTCTCGGAAAGTCTTCACAAACCTACCACATGCTTCAGACTGCTCTTGTGATTCAGGTGTCTGCGATAATACGTAAGAGTAGGTTCTCACGGGCACATCTATTCTCTAGTTCATGAAGTCTTCATTCCAGAGCCTCACCATGCCGTAACACTAACCCCCCGTATTCAGAAATGCATCTTAACTTGAAGCTCATGCTTGACTCGATTTAAGTGACGCCTGTCAAGAACACACCAAAAGAAACGCAATGAGCATCTTGGGCGCGTTCACACCACGCATCATTTATGTCAAGTCAAGCAGGAGCTTCAAGGTGTATTGCTGAATACAGCGGTAAGACTTGATAAAGGTTGCTATTAATTATTTGTCCAATGTTTCAGTTTTCTCATCAAGAATACCTGGCTTTTTCTGAATGCCACCAATTTTTGCTTCATTCTCCTTTTCACCACATGTGCTTCATGGCAATCTCTTTCATCTTTCCATCCCTTCTCCTCTCCCACAGTGTTGGCCAATGTGCAGGTGTCTATGCGCTAGACAGTTACGATGTGGTCAGCAGGCTTTGCATTTTTCTTTCAACCAATTTCTCTCTCTTTGCTTTCGCCTGACCCTTAGCTTACTGTATACAATGAAAACAAAGCCTTTTTTTTTCTCATGTAATGGGCAAGCACTTGCATCTCCTGCAAAGGATCTTCCAGTAATGTTTCTCATTCCTGCAATCACACTGTACATGCACGTCCATCATAATTTTTATGCATCTAAAACACACCGTCAGAAAGAGCAACAAAAAGCAGCTATATTTTCAGATAACACTTGTGGCTAAGGGAGCAAACCAAGACCAATTATGGGTGGTATCCATTTTTTTTCAACATGCAAGGAGCATTGTGCACACACCTCTCAAGCATAAAGGGAGCACATATGAGCCATGATGCCTCAATGGCTCCCATGTCTGATCACCCAAAAAAAGGCAGGCCAAACATAAAATTTGTTTTTTGGAAATTCCGTTTATTATAGCTAAAATTTTATCTTGAAAACACAGAAAGTAGTCTTCATTGCAAGACCGTGCAACCTCTGGCTGTATTTTGCAGAGCATGAAAACATGAAAATATACTAAATTGAAATGGCAACAGCAAAGAAACACTGGCTTCCATCTTCTGCAATGCAGAAGAGAGTGACACTGTACACGGTAATCCAAAGTATGGACCCAACTTCGTCGTAGCATACATGCTCTGTGCTGATGTAACTAATTAGAACTGAAGTGTGGCATCCACTACTCGCCTGTGTCGTCAAAGGCCATTTCATGTTGCCACACATTCTTTATCCGCTACACGAAAAGATTACATTACACCGTGAAGATGACAAAGCTCACATGCATTGGAGGAAAATTGGTCGGCCATCTTGTCGCCCATACAACTCCGCCAAATACCTGCAATTGGTGTAAGTATGCTAGTTCCTGGCACTGTTTCCCATAACATCTTTGTTGAAGGCACTGGGTAACAATATCTCAAACACTTCACAAACTCTGGAGATTATTGTCAATTTTTAAAGCGAACAGCTTTCTTTGCCTCTTGACAGCACATGGCATGATTTGTTTAACGTAAAAGGTTGAAGCAATTCATCGGCATGTGCTTCACAATGTGCCTTGCAAAGATTCCTCATTAACAAATATACTGTTTCGAGAGTTTTCATTTCAGTTTGCTGACACAATGACAACAGACAGGAAGGAAGCTATGAAGCTGCTTTCCTCTCCAGACCAAAAGCGAGCATCTATAGACTCGGCTAAAGATGCACTTCTCAAAATCTGGCTACTCCTTGACCAAACTGTGCAAAAATGTTAAATACGTGAGTCAGAAGTTATGTCAATCAGGCTGCCGCCACTCAAAAGGCAAAGCTCCTTGAAACAGCAAAGCCCAAAAAAGAAGGAAATAAGAGCATGTGCGAACATTTCATGCTTTATAATGTAGAATAACGATTTCACCAACGCCAGAAATGCCATGCATCAGTTCCAGCGGGAACAACGTCTTGAGAATGGCTCCTTGATTTGGATTACATATTTCAACTGACAATACTGCTGTACTGATTTACAGGTTGTATTTATGAAAACAGCAGCAATTCTGCTCGTACAGTTTGAGAAATATGCCAAAATTGATGCATGCTTCTTTCACATAAGAATTTGAAGGATAAATTCTAGGAAACGTTACAAAGGCGGAAACAGTGTTCGAAGGTGTCAGAATGAGGGCCATGGAATGAGGTCCTTGACTAACCGAACAGTGCCACTGCTGCAGACATTTTAAGCATGAAATGCTTTTAGCTCCTGTTGTCAGCCACCTTCAATGAACCAAAAGCCAGAGCCATTATCCTGGCACTCAAACCAGATCATGTGGGCAAGCAGTCAAGACTGCAATACATACGCTAGTTACTTCCCAAACATGTTACAAAAAATATTGCTTCTGAGTTCTCCTAAATATTTGCTCACAATATCACTCAAGCTGTAACTTCTAGTACGCTGAAGTTTTATTTGTCACATCTAATAGCGACGTTCAGAGGCAGACACAAGGCACTGTACACTTGATTGTCATTTTTTGGCACTGAGACACAGTTGCTTGTGCTCTTTTCAATGCCAGCAGTCTGTGAGGTCCACGGTGCGTCTGGTGGACCGAGACAAGACTTGCAATGGGGTCCTGTTTTCGACAGGAAACTTACTTCCATATGGACCAGTGTACAGTATGCGTGGTGCAGTGTGGTGGGGTGTGCCGTTGCGAATGTGCGCTACACCCGTTTTATGATTGTGGCTAGTATCATCTACAATCAATCTGCTTTGTCGGCAGCCATTTCATGCTTACATCTACTCTCGATTACAGGAGAGCCAGTATTTTTAGTGTCACCACAACAGCCTGAAAATGTTCATACAAAATTCTCCAAAGAGTGCAAGCGCTTCTGGGCTTTTTTAGTCTGTACATTCCAGCTATCTGAAATGAATCCAAGAAAGTAGTGGACGTTAAGGATATGATCATAGAGCTATGGCATATTACTTCGAGGTAGATGAAGTGGTACACGAAGGTGTCCTGTGTATTCTATTTCAGTGATAACATCACAGTGAGCTGTTGGATAGTGTTCAGGAGAGATGCCACGCTAGTGCAGCCAGCATTAAGTGCAATCAAAATGTGGCTTTGCTGTTGTTCAAAGCAGATATTGCATTCACCCTACAGCAGGAAACAAAGCAACACCTTCAAGAAGGCCGTCCCCAAACAGCGAAAAAAAAAGATTGGGGGACACTTAAGCTGCGCTTTTAAGAGTGGAACACGATAGCATTAAAAGATTCCTGGCTGCTTCTCACGCTTCCGGTCAGCTGCAGCTTATGCTTCTGTAATGTTTCCCTGGAAATGCTGGTGGCGAACGCTATGCATGAAGGCGAGCTTTCTGGGGCGTGCCACTCCTAAGACAGACCTGAAATGGCAGCTGGAAAAGTAGTTTGTGTTTGAGTTTCCGGCGCAACAGAATTGTATTTTCTCGCATATTCAAATTACAATCCAACGCTATCATGTCTCGAGGTTGTGTGCAAGTCATACTTTATGAATTGTTTGACATATTCTACTTTGAGAACTTCAATTATTTCAGTAACGCCTATGTGCCACTTGGAGGGCCTGCATGGATCGGGATTCATGGTTTGGGATTAATTTTCTCATATGTAAAAGGTCGCCAACACCACTGCTGTATTTTCAGCAGCACAGGGCCCTGAACGCTGTAACTGTTAATATTGTGAATCAGTTCCACGCCAACAGCACATGTACCATGCACACACAAAAAAAATCAATGTAGATGCACTTGGGCACTTCCCAAAAATTTTTTTGCAAGAAAGGCAGAGGAAAAACCTTCGCTGCTAAGGCATCAGATGAGTAATTTGTAAAACATGTAATATAAAGCTTAATTGTACACCCGACAAGGACTATATTGTAACGTAGATTGGAGACGGAGTCTTGCAAAATATACGCTTCTCTTTTATGGCGGGCCAGAATAAAAGCGTGCAGCTTACGCACTTCATCGTCTTTAGTGGCGCCGACCTTTGCGCGCGCCGTCCTGCGGTGCGAGAGCCCCACATCTTTGTGTCAATTGCCTCCCATGCGAAAAGCGACCGTCTCGGTCAAGTCGAAAAGTTCTTTCAGCGACATAATAAATGGAGCTCCTCAGGTGCATCTCGGCGTACATGTATGTGCATAGTATGGTTTCATGCATACTACATGAACAACTTCAGCGGGAGGACGACGACGGAGTGAACTGGGGTCAGAACTGCAGAGGACGACTTCGTAAGTCATGTCACTGAGGCGGCGTGTAACCTTGTAGGGATCAAATTCCGGGGGATCAACTTTTCTGAGAGTCCACGGAGACGGACGGGCGTCCAGACCCACACGCAGCCGCCGGTGTTGTAATAGATGTCGCGTCGACCCTGGTTGTATGGAAGGGTTTCGGTATGCTGTTGGCTCCGGATATGATGCCGAGCAAGCTGGCATGCCTCTTTGGCTCTTTGTACGAACTCTTCTACGTGTTCGCTGGTCGGGCTATTATCAGCCAGAGGTAGCATGGCGTCAAGTGTTGACCTAGCGTGGCGCCCGTATACAAGTTCGAACGGCGTAAACTGTGTAGTCTCCGGTACAGCAGTGTTATAGGCGAAAGTCACATAGGGTAAGATCGTGCCCCACGTCTTGTGCTCCACGTCGACATACGTGGAGAGCATATCAGCCAGCGTTCTGTTCAGACGTTCCATTAATCCATTGGTTTGAGGGTGATACGCAGTGCTCTTGTGGTGAGAGCTATGCGTCAGCTGGAGAACGTCCTGCATAAGTTCCGCTGTAAATGCTGTACCGTGGTCGGTGATGAGAACAGACGTTGCACCATATCGTGGACGATGTGGCGTACAAAGAACTTGGCCATTTCATATGAATTTGCTTGCGGAATAGCTCCGGTTTCGGCGTACCGGGTTAAGTAGTCGGTAGCGACAACTATCTATCTGTTGCGCGAAGAGGTCACTGGGAATGGCCCACGTAGATCCCTTCCGATTTGTTGGAATGGTGCTTGAGGAGGGTCCACAGGATGGAGAAAGCCAGCCGGTTTAACTGGTGGTTTCTTGCGGCACTGACAATCCCGGCAGGTCTTCACATACCGTTGCACAGAAGAATAAAGCCGGGGCCAGTAACACTTCTGTCGTATCCTTGCCTAATGTCTTAGCGAATCCCAGGTGTCCAGCGCATGGCTCATCATGGCAGCCTCGCAAAATGTCTTGGCGTAGCGCCGACGGCACGACAAGGAGGTACGTATTGGGGCCGCTTCTGCAGTTTTTCCCATAAAGGACGTTGTTGTGCAAGCAGTATGACGATAAGCTACGCACGAGCGAGCGGGATAAAACACCTTCAACTCCTTGGAGGTGCTCGAACCGCGGCAGCAGCTCAGCGTCAGCGTGCTGGTGCTCAGCCATCTTTATGGCGTCGATAACGTCGGCAAATGGCAAGTCATGGTCAGGGTCCGATGACGTCGTAGGGAGTGGTGCGCGTGACAAACAGTCAGCGTCACTGTGCTTCCTGCCAGATCGGTAGACAACTGTAATATCGTACTCTTGTAAGCGCAGGCTCCAACGGGCTAGTCTACCTGAAGGATCCTTGAGGCTGGCAAGCCAGCACAGGGCGTGGTGATCGCTTACAGCGTTAAAAGGTCTACCGTGCAAGTAAGGTCGGAATTTACCAATTGCCCACACAACCGCTAAACATTCTTTTTCAGTGGTTGAGTAGTTTTTCTCAGCCTTAGTGAGACTGCGGCTTGCATAAGCAATGGTGCGTTCCGCACCAGCTTGCCACTGCTCAAGCGCCGAGACCCGCATTGCTGGCGTCAGTATGAATTTCCGTGTCAGAGTCTTCGTCGAAATGAGCATATATTGGGGCCTCTTGCAAACGCTTGCGCAATTCATCGAACGACTGCTGCTACTCGTTCGCCCAAATGAAAGGCACATCATCGCATGTAAGCCGTGTCAGAGGCTCAGCAATTCTCGAGAATCTCTTGACGAAGCGCCCATAACATGCGCACAAACCAAGGAAGCGTTGGACAGCCTTCTTGTCTGTCGGTGGTGAAAACTCAGCGACGGCAGCTAACTTTTCAGGGTCTGGTCGGCCGCCTTGAGAACCAATGACATGGCCAAGAAATTTGAGCTCTTGGAACCCGAAGTTCAGGCTTGATGGTGAGGCCGGCAGTATGGATCGCAGTGAGGACACTCTCAAGTCGTGCGAGATGTTCGTCAAACGTGCTCAAGAACATGACGATATCCTCCAAGTATACGAGGCAGGTTTGCTATTTGAGTTCAGCAAGCACAGTATCCATCGTCCGCTGAAAAGTGGCAGGTGCGGAACAGAGACCGAAGGGGGAACTTTGAACTCATAAAGCCCGTCAAGTGCCACAAATGCTGTTTTTTCATGATCCTGTTCATCAACTTCGATTTGCCAATATCCTGATTTAAGATCCAACGAAGAAAAAAACTTGGCATGTTGCAGACAATCCAATGCGTCGTCGATGCATGGCAATGGATAAACATCACGCTTGGTGACACGGGTCAACTTTCTGTAATCTACACAGAAGCGTAGTGTGTTGTCTTTCTTTCTGACTAACACTACAGGGGAAGCCCATGGGCTGGTGGATGGCTGGATCACGTAGTCTTGAAGCATCTCTTTCATCTGATGCTTGATCGCTTCCCTTTCCACTGCAGACACTCGGTAAGGATGCTGACGAACAGGACGTGCGGACTCGTCCGTTATAATGCGGTGTTTTGGGATGGACGTGTGCCGCACTTTGGATGACATTGAATAACAGTCCACAAATTCATTCACGAGACTCAGTAGACGGTCTTTCTGATGGTCTGGCAGAGCGGCGTTAACGTTAATCCGTTCTTTTAGGCTGGGTAACTCAGATTGCTGAGACATTGCAGTTTCCAATGTGCCAATGTCAGTAACATCAGTGGTTTCGTAAAGAAATGCGATTGTCGTTCCTCGCGGTACATGCCGATACTCGTTGCTAAAGTTTGTTAACAAAACGACTGAACATTTGTTTCGCACCTGAAGAAGTCCTCTAGCTAAACAAATGTAGCGCTCAAGAAGCAGGGGCATGTTTGCCTCAGCAATTCCTTCGGCGGCGCCCTCCATGTCGCATCGGACAAGGGTAAGCACGCTGCTCTTGGGTGGCAACGTGATGTGACCATCAGCTACGCGAAGTGCGATGTCATGGTCGTCATTACTGTTCGCTATGGTTTGCGTAGTAGCGAAGCTGACTCTAGACTCTTGCAGGTCGATGATGGCACCGTTCGCCTGAAGGAAATCCATGGTGAGTATAAGGTCCTTTGAACATTCAGGAAGAATGACGAAGTCGCCTATGTACGTGAAGCCCCGAATGTTGACTCGTGCCATGCACCGGCCCATTGGAGTGATGAGATGCCCTCCTGCAGTACGAATGAGTTCCGGTCCATTGCGTCGAAACTTTGTTTAGAATACGCGCGAGATTCTGGCTCATAACAAGCATGTCACACCCATGTCGATTAACGCCGTGACTTCGTGGTCATCTATGGTAACTGGTATGTCGCAGGATACTGACACGAAACTATACTGCTTTCTCTGCGTCTCCATTACGTCATATCGCCTTCATTGTAGTGGAGGATCTTCAGCGTTCGCAACATCAACGACCTCACCTCCGCAGGTCGCTGGACTCAGTTTTCCCGGGAGGCTGGGCTGAGTGAGTGACGCCTCGTTGCTCTGGGCATGAATAGGGGGCTGGAAGACCTGTTTCGGGCGGGTGAAGGTGACCGGGGTTCACGGAATCGTGGGGCAAATGAGGTCCAGGCATCCGCAAGGCATGCTTCAATCTCCAGGGCGCATTCAACATTGCGCGGGCATGGCGCATTCAATGAAAATTCACGGAGCCCAATTCAATGGTAGGGACATGCCCTGTAGAGGTGATCGTCTTCACCGCAACGAAACACAAAGGCCTCCGGTCTGCGGTGCGCCATACGTCGCTCTGGCGAGGCGGGTGTGTTTCAGCCATGAATGGCGTGCAATTAGGTGAGTGGCTTGTTCAACGGCACGCACACCATGAAAGTCCTGGACGTCGCTCACATCGCGAAAAATCGGGGACAACGAACTTCGTGCAACTTCCGTATACGACATGCGAGGTTGTGGCTGCCGTACCTTGTGCTGTGGTGTCTCGCTTCGCTCTGGGACTTGGACTGCCTGCCTGATTTCCTCCCGGACGACCTCAGCCAGAGCGGGTCGCTGTACCGATGCTGGAGCCACCTGAAGCGTTTGAAGCTCTTCTCCAATGATAAGCCTAATGAGCTCCCACAAGGCGTTGGTATTGTCCAGGGATATAGCGAGAAAGTCACGCGATAGGGTCGACACATCGCGGTTCTGCCTTGTTCGCTGCTG
Source organism: Dermacentor variabilis (assembly GCF_050947875.1). Classification (NCBI taxonomy): domain Eukaryota; kingdom Metazoa; phylum Arthropoda; class Arachnida; order Ixodida; family Ixodidae; genus Dermacentor; species Dermacentor variabilis. The sequence continues at coordinate 27,786,653 of NC_134573.1, read as the reverse complement.
CAGTGCCTTTTCCATTGATACGGCTTGCGCGAGCAACTCTGCAACAATATTTGGTGGGTTGCGTATTAGGGCACCGAATAACTCTTGCTCGACACCGCGCATCAAGTTCCTTAGCTTCTTTTCTTCCGGCGTGGACGGATCCGTTCGTCGGAAAAGTCGGCACATATCTTTGAGAAACATTGCGAAGCTTTCGTTCGGCCTCTGTACTCTCGCCTGAATTGCAGATTCAGCTCGCTCCTTGCGATCGAGGCTAGTGTATGTGCCGATTAGCTGCCGTCGGAATTCGTCTCATGTCGATAGGGCCCTGCCTCGCGGTTCTCAAACCAGGTCCGTGCATAGTCCTCGAGGGCAAAGTAGGCGTTGCGTAGCTTGTGCTCTGGAGTCCAGCCGTTGAATTCTGTGACACGCTCAAAGTGACCGAGCCAGTGTCCCCATGGTGTCCCCATGGAAGGACGTGGAGATTCGCGGCTGGTTGAGGACGACCTCGGTCGGCGCGGTCGAGGAAGAAGGTGGAACCAATGTATTCATCCTTCAGACTTGATTGCGTAGAGGCTCGTGCTCAGGCGGCAGTCCTTGATGTCGGCAGCTTGTCCGTACCTGCACAGGGGTCAGCTCGACCGGACTTCGTACTGGGCTTGTAGACGGTGTTCAATCTGGGAGTGGTAGCATGTACCCCACACCTCCACCAGAAAAATGTAACGTAGATTGGAGACGGAGTCTTGCAAAATATATGCTTCTCTTTAATGGCGGGCCCGAACAAGAGCGTGCAGCTTACGCACTTCATCGTCTTTCGTGGCACCGACCTTTGCGCGCTCCGTTCTGCAGTGCTGGAGCCCCACATCTTTGTGTCAATATGCACAAATTGCACGCAGAATTGACGTCGACTTGGGGTGAAGGTCGCTTTCCGAGTTTTGCTTGGTGTTGTCTACAGGCAACAAACGCATTGCTGAAGAAGCTTACACAAACATTTTTAATTTTCCTTCACTGTCTTTAGTCTTTGTGTATTTTCTACATATCCACCAAACACAAATGCTTTCCTTAGGGTTTTTCATGTTTCATCCCTAACAGTTAATGCCCATTACAGTTTTGAAGATGTTTGCATGCTTTTTTCTTCGACGCACAGCACTTAAAGAAGAGCCATCCTGTCAGGCACCTACGTCCACTCCTTTTTCTCAACTACATTTTTTAGCCCAATTATGAGAAAGACTTCTCTAGCATACCTGAAGGTCATGAAGAAGTAGAAAAGGATTACCGGCTGCGTGAGATATTTGAAGACATACTAATGATTTTTTTTCAGACAAGATTCGAAACATGAGTTCCAAATTTATTAGCTTTCTTTTACCATTTTTTATAAGGCTATTGAGTAAAACCGTCTTCATCCTCAATTACTGACTGAATTCACCTTTGATAGCAGCAACATTCTTGTATCATATAGCACGTGTTGATGTCGGGCAGTGCTTCCACAATAACAGCCTTTAGTGAGTTTTTATCTATTTGTAGCTGTTCGTTAGTCTCCTTCCCAGTAACCGCCGCCATACATAGTGGCATGCAGATTGAAGTATTTGGAACTAGCCATGCAGGTGTTGTGGAAGCAAATAAATTATATAGGGTGGTGCCTAATGACATCGTGCCCAAAAAGCTTTAGTATGTCACCTGGGGCTGCTATGCCACCTTGCCACGGGCATCAGTTATTTCTTTTTGTCACAGATGATAATTAGACACAATTTCTTGCCTCCCGCTGAAAACAATGTGGTTCGTGACATTTCAGGAAGGTGATGATCTCCAAGTTACTGTGGTTAGTGTTTAAGGCGACTAGCACAACATAAAGTTCCATTTTGTGCATCAGGCAGAATGCTGCTATTTCCAAATAAATTTGCTAAATAGGTCACAGAGGTGATTGTGAAGCTGAAGTCGAGCACTTAGACAGATTGAGAATGTTAATGGATCTGGAGATTCAAAGCCGCATCCTCAAATACTTTGCACAGCTTGCACGACAATGTTGAAACTGGAGCCTGTGTCCTGTGCACTAATATTTCGCTGTTTTGTATGGCTACTTTTATAGAAGATGAAAGCCAAACTTCTCCAGGTTTAAGATTGGTTTTACGACAGCTATGACAGAGCCAACTCCTTGGTGCACGCTTATGGTAGTGGTGACGAAGCCATCGGGAGCACTCCACACTTTTATGGATTACACAAAAACTGAACAAGCAAGTCCTATGAGCATCATATCCAATTCCTGCAGTAGAGCATACCCTTCAAATACTACGAGTCACAGCTTGGTGTATGAAAAAATTGATGCCCAAATTCAGGGTTTTGGCAAATCCCTGAGAAATTACGGAAAGCTCTTGACCACCTTTACAGCACCGTTTCGTTGGTTTCGCTTTAACTGCTCATGCGAGTTGGTATCTGGCGTGCCCCGGATCATACACAATGGTATATGAATTATATTCATCCAGAACTTATGTGTTGCTTGTCATATGGTCGAGGTTATCATTTGGTGCTCAACTAAACAGCAACACAACGAACTCTGCAGTACATTTGAGGGCACCCACTGTGCAAGAGCTGCCATCCACAAAGAGAAATGTAAGTTTGGCATCACAATAATATCCTACTTGGGGCACATTATGAACGAAAACAAGCTCAAAGCTGTCACAGACATGCCAAGACCATCCTCCAGAACTACTGCTGCTAATGGGCATGACCACCTATCTAGGTTTATTCGCTCCTAACATGACAAACACTACACCCATTGTCCAGCATGCTGTTTTCAAAGCATGGTTTGTCTGGAACCCACGCAGGTTCCAGAATTCTCAAAATGGAAAAAAATACTTTCTTCAGATCCAGTGCTTGGCTGGTGCTCCTCAACATGAGAGACCAGCTGCTAATCTGATGCTTTGTGCTGTGGTCTAGTTGCAGTGCTCAGCCAAAAGCAAGACGATGGGCAACATGTTACTAGATACGCCTCAAGATATTTTGCAGAGACAGAATGCCTGGCTATGCCCAGATATAGAAAGAAGTGCTTTCTTTCTTGCAAGCTCGAGATAAATTCTATAAATGGGGCAACAATCTGTTTCCCAATTTATAAAATGTGCACATGATTGATGCATTATGAGGCATAATGTACATCTTAGGCAAAGACTTTCCCGCAGCTGATACACTGTGAAGTTCTCATGTGAAGGAGAATAACAGGCACCACAAGGGCCTACCAAGATTGAAGGCTATGCATGCTGCCTCTCCCCACCTTCTTTACAAGAACTGAAGAAAGAACAAGTGCTAGATTAATGCTGCTGCCAACTTTGCATTTTCACTCGAAAGAGCTGGACAAGGTGTTGCAAAGTCTGAAAGGATTCTGGCTTTACAAATACGATGTAGTCCAAGACATGTTGACATTTTGGCAACAACACCATCGCGCCCAAGAAGCTACAGGAGCTTACCCACCCAGCACTTCTCACTTGAAGGCCACTTTGGAATCAATAAACGCCTAGCAAGACGACAAAGTACTGCATCATAAATACATACAAACAGCAAATGTCTTCAAGTCATGTCGTACATGCTAGCGCCACAGGGCTAAGAGAAGGGTGACACTCCTACAACTGGGATTCTGAGAAAAGCTGTTACAGAAGTTCACTATGGACATATTTTCTATTGGAGGGGTGAGGTGGTTCATCGTCACAAAATACTAGTAAGGGTATCCTGAGCTAGTACTGGCTAGTTTGACAGGACCTGTGATTGCTACTCAATGCCTCTTTGTTTTCACAAGGCGTGCAATAGTGCAGTGGTCGTGAACCGCAACAAACTGTAGCTTGCAAAAGGGCCCAGCTCGCTATTTGCAGAATTCATAAGAATTTCAACAAATGGCGTGCAGTTCACGCTACCAACAGCGCAATGATCTCACAGAAGCCACCGTAAGCTTATCCAAGAACTCCCTTGAGACGTCAGATGATGCCTACAAGACACACGATTATAGACTGAGCCTTCTGAAAAGTAGCTCCTCGCTAGTGCAAATGCTTACGAGCTGAAGGCTTAGGACTACACTTCCAGCTACTGCGACAGCTTCTTTCCACAACTCCCGAACCGGAGCAAAATGAAAGGGCATGAGCAAAAGTGCTGGCAGAAACAGAAAAGTTACTCTGATGTTGGGCATGGCACACAAGATCTACCCAATTTGTATCCAGACATTAATGTCCGAGTAGTTAACCTGGAAAATGCAGGCACACTTCAGCGGCCAGGAGATAAGCCCAGATGATAGTGGATAGACATGGACAAAAGTACCATTCATCTCAAACAGGATACAACCAGTGCCACTGCGTCTGGCTGCATAATCAAGGGTTAGATGAAAGTTCGACTGGTGAGGCATGGAAACGAAAAAAAATGTGATCTAAGAAATCACAGTCACACGACTATTATTTGCCAAGCATGCGCAGGAACACAGTCACAAGATTTACTGGGAAAATGCCACTGTTGTTGCCAAAGAAAAGAACATGTCACCCCGGCGGCTGCTAGAATCGCTAATCGTTCAATTGACGCCAGCTACAATGAACCGGACACCAGGGTCTATGCCTGCCATTTACGCATGTTCATTACGTCACGTGCTGGCTACATAAGTGACGACGACTTCCTGTCCAACTCAGTGAACAAGGAAACCGTGTGCAGTTCCGAAACGTCGGGTTATACATCAGACCTGGTCAGTGACCGTGAACCCCCCTTCATTCCTCTGGCTAAGGGAGAAGAACACAAGCACCCACAAGACTGTACCACACAGGTTCCGTCTTGTAGAGATCCTGGGCATCAACACCATAGAAGTGGACAATGCATAACAACAGCTAAGCAGTAAGCAACATGGCCCTTTTTATACAGGGAAGGATGTGCTACAAAGATGCTCGTACTACTGTAATGCTAATGTGCATGCTTTTAGAAAATGATCACAATAAAAAACTCACTTCTTGCCTTGTGCTCAATGTTGAGGCTACCATTCTGAATCACAATTACTTTATCCCACCTAGCTAACAGTTTGCCAAATCTCAAAGGGGTTTTAATGATAATTTTGTCTCGACTACCCGAAACGCCAGTCTGTGTAGTAGTGTTACGCAGTGTTGGGTAGAAATCTGCCATAATCATGAATCCGAATGAACTTGCCCACATTTCAGTTTTTCTGCAAAAGTATTTGGCATCACTTCGTTGCTTCTATATGCACTGAGGCAATCACAGCTGTGAAACACATTTAGGTTGTACTGAAGATGTCAAAGGCCATGTAACATATGTGCTGAAAGGAGCAATGACAACTTACGACATTGACAGATGCCATTCAGACGAGCGTTGCTGTGCCAGTCGAAATTGCTGCTTTGACAATGGCTAAACTTGAGACAGAATAGCATGAGGCAAAGTGAAAAGAGAACAAAGGTGCATTTTACAGCTACATCGCCTCATTGCTCCAATGCCCATGCATTTGATAATTCATTCATACCATGCGACGGCCTAGGCAAAGCCACGTTTGGATGAACCAATGTCTGCTATTAAACATCACAAAATTCCACTTTTTCACGCACTAACGAAGAACTGGCAGGTTTGAGGATTTACGAGTGACAAGAAATATTGAATTTGTCATTCATGTGTTTACACTTTGTCTCATTATCTTCGTATGATCAAGTGTATGCTTGAAAGCGCAGACACTACTGCTGGCTTGCTAGCTAAACGCACTTTCAAGTGGCAGCTGGTGATAGAAATCTTCGAGCATTTGTCTATAAAAACGCTCGCGTAGATTTCGCGGTATGCTCATGCGTTTTCAGTGCAACGCACTGCTTGACACCTGCCTGTCAGGCCGAGCAGGAGAGCGCCAAGGGACGAAACACCAAATTGTTCATTTGGCATTGTAAATACGTATGTCTCTATTATAGTGTGCCTGTATATACACTTCGACGACGGCAATGATGCCACCGCTTGCAACAGTCGGCCAACTTAAAGAGCGTGTCACAGCGTTCGCTCTCCAAGTGTACAATCTAACACGGCGAATCTCTTTTTTCATGCGGAAGCAGCCTTCTGGATCTAAAAACATTGATATCGCGACCGCAACAAAACAAAGGGGCGGTAGTGGGCATGACGTTAAAATCGTAGTCCGCAAAATATGGGCTATAAATAACGGCTTTAACACGTTACAGATGGGTGTCAATTTAAGGCGTGCAGTGCATTTAAAGCGTACTTTCAGCGAGGATTTCAGGCGGCGTGAAAAATGATGCCTAAGCATGCATAAATAACACAAAAATTATGTACGTCCCAGATAAGTTGAAAGTGGTCGCGATACCTGTCTATTTGAATGACAGGTGCAGCCTCTGAGCTTCTACACGATCCCTATTGGGTATTCTATTGGGTTCAAGAAAGAGTTATTACGCGGAAATATAAGGAACAGCTGGGGATAACCAAAAAAGCTTAGATGTACCATTGAAGCTCCCATGCTACGCTCACATCCAATGCATCCAATTGACAGGAAGCCGCCATGGCACATTTGGACTACCGGAAACAGGTGGCGCTTAGAGCCCTAGAATGTTAGAGTTGCATTAAAGAATGTTGAAATAGTTTTTCATTTAAAATATTTTACGTATTGCTTACTTTAATTGCCAGTTTTCGTTTTCGTGTTTTGTCCAGACAATCGCCAACAAAAAGCAGAATTTACAAACGGTTTATTATCACGAACGGCAGCGAAAACCGAAATCGAAACCAGGGCGACGCGCTCGACGCTATCATTGAGGCATTGATCGAGGTATTAGAGAGCTTTAGAATAGGGGCCCCAATAGGTTGGGGCCCCAAAGAGCTTTGCGGGTGTTAGCGTTGGGGCACGAGGGACTGAAGAGATTAAGAATAGGGTTTTACGTTTGCGGATAGCGTCTTGCGCTGACAGCGCCACTACGGCGTCAAATAAAAGCTATCAGAAATAATTAAATAAAATATACAATTTTATGTTAGGAATAGTAATTTTGACTTGCGTGTATTCGCGTTTAATTACAATTCGGAGGTTATTCTGTAAGCAGCAAACAATTAGTTGCGCTTAGTTTTGAGCAAACCAACTTTACGTGTCTTCACCAGCCAAGCTTAGCCAGGTTAGGCCTACGAGCCATAAAATCCACAAGCGAATTCGGAATCAGCGGCGTCTAATGAATCAATCTTCATAACACACGCTAGTTGAGAGAAAGCGATAACCGCAGTCACTTCTCTTAGCTTGCGAACTTCACGCGTTACCACGAATCGAACCCAGTTTAATGCTAGGTTAGAGCCGTCGCTTCGATGGGTGCCGCCATGTTTGCTGACGCAAAGTTTTTGGGGCGGCTATTTGGGCTCCCGCTAAATCGGTGAAATAGCGTTCCCAACGCAAAACCCAAGCGCAGTTTGCGTCTCGCGCATGCGCAGTGGCGTCGACGCTATTTCTTTGGGGCCCCAAAACGTTTGGGGCCCCTATTCTAAAACTAACCTCGATCAATGCCTCGATGATAGTGCGCCGAAACCAGAACATGCGTACAAGGGCGATGGATGCTACATTCATAAGAACAATATCTCGACATCGGACAATGCTGCATAACATAAGCTTGCAGCTGTAGTTCTCACACATTTTTTACACATGGTACGCTTCGGTTCTTTTCGGATTTACTCTCCGACACATTTTAATCTGTGCCACTACGCACATGCCAACATTTCGTCATAATTTCTTTAAAGCGGCATTTAGTTCATCGAGTACACCGACAAAACATGCGTGGAAACGCTTTCGAGCACTTGCCTCAGCAATCCCCGCCGCCCTCCGCTCCCCTCTCCCCCCCCCCTTTCTTTTTTTTTCTATACCGCCGCTAATTAATGCACGTATGAGTTAACCTCCACATACAAATAACTCGTGGTGTGTCCCTTATTCACTGCGAATTAAAAGTCGGTGCTGTAAACTTACGTACGTACAGTGCTATACATCGCGGCTGGTCGCGTCGCAATCCCGTGTTTCTCTAGCTAACGCCCGTTCAATACCTATGTAGAATCCAACAATCGGTTTGCTCTGGCGCAGTTAGAAGACGATCGTCGTCGTGCTCTTTGCACACCACAAACGCGCCACACACACACACACACACACAACTAGATTGCGCAAAACGCGCTGTTCCACCTTGCATTGCTTCGTTCGTGGTCGTGCTGTTTGCGCGAACGAACGCGTCACACACGCAACTCGATTGCTGTTTGCGCACACCAAACGCCAAAACGTGATGTTCCACTTTCGTTCGTGATCGTGCTATTTGCGCATACACATTCGTCACACACGCAACTAAATTGCTTTTTGCACACACCAAGCGCGTCACACACACACAACTTCAATTGCCGTAAAACGCGCTGTTCCACCTTGTATCGCTTCGTTCGTGGTCGTGCTGCTTGCGTGCACGGTCAATGAACCACCTACCCTGCTGTTCCAGCGAGTTGGCACAAACAATACTACCACATACTACCTGCGCTATGGTATATTTCTATGGGCCCCGCGCGCGCGCGCCCGAGGACTAGGGCGTTTCAGGAGCTAGGCGCGTTTCTTACACGACACCTAGGGACCTAGGCTTCCCTAGGGCGAAAAGTTACCTAGATATATAGTTCCCGTTGGTGCCGCGGGGGCGGCGCTGCAGTCGACTGGCTGCACAGGCGACCGAATGTACCCGGCTACGCTTCCGCATATGCCGTGAGAGTGCCCAGCAGAGCACACACAGACTAAAGGCCGCCCCACATTCAGCGTTTCTACCGGCGTTTTTTGGCGTTGCGTCTCCAGGCGTGGTCGCATGAACGGCGCCAGAGAGGGCGTCCAGCCACACGAGCGGCACGCGGACCAGCGCCAGCGCAGCGTCGCACAATGTGACCAGATTTATTTTACCAGATACCTCCTAAGCTAATTGTGTAATATCAATGAAAAGAGCTGTCATAAGTATTCTTCAATGCAATACTTATGCCTTTTGCATAGTTTTACGCTAAATAAAATATTCAGGGCTGTGTAGAAAAATTACACAAGGCTAAGCTTCAGAAAACTGGCAGCAATATCGGCGTGAACATCACGAGCGGTCGGCGCGTCGGCGTGCGAAGCTGAGCATCGAGGGTTCTTTATTCTATGATAGAGGGGGAAGTAGGTGCTTTTTATTGCTAGACGCCATACGCCACATCATGGATAGAAGGCAGCAGCTTTTGCTGCTAAAAAAGAAGCTCCTGCTTCTCATTTGGTACACCCGGCAGGACGATGGCGGCGACTTCAATCCACAAAACGTTTTTTTTAACACGATTCTTGTGTTCCTTGTGTTTGGTCTGCCACAATATTGGCCTTGCTTCTACAATGGCTATAAGAAGCTCGTTATCGATGTTCGCCGGTAGCATGATTGAAGCAACCAAACAAACAGCAATGGCGGCGCGAACTGCGAATCTGCGGAAGTTTCTTGCAAGAGTTGCCAGCAGCGCGGCCACGCCCTGCCACGCGCTGATTGGTCGGCGCTGTCGAGCCGCTTCCGACGGCGGCGGCGAGATCTGGTGTCCCTTGAGCACGACGTTTTGGCTTGGCGCCAGCCTCAGCGTCGACGCCGAGCGACGCCGGGTGACAAAACGCCAGAAAACGCCGGGAAAACGCTGAATGTGGGGCGGCCTTAACACCACGACCCTCTCGTCGAGAAATGCATGAGGCTCTGCGGAGCTCCGCCCTCGACGACCGAACCTGGGCGACCCAGCACGCCCGCGAGGCGGCGGCGAGGCAAGCCCTCGACGCCCTTTCATGGGAAGCTTAGTCCCGGCCATCATAAAGTGCTGGTTGTACAATAAAAGTTTATTCCTCCTCCTCCTTGACTGTCACAATAGCAATGTAACCACGAAAGGGTTGATGCCACCAGTGAAATTCTGCCGATTCACGAGAAAATAGCATGAAAAAAGCACACGACAGACATGGATTACTGCGGTTCGCCGAACAAAGTAATCAAACAACTGGCAAACGAAGCGATCTCGTTCATTGATCATTCGTGAGGGTATGGCGGTTTTTAGATGTAATCCACATGAATTTCATGATTACTGGGTATATAATCCTTTTATACAAATAAGAATTTTTCATTGTTAGACCAGCGCTTGTCCTGCCTATTTTCTCGTGTTTCGTTTGTGTGTGCGCTGCCTAAGAATGGAAACCACTTCTGTTGCTTGCGCTAGCAGTGGCCGGAGTTCCCACGTGCCGAGAAATTGAATATGTGCACGATGCATTGAACATGACCGGAGTTCATTCCTGCATCACCACTGCACCGATCGATCGAGTTACTGGACGATACACGCTCGCGTCTCCGTGTGCCTTGCGAAACGCATATAGAAAAAAAAAACATATGTAAACTTCTTGCTTGTCGCTTCAAACAAATAAAACACATCTGCCCCATCAGGCGCCCCGTACTCAGATTTACGGGAAGTACTCCTAGAGAAAAGGAAAAAATACTGCAGTGCAACGTTCCATATATGTTTCCGTCTTCCTCGCGCAGCAGAATGCGCAGTAATTGGTACGGGTTATTTTATTGCGGTCGGACCTCGGGCGCCGAAAGCAGTTTTCCGTAGCCATATATATGCTAATGTTTGGCCCGTGAGCCGTGTAAAATTTTTGTGCAGTTCTTGCTTAACAACAAAAAAAAAAGAAAAAAAAAAGCGGCGCGGTAGTCTAATTAGTGGCCACATAGCTGATATGGCGTTGCGCTGCTAAACTCGAGCTCACGGGTCCGGAATTCGATGGGAACAAGATGGAAAAGCACTCGTGTACTTCTGTTTAGGTGCGGGTTAATGAATCGCAGGGTGTGAGAACTGAACAAGATCGCCAGACGTAAAACGCGAGAATTTCGTTTAATTAAAAAAAGAAAGAAAGAAGGTATTTCTGCTTTTTTTTCTAGGGGTGTAAACGAAAGAAATTATCCTCGAGTGTGATTTTTGAGAAAAACATGCTACTCTTATCTTATATTTCATACTTATGTAATGCCGTTCCCAACTGTACGTCCGCGCAACTAAGCAGCTGCCTTCTGTTACCCGGTGCACTATCATAAGCATATAATCAATCAATTAAAGGAACGGCAAGCCTCGCTTACACGTAGAGATATTTGTGGATCTGCTGTGTTCGTTGAAGAAGACAAGTGTGGTAACACATTGAGCGTCCAGTTTATTGAGTTGCAGACTTGGTAAGAGCGTCAAAAAAAATGTGTTCCTTGCCTGAAGCAAGTTAGCAGATCTACAGACTGCCCAGAAACGGGGTGTTTATATTGAATGACAGCTAGGAACTTGTTCAGCAGAACACATTCGCACTCGTGCGTTAATTCTCTTAGGAACTGGTGCGCCTCTCCGCAACATCCACGACTCTCCACGTTACCGGCACGGCAACTCGCCGCGCGCCGTTCGCGGGCCGCCGTTCGACGGTGGTTTTGATAGCGAACGGCGAGATTTCTTTGCCGTAGAGAGGGTGGGCTCAGGACGAATTTGTGCGGCAGCCGTTCAGCGAAGTGGCCAATCAGCGACCGAGGGATGATCACTCTGGCACCGAGGGCAGCCTCACCGCGACTGATCGCTTAGCGGCGCCGATATCGTCGCTAGGCCTTCTCCTCTTCACGAATGAATAACCGATTCCGCCTTTTGCGACGCCAAGCTTTGCATGCGCAGCGCCCGAGCGGCTGCAAGCCGAAGCAATTTGGCAGGTGCACAGGTGCGCGGCCGGACTCTCCCCTCCGAGTGAGTGGTGTACGGCCGTGGCAGGCACTGCACTTGCCAGTGGAATAGGGCGCCAGCCGTTTCTCTTATACTTTTACAGACCGGCACATATCCGTGTCTTACCGTTCTACATGGTTTACCCCGACGTATATCGCGACGACTTCCTGCCCGTCCGGCGGGCAGACCTCCACTCTAGCACCCATGCCCCGAGAGTGCGGGTCGAGATACCCCTAGTTCAGCAAGGAGGTGTGGGACACGCGTCCGCGTGGCCCCGCTCTAGAAAAGCAAATCCTGGCTGTCCGGCGTGCCCGCGACCGGGCCGGTGCTAGACCTGCCAGTCGCGACGTGGGACTAGCCGGGTGAGCGACGCGTTCGCGTCCTCAATGGAACTCCAATAAAGTTATTTCACTCACTTGTCAGCCTTGCCATTCTCGCTGCCACGCGCATGGAACGCCTTTCGAACATTATTGCCATCGAAATTTGGCGCGATGCCAATGTCATGTCTCGTTTGCGGTTGCACCTCCTGTGACCATTCCAGCAGGGCAATTCGGATTTTCCGGTTACCGTCGGTAAAACGCGATCGACAGCGCCGTACCTGAAGCCTGGATTAGGGCTGCACTTTGTGACAGGTACCTCTTGGCATATGCAGTTTACCTCTCTGTTTTTTCATTACTAACTCATACAAATAATCTCGACGAAGACGCAAATGTATGTTTGAGCTAGCGAAGCAAACGATCTCTGAGCTCGCGCGACCTCGTTGAGTGAAAAGCGAAGTGCTTTTTTTTTATGGTCTCTGTGCGTCCGTCGCTAGAACGCCGTCGTTTATACAACTTAAAATTAAATTATGGGGTTTTACGTGCCAAAACCACTTTCTGATTATGAGGCACGCCGTAGTGGAGGACTCCGGAAATTTTCACCACTTGGGGTTCTTTAACGTGCACCTAAATCTAAGTACACGGGTGTTTTCTCATTTCGCCCCCATCAAAATGCGGCCGCCGTGGCCGGGACTCGATCCCGCGACCTCGTGCTCGGCAGCCCAACACCACAGCCACTGAGCAACCACGGCGGGTATTTCGCCAACTTCACACCGTGCACACTTGCAGCTTTGCAAACGCTCTGCGAATGCTCGTGACGTCAGCGTAGTGATCTGTCGGAGCCAAGCTCTCCTGCACTGCCGGGCTGTCGTGGGAAACAGCGTGCACTGTGGAAGTAGCTGGTAGTGCTAGTTAGCAATCGTTGCTAATTGTGGTTCGTCATTCTTGTTGGCAGGAAGTAATATTTACTCGCAGAAGGCTTTTATGTTCGTTTAGAGAATCGGGATGTAGTACGGTATGTACTAAGGATCATTTTCTTGTGCGGCATCTTCTGGAGTCGAGTGGCGCGTCTTACTGTGTAACTGACACATTTCAGGGGCGCCTTTGCTGTTGCCCAGAAATCTGGACTTCATACTAACACGTGCACTTGCTTATCTTTTTTCAGGTGACCGCTTGTCACCGTCAAACAAATGTTATCGCTCAGCGCGGGACGCGACCGCATGTATCGGAAGTTTCTCGAATGTTATATCGATCGTTCTATCCGCTGTCTGTCGTCGCCGAACTTTGCGTAATCTGATTGCGCGACGCGAATGGTGTAGAAGTTTCCAGAAGGCACGTGGGCACTAACGATTACTCTCGAACGTTCGTTGGCTCACGTATAAAAGCCGGCGCGCTTCACCGGCAGATTTTCTGCGATCGCCGACTGTGTTCGCCACTTCCGTTGTGCTTTAAGTGTAGCCTGTTTTTTGTCGGCACAGGTTCGACCAATAAAAGTTAGTTTCGTCACTCACAGTATTGCTACTGTGTTCTTTGCCGTCATTATATATTGCATGACAATACCGACGCTGTTTATGTACACGCACCAGCTCAAAAATAAGGACGCGGTCGGCTGCTATGTTCGTACCGCGGCGCGGTATAATACGGGCACCCCACAAACAGGGGGCATCACCGATTTTGGTCATTCTGACCATTTCTTTACATTTTTGTAGATGTACACTCACTTTATGTGGATAAATAAGGTATGCAACTTGGCATTCTTTTGGCCTCCCCACTGCCTGTGCATGTGTGTACGCCTAGCATATGGCACAACATAAAGCAAGACATGGAGTGGTGAAACGTGATTTTCGCCCTAAGAACTACACCTCGTGCCTTATCGGAGTCATGCGGGTTTGTGCGTACTTATACCGTTTCATTATTAATTCACTTTACGCCACAGGTACAGCGGTTTCAGGCCAAGGATGAGCTTGTAAAGCGTTGCCGAAGCTCTTTCCATTCGTCACGCTGAAAAAACCTCCAGGTACAAAGCATTGACCAGCGGGCTCGATGGCTAGCTGACGATGACAAAATATGACGGCGCGTACACGTTGTTTCGGTCTTGCCTCACACGCTGCTTGTTTGGTCGCGAGTCTCGCGTGGGGCGGCGCGCAGCGGCGCCTGCCAAATTGATTCTCGTAGGCACCGCACGATGGCGCCATAATGCATCGCAAAAGGCGCGTGGACCGGAAAAAATTGCACAGAGAAGAATAAAGAGTTAGTGGAATGCATAAGCGCTGATATTAAGGGTTTCGGGAATGGTGCTGAAATTGTCCTATTAGGCGACATGAATGCCCACATACAGGATTTAGTTGGCTATACCGACAATAACGGGAAGTCAAAGCTAGACCTTTGTGAGCAACATAACCTCGTTATCGTGAATACAGGGCCTAAGTGTGAAGGTCAGTTCACGTGGGAAGTGGGAAACCGGCAATCGACCATTGATTACTGTCTGATGACAGAAGGAATTCATGATAAGTTGAGAGAAATGGTTATCGATGAGGAAGGGTTTAGCAGCCTAGGGAGTGACCATAAGCGCATCATCTTGAAAATGGGATATGTAGTGGTGAAAGAGAGCAAGCAGTGCAAAATGACCAGTCCAAATTTGAACGCTGAACAAATAGCAAATATAGTCGCTAGAGTTGAGGAAGAACTTGGTAAATGGCCAAGTAAAGAGTGGGAATATGGTGAGCTTCTAAGTGTAATAACGACAGAAATACGAAAAGAGAAACATGTTCGTTGGAAAGGAAAAACGAAACCGAAAAGCTGGTGGAACAAGGAGATACGAGAAGCGATCGCCGAACGACAGAAATCATCTCGAGAGCACAGGCAGGAAAAGAAGGCGCAGTTGTCGCAGGATGAAGTAACCAGTAAATGGAAAATATACCGGGAGAAAAAGTCTATGGTTCAAATACTGGTGCAAGCAAAATTAAAAGGTGAAAGTGAACATTGGTTGTCACAAATACTTGAGAAAAAGACAGCTGCACCTAGAATATTTTGGAACCACATAAAATTATTAGGCAGGAAGTCAACAACAATACAACAACATATCCTAGACGACGATGAAAACAGACTGGAAGGAGAAGCGGCAATAAATTACATCCGTAAAGTAACAGCCGAATCTTTCCAAGGCAATGACGAGGTTGTATTTGAAGAAAAAAAAGAGCATGAAAGAGACCCAAGTGGAAAAGGAGCTGGTGCTGACAAATTTAAACTGGAAGAAAGCGGAAGAGAAAATTCCTAAGCGCACAGCCACAGGGCTAGGCGAGGCTCCCGTTAGGCGGATGAATGAACTAGGACCAAAAAGTAAGGAAGCTCTGATGAAAGCAGTGGAAAAAACTTTAAAAGATAGACGAATACCAGACAGTTGGCGACAAAGTAGATGGAATTTAATTTTTAAAGGTAAGGGGGATAAAGACAGAGTTCATTCGTATAGACCGTTGACCATACAGGCTACAGGCTAGCAATGCAGGTAATCAAATTAAAGCTTCAAGCATGGGCCGAGAATAGTGACATTTTGGGAGAGCTTCAGAGTGGCTTCAGAATAGGTAGGCGTTTGGGTGATAACTTTTTTGTTCTTACTCAGTGTATTGGAACATCAAAAGCAGAAAGCAGACCGTTGTATGTGGCCTTTTTAGACATTACAGGAGCCTACGACAACGTATACCGCAACTTTTTGTGGGATATTCTGGAAGGGGAAGGCTTAGGTAACGATCGCCTACAGCTTTTGAGAGAGATTTACATAGAAAATACCGTTTGCGTGGAATGGGAAGGGATGAGGAGCGAGGAGCAAGTTCATATCAACAAGGAACTGAGGCAGGGGTGCGTTTTATTCCCGCTGATGTTTATGATGTACATGGTGAGGATGGAGAAGGCGCTAGAAGGAAGTAATATCGGGTTTAGTCTCTCATACAAACAGGCGGGTAGAGTAGTGGAGCAGCAACTCCCAGGTTTATCTTATGCGGACGACATTGTGTTGCTAGCTAACGAGCAAAGTGATTTGCAGGGTCTGGCTAATATCTGTGGACAGGAAGGCAACAAGTTAGGTTTGAAATTTTGTGTTAGAAAATCAGGTGTTATGGTATTCAATGAAAACAATGAACAGACAGTGTAGATACAGGGCCAAGAAATACCTCGGGTAACTGAATATAAATACCTTGGTATATGGATAGACAAAGGCAATAGATATATGGAAACACAGGAAAAAAACATAACATTAAAGGGGAAGAGAAACGCAGCCATAATGAAGAACTGCGCGCTACGGGGATACAATAGGTTCGAAGTCCTCCGAGGTATGTGGAAAGGTGTAACGGTTCCAGGACTTACTTTTGAAAATGCAGTTTTCTTTAAATCAGGAGTACAATCAGGACTCGACGGGAACCAAAGGTCAGTGGGTCGTCTCGCATTGGGCGCTCACGGGAAGACTACAAATGAAGCTGTGCAGGGTGATATGGGCTGGACTAGTTTTGAAGTGAGGGAAGCTCGCAGTAAAATGGAGTATGAAGAACTGCTGAGGAATATGGAAGAAAGTAAATGGGCTGGCAGAGTGTTCAGGTATCTGTACAGGAAAAACATTGATTCACAGTGGAGGAAAAGAACTAGGAAGCTTACCAGCAAGTATCCGGCCTGTAGGGTGGGCAACACAGCAACAAAGAAGGTCAAGCGGAAAGTCGGAGAGGCTGAAATAATCTCATGGGTAGCGGCTATGGAAAAGAAACCTGCCATGAGTAACTACTTAAGAGGAAAAAATGAAATCAGGAAAGAAACCATTTATGATAACTCAAAAGGAAAGCTCATTGCTTTTCGAAGCGAGATCGGGATGCCTTAGAACACGCACCTATAAAACGAGATATAAGAAGCAAGAAGTAGCATGTGCTTGCTGCTGTAAAGCTAGGGAAACAACGGAGCATGTTTTATTAGAATGTGAAGACGTCTACCCAGTGGTCGATTTGGCCTCCTTGAAGCCCTTGGGTTCAGCAGGAGCAGTGGTAAAGCAAACATGTCTGCAATAGGCATTAGTAAGAGGCGATTGGAGGATTGGTGGAAGAAAAGTAGGGAAACGACAAAAGACGGAGGCGTACAGAAGAAGCACAGTTCGCAATAGGGGAGCAGAAAATTTGGGCGTGGTAGTTCAGAGCGGTTTTTTTTTCTTTTTTCATTGTTTAACCTAGGTAGGACATCAGGCAGTATAATAGCTAGAACTTGGTGGCGCAACCCACCGCCCCGTTCCAAAGGGGACGCCACTGATATCAGCTTTGCTGTCCGGCCACTGCGTACTAGCATACTATCGAAGTTGCACCATCACTGGGTCTTGGACGGTTTCTTGGAGAACTTGGCTCAGCCGACTGTCTGAAACCTGAAGACAAGCAACGGTATTCACATGGTAATTCAGACACTTCTTTCAGTAGTGCTTTGCTCGGGAACCGCGATAAAGCTTCAGTGACAAACCAGCTGCTTTTTACGTTTTTACGTATGTATTTGACGACTATCGGGCACCTTTGTAAGCTGAGGCGCATTCGCTGAATTCGTAGAGGGCGTTGGCATAACGGCTTCTTAAATATCATTTCTAGTGGCTTACCATCCGATTCTACTACAACTTCAGGCTGTCCGCAAAGAGTCACGAAATCTTTTACAGCCGTGAAAGATTTCGCTCACCAGCAGCGAGCTCGCAGCCCAAAGGGCAATTGGGCAGCACGCCTGCGAGGCAGAAAGACTCTGCGGTGCCCTAGAATAGGGGCGCCGACCTTGTGAAACGGCCAGGACTCAAGACATGAAGACACCGGCCCACCGCCAATCTCTCCGAGATATAGAGCAATAAAGTTTTTGCGTTCTATTCACAGCCGTGAACGATTGCCAGCATATCTTTTTCAATCTGGGCATACTTTTGCTGCGTTTCCGTCAGCGAACGTGAAGAGTACGCTAGCGGATGCCCATCCTGTATAATTACTGATTCAATTCCGCTCTGGCTGGCGCCTACCGACAGCCTGATTGGTTTGCCCTTCTGGTAGTAACTTAATACCGGAGCTGCGGCAAGCACTTCCTGTAGAGCCCTGAAGCTTGCTTCTTGACGGTCTTCCCAAACCCATGCGACATCCTTCTTTAGTAGTTCTCGAAGTGGCGCTGTTAGGTTTGACATATTCGGAATAAAGCGAGGGAGAAAATTTATCATGCCAAGGAACGTCGGCAGCTCCTTCTGGTTGATTGGCGCCTGGACTTGCAAGATGTCATCTAGCCGCTGTGGATCCAAACTCAGCCCGTCACGTGTCAGAACGTGTCCTAGGTACCGGACAGATTCCTATAAAAAACGGCATTTCTTCCGGTTCAATTTCAGGTTGTACTCTTGGCATCGTCGTAGGATGTTTACAAGGTTGATGTCATGCTCGCTCCTCGTTCTGCCCCACACTAGAATATCGTCAATGACAACCGCTGCGCGTTTGAGGCCTAGTACCCGGTGCATGGCACGCTGAAATATTTTCGTTGTGGACGAGATTCCAAACGGCATGCGTAAAAACCTGTAACAGCCATAGGGAGTACTCATTGTGCAGATTTTGGAGCTTTCTTCATCTATCTTTATTTGCCAGAAACCGGGGGCTGCATTCATTTGTAAATCACTGCGCGCCACTCATCGAAGGTGCTATATGTCTTCCAATGTTGGCATTGGATAGTGCTCGTGAAGCAGTGCTTTGTTCAGCTCAGAAGGGTCTAGGCAAATTCGTACCTTCTCTCCTTTAGTGACGACGACCATGTTGCTGGCCCGCTCCGTCGGCTCTGCCACTTGCACGATCACTCCCGATGTCTCCATGTAGTCCAGCTCTGCTTTCACCTTGCTTTGCAATACTATTGGAATCTGCCGTGCTGGTTTCACCGCTCCCTAGGAACCAGGCTTGAGCTTCAGCTGGTAAACCGTACCCTCCACTTGACCTAGGCCCCCGAACATGTCTTCGTAAGGTTTTGCAGCATCGTAAAGCTCTAGTTGCTCGACAGAAGAGAGTCTTTGGAGTAAGCCTAACTCTTCAGCAACTGCGCCGCTCAATGTCACGGCTACTTCGTCTTCCACAGCAATAAAGTGTCTGAATCTTGCTTCCTCTCGTTGCAACTTCGAGACGAACTTGCTTCGTTGCTTTTTTCTGGAAGCCAAAGAACGTGTTTAAAACTACGTTACCGTCATACGGCTGCTTGTTACTTTCTGCAACTGGCTGCGCGCAATAACTGAGCAGGTTGCGCCTGTGTTCAGCTTGCAAAAAACTGGTTTTCCTTCTACCTGAACGGTAGCCGTCCAGAGATAGTTTTTCCCACGGGCATGCGATACTGTTTGCAACCAGAAATCGCCTACCGTTTCGCCGTCTTGCGTTTCAATAGATGCTACTTTTGACTCTTTCGGGTGAAATATTCTGGCCATGTTCTTGCAGGCTATAGCGAAGTGATTCCTTCCGCCGCATTCTCTACACGTGCGTCCTTTTGCGGGGCAGACATGGCCAGTCTGATGAACCTTTGCGCACTTTGTGCAACGCCGACATTTTGTCTCAGATGGTGCGTTTATCTCGGCAGCGCAATGGCTTTCGGGGCGTGCCTGTATTTATTCGCACTGTTCCTTGCCATGTTCTCACGAGCGGCACATTTCTACCGTGTTTGCAAATGAAGCATTCTCAGAGACAAGCTTTCCTTGCAGCTTTTTGTCTCTTACTCCGACAATAATACGGCTTCTGAGCATGCGTTCTTTGAGTTCCCCAAACTCGCAACTTTTTGCTAGCACTCGTAGGTCTGTTAACCAGTCGTTGAAGCTTTCGCCCTCATTTTGGTCGCGCTTTCCAAAACAAAACTCGTGATAGGCTAGTATTAGTGCAGGCCTGTAAAATGCCTCAAATTTAAGTTTCAGGACTACTACGTCCGACTTCTTTTCATCCGGTGCAAAAGCAAAAGTGATATACGTCTTGCGCGCGTCCTCCCCGATAATCATGATAAAAGTGGCTGCCTGTACCTCTTTGGCTTGCTGGTTTAGGTACGTTGCCGTTGCGAAGACCTCAAACTTCTGGCGCCACGTCTTCCAACTTTGCCATACGTCTCCTGTGGTGTCCAGGACTCTCGGCCGTGGCAGTAGCGTGGTGACTGGGGAGCTGGTCTGCTGGCGCTGTTCCCCGTTCTCGTACTAGCTCGGACCTTCGAGCCGTCTTTGTTGGCTTGCTAACCGTCCGGTTTTCCTTCACCGGCTGCGTACATCGGCTGCAGTCCGACCACTTCTGACACCATGCGGTTTGCACGCAATCAAGTGCGTCAAGAGAAAGGGGCTTTATTGAACGAAACACACTCTTATATATGCATACTATGAAACGGGGCGTTACAGCCAACTAAGTGCGCGTCTGCATGACAGTGCATCGCGTCACAACTTTATCTGGAGGAAATTATTTTGCTTGGAGCAGAAGCCCAGCCTGTTCGCAACGCCGGTAGCGCGCGCGCATCTTCGCGGTCGTCGATTGGCCCGTCGTTCGTGCGGTGCTCTGTCCTTCCCTCTTTCTTCCACCACTTTTTCTATCCCTTCCCCCCTGTGCAGCACGGTTGAGGTGTCCTCATCTGAGAGACAGTTACTGCGCTGCACTTTACCCCAATTCTTCCTTCCTCAAATAAGAATCTCTATCTCTCTCGCGCGGCAGAAGTTCTACGGCACTGGAGACCGGTTCGCCGTTACGGCATGTTTGCCGCTATAGCGGTTCTTCACGAATCACTTGCATCGGTCCTTCACCTTCTAGATTTGAAAAGTGCCGTCTATGCGTTTGCATTCGAACAGAAATGACTATTCGATTATTTTAATAGTGAATTCTGAAGCCGAATACGATCTGCATTGCAAATACCATTCCATAATACACTATATACGTTTCGACTTCATTTCGTCTGCTGGCACGTTGAAGGATATCGCCAGACAAGCGACGGATATTACATTGGTAAAGTCTTCTCAGTCTCCCCATTTCAGTCTGAGTACATATACAATATATTTTCCCTGACACTGTTGTTCATGTTAACGTCCGATAATTGCCTTGATTCATTTTTTTTTTTTCAAAGTCGATTGGTTCATCTGGGGCTACTGCAGCCTTTTAGAGAAACAAGTTTACTCCGGTACGGAGTTCTCACTTTTTCAATCAGTGAACTTAGAATACTTGATAATACTTATATTACATATACATCGTTCA
This sequence comes from Dermacentor variabilis, assembly GCF_050947875.1. Taxonomy (NCBI): domain Eukaryota; kingdom Metazoa; phylum Arthropoda; class Arachnida; order Ixodida; family Ixodidae; genus Dermacentor; species Dermacentor variabilis. The sequence goes on along the minus strand of NC_134573.1, from coordinate 27,765,427 downwards.
TATATACGTCTATGTACCCTAGACGTGCTTTGGTCATCTGCATGTCTTCGTAGCATGCAGTTAATAAACCGGGTTTATTGCACTGCAATATTGTTTTCTTCGAACATTGTCCCTGATCAATATTCCACGAACAAGGAGCCCCGCAAAATGACGCGATATCAATAAAATTTCTTACGTAGCTTCGTGCTGCAAATATGCTGCTTCTGTGGCAAAAATTAGGTGCTACCTTTAGAAAAGAACGGTAGAAATAGCAGTTCATCGGGATAAAACTACAATTGGTACCTGCGGACAACAGTCGCGGGCGCACCAAAGCATGTAAAACCAAGAAAAATTTTACTGTATAGACATTCTGAGAGAAAGTTGCGCGTCCTCCAGCGTCCGCGCAACGAACGCGCGCTCGCTGGCAGACGACACACTTGACAACGACAGCAAAATTGAAGGTGCCATGTTGTAGAACCCATGCCTCAAACATGTATACGTAGCAAAAAGCAGTCAATATAAATTTTCAGTTGAAATAAAGCACTATTATAAGAGCGTACGCACGCAATCGGTCTCAGCACCCGCAGCGAAATTACGTTGAATCTGCCGCCAAGTGCATCCAGTTCGCTCGCAGCGCCCTCGCAAAATTTTTCCACGCGAACGCCTCGGCGAGAAAGCGCCGGAAAGAAACAATTTATGATAACTCAAAAGGAAGCTCATTACTTTTCGAAGCGAGATCGGGATGCCTTAGAACACACACCTATAAAGCGAGATCTAAGAAGGAAGAAGAAGCATGTGCTTGTTGCGGTAAACGATGGGGCATGTTTTTTAGAATGTGAAGACATCTTCCCAGCGGTCGATTTAGGCACCACTGGCTTCCTTGAAACACTTGAGCTCAGCAAGAACGAGGGAAAAGTAAACATGTCCGCAATAGAGATTTGTAAGAGGCGATTGAAAGACTGGTGGAAGAAAAGTAGGGAAACGACAGAAAACGGATACGTAAAAAAGCAAAGTTCGCAATAGGTGGTCAGAAAATTTGGTTGCGGGAGTTCATATTGGTTTTTATCTTTATTTCTTTTTTATCCTAGGTAGGACATTAGGCAGTATAATAGCAAGAGCTCGGTGGCGCAACCCACTGCCCCGTTTCAAAGGGGACGTTCATAACATCCATCCATCCATCCTGAAAACTTCCCCTCGATTCGTGTGGAGTGTGTTCTGTTGGATCGACGTGCTGTCGACTGCAAATCCAGCCGGCGTTTTCAGCAGTATCCTCTGTATCCTCAGTCCATTGAATTTCGCGTAATATAGTGAGAAACTCTATGGGTTCAGTCCTCTCGACATTTAGTACACCATAGAGTTACTATACTGACTCTAGAGGACAAGCTACCCATAGGGCCCATGCATTGAAATCGGGAACCACAAGAGCGCCGCTATGGGGAACCAGCGCTGGATAGGCGGTGCGTTTAAAAGAGTGCGTTGCACGCCGCCCTGGCGACGAAACGCGGCATATTCCAGCCTCTCGACCAGACGACACACACATGTGGGGCCGTATATAGTTCGCATGTTTCCGTTTTCGCGCCGCTTCAAGTGGACAGTTTTTGTAAAGAAGCTAGCGCCATGAAGTGAAGAAATGACGAAAGAAGCTTTTCTAAGCTTTGTATATTTTTCACAGTGTGTCGCGGTGAGCACGTGCGTTTATTTAGCGGTTGCGTCGTGTGCCGTTCCCATACTTGTGTGGCAGCCTGCCTCGATAACCTTGCAGCGACGGCGCCGGTCTTGCTGCGCTATGGTTTCGGAAGTATTAGTTGGCCTGAAGACATTCCATACTTCTCTGGCTAGACATAAGAAATTCTGATGTTACTTCGCCACAGCAGTCAATGGAGAAGAAAGCGTTATCGCATCAGCTGACTCGGGCAAGCAAAGGTTTGAGTGCTCCGCTGCGTGATCCGTAACAATAAAACAGTAAAACACGTTGTGGGGCTAGTTGGTGCATAACTTACAATAGAATAAGCGCCAAAATTGACGACACACAAGAAGGAGTACAGACAGGACAAGGCGCTACTTGCAACTGTTTATTGAAATGACAAGTGGCTGATTATATAGCCATGGGGAGAGGAGAACGAAAAAGAGGGACACTGAATAGATGAATGCGCACGTGCGAGAACACTGAAGATATAGGGAATCATGCTTAATCTAAATATAAAACTTATCTAAAAACATGCTTTCATTCGTGTATATATTCAAAGACGGGGTACTGACACAGTTGTCCCCTCTTTTCTTAATCTCGTTGGCCTCCTATAATTCACGGGCAACAGAATCTTTACTTTTATACATGATTGTCGTATCATGAAGCCTCGCTTCACATACCCGTTCATCCTCATTTCCGCAGGCCTTGCAATGAAGCGGCAAGTTAGAACCATATTCATTTTTCAATGAAAGCTTATGCTCCCGCAGGCGTTCATTAATACATCGGCCAGTTTGGCCGATATACTCTTTTCCACACTTCAGTGGAATGTGGTATACTACCCCTTGTTCACACTTAACAAAAGGGTTCGTATGTTTAATAGAACACCCTACTTCTTTAGAGTCATCCGCACCAATCAAGCGACACAAAGTAGCAAGCTTTCGCGGCGCGGAAAAAACCACAGGAATTTTGTATTTCATGGCGACGTGTTTCAGATTATGCGCCACTTTATGAGAATATGGAATCACCACCGCTTTAGCTTTCTTTTCGACTGTTTGACCTTCTTCACTTCTTTTTCTTTCTTTTTTCGGCTTCTTCAATAACGCCTCCGAAACTGCGCTTAAAACCAAGCAAGGAAAGCCAGCCTTTCTCAACTTCAAAATCTGGTCGTCAAAGCTTGCTTGTGCCTTATGACAGCAAGATTTTTTCAGCGCGGATTCGAGGCACATAGTAGCAATTGCTCGTTTAACAGTCTTGGAGTGTGTAGACTCATACGGCAACACCTCCTTGCGGGCACGGGGTCGGTACATCCAGCAGGAGCCTTCGTCAGTAAGGGTTATGTCAAGATCTAAAAACTGCAAGCTGTTATCCTTGGCTAGTTCGAAAGTAAAATCTAAGCCTTTTCCTTGCTGTTTAAAATCAGTTAAAATGCCCTGGACAGTATGCGAGTAAGTCATTAATTTTACTGACGGAACGATCTTCCATGACTTACTCGCATACTGTGCAGGGCATTTTAACTGATTTTAGACAGCAAGGAAAAGGCTTAGATTTTACTTTCTAACTAGCCAAGGATAACAGCTTGCAGTTTTTAGACCTTGACATAACCCTTACTGACGAAGGCTCCTGCTGGATGTACCGACCCCGTTCCCGCAAGGAGGTGTTGCCGTATGAGTCTACACACTCCAAGACTGTTAAACGAGCAATTGCTACTATGTGCCTCGAATCCGCGCTGAAAAAATCTTGCTGTCATAAGGTATCTAATCTTGCTGTCATAACTTACTCCGCTCGCCTGACTGTTTGGATCCAACGCCGCCTCCGTTCTCGTTCGTAGGGTTTAGATGGAAAGACGCAGAAGGATGCATCCTCATTCCAACGTAGTTGTGACACTTGTATACGCAACAGTACCGTCGGCGTCATTTTGTTTTCCTTCGACTTTCAGCGCACGCAACGCGCTACCAGTAGCAATTTTCGTCCGCGGGAGCGGCTGCATTGTGCACGTTCTGACCGCCAGTGTGGCGCTGCATGCGTCGTGAAAACTCCAGCGCTGGTTCCCCATAATGCTACGCGCTCAGGTTGCCAGCTCCTGAGACGCTTACTAGACTTGGTGACAGTTACCCGCCGTGGTTGCTCAGTGGCTATGGTGTTGGGCTGCTGAGCACGAGGTCGCGGGATCGAATCCCGGCCACGGCGGCTGCATTTCGATGGGGGCGAAATGCGAAAACACCCGTGTGCTTAGATTTAGGTGCACGTTAAAGAACCCCAGGTGGTCAAAATTTCCGGAGTCCTCCACTACGGCGTGCCTCATAATCAGAAAGTGGTTTTGGCACGTAAAACCCCAAATATTATTATTATTATTGGTGACAGTAGTCAGTTTTAATCTGGCAACTGTAGCACCGTAGCAGCCATACAGTTTCTCACTATATTACCTAGAGGGAAATCTAGCGTTGCTCTGCTGTGGTATGTAAAGTCCCTTAATAATTTGAAAGCAGCCACACTCTTTGAACTCTGCCGCCGCCGCGCGACCTCCTCGCCCCTTGCGCGTTCCCCCGCGGCAACCAGTTTTGCCCCGTTTTTCTGCACAACGATTGGTCTCCCTGCCGTTGCCCTTGGAAACGCGCGGATCTTGAGTTTTGCTTGTGTTTTTCTTTTTCGTTCGCGCCATTTTCCTCCTGAGCACGGCTGGCTCGGCGCTTTAGCTTGGCGTAGCGAACGTTGTACGCTGTGTTTCCTGCTCTATGCGCTAGCGCTATGCCGGGCTGTTGCGCATAAAGCTGCAGCAAGAAGCCTCAAGATGGTTATGCCGTTTTTATGTCACCACAAGGAAAGCGTGATGGCTTGCCCAGGAAGCAGTGGCTGCATCTCATTGGCCGAAAAGAACTTTGTTCCGACAAAGAACAGCGTTGTTTGCGAGCTGAAGCTTTTTATATAGCTCGTAGCAAAGCATGCCATAATGCTGCTCTTTTTTTTGTTCTTCCGGCCTGCTCACCAGCGTTTTTGTTGCGGTTGTCCTCAGTGCAGCGGTGGCGTAGAGGTAGAACACCCGCCTCGCGTGCAAGAGGTCCGTGGTTCGAATCCCGGTGCCGGCAATTTTCCACCGGATAAGAAAAAAATCCGCGTATTGATAAAATTGCACAAACAGGCCTGGAGTGTGGCCTGATCCCGGTGACCAGAACCGGTAACGCACTCCCTCACCAGAGCAGGATTGGCCACCCTGGTGCAGCACTTGGCCACAACCTCCTATATGAACACAACAATCAAACCCCGGCCCTCAGTCCCCAGCAGCTGCGAAGCAATTGACCACGGCGGCGGTCAGACCTGCGACGCAGCAGAGGGTGCTAAGAATCACTGGCTCCGGACAGGCCGCCATTGGAATATGAACCTGGCAACGTTTAACTCTAGAACGTTCTCTAGTGAGGCGAGTCTCGCAGTGCTATTGGAGGAATAAGAGGGCAGTAAATGGGATATAATAGGGCTCAGTGAAGTTAGGAGGCCAAAATAAGCATATACAGTGCTAAAAAGCGGGTACGTCCTGTGCTACCGGGGCTTAGCGGAGAGACGAGAACTAGGAGTCGGATTCCTGAATAATAAGGATATAGCTGGTAACATACAGGAATTCTGTAGCTTTAACGAGAGGGTGGCAGGTCTTGTGAAACTTAATAAGAGGTACAAATTGAAGGTCCTACAGGTCTAGACCCCTCCATCCAGTCATGATGACCACAAAGTCGAAAGCTTTTATGAAGGAGTGTGCAATGGAATGGTGTACAATTAAGGAGTGTGCACTGGAAGTCGGTGGTAACTCTGTTAGGCAGGATACCAGTAAACTATCGCAGGAGACGAAAGATCTGATCAAGAAACGCCGATGTATGAAAGCCTCTAACCCTACAGCTAGAATAGAACTGGAAGAACTTTCGAAGTTCATCAACAAGCGTAAGACAGCTGACATAAGGAAGTATAATATGGATAGAATTGAACATGCTCTCAGGAACGGAGGAAGCCTAAAAACAGTGAAGAAGAAACTAGGAATTGGCAAGAATCAGGTGTATGCGTTAACAGACAAAGCCGGCAATATCATTACTGATATGGATGAGATAGTTCAAGTGGCTGAGGAGTTCTATAGAGATTTATACAGTACCAGTGGCACCCACGACGATAATGGAAGAGAAAATAGTCTAGAGGAATTAGAAATCCCAAAGGTAACGCCGGAAGAAGTAAAGAAAGCCTTGGGAGATATGCAAAGGGGGAAGGCAGCTGGGGAGGATCAGGTAACAGCAGATTTGTTGAAGGATGGTGGGCAGATTGTTCTAGAGAAACTGGCCACCCTGTATACGCTAGGCCTCATGAACTCGAGCGTACCCGAATCTTGGAAGAACGCTAACATAAACCTAATCCATAAGAAAGGGGAGGCCAAAGAGTTGAAAAATTATAGACCGATCAGCTTACTGTCAGTTGCCTGCAAACTATTTACTAAGGTAATCGCAAATAAAATCAGGAACACCTTAGACTTCTGTCAAGAAAAGGACCACGCAGGATTCCGTAAAGGCTACTCAACAATAAACCATATTCACACTATCAATTAGGTGATAGAGAAATGTGCGGAATATAACCAACCCTTATATATACCTTTCATTGATTACGAGAAAGCGTTTGATTCTGTCGAAACCTCAGCAGTCATGGAGGCATTACGGAATCAGGGCGTAGACGAGCAGTATGTAAAAATACTGAAAGATATCTATAGCGGCTCCACAGCCACCGTAGTTCTCCATAAAGAAAGCAACAAAATCCCAATAAAGAAAGGCGTCAGGCAGGGAGATACGATCTCTCCAATGCTATTCACAGCGTGTTTACAGGAGGTATTCAGAGACCTGGATTGGGAAGAATTGGGGATAAAAGTTAATGGAGAATACCTTAGTAACTTACGATTCGCTGATGATATTGCCTTGCTTAGTAACTCAGGGGACCAATTGCAATGCATGCTCACTGACCTGGAGAGGCAAAGCAGAAGAGTAGGTCTAAAAATGAATCTGCAGAAAACTAAAGTAATGTTTAACAGTCTCGGAAGAGAACAGCAATTTACAATAGGCAGCGAGGCACTGGAAGTCTTAAGGGAATACATCTACTTAGGGCAGGTAGTGACGGCGGATCCGGATCATGAGACGGAAATAATCAGAAGAATAAGAATGGTCTGGGGAGCGTTTGGCAGGCATTCTCAGATCATGAACAGCAGGTTGCCATTATCTCTCAAGAGAAAAGTGTATAATAGCTGTGTCTTACCAGTACTCACATGCGGGGCAGAAACCTAGAGGCTTACGAAAAGGGTTCTACTCAAATTGAGGACGACGCAACGAGCTATGGAAAGAAGAATGATAGGTGTAACGTTAAGGGATAAGAAAGGAGCAGATTGGGTGAGGGAACAAACGCGAGTTAATGACATCTTAGTTAATATCAAGAAAAAGAAATGGGCATGGGCAGGACATGTAATGAGGAGGGAAGATAACCGATGGTCATTAAGGGTTACGGAGTGGATCCCAAGGGAAGGGAAGCGTAGCAGGGGGCGGCAGAAAGTTAAGTGGGCGGATGAGATTAAGAAGTTTGCAGGGACGGCATGGCCACAGTTAGTACATGAACGGGGTTGTTGGAGAAGTATGGGAGAGGTCTTTGCCCTGCAGTGGGCGTAACCAGGCTGATGATGATGATGATGATGATGATGATGATGATGTCCTCAGTATGCTTAATATTCTGGGGCGGATCCATCACCTCGCACGTCGCTGACTGTTGTTGGTCAGTCTGTAGGGCAGCATTATAGATTCTGCTTTGCGCCCTGAAAAAAATTAGTGGCAAGTATACCTGTGGTATTATTATTATTATTATTATTATTATTCAAAATACCCCCAAAGGCCCTCATTACGAGGGTATTACATGGGGGGGGGGGGTCAATCACAAGCACTGGTTGTAGTTTGTACATACTAAAAACAAGAGAGGTTAACAGAAGTAATAATACAGTGAAACATAGTTAACATACAAGATAATTAGGTCACAATTATTACAGAGAAAACATTAGTACATATTAGGAGAACATAAGGCAACTGCACTAAAAACACCAACAAATATCGAAAAACACTGTAAAAGTCCCAAAAAAGAATAATAATACGATTAGTCGACAAGTCGTGAGCGAATTAAATGTTGAAACTTAGTCAAGTCTGGTTCCGTGGCAATGACTGATGGTAAGGCGTTCCATTCAGTTATTGTGCGTGGTAAGAACGAAGATGCATAATGGGATGACTGGCAGTTAATGCGTTTGACTTTGTATGGATGGTCACGGCGTGGAAAAATAACTGTTGGTGACTGAATGAAATCATCGTGAAGTGATGGATGGTGATAAAGCTTATGGAAAAGTGTTAGGCGAGAAATTTTACGGCGAAGTGCTAAGTTGTCCAAGTCAGCTTTATTCTTTAACGCGGTGACGCTGGTGTAACGTGAATAATCTGAAAATATAAATCGCGCAGCACGGTTCTGCAAGGCTTCGATGTTACTTATGATATACGTTTGTTCGGGATCCCAGATGGCAGACGCGTATTCTAGTTTAGGACGGATTAATGTTGTGTATGCTAGTTTTTTAACATGCATTGGGGCTTCTTTTAAGTTATGTTTAATAAGTCCGAGAGTACGATTTGAAGAGGCAAGGGTAAGGTTAATATGATTATTCCATGATAAGTTTGATTGAAGATTGATGCCAAGGTACTTGTAAGTAGTTGCGAGTTCCACAGGGTTGTTATCAAGGGAGTAGGTGGTTAGAATTCGTGGCCTATTGGTGAAAGACATGAGTTTAGTTTTGGAAATATTTAATGGCATTAACCAATTAGAACACCATGCACTTATTGCGTCCAGGTCAGTTTGTAGTAAGTGGCTATCGGTGTTACTTGTTACACATCGGTAAACTACACAATCGTCTGCAAATAGTCTGATTTTAGATGAAACGCAACTGGGTAAATCATTAATATAAATTAGAAAGAGTAAAGGACCAAGTACGCTGCCTTGTGGAACTCCAGACGTAACATCAGCATAACATGAGTTAGAATTGTTAACTGATGTAAACTGAATTCTAGATGAGAGAAAATCGGTGATCCATGCAATTATAGTACGGTGAATGTTAAGCTGTGAAAGTTTAAGTACCAACCTATGGTGTGGAACACGGTCAAATGCCTTAGAAAAATCTAAAAATATTGCGTCAACTTGGAACCCGGCGTCTATTAGTGCGTGTATGTCGTTAATAAATCCGGCAAGTTGTGTGTCACATGAGTAGCCCTTGCGAAAACCGTGCTGATGCTTAAAAATAATGTTATGGTCTTCAAGGAAGTTGATTACTTGACTGTGTATGATATGTTCGAGTAATTTACAAATAGTGCTGGTTAAGGAGATGGGACGATAATTAAGGGGAGAAGCGCGATCACCTGATTTGAAAATGGGTATTATTTTAGCAATGCGCCAGTCATTAGGAATACCACCAGTTGATAGTGACTGGGAAAATAGAGCTGTTAACAGAGGACAAATACTATGCGATGTATTCTTTAAAATTTTATTGTTGAAACCTAGATGGTCGGCACTAGATGACATTTTAAGATTGGTTAGTAGAGATAAAACACCAGCCTCACTGATGTCTACCTCATGCATTGTGATTCCCACTAATGTCTTTAAAGTTGGCAATGAGTTAATGTTTTCATGAGTGAAAATTGTTACAAACGTATCATTAAGAAGTTGAGCGCAATCTGAATCGCTGATGGAAACACCAAAAGAATCAGTAAGAATGATGTCAGTGCGAATTGCAGGGTTCACACACGCCAAAAGTGACGAGTATTAGTTTTTAGCATGGATGGTAAATCATGAGAAAAAAAGTTTTTGCGAGTGGATTTTAGTAATGCCTTATAAGCCTTTTCACATGCTTTGTGTTTATCATGAGCACTCGCTACACCAGTCAGCTTAGCCTGCCTGTAAAGTCTTTTCTTTTTGTTATTAAGCCGCCGAAGCTTGTTAGTAAACCATGGAGAACTGCTTTTGTAGGAAATGGATAACACAGGAATGTAGGTGTCAATGAGTGAACTGAGGGTGGCCTTAAACAGGACCCAGTTCTGTTCAATGGAACGGGAATGAAAATCATGCAGAAATTGACCTGAAAATGTGGTTAATTCATTGTTAATTGCGTCGAAATTGGCTTTACCGTAACACCTTATTTTCTTTTTGGTAATTATTCTTTTGCTCACGCAAAAGTTAATGCATCCAGTTATGACATCATGGTCAGCGATGCCTGCTTCATGAGTTATGTCAGATAATATATCCGGATTATTAGTTAAGATTAAGTCTAGTATATTGGCAGAAGTTTCAGTGGATCGTGTTGGTTGACTAATAAGTTGGGTTAATGAAAAGTCAAGACAAGTGCCGAGAAAGGTATGCGCGGCCGCATCCGTGGCCGATACGGAGAGCGTCGACCAATCTATATTAGGAAAATTGAAATCGCCAAATATGATAATCACCGACCTCGGAAAATGCGCGCACACCTCGCTCAACACTCGATGATACTCTTCGGAAAACGCGCCAGACATGTCGGGTGGGCGATAAAAAACGCCAATTATCACACCAAATGCAGCACCCTTCAGGGAAATCCAAATACATTCCAGAAAAGAATCGATAATGATGGGTGCGGCGATGAATTCTTCCTTTATCGCGATGAGCACACCGCCCCCTCTACGCTGTTGCCTATCACATCGAAAAAACTTGAAAGTGGATTCACTCGTAAAGATGTTGTTATCGTGTATGGTGTTGTTAAGCCAGGTCTCGGTAAGTAACACTAAAGAAGCCTGGAATGAATCGATGAGCGATGAGAGTGCAATACCATTAGCGATAACACTTCTAGCGTTGGTGTATAAAAAGAGAAATTTGTTATCAGTGCTAGAGTGCAATTTTACGGGTGATCCAGTAGATGAAACTGAGCTTAATGAAACAAAAGAGGAGGAACATCATTGATCCCTGCGCCGAGAAACAAGAACAGCCTGGCCTTCATTGGTGTTCCACTCGTAAACTTCGTTGTTTAAGTGCAGTTTGTTGAAAACCAGACGCACTCGGTCTCCGTCTTTCTTCATAGTTCTCGAGAACTGGAGAAGTTTCCGTCGCTTTTCGCGAACTGCTTCCGAGTAATCTCGCGAGATGCTGAAGTTAGTGTTCCTCAACTTATGGCCGCGGCTCAGAACCAATTCAACTTCTTTTTCATTGAAAAATTTGGCTATGATAGGCCGCTTCTTCTCAGACGAAAAGCGGCCCACACGATGTGCTCTCGAAATCGACGTCACGGTAAGCCCAAGTTTTTGGGTACAGAAATTACTTACGAGTCGTTCTGACTCTTCCCAAGTTTCAGACCTCGCCGAATCTGTTAATCCATAAAAGAGAACGTTAGACCGCCTAGAGCGATTTTCGAGGTCGTCAATTTTTTCCTGTACGCCTACGAGACCGTTGTCACTGCTCGTGATGGACTGCGCACATGGGGCCGCTGCAACTTTCTGCTCTAGATCAAGGACACGCTTTGTCAGTTTTTCTAAATCATTCTTTAACTCAACGTGCATATGAAGCACCTTGTTAACAGATTCTTGCAGCGCAGAATTGCTAGCTTCAACACGCAAGATAGAGCCAGCCACAAGGTCTAGCTTTTCCTCTTGAGCCTTGGTCATGGGTCCAGGGTTTAGCTCGACATCACCATCCAGAACAAGCAGGCACAACAGATACGATGCACAAGCGCGAACACTTTTCAAAACATGGGGTGGCCACGACACTGCTAAAAGACAGACATCATCGTCACGATAGGAATAAGCGTCATAGTAGCTAACCTGTACAAACATTAGCGGTGAGCGCAGGATCGCAGTGCCAGTGCCGTGGCCCAGGGCGGCGTTGGAATGCGCGCACTTTTGTACTGCCCGCTCAGCTGACTCAGTCCCACGTTGCCAGACGGAAAAATAAGCGGCGTCCAGAAGTGGCGGAGCATCCAGCAGAGGTGAAGTGGCAAAAAACGGTGTTGATAAACCGCAGTCCGTTGACGAAAGTGCGCCGAGCCAGGGGGAGCTTGTATCGCTGTGCCATTCACCGATGGGTGTCATCGGGACCGGTTGCATCGAAGAAACAGACCATGGCCGGCCCAGGAAAATCGGCAGCAGGACCTGTACAAACATTAGCGGTGAGCGCAGGATCGCAGTGCCAGTGCCGTGGCCCAGGGCGGCGTTGGAATGCGCGCACTTTTGTACTGCCCGCTCAGCTGACTCAGTCCCACGTTGCCAGACGGAAAAATAAGCGGCGTCCAGAAGTGGCGGAGCATCCAGCAGAGGTGAAGTGGCAAAAAACGGTGTTGATAAACCGCAGTCCGTTGACGAAAGTGCGCCGAGCCAGGGGGAGCTTGTATCGCTGTGCCATTCACCGATGGGTGTCATCGGGACCGGTTGCATCGAAGAAACAGACCATGGCCGGCCCAGGAAAATCGGCAGCAGGACCTGTACAAACATTAGCGGTGAGCGCAGGATCGCAGTGCCAGTGCCGTGGCCCAGGGCGGCGTTGGAATGCGCGCACTTTTGTACTGCCCGCTCAGCTGACTCAGTCCCACGTTGCCAGACGGAAAAATAAGCGGCGTCCAGAAGTGGCGGAGCATCCAGCAGAGGTGAAGTGGCAAAAAACGGTGTTGATAAACCGCAGTCCGTTGACGAAAGTGCGCCGAGCCAGGGGGAGCATGTATCGCTGTGCCATTCACCGATGGGTGTCATCGGGACCGGTTGCATCGAAGAAACAGACCATGGCCGGCCCAGGAAAATCGGCAGCAGGACCTGTACAAACATTAGCGGTGAGCGCAGGATCGCAGTGCCAGTGCCGTGGCCCAGGGCGGCGTTGGAATGCGCGCACTTTTGTACTGCCCGCTCAGCTGACTCAGTCCCACGTTGCCAGACGGAAAAATAAGCGGCGTCCAGAAGTGGCGGAGCATCCAGCAGAGGTGAAGTGGCAAAAAACGGTGTTGATAAACCGCAGTCCGTTGACGAAAGTGCGCCGAGCCAGGGGGTGACCAGAGGTGACCGAAAGCATGTCCGCCCCTGTATAAGAGAATGATTACCCAAGTTAATTAATGAATCATTAGTGATTTACATAAGATGGATTAAGGAGGATTAAGGTTGATTAGAGCGTACTAAAGATTAAGGTGGATAAGGGAAGATTAAGGTCGAATAATGTGGATTAGGTGAATTAGGGTTGATATAGGAGGATTACGGCCGATTAGGATGGATTAGGATATATTAAGGTGGATTAGGGACCATGGAGCTTGATAGATTTTATAGAGGTGGATTAGGGTCTATTAAGGTAGATTAAGATTATTAAGCAGGAATAAGTTGAATTAAGGTGCATGAATAAGGAATAAGGTGGATGAAAGAGGATTAAGGCGGATTATGATGGATTAGGGTTGATTAAGGAGGATGAAGACCATATAGGGTAGACTAAGGTGCATTAGCGACGATGCAAGTTGATTAGGATTTATTAAGCTGGATTGTGAGTATTAAGGTAGATGAAGGAGCATTAGGGTCGACTAAGGTGAATTAGGGTTCATTGAGTATTAAGACCGATTAGTCTACCATAATCCTCCCAATGCACATTAATCCAATGAATCCACAGTCATCGACCTTAATCCTCCTTCATTCACTTTAATCCACCATAATCCACGAAAGTCCTCCTTAATTCACCCTAATCCACCTTCATCGACCGTAATCTACTCTAACCCTCCTTAATGAACTTTAATCCTCCTTAATCAACCGTGATGCTTCCTCATTCACTTTAATCCACCCTAATCCACTATATTCGTCCTCAATTCACCTTAATCCACCAGAATCCACATTCATCTACCTTAGTCCACCCTAATGCTCCTTAATCCACAATAATCCTCCTTCATTCACTTTAATTCACCCTAGCCCACCATAATCCTCGTTAGTGCTCCTTAATCCTTTTAATCCACCCATGTCCTTCTTCATGCACTTTAATCCACCATAATCCACTAGAATTGTCCTTAATTCACCTTCATCCACCCTAATTCACCTTCATCGACCTTAATCCAACTTAGTCCTCCTTTATGCACCTTAATTCACCTTCATTCACCTAATGCACCTTCATCGACTTTAATCCACCTTAATCCACAAGTACACATGAATTCATCGTAATCCAATCACTAAACAATCATTACTTTGTTAATCATTAATCATCTCTTATACGCGGCTGCACATGCTTTGGTTCACTTCCCGCCTTCGTTCGGTCACGTGATATTTTCTGTAGCTTACAACGGGACCTTGAAAGAGAGGTCTAAGGCTTTCGCTTAATAAGCCACACTCAGAGGGATGTGTCACAAGCAATACTACATCAGACGCACGAAGTAAAGCATCTGATCATGTGGCAGAAAAATTGTCTGGAGTATAAAACTCGCCTCAAAGCTCCCTTTACAGCGCTATACCCCGTTCATACGGCTTCATAAAAAAGCCAACCTTATCATAAACGATGCCTACAACATTATCGATGTTGTTATTAGCATTTTTCAAAATGTTCAACCGCACTGGGGCACGCAACTGGCCCAAAATAACACGCCTCCATGGAATCCTGCGGCCCGTCCGCGGGAACCCAGGAGGAAGTGCGCGCCGTGCGCAGCCGGCGGGTCAGGAGAATGGAGGAGGAAAGCTCCGTGAGGAGGAGAGTGTCGCTACTTTCAATTATCAAGGGGTTTAGTGGTATGCATGAGAATACCAGTATATTGTTACTTCGGATTGGCATCGTTCTCGAAGAGCCAGGCAAAGCGTGCGTCTATTTGTCGTACAAAAATCCCTCACGTGACTAGGTGCCTAGGGGCAGCATCGTTTAGGGATTTTGGAGAAGGCGCAATGCTGGCGCCGAGCGACGCCGTGGTGTGGTTGTGCGTGTTCGTCCTCGGCGTGATCGTTCTCTTCACCGTGCGTTGTTCAACATTGCACATGTGAATGTACGTGCGTTGCCCGTGTGGTGGTTGTAGGTTCTGTGCTACTTGGCGGAAAGCCGTGAGTAGTGGCGGTGCAGCAGTGCGGCTTTGGCCTCGGTGAGCTCTGGCAGTACAGAATATGCGTTGTGTGACCCGTGCTTTCTTGAGAACCCGGCGGTGGTGACAATTGAAATAATGAAGTGACCTAGTGCCTTGGCAGCGAAGGCAGCGAACCGCGATGTGGCGTCGCCGTGTCCGACTTTCTTTAACGCACATCGAAGGATGTGCTGCTCGCTGCAAGTCATGTAAATGCAACTGCGTCGACCGCCCACTGTTCAGCGCTGAATGTGTGTTTGGTGTGCTGCTCTTGAACCGAATGGTGCAGCCGTGCAGAGGGGGCGGCGGAGGAGCAGAGTGGCTTAGGAGCTCCGTTTGCGCGTTTACAGACATGTGCTCCTGTCTTGGTCTCATTAGCGGCTGTCGCGGGATTGTGGTGTGCTAGCTCCTTGTCTAGTATGAAGTTTACGACGCTAACACACAGCATGTTCACGTTTTTCCGTGCTATATGTCATTTGCATGACGGCCGAGTTGAAAACGAGGCATACGTCTGTGTTCTTCTCCTTTGTGTGTTGTAAATCACTTTCTATTGTGGAAGTTCTGGGAGTCTTATTACGCAAGGAGTGCGAACGTAAACATAAACACATATGTGTGTGAAATTTTGAACTACCCATAATATCCTTTACGACTGATAAGTGGGCTACACGGTCTGTGTGAATCAGCTACCGTTTGTTGCGATGCTCTTCCATGTGGTAGACTGATGCATGGTGCGCGTTTATAACTGTACTGTTGTAAAAACCATTTGTTTATTCAATCAATACCAATGTACGGCTTCTTCGCCGCAGTACATTTTAGTTACGCGGTGAAGCATACTAAACGTTGGAGGGGGCCGCTATCGGCCAGCATAGTATGTCCACGTGACCTGAGAGGCGGCGGGTGTGCGAGTGTATAATTAAAGAGCTCTTATTACGTCTCGTGACAGTGGCCCCTTTTCACTTTTAGTATGCTTCACCGCAGTACATTGCTTAGGCTTCACCGCGAACTTTAGTGTATTGCGAGAAAGATAATCGTAAAAAGTCTAATTATGCAACGTTTCATTTGTAGCTTGCTACACCGCAATACAGGGGTGTAAAGAAGCATCGTGCAGTAAAGCATACTAAGAGTGGAAAGGGCACATAGGTTTACACTCTGCTCATTATTTTCAATCGTGACATAATTTACAAGTGCATCTGTGCTCGTGGTAAGCTTCACTGACAATTATTCGTACATTCGCCATTATGGTACGTGTTATTCACCTTCAATGCAGGAGTACAATGCAGATTCTTGCCCCTGTTTTTGGCTGGACTGCACATGCTCTTTGAGAATTGATTCATTGTTCATAAGTGCACTGGTACTTTACTCTAAACTGGAGGGCTCAAGTTGATATGAAAGCACAATTTTTATTAAGGGGACAAGATGTTGTCGAGATGGTTGCAGCACAGCTTTTTTTTTTCTTCCAGGCACCTTTTCTACTTGAAGCTTCCATTGCAGTGTTTTGAGCCTCTTTGAACCAGCACATTGTGTATATAAAAATTGGACACTGATTGGGAACATCACCTAAGTTCATGCCTATCTATACTAAAAAGATGTAGCACGACCAGACAAAATAAAAGAAGGGGTGGGCTGCAGCAATACTAAGTGTTAAATGGTGCTTTATCCTTTCCCTTGAATGTTCTGTTTTTGTGCTTTTTATGGATCCTCCGCAGTAACCATGCGAGTGCCGAACTTGAGCTCGTTGGTTTCAAGTCTCATGGTTGTTACTAACAGAACAGTCTGATAAACAAACAAGGGCTTGGAGGCATCCGTTCACCTTGCTTGCCTCATGGTGCTGCTTCATAAGCACCGTGAGAATCCAGGCCAACTAGGAAGGGAGGTTTGTTGCAATCGCTTCTGAACTGTATTGCCACCAGACCAACAGTGCTCTCAATGACAGCTTTTGGAAAATAGAATGCTTGCACCCAGCAAATTCGTAAGGAAGCATTCAGGATGTGCAAAGTGGGCTTTTGAAGCTGGCAGCATTATTGAAGGGGCTTTGCCCATCTGCCCTTTTTATGGATACACGAAGATGATTTCCTCTTTAAGAGGGATTGTTTCAGAGGTCGTTACATGGCGACAGTGTTGGGTGTTTAGTAGTTTGTCTTTGTACACTGTTACTAACCTGTTTCTTTTCCAGTGCCCCTGTGAAGCGCCTACTTTTTGGACACAATGTGCTCTCCATGCATGCATGCATTTTTAGCTTGTAAAGATGTCTATGACCCCTTGCCTCAAGCTGGTCCTTGCTGATGTCACCCAAGAAGGCATTGGGGAGTATGGCAATGTACACTTACAAAACACTGTTGATACCAGTGAAACCAAATTAATGAAGCTGCTGTTCTTTTTTTTGTCCACTCCAGCCTTGTTAGTTACAATGAGCAATGTCCGAACAGAAGGCATATGTAGTTGGTCGTGCTAGCCTGTGCACTAAGACTTGTTGGCATGTTATGACCTTAGCACAGTGTTTATATGTAAAAACTTTTGATGTGTTGATGACTTCCTTCTCTTTATCATATTTTGCCTGATGGAGCCAGCAAGTGGGTCAACCAGATGTTCAACACATTTCCCACTAGGTTTCCCAGAGTCTTCTTTACCAGGGTGCTGCTCACAGATATCTGTTTTCTTGACCTTGCACTGCACTTCCACCATTGCCACACCTGCTAAACCTATAGCATGCGACCAAAAAAGTGATGTACATCATGTTGCTCCAAACTCGTGACATGTGCTACAAGGCCTTGAGGAACACCCTCATTTATTTACGCCCTCATCATACTGTACGAAGCTTCGCATGATAAGTGCGAGCATTAACATCTCCTGGTTTTTCAGTGTTATTCCTGTCCAGCTTGCTGAAAGCTATCCCGAGTGTTTCAAAAGCAAACGACCATTGCTGGACAAGAAGTTCTTAAAACAAGGGTCGCTATTACCACATATGTCACACGAAATGAAGAAGGCCACTGAGTATACATGCGGTTTACTTCATATCCAACAAGCTTGGTTCTCCCTTTGCTAGTGAGTGAACTCAGCTTGTCCCGAATACATGGCCTGTGACAAACTGCCAGATGCTGTGTCCCCTGCAAAGCTGAAGATGTGTATGAGATCCTGACACCCTGCAGCGGCTTCTACACTGGGCAAACAGGCTACTATAAAAACGACTGCCTTTACTAATATACTAATAACATGAAAACGGGCAGAAATTTGGCTATTCATTGGACCCAACTGCAGGTGCAAGCCACTCTTCCACCAGATGCGTGTTCACAGAAACTGGAGCTATACAAATGCAGATAAAAACAATGATGTTTGAAAGTAGTAGAGTTCAACTATATTCTGCACAAGCAGTGCTACCTGCAGCACTGGTACCTTATAGCCACAATTCATGGCTGCATCACCATGCAAAGGCACTATTGAATGATTAACTTCTATTATATTTATGGTGGCCATATATTGCAATTACGTATCATCCACATTGTGTGCAATAGGGTTAAATGTCAATTATGATAGCTGTTCCTAATCTGAAATGCAACAAGAGCAAATATAGGCGACAAATTGCAATTCAGAGACAAAAGACAACCAGTGCACAGGATAAGTGACAGACTTCCTTTTATTGAAAAAGAAATGTGACATGGGGGGGGGGGGTGTCATGCCACCAGCAATGGGTAGCAATCTTTCAAGCTTGGGTGACAGAGGCAAAACTTAGCAAAATGCTACAATCACGCTGTAAAACGGCCTTGGACACAAAAACCGACATCATATTGTGCAGAATGAAAGGACAAGACTCCATCTAAGAACAGTCTATGGCACCACATACTTGAAATGGTGTAAAAAATGTTGACATGCCCTATCCATAAAGAAAAAGCAACAAACACAGAAAACACGCCTTAAAATGCAATGTGCAGAGTCTGAAACCAAGAAAAAACAACCCGAAAAAGGTTTCGCTAAGTCTTTCAACGATTAAAACTGTCAAACTGTCTCATCACTTCTTAATGAACCTGCACAGCTGAAACGGAAGGAAAGCCTAATAGCAGGGCTGCAGAAAATGTCACCGAATAAATGTACTTTGCTTACCAATGATACCTGTGGTTTAGTTGTGGTCTGTGTATAAACTTTTCTTGTTTAGAATGGTTTAGCGGATAGGGAAAAAATGACCATAAGAGCACCAGGTGTTTGCAGTCTACGCACAAAAATCCACTGCTTTCTTTCTTTTTTTTCTCTCTACTACTGTTCATGAGTAATTAAGTGCCTTAATAGCACTGCTAACATCCTACTGCAAAATACAAAATTGGGCAAGTTGTGGTATAAAGAAAATTGCAGTTTCACTCGTAATGTGAAACAATGATGCAGTAGCTGGTGAAATATGCCCAGGAACCTTACCTCATGCAGTGCTTGTTGAAGTGAACACTTGCCAATGCAAGTCGGTAATCTCCTTAAAAAAGTAAAATAAGAGTCGTATTTTTGTGGGAGTTGTGCCTCCCAGTGTTGAAGTGGAAAGTCTTGGCTTTTCTTCCTCCTCTTTCATATCCGGACTTGGCCACTGATCTACACCAAAACAACCCTTTAGCTTCTTACTGCTGAATTCGTTTTGGTTTTCTCAAATCTATATTTGGGCTACCCATTGCTAGGCCTCGCGCTTTGCTTGAGGAAAATAAGACACCAACAGCTCCATCCAGTAAATCTGAGAAGCCAACCACTAGAAGAAGATTAATGAAGCAGATGCACCCAATCATTGTCATCACATATAAAAAGAAAATTTAACATAGGACTGCCTTCACAAGTGGGAAGGTGAAGCGTAAGAACTTGAAGGTGTGGATGCCAGCTCTATATACAGTACGCAAACATTAAGCAGGTGTTAGCCAATCATGGCACCTATTCGCTAGATCACGCTCTCCGTGATCAGTATTCACCACGACTGTACCTACAGCAGAGTGGCTGAAATGTAGAATTGTGGACTGCCACTCTTTTGATCGTATGCTTGAATCCTCGCAGCACAATGAGAACTTTATTTCCAATTTTCTAGCAAGAAATCTGGGAATTCCAGTGACAACACCAGTAGACATCAGAACAACCAGGGGAGTTAGCCCATAGCAGCTAGTGCTGTAAAAAAGAAGACTGGCATAAGCACAAGAATTGAGATGGGCATACTACAGGCCTTTGTTCTGGTAGTGGTCCACTACTTTGGTGCTACAGTTAATTATCTCCACTGTCACTGGACATAATAAGAGTTCTTTAATTATACACTCGCGCACCCGCCGCCTCTCAGGTCGCCTAAGTGGACATACTATGCTGGCTGAAAGCGGCCCCCTCCCACTTTTAGTACGCTTCACCGCGTAACTAAAATGTACTGCGGCGAAGAAGCCGTACATTTGTATTGAGTGAATAAACAAATGGTTTTTACAACAGAACAGAAATAAGCGCGCACCATGCATCGTTCTACCACACGAAAGAGCGTCGCAGCATACGGTAGCTGATTCACAAAGACCGTGTAGCCCACTTATCAGTCGTAAAGGGTATTATGGGTAATTCAAAATTTCAGACACGCATGTGTGTTTGTGTTTACGTTCGCACTCCTTGCGTAATAAGACTCCCAGAACTTCCACAATAGAAAGTTATTTACAACACACAAACGCAAAGAACACAGAGATATGTCTCGTTTTCAACACGGCCGTCATGCAAATGACATATAGAGCGGAAAAACGTGAACATGCTGTGTGTTAGCGTCGTAAACTTCATACTAGGCAAGGAGCTAGCACACCACAATCCCGCGACAGCCGCTAATGAGACCAAGACGGGAGCACATGTCTGTGAACGCGCAAACGGAGCCCCTAAGCCACTCTGCTCCTCCGCCACCCCCGCTGCACGGCTGCACCACGCGTTTCAAACACAGCACACCAAACACACATTCAGCGCTGAACAGTGGGCGGTCGACGCAGTTGCATTTACATGACTTGCAGCGAGCAGCACATCCCTCGATGTCCGTTAAGCAAAGTCGGACACGGCAACGCCACATCACGGTTCGCAGAACTTCGCGGCCGAGGCGCTAGGCCACTTCGATATTTCAATCGTCACCACCGCCGGGTTCTCAAAAAAGCACGGGTCACACAACGCAGATTCTGTACTGTTTGCGCGCCTTCTCAAAAATCCCTAAATGATGCTGTCCCTAGGCACCTAGGATCAGGTCACCTGAGGGATTTTTGTACGACAAATAGACGCACGCCGATAGGCGGAGCAACGCCATGAGCAACGCTAACTTCCGGCTTCACTTTCGCTTCACAAAAAGTGACGTCAGGGCCTCTCCTGAGTTTCCTTCCTCCGTGCGGTCCGGTTACCAATGTTGCCTACCGAGCCTGGCGGGCCAACGAAGATTATGCCAGAGGGGGCATCACGTGCTTGCTACATGCAGTTCTTATGTCTGCTTCTTGCACTGTTCTTGCCTAAAAGTTTTCAAAGATAGTGTCCTGAATACACCAACGCTTTGACTGCTTTTGCTATTTACCTGCAGGTGTTGCTGCAAGATCCTTAGTATGGCTGCGTGCAGCATTGTAACACTTGGTGGAGGATTGGAAGTGGTAGCCAAAAATATAAAGGATAATCATTGTCTGCATGAACGCTTGCAATTTCTAAATTCAGTGGTAACTATCACTATTGGTGCAAGGCCCCCTACATCTACGCAGCAAGTGCCATAGCTTGAAACTAAATTTTTCCTTTAGTGTTTCACAATGTGATCCGTTTCTTTTTATTTATCCCAGTGTGGAGAGAGCATCATCAAATTGTTTTTTTTTTATTTTTGCGTGGCTTGTTTGGTTTGTTTCTGAATTTATCAAGCAGCATTCTCATGATGCTAACGTGGCTCGTGTAATTACAGTCATCAGCTTTTGTTTTGCAGAAAAACAAGGCATTTCCTGACCCATTGTTTGCTATCCAATTACTTGCATAATTTTGCAAAGTATTCTACCTATATTGACTTGCTTGAACTCCACTAAGGAGTCTTGCATTTTCAAATACTATTCTTTCCTTACGGGCCCTGAACCATCCCTCGGGCTTGGTGAAATAACAGTCCGCGGGTAGCATACGCTGTTCTGAACATCTCAGCCAAGTTCTGCTGTCGTGCGCGGTTCGTGGAGCTCGCAAGCGGAGTGCGAAGTCACCTTTTTCTCAAACGCTCTCGTTTCAAAAACCCCATGCTCCTCGCTCTTTTCTGTGTGCTTTATTTCGTCATAAAGCACAGTCAAATAGGCGACTGCTAATGGTCGCTGCGCTCGGCTACACCGCGGCCGCCGCGAGGTGCCGCCACGAGTCCAGTGACTAAGCGCACTGCGGCTCTCTGAGGACAGCCGCGTTTGCCTTACGTTTAGAGCGGCATAGGCACCAAATCGGAAATTTGAACTGCGCGCCACGGTGACGTCTCCGCCGTAGCCTTCGCAGTGCAAGGCATTGGAGGAGGAAGGGGAGCACAGCTGAGGCCGTGTTTGCTTGCCCAAACTACGCTTCTGCTCAACGCATTGAAGTACTTTTTGCACCGAAGTGGTTCTGAAATAGCCTATCTTCACTTCAAATGTGTTTCTCCACTTCAATAAAAAGTGGTTCAGGGCCCCTTTAAAATCATTCAATACTTCTCATCATTTCTGTATTTTGAGCTTCTGATGCTACGCATTCACCGTTTTTGCTTGTTGTTTCTGACTATAAATGTCTTCTTTTTAATTTAGAGCTTAAATTTTAACTTTGGAACACAAGAAGGGCTTGTCATTGCATATCTGCATAACAGGTACACATGTTTCATTAAATATTTGCAAAATCCAATAGAATATTGATCAATGCAGTTTGAAGTGTGATTTCACTGAATGAGCCATAAAAGTAACTCATCTCACTTGGTAAATTAAAGCACATATTAGTGTGATGTACAACGTATATTACACTAACGTGGTGGGTTCTCTCACTTATACAGCAAAATAATCGGTGCGCGAGAAAAAAAAATTGCATACCCCTTGTACAGACTGATTTAAGGAAAATGAGCTGGAGCTGTCCACATGATTACCTGCGAGTATATTCAACAAAAATGTGTCCCAGCTGCTTAGTGGTATTTGAGATGTCAGTATTGCATATGTGCGTGTTGTCTAAAATAATTAAATTTTGAATATACTCGTAGGGATCTGATGTGCATATCTGCAGTTGATGGATATATGTAAAAGACCCAGCATCAAGTGCAAGTGAACGGTCCCACAGGCCCGGAGTCGATCATGCAAATAGATCCACTGCACACATTTCTCACCAGAAATATATATATATATATATATATATATATATATATATATATATATATATATATATATATATATATATGCCACATGAAATGGCTTGCAAGGAAGTGTTGAAAATATTGCACAGTGAATAAAATGCCTACGCTAATAATATGTGGGTTCATGCAGTCGATTTCGTCCGTATTAAGGCCCTCGCCTCTTCATTGCTTTGTGGCACAGAAATACTGGACATCGGGCTGTTTTTCTGCTGTGTCCTTTGTTGAAGCATGATTGTTCAAAGTGCAACAATTAAACAGATCCTATGACTTGCTTGTAGGTTCGCCAGTACGATTCCGGTGTGCTGGTCTACTTGTCCAGCAATTTCCTACTGCAGGGAAACCTGAAAATAACAACACCGCTCCGCATGTCAAAAAATGCTCTACTGTGACGCTTCTCAAACGATTGTGATGCATCACAAGAGCTGTGTATATATTCGCGTGATGTTCTGAACAAGAAGATACATTCGTTTACTTACATGTGAAGGTGTATGTCAGAGCACTTCGGGGCTTGGGTGGCCCAAAAGGCACTAATGTGCCATAGCGTCCGATGATGACGCGCGATCACATGTCAAACCTAAACTGTACAAAACTACTACGCATCCAAAAAACAGAGATTCGAAACCGAAATTCGCGCCATCCTTCATTGCATGAATTCATACATCGTGATTTACATAAGGCACGCACTTAGCGACCGCTTTCTGTAAACTTAATATAAAGTCATCACCTTCATAAAGTCATCAGGTATGCGTTTTTAAATGACAAAGCATGAGGTGAACTGTACTTGCTTTCAGCACTTTCAATAGTAACTGCGCTGGCCACATTGACCAGTAGCAACAGAGGGCGCTATTCTCGACACGCATGGCGGCTGCACGGCCGCCATTATCCGCCATGTTGACTCTCTGATTGGTTGTGGAGAGCTCACGTGCCTTGAAATTTGTGCCGGGAAACGGAAGTTTTGCGAAATGTCATTTTGCGTTTTCATCAAGATGACGAAAGGTGACGTGGAGCTGCAAATTTTATGGACTAATACATTTTTTTGTCCTTGGCAGCTATATTGCGATGTTAGCGCTTCAAAAAGAATGTGAGCGGTAGCATGCACAACCAGTGTAATGCATGTGCAATTGCGCGAATATGTGGTGGCGATCCAAGATATGCGCCATGCCAGTTTGCTGATTGGCTGAAGGAATATCTCGTGAGGAGCGCCACAGGAAGGGCTGTTTCGTAAACGTCATTTTGACGAAGCTTGACGTTGCGCTGGGCCGCCATTGCTGAGATTTTCCGCCATAATTTTTGCTGCGACGAGCCGCGCGAATTATGCTAATGAGCAGCCATATGCAATGGCAGCCGAGAGGAATGCGTATCGCCACATTTTCCCCGTCGTTTGGCGCCACGAAAATCTTTTGTTCATAACGCGTGCTCATAGTATTTGCATCGCTCTCGGGTGGTGTTGGCATTTGTGTTTGGGGCCATCATTTTTTAAAAGACGCGTTTATACGAAATAATATTGGTTGAACATAGCAAACTTTCAGCAATGTTGTCCACTTTTCGCTGCTGCATTTGTATTGTAATGAAGATTAATGCCTTTTCGCACAGCTAAAAGTTATGACAACGGCCTCTTTCTAATATATAAGAAGAAATGTACGCAAGGCAGCGCCTTAAAGTTTCCTCCTGCGGTGCGAGTAACCAGCGAAATGAACAAGAGATGGCAGCGTCGGCGCTTGCGTCGCGCTAGTGGATATCTCTGGCGCGCGCAACGCTATCGGTGATATTCGGCCGTTTCTCAGACAGCCGAGTCGGGCTGAGTCACTTGCGTTTCACGAGATAGCGATAACGTGGCCTAGAACGTGCGCACATCACCACT
This sequence comes from Dermacentor variabilis, assembly GCF_050947875.1. Classification (NCBI taxonomy): domain Eukaryota; kingdom Metazoa; phylum Arthropoda; class Arachnida; order Ixodida; family Ixodidae; genus Dermacentor; species Dermacentor variabilis. The sequence continues at coordinate 27,740,484 of NC_134573.1, read as the reverse complement.
GGTAGGTCGCGTATGTTGTCTCAAGCAATAAAACAAGCGCGTTGGCGCCAACATGCGATGACTCATTCCATTTTCCGGGGACACGCATCCTAGCTATTGAAGCAGACGACGGCTTGTACACAGCAGACGACGGAAGCGAGAAACGTTTTCGACGGAATAATCATACGCTTTGAGATAGCTGCTTCATTTTTACAGCGGAGGAAAGCTGTTTTGCTTTACCGATAACGCCACATTCAGTGCCTTCATTTCAGTTTCTTAGGCGAAACGTCAAGTGGGCGTCACGTTACGTAAGCAAAACGGGGCCACCAGCGCCATTTTATTTGCATCGCGCCTACGTCACGCATCGAAGAAAATGGCGGAATGTCCAGAATAGCGCCCAGAGGGCGGTGCCCTAGCTACCCTAGCGGCATCCTAGCGGTTCCCACTTTTTCGGGCCAGCTTTTCCTCTAAAGTTGGTTATATCGGGCGCGTTAAGTTAGCGCGCTCCGAACTCCAAAGGAGCACGCTCGAGTGCGACGCCTTCGGAGCTTAACTTAACGGCCATTTTCGCCGACTGTTTGGGTGCACGAACGTGCCGTCTGGCGAATGTTATGTTGCTTCCGCATCCGCTATTGCACTTCGCGCGCTTTTCGAAAATGGCCCCGCCGACCGTACTCCTGCAGTCCTTGTTAGACGATGAAGAGGTAGAACTTGACGCGCGGCGACGGAGGCAGCAGCAGCGGCTTACGATGCGATGCAAGCTCAAAGCGCGCCAACACGTTCCCGATCTGATCACCAGTGTTGCCAGGTCGGACAAGGCGGCGTAGCCCAAAGCTAAAGAAACTGTAGTCCAAATGTAGCCAAGCACAAAAAAGAGAAAAACAAATTTGTAGCCAATATAGCCATTTTAATTTATGTATACATTCTCGCATTCGACGGCGGTAATCCCTTCTTGCGCAAGCCGTCGTAAGAAAAAAGTCCGTGACGCTGTGATGGTACACTCTTAAACAAAATTACACCCTTTTGCTACACAACGATAACCGTCATCTGCCTTGTCCGCATTTCCTTTCTTTAACTCGGCGAGCCCGGTACTTCCACACTCTACACTCTTAGAAAAATTTACACCCTTTTTTGCGTATCTTGTCCCACAACAATAATCGTCATCTGTCTTGCCCGCGTTTCCTTTCTTTAACGCTGCGAGCCCGGTACTTCCCAGTCACGAACGGCATGCGCGTTATCAGTATGACGCAGCATTCTCGACAGGAAAGTAGCAAGCGCCGAGTTTCAAGAAAGGAAACGCAAGCAAGGCAGATGACGATTATTGTTGTGGGACAAATATACACCCCAAAGGGTGCAACCGTTTTAAGAGTGTAAGAAAAGTTTGCACCCTTTGGAGTGTATCTCTGCCACACAACAATAATCGTCGTCTGCCTTGATGCGTTTCCCTTCTTGAAAATGCTGCGCCCGCTACTTTCCTGTCGGAAATGCTATGTCATGCTGATAACGCGCATGCCGTTCGGTATTGGAAAGTACCGGGCTCGCAGCGTTAAACAAAGGAAACGCGTCAAGGCAGACGACGATTATTGTTGTGTGGCAGATATACACCCCAAAGGGTGCAAACTTTCTTTAGAGGGCAAGACACGCACGGCATGCCCGTTATCAGCCTGACAGAGCATTCTCGACAGGAAAGTAGCGAGCGCAGCGTTTTCAAAAAAGAAAACGCAAGCAAGACAGATGAAGATAATTGTTGTGTGGCAATCATACACCCCGAAGGATGTACATTTGTTTAAGATTGTAGAGTGTACTAGTGATGGTCGACCCTTGACATCCACAATAGCGACATCGCGCTTGCACACAGAACATTTTTTTGTTGGCCCCGGAAACTCAAGTTCCAACGAATCGCTGCTGAGGGAGAACCTCTCGAAATGAATATCGAATGTAAGCACGAACAAAAAACTTCGGGGACACTTAAAGCGACTGACAAGTAGCCAGAATGTGTTGTAAGACGTCGATGGAAATGAAATGATCATGATTTCTAGTGATAGAACCAGGCACGCTGCTCGCAATTGAAGTAGGGATTATAACTTTAAATTGACCGCAAAGAAAATCTCAAAGGCCAGTAAGTGGCGAGGCCTGGCAAATAAATATTGGTACCCCGGATGTAGTCTATGAGATTATTGTAAGTAGGCTGTTATTAAGCGCAACATAATTATTGCTTAAAATTGCAGTTGCTATAATATTAAACACTTGCGTTTTATGCTATGCTTCGGAAATCAAAAGCGCACGCATGACTACGGCAACATGCTGAACTGCGTGTCACGTGTGAAACCGTCGTTTCGTTTTCAATCCGACTGGTTTCGTCTTGGCTGTTTAACTCTTTCCGTACCGCGCCCATTGGACATAGTTATCCCGCTAACGAAAGTTTGAAACGCCGCTTTCGAGACCTTCCGCACCACTCACGGACACACCGCGCCCTTGGACGCGAACGAGGAGAACCACATTTTTTGTTTTCTAAGCAGTTAGACTTTTTCATGCCAGGCGGTAATTTTTTAATGCGCTCCGAAGTTCCGCGATCGTCAAAGTAGAAAGCAAAGATGGCCGTCTCCGGGAACGGTGCGTGCGCTTCCAAAAATCGCAGCTGTCGCGATTCTCGTAGGTCTACGGCTGATTTTATCGATGGACCGAGCAGCAGCGAGTCTCAGGATGCTGCCTATTCGCCGGACTTTGACTCTAATAGTGACGACGATACAAAACAGCCCGGCCCACCTTGCTGCAGTGCTTACAGTTAAATTTTTGTAGTGCGATACGTATACCTGTTCAATGAAAAATTTTGATTTTTTTTCGGAGATAGTGCCCATTAGACGGAATACATTTTGCATATCTCATATTTTGTTAAATGTTTTTCTTAGTAAACACAAGCGCGTCTTTACAAACTTTGTTCAATTTTATTCCACAATCTTGATTCTGGCAATTTGTCTTTTTTATGACGTACATCTCGACGCATTCGTCAAACGCAGGCTAAGACGCAACCCTCCGAGAACATCTTGCGCATTCCAGACGCCTCCCAGCCTACCGTACGCAAGCGCAGTCGGAATCAGAACCTGCCTCAACTTGCTTTGCACGACGAAAAGATAATTCTGCGGCCTCACGGAGAACTTTGCCACGATAAGTGGACGCGCCCAGAACTCGCCAGTGTTCTATGGAGTGCAGCCAGCTTGACCAACGAGGATCGTCAGGACATCATATTCCGACTGCGACCTCAGCAGAACTTGGCAATCATCAGCACACCCCAGTAACACGTAGCCGACGCATTGTACAAGGTGAGGGAGCTGAACGTTGATCAGCGGGTCTATCCCATCACAACATATTTTGCGGCCCCAGACAACTCATGCAAGGGAATTGATCCTGGCCTTTTGCCCGTTACACCGTCTTCCAAGCTAGTGGATGAGGTTTTGGCTCCTGGAACTCAAATACTTCAAGCAAGAATGATGGGTCAAACCAACGTTGTGTTGGTAACATCTTGAGAACTTAAAGTGCCTCGCTACGTGCGTTTCTATGCTGCAGGACTCCGCTGCAGCCCCCATCGACCCCGCCAATTGGTCTGCAAGATATGACACAAGCTCGTCCATTGGGCTGATTACTGTCCTACGCCGCACGTGGTCATTTGCGCGACGTGCGGGACTGACAACCCCACCCCGTCACATCCGTGCACCCACCCTACAGCGGATCCAAGCTGCCCGCGGCGTGCTAGGCAGAGACTGAACAAAGCTTGGGTGCGGAAAGCTCTCGAGAAAGAGCAGCATGAACGCCAACCCTCCAGCGACCCGACCACTACCACAGATACGACGGAGACCCGAACGTCGCGCGCCCCAACGAAGGAGACCAGACAAGACCGGTCGGAGATACCGGTTCGAGATACTGTCGCAAGTTCCGGACCCGCTCGAAGTCTCGGTCCCGATCCCGCGAGGCATCGGTGCGCCTCCCAGAGAAGCGCCGTCCTTCCCCACCTTCCCAACAACCCTACAAGAAGGCCCTGCATACCAACGCCCCAGCCAAGGTGACCCTGGTCCCTTCAGGGGTGCAGCGGACCCCGGAGAAGAAAACAGCAATGGAGGCGCCTCGGGAGGTAGGTCGGGCGGAAGGTCCCCCACAGCTCGCTCCGCCCCGTAAATCTCTCCCTACCCCTTTCCCTATTACCAATTCGTTATCAAATCCCGATCCTCTAATAGAAATAGCCCGCCTACGTCGTGACATGGAGGCGCGCTGTGAGCGCCTGCAAAAACAAATGGACGCGCTGGTGGCAGACATGAGCATTAGTATGCAGGCGGCTCTGGACAGGATAGAAGGCCAAATGGAGGCCCTTCAAATAGTGATTACGGAGCAAGTGAAATCATGTATAGAGTGTATTTTCGCACGCATGCAAGTTCCTGAGCTTAGCGGCAACAACGAAAGCGCGCTTTCCGATCAAGGCTCTCGGCCACAACCTTCAAATGTGGGCACCCGGCGCCCGCATCCTTATGCACGACCGCCTGCTTCCTCTCGCGATGATGATGGCGCCGCGTAACGCGGAGCAACTAGTGGTGTGGCAGTGGAATTGTAGGGGATTCCGCCGAAAACGAGGTTCCCTACAGCAGTATATCGCCACATCCCCGAACCCTCCCGATGTCATTCTCTTACAGGAAGTCAATTGCACCCCTTCTTTATCCGGCTACAGCACGTTCTCGGTTGTCTCTCCTCTTGTGGGAGCCTTAGTTTCGAAACATGTTACATGTCGCATGCATACCACTAACATTAACATTCCTCACCAAATATTGGAAATAATTACGCAAGGTAAACGCAGCGAGAGTCTGTTTATATTCAATGCATACAGTTCCCCCCGTTCGCGAACGCACTGTTTTCAGCACCTACTAACAGAATTTGGTAGGTTTGGACGGGTTTGTGTGGTGGCCGGCGACTTTAATGCTCCGCATACTGCATGGAGTTACGTAAAATCGCAGGCTAAAGGAACCCGCTTATGGAATGCCATCTGTAACATGAGATACACACTGCTTACCGACCCAGAGCACCCCACTCGGATAGGCAACAGCGTATCTCGTGACACCTGTCCTGACCTTACCTTCGTGCGCAATACTGGCCCAGTCGTTGCGCACGGGCCTTTAGAGGAGCACCTTGGTAGTGACCACTACATTGTGGCGACCACCTTGTCATTACGGGGTGCGCGCAGGCCCGAGCGAAATGTGCGTATAACGGATTGGGCGAAATTCAGGGAACGTCGCCAGGACCCACCTGAGCGCCAAGGGTACGAGCGCTGGCTTGACTCTCTCGCACAAGATCTAGAGGCCACCACGAGCACACTGCGCACCACAACCGAGACACCAGACATAGACCCGCATTTACTTCATCTTTGGAACGCCCGCAGAGGGTTGACACGACGGTGGAAACCACAACGCCTCAACCTAAAACTTAGGAAACGTATAGATCAAATTACACGGGAATCTCAGGAGTATGCAGAGATCCTTACGAGGAATAACTGGCGAGGATTTTGCGATCGCCTCTCAGGCACATTGAGCAAAGCAAAAACGTGGTCGATTCTTCACTCCCTCACCGATCCCACCACAATAAAGGGAAAAACATTTCAACAGCTGCACATCCCAATGCACGAGTACAGGGACGATGTCTCGACACTCCTCAGAGAGCTAGAGAAGCATTTCATACCCACAGGCCCGCCGCCGCAGTACCCTGACTATCCTTATGTAGGCGAGGCGAACGAATTGCTCGATGCAGACATCATATCTGACGAGGTGCGGGTGGTCCTACAAGACCTACGCCGCAACACGGCACCGGGAGCCGACCACATCCGATTCTCCACCCTTCGTAATCTCAGTGACGCGGATATTAACCACCTCACCCATATCTTCAATGATTACTGGCGCAAGGGCATGCTTCCCCAAGCATGGCTACACGCCGACATCACACTGATCCCCAAACCGGGCAGGCCTGTTAAGGTCGAAAACTTACGACCCATCTCCCTAACATCCTGCATTGGTAAGCTCATGGAGCATGTACTCTTGCGGCGTCTGCAGCCCTTCCTCGAAGAAAAATCATTCTTTTCTAACTCTCAATTCGGATATCGGGCTCATCTGTCTGCCAAAGATGTGCTTTTACAATTGCGGGAGGAAGTCATAAGACCTCCGTCGTCCGCCCAAACGAGAGCACTCATCGCCTTAGACCTAAAAGGGGCATTCGATAATGTTGAACATGACCTCATCCTTCGCAATGTTGCACATTCACACTGTGGAATTCGTATGTACGACTATATCCGCGTATTTCTTCGAGATCGCACAGCCACCGTAGGAATGGGACTGCATCGATCCGGTACGATTCGCCTTGTAGGACGTGGGACACCCCAGGGCTCAGTTCTTTCTCCTACTCTATTCAATATCGCGCTCGCAGGGCTCCCCCAGCTACTCGAAAAGATCCCTGATGTCGCTCACGCTATCTATGCGGACGACATTACTATCTTGTCGACACGGGGTTCCGACAGAGCCATCCAGGACCGACTGTAGCAAGCAGTCGATACAGTTTCTGAGTACGCGAGAAAATGCGGCTTAAGATGTGCTCCGGCAAAGTCGGAGCTCATAATCATTCGACCCCGGAGCCGTTCCTCTACTCCCCCTATCACTGCACGTGGATGGCACACCGATACCACAGGTTAATCGTGCTTGTATCCTCGGCCTACACGTCCAAGGGGATGCCAGGTCTAACTAGACTGTTTCCCTTCTATCCCGACAGATTGAGCAAATTCTGGCCATGATCCGGAGGGTCTCCAACAGGCGCTCGGGCCTTCGAGAAGAGGACCTGCTGCGCTTGGTGGAGGCATGCGTCATCAGCCGCCTTACATACCATCTCCCATTTCAGCGGTTGACCCAAGCGCATCAACTTCGCGTAGACGCAATGATTCGCAAAGCGACGAAGCTGGCCCATGGCCTCCCGAATTATACTTCCACACGCCGTCTCCTTAACTAAGGGACACATAACACACTAGGCGAGCTGCTAGAGGCACATTGGGTCAGCCATCGCCAGCGCCTCCTACTCACTCCTACTGGCCGCCATCTTCTCACACGGCTAGGATACTCTGTCCCACCCCTTGAGTCTGAAACCCGTCCAACGTTCTTGTCGTCAGCGATACGCCAAGCACTAAGTATTCATTCATTGCCACGTAATATGCACCCCGAGCACGACAAAGTACGGCGCAAAGCCTGTGTACGATACCTTGGCCGCATGCTTGCAAACATTCCGGAAACACATACTTTATACACGGACACATCACGCACTCAAGAGGGCTATACCTCGGTAGTTTTGGATGGCACCGAATCCCTGAGAGACTCTACTGCAATGCGCGGAACAAATGCCGCTTACGGAGAAATTCTCGGTGTTGCTCTTGCAATTGGATACGCCATCCGTGTTCCTGAGGAAGTGTATATATTGACGGACTCGCAACAGGCATGCCGAGCGTTCCATCAGGACATGGCATTCCGAGAGCGGCGCGCCAAATTCTCAAACAGACACCGCAAAATACACCAACCACACCTCCCCGCATCCACTTACTCTGGACCCCTGGTCATACCTCGCTGCCGGGTAATGAACGCGCACACGCGGTTACTCGAGAAATTTCCCTCCGGGCGACTCGGCGTGGTCAGACGACTAGTTCAGAGTGGGGGGATCCCTTGCTCCGTTACAAAGACATACTGCGTCATTATACACGCATTCGTCGCACCCGCGCCGCACCACCGCCGTCCTTCTCGCGAGAGGAAGCAGTGGCATTACGCCAGTTACAAACCGCAACTTTTCCAAATCTTGTGTCTCTCAATGAATTCTACCCACACTGTTATGCAGATCGTTGCCCTGGCTGTGGCAGCTCGCCCACGATCTTCCACGTCACGATTGAGTGCACTGCAAACCTCTTTTCTCCCTTGCCAACTCTCCTTTACCCCCTACGCAACAAAGAGCTGCGGGACGATGCCCTCCTCGACGGACTTCCCGAGGTCCTCCGAGCTGTGATACAACGGGCTCGAAACATCGCCGGAATCGTCTTAGGGACCCTGGACTGAGGGTTCCTCCCACATTGCTCTCGCCATTCAAATATTATTAATAACGATGTTTTACTCTCTCTCTCTCTCTCGTTAACAAAACTTTTATGCTTGAAAAGTGCATTCATTCTGGTTTTTGTTTATGTATTACGTAAAATATTTAGTGCAGCATTTCCTTCAGAAAAAAATCTGGCGTAACCTACAAAATACACCTATTTTCTACATGGTAGGGAAAGAGTTAAATACCAAAGAAGTTGGAGAGGAAAAAATGAAAACACGTAGCTATTAGCGCCGAAATACTTAACACTTCGGAAAGCATGAATGGCAGGAACGTTGAATTGCTAGACAAAATACTTTGTCACAGTTACGGCCGCACTTGTCATCTGCCTCCCACTAATGCTGGCGTATAATAGCTACGCGGCGCTCACCTATCACCGCTTTCAGCAAGCTTTCAGTGAACACGACTACATCCTCACTGCAGATAAAAAATTCTGATAAAAAATGCTCCATGCCGTTTTCCGCGTTACCACTTCTTGATTAGGCACTCTGACTGGTAAGCTTTCCATTGCATTAAAAAATAGGTACCATGAAAATTGGTTCTCAGTCCCTTTAATCTTCACCTTTAAGAGTGGAACGCGATAGCATTCCAAGACCCCTGACTCCTTCCCACGCTTCCCGGCAGCTGCAGCTTATGTAAACCATAATGTTTACTTGCAAACGCTGGAGGCGGACGATATGCACGAAGGCGAACTTTCTGGTTGCTTTTTTTGATCCCTCCCACCCCCACGGCAGGCGCCGCCGTTGCCGCGGAGGCGAGTGTCATCTGGATGGTGTCGCAAGGGACCGAGCGGGGTGCGCCGCTCCTACTTGGCAGTAACCGCTTGTTCTCGTTTTTTCTTGTGTCCCCTGTCCCGCTTAGCACTGCACCACAAAGTCTCATGGAAAACCACCTAGTCCAAACCATCACCCTCCTAATAATACGTCGAACGGCAGCTGGAAAAGGGGTTTGTGTTCGAGGTTCCGCGTAGCAAACTTATGTTTTCTCGTAAATTCAAACTACAATTCGACCCTACTATGTCCGCAGGTTGAGTGCAAGTTGTACATTACGAATTTTCGGACGCGTTTTACTATGAGAAATTCAATTATACTTCATTCACGCATATGCACCAGCCGAAGGGCCTGCGGGGTTGGGGATCATTTTTCTCACACATACAACGGCGCCGGCGCTGGATTTTCTGTGACACGGGGCCCGTATAGCGCTATCGCGTTAAAGTTCTTCTCGCATGCAAAGAAAAAAATGGCAATTAAGCTTACCGTGATAAACGCGGAGTAGGTCCACAGCTGTGCCCAGCGCGATACTCCAGTGTGTGCATCGCCTTCGCGATGGACACACTGGAGCGTGTCATCTACCTGTGTTTCCCTTCTTTCATGCTGGCGCCATGATCGCCCGAGCCCATTGCTCTCCGTTTCTGAGCATAGCCATGTTAGTATACAGTGTATTGTGAAACACCCTCCACTCCCAGGCTCATCCCGATGCCCTGTAATCGCGTGTCGGGATAAGACGAAGATCAGACGACGTTGCTGGCGTAAATGTTAGCATGGTGAAGCGCGACGTAAATTTAAGTGCGTCAAGGATAAAAACCGTCGGCTCAGAGAACGATGCACTGCGTGGGAGGTGGGGGCGGGATCATTTCGCGTACACACGCACAGCCGCACTGCCGCCTCAGCCAGTTAAAACATAGCCTTCGAGATTTTTTTCTACTCGATGAGAGTCACCTCTGGAGAGTGGATTAAGGCGCCAGTTATAGCCCAAACAAAGCCAAGTCACAGATTTTCAGTAGCCCAAATATAGCCACGTGGCCAACTGGCTCAAGTAGACGCCAACCATTTTTTTCTGTAGCCCAATTTGGCCATATATAGCCAAACCTGGCAACACTGCTGATCACGCCTGACAGCAGCTTCGCAGCTTCAGACGCCCGGCAGCGCGGCGGCGAGAGGAACGAGTGGGCAAGGAAAACGGACTTGCATCAGTGGAAAGAGTAGGAAACACGTCATTTTTCCGGGAGCCGTAGCAGCCGTAGCAGGCGCGCGCTCTCGCGCACCGTTTACAGTTTCCTGACCTCCGCTTCAAAGCCACTGCCAAGGGGATATTTGCAAGGTGAGATCGAATTCCCCGTGCTATCGCCAGCGTGAAGACCTCGCAGATCACCGTTCAGCAATCAGAAGGGTTCAAACTAGGCTGGTTAAACGCTTCCTTCGTTCGGCTGATCAAACCATACAGTCAGGATAGGAAGATATATTGTGGAGACATCTTATTTGGCTGCCCTTCTTTTTCTAGTTCGGGAGTGCAACACTTCGTTCCTCAATTTCACGGCACAGCGCGCACCGTCAGCACCACACTCTTCGATTTTGCTTCGCGCAGGCAATGCAGGGTCCGTGTATCGTAATGTTCCATTACGAGTTCCGTTGCTTTTATCACGCGACGCGCCGTGGCGCACAGATCGCAGGGATAGCGGCAGTGCGGCGGCGAGCGAGTCATGCCCGAGCCGATGACGAAGGGCGAAAAAAGAAGGAAAATTGATATAGTCGGCAAGTAAAGGTGTCCCTAAGAACCAGTTCACGGTTTTGTCGCGCTCGCTACCTAAAAGTACTGGCAGTGCGTTCCTGTTGCCTGCATCGTGCGAGCTCCTGGTAGCAGACGAAATAGCGTTGCAAGCGTAATGTATGTACGCTTGCTATACCGACTGTCGGCTGAGAGGGAAAAAGAATGACATTAATAAATTACTTCTGCATTGCGTAAACGCCAGGCACCACTCGTTTGTAGTTCAGAACTTGGCATATAATATTTAATTTATATTTTACATTTATTTAGCAAGCAGAAACATTCTGCAATTCCTCGATTAGAGCGTCATATAATGACGTACACTTCATAGGTGGCACCCTCTCATCTATTGGTCGCGTCCTCCCCTTCTTCCACCACCGGCTTGGGAGTGGCACATTTAGTGACGTAAGCTGCGAAGCGAAAGGTTCGTATTCCGAACCGTTATAAGATTCGGCCCCTGGCAGGATGGTGCGCGTAGAGCGCGCTCTGCAAACACGCACCAGAAGTCGCTTTTTAGCCGATGGATGGATGGATGGATGATTGAGGCTCAACCCTTTGAATCGGGCGGCGGCGGAGCACGCCTCCTAGCCTTTAATGCAGCGTTAAAGAAAGGAAACGCATCAAGGCAGATAACGATTATTGTTGTGTGGCAGAAGGGGCAAGCCAAAGGGTGTAACTTTGCCTAAGAGTGTAAGAACAGTTTACACCCTTTGGCTTGCCCCTTCTGCCACACAAAAATAATCGTCATCTGCCTTGATGCGTTTCCTTTCTTTATCGCTGCGAGCCCAGAACTTTCCAGTAACGAATGGCACGCGCGTTATCAGCATAGAACAGTTTACACCCTTTGGAGTGCCCCTTCTGATAACGCGCGTGCCGTTCGTCACTGGAAAGTTCCGGGCTTGCAGCGATAAAGAAAGGAAACGCATCAATGCAGATGACGATTATTTTTGTGTGGCAGAAGGGGCAAGCCAAAGGGTGTAAACTGTTCTTAGAGTGAAAGGTATACAAAGCCTAGAAGTGTTTTCGCCCCTGCTACTTTTCCTTTTAGCCATAAATGCTCCTTAAATTCCTGCCAATTTGTATTTTTATGAATGAGCCGTTAAGCTTAAAAGAGCGCACTCTGCTGACTAGAGCGCGCTCGAGCGCCTTAACTTGACGCGCCCATTAACTCTATGAGTACTTACCATGCCGCCGGCCATAGAGTTTCTCACTACATTACCTAGAGGGAAATCTGGCGCTGCTGCGCTGTGGTATGCATGGGAATGCCGGTATATTGTGACTTCGGATTGGCATCGTTCTTGGAGAGACAGGACACCTTGAAGACTCGCTTGGCAAGCACCGTTCCGTCTGTCACAATGAGTCATTTTCTACTAAAACAGCACGTCAAAACTTGTTTTGGTTTTATTATTACGCAAAAGCATGTTTGCTTAACTATAAGAACTTGTTATTGCGTGTACGATTATATGTTACGTAAAAAGTGTCAGCGGGCCGCTAAAGTTGGAAGACAGACGACACGGTTCGCGCTCGCTTAATTTGAAACAGTTTGTCGTCTGTTCGTGCTTTTCTTCCCTTGGTCATGCATTGTAGGTGAGTAAAGATGTAATATGCGTGAACGGAAACATTTTATGAAGATTTTACTTTGAGAACGCGTTATTTGTGTAGCCATATCCACGTTTTAGACGAAGCCTCGTACAACACCAGCCAACACGAGCCTCGCAGACACATATACGTGCATATACCGTCATTCCCATGACGGCACGGTGCCCCCTTAAGAAACTCCCATAGACGGTGGCGCCAGCTTTCCCTCTAGGTGTTATAGTGAGAAACTCTATGCCGCCGGCGATTTCAAAGCATTTTGAAAGTATTTTTCACGTCTGCCGCTGAGGCATAGAGTTTCATATTAGCATACCTAGAGGGAAATCTGGCGCTGCGATCGTTCAACCATCACGGGAATGATGGGAAGTGCAGGCTTCGGATTGGCGTTCTATTGACTGGCGAACGAGTCTACAAGTATTTCTTTTTCAGTTTTGGTTTCGCTTCAAGCTCGATTGCTATAACCTGCAGTGGGACAGTGCAACGCAAAGCCCTCTGCCTTTGTTATGTTGCTCGAAGTGGCGATAGCGCGCTGGGCCAGCGACTGAGACGATGTTTGTGTCGCGGTGTGGTGTCGAAGTCCTGACGAGAAAGCGACGGCATCGTAAACGTTGAAAGAACATGTTTTGAGCGTTTGGACTTTGGTTTGTTAAGTCTGTTAGGTTGGCGCTGTAGCGTTACGTGCTTTATGAAACTTCAGAATAGGGAAAAGAAGGCACTACTGATACAAGACATATACAGTTGTACTTCTAGTGGCTTGACAATAAAATTTTATTGAGGGCTTCATCATGCATTGCTCGTTTATGTGCTCATTGAAATCGGTGTTTTAGGACTTTGAAAACACAAACTTACTTGTGGTAGGACAGGTTGCTGCTTCCTGGCTGTAGTCTAGGGTCGCAAAATGGGTAATTTCCTTCGGAAGCGGTACGTCAATATAAAGTATGATGAAGCATATACTAGTAGGAGACCACTAGCGTCCTAGCTAGCACTGCTGCAGATGTGCATAAAATACTGGAAGCCGTTCAGTAATCGTGACAGCTGACGCAGCCTTTCGAAAGAGCGAGAGAGTTCGCAAGTGCCTGTCGTCTGCGAGAAATGTCTCGCGTTTGCAACGAGCAGGTGTCGTAGCAGACGACACTTGCAGCATTCCGCTCAAGGGCGCAAAACTTTCTCACAATACAACAATTTTATTTCCATAAATACTTGATGAGTATTTTTATATAAGTAAATGCACGGTTGTTATAGCTGTTGCAAAAATAAATAAATAATTATTCTCTGGCGTTAAATCGGGAACAGAATCGCACAAGAATGCATACCCTGGTGTGTCCTGGTGATAAACCATAGTAAACCGTGCTTCCATTTCAAAGTCATACAAAGTTTATGTAGCGTGTTGTACATTATATGACATACTGCAGAAATAAAATTACTTTTTACGCGATAATATTTGAGTATAGCTTCGTTTTATGCGCCGCAAGCAAACTTCACTAGTCTAGAGATCGAAGTCAATCCGAAGCCTGTACTTCCCATCATTCCCATGTAGGTTGAGGCAACGCACAGAACACCTATACAAACTTAGAGAAAGGAAACTGTACCTTCCACAGTGCTACGGAAATAAGCGTAGCGGTGGCGTCGTGAACTAAAGTATGCGACCACAGGTGGCGCTGTACAACAGGAAACGGAAACGGGGTTTTGCACAGTATGGCCGTTGGCTTTACCAGGTGTTCTGTGGCTTTAAGGGCAACCCGCTCGGGATGCCCTTAAAAGTCAGTTCAGAGTGTGCCTCAACTCGATATGACTCAGCGCTACATGTATTCTGCTGCGCCTCGATCGTGCACCCGCCAGTTTAGTTGCTGCGTGGCAGACGTAGCGCCTACATATATATGTAGACGCTACGTTTGCCACACAGCAACCAAACTGGCGGTAGCACGATCGAGGCGCAGCAGAATACATGTAGCGCTGAGTCATATCGAGTTGAGGCACACTCTGAACTGACTTTTAAGGGCATCCCGAGCGGGTTTTCGTTTATTACACGACCTACTGTATAAGGGGTCGTGTAACCTTTATACAGTAGGTCGTGGTTTATTACGCCGCCGTTACCCCGAGTTGTGCCGCCGCGCTCCAGCTGTTGCATTTCGTGTAGAGCTACTGACAGAATGCGGTTTCCAGGTGGCACGATGGCCTCGACTGGAATAAACGCACACGACACCAAAGATTGAGTAAGCCTCAAAATATTTTATTTGCATTTTACAAGTACAACAAAGAGCACACGTCTACGCATCCACACAAACGCGGTTACGTAGTCAAGAACATAGTCAAGAAATGGCTCATTAATAAGGGTAGCACAAGCGCACAAGAAAGAAGACCTAAGCTACAAAACGTACGGTCGGCTGCTAAGTATAATAATTTCCCTGTCACCGCGTGTCACTTTTGTACAGCATCTTTACAGCACTATCAGGCCGAGTAGTTTGGCGGAAAGAACGCAACAGCTTACGGCCGTCAGCTGCCTCTTCCTTACGGGTGTCATAATTATCCTAATCTCCGCATCAACGTCGTGCAAGTCCGCAAACAGGCATCTGTATCTGAACCATATGTGCCAGCTTAATACATGTGTAGTAAAATTATGATAACCACTGCGTCTTATCAAACGTATTGGTTTTGCAAATGCGCATTACAGCTGACGGAACGACATACTGTAAGTGAAGCACAAGAGAACAAGGACAAAAGGAGGGTACAACACTTGAAGAAGAAATGAAGAATTAGTAGGCGTACAGCAAACAAGCGATGACGGAGAACACACAATGATGCATCGGGTGTTCTGCGACATCGGTTTGCGTACTTAAGGTGTTATGGAGATCAACGGCATAAAAACGTACCTTCAAGCGTACTCCCTCAACCTCCGCCGCATTCATTATGATAATCAACGCCCAAAACAAAATGAGGCACTATTTTTTGCCAAGAGTAGACCTCTTTACAGCAAGTCTATGTAATGACTCGCAGACGAAACCAGCATGCTTTCGAAAATGTTTTTCCGCCGTAGTATTCGAACGCCAACGGCCAGGAAACACATCGATACCAATAGGCTGTCGGCTGTCGGTGGTTAATCAAGTACAACAACCTTGACGCTATGACTAAAAAGCAGCTTCAACAATCGAACTTAAAAAAAAATCAACTGCCTATTTGTCTGAGGTAACAAAATATCCTTAGACACCTCGATTGTTTATGTCAATGGTTTGGGTAAAGTAAAAAATCCGGCATGTTCAGCGCCCCTAGCAGAGAAAGCACAAATTAAAGTATTCGACCAAATTACAGTAGCTACACTTGCGCGCTTACGCTGAAACGCGCCTCGATTGACTTTTCGCCCTCTGTGGCCATTTGTTGAACTTGAGAGTGTGCGGGGCCTGGGCAACGCTCATGAGAACCCCCGTAGTGTTCCTGTATATGCTCAGTTGCGCATACCTTTTCCGGCGCCGCTCGCTCTGCTATTGGCCGAGCGCGAAAAATGACGTCAAATGATCCGCGCTGCTGCGAAGCCAACTTTACGGGCGCATCGCCAACTCATGCGAATTTGTCGTTTCCGTCAGTGCCATCGCCATTGCAATCAGCGGACCGTCGATCGTGCGTTGAGAGGAGCAGCTGCGGGTTTCAGGTACGGTATTCGACGATGTGAAGTCAAGGACCTTGGTGAAGTGATACGAAACACATCGTACTGGCACTTGTATTCCAGTATGACGGGGTGCGGCGCACCACACTGCACAAACCGCACGGAAGTCAGCCATAGGAGTCAATGCTTCAGCCAAGCAAACTAGCTGGAGACACACTGATACTATAGTGAAAGTGTTGTTGCTAACAAGTCTGGCCTTCTTGAGTTTGAATGCACCCTTCAGAGTTTAAAATTGAAATGAATAATATGTACCTCTCTCGTCAACCTAAATTTCTGAAGAGCTAGGACATCGTTGCAGAAAGCACACAAGGGAACAAGGATAAAACGGGTGCTAAGTTGGCATATGCATATTTAGCTCTCGAGCTGTGATAATTGTAATATATTCCTTCTCCGTGTGAAGTTTTGAGAACAGTAAAATTGATTCTAGTCAATTTATTGTCTTGAAGTGCATAGGCTTATTTATTTTGTTAACTAATTGCTGCCATAGAAGCTAAGCCGCAACTGTATGTGTGCTAGCTTGTGAGCATCATGTATTGGCCAGTGGAACAAAAACTTGTCGTTCATTTAAACACGCTAGAAATCTACGTTGTGCTTTGGTGAATGCTGTTTCCTGTGGGCGGGAGTGGAGTGAATGCACTGTTCAATGACGTAAAATTTCCTTGCCTCTGATGCGATAGGTCACAAAGCTTTGTAACCTGGCTTTCTGGCCAAAAGCTGCTTCAGTGATTTCATTGATTTGATACAGTGTCTTCAACTACTGGCTTTTTTCCGAGTGGTAAGAGATCAAGAAAAATGTGTTGTCAGATTACAGTCTGCACTGTGTGAATAATTACTCTGCAAGTTTGCCATCTTGATGTGATTAGTGCAATAAAAATAACCTACTCTTAATAGCTTGTTGCCTTTCCAGTTTCTTTGAATTCTGCCCCCAAGGTTCCAAGAACCAGCACACTTGGCCTGCTGCCAGCAGCCGTTCATGCATTCCCTTGTATGA
Organism: Dermacentor variabilis; assembly: GCF_050947875.1. Lineage (NCBI taxonomy): Eukaryota > Metazoa > Arthropoda > Arachnida > Ixodida > Ixodidae > Dermacentor > Dermacentor variabilis. Next base: position 27,723,568 of record NC_134573.1, on the reverse strand, counting down.
AATAAATTTGATCTAGAAGCTCTTGCATCTTGAATCTTTTTCTACTTGCAGATTTGCTGCTACTATATAGCTGATTAGTCTGCGGTATGAATGAATCGTAAAAGCAAGCTTTGCTTAAAATGTGCGCATGTGAACATTTGAAATGCGCTTAAATCTGTGTCTGCACCGCATGTATCGAAAACGTGCAGCTGTTGTGAACGATGGTTAGTGATAAATGACGCTCTGTTAACGGTCACTGACATAACTGCAGGAACGATAGCTCTCTTGGCGACGGTCATTAATCGGCTGGTTTCGGCAGCCAAAATGCGCTAAGTGTCCACCTTACGTGTGTGAAGTTTTAAACACTCTTTAAAACATTTCTTGCTTTCTGACAGTGATAAGACAACTTCATATGCATGCTGAAAATCATTGCACCGCGTTTTGTGGCAACGTACTGCGCGTTTGCGAGCGAACTTTGGAGCTGTTCGAGCCACGGGAGTATTTTATTTTGGGGAATGGAAGGCGGTCCTACCCCCTATTTGTACGTTCATGTGTGTGTTTGTATATGCGTGTTTACATAGGTACATACAAAGTTTCGGTTGGTTGGAAGCCCACCCCCTACGACTGCACGAATGACTCGTTCGAGCGTAGCCTGTATTAAGAAGTGCCCTTTGCTAAGCGCCTGCGAACAATTGGCGCTTGTAGCTCGCGACCACTAGAGAAAAAGGCGAACACCGCGCGGCATTTGGCTCCTGCGCGCACGAGGAGTGGCTTCGCTGCAGAGCTGGATCACGACGGCGGACCTATGCGCAACTCTGCTCCCTGCGGGAGCATATAGACCGTTTTGTCGTAGGCGCTGCCATATTGTGAACGCAGTGGCGCCGCCTATGAGCAGCGCCATACTGGTTTGGGTGAAAGCGGTCTTTTGCATGGCAGGTATACGCTCGGCGGTAGGTTCTGGCGTTTGTTTTCGCGGTCGTGCGGTCTGCTTAGTATGACGTGCGCCTTCTACGTGATAAACGGTTCTGTGAGACGTGCTGAAGTGGCAATGCCAACTTTACTAGATGCCAGCCGCGTTGTCCGTAAACTCGGTTCCGGGCCCTCTCCCTTTTCTCTCCTCCGCGAAAAGGCAACGAGCGCCGCTTGTGGCGGACGTCTGCAACTTAGATCACGTGCTGCGGCCTCTGAGATTACCACGGCATCTGCTGCCATCTCGGAGGCCGCAGGCGCGGCGCGCGGCGCGCGGCGGCACGGTTGCGGAGCAGACGACGTCGGCTGCGGGAAGCGCGTTGCGCGGAGCCGCGCAGACGACAGACTATGCTACATTTTTTGCTTGAATATTTGAATAAAGAAATGAAATCTCGATGTGTGTTAAGAAATGCCATGAAACATTTCTAAGTTATCGAGAGTGGTTTACAAAGTTCTTAAACGCGCTTTACCAATATTGCGACAATAGCTGGAGTTAGCAGACGTGTTGCTTTGCATCAGTTTGTTTGTGAAGTCAATGCCTCCTTTACTAGATGCCAGCCGCGTTACCCTAGCCGCGTTGTCCGTAAACTCGGTTCCTGGCCCTCTCCCTTTTCTCTCCTCCGCGAAAAGGTAACGAGCGCCGCTTGTGGCGGACATCTGCAACCTAGATCACGTGCTGCGGCCTCCGAGATTACCAAGGCGTCTGTTGCCATCTCGGAGGCTGGTGATAACGCTCGCTAACAAACGCCCGCGCGTATTTAAAGCGCCGGCGGAGCATTCAGCCGCCGCTGCCACATCCGCCGGAAGTTGAAAAGGCAACGAGCGCCGCCTCACGGAATTTATGCTGAACTAACTTCAAGTAAGGGAACCGCCGCCGCAATGGGAAAGCGAGCAACGCGGCTGGCATCTAGTAAAGGAGGCATTGGTGAAGTATTTAGACTTGACAGACGTACTTCGTCGCAGGATTTGTTTAGGTGAATGCCGGCTCTTTACGCTCGCAGTTCCTGCGCCTTTTATCTGTCATTTATCCATCAATTTAAGGCCTCCTAAATGTGAATCCTTCTACCCGTGGTGTCCAACAAAGACTGCAGTCGTCATGCCTTATTGCTGTGTGCCGCAATGTAAGTCAAGCACTCAATGCCAACGTCCCGGCGTATCGTTTCATGAAATACCGGTCGACAGCGGTTTGCGTGAAAGATGGCTTGACGCTATTCCTAGGGAGAACTGGATGCCCACACTAACTTCAAACTGTTCGGTAGTTTGCAGTTTGCACTTTCGGGAGTGCGATTTCAGAGAAAGCTGCAAAATGCGACGTCGACTTAAGCCTGGAGCGGTCCCCAGCTTGTTTAGCGAGCGCTTTTCGCGAGAGCCAGACGCCGGGTGTGCCATAGCGGAAAAACGCAAGCGAGATTCGTCGCCCACAGGCGCGCTTGACTGCATGCTGCCTTCTGAAAGCAAAGTACTTTGCTCGCAGCCACACGATGAACAGTCAGCTGAGACAAACTGCAACGAGGACCCTTCTGGAACTGCCACAGAATGTTGCCCAATAGCTGTTCCCGGCTGCAGTTTGGAACTTGTCGAGCGAAACCAAGAACGACCCGCTCTTAGCAACCTTTTGTTTGGCGCGGCAGCCAGTAAAGATACCCTAAACGAGGACTCGGCGCCTAATCGGGGCCCTGGCTGTACTATTCCGATTGGTTCCTTGCCATCTGGTGGCTTGCAAGTTAAATCAGAAAACAACGGAGCGCATTTTTCAGAGCCTGCTGCAGGGGAGGACAATGACGCACAAACAGAAGACCAAAGCGCTCTAACAGATTCAGTGAAGTTTGCATCTAAGAAGAAAAGGCAACCAACAAAGGCTTTGCGCTCGTTCAAGACGCAAACACCATGGAGCTCAAACCCGTCAAGCGTGTTTGTAGAAAAAACGCGATGGCGACGAAAAGAACGTGCGCTGCGAGCAGAAAATGATAAGCTGCGCAGAACTGTAGACGCCTACAAAGAAGAACTTGAAAAATTGAAAGAAAAGTGCTACGTCTCTGCATTTCTGGAAGTTGTGGCTGACGCCGAGGAGGGGACGGCAAAAGCAGTGCTGCTCCTCGACCAAGTAAAAAATTATAAAAAGAAAACACCACGCTGGTCGGAAGTAACAATCAGGCATGGCATCGTAATGCGACACCTCTCGACAAAAGCCTACGAATACTTGAGGTGCGAAGAGCTTCTCAAGCTACCTTGCAGAACAACGCTACAAAAATACTTCGGTACTACGTCCGGCGAAGTCGGTTTCAGTGAGTTGGTTCGCTCCCGCCTGGAAGCGGAGCTTGAGAATCTGGACACACCACAGTCAAAAGTATGTAGCCTCGTTGTTGACGAGATGAGAATTAAACAAAAGCTGCTCTACCACAAGCAAAGGGACGCGTTCATTGGTGATGTCGACCTAGGTCCTGACCTCGAGTACCTTGCCCCTGCAGCTGAAGGTGAACATCTGGCGAATTCACTGCTGTGTTTCCAGCTTTGTGGCCTGCAAGCAAGATATAAGATCCCTGTTGGTTATTTCTTCACCAAAGGTTGCACTGGAGACCAGCTCGCCGAGGTCATTCGTCACGTCGTCATCAAAACAGCCAGTATTGGTTTTGACATCATCAGAGTTGTAACCGACAATCACAAAATCAATGTAACTGCTATGTAAATTCTGAGTGGTGGAGAAGCAAAAACACGGGCACCGCATCCGGCAGATCCATCAATGGATATATTTTTCGCATTCGATCAGAGCCACGTCATAAAGAACATCAGGTCTCAATTCCTGGCCAAGGAATTTGGTGAAAGCAAGGAAATTTCATCAAAGTACATCAAAATGCTGTACAAGATGCAGAGACAATCAACAGTGCGGCCAATCAGGTTCCTTACAAGGAAGCACGTTTTCCCGTCGAATATTGAAAAAATGAATGTGAAGACGGCTGTGCAGTTATTTTCTCCTGCAGTGACTGCAACGCTCAAATACCTCAGGGATCAGGCTGGTCACAGCTGCGATTTTGAATTTGCATCTGTGGGGCCGACTGTTGAGTTCATGCAAGCCTTCCACAAGTGGTTCACGTGCATGGACGTGAGCAATCTTCAGCAGCACATCCATCGCAATGACGAAGATGCTCGTCAGTTTTCTGAAATTGATGACCCAAGGCTGCATTGGCTTGAGGGCGAGTTCCTTTCCTACATTGAGCAGATGAAAACTAAAAGCCGCGCGGAAAACTTCCTGAGCAAGGAAACGCACCATGCGCTCGTCTTTACAACGATGTCAAACGTGGAATCTATTCGCTTCCTTCTTTCTCACAAGAAATTTAAGTTTGTGCTTACGCGCAAGTTTTCAAGTGACCCCATAGAGGCCATGTTTGGATTTCTGCGGCGTAGCTCCGGCTGCAACGATGCCCTGGATGTAAAGAGCGCAGTGTGCGGAATAGAAAAGATGCTCAAGACCGGCATCGTTGCCTCCTCCGCCCAAAGCAACGTATGAAGCTCGACATCGTTTTCGTCGACACAGCTTCTACCAGTATGTCAGACTCGCACAAAGACCACGAGTACTGCAGAAAAGGTTTTAGATGCGGTGGTGAATAGGCTAAAAGAACAGTGCCTCTCAGACACGCCATGTGCGTCAAATCCAGATGTCGCCAGCGTGGCGATGGTCGGGGGATTTATTGTGAGAGCGGCAAGCGAAAACATCCCCTGCGCCGAATGCGTTGCAATGCTGCAAGGAACCAAAGCAAACACTCCCCTCCTTGGCCTTATCGCACATCAAGATCGCGGGGGGCTCATGTATCCAAGCCAAGAACTTGTGAAACTTCTCATATGCCTCAGGAAATTTGTCGACAGCGTACTCCCGCATAGGAAATCATTCTCAAGACCACTCAAGGTTTGCGTGGAAAGGAAAGTCGAACTCCTCGAAGGACTACCACTTCTGCAGTGCGGCAACACAGATACCGTTCACCGCAGAAGGCTTTTGCATATCTCATAACTACGAAGTTCATTAAGCCACTTTTCAGTAACTATGCACTTGGAACAACTGACAGACATGCCACTGTGAAGCTGCTGGAGCGCAAACCTATTTCACGAAAAATTATTAAAATGTAGACTCATATTTGTCTACGCGTTTTGCCGCTGCAGTGATAATTCTCGGGCAGGACATTTGAACGACACACTCAAGGCCATCCAATTTAAGCGTGAAGAAGTAAACGTGCTCAGTTCCCACGAAGAATATGAATGCCTCAAGCCTGGCCATCCTTATCGCCGAAATTCTTTAGGGCCGGGATCAAAAATCTACGGGCACTTTGCTGAGCTAAACTGCGATAGCCGAAAGCCTATCTATGAGTGCCTCTGTTACTGTTGTCTGAACTGTTCTGCGAACGGACGCCGCCGTGGCCGCGAGCATGGGATGAAATCACAACCATATGGCTGCAAGGTTTGTCGCCGATGTCCACACGCGCATGTCCGCGCTCTCCCACGCGCCCACTCGCACAGCGCTAACTGGCATGACGCCTCGTCTCCTTTCTCCCCTCGCCGGTGGTCACCGATTTCCTGCGTCCACCACGGACTGCGTCCTGACACTCATGAGCTACTAAAGGCTTAGGCCTTAAAAACTTTGCCTGATGCGCGCAACGCGTTCTCTCTGAAAGCGATCCTGTGCTACATTGAGCACGCGTGACCCGATCGAAAGCATCACTACCTCAACACGCATGAGTAATTAGGTGCGACTTCCAAGAGACATGCTGCCGAACGCAAACGCTGCACATGGTTTGACGCGTTCTCTTGCGAGAGAGAGTGTCGGTGAACGCGAAATACAGCAATTCTTCCTTGAACTGCGCACAAGTTAACTGCATGTGTTACACCAGAACAATGGTGTTCTGTACAATGAATGAACTCGGTCGACCAAGCAGCACTTCAAAACAAACTGCAATTAAGCGCTATTTCGTTCAAGCGCGGCCGACGAGCAAGCAGAAGCAACAATTGCGATGGACTAGTAGAAACTCGACGACCTCCGGACGGCTGGTGCATTGGCGGAGGCACCGACATCACAAGCTCAAACGTAAGGCCCAAGTTCATTTTAGAGTGCGTGTATCGATTGTATGCATGTTACTGTGCATGCCACTGAAAAGCGTAAGTTAAGGTAGCTAGTTATTTAGTGTTCTTTGAAAAAACGCATTTGCCGCATAGTGAAAAAAGTCTTGAACAGTAACGCAAAGCTGATAAGACGTATAATATGTATGATCTACCAGCACCGTGCTGCATAATATAAGAAGCGGGCAAGCAGTTGCGACAATGAAAATGACTAACGAACGAACATATGTATATAGGTGTATATGTATATATATATAAAAAAAAAGAAGCCCACGAGCACGCTCGCTAGCAGACGCCCCCGCCTACCGGCGCCATCGATGCGCCGGCGGAAGCAGCCAGCCGCCGCCACCGGAAGTTGAAAAGGCAACGAGCGCCGCCTCACGGAATTTATGCTGAACAAAGGGAACCGCCGCCGCAATGGGAAAGCGAGCAACGCGGCTGGCATAGAGTTTCTCACTGTGTAGTGAGAAACTCTATGGCGGCTGGCATCTAGTAAAGGAGGCATTGGAAGTGGTTTAAGGCGTCATGGCCGGAATTTCTGCTGGCGTTGAGGTGGACGGAACACGCAGCGCGATGTGTGCGCGCATATTTGAGCCTACAATCAGCCTCGGAGATCAATTGTGTATTTCTGAATGTTCCAATCACTAATGTGACCTTATTGCAGTATTATCCTCTATTTCTAAGCTGCGGTTTAGGAGCCATGAAACATACGCGACGATCCTAACAGCGTGGGTAGCGTTCTGCTACGATAGGAGCTATGCTGTTATACTTTGACAAGCGTTCAAACTGTTCGCTGCAGGTTACATTGCGTGACTACTAGGTTGGATGGATTAGGTTTGCACCCATGAATAAAAGTTTTGGCTAGTAATGGCAGCATACCTTGCAGTCTGAATTAAGCTTGTCCAGCAAAGCGACTGTTTACGAACTGCGCGAGCGTCCTAAGCAGTAGTAGGTGCTGGATTACAGATATTTTTGTTCTATATAGCACATGGTCCAAGCATAATTACGGCATCAGCGGTTATATATGTATAAACGTTGTGCGGCGTTAGCCCGTTTTCTCTTGCTTTTTAGAGAAAGAGGATAACCGATTTTTTTTTTTTTTTCGGTTGTGTTCGTTCAGTTCTCTACGACGCACTCACACGTATTACGGGAATCTTGCTCTCAAAAATAACCATCGCATTTTTTTATGGGAACCCTCTCATATATTATGGCTGTATACAGGCCAAAAAGGCAATGCCGAAGCACACAGCTTATATATGTATCGTGCCGGCTCACCAACCGCAGTGATCGCTGTGTTGAGCAGCGCCATGGGCCTCATGCAGCAAGGCTAGCGTAGACATACGATAATTTCAAGCATACTAGACTTGAAATGCGCGAGAACGATGCCAGTGCATCACAAATATTTGATAGCGCCTGCCGCTCAGATGTTTCGTGGTTGCCTTAGGTTGGCCGTGCACGAGCATGCGCTCTTATGTTTTATGTTTTACTCCCTACGCCAATCGATCAGACAGTGAGCTGATTTACCATTTAATGCTGGTAGTACAGAGACGCCGGTTTTCTTTGTTGAATTAAAATCGATATAAACAAAATAGTAAACAACACATACACGCACCGCGACTGACAATGCGCGTGCACCGCGGCTGATTATGCGCGTCACATTTTTGCGCCCCCAAGACATATTTCTGCCTACAGTAGTTACCGATGCACCGAAAGGCTTCCCTAACGACCTTATATGAACGAACATGGCGTAAATTTCACAAAGTACCATCTAAATCATCTCGAAATCGTTCCGCAGCACGCGACAGCAATACTTTCAAGCAGCGCCGCGCCGGATCGCCCAAGCCAGAGAGGAGGAAAGGCTCTCCGCGCGCCCTATCCTCCTCGCCCGATGAGTAGAACACTAAGCCCCCGTAGACACTAGCGCCACATTTCCCTCTAGGGTATTATTAGAAACTCTATGCGCTGAGGTCCCTGTAGCGCTGGCAGACAAATTCCGAGTTGGTGCACATATTTACATAAAGACTCAGTATACGCTTAATAAAACTGAAAAATTAACTGCACGGTAGTTGGAACATAACGTTTCATTGGAGTATGATCCTAGTAATAATCACGGTGGTTGAGGGTTCAGTTCTTGCGTGTCGCCCCTTGTTCAAAATGGTGATCAGGAATGTAAACAACGCAACAAAAATATGTACAGCTTGTACCCTCAGTAGCTGTTGGCTTATTGATAGGTTGTTGAAATTTATTTCTGAAGTTGTTTCCTTTCTTTTTATTTGCCGCAGAAACTTTTTTTTCTTTTGTACTTTCAGAGCTTGCAGAGCGTGTTGAGGTGTTAACACCTCGCATGTATTTCTCTAGAGGTACACTATCAAAAAGCGCGGGATCCTGGAAAAAAAATGTCTACTTCCTTTCGTCGACAGCTTTGCCGCGCTTTAAATTGAAGTATGAACAGCTTGCATATTCTTGTTAACAAGGCGCAGCTATCGTTCTTGTGTAGTAGCTGCTTGTGAAAAGTGGTTTTATGCTTCGCATTTTGTCGCCGACAGCTTGAAATGTCCGTGAAACTGCGCAGCAAGATCCTCAAAAACTTCCAAATTAGAGGCTTCACGCTTCGCAGGTCAGTGTCAGATGGTGATCCCTACATTTTTATCGCACCATATTTTGTCGTGTGATTTGCAGCCGTACGACAGCCTCGTTTTCTGTGACTGTCGTCATTGTCGCAGTGATCGTTGCTCCAATGTACGGCAGTACTGCTTGCTGCGCATTTCAGCGGCACTGCGTGACGGGTGAAGTGGTACACCGAGCGCTTGTAGAGTTTCTCATGCTTGTCGCTGAAGTTTGCATCTGTAGTGTAGTGCGGGGGGTCATCTCATAACTTGAAGAGGCATTGAACCCGCAGAGGCATTGCTGTGTGCGTCGACAGCCCAGACACAGAAAACAACGTGAAGTGTCCGACGGCATATCACTAGTAAAGTATCCCAATTGTGTTTTCCCGAAAAAACGTAATTAACCTTCTTTCAGAACTCTTCAGTACCATTGGAATGTAGTGTAAATTATGCTTTTTTTTTTCCTGCCACCAAAAATGTTGATCTTTAGTTATAATGCACAATTTCTTTCACGCATTATGTAGCGACTATCGAGTGTGCGGACCCACAACGACTTCCTGCGTAGTAAGGTGAGACTTGCGTAGCAACTTTAAGTTTCACCAGTCACCCGTCATTATGACGCAACGCTCATATTCGGACACGAAAATAATTGCAAAGACAAAAGTCGCTTCATAGATGCATTAGCTAACCTAAGACAAAGAAAATTCTTATACAACTTGTATGCAAGAAGCTTTGAATGCGTTAGAATTATGTAAACGTTCAGACAGCAACTCGAACATCTGCTTGATTGGAGTTGAAGTGCATAAATGTATTAAGAAGTATTCTTGTTAATTCTGCTTTTAGTGTTGTTTTCCCTAATTTATTGCTGTGCTGTATTAAGGGTTGAGGAGTGCATTGCACCGTTTAATTCATGGTATACTTTTATCTCAACCGTTTTCATTCTTGCTGTGGCATGCTATGCAACCTGGCTAGTTGGTGTTGATCCATAATGTTTAACAGTGTGAACATGGACAAAGGATGGCAAAAGAGATAGACATTGACAAGCACTGACTTCCAACTAAATTTTTATTCAAGAAAAAAGAAAAAAAAACATATATGGGGTGCATATGCACAATTTTACAGCAGCACTGGCCCATATCTTTGACAAAACAAATCGAAACATCGGTGCACAACACCAGTCATCGTCATAGAGTGGGCGCATATTTTTTTGCGCATCCCAAATATGAGAGCTCCATGGTCGATAAGGCTTGTTTGTTTACTGCGAAGGTTTGTTTACTGCACTGTTCTCTTCAATTGCCGCTGCTCATGTGTGCTCACGTGTGTGCTCAGCTATAACTGTAGTGTTATAGAGGAGAGGCTTACAACAGCACTCGAAACAATGTTGTGCCAAGAAGCCATCCGTGCCCTTCTGAGTTTTTTGATGGTGCTCTCAAAGGCGCACGTCCCAGTCTGCGCCCATGAGAAAGGGATATTATACACGTTTCTTGTGCATTTTTCAACAGACAGGTTCCTATGCTTGATGTTACATTCTTGTTTTTCTTTATTTACAGAATGAATAACTTAGACAACTTATTGGGAGCAGAAAAGACAAGTGTGGCATCCGGTCACTGGCCAATCTTCTTTAATCTATGTGAAATGCTGTGAATGTATGGCATTACCGCGACTTTCCGTCTTGGTGATTCGTGTACTTGAGTGGCGGTTTCGCGAGTTCTCTGCACAAGCTTTATTTTCTTAAGCAAAGTCCTGATACAAATATGAACAAGTTTTTGGCATACCCTGCGTCCTGATGTCTGGACCCTTAAACATTAAAGCTGGGCTGAATTGTATAACTGCATGACTTGCTTAAAGAGCCCCTGAAACGGTTCAGACAAATTTTGTAGACGCATAGGGTACGGCTAAAGTTAATCATTTCCACCATAATTTGTGTGAAGCGTCTCATGTTAAGAGAGCTACGGGTGATTACAATGCATTTTCTCCTCAACTCGTTTGCTGAGTGATCGGGGCTAAGCTCCGCCTTCAATGGCTCTGTGACATGATGGCTCGTCATGTTGTCTACTTCTGGTTCTCTAGGAGTGAGCGCGCAAAGCCTCTACCCTCTTCGGCTGCTGCCTTGCAGTCGACCCCAAGCGAGAGCTATAGAAGCAGCGTGCATTGCAAGCATTCTGTCGCAGTGCTGAAAGTGTCTGGTATACAGGTAACCACAGGCAAGCTGGTTGTTTCAACGGATGGGTGGAGGCATGAACTCAAGCTGATGAAGCAACTTTATCGTTGACATACGTGAGCAGCCTGATCGGTCTGCACGGTCCAGCTGCCTGTTGGTGCAGAGCTTAACCAACCAAACAAAGAGCTAATATTGTTCTAACCAAGTGTAAAACATTTTAAACATTTAAAAAACAGCATGTTAACAATTATGCTCCTGTGAAAAATTTGCACCAGCAGCAAAGAATACATTTCGTTACTGCTACTGTGTTTGGTTGAGCTCTGTGTCACCAGGTTGCTGCACCGTGCAGATCATTCATATTTGCGCTTCTGCTCATTTCGTGAAAAGGCACGGTCAAGCGGCCCGGCCCTGTACCCTTGCTTGTGTTTACCCGAATAGATAACCTGAATACCGGACTCACCGTGGCAGCCCCACACGCGCAAATCCTGGTGCCGACGGATACCGATAGCCCGATGCGCGGCAGCCACTCTGCTTGTCTGATGCCTTTTAGAGGGACACCATGTTGCAGCTTGGCATAGTGCCAGTCGCTATGTTTGCAGCCCACAGCGCAACAAAGGCAATTCATGACACTCATGAAAAGACAGACCAACACTGACCGCAGAGCTCACGTCAAGACGGACCACATTGTAATCATTTAATCATTTCCACCATAATTTGTGTGAAGCGTCACACAAGCAGGCGACACTTGCTGTGTGCCGGAAGGGCTTAAATGTACTGAGAAATTGTTCTTGTGCATTCTCCTTCTGTTACTTTCTTTTTATAGAAACAAATTAACTAAAATTCCAACCATTACAAACAACATTTGTTCATCATTAAGTTGGAAAATTATCGATGACGCGCCGCGGACAGCCAATCGGAGAGCTCGCCTTATTGACATCATTAGGGCAATTTATGTCAAATGGGTAGGGGCTGCTGAAAATTCAGGCGAGCAGTGTGCTGCAATCGGCAGTGATGTTCATTTTTAAAACCATCTAATGAATTACATGTTTTACGTGGAGCACTTACATGCATCAATTAATGATCGGAAGGACCAACTCTAACGACTCAGTACGTTTGTACAAAATCATCAAAATCGTTTCAGGGTCCCTTTAAGGCATTCCAAAAGTATGTATTCGCAATAGCCCTTTTGATCAATTTACCATAGGATGATCCGAAAAATAATAGTGGCTGTTTGGCTCGTGGTGCATAGTACCACGTACGTTTACTGTGTTTCGCATAGATTAATTAAGATTGGCCAGTGATCAGGTGTCACAGTTGTCTTTCCCACTCCCAATAAATTGTCCAAGTTATGCAGACTGACCCGTTCTGTATATAAGGAGAAACAAGACTAACATCAAGCATAGGAACCCGTCTGTTGAAAAATGCACTACAAACATTGTGTATAATATCCCTCTCTCATGTAGGCAGACATATGTGGGGCAGACCAGGAGATTTCTAAACGTGTGCGTTCAAGAGAACCATTAAAAAACTCGGAAGGGCAGGGATGGCTTCTTGGCACAACATTGTTCTGAGTGCTGTTGTAAGCCTCTCTTCTATGACACTACAGTTATTGCTGAGCACACACATGAACACACCAGACTCGTAATAGAAGCAGCGGCATTTGAAGAGAACAATGTGGTAAGCAAACCTTTAACAGCCCTATCGACCCAGGAGCCATCATATTTGGGATGTGCAAGAAAAGATGCGCCCACTCTAAGATGATGACTGGTGTTGTGCACTGATGTTTCGATTTGTTTTGTCAAAGATATGAGCCAGTGCTGGTACAAAATTGCGCATGTGCTCCCCATATATATATATATATATATATATATCATCAGCCTGGTCACACCCACTGCAGGGCAAAGGCCTCTCCCATACTTCTCCAATAACCCCGGTCATGTACTAATTGTGGCCATGTCGTCCCTGCAAACTTCTTAATCTCATCCGCCCACCTAACTTTCTGCTGCCCCCTGCTATGCTTCCCTTCCCTTGGAATGCAGTCCATAACCCTTAATGACCATTGGTTATCTTCCCTCATTACATGTCCTGTCCATGCCTATTTCTTTTTCTTGATTTCAACTAAGATGTCATTAACTCGCGTTTGTTCCCTCACCCAATCTGCTCTTTTCTTATCCCTTAAAGGGACACTAAAGGTTACCAGAAACTCAAGTTAAAGCGGTAGAGCAATGTTCTAGAACGTCTAAGGCGTCAATATAATCGCGAACAGAGCTTTAGTAACCGAGAAATTGAGGTAAATGCATGACACAATTTGGGACCCCCCAGCGACATTCCGGTACTAGCCCGATGACGAAAGGACTCCTCGTAATTTGTGTTACTAATACTCAACTACTCGTATTAAAAATATCATTTCATTCGATTATAAGACGGAAAAAAATGCTACTTGTCTATGTCTATTCGATTCTAAGAAAAAATAACATTTTGACGTTACCCTTCAGTAATATGGGTGTTCGAAAGGTTTCTTTTCGCTCGACTCTGCGCACTCGACTCTGCGCCACGCACGCTTTGGAGTTTCAGTAGTTTCGTTATCGCGTCGTGCTGTGAGGGTTCTGCTGGCTCGCGAAACTTTCATTTGGAACAAGCAGCGAGAATGCCACGTCCATGTGATGTCGTGGGAAGCCCTCGTTGCTTTCCCGCTCCGGAGAGCCGGTGTCGAGGCCGCCGTCGTAGTACGCAACGACGCTGGCAGTGTGAGCCCTCAGCAGCAGGTCGCGCTCGTCGGTGCTCAAATCGCTGAAGTTGAGCCCACCATCGCGAGCCAATCTGTCGGTGTCAGGGTCCATTGCGACGAGCGTCAAAGTTAGCGTCATAGAATGAAGTACCAGCTTATGGGCGTCTTGCGCTGGAGTTTGAGGTATAGTAGCGGCGCCTGGTGGCAGTGCGGGAAACGACATCTGGGTGGTGCCAGCTTGGGTCGTATTGAGCCCTAGCTGTGGCGAAGCACGTTTCTAGGCCGAGTTTTGCGTCGATTCGCATATTTTTATGCCCTGTTGCGAGTGCGAAAAGGCTCGTCGCTTCTCATAGACCACGCCGACAACGCTGCGAGCTCGCCGCAGCCTATAGTTTAACGAAAACAGACTCTCCGTGTGCCGTGGGACGTAATGTGGGACGTAATTCGTTTCTCCTTCCGCTAGCCACCATACTCCCGCTCTCGCTCTGCTGTCGGCTCTGTCTTGGCTCTGTTTCTGGCCGCGCGTTTTGCGCAGAAAAGCCGTAGCGCCGTCTGCGGACGCCGTTCTACTCACCGATGGCGCAACGTCACTATGAGACCATGATGTCAGTACTCCTCGATCGGAGGGCGGGCGATTTGAACTGCGCTAGAGGTACGCGGACGCTTCAGAACGCATTTTTTCTTAAAATAAGTCTCTCCTTGGCACGAAACAAGCGTTTCGAGGTTTCTGTGATGGTATTTCAACAGTCCACGTTGACTTAATAGTAACCTTTAGTGTCCCTTTAACGTTACACCCATCATTCTTCTTTTCATAGCTTGTTGCGTCGTCCTCAATTTAAGTAGAACCCTTTTTGTAAGCTTCCAGCTTTCTGCCCCGTAGGTGAGTACTGGTAAGACACAGCTATTATACACTTTTCTCTTGAGGGATAATGGCAACCTGCTGTTCATGATCTGAGAATGCCTGCCAAACGCACCCCAGCCCATTCTTATTCTTCTGATTATTTCCGTCTCATGATCCGGATCTGCCGTCACTACCTGCCCTAAGTATATGTATTCCCTTACCACTTCCAGTGCCTCGCTACCTATTGTAAATTGCTGTTCTCTTCCGAGACTGTTAAACATTACTTTAGTTTTCTGCAGATTAATTTTTAGACCCACTCTTCTGCTTTGCCTGTCCAGGTTAGTGAGCATGCATTGCCTTTGGTCCCCTGAGTTACTAAGCAAGGCAATATCATCAGCGAATCATAAGTTACTAAGGTATTCTCCATTAACTTTTATCCCCAATTCTTCCCAAATCAGGTCTCCGAATACCTCCTGTAAACACGCTGTGAATAGCATAGGAGAGTTCGTATCTCCCTGCCTGACGCCTTTTATATATATATATATATATATATATATATATATATATATATATATATATATATATATATATATATATATATATATATATATATATACATATATATTCTTTTTTTTTTCTTTAACAAAAATTTAGTTGGAAATCAGTGCTTGCCTACGCCTGTCTCTTTTGCCGTCCTTTGTCCAAGTTCGCACTGTTAAACATCATGGTTTGTTCTTGCTGCTGCTCAAATTTCTTTTCACTTCCTGTGTTTTCTATGAATCACAGCTGTTTTATTTTATTAGTATAATTAATGCCTGCATATTTCTCTCTTACCTCTGGTGTAGTACATACCGTGTGGTTGTCTGTGCAGCCAGCAATTGAATCATTCTCTACTGGACGTGTCCTTTGGCAATACAGGCATTGTATGCAAGCTGATGTTGCCTTTTGACACACAGAGATGTTACAGGATGTAGGGAGTCACAAGGAAGGCCGATATCTTTGCTTTATTTATTTACAGCAACTACTGTGAACCTTCTGCTGCTCCAACCAATTCAAACAAGTATAAATACAAAAAATGATGATCAAACAGGCTAGATTATGTGTAGCAAAGAATTCCATTGCAAGGCATTGGGTTGGACTAGTTTGTAATCAACAGCTCTTAGATCTTTCGCATACAGTTTTTAGGATGACACTTGAAACATGAAATGACAGGCACAAGCACTACCATAGTGCTTGTGCTTGTCGTTTCGTGTTTCAAGTCTTGTCCCAAAATTTTTTGCACTATAAACTTAAGAGCTAGAGAATTTCATCCGTTTTCATTTCATATCATTTCTTTATTTCCTTAAAAGAATTTGTGAGTAGTGCGGACAAAATAAACATGCGCAGGGAGAAAGGTCTGTTTATGTGCCATGGGACAACAACTTTGTTTATGAGCTTTTTTTCTTTTAGTAGTCGGCAGCATCTGTGCGATCTTGGCAACCTTTGCTGGAATTTAAGTTGGGGCTGGGCTTAGAATGGCTTTCTCTTTGCTTAGGCAGCAATGTGTACCATGCTTACAAAATGTGTGTGGACATATTAACTTCATTTGTACCCTGTCTGATTCAATATGCAAGTGGAGACAACCGTGATCATGCATTCTAATTAAAAGTGAATTTCTATGTCAATATAATTTTCTAATTTGAAGATCAGATAGGTGAAGCTGGTTTTAACTGCCTGCTATGTGATTAAATTAGTGTAGCGCACATTTCTTAGATTTTTTTTGGTATGCAAGTTCAGTTTCTTATATTGTTACCAAAGCTATTCTGGAAGGTTTTTTGTACAAAATTCTGGTGCTCAAGATAGCATGCTGCCCTACTTGCATCAGTTCAGTTGTTTGCAGTGGCTGCAATTGCCACCTAAAAGGCACAACCATAAGCACTCTGAATTCTCTGAATGTGCCATCATTTAGCATGCGAAGGATGTGTAATGAAGAACCACAAGATAACGAACATCAATTTCTGCAGCCATGACTGCACATAAATTAATTCAATCCAGAAGCTACTCATTGGGGTACACTCAGTGGCTGTGGCATTGTGCTGTTGAAAATGAGATCAGGAGTTTAATGTCGACCGCGGTGGCGCCATCCTGATGGGGGTGGAATGCAGGAAGTAATTGGGTGCCATGCATTGCCATGATTGCCATGATTGGGTGCAGGGTGAAGAACGCCAACTGCTCAGAATTTTTATGGAGTCCCCCACTGTGGCATGCCTCATAATCAGATTGGTGTTTTGGCACGTAAAACTCCAGAATTCTTACTAATCCAGGGGCCGAATCAGAGAGTGACATTATACTTTATGTAATACTGCATGCTTATTAGATAACAACTAAGGTTAATGGCACAAAAAATAACAAGGACTGGGCAAATGCCAACTTTCAGCTGATTTATTTGCAGAAACCTACAAGGTGAACTTTAGGGGCATGTACATTCACACATGCACAAAACTGCAACCACGCATGCTTCATATTGTTTTTAAAGTCGTATCAAAGTCCTTACTTGTTTACAAGGAAGCAAATGGCTTTCCACTTGGGTTTCTGTCGGACTCTGGACTAAGCTGTAGTGCTAATGGCTGCAATATGTGCCACATCATCTCACGCAGTGAGGCTAGCAAGTTCTTGCTGGAGGCCTTGACATACTTGGACGAGAATCACCAGGACTTGTGGCTGCGACGCCTGCTGGACTCGCTGCAGGCGCAGCGCATTGATGGACCCTTCCTCACCAAGGATGACCTGCTCGGCTGCATCCGTGAGTTTGAACGGGCTGACAATGATGGCACCGATGTCCGTCTTCTGGTGGCCAACGCCTTCTCCCTTGCACCGCTGACTTATTGGTAAGTGTTGTATTTTTCATTTGTTTAATTTATTTGTACCCACAGGGTAGAACTTTGGTTCTACATAACAATCTACAGAATGTATCAATCCACCAACAGCGACGTGCGAAACGTAAACAAAGCAACCAAACATAAAAATAGGTATATATCGGAGGTTGACATTTAGAAGACATGCAAAAAAGAACAAGACAAAGTCAAAATAGAGCTAGTTTATTGGCATGTTAAACATAAATGGCACATTGGAACAACGAAACATCTCTAACTGGGTCAAGAGTATAGGAAAGGTGGTTTCCATGCTGGCATGCACTCAGAATAAGTGAATCCGAAAAAATTTTGGTCTTGCAAGTGGGGGACACCCACTTTGTTTCCGTGTTCAACTCTCATTTATATGTCTAAAGGAAAACAAGCAAGCTATCGTTTAAGTTTTCACAATAAAGATTTCATAAAACATGGACAGTCTTACAACTTGAAGGAACTGTCTACTGCTCAGAACATGTCTTTGGGTTGTGGTGATAATGAGAAGGCTGTATGCCATAGTGATGGAAACGAGCATGCTTATATTCCTTCAACGAGGAATTTAATTTTTAATTTGGCTCTCAAAGTGGTGCAAGAATTGTGTGTGGTGTCGCTCCTTGGTGAAAGAGAGCAACCAATCTGTGCACCCTCATTTCACCAAAAAGGCCACACAAGGAGAATTATTTTGCTTGTATACAATATTTTATTGTATTGTTTTGCCTGAAATATTATTTTGTGCACTTCTGCTGACTTTTCTTTGCATGAGAGAGTGCTTTGCTGGTAAACACTTGGTCAACTTTGGGAAAAGCTGAAATATTTCATTCAGACTATGCTATAACAAACTAATCATTGGGAACGATGCATACACATTCCACCGTACCAGCCAAAAAGTTGTCAAACTCGGATCATAACAAGTGCACTCTGCTCTCGAACGTAACCAGCGAACTGATCTGTCATTTCTTTTTACTAACATCAGAGGTGCTTTACACAAAAGTGATGCTCTAGGCAGTCTCTCATTGACTCATCCTCATCCAGCCTCGTAATACCTACTGAAACCTGCCTAGGTAATTCATCTGTTGGTGACTGAGAGCTTCATTCTGTTTCTGCTGAGTTTGATTTATTTCGACATGACCGTTGGAGAAAACAAGACGGTGGTGTTCTCATAGGCACTCACAGCTCCCTGTAGTGCACCCATATGACTGTCCCCCCCCCCTTAGGAATCCTTTTCGTCATCTACAAGACCATGCGTCTACCCATTATAATCGGGGCTTGCTACTGTCCGCTATACAGTGACCACTCATTTGCATGATTGTTTCGTGATGTATTACTCAAGGTATCTTCTCTATATCCCAAGGCCACTATCACTATATTTGATGGTTTTAACTTTCCATCCCTTACCTGCTCTGACCTAGCTTACACAGTGTCAAAGCAAAATGAAGAAAGTGACTTTGTAAACACGTGCATTATGTTTGGCCTGTCGCAACTAATCAGCTCGCCAACAAGGTGCGCAGCACAGTTGTCTAACATTCTTGACCTTGTGCTAACTTCACAACCAGACAATTTCTCCCCACTTACCGTATTTACACGATTGTAAGTCGACTTGAATGTAAGTCGACCTCCCCCCCCCCCCTTTTTAAATTTGATTTTTATTTATCAATACTGTTGGCCGAAGGCTGTTACAGGGCGGTTGCAAGACAAATGAAACAAGATAGCAGTGCTGCCGCAGTCTAGAACAGACTGAATAAGGCATATACACAGGAAAAGGCACAATGCAAAGCAAGAAGAAGCAAAAGACAAATTATAATAGCATGGCATTAAATGTACCACAGCCGCTGAATTAATCATGTGTGTTATAACCAGGAACATAAGTTAGACAAATTACCATTTTAATGTAGTAGCTATGTGCATCTAGCTGAGGTAAAAAAATTTGTTAGTGTAGTTTCAAACTTATTTAGACTGTCTACTGTTAGTAATTCATGTGGCAGCGCGTTCCATTACTCTATTGTTCTGGGGAAAAAGGAGTACTTATGTGCATCTATTCATGCTGAAATGGGTTTAATTTGCTCTAGGTTGCTGCTTCGTACTATTCGAGACAGACGCTGTTTTATGTACTGCTGTGAATTAAGGTTAAACCAGTTATGGCGAATCAGATAAAGAAATTTTAGTCTAGCTATCATTCCGCATTTTGAAAGTGGAGGTAGGTTGAGGTTCTTGAACATTTCAGTTACGGAGTCGGTTGAACAATATTTTGACAAGATGAACCTTGCCGCTTTTCTTTGAAGTTTTTCAGTTCTATCTACCAGGTTTTTTTTAAACGGATCCCACACGATGCTCGCATGTGGGACGAACAAGCGTTAAATATGCAGCTAGATTAGTTTGTTTAGGAGCAAGTTTTAACTTTTGCCTCAAGTACCAGAGCTTTTTTCCAGCTGATGAGCATATGTTGTTTATGTGTGCTTTCCAGTTAAGGTCACTCGATATGGTAATTCCAAGGTACTTAATGTGATTTTAACGGCTTATGACCTTACCATCTATCTCATAATCAAAGAAGTGTACATTTTTTACCTTGTTGGTTACCCCTATATACATAGTCTTGCTGTATTTTATTTTAATTTTCCACTTATTGCACCAGTCACTAATACTTTTTAATGCGGAATTTAAGGCGATTTGGTCATTGCGGCTGTATACTATGGTATACATTAAGCAGTCGTCCGCAAAAAGTCGAACTTTGATAACGGAGTTAATATGGTCTGCAATGTCATTTATATAACTGAGGAAAAGGACAGGGCCAGGACTCCTGACGTTACAGGCAACACTCCAGATTTATCTATTTATTCATACTGCAGGCCAACATACTGGCCCATGCAGGAGGGGCAATACAGTTGACAAGGTAATAACAATGCAACAAAGATAATAAAAAAATGTATATATAAACAGTGCATGAAAATGATGCAGCCCATAGCCACGTTACAAAAATCACAATGCTTCCCTTAGCACAGTAACTACAACAAAAAGAATCGCACATTTGAATTTATATGTGGATAAAAACGCTGTGCCAAACAACAGTCTGGCACTAAACATAGCTAAATACAGTAAATTTCACATAAGAAAACGAGAAAAATAGTGAAAAAATACTGTTTATGGTTGTGTTATTTTATGTGAAAAATAGTTTTCCAACACATTTGTGAAGTTCCCCGATTGAAGTACGTCAACAGGGAGAGAATTCCATTCGTTTATAGTACGCGGATAAAAACTATTCATGTGAGATTTCCTTTTAGCAAATAATGGCATAAGGGAAAGTTGTGTCTATGTCTTGTTTTTCATGCATTAAGAGGCATTAGATATTGAGGCATTTGAGGCCTGATTTTTCCATTTATGATATTATGTAAAATCTGGGAGACGACTAACTTTACGCCTTTTTTCTAGTGAAGTGATTTTATTCCTAAGCATTAATAAGGACGGGGAATCCTCTCTTTTATATTTTCCAAAGATAAATCTAACGGCCTTCCTTTGTACACATTCCAAATTCATGATGTCCTTTTTGGTATGAGGATCCCATACAAGCGCTGCGTATTCAAGTTTCAATCGCACGAATGTGTTATATGCTAAAATTCTTGTGTTTACTGGTGCCTTTCTAAGTTTCCTTTTCAAGAACCATAATTTACGCAAAGCTGATGAACATGTAAGGGAAATATGGTCTGACCAGGAGAATCTGTTAGTGAATGTGACGCCTAAGTACTTCTATTGTTCAACATAGGGTATTTTTGTGTAGTTTAGAACATAAGAAAATGTACTAGGTTCCTTTTTTCTTGTTGCTCGCAGCAAGACTGTTTTACGTACATTAATTCCATGCCCCAACGTTTACACCAATTGGAAATTGCCATAACCGACTTCTGCAAGCATGCGTAATCGTTTCGGGAAGCAATTTTTTTAAATATGACACAGTCATCCGCAAATAAATTAACATGCACATCATCAGGGATTTCATCTATTATATCATTAATATAGATCAAAAATAAAAGCAGTCCTAATACGCTGCCTTGCGGTACGCCCGAAGTTACCTGACGGACACTTGAGGAACATTTATTAATTTCTACGAACTGCTGCCTGTGTCCAATGCACTCGAGCTTGTAGATTAATTTTCCATGGGGTACTTTATCGAACGCTTTGCTAAAATCTAAAAAGAGCATGTCAACTTGTCCGGACGAGTCAAGTACTTCAGAGATTTCATGAACGACTGACAAGCTGAGTTGAAGTCGATAATCCCTTTCTGAACCCATGCTGTAGTGGGGATAGGACATTGTGATTTGTCAAATACTGACAAACAAAGCCTGTGACAATGTGCTCCAATCATTTGCTGCATGTGCTTGTAATAGAAACAGGACGATCATTTGACACTATGAGGTGATCGTCTTTTTATGAATTGGGACAACTCTTGCCTTACGCCAATCTCATGGTATCTCTGCTAAATGTAACGATAACTTGAAAAAAATCTGTTGAGAATACACGTATCTGTTCCGCATACCTTCGTAAAAACACATTCGGAAGCTTGTCAGGGCGTGCAGATTTCCTAACGTTGATATTAAGGAGCATTTCCAAGACACCTTCTCGGTAAATCGTTATATCTCGTAAGACAGACCTGTTTGTATTGGACCGTTCGAAATCTTCTAGGTCAGAGAATACACTACCGAAGTGATCATTAAAATGCTCAGCAATTATGTGGGCGTCTTCAATAATTTTACCATTAATGTTTATTTTATATTCGGCCTCTTTTGACTGACTTAAATAGTGCCAGAACTTTTGTGGAGCATTTGAAATGAAATCAGCAAGACTGTGACTGAAGAATCTTTCTCGGCAGCTTCAACTTTTCCCAGTAATTCATTTTTTAATTGTGTGACGTGCGAACTCCTTGTTTTGTTTTATGTTTTTGTTTCATTATTTTCAGCTTCCACCTAGTCTGGATGATATCTCTGTTGATCCAAGGGATTGATGGAGGTTTCTTGACCGCCTTCAATGGAATAAATCTTTCAATACAATAAGTAGCAGTCTCCTTGAACCTTTGTCATGAAAGCTCGACATCATCCTGGACAATGTTTAGGTGCAGGTCCAAGTAATCAATAATCGATTCATCATCTTCTTTAGCATAATCCCTAATCTGCATGTTTTTTCGGGGTAGTCTGACATTATTTATGGCCATCGATGATGAACAAGAAATCAGTTTATGGTCGGAAATGCCACTTTCAATTTCGACGGTTCCTTCACCAAAAACTTCGCTGAGGAATAAGAGGTCAAGAATATTCCCTCTCCGAGTACATACTGACAACCTGCTGAAGACTGAAAGTTAGCATGATATCAATGAGTAAGTCAGAGGAAAGACTGTCCATAATTCCAATTTTGCCATTCTATTTGTGGGAGATTAAAATCACCAGTAATTATTAAGCTTTCCCCTCTATATTTCAAAAGGTCATCCTATAATGGTTGCATAAAGTGATCATCAGCATTTGGTGTCCAATACACAGAACATAATATGAATAGCACACCCCAAACAGAGACACTCAAAAACAAACTTTCATGATTATCTATCTGATCTAATTCCCTTACAACAACACTATTCTTTGCAATAGCTGTGACGCCACTGTCTCAGGAGGACCTATCTTTTCTAAACAGCTGGTGGTTTGGCGAAACGATTTCATCATCATGTACTCCGTCATGCAACCAAATGTCAGACATAACACACATGAGGATCGTATACTAGTAAGATATCTTGCAGTTTCTCTATTTTGTTGACTATAATTTGGGCATTTAGTGAAAGCAGCTGAAACTGCTTCGACTGTGACTGCTAGTTGGTGCGGTTTGGTCGCAATCCTGTGCTCCCTTTTTTCTTTGGAATGAGTTTCCGCATGTGCTGTACGTCATCCCAAAAGAACAAGTCGTCATCAACGCGAATCTTATCATGAATAAGCCTAACTTTTCTGCCAATGTGTTTTTCTTCTTTTGCACTGCTCCAAAGCAGACGACGCTTACGCAGCGTGTCTGCACAATAATCGTTTTGCAACGATATGCCTGTTCCCTTCAATTTGTGTGCATTTTTCAAGAGCTTATTTTTCAGAATAATTTGTGGATTTCGTGCCACTCACTTCCACAAATAGTGTTCTTACTAAACATGATTGAATCCATTTGATAATGTTAACATCAAGACTAAGCAGTTTATAAAGAACTTCTGGGTGCAAAACGCGGTCGAATGCTTTTGAGAAATCGAGGCAAACAGCATCTAACTGACCTTTCTCGTTAAGTACGCTTGAAAAATCACGTATGGTTTGGTGAGTTGGGTAACCGTTGACAATATTTTGCCTAAAACCATGTTGGTTAGGAAGAAGGATATTAGCATTTTCGAAGTAATTGAAAAGCTTTTTGATATTACATGCTCCATAATCTTGCAACATGTGGAGGTAAGTGAGATGGGCCTATCATTTTTGATGCTGTGTCTGTTGCCGGATTTTTAGATTGGGACAACTCTAGCTGTCAGCCAGTCAAATGACATTTTGTGCTGCTCTAGGGACTCCTTAAAAATGGTACAGAGATACTTAAATATCCATTCCGCATATCGTTTTAAATATTCATTTGGGATATCATCAGGACCGGCTGATTTTTTTTTGTGTTTATGTTAAGGAGCAGTGCAAATATTCCCTCCTCAATGAAAACAATGTCTGGCATAACCAACAAACCCTCGGTGCGATTCTCGTCGAGGTTAATGGAAGATGGCTCTGGTGGAGCGAACACAGAATGAAAATATTCATTATATTTTTCAGCAATTTGTGCACAGTCGTTATTTATATTGCCATCAATACAGACATATTTTATTTGTTCGTGCGATGGGACAAGGTGACACCAAAAACGTGGTGAATCTCTCATGAAATCGGGTAGAAAGGGGGGGGGGGGGGGTGTTCCTTTGCCGTCACGAGAATGTGCTTAAGACTTTGGAAAAGCTGCGAAATCTCCATTTTGTTCTTCTCTTTATTCCTACTTCTGCGTCTTATTCTTCGTTTAAGCTGTATTATATTGAGATTAATCGAAAGATTGCGCTTTTTAACTGCCTTGATTCGTTTTGGCACGAACTTTTCCAGGCAGTAGTTCACCATATTCCTAAATCTATTCCACAAGATGTTGATGTCAGTCGCTCTATCGAACAAGTACAGTGACATTTCAGGACAGTCTAAGATGCTAACATCGCCGGTGTTACTATAATCTCTTATACAGATAGTTGGTCTCTTTGAATTCTTTGTCGGGAGGGCTTCCTTTACACAAAGCAAAACTAGTTTATGATCAGAAATTCAGTCTTTGACGAAAACACTACAATCTGGTACATTGCTTGAAATGAGCACAAGATCAAGTAAGGATTCCGAGGTCTGTGTAACTCTAGTACTTTCAGGAACTATTTGCGTGAGGTCGTAACTGAAAGTGAAGTTTAACAAAGCTTCACAATGTGCAACATCTGTTGTGCCCATTGCAAGATCAGCCCAATCTATTCCCGGTAAATTGAAATCTCCTGCAATAATGACACGGTTGTTAAGAGAAACATTGTTGCACAGATAATCTTGAAGGCATTGTAAAAATGAAAGAGGGGCATCCAGAGGTCGATAGACAGCTGCAATAATAAAAGGAATGCCTAGAAACACTGTTCTGCACCAAATACTTTCAGTATTAGGGTAGTCATTCAAAATGATCAGCTCAATGCCTTCTTTACAAACAACTGCTACGCCTCCACAACGCCTTCCGCGGTCCTTGCGGATCAGGATATAACCTGGGGGGTCTTTTATTTCGGTGCGTAGCCAAGTCTCTGTGACAACAACGACATCTCGCTTGTACTGTAAAAGAAGGTGTCCAAATTCGACGGTCTTGTTTGCCAGGCTACGAACATTGATAATAATCAAGTTGAAATCCCTGGGTTTGCTTTCTCTTTGTCACTTTGTTGTACGCAAGCTTGACCCTCCCTTACCCACCTTCTTTCAGCACATTTTTCTTCGTCCCAGATAAACGTGTCGTTGCCGATCAAAATCTTGTCACGCATGAGGCGACCCTTCATTTCACTGTCCTTTTCAGCTTTCGCACTTTCCAAAAGGTTTTTACGCTTTTGTAGCGTTGCCTTGGAAAAATCATCTGCAACTGAGGTACTGCTGCCCTTTAGCTTTTTGCAGTTATGGAATATTTTTGCCTTTTCGTTGTAGTAAAAACATATTACAATAATTGGTCGACATTTATTCGTCTGTTGTCTCCCAATTCTGTGAATTCTTTCAACTGTGCTGACTTTTACTCCAAGTTTCTCCTCAAATACACCTTGCAGAACTCTTGTTTTTAATTCATCATTCGTTTCACTAGTGCTTTCTGTTATTCCGAAGACAATTAAGTTATTTCTATGACTTCAATCTTCTAAATCAACCTTTCTTTCTTGGCTGTACTGTAGAGTGCTACCTACATGTTGTTAATTTGTTTGAAGGCGCTATATTATTGCTTCATTTTTCTTCACAGCCTTCATGGTCAATTCCATCTCCGATATCTTCTTGTTTATGACTTCTAACTGGTTACAAAAGGTAGCCTGTTTTGTTCTTACTTGTTTTATATCCTCACTCATTAGTTCTTGCCTTTCCAAAATTTCCGCATATATTTCTTCAACTGTTTTGGGACCAGGATTAAGCTCAACATCACCAGACAGCATCAGCAACATGGAAACTCATTCCAGGGCACAAGAAGCACACAGTTCGAGGCATGACAGAAGGATAATAAATCGATTGTCACTTCTGAAGCACTGCTCAAATTTACTAACCTGTAACAACAGAATGGCTGGTTCAGTCTTCATGACAGAACTTTTGTCATGCCCACGGGATTGCTGGGTGTCGACTGCTCGTATATAGCCGCTGGGCTGGGATGTCACTGTTGTTATCGGTGCTGTTCCGTGCGCGTGCTCCAGTCCGAAAGTAGCAAGCTGCCACGTTGGTCCTTGGATGTGATGTACCTTGCTGCTGGTGGTGGCTGTTTTCTTGCTTGAAGTGTGCACCGAAATGGGTGCATTGCTCGGGAAAACCTGTAACAACAGAATGGCCGATTCAATCTTCATGACAACACTTTCACCATGCCCATATCGCGTGTGACAGGGAAAAAAAAAAGAGCATACCTGAGGGCGCATTTCATAACGAAGATTTATTAGTAGCTGGCATGATCACTGGACTACTCGTCTTCACTTGTGCCATCGCCCTCACTAGTGCTGCCATCGTCATCGCTGCTACAGTCCCCCAGCGCATCGTTGTCCAGTGAAATTCCACATGTGGCAAACGACCGCACCATGACATCTTGTGGAACAGCAGCCCATGCCAAATGCACCCAACCCCACGTACCCATCAGGGAGGCTCTTTTGACACGTCCGGTTGGCGTAAGTTCACAGTCTTCTGCGCAGCCAGCCACTCGTTGTACTCATTCATTCATTCATTTATTGATACTGTCAGCCCTCATCGGGCTATTACAGGAATGGAGAATCAAAACAACAAAGAGATACATAGAATGCGACCGAGCAACAAGCTTTGGCTCACAAAGCTTGTCTAAAAATGGAAAAGTATGAACTATACAAGGGAAAGTAATAAAGAACCATTCACAATTTGGCACCGCATCGTCATAGACACAATAGGATAGACTCACGGCGGAGCAGGTCCTTAAAGGTCCCCTCACCAGGCCACATAGCAAATTTGTTTATTTATTTATTTATTTATTTATTTATTTATTTGTTTATTCCTCACAGGCCCCGAAGAGTACTGGGCGAGGGGGCATATCAATAGAAATACAGTACAAAATAATAAATCAGAGTAATGGTACAAGAGACGCGGTACAAGGCAAATACACAAAAGAAACACAAAGTTG
Source organism: Dermacentor variabilis (assembly GCF_050947875.1). Lineage (NCBI taxonomy): Eukaryota > Metazoa > Arthropoda > Arachnida > Ixodida > Ixodidae > Dermacentor > Dermacentor variabilis. The sequence continues at coordinate 27,696,393 of NC_134573.1, read as the reverse complement.
ATTAAAAAAGGGCGTAAAAATACCATATTAAGATGGAGATTAAAAAACAAAGCAAGTGCAAGAATGGCAAGATCGGATAACCAAGTAAAAGTGAATAAAACATTTAAAGCGACTGAAGAAGTAGTACAGCAGAAAACTGCAATTAGCGCAATACTAAAGCGATAAATGCTGGCAGAGGTGTTTTTTGAGCTCTCCAGGGTGAGAAAAAGAGATTAAGTTGTCAGGAAGATCATTCCAGAGCTTAATTGCTTTAGGTAATGCAGATCAATTGAATGATTGAGTTTTTCCATATATGTGGTTAAAGCAGAGATGAATATGTAAGCACCGTGAAGATTAAGGAGACGATTGCAAAGGCAAAAATGAAGTGCGGGTGTAAGCATATTTATGAAATAAACGCAGAAGTGAAATAGAACGACGATTTTTGAGTATCTGTATATCATTAAGGTTGTTTAGCTGGGAGACACTGGCGAAGGGACTATAATTGATAGAAATGAGCCGGGCAGCTGTGTTCTGAATGGACTCAAGCATTTCAGTGAGGTATTTTTGATGGGGAGACCAAATAGATGAGGTGAAATCCAACTGTGGACAACTGTGTGTTACATATATGAGTTTTCGAACGGAGCTATGCGAGTTTTGCAGGTTTCGGTGTATGAAACTCAATGTTTTCGATGCTTTACTGCAGATGTTTGAAACTTGACAAGACCATGAAAGATTTGGTGTGAGCTGGATTCCGAGATATTTGTACGACGTAGCTTTGGACAGGAAGTTGTATATGCTGGAAGTTCTTACGTGCCCTCAAGGGAGCGTTCTGCCGCAAAAATTTTTCAAATATCAGCTCATTAATAGTCGAGATAGAAATATTTCAGTGCCGCGAAGCCATGATTTCAGCCATCACCTTCACTAATACTCGGCAGCCCAAAGCAATTTTGGAGGACCATCAATCGTCATGATTCTTCGACATCTGTTAGATCAAGCTGGTATCGCCACCCCAAAACATAAAGTTGCCAAGACTCTTAACACCACATTTCGATCTGTATTCACCAGTGAACCTTCCTATAGCCTTCCAGCATACCCCTTCTTGAATCATCCATGCATGCCCGTATCAAATTCAAACCCTATGGTATCTCTAAAATCATTGACTCATTAAAAATAACTTTTATTAAAGTATTAAAAGTACTAGGCACATTGTCAGCATCATTTTAGCACAAATTTTCCAACAGTCTCTTGAATCAGGCTGTGTTTCTGTAGATTGGAAAATTGGCAAAGTTATGCAGCTAAACCTCGATATAACGAAGTAGGTAAAATCGGCAATTTGCTTCGTTATATTGAAATTTAGTTGTATTGAAATTCGACCTTTTATGCAAATAAGTACAGTCGCCAATCGGTTTTTCTTACACCAAAAGTGGCCACAGAATTTTCCGAATTAACGAGCTATCGAAGAAAGCAAACTTGAATAAGAAAACAATTCATTTTAATGAATTTGGGAGTCGGCGACGAATGATACGGTTTCATGCCATGTTGACTATATTGTTACGGAAGGATAAAAGAAGGGAAAAGAACAAGACGATCGCGAGGCGCTGGATGCTGCGCATTGTTGCTGGACAGCCAACTTAACTACATTAATTCTGCTTGTATATATGTATTGTAAATACGGTCTGTCTATACTCCCATCATCCCCGTAACATATTGGTGGAGATGTGGTGGAGGTGACCTGCGTGATGGCTTTTACTGACATGACCGACATGTGCGCTGAACAACGCTATGAATCCTTAAAGCCCATCATCACTAGAGTGCAATCTGGCAGCACCGACGGCACGTGCTCAATGTTCATGCTGCACGACGGCATCCTCTACCACCGCAATATCAACCCTGATGGCCCTGAGTTGCTCCTTGTCCTTCATCGTTCTCGAACAACTTCACAAAGCACCGATGGCGGTACACCCTGGAGTTTTGCGTACATACGGCCGCGTACGACACCGGTTCTTCTGGCTGGGTCTCTACTGCTCCCTGCGTCATTATGTCGCAACTTGCGAATTGTGTCAGTGCTGGAAGAAACCTCCCCTGCCACTGAGCACAAGCTGTCCACCGCCTACCACCCACAAACGAACGGTCTTACGGAATGTCTCAACTGAGCACTCATGGAGATGCTGTCGATGTATGCCTCCAATGATCATCGTGACTGGGACGCCATGCTGGCCTACGTGACATTTACGCATAACTCGTCCCGACATGGCACTGCAGGATATTCACCCTGTTATCTTATGTATGGTCGTGACACCACATTGCCGTTTGAAACCATCCTACCTCCTGTGCCACATGTTGCAACTGAGTACACTTGTGAAGCCATCGATCACGCTCACATGGCACGTCAAGTTGCCCATTCTCATTTATTAGCCTCACAGCATATACAAAAAGAGCATTACGACTAGTGCCGTCGCGACGTTAAGTCCGCCCCAGGTGCTTGGGTGCTCCTTTGGTCACCATGTCGTCTGGTCAGCCACTCCCAGAAGCTTCTCTCTCGCTACACAGGGCATTACGAAGTCCTACGTCAAGTTAATGACATCAATTATGAGATCTCGCTGTTACAGTTTGATCCGCCCTCGAGTCCGACGCCTGTTGACATCGTGCATGTTTCACGGCTGAAGCCATACTTCGCTCGCAGTTCTTCGCCTAGCATGCGCCGAGACAACACTTCAGCACCTGGGGGTCCTGTTATGGAAGGATCAAAGAAGAGAAAGGAACAAGACACGAGATGCTGGCTGCTGCGTGTTGTTGCTGGACAGCCATCTTAACCACATTGGCTCTGCTTGTATATATATTGTAAATACAGTCTTTCTATATTCCCAACATCCCCGCAGCAATATCTTCGCATTGGTGGTACGAATTAAGTGGAACCAGCCGCGCTTTCATGTGCACTCTGCCCCTGTAGCTGATCGCGGCACCCGCACTGAGACAACACTATCATGAAGAGTGCCGGCAGTGGGGAGCAAATGCTTCGTTTGCCTCTTTGCTCCAATGGGTCACCGAAACTCTAGATTACGCAACCTTCAATACTTAGAAGCTTGATGTGGGCGAGTTGGTTGAGCATACTTAATGAAAAAAGAGAGCGCTACGAAGACAAGGACGAAAGAACAACATGTACGACGGACAAGGCCTTGTCTGTCAATACTTAACATGTGGAAAGAAACTTACGTGATGCCACGCTGTCTCGGCACGCCCACTCTTTGCACACGTGGCAGATTACCTCTAAAGCAAGATGCACCACTACCTATGCGATCAGCCGTGTTTACATCCATGCACAGCCATGGTCGAGATGCGCCAACTCCCTCCCCACCCCTCACGTGCGCTTAATCACGTTACAGCAAGCTCACTGCTCTCTAACTCTTTCCCTTTGCATGCACGGGAAGGCAGCACTTGTGAAGCCACCATCTTTCTTGTCTCAGCCTCGCACACTTTCACTTGCACCTAAAGCACAAAGTGCGCGGGGCATGATAGGATCTTATCGTACTTGGACTTTATACGGAACATGATGCGACTCCACTTTGGCGGTCACTCTGCAAGCAGCCACTTGTAATTCAGTCGTTTAACTATCTGCGTCCACAGAAGTTTCCATTTATTGTCTCAGCATTCCTTTGCAGTGGAAGTGAAATTTCATTATATTGAAATCGCGTTCAAGCACACTATGTTATATTGAAGTTCTAAATACATGGTGTTCTATGGATAAGAGGTTATGAAAAGTTATATACTTTGTTATATCTACAATTTCGTTATATTGAAGTTTGTTATATCACGGTTTAATTGTACCTATTCCAAGAAGTGGCTCAACAAGCACTTACTGTCCCATTACCCTCACCAGTATGTGTTCAAAAATAATGGAGATGTTATTCACTCCCACATTGTCAAATTTTCAACATTTGTCGATTTCTTTACTCCTAACCAACACGGATTCCAGCAAGGTCTTTCCTAGCAAAACTCATTTAGCTTTCTTTATCAACGAAGTCCTAGTTTAGATAATAACATTCCAGTAGTTGCCATATTTTTTGGTTATGAAAAAGTATTTGATAAAGTACCTCGTCATCGACTCTTCCTAAAATTATCACATGTAAACTTACACCCCTTAGTGCTTGAATAGATAAGAGAGTTCCTCACCACTCGCCAACAGTTTGTTTCCACCAATGAAGTCAACTCCACCTTGTCTACTGTCGCCTCCGGTGTCCCACAGGCAACAGTACTCGACCTGCTACTTTTTAAAGTTTACATCAATCATCTCCCCGCATGCATCTCTTCGAACATTCGTCTATTTGCAGATGATTGTGTCATTTACTGTTTTATCACTAATCCCACCAATAAACTAATGCTTCAGTGTGACTTAGCAAACGTTGGCCAGTGTGTCTACCAACCGGGAAAACCGGGAATTCCCAGGGTTTTTGAGTAGTCTGGAAAAACTCGGGGAAACTCAGGGAATTTGTGCTTCTATCAGGGAAAATTAGCTGTAAATTTATTGAAAGGGAACGAAAGTTGCGGTAATGCTGGCTCGAAACAGACAGGAATCGTAAAAAATTGTCTTTGACGCCCTGTCTTCGGCTGGAGGAGTTGCCACTGTACAGTGAACGGCCGACTTTCCGGATGCCCGATAATTCAGACAGCTTCACGGCACTACCACGTACTCCATAGAGTCAACACATCAGAACGTCTGAAATTTCAGACGGAAAAACCCATCGCCGTCCAATTTTCCGGACATTCTGCCGCGACCGCAGGTATGAAACGACATTAATCAAAGCCACCACCACTGCTGTTTTGATTACCTCGCCGCCTCGAACCGGCGAGGTAATCCACTGGCAGATCCGCTGGCAGCCATAGCCACCAATGCGGCAACGCTAGGCCTAGACACTTCGACGTTCACTTTCAAGCTTCTTGCCTTTGGGTGCCGTGTTTTTCGTTGAAAGAATTCGCCGCTGTCAGCAATGGCGCCGACTCCGCCTTGTGGTCCTTGCGATTGGCTTCAAAGCTCGGAGAGCACGGTGCCTTGGATAATGCCGGTTCCCGAAAGTCAGCTTCGCCTCTGTACAGAAATGTTACTTGGGGAAACATGCGCAGTATTGCGGTGAAGCATAACAAGCGTAGGAAGGGGCAATCGCGACGGAACATGGTACGTATTCCTTCATTATACACGCGTGCACCCGGTACCTCCTGTCACAGTGCGAGCACCGATATGCCTAATGCGTGTACCGACAGGCCTTCAGAGCTTTTTTCGAATGTGCCTGTGGCCGTTTGAGCCCTTAAGGACAGTAAAAGACATGCATTCATATTTTTTAACTAGCCGATTTTTAGGACGTTTTCGCGGACCCTAGGCCTTGCATAATGCCGGTTCCCGAAAGTCAGCTTCGCCTTTGTACAGAAATGTTACTTGGTGAAGCATACGCAAAAGTACTGCGGTGAAGCATAACAAGCGTAAGAAGGGGCAATTGCCACGGAAAACAGTATGTATTCCTTAATTATGCACGCGTGCACCCGGCACCTCCTGTCACAGTACGAGCACCGATATGTCTAATGCGTGTATCGGTAGGCCTTCAGAGCTTTTCGAATGGGCCTGTGGCGGTTGAGCCCTTAAGGACAGTAAAAGACATGCATTCATTTTTTTTCAGCTGGCCGATTTTTCGGACGTTTTCGCGGCCCCTAGGGAGTTAAAAAAATCGGGCATTGACTGTACAACTGACCAAGAAGATGCTTCAATTGATCCGTGGGGCGAAGGCACGGTGGAAGGAGGACAAGAACACAAAGAACCTACGCATTGAGGAATCAACGGGAAAGGAAGCGTGCCACCACTTTTTGGAGGAACTCCAGCTATAAAAACAAAGTGTTGGCTGACACCGAGATGCAGGTGTCCCTCCTCCAAACCAAAATAAACTCTTTAAAGCAGTGAAGCACAACACTGAGGCGTCACGCACGAGCTGAGAGCATGTCAGGACAGTTGAGGTTGACTTACGAGCTGTTGAGAGAGAAGTTCAATTGTGAGAAAGTTCAGGCCTTATACCACTGAGCTTGCTATCAGTTGATAGAAATAGCTCATATTCGAAAACGTTTGTTTCTGCACACATCTCCTTTTTATTCGTATTTGAGAATGTCCGACTCGATTTGTAATTTTTTTTGAAAACATTTTGTTTGCTGTGCATTTTACTAACCCCTCCCATCTATTCTCTTTTTGAATAAAATAAACCCTACTCCGTAGTATTCAAACTGGATTGAGTCGTCTCTCTTAAAAAAATTTTGCACATGCTTAAGAGAGTGACAGCATTGAGCAACATGGTTTCAGCTCGCCAAAAACATAGTTCTGCGTCACTCGGGGAATTTTGCAAACGCACTCAGGGAAAACCTGGAAAACTTGAGGAATTTGGAAATGTCAGCTTGGTAGACACCCTGGTTGACATTTGGTGTCAAACATGGATCACGGTGCTTAATGTTCAGAAAACTTCCATAATCTTTTTTCATAGACGACAGGAATGTAAAATTCATATGTACATGCTTAATGGCAAGGTCATTTCTTCAGTAGATTCCCTCAGATATTTAGGACTTGACATCACCTGCGACCTCACATGGTCATCACACGTCACTGACATCACAAACAAAGCTAACCACACCCTTGCCTATCTATGATGCAATATCACGCTTTCCTCACTATCTGTTAAGTTATTAGCCTATCAATCTCTTACAAGACCTACGTTAGAATATGCGTGCGCGATCATAGACCTTCATAAACACAACCTTAGCAAGACCCTGGAGTTGCTGCAAAATTGTGCAGCCAGATTCATCTTTTCTGACTCCTCATCTCATACAAGTGTCACTCAGTTAAAATGAAAGGATAATCTTCCCAAATCAGATAGACACCACAAAACATTCATGCTGTAATGTTATCATAAGCTCTACCATACCCTCCCTCCTGACAAAGCCCTTATCAAACCAGCATACCGTCTGTAAAGCCGTATAAATCACCATAAAGCAGTTTATCCACCACACACTCGGACAATTGCTTATCTTCATTCCTTCTTTTTGCAAACAGCCATCGATGGAGTAATCTTTTAGTCAGCGTCATTATTCATGATTATCCTGTGCGTTTTAGGTCTGCCATTGAATGGCTTTCGTGATTGCATCATCTGCTTGTATTGTCTGCCCCCCGCAGGGGCGTCTGCGTCAGCAGGCGTTTGGTGTGTTGCGACACCACGTACCCGAGCACATGGGGGATGGACCCTCCCGCGCGTAGCCATGCGTGGCTTAGCCGTGTCCGGGGAAAAGGGGATCCTGGGGGTTGAGCCAATGCCGGGTGTTTGGACCTTTACGGCCCCTCGGCGGCGGCAACACACCTCTTTGGCCTCTGCTTCACGTAGACGGCACCCCCGGACTGACCCACCCGGGGGAAACCGGTAGTCGCCTTTTCCTGTCTCTCTCTTCTCAAACCTTCGTCTTTATCTCTCACTTTACATCTTTCCTGTCTTCTTCTCTCTTCTATTTACTTCCTTTCTCCTTGGCGGCAAGGGTTAACCCTGTGTGGCTATCCAACCTTGGGTAAACCATATTCGGTTATAGTGACGGCGTACGACTGGCGTCGTGCAGACTTGTATGCAAGCTCTGCCGCGTCCCCTCGTTGGGCTCCATGGTGGGCGGTCGGCGCTGTTGCCGAATGTACACATATTTTCATGGAAACTTCTTTCCCCTTCCTTGTTGATCGCCCTCAGAAACGAGGGCGCACCGAAGATGTCTTCAAGTTTTTTGGACACCAAATCCAGAATTTCCCGCGCTTCCACGTTATCCACTCTGAAAACCCAAACAAAGCAGTTCGAAACATTTCCCCATTCCTTGTCTCAAAGTCCTTGACTGATGTTTTTGGTCCAGGTTACAAGGTGTCGAGAATGGGAAGCGGTGACCTCCTCTTGGAGCTCCGCGATCTGAAACAATATGAGAATATACAGAAACTAGTGTCATTTGGGGAGACCCCCATAACAGTAACCTCACACCGTACAATGAACACCACCCGTGGTGTTGTGTCAGATGATGATTTGATTGACCTGACTGAGGCGGAGCTCCTGGAGGGCTTCAGCGAACAAAATGTGATCAACGTCAGAAGAATTAAGATGAGGCGGGATGGTAAAGAGATCCAGACGAAGCACCTAATAATTACTTTTGGATCAAGTATCTTGCCCGAGTCAATCGAGGCCGGGTACATCAAGCTCCGTGTTAGGCCGTACGTGCCAAACCCACTCCGTTGTTTCAAATGCCAGCGCTTCGGTCACAGCTCGCAGAGCTGCCGAGGCCGCCAGACTTGTGCTAAATGTAGTGCCCAAGAACACACCTCTGAAGCTTGTGAGAACGCTTTCCACTGTGTAAACTGTGACGGGGATCACGCCGCGTACTCGCGGTCGTGCCCCTCATGGAAGAAGGAAAAAGAAATAGTAACGATCAAAGTAAAAGAGAATATATCCTTCAAAGAGGCACGCAGGCGGGTAGTGTACCTGCCAAAGAAAAGCTTTGCCGAAGTGGCGCGTCAGGGGGCAGCGTCACAGCGGCCTCCGGTGGCTGTCCGACCCACAGGCAGTGAGTCGGCAGTTACGCCATCTGCCCCCGCGGCGGTTGCAGCTAGCGCTGCTCCGCCTACTCAGCAAACGGGGCCATCGACCCCGAAGGTGGGCGCAGCCGAGGCTGCCCCAACCTCCCCGGCCCTTTCCAGCGCTGGCAACAGCCGGCGCAGCCAAATCCCTCAGGGAGCCCCATCGACCTCCGGGCTGGTGGGCACAGGGGTCTTGCCCTCCAAGGCGGGATCTTCCCTGGTAACTTCTCGCTCGCAAGAGCACGTGTCCGGCGCCTCACTAGAGGCAATGGACACAACACCTATCCTCAAGGCGCACCTAGCGCCGAAGGAGCGTCGACACTCGCTCGAACGCTCCAGAAAGAGCAAAACCCCTGTTACAGGGCCTCGAAAGGGCTCTGTAATCTAAGGCATCTCTTCCGTTTCCGTAAACACAGCACCTATTGACCTCCAATATGGATACACAGATAATTCAGTGGAACGTCAGAGGTCTCCTTAGAAACCTTGATGATGTTCAAGAACTAATCCACAAACACAATCCCAAAGTGCTGTGTTTACAAGAAACAAACTTAAAACCCAAACACACAAACTTTCTCCGACAGTATATAACATTTCGCAAAGATCGCGATGGTGCTGTCGCATCATCGGGCGGTGTTGCCATTGCTATCCATAAGAGCATTGCATGTCAACTTTTAGAGCTACAAACGCCTCTCGAAGCAGTGGCGGTTCGAGCTGTACTCCTAAACAAACTCATCACCATTAGCTCTCTTTACATACCCCCCCATTACAAATTAACTAAACATGAATTTCAGTCCTTCATAGACGAATTGCCAGAACCTTACGTTGTGCTTGGGGATTTCAATGCGCACAGCAGCCTGTGGGGAGACTCTCGTATCGATGCGCGAGGTCGCCTCGTTGAACAGTTCCTTTTTTCGTCCGGTGCGTGTCTGCTGAATAAGAAGAAACCCACATATTACTGTCTTGCAAACAATACTTTTTCTTCAATTGATCTGAGCATAGTTTCTCCGTCCATACTGCCTGAACTAGAATGGGAAGTTACCAGCGATCCCTACGGAAGCGACCACTTCCCCGTACTATTAAGAACACTTAAAGAAGACGAATATCCACCACAGGCTCCTAGGTGGAAGACTGAGACAGCAGACTGGGAGAAATTCCAAAACTTAACCAGTATATCATGGGATGACATGTCCTCGTTAGGAATTGATGCTGCCGTGGAATATTTTACAGCCTTCATAATAGATGCCGCAACTAAATGTATATCACAAGTAAATGGATTGGCATGCAAACGGCGTGTCCCGTGGTGGAACGACGATTGTAGGATTGCTCGTAGGAAACAGAACAAAGCGTGGGGGATGCTACGCGCCTCCCCCACTGCGGAGAATCTTATCAATTTTAAAAAAGTAAAATCCCAAGGCAGGCGAACCCGCCGTCAAGCCAGAAGAGAGAGTTGGCAGACGTTTTTATCTGGTATCAACTCCTATACAGATGAGACCAAAGTCTGGAACAGGGTCAATAGGATAAAAGGGCGACAAACATATTCACTCCCTTTGGTGAACACACAAGGTGAAACACTGAAAGATCAGGCGGACACACTTGGAGAACACTTTGAGAGCGTGTCGAGTTCAAACCACTATTCGCAATCATTTTTGAAATACAAGCAAATAGAAGAATGTAAGCCAATAATACAAAAATCCAGACAATATGAACCTTATAACCGGCCGTTCAGTATTGCAGAGTTGAGAGCTGCTTTGACCACATGCAAAAGCTCTGCACCGGGACCTGATAGAGTCATGTACGAAATGATCAGAAACTTACACACTGACACCAAACTTACACTACTCACGCTCTTCAACGTTATTTGGGCTACGGGATACCTCCCATCCACATGGAAAGAAGCGATTGTGGTCCCTGTTCTTAAGCACGGTAAAGACCCTTCCTGGCGGCAAGCTACCGTCCGATAGCTCTTACAAATTGTCTTTGTAAGCTTTTTGAAAAAATGGTTAACCGCAGACTAGTACATTTCCTTGAACTCAACAATATCCTCGATCCCTTTCAGTGTGGCTTCAGAGAAGGGCGGTCCACAACCGATCACCTTGTGCGCATTGAGGGAAACATTCGCGACGCCTTTCTACATAAACAATATTTCCTATCCGTATTCCTCGATATGGAGAAGGCGTACGACACTACGTGGCGCTATGGAATCTTGAGAGACTTGTCGGGAATTGGCATCCGTGGCAATATGCTCGTGCTAATAGAAAGCTATTTGTCCGACCGTACATTCCGCGTGAAAGTCGGCAATGTATTGTCGCGACCTTTTATACAGGAAACTGGTGTACCTCAAGGAGGTGTACTCAGCTGCACTCTCTTCATTGTGAAAATGAACACCTTTCGTGCTTCATTACCGCCAGCCATTTTCTATTCTGTTTACGTAGACGACATACAGATAGGTTTCAAATCCTGCAACCTTACTGTATGTGAGAGGCAAGTTCAACAGGGCTTGAACAAAGTGTCCAAATGGGCAGAAGAAAACGGATTTAAAGTTAACCCCAACAAAAGTTCCTGTGTGCTTTTCACAAGAAAGAGAGGGCTTACTGCAGAACCCAGTATCGTAATGTATGGCCAGCAAATTCCTGTGAACAAAGAACACAAGTTCTTAGGCATCATACTTGATTCGAAATTAACCTTTATTCCACACTTAAAGTACCTCAAGGTCAAATGCTTAAAAACAATGAACTTACTTAAAGTGCTATCCCACACAACATGGGGCAGCGACAAGAAATGTTTAATGAACCTTTACAAGAGCCTCATTCGATCACGGTTGGACTATGGTGCCGTGATCTATCATTCTGCAGCCCCGAGCGCGCTAAAGATGCTAGATCCGGTCCACCATCTAGGAATCCGACTGGCCACTGGAGCTTTCAGAACAAGTCCCATCGAAAGTTTATATGCAGAATCAAATGAGTGGTCACTACATCTGCAGAGAACATACATCAGCCAAACATATTTCCTGAAAGTCCACTCTAACCCTCAACATCCATGTTTCAATACCGTTAACGATATGACATATGCTACACTCTTTTATAATCGTCCCTCCGTAAGACAGCCTTTCTCGCTGCGTGTGAGGGAGCTTAGTGATCAAATGCATATCCCACTCCTCGAGCTCCGCCTAATGCATCCAGCGAAGCTGCTACCTCCTTGGGAGTGGCAGCTCATACAATGCGATATATCTTTTGTGCAAGTGACAAAGCATGCTCCTGAGATAGAAATCCAAATGCAATTCCGGGAACTCCAGTACAAATATTCCTGCACGGAGTTCTACACAGATGCATCGAAGTCACGCGACGGGGTGTCCTATGCAGCCGTCGGTCCATCCTTCTCGGAATCCGACGTACTACATCCGGAAACCAGTATCTTTACGGCTGAGGCCTACGCACTCTTGTCGGTTGTAAAGCATATAAAGAAATCAAACCTCCAGAAATCAATTATATATACGGACTCCCTTAGTGTTGTGAAGGCCTTGATGTCATTCTGTAACCACAAAAATCCGGTAATTAACGAACTCTACACCGTACTGTGTAAAGCATATATATCCAACCAACATGTGATTGTATGCTGGGTGCCTGGGCATAGGGGCATTGAGGGAAACGTACTAGCGGACCAGATGGCCACATCCATTTCATTGCATGCTGTTAGTCCTACTGCTTCGGTCCCTGTCACAGACCTGAAGCCTTTCTTAAGACGTAAACTGCGAAACCACTGGCAACGTATGTGGGACGCAGAAGTAAATAATAAACTGCACGTAATAAAGCCACAGTTAGTTTCTTGGCCCTCCGTAACAAAATCACGGCGAACAGATGTCCTATTCTGTCGCCTCAGAATAGGACACACGTTTGGCACGCATAACTTTCTGCTCACTGGAAATGATCCTCCAACCTGTGGTAGATGCGGGGAGAGGCTGACCGTCCTCCACGTCCTCCTGGAGTGTCGGGCAGCCGAATCTGAAAGAAGGAAACATTTTTCCCTAGCATACCGGCAGCACATCCCCCTACATCCCGTAATGCTACTCGGCCCAGAACCTTTATTTGACACCAAGGCAGTCCTAAGCTTTCTGAAAGATGTTGTCTTGCATGTTTTTAGCCCCACATGTTCGTAGCGGGTCCTCTCTACAGAGGATGCCGCTGCGATAGCTGTTTAGTATAGCACATGCCTCTAGGCCCTTGTGTTTCAAGGGCTCTGGCGAGGCAGCAGTGCTCCATGTAATTTTACGATCTTATATATTTTATATTTTGCATCATTCTTCTACTATGGATTTTAATCTTCATAGTATTCGTCACAAGTCATCGCCATAATTTTATACCACGTAGACTTTACGCACTTTACAGCGACTATTTTAGGCCACTTTACAGCCAAGTCACATCTTCGTCACAGAACTCGTCATTCCACCGCGAAGTCACTAACACTGTCTTGGTGCTCTTTGGCCATATCTGGCCCTTGCGCCACTAAACCACACACATTCATTCATTGTATTGTCTGTAGCATTTTTAACACATTTCTGTCGATGTCTTAATATGTTTATCGAGATGTCCGCCTGTTTTTGCTTGCCGTCTTTCATACCTAGAAAACTGTCACTGTCACTTTTTGTACGTATTACGTCCAACACTTGTAGATTGTAATATTTGATAAGTTTTTCGTGTTTTCTTTTATTTCTTAACCTGTATATGTGCTAAACTTTTTCATTTTTACGCTTTTCTTCATTGGCTGTTTTCCTTTTAACTCATTTCAGTGCTTACTGCAGTAGTATTGTGTTTCTGCTAATTTGTGTGCTCGCCCACCCCTAATGTAAAAGCCCTCCAGCAGGGGTACTTGAGGTATTGTAGATAAACAAAATAAATTTTTAAAAATTTTGTTTCCAGTTAACGCGTGAAAAGTGGCGCCACCTTGTGAAAATGAACGGAGTCATAGTGAATGGAGTGGTGCATTGATGCATTGCCTCCAAAATTGCCATCGCGCCCAGTAATCCAGTGTCCGTGTGCACTTTTAAGAAAAGACTACGCATATTGAAAATTTTTGTTTTAAAGACTTCTGCATGTTCAGACACTTCGAATAAGGTTTTCCATTGTGGTACAAAATAGAAGGTCCTTGAAAAACGAGAGACAGTCTCTTTAACATGAAGATGGTTTTAGACCTAAGTTAGATTTGTTACTTGTTACACTAGCCATACGTTGATAGTTACAAAGTGTAAACCAGGCAGAATCCTTCTGGACCATTTGTAATCAGTTAATGAAGAATTAAAGGCATGGATCCCAGATTGTCAACACGTATTCAAATGATGACTGAACAAAGGGACTGCGAAAAAGCAGCTCGAGGTCAATAGGAGTGCCATTTTTTGGGGGGAGACTTCTGAATTGGGTGCACTTTCTATGATATATGGTACACTGCTACCATGGGGTGTCTTCATAAGTAGGCGTTTGGTGTGTTGCGACACTACGGTAACGTACCTGAGCGCACGAGGGTTGGACTCTCCCGCGTGTAGCCGTGCGTGGTTTAGCCATGTCTGGGGAAAGGGAGATCCTGGGGGTTGAGCTGATGCTGGGCGTTCAGACCTCTAAGGCCCCCTGGCGGAGGCAACACACCTCTTTGGCCTCTGCTTCGCATAGACTGACTGCCAGACTGACCCACCTGGAGAAAATCGGCATTTGCCTTTTCCTGCCCCCCTCTCCAATGTTCGGCCTTTTCTCTCACTTTCAATATTTCCTGTCTGCTTCCTGGTTATTTTCTCTTCCATTTACTTCTAACATTCGTAGCAGCAAGGGTTAACCTTGTGTGTCATAACCACCCTTGAAGAAAGGGGGTTATAAGTGAGGGGCCCGATTTTTATTAGTCATATCATGAGAAGCCAACAAACACTGACACCAAGGACAACATAGGGGAAATTACTTGTGCTTAATAAATGAAATGAAAAAAAAAAACGATAAATTAATGGAAATTAAAGTGGATGAAAAAACAACTTGCCACAGCTGGGAACCGAACCCACAACCTTCGCATTTCGCTTGCGATGCTCTACCAATTGAGCTACCGTGGCTCAATGGCTAAGCCACTGAACTGGAAATGTGGTAAAAGTTAATCGTACAACTATCCTTTTAATTTTGCCTAGTTCAGCGCTTTGAACAGTTGTGAAAAGTGTGCTCCAGGAGCTGACAGGATCATGTGTAGAATGATAAAGCACCTTCATCATGGTACACAACCAGCACTGCTTTGTCTTTACAATAATATGTAGGCAGCAGGATACCTTCCATTGGCATGGAAAGGGGCTATTGTTGTCCTTGTCTTGAAACACAGAAAGGATCTGTCCATAGTGACAAGCTACCATCTTATTTCATTAACGAGTTGCCTCTGTAAGTTATTCGAAAAGATGATAAATCACTGATTATTACACTGAAAAAAAGTGAATGCAAACCCAGACCATCCCTCTTATCCAACTGTAAACGATTTGGCATCGCCAATGCTCTTTCGTAATCGACTTCGGCACACAACATGGGGTAGTGATAGGAAGTGTCTAACAAACCTCTACAAGAGCCTCATACTTACATGATTCGTGAGGCCTTCGTTCACAGACAATTTTTCCTGTCCCTCTTCCTTGATATGGAAAAGGCATACAACACTACTTGGCAATTTGGAATTTTAAGAGACCTGTCAGAAATTGGTATACGTGGTAATATGCTTTATCTAACTGAGAGTTACTTGTCAAAGTGTACATTCCGGGTTAGAGTTGGCAATACTTTGTCCAGGCCATTTATCCATTAAAGTGGGGTATCGCAGGGCGGAGTACTCAGTTGTGCCTTTTTTAATGAAGATGAACTCTTTACGTTCAGTCATTCCTCGAAGTATCTTTTACTGTGTATATGTAGATGACTTACAGTCAGGGTTTAGATCATGTAACCTCGCGATATGTGAAAGATAAGTGCAGCTTGGTCTGAACAAGGTGTTAAAGTGTGCCAACAAAAATGGCCTTAGGTTAAATCCCGGCAAAAGCTCATGCATCCTTTTCTCAAGAAAAAGTCTTGATTCCAGAACCCGACATTGTGCTAGATAGACACCACATAAATGCGAACACAGAACACAAATTTTTAGGCATAATTTTCTACATAAAACTGACGTTCATATCACACATAAAGCATATTAAGAGAAAATGCCTAAACACTGTAACACTCAAAAAATATTGTCGCACACAACATGGGGTAGTGATAGGAAGTGTCTAACAAACCTCTACAAGAGCCTCATACTTACATGATTAGATTATGGTGCCATAGTGTACCAGTCTGCTGCTCCGAGCACCCTAAAAATACTAGATCGTGTTCACCACCTAGGCATCCGGCTGGCCACTAGGGCCTACAGGACATATACTGTGGCAAGCCTTTATGTAGAGGCGAACAAGTGGTCGCCCCATCTGCAACGTTCATACTTCAGCTTCACTTATTTTCTGAAAGTGAATGCAAACCCAGACCATCCCTCTTATCCAACTGTAAACGATTTGGCATCGCCAATGCTCTTTCGTAATCGACTTCGGCTAGAGAACCATTATCTCTGGACATAAGGAAGCTTTCTGAGGAAATGGGACTTCCGATTCTTGAGCCAATCCTGATGGTCCCTGCTAAGCCATTGCCGCCGTGGCAGTAACAGCTCATAAAAGGCAAAACATTGTTCATAGAGGTTGCAAAACATGCACTGGAGGCACATATAAGAATGCATTTCCTTGAACTGCAGTCCAAATACTCGTGCCCAGAATTCTACACAGATGCTTCAATATCGCATGCCGGCGTTTCTTATGCCACGGTCGGCCCATCCTTCTCAGAATCAGGCTGTTTGCACCTGGAAACGAGCATCTTTATGACAGAGGCCTACGCACATTTGTCAGCTGTAAGGCACATCAAGGAAACAAAACAAGAAAAAGGAATAATATTTACAGATTCACTGAGTGTCCTCAAAGCCTTAATCTCCCTACAAAAGAATAAAAATCCTGTCTTTACTGAACTTTATGTAATTCGCTGTGCTTTGTACACATCTCTTCAACATATCATATTATGATGGGTGCCTGGTCAGAGCGGCATTGAGATTATATGCTTGCCGACCGTATAGCCACATCAGTAACCACAAAGCCAAGTAATTCTTCCATAGCTGTTACTGTCATAGATTTAAAGCCCTTCCTGCGCAAGAGACATAGGGGCCGGTATTGGCAATGTACATGGGATACTGAAACACTTAATAAAATTCACGTTATCAAGCCAAACATAGGGAACTGGCCACCACTAACAAAGACAACAGACTGAGGTAATTTTCTGTTGCCTTGGGATAGGTCATACTTATGGAACTCACTCCTACCTATTAATCGCTGATGATCCTCCTGCCTGCGATAAATGTGCTTACGGTTGTTCACGTCTTTTTAGAGTGTCGAGAAAAAGAAGCTCAATGACAAAAGTACTTTTCCTCGGCATACAGACAACACGTTCCCCTCCACCCCGTAATGTTTTTCGGCATTGAACCACTATTTGACAAGAAGTTAGTTTTAACATTTTTGGGAGATGGTGGCACGTCACATGTTTTCGGATGAAGGTGTACGTAGCACATCCTCTCACTAGAGGCTGCTGCTGCGATAGCATTTTTGTAAGCACATGCCTCCCAGCCTTTGCGTTTATGGGCTCACTGATGAGGTACAAGTGCTACTGTTACTAACTCGCTCACTATATAATGCTTTGGTAATAGAACTTTTATGTTCATAGCATATGCCATAGTCATTGTCATTATTTTAATACCTATACATTTTACGCACATTGCAGTGACTAATTTTAGGCCTCTCTACAGCCAAGTTATATGTACCAATCACATCCTGATTCACAACCCTGACATTTGTCATATTCTACCACCAGCACTTCATTTATTATCTTTGGCTTGGCGCTCTTTGGCCATATGTGGCCCTTGCGCCAATAAAATCCATACATCATCGTCATCGTCATCAACCATGGTTCAGCCCATGCTCTAGTGTTGCTTTGGGAGATGTCATGCCAAGAAATTGCTTTCTTCTGTGCTGTTGCATACAGCATCAGTGAGCTGCTGTCTGCTTATTTATTTATATGGCACTTGCGTTCCTGGAATTTTTAGTAGATTGGTGTATACAAGGTGAACAGAATGCTGTTATACTTAACTGCTGAATGTGCAGACAATTTGTCCTTCAAGATAAAAAAAATTGTAGGCGACCCTATCGTTAACTTAGGTGTGTCTCTTGGAGGCACTCGTACCTCGGCGTTGGCGTTCTTTGGGTCAACTTTAGGTGAACGCAACGCACAAACTGTTATTGGAGGCAACTGTTTTCCATTAATTAGCCAGTTAAATATCATTCCACCTGCTTGCGTGTGACATCATTAGTGAAATCATTACTTCCGCTTTCTACTCCTGTGTTTCCAGGAATTTCTCCAAAGCCATGCTCACGTGGCGGGTGTCTGAAGTCTATGATTCTGTGCTTAGGTGTGTGGTATTAGGTGATTCCTAATTCTAATTATTCCAGACACTTCAGTATCTCAACTTGTAAAGAAACTTATGCTCTTATATCATATCTATAATGAAATTCACAAATTTTGTACTGTACTGTTGTTTTTGTATTCTTTTTCTGATTTATTTTGAATTTCGTCCCTGGTTATCTCTGGAGGTGAACGTTAAGTGCTGCACAAGAAACAAGTGTCACTCAATGATCGTGCCATTAAAAAAGAACATAAAGTCAAACAGCCCAAGAAATTAATTTTTTTTTTCCATTCTAGAGAGTTTCACTTATGAGGGTGATTCCTCATGAGCGGAACACCCCTTACAATGGAGAAACACCTGAGTGTTATTTTTAGTTCTAGCACGTCATGATCTAAGTACATTGAATATATCTATTCAAATGTGTTAAATAAATTAGGCTGCTGCATCATGCAATAACAAAAGCACCGAATAACACCAGGCGTCTGACGTACAAATCACTAATCTTCCCAATTTTAGACCAGGCTTCTTATGTTTGAAATGTTGATAAGCAGTGCGAAATTGATGCAATTGAGGCCGTGAAAAGAAAGGCTATTCGCTTCGTTTATCCCTGATATAACTTCGATTGCTCACCCTTATGGCTATCTACACGTTAACTTACAACTACTTACAGTGGAACAAAAGAATTAGTTGTGAAAGTTGTTATAGTTATGTTATTTTATCAGTTTATTACATGTTGGCGTGCAGCAGAGGTAGAAAACCGGGCTCCTAACCTGAAGGTCGCAAGCTCTAATCCTCCTCTAGTCCACTACATTTTTCAGGCTTGTAGTGGCACCTGACACTGGGGGGAAAAAAGAAATGAAAAAAAAATGTTGAGACAGTGAGGCTATAGTAGTCCAGATGCAACCAAATTTGGAATGCACACTAAGCTTCAGCAGACACTCCCTCACCAGAGTAGGAATTGGCCTCCCTGGTGCAGTGTTTGGCCTCTACCTCCCTCATGAGTCTAACAGACAAAGGTAATGTTCAATAGCCTGGCAAGGGAACAATTCAGGATCGCCAGTCAGCCTCTAGCGCCTGTGCAGGAGTATGTTTACCTAGGTCATTTACTCATGGGGGCCATGTTCATGACAAAGGAATTTACAGAATAAAAGTGGGTTGGAGTATGTACAGCAGGCATTACCAAACCCTGACTGGGAGCTTGCCACTGTCATTGAAAAGAAGAGTGTACAATCATTGCATTCTACCTGTGCTAACATATGGGGCAGAGACTTGAAAGTAAAGAAGCTTGAGAACAAGTTAAGGACCGTGCAGATAGTGATGGAATGAAAAAAATATTAGGTGCAACTTTAACAGACAGAAAGAGAGCAGTGTGGATCAGAGAGTAATTGAAACTGTGATTGAGTAATTGAGAGAAAAATAATGGAGCTGGACAGGCCATATGGCAGATAACCAGTGGACCATTATAGCTACAGAATGGGTGCCAAGGGACAGGAAGTGCTGTCGAGGAGGGCAGAAAACTAGGTGGAAAGATGAAATTGGGAAATTTGCAGGCGCAAGTTGGAATTAGCTAGCGCAAGACAGGGGTAATTTGAGATTGCTGGGAGAGGCCTTCATCCTGGCAGTGTACATAAAACTAGGCTGATAATGATGTTTCCTCTCCAATTAAAATCTTCCTACTTTTGCTAACCAGTCTTTTGCTCAATGTCAGTGCATTCTCAACATCGCTCCTTTTTACGCATGCACAGACATATTTGAATACAGATTTTTCCACACCTGTTCGATCCTTGGAATTTATTAAACCTTGAACAACTCTGTCATTATCACTCTCTGAATTCCTGAAAGCTCTAGCAAAGCGCTAACTTTATAACTTAACTTGTGCACTGTGCAATTTCAGTTGCTTTCAAATTTCGTGCGTTTTTGTCTGCTCTTGCCAAGAGGGCTGGAGTATCAATGTATCAATAAATGATTAAAGCACTAAATGAATAAATAAATAAAAGTGTGACAGCAATTTCTTTAATAGTTGATTATGAAGTAACTAAGCCACTCACCGCTAAAAATGTAGAAAATCTTGAAGCAGCCATTTCAAGTGTCGGAAGGTGCTTGTTCCAATTTATGAAAAAAAATAATGATAGTATGTCTCATGTGTAAATGTTATAGTTACCTCTTTGCAATTTGATGCCACCTTTCCAGCTCTTTGTTGTCTCACATTGTTTGAATGGAAAGAAAAACTCTCTTAAATGCTAACTTGGCAGGTTGTGCTGGTTGGCAGCTGTGCAAAGGCTTTGCACGCTCTCGTTATTGTTCTCCAGCCAGGAACGGCACAAGTTTGTCCCTCGTGAGTTGGCGGGCCACGGTGGGCCTCCACGACTGTTTGCCGATGCGGGGGCCAAGGCCTTCTTCTTCCGTGAGCGCTACCAGCTGGTGCTGCAGAAGACGTCGCGCCACCACTGCTTCTCCTCGAGGTCGCGCCTGCCCGCTGGCACCACTGGCTTTGACCTGCGACCAATTGAGCACCTGCTGGGCACCACGGGTGAACGTGTGGTCGTGCTCGGCATGCTCTGCCAGCTCGAAGAGGTGCGGCTGGGAGATTGTGCCTCATTTATTCTATCTTAAATTCTCATCGGTGGCACATATACCCTGCCGCTGAGGTTTACGATTTTAGCATGAAATGCTCAGTTTCTAGAGATTGCTTACGATTGTCATAGTGACGCCAATAATTTTACTATTTTTCATTTTTGTCCAGTTTGGGCAATATTGATCTTGCCAGATTCAGAGAAGAGACATATTTGTTTTGACCTGCTCAATTATTGAGACCTACGGGCTGCAGAACCACCACTAAAATAGTAACTGAAATTTCAGTTGTCATTAAGTGAATACATATTTTATGAATATACTCAATGAACATTCCTGTTTTTCTGTGACTTGCATCATTTCTGCAGAGAATATAAAACAGCATGCCCTTCAACAGCTTCCCTAGAGAACAAACAAAGCCAATGAAATTTTTTAAAGAACAGTGGCAAGTTGTCAGTAATAAAACAAATTTTAGTAACCTTCAAAAAATTTTATTATGTTTTTGCTTCGATGATGGTATTTTTCACACTTTAAGGTTGGCAAGACTGCATAAGGGGGTGCACGCTACAACACTACACATAGATGAGTAAAATATAAGATATCACTACTTGTTGCTATGCTAGTTGGTTAATAACTTTTTCCCGTGAAGAAGACATGAAAACAACGAAGGAAACAACTTGACAGGAAAGAATGTCAATCACAACTTACTTTATTTAGAAGCAGGTGTGTACCTTTTACAGTGAAATCTCTATATAACAAACTTTAGGTGACCGCAGCAAATTGTTCTTTATTCTGAAAGGTTGTTACAGTGAAAGCCTCAAAATTAGCAATTCACCCATCAATCTATCAGTTGTCACCGTATGAACTATCCCCGAAAACCTTGCTTTTGGCTCTCGGCCAGTGCTGTTGCTATTTTCCATAAATTCCACCGCCGCACACCACTGCAGCATCGTATATTGAGTGGTGCGCTCAAGAGGGTCGCTGATGCCGAGAAAAACACCAACAAAGAAGAAGCTCCATGTCACCTCTAAGGCGTACTGTTACTTTTTGTTTGTTTATTTTTCACATTCCTTGCCGTAGACACCACAACTGTTCCGCTTGAGGTGGACGCCTCAACTATTGCAAAGTGTTAGCACATGTAACCAACACTGCAGAAAGTGCGACCATGTGCCAACCCTGCGGTACGACCGCAGAAAGAAGTGCAAAAGGAAGAAGAGGCATGCACAGGTAGAAAGGTGAAAGAGGGAATAGATGTGCCTCCATTGGTAGGCAACACTTCTCTAGGCAGAGGATGCACTCACAAAAACTGATGCATCATCCCCTCCGCAATAAAAAAAAATAGAAGTCCGCTTTCGGAGTGTTTTTTTTTTTTTTTCCTTGGCGCCGTCTCGGGTTTTCCGAACCCATGCGCCGCTACGTCCACTTTCTGCGCCTTGTCGTTTGCTAGCCTACTGTTCCAGCTGCTGTAAAGGATACACGGAAGTCTAAGAAACCCAGATCCTGGAATGTTAGTTCGTAGTACTGAAGCGTTAACATGACACAAAAACTGAATAATGATCATTCTGAAAAGTTCGGTATTCTGAAGTTGTAGTATGGAAATTTTTTAGATTTAAACTATAAGCAGTCAGCGAGGGATTTTTGAAAAGTTCGGTAATCTGAAAAGTTCGATAATGTGGTGTTCGTAGTAACGAGGTTTCACTGTGTGTCACTGGAAGGTTCCGCATGTACTCGCATATTTGCGTACGATTAACAGACCCAGTATCATAGACCTTAAATTGATAAAGAAAAATGCTTTTTATATACTTTGCAAGATGCCTTAGCATGTGAGCTGTTCGAGATGCGTTAAATAAATGTATTGGTATTTTTCAGTGGCCCTGTGTGCCAATGAATATCAGTTCTTTGCGTGCTGTCTTTTATAAGCATTTTTTTTTTTTTTTTTGAAGTGTTTGAGCTCAGGTCTATTATCGATACTCAAGTGTACATGTGGACGCTGGCAGCTTCCTCATAGAAAGCATGTAGCTTTTTCTGAACAAACCTAGCGGTGAGTGAGTGTTCTTTCCTGTCCAGTCGTTTTGTTCATTATTTTCATGTCTTTTTCCACCGCAAGAGCTTAACGTATAACACTGAATATTATGAAAAAAAGTGAACACTAAGTTGTATTGAACTGGAAATTAGCACCACACAAAAAAACAACAAACGCGAAAAGACATGATAATACAAGTGCCGACTCTTAACTCGAGGTTTATTTGTAACATACAGAACAGAATACTATTTAAAGATGCATAGTTGATATTCTGTTGTGTTTGTTGCAAAATAAGCCTTGTGTTGAGAGTTGGGCTTGTGTTATCATGCCTTTTCATGTCTGTTTATTTCTGTGGTGCCATTCCCCAGAATGAACCTATATGAACTCACGTTAT
Source organism: Dermacentor variabilis (assembly GCF_050947875.1). NCBI lineage: Eukaryota > Metazoa > Arthropoda > Arachnida > Ixodida > Ixodidae > Dermacentor > Dermacentor variabilis. The sequence continues at coordinate 27,673,293 of NC_134573.1, read as the reverse complement.
TGTCAGTTCTTCTTGATGTATTCCTGCAAACTTTTGCAATTATTTTAGCAGTGTGCGAATTAGTGAAATTTGCAAGTCAAATTGAATACTGAATATTTTCTCATACCTGAAGGAACATCACATAAGAAGCTTGCGCGGAGTCCGTTTCATAAAAGAAAAAACTCAGGTCTATATACCACATTGCCACATGCATGTTCACAATTAGACATATGAATAGCTGGAGAGCTTGTATATGATAAACAACTTCCTTGAATAATCTGCGGCTTCACAGTGATGACAGTACTGAAACAGTTAAAGGGGCCCTGAAACACATCTGTAAGTAATCGTAGAATGAGATTACTACATCGCCTCCTGAATCTCCTGCAATGAAACTTTTTTCGAATCCTTCAAGCACAAGCGAAGTTAGATGTAGTTATCATAGCTGTTAGGCGGCTTTCTGTCTCCTTTCATTTCCACTAGCATGCTGGAAGTTACACAGGGGAGACGGCAAAGGAAGCGCAAAGGAACAATGCCCTGCTGCCCCACCCAAAGGCTGATTGTCTCAGTGGTGAGACGGCTCGTGGCGGCATCCCGTGGTGGCCGTGGTACACTTTCCATCTTGGAGGCCACGGGCAGCAGACACAGAAACGTGCAGCTGCTGTGTTTAGACCGGCAGTGCAATGATAAAATTGAGTTCAAAGATGACATTGTTTTTTTCCTTTTTCTTTTTGAGATCATGGACATATGTATTTCTCATTTATTTAACTCAAATGAACAATAATTGTATTGCTGAGTATGCTCTCGCAACCATGAATTAGCCATTAACCTTTGTGGGTCCAGCTCCTTGCGATGACGCTGCATAATATTGACGAAGCGAGGGCAAGCGATTTTAAACTGCCTTTGACCCTCGATTGCAAGTTCCCTGCGGCATGTGGTGCAATAGCATTTGGCTCTAAGATTCGTAGGAGCCTCGTTAGCAGATCGGCAAGGAAGACCATAGTTGTACCCCCACTTGCCGATTGTGCGGAGGGCCACATCTGACCGGTGACAAGGTTTGCAAGAATAGGTTCAAGGTCCCATACGTAGTTACAAGGAGACAATGGGAGCGCAAGATGGCCGAACAACAAGCGCAGCAGCAACAGCGAACATCTCTCAGAGCTGAGGAATTTCCATCGCTGATGTCAGCAACTGCAACACCTGCCGGCCCAGCTGGTCGCCGAGCGTCACGTTCCGTCTCGAAGCGCAGGGCCAGCGAGAGTAGACAGTGTAGCCTTAGCCGCAAGCGATCGCAGTCACGTGACCGCGTGAGCTGGGCCGATGCAGCAAGGCACGGTGCCAAGAAAGCACAGGGGGGTGCCACCACCACCACCACCACCTCCAATACTGCAACGACCACCGCAACGACCACCGCAACGACCATTAGCACCAGCAAGACCGTCGATGGCAACAACAAGAGCAAGACAAGGGAAGACGAGGATGTTGCAGGAAGACAACGAGGCACTCAGGCGCAAAAACAACGAGCTCGAGACGAAAGTCAGTAGGCAAGAGGCCACTATTAGCAAGATGGTAAACGAGATCATGGAAATCAAGAAGCTTCTCACGACCCGTTCCACCAATAACGAAACGCCCCAAGCGGTATCATGTGAACCAACACCCAGCATCAGCAGCGCTTTACCATCAACATCCGCTGAGAAGGAACCGGCACCCAAGAGACGAGCGATCGAGAACCTGAAGGAGCGCAAGCTCAACGACCGGGTGGACAACCTGAAAGACAAGGTCGACCAAATCGAGGAACACCTCGATGGGCTCGAAGATTATATTAAGACAACGTTCACCACGATGATTAACGACAGGTTCGCCGCCATCGAGCGGACGTGTCAGCAGTTAACGAACGCAATACAGCAAATAACGCGGCAGTACAATCAGCAACAATCATGGCCGCTCCAGCAACAACAACAACTACAGCAGTGAAGGGTCTCGTGACCTGGCACTGGAACTGTAACGGTTTCGCTAGCAAGAAGGCAGTCTTGCAGCAACACATAACACAAGTAGCAAACAAGCCTGATATAATCATGATACAAGAGACTCGCACTGATACAGTGTCGCTACCCGGTTATCGCGTGTACGCCAAGTCTCCAAAGGTCAGCGGCGGCAGAGGGATATGCACATTGGTTCGCAAGGGACTCACCTTCATTGAGCACGAGTTGCACAATAGTAAAATTGAATACTCTCTCATCGAGGTCGTTACGGGCAAGAAACAAAAGAACAGCACCTTTCTGCTTAGCGTCTACAGTAGCCCTTCACACTGGAAGCAAAAATTAAGACGCTCCTTCACAGAGCCAGCACCGTGGCGGGGACTCACAGGCTCATCGCCTGCGGGGACTTCAACACGGCACACCCGGCATGGGGATATAACAAGCAATTGGCCAAGGGGCGAGACCTGTTCCAAGACACATTAGACCTGGGCTTCACCCTCATCACAGACCCGACTGATCCTACAAGGATTGGGAACTCTGTGTCCAGGGATACGACGCCGGACCTCACGTTCGTGAAGAACGACGAGAAGGGGAATATCTCCTGGCGCAACACGGGGTCAGAGCTCAGCAGCGACCACTACATCGTAGAGGTCATCATACCGGAAGAGGTCAAGGCCTCGAAGGACACCAGAAAACATTATTTTACGGATTGGGATGCCTTCCGTAGCCTGTTACCAACGGAGATGGAGGAAATCAATAACATAGAAGAATGGTCAGCTCACATCGCGGGGAAGGTCAAGGAGGCGACCAAAATCATAGAAACGGATGAGCAGGTCGACAAGGTTGACAGCCGCCTCGCGCACTTATTCGAAGCAAAGCAATCTATCCTAAACAGGTGGAAGAAGCAACGACTAAATAGGCGCCTAAGGAAGAAGGTGGCGGAGCTGAATCGCGCCATCGAAGTTCATTGTCGGCTGCTCTGCACGCAACAATGGAACGAAATCTGTAATGCTGCGGACGGGCAGATGCATAGCGGCAAAACCTGGAACTTGATGCGGCATCTGCTCGACGAGACTAAAACAAAGTCCCACCAACGCGACCACCTCGCAAAGATCATTCACAGAGCAGTCAAGGAAAACGGGGAAACTGAAGTAATCAGATGCATAAACAGCAAGTATCTTCCGGTTACACCCACGGAAAGGCATCCTGAGTACGGCGGTCAAGCCAACGAGAAGCTTGACCGCGACATCAGCGTCGAGGAGGTGCGAGCGGCCCTGCACGAACTAAACAGCAAGTCGGCGGCCGGCCCGGATCACATCTCGAACAGAGCGCTCAAGAACCTCAGCGATGGGGCCATCGAAAACCTCACCGGTTACTACAACAAGTGCTGGAGTGCGGGGTCACTGCCCCAGCAGTGGAAGACTGCCAAGACCATACTCATCCCCAAACCAGGCAAGCCGCCGAACACGGACAACCTCCGGCCCATCTCGCTCACGTCCTGCGTGGGCAAGGTGTTGGAGCACGTCCTCATGTGTAGGTGGCAGGATTACCTGGAGGAGTCGGGACTATACCCCACCACGATCATCGGGTTTCGGCGTTCCCTCGGCACCCAAGACGCGATGATTCTGTTGAAGAAAGACATAATTGACGAAGATACCCTAACGAAAGACAACAAGGCCATTCTGGTGCTGGACCTGCAGAGCGCCTTCGACAAGGTGAAGCACTCTGCAATCCTAGCCCAGGTGTCCAGACTCAACATGGGCGCAAGAACATACAATTATATCAAGGACTTTCTGACGGGACGGACTACTGAGCTCTGTGCCGGCGATCTACGGCTCCAAGAGAAGAGGCTCGGCAATGTCGGGACCCCCCAAGGCTCGGTCATCTCGCCGTTGTTATTCAACCTCGTCATGATCGAGGTGGCCAAGCGACTCTCTCGCGTCGAGGGCGTCCGGCACACCATCTACGCCGATGACATCACGCTGTGGGTTCCGGGAGGCAGCGATGGTCACATTGAGAGCACGCTGCAAGACGCCGTCGACGCGATTGAAGACCAGCTGAACGGTTCTGGTTTGATCTGCTCACCGAGCAAGTCAGAACTGCTGGTGTTACCACCGAAATACGTCAGACGTAAGAAGAGCGAAGCGAGGGATTACGAGGCCATCAAGATCGTGACGAGGAACGGCCACGTGATCCCGGAGGTCGACAAAATCCGGGTGCTCGGCATGATCATAGACAAGCGACGGGGCAACGGCGAGACTATTTCCCTCCTTACAGCCAAGATTACCAACGCAATACGTCTCATCAGACGGGTTGCCAACCGCAAGGCCGGGATGAAGGAGGAAAGCTTGATTCGGCTTGTGCACTCCTTCGTAATCAGCCACGTCACCTACGTTGCAGCCTTCCACAACTGGATGCAATGTGAAAGGAATAAAATCGACGCCCTGATACGCCGAGCTTACAAGGCGGCGCTCGGACTACTCGAGTGTACGAGCACCAACAAGCTCCTGAGCCTGGGGGTACACAATACCCTCGACGAAATTGCGGAAGCGCAATGGACCGCCCAGCTGGAGCGGCTCTCTATGACCGAAGCCGGCAGGCGCATACTTCAATACTTGGGCTTCACGCCCGGAGCGAAAGCGGCGAGTAGCGACGTTTCTGTCCCGGACAGAACCCGGCGCCGGATTCGGGTGGACCTCATCCCGAGAAACATGAACCCGGAGTACAACAAGGAGAGAAGAACGGCGAGGGCCAAGGCCCTCGTCGACTTTCACGCCAAGGACGAGCACGCAAGGTTCGTGGATGCGGCAGAATACCAGGGAGACTGCGCGGCGTTCGTAGCTACCGTCATCGAGGCGTCGTCCGGCGCGACGAGGGCAGCGGCGAGCTTACGGGTCCGCGAGGCGTGTCAGGCGGAGGAGGTGGCCATTGCCCTGGCCATTGCCGACCCCGGGTGCCAGACGGTGTTGTGCGATCCCCGAAGTGCAGTGCGGAATTATGCAAAGGGCAAAGTGTGTGGTGAGGCTGTGCGCGTTCTATGCTCGGCTGACCTGCAACGACAGAATCGGTGTGTTAGAATCAAGTGGTTCCCGGCGCACGCGGGCAACGATGCATCCGAGAAGCACGATAACCACAACGAGACGGCACACGCAGTGGCGCGAGCGCTAACCAACCGCGCCGCTGCAACCGACCGTCCAACGTGGTGTAGTGCCAAGGACCGCATTACGACGTTCAACGAACTTACCCAGTTCCACCGCCTGGCTCGAAGGACTTTCCCACCCCCGAACCCGGGGCTGAGCCGAGCGGAGGCGGTGCTGTTCAGACAATTGCAAACTGGTTCTTTACCCACCCCAGTATTAATGACTCATCTATACCCTAAATTATATGTGAGTGATGTGTGCCGCGTGTGCCAGCGGGATAGGGCCACCCTGACGCACATCCTATGGGATTGCACCAAGTTCCCCAATGAGGCTTCGACAAGTACAACGATTCCTCCGCGACTCGCGGCTGCGGCGGAATGCTACGACCACGAAAGCCAAACCTGGGCCGTCCAGCAGGTCTCGGCGGCTCTTGAAAGACAAAGGCCGAGCGAAACCGACGGAACGTTGCCCCACAGGGCGACCAACCGCGGGAGTAACACGCGCTGGAGTTGAATAGAGACCACCTGCTGAGAAGACGTCAGGGCCCGCGTCACGGCGCCATTTAGTCATGGTGTCGTTCTGCAGGCGACTACATGAAGTTGTCTCTCTCTCTCTCTCTCTTGATAAGTTGCCATATGCTTGAACAATGTTGTGTTTGCTGAAGGAGAGCAAAGGCACCGCACATTCATTTGAAGGGATGCAAATATGGTGAGACAGGTAAAATAAGAAGTCAGAGCAAATTTATACGCTGGCTGCCTAAAGTGAGCCATTCTTTTTTGAATGACTTGGAAGTGCTAAGCAGAACTGATCTGACCTGTGTGTTTGGTCAGGAACTGGTCCCCCTGTGCAGCAACTGCAGCTTCCCTCCAGCAGAATCATTTGGAACATTCCTCACAGCCACATTCCATCTCCCTCTGTACTACAATAAGTGTTTCTATCCCTTACATAGTATTAAAAAATGTTCAACTACTTGAAATAGTGAATTATCGATTAGAATATGAATTTAATGGCATGGACTACTCGATTTTCAATGCGATAGTGCGATCGTGTCGCAGAGATCCGGCAGCGGTGATGTGGTCCATATGAAGAAAATCATCTTGGACCACACATCTCCATCCATGCAGGCCCTCCACGTAGCACGAAGGCATTATTGAACTAATTGAATTTCTCAAAGTAAAATGCATCAGAGAATTCGTAAAGTACGACTTACACACAACTTAGAGATGACAGCGCTGGATTCTAATTTGAATATACGATAAAACAATTTTGTTATGCAGAAGCACAAACCCCTTTTCCAGCTGCCGTTTGTGGTCTGTCTTAGCAGGAACGGTGCAACCCAGAAAGCTCGCCTTCGTGCATAGCGTTAGTCAGCGTTTCCAGGAAAACGTTACGGTTACATAAGCTGCAGTTGCCGGGAAGCGAGAAAAGCAGTTGGTGGTCTTTGAATGCTAGTGCATTCCACTCTTAAAGGTGAAGCTTAAGTGTCCTCCAAATTTTGATTTAAAATTTTGAATACTTGTACACCTCTAGATTTTATTGTGAAGAGCTTCATTTTTAGCAGTGGTTAATGATTGTCATATTGACACAAATACTTTACAATTTTTCATGTGCATATGTTTTAGACAAAACAAACTTTATGAAAAGCAAATACAGTCATTCAGTGATTTCATAGGCCCATTTTTTTAACCCTCTTGTACGGCAGTGACATAAACTCACAAAACCAATGTGCAGTTAACTCGTTAGCAAAAACCTCATATTATGAAATTTCACAGATTAATAGAAATTAGGCAATTCCCAGACAAGAGCCTGTTGTTTTAATGTAAAAATATTTCATTACTACAAATTTCAAAACACCAAACACTTCAAAATAATGACTGAACTTTAATTATTTTTCAATTTTAATAGCACCATGAAAGAATGTATAACCCAGTATATCCCGCACATTTATGACTTGCAAAACTTTAGAATCTGATGGGCCACTATCAGCAGCAGATGCTCATGGATGGCTGTAATTACAAATCCGTGTCCTCACCCATGTAATGGCCCACGGAAATAGAAACTACACAAATTGGCACCGTGCCAGCACCATCGATACGGCACTACGCACTGAGAGATCGCAATTCAAGCCTTTGCATCTGTGGGAGTCGGAGCGAAGAGATAGCCACCGTGGCCTCGATTTATTTAGGCCAACCTGCCATGGTGCCTATGGGATCTCGTGAGCGGCAGCTACTGCTGCCACTCGGGTCGAGTGCGCTAGCGTGAGTGAGCCATCTTATTCTTCACCAGCTTTGGAGGCGATAGTTGCGCCGCTACACATCCTTCACAATCGCGACAGTCACACGGGATTGAAAAGTCAAATCACTGAAGAGCAAGTTTATTTAGAATGCCACCTGAACCCATGATCAATTGGCAAGTCATCAAATAACATGATAGCGATAGAATTCCTGCATGCTTCGAGGTTTCGGTAATCTTTGGGGGAAAATGTGTGGTGGCAGATCATGTACAGATCTCAAATATGTGAATGATATAGGCATTGACTGCACACTTTATTTCAAGCCACCTGCATTATCAGCGAGTTTAGGAGTAGTGGGTGCAATGGCTCAAGTCGCGTTATCTATGCTCTGAAAAAATGTACTGTTACATGGTTCATGTGGGACAGTCGGCACATGTTCAAGAATCATCGCGCTGTTGCCGTTCCAGTCCTGCAGTGTCGAGTTTCGTCGCACCGCCGATGGAGCATGCACAGAACTGTGGCATGCAGTCTCACTGTCGGCGGCTGTCAATGCAGTGTGCGGAAACACGGCTGTGCACGCACCGGGCGGGGTGGAGGCGACTGCACATGAGTGTGCATTCTCACTCCCTTGCTTGGAAGTCCTTGCTGTGGGGTTGAATGCATTTGTGGACGTACCACTTTGAAATGTGGACGATTCCTCTGGTGGAATTTAGTTTCTGACACGAATTCACGTGTTTCCAATACAACAGTATTTCAAAATAAATTATTTTCCGCAGTCCCCTGACGTTTGTTATGTCAAGGTTTCACTGTATAACTGCAACCATGTAGTTGGCAGCCATTATATGAAGATTGCACTTGATCATCATTTTGTCTTGTCTGCAGCACAGATCATTGTTGCTGCGATAGTATAGAGAAGAGTGCCTGTTCATAGCATCCCTAAGAACAAAGCTTGTGAAACATTAATAAACAGTGAACCTGTGAATAATGAAATAATGTTTTGTATATTTTAATGAATTTTAATATTTTTTCCTTTCCACTGCAGTGATTTTTGAATTGAAAGATTGGCAGGTCCGGCGACATAACACAGTGCTGACACGTGCTGTGTTGTGTTGTCTTCTCACGTCCCCTGTCTACGAGTGCTGGTGTCGCATCAGTGCGTTGCCGGTGTCACTTAATTCCTGCTGCAAACTGGTTGAAAAAAGACGCAGTTTTGCCTGAAAAGCAAAGCATTGATTGCGATAGCAAATTAGCGGACAGCCATGTGAAGTAGGGATAGTACTTTTATTGGCCATTTCAACTTGTAAACGTTCACTTGCTAACTAAATAAGCATAGTGTCAGTGCGCACAACAAAAATGCACACATCACACTCAATGACTGCGGACACTCACTGTCAAAACGCTGGGGTGAGGAAATGCGACAGCAGGAGTGAGCGAAATGACATTCATGCTGTCTATCGCTTCAACACAAAGTTAACGCCGAGAACACACAGCAGCCACAAAGCTATGAGCTGCCGACTTACCCAGACTCTGCCTCCAACCCAGATCACTCTCAAGATAAAGCCACATGAGTGCACGCAGCCGCCACATGCACACTTGCAGCCGGAGCGAACGCCCTCCCTCTCGTCTCCACCAGCACCTCGCAACCTTGGGCGCCTTGCACACAAAAGACAGCGCATTTCCTCTTCACATTCGTCCCTTTCATATGGACGAGGTCGAGCTACGATCGTCGGTTCCCCTCGCACGCTTTCACTCGCACATACGGCGTGAGGCGCATGGCAATAGTGTTATTGTTCTTGGACTTTATATGGAACCTCACGGCGATGCCGACGGCAGCAGTGCACTTGGAGTGTCCATATACTCGCGCAATAAAATTAAACCACCCAAGGTAGCAGTTGCAGCTAGAGGAAGGGCACAGATAATGGATGTAACGTTACACTATGTATTTGTATCAAGGTGCAATTGTACCAGCACAATCACACACCAACAGAATGATTACGATTGCCCTCATTCATTTGTGTCTTGTTATGGCAATGCAGCACAACTTTACATCCATGATCACCGCCATGATCACCTTGCCACAAGCATTAATTAGGCGCAGATTATGAAGCATTGTTTTTCTGATTTTGTTTAATAGTTGTTGTCTCTAGCACTTTGACATGTATTTGCTTATTGGTGTGCTTGACAAAATGGGCTATATTGTCGCCCATAGTTTATTGCGCACAGGTGCGGCGATAATTTCACCCTTTTACAAAGCGTGGCTACATGACTTCTCATAGTTACTTGTACTGTTTTATAGTGGTAGGTTATCGGTTGACACTGGTAATGTACTTTTTGATTTGCAGCAGTTATTTATGTGATAATGGCCATTTGTTTGCTTGATTCTACATTGAATTGCATTCTTTTGGAATTATATCTAAGTTACTCACTCGAAGTCTCATACCACACTGACAAACCACTTGATGCAGAGCCTGTACGAGTTGTAGTGGCGTGCTACTTAAGGGGTTGGAATTGTTGACAGTGCTTGTATACCCGCTTGGGGTACATCTGAAATGCAAGTGAAGCTGATTTCAGCTTACTGCCAGGTTTCACTTTCAGTGCTGGACGCACCTCAGCGCAGGAGCAAGGAGCATTGAATTCACAATGTTTGTATTTCCTCAGGCTAGGCTTGCAAATAAAGTTAAATTGAATTGAACTAAATATCTGCTGTGAGCAGCATGCAAACAGGCGAGACCCAAGAAAATAACACAGGGTGTCTATCAATTGAAGGTTTATTCTGAAAAACATGTCAAAATACAGCAGCACCATACTGAATCCATCTGCAGTTGACAGACACCCTGTGTTCTTTGTCCTTATTCGTTTACGCACTGCTCACAAGGGATAATTTCCAACATGCCCATTTTAACATCTTTCTGCAACATCCCTGTGTCTCCAGCTCGTCATGTTAGTGTGTCGAATTTTACTTACAGAAATCAACCTCCGGCGTATTCAGCCAATGGGCCCAGAATGCTCATTCTCTGCCCATTTGTCTAGTGCTAAGCATAACTGCTAGCGGAGCTCATAGTCACAATAATAGTCCATCACAATGTTGTGTTTTCGAGGTGTCATGTGTTGGCTAGAACATTGAGGCGGTACAGTTGATAATTCATGACTGAATGTTTAAACATTGTAGGCAGGACCTGTGTTTTATCAATAATCTGTTTGTCACGAAGTTCACTTATTCGAGCTACTGGGTAAGCTTGCCCTATTCCTGCAGTTAATGTTGCCGCAAGTGGGCACCTGCATTGTTTGTCATTTAAATTCTGCCGCATTTTCCTTTTGCTGCCTGTGAAGAGAGTGCCCCATGTGGCGTTCTCAGTCACTGGTGTGTCTAATGGGAAAGTGCTAGTGTGAGACTGCGCATCTTGAAACATTTTACCGGCACTAAATCAAATGTCAGACAGAGGGGAGCCACAGACTCTTTGTATCCCATTTCATCCTGCACTGATAACGGGCTTCACACATTTGGTAACCAACTAGCCCTTCTGGCAGAATTACACTGTGAGAAAAACTTGCACCCTCTGGAGTGTATCTTTGACCCACAACACTACTCATCCTCCGTCTTGCAACCCTTTCCTTGCTTTATCAGTGCGTGCCTGGTACTTCTAGATCACTAACATGTGCATTATCAGCATGGCACAGCATTCCTGACAGGAAAGTAGCGAGTGCCAAGTTTTCACGAAAGGAAGCCCAAGCAAGGAACTTGACGAATATATTGTTTGGGAACAAGGTGCGCTCCAACGGGTGTAAACTTCAAATTTTTAGAATGTGCTTGGAACCTTTGCTCTGCTCTCACAGTTGTCCTCATGCATTCTAGTGACAGGGTAACTCCCTGTCCAATTGTTTCACCCTCATTTCGTTTTCTTCTTCAATAGGGCAACTACTTCCTCGAGGACACAACTGGCTCCGTGAAAATCGACACTTCTGGCACTGTATCCTTTCCCTTTCAATTAACTGGATCACAGATAAAATGGAGATGCCTAGTTGTGGAGTAAGGCACGCCCTGCAATGTGCAGGGCATTCAAGTGGTTGTCTTCCAGGGTAACAACAGCATGGCTGCCAAGGAAAGGAATGCACTGTTAAGAGGAAGCTTTAGTTCGGGCCCAACTCCAATGCCACCTATTCGAATACATGTAAAACACATAAACACTTTTCTGAGGTAACCACTGGGCTGATTTTAATGAAATTTGTTGCATTTGGGAGAGAATGTTAAATTCTAGTGACTGTTGGAAGCAGAATTTTTATTTAGGGTCCAAAATATTTGAAAGGAGCTTTCAGAAATTGATAATTTTGAAAAAAGTGGAAGCACTAAGAAAAATATTGCAGTTCTGTAAACTGCATCCGTTAGAGCATCCAAAGTAGACAAATTTGATGTACCAATTTACATATTATGTGAATTTGCTACATTCTTTACAAAAGTTTTGCAAAAGTCCTACTCACATATTAGTGGTCTATTTGAAAGCCATATATAGTGCATCAATTATGTACACTTTAGATGTACAATTAGATACAATTTACAGAATTGTGATATCGTTTTTCACTGCTGAGTTGCAGGGTTGTAAACATCATGATATCGCTTTCTAAAAATTAGCGATTTTTAACAAGCCTTATAAAAATATTGATGGCCTAAATAAAAAAATTCGCTTCCAACAGTAACTAGATTCTAGCTCTTTCTTTGGAATGCAACTAACCTCATCAAATTTGGTGCAGTGGTTGCTGAGAAAAACGATTTTTCCTTTCCCATCTATTTAGATAGGAGTCCCCGTGCTAAAGCTTCTTAGAGAGGGTGACAGAGGATCGCATGGAGAGATCAGACTGAAATTCACAGTTGTTGTGTGGGTTCAGGTGAAGAATGGAATGGCTGCACCAATCCTTGAAAAAGTCCATCATTCTGCGGTGGATATAATCTCAGGCTGATGATGATAGTTTTATAATAGCAGGATACTAATTTACACTGGCACCATCATCGCTTGGCCTCTGTGTTTGCACTAGTTTCTTTGCCCTGTTTACAACAAAAAGTGCAGTAACTAGGTGCCTATTGCAGCATTTGATTAAGAACTGATTTTGCAGGTCTGCTTGCACTTACCCGCACAACCTTTCCATAATGGCGGAAAGCTTGTGCACATTGTGCCGGTATTCTCGATTACCTTGACACACTGCGCACACTGCAGAAGTTCACAGCTGACCTGTTTGTGGAAAACAGTCTTGTGCTTGCCGAGGGCTGCTACGACGACATGGTCTTCCATGTGGATGCCATGGGCCTGCCTCCCATTGAGCCAGCTGTGGAAACGCTGTGAGTCTGTCAAGTCAGTCCAGTGTGCAAGAAGGGGATACGAGAGCCTTCAATTTTTGTTAGACACGACCACACAAAGGCAACAGACAATGAAACCAAGGAAAGCACAGGGGAAATGAATGTACACTTGTGTTTCTTCTTGTAGCCACCCCCCCACCCCTATGCAATACCCTCCTTCGAGGGCCTTTAGGGGTATTGTAAAAAAAATTTTTAAAATAAGTACAGTCGCCGATGAATATTTATTACACGAAAGGAGCCGCTAAGTGTTCCTATCGAGCAATTGAAAAAAGCAAATTTGAGTGAGGAAAGAAATTTGTTGAATACCAGAGCTGGCAACGAATGATACAGTTTCACGCCGTGTCGATGATATCTTCACATTGGCAGTACAAAACAAAGCCAGGCAGCTGCGCTTTCACGCCCACTCTGCCCCCGCAGCTGATAGTGTCGCCTGCAGTGGGATGACACAATCATGAAAAGTGTTGGCAGTGGGTAGTGAATGCATTGCTTCGGCAGTCTCTCGGTCATGTGGCAAACAATTCTTGGGCTGCATACGCAAGCAGCTGCATGTGATTAAACCATTTGACCATCGGCGTCTGCGAAAGTTTTAATTTATTGCCTCAGTAGTATTCCTTTGCAGCGGCAGTGAAATTTCGCCATATTGCAGTCGTGTGTAAGCGCACTCTGTTATGTTAGCGTTCAAAATAAATGGTGTTCAATGAACAAGAACTCATTATTATATATATACCCATTTTGCCTACGCATGCACTGATTTCTCGGTGGCCACGGCATTCGCAGCCACGTGGGCTATCTCATCTGTGCTTCCAAGGGGGGGGGGGGGGGGAGGCTTGAGGTGGGGAGCGCTACGCACGTCCGCGGCGTCAGCTGCTGGGGTCAGTCTGTGGTACCAGCGTGTGTGATGAGGATCGCTGCTCCCGCGAGGGGCAGGGGCGAGCGGCTACGAGTAAGGCTCGACGTGGCGCTCCCTTGGGTGTCATCGCCGCTGACACTGGTGGCACGATTTCCCCGCGACAAAGGGCCGCTGTCGTCGTTAGTGGAAGGAAACCATGAATATAAACCGTGTACCTATATGCTAATCATAATGCAAAATATTGACACACGAAATGAAAACACTTATAAAGTCGCACTCAAATCTTGCATTGAAGAGTATCATAATTGTCTGTGAATTTTTTGTCCTGTCTTTTGCGCAATGTGCAGTGAAGTACGTCTGAAACTGAAATTCATTTTCGTGCTTTTTCAAAACAGCATGTAGACGAGGCCTAACTAGACGGGCTACAGCCAAAGCTTTGAGAAACAGTGTATTGGCTGTGAATTGAATCTTGTGACTGTTCTTGCGACTGTTGCATAGAAACTAGCAGTCTCTCTGGACCAGGCAGAAGTTGAATGCTCAGGCGCAACTGAGCATTTCTTTCAATCACACTGCAGGAAATACATGGGCGGTGCCAGCATCTTCGACAAGTTTCCAGAGAAATTACGGACACAGCTGGAGCTGAGCGATGTGCCAGACAATGCCCTGTTTGTGCTCCTCTCTGATGTCTGGCTAGACCAACCCAAGGTCTGTGCTGTCGCCACGGTGGCTCATTTTTCCACGATATCCTTTGACCCACAGTCGACCTTCTTGTGTATTCCCACTGCAGGCTGTTGCATATACAGAGTGCCCCATGTAGCTTTGGTTGAGGTTCATGAATATGTTTGTGTGCACTATCAGAGGATGCGAAGCAATGGATGCTGATGGTTGTGATGGGGATAAGCAGAACTAAGAACCTTAACCATTGGTGGTCATGTGTCGGGCCCCTCCCAACACACGCACATGCTCGCTTTTTCCGGTTATTTGGGTTAGTTGGGCCAGATTTTGGAAACTTTTTCAACTAATAACTACACTTTGCACTGTGTCCAGCCGAGGACAACACTTTTTCTATTTTCCTTCTTCCATGCTTGAAGAGATTTTCGCGTGATTTGCAGAGTGAAGTGTTGCAGGATAATGACTGTTTCTGCTTATGCACTTCATGGGTACCATTCACTTCAGTTTAGTGAATCGGATGATGATTTTAGTGCCCTGAATAAATATATTTTGCCTTCAGTAGGTGAACAAACATCCTCAGGTGAGAGCACCTTAGGAATGGATTGGAAAAACTTTAATAAAGGTCCTCCAGGACCTTTATTAAAGGTCAGCACACAGTGGGTGTCTCCCACACAGAGACCGAAAGGGAATAGCTGGCAGCCGCTGTGCGAGCCTGCCGGTTGGCCCATGGCTGGTCTTGTAGGAGCGGGCTTCATAGGGTCTTCTCCCACTTGTCGGAGGTAGATTCGGGCAGAGCGTTTCTACACTCCCAAAGCGAGTGTCGTCGTGACCCCGCACGAGGGGCACGCATCGTTGTGGTAGACATCCGAGTAGATGATGTGTAACATGGCGGGGTTGGGATAGGTATGTGTTTGCACCAAGAGTAGCGTTAGCGCCTGCGGCCTCTTTGGAGTGCGGGGGCGGAAAGAGACGTCATGCCAAGTAAAAATGTTTAGTGATTTAATTTTACGTTACTGGGGCATCCCTGTTTGCCTCCAACTCACCGAGACGCAGTTGCCCAGGGCTGACGGCGCGGTCGGTAAGCGTGCGCGCAGTGTCGTCGGCTGTCTCGTTGAGGTTGGGTGGTTGAGGTTGAGGTTGTTCCGGATGTACATTTCGTGGAATGGGTGCGATCGTGACCAGGTCGTGGAGCTCACGGGGAACCGGCGTAAACTCCGGCGGATCCTGGGTTTTTGGTGGGAAGTAGCCGAGCTCGCGCAAGATGTGACGGCCCGTCTTGGTCATCGTCAGTCATATCATCTGCGCTCTCTCCTGAGCCTCAGCAATCTCTTCGAGCATATTGTGCACCCCGAGGTCGAGGAGTCGATACGTCGGCGTGGTGATTGGGAGCTTGAGGGCCCGCTTCACTACCTTTCGGATGAGTGTATTGAGCTCGTAACGCTCCGATTGTTTCCACTTGTGCATTGCTGCGACGTAGGTAAAGTGACATGAACGAACACGTGTACGAGACGTGGCAGATTGTCTTCTTTGGGGCCGTGGCGACGGTTGGCCATTCTGCGTACGAGTTGTATTGCGTTGTCCGTCTTTGTCGTCAGCTTGTGTACCGTTTGGATGTTTGATCCACCCGCCTTGATTATCATTCCCAGTACTCAGATGGATTCGAGCCTGGCGATTGGGCGACCGTCTCTGGTGCAGACGGTGATGTTTTGCTCGGTCGGGGGTTTCTCCACCCCTTAGGCCTTTTGCCTTGTCGTTTTGGCCAGTAGAGCAAAAGCTCCGATTTGGCGGAGGAGCACTTGAGGCCCGTGTGGTCGAGGTAGGACTTGGTGGTTTCGACTGCATCCTGCAGAGCGGATTCGATAAAGCCGTCCGACCCTGCGGAGCACCAGATGGTGATGTCGTCCGCGTATGCCATGTGGTTGAGGCCTTGTATCTTTGAGAGGCGATCGGAGAGCCCGATCTTCACAAGGTTGAACAGCGTCGGTGAGAGGACGCAGCCCTGGGGGGTCTGTCCTCTCGCCGCACGCTGTCCGAGCTCGACTTCTTCCGGTGAGGTCTCCGGCATGGAGCACGGCCTTGCGACGAGTTAGAAAGGAGCGGACGAACTCATAGAACCAGCATCCGAGCCCTAGGTCTGCGATCGCCTTAAGTATTGCCGAGTGCTCAATGTTATCAAACACCTTCTCCAGGTCGAGGCCAAGTATGGCGCGGGTACCCCAAGTGGCCCCGCCGTCTATGATCTGGTGTTTCAGGAGAAGCATCGTATCCTGCGTCGAGAGCCCAGGTCGGAAGCCAATCATGTGGTGTGTAAAACAGTCTTGGTCTTCCAGATACCGGCCGACTCTGTTGAGTATGACACGCTCGGCCACCTTACCCACGCACAACGTGAGCGAGATGGGGCGAAGGTTACCGATGCCAGGCGCCTTGCCCGGTTTTGGAATGAGGATCGTCTGGGCGAGTTTCCAGGCATCAGGTAACTCGCCCCGCTCCCACACGTCACTAATGGCGCTGTGAGGTACACGACCGAGGAGGTCGTCTAAATTTCGCAGGAGCTTTTTGGTTCTACCATTGGGGCCTGGGGCGGAACGGCCGTTCAGTTCATGGAGAGCCCGGCGTACCTCTTCAACAGAAAATTTGGCGTTGAGGAGGGTGTTTTCTGTACCTGTGTAATCGGGATGTAGGGTCGGCGGGCGTGTGGCTATCGGCAGATACTTATGCACAATGGTCTTGATGACATCATCCGGCGAAGCGGTGCCTTTGGCCTGGTGGAGGACTTTGGTGAGCAAGTGGTGCTGGTTCGTGCAGGTGTTGGTGTCGCCGAGCAGGTGTTTGAGGAGGTTTCACGTCTTCCTGTTGCGGACCTGTCCATCGACCACGGAGCAAGAAATATTTAGGAGTGGAAACTCCGCTGTTTGCGGCGGCCAGTAAAGGTCACAAACCCGCGGATATGTTTTCATGCTGGCGGCACCTGGCGGCATGGGAAGAAATTACCGCCGTTTCGGTTGCCAGGGCAACCGGTTGAGCGTGTTGCTCCCGTTCGGCCGCGCGCGCCTGACTTCTACCACGGAGTGGCCGGAGCTGCCAGAGCCGCCGAGCCGCCTGCCGGGCGCTGCTTTTTTTTTTTTTTTCCGCTGCGGCTTCTACGACGCGCCGCATGGTGCCGCCACTGTATACGGTAGCGTCGGCGCATGCAACAATTGTGACTTTATCTGGTCGCCCGCGCTCGCTCATGCTGACGGGAGTTTTACCTCCTATATGTCTTACTCTGTGCCATCGACCGAGTTACAGACCTCGTCCCATTGCTGCTTGGAAAGGGTGCTGCAGTGTTCCATTATGTTCTTGTTCAGTTCTGCAATGCGTTTGCGGAGCCTGCGGTTGAGAGGCTGGCTCTTCCATCGTGTCAGTAGAGACTGTTTGGCCTCGAGCAAATGGGCGAGGCGGCTGTTCATCTTCTTGGTTGGAATGTCCGTGCTGAATGTTTTTGTGGCCTTACTGACGTCGGCCTTCAGCTGAGCCGTCCAGGTCTCGAGATTCAGGGCAGTGTCTGGAGGGAGTCGTGAGGCACGAGTCTTGCAAAAGAGGTCCCAGTCGACCCATGTGTACAACTTGGGCTTCCTGATGATGCTGGGTAAGTGCACCACCAGTATGAGATGGTCGCTGCCAAGATCCTCCGCAAGATTGGACCAGCTGGCATCAGCTGTGTTCTTCACGAAGCAGAGATCCGAGGTGGTGTCGCTGTGCGTGGACATGCCGATGCAAGTAGGGAACGCCTTGTCCATCACTAGGGTGAGATCCAGGTCGTAGGCATGCTGCCACAATGCGGTACTCTTGGGGGTGTCATACACGTAACCCCAGGTGCGATGGGCAGCGTTAAATTCACCAGCTATCACGAGCGGGTTTGAGCCTGCAGGACTCTGGAATAGGCTCTCTGGAATAGGCGTCCGAAACGTTGACTGTTTTGTCTGGGGCTGCTGTACATGTTGAGAATGTACACACTTTGTCGGGACGCGTCGCTTGGGAGAATCTTTGTCATCGTGCTGTCCACCTCGGACGTGCCGAGGTCGTGCGCGTGGCAGGTGAGCTTTTTAGAGACAGGCCTAGTAACCACTCGTAACCGGTGAACGTGGTGGTGTGTGTGAGAGTTTCTTGCAGTAGGATTACTCCTACTCCTCCTACTCCTACTCCTACTCCTCCTCCTCCTCCCAGAGGAGTGGTTCGAATGCTTCCACACAGTGCTCAAGTACCATCGAGAACCTCAAGAGTGAATACATTTTCAGAGATGAATAATTTAGCATGCACTTGTTTACCTGTACACATTGTTTAAGCGGGTGAAATGTCTCAGGGCTGGAGCGACCACAAATTCGATTCTGCACCACAATCATGACATACAAGCGGGTAGTCACATGGGTTCTTTTCATACTTTCACAGATTGCTTTATGATTGCTTTTAGTTATTGCATAATAGGTAGGAATTTAAATAATGCTGAATTGGATATTTTCTAGAACTCTCAACAATTTCCACATTTGGAAGCTTCTCCCTAAATAAAATGCTTGTGGAGTTAAATAAAATATTATTGAATTATTGGTTAGGGTTGATTAATCTTTCCAATAAAAACAATGAAATAAAACAGCGATTTGCTTCATAGAGTGGCCAGCAATTTCGTTTCAGTCACACCATCCCATAGCGCACCCACTTAAACAGCAGTGGGCAAATATTTGAAGTTTCGAATGTAATACGGATATTACACACAAACTATCCATATTCATATTTGAAAAGTAATTATACTCGGTGTTTTCAAATAGTCAAAACTAATCATATATTCTGTAATAGCCAACTGTAAAAATCTGGTTACAGCTCTGTATCTCCTAAACAAGGTATTGCAACTTATGAGGGTGAAATAACCACAGAAGTTTTTGAAACAATGCAGGAAAAAATTGGGTAATGCAAGCTTTGCTTTTCTTTCATGCCAGAAGCCCGCATAACGACCTGTGATTTTGCTTGCAATCTGTCATTTGGTGTTTTTGGCGGTATAGTCATTTAGCAGTTTTATATTTCAAGCTACAGCCATTGATGTTTTCCTTGCAACACGCCTCTTGCATATGTTTAGAGCACAGAAGTCTTTCAGCAGCTTAATTTTTTCTTCTTCCACAAACTCTCATTTTCTTTTTGGCAATTATTTACTTCAGTGTGCTTAAGAGCTAGTCGTACAGCAGCCATTAATTCTTGGAAAGCTTGTTTGCAACCAGGTTCTAAAGTTGTCGAGAGGTACCTGTGCAATTTTCTTGGTGACACTTAGTGATCTTGTGTATAAAACTGATCTTTTGTCCCTGATAATCGTCTCTTCAGCACTTGTCAGTACACACCTAGTGCCTAATTTTACTGAAACCAATATTCCTGCTGTAAATATATGTGTCTGCATTTGACTATTCCATATTCAATTCGATATTCAGTACTTCCTATTTATACAATAACACCTAGTTAATTCCGCCCTTCTTAATTCGGAAAACCGAATAATTCGGACTCGTTGCCCAGTCGTGGAAGCATATTGTTGCTATACAACATAAGAGACATGGCGCAAAGGAAGCTGAAGACGGGCATCTGGGCTTGGCTTGTGCTGGTCACCATCTTGGTCTATGGCTGCCCTGCTCTTGTAAATACATCGTAGTTGGTTCCTTTATTTGCGTCTCTCCGCACATAACATTTCGGTGGAGGTGCTGGGTATCGATCCCAGTACCTTTCGCATCGTACAATATGCATTATTTAATTCATCTCATTTATTTTCACCTTAAAGGCCCGAAGGCATTACATAAGGAGGGGAGGGGGGGGGGGCGTACAAGGTGTAATATACAATTCAACAAAACTCAAAGAGATGAAAAAAACGCAGTACACAAGATAAAAAAACCAAGAGCAATGACAATATTACAAAGCGGGACATAAAAGAGCATTCTAAAATGGCATAGGACGAGTATATTCAGTTAGATTGTAGATTGCCACATGTGATTGCTTAGTATATTGCAAAAAGTTTGTCGGTTACTGCATGTGACTATATTATCGGGTAGATTGTTCCATAGTGTTATACCATTGGGAAAGAAGTATTTATTCATGGCAGAACTTCGGCCGTTGATTGGTGCTGTTGGGTGGCTGTGTTTTATGCAGGATGAAGTTTGATGTAGTGGTTGCAGAAGAATGTGTCGTGATTGAGGGTGATAGAAAAAAACCATGGATAAGGCACAGTCGGGAAACGATACGACAAGATTCAAGTGGCGGCAGATTCAGTGATTCTTTCATTGCGGTGATGCTGGTATCAATTGAGTATTGGGAGCATATAAAACGGGTGGCACGGTTTTGGATCCTTTCTGAATCGTTGGTAAGATGCGTTTGTGAGGGAAGCCAAATTGAATAAGCATACTCGAGTTTTGGTCACACGAAGGTTTGATAAGCTAGCTTTTTTATGTCCGGTGATGCTAATTTCAAGTTTCGGCAAATGTATCCAAGTGTGTGTGAGGCTTCTGCGCAGATGGACTGAATATGGGTTGACTATGATAGCGACGGTGACATAGGCACTCCGAGATATTTGTATGACGATGTACGGCTAACTGGTAATGACTTGATCCTATAGGTGTAATGTGCTGTGTTGATTTTGCTGGTAAAAGACATCATTTTACATTTATTAGGGTTTAATGGCATGACTGATTTATCACACCAAGTTGCAATTAATCCTAGGTCATGTTGAAGTGTAGTGCTGTCGTCTGGATTACAGATGGGAGAGTATAAAACGCAGTCATCGGCAAAAAGTCTTAACTTGGTTAGTATGTTAGTGGGCAAGTCATTTATGTATATTAGGAAGAGAAGCGGGGAGAGACAGGCATCCTAGGATAAGCCTGACGTTATGTCAGAGAGAGGTGAGTCATAGTTATTAGCAGTTGTGAACTGCTTCCCGAGTGTTAAAAAATTTTCTAGCCAGGAAATTATGTTGGGAGGGATTCCAAGGTTGCACAGTTTAGAGAGATTGGCTATGAGGGACATGGTCAAATGCCTTAGAAAAATCTAAAATTATGGCGTCAATTTGAAGGTTTTCGTCCATGTAATGTTGTATATCGGGTGTGAATTCTGCCAGTTGAATTTCACACAACTGTTTCCAAAAACCATGTTTCTGGAAACAGTTGGAAACCATCAAGAAAAAATTGATGGATTCCAGATAGGTCATTTGGTTTGAAGCTATGATATGTTTGAGCATTTTCGATGGGATACTGGTTAAAGGATATAAAACAGTAGTTTGCTGGGATCGTGCTATTACCTGTTTTAAAAATTGTGATAACCTGAGCTTTCTTCCAGTTGTCAGGGATGTTTCCTGTTTGTAATGACTGCGTGAAGATCCAAGTGTAGTATCTGGCTTGAGACTGATATAGTACCTTTTAGTAATTTGCTGTTAATATTGTCACAGCCAGCCGAGGATGAAAATTTGAGATTGTTAATCAGTTTAACTATTCCTTCTGGGCAGATTTCAATTCCTGGCATTACTATAAAGGCAGAATCGAGCAATGTTCCTGTATCAGTGGTATTATTAGCAGCGCAAAACGCAGACGAAAAAGGGTCGTTTAAAGCAGAATCACAATGCGCGGCATCGACAGGGTCTGCGTTAGCGTTTGGGAGGTCTATTCGATTAGGTTGTGACGTAGGGGAAAGCATGCGCCAAAATTTATTAGTGCTTGTTTGAAGTATTCATAGAAGGTCGTCAGAAGAAAATTTGATTTTTGCAGCTTTAAGTTCGTTTAAGTATTGTTTAACGCATGAGCGGTACCGCTCCCATGCTGTTGCACTTTGGCTTAGGTGGGTCGTTCTGTAGAGGTGTTTCTTGCAGTTGCATAGTATTTTAAGCTGTCTGTTAAACCATTGGCAGTTATGATCGGATTTAATAAGTATAGTAGGGATGTATTTGTTCTTGAGGTTGAGCATTGTAGTCTAGTAGCATTGATTCGAGTTAGGTATGTATTCCTGAAGTTAACTAAGAAATTGGAGAGTTCAAAATTAGTGGCATAAAAATTTCCTCTCTTGTAATTTGTGATTACTTTCTGAGTAGGCGATTTATTTTTCAGAGGAGTGGCAATGCAAATAGGAATTAGATTGTAGTCACTAAGACTAGGGAGCGTATTAATGGTTTTTATGTCGTCAGGGCACGCAGTTAGTAGGAGGTCGAGGATATTATTACCCCTGGTAGGGCAAGTTACGGTCTGGTGAAGATTGAAAGCAAGTACAGTGTTTAAAAATTGTTCTTTAAACGGAGACCCATTCTACACTAAAAGCAACGGCCAGCTGATTGCTGGATAATGGAAGTCCCCAAATAGAAATATTGGTGCCTTAGTATATTTATTTGTTACTGTAGTTAGGGATTCATGAAGTAGGTCGCAGAAGTCAGGGTGGTTGTCCGGTGGCCTATAGCAGGCCCAAAAAAACAATTTCAAGGCCCCGTTTGATACGAGTACCCACATTAATTATGTTTCCGTCATTGAGGATGTGTGAGGAAGATAGGGCTTTTTTGATGACAATAAGCACGCCACCTCCTTTTTTGCCTTTTCTTCACACCGAAAAATTGTGAAATTCAAATCTGAAGGAAACGCTTCTGTATCTATGATGTCTTCGTGCAACCCTGTTTCAGTTAGTACTACTATGTCAGCACTGATATCATTGATGAAACTGTGAAGTTCGTTGCGTTTAGGGATTATGCTTCGTATGTTAGCAAATGCAGTGTTTAAGTTTAGAACTGCCACAGGGTGGATACACGTGTTACACGAGGCGGAATGTTTCTAAACATGTCATGCGCTGCCATCAGAAACGGCATCTGACGATGAGTTCTTCTGCAATGTAATGACGGGTGAGTTGCCGAGTTCCATGATGCTGTCAGTTTTCGCGTCGTAGAAGTAGACCTTGTTCCCAACAATAAATTTGTCCACCCTCAACTGAAACGCACACTTTTGTGGCTGAATGAATTGCAGAAGCTTAGCACGTGCAACGCGAGTGGCTGCAGCAAAGTAATCTCTCACAGCGAAGGCCATTTCTTTTAGCTTATTTCCACTGTTGAGAATTTTTTCTTTTGTTTTAAAGTGAGCCAGCTTTATCATGATTGGACATTTTTTTTGTGCGCAAATTTTCCAATTCGATGAGCTTGCTCAATGACATTTGGTTCAAGGATAATACCAAGTTGATTATTGCAAAATTTTATGACGCTAAGCTTCGATTCTTCCCACGTTATTTTGCAGAGTTGTCAATTCTTAGGAAAAGAAGATTGTTACGGCGCAGGCAATTACTATCGTCGGTATTAGCAGCTTTGAGTGTTTCTATTTCACATTTAATTTTGACCACGTCTTCAGGTATGACGTTCGATGAGGGCTCAATTTGGACAGATTCCAACGACGTAATTCCGTTTGTTAGTGTTGAGAGAACTGTTTCATGGTTAGCTTGCACTGCTTTGAGCTGGTCAATTTCTGAGCGAATTGTTAAGATGGTTTCCTCGAGCTGCTTGATAGCGTCAAAGATAGCTTCTATTTGAGCTATAGCTTGGCCGGGGTTTAGCTCCACATCACCGGATAACAATAAAATTAACTGTGACAGCAATTGTAAGGCAAACACATTGTAACACATAGATAACAAGTTGCGTAATTTGAAGTCATAGGGGCACGACACCACGACAAGGAAGTAGTTACTGGTAGAGTATTGCTTAGAATGGCTAAGGTAACCAACCTGGAATGATACGAGCAGCGGGATCATTCTGCGCCAAGCGGTGTCGTGCCCCGGGCTTTCGGTGGTCGGTCATAGATTAAGTAGGGCGCGCTCGCCCCACGTGATAGGTGATGTCGACGATGAGATGTGTTGCCAGGCGAAGTTGCAGACACAGACTGGTGTCAGCAGGCTGGTGATGGGTATTGAGTTCGGGGGTTGATCCAGGTGGCCGGTGGGTGTTACTGGCACGAGTAGGTCTCCGGTGTGGACCAGGCGCAGTCACACAGTCCAGTGGTAACAGCAACCCAGCTTGCCAGGTTCTGGAATGATACGAGCAGCGTGTTCATTCCGCACCAAGCAGTGCCGTGCCTTGTTCTCGTGCAATGTCCTCAAACTCTCATTAATTTGGGCATAGTTGGGTGCAGACAGTTTAATTTAGACAACTGTTGAAGTGTCGCAAAACAAACAAAGCGGCACTAGCAACCAACCGAAACAAAGCGACAGGGTCTGCATTTCCACAGTC
Source organism: Dermacentor variabilis (assembly GCF_050947875.1). Taxonomy (NCBI): domain Eukaryota; kingdom Metazoa; phylum Arthropoda; class Arachnida; order Ixodida; family Ixodidae; genus Dermacentor; species Dermacentor variabilis. The sequence continues at coordinate 27,648,856 of NC_134573.1, read as the reverse complement.
ATCAGCGGAAGCCATGCGGGAAGACAAGAACGAGCATGGGAATGAACACTTGGAGCCTATTTGTGCCTTTATATCCTTTATTCTTGCATACACGACACCGCACTGCACACGACACCGCAATGGTCGTGTGCATTCAGAACTGCGTGGTCACCAATCATGATCGTGCCAGTAGTGACTGTAGTGCTCAGCGGTTACGGCAAACTAGTTTTCTTTTGACTCAGCGCAATGGGCACGTAATATCAAACACGGCAGAAGCTGTTCAGGATGAAGAGCGATTCTACTGCGGCCCACGCGCTGGCAGCAGACCTGTCAACTGTTGCCGACCAGCTCACTGGTAAAAATGCAGCAGTAGTAAAAGGCATGTCTCGAATGAAGCTTCAAGCCTTCACCTCTGCAAGAGCTAATGAGTCATGAGGTAACAAGAATTGCACCTTTTTCACTGCTTTTGTGCATAATAGGAACAGGCTTTGCTGATTCTATCTGTAAATAGAAGCATGTTGATTTAGTAAGCATTTGATTATTATTGTCTTGATACCCTCGACAAATTGACATTCAGTTAATTCGGACATTTTTTCCAGTCCTGTGAAATCCGAATGAATGAAGTTTTGCTGTATTTGATTTCTATTACAAAAAATTGATATTCGCCCATCTATATTTTGAACTTTGACTGAAGTTAGCTGGGACACCCTGTACACGTGAGCTACTAAATTCTGTCAATGAGCATGTAAAGCTGGGAGCTGTTAAATTTAGATTAGTTTAGATTTATGTTAAAGTTATTTAGGTTCGATGAGCTCTGCACAAATGTCTTAAGGCGAATACAGTCACCGACCAATAATTCGAACTCGGAGTGGATCACTAGAAGGTCCGAAATACTAGATTTGACAGAAAGCGACCCTATTCCACAAAAGTCCAAGAAAGGTGTGCCGTATCCTTGGATAGTCACTTTCAGAAATATCTTCCATTCCAAAAAGCGAATGGTAAATTCAGCCATCACTTAATCTCGTCTGACACTGAGGACAAAGTATAGGTGCTGTTTGGTCGTTATTATCGGGATGAGCTGCTTGTTTTGATGCTGCTTAAGCTGTGGCGTCACCTGTTAGAAAGACATTGACACACTTACCCACTTAGGTGTTATCTCTCGAGGCCCAGCAGCATCAACACAAGCAACTGATCTCAATATAAAAGCAAAAAGCATTGCTTATGTTTTATCCTCAAAGTGAGGTGAGATTGAGGGATGGGATGTTTTTTACCCACAAGTGTAACTGTCCAGCTCTTGAAATCAGCAGTGTCTGTCTAAAGCTGTAAAGCAAGCGAACGGGGAAGGTGCCTGGAGGTGAAGAAAATCACATGCAGGGAAACTACGAAGAAGCGCGAGCACACGGCGAAGTCGTGTCACCTAGAGGAAAGTGTAAGTAATGTTGAGCAAAGGCAGGAAAGAAAAGCAAGGTGAAGCGTTGCGGAGAATGAAGGTAGGCAGAGGCACGCCTGTCAGTTGCTACAGGTATTGTTTGCGATGCAGACGTACTGGGAAAACATCATCCTGTGTGTGCGAGTGAAAGCGTGTGACTGTGAGCCGACGATGGCGGCTCAATCTTGCGGGCACAAGAGAGGAAGCATGCCATATTCCGTTGTGCGCGTAGCATTCGGGGAGGGGACGGAGGTGGGCCATTGTACTTCGGCTGCGCGTGGTCACACAGGTTTTATCTTGAAAGCGATCTGCTTTGGGGTCACAGTCTAGGTGGGTTGACTCCTCATAGCTTTGTGTGCACTGCGTTCTCACCCCTCACTTTACGTTGAAGCGTCACTTCGCTCGCTGCTGCTGCCGTGATTCCTCACACCAGCATCTTGACAGTGAATGTCCACGGTCATCGAGTGCGAAGTGTTCATGTTTGCCTGTGCACGCTGGCACCACGCTAGTTAATTTAGTTAGCAAGCTAATGTTTACGAAGGGGTGCTCTACTCTGGTGGCTGCTCCGTATGGCATGGCCGTGCAAGCCCCGTCTTGAATACGATCTGCTATGTGGACAGTGTAGGCGTCAAGGTGCACCAAGGGCCGATAGCGTCGTGTGCGCTATAGCACCCATACGCCTGCGTGTCACCCACATTCCTGAAGTGAAAAGTCACCATAAATTCTTTTGTTCCCGATGAAGAGCAAGCAACACAGGCGAGTTACGATTGAAATGGACAGCCTTGGCCCGTCAATGTTGTTATGCAATGACATTTCCTGCAAACTTACCAGGGATTGATAATGGTAATGCTGTGCTGAGGCTGTCTAATATCTGCAGAGTATTCCACAGATATCCAGTCAACACCTGGCATTCTGTGGTTGCGCAGGTCCTGTCACACCTGCGGGTGCTGTTCACTGGTTTCGCGCAGGGTGCCCCTGCCTGCTTTGTGCTGGCGGGAAACTTCCTATCGCGCTCCACAGGCCTCCAGAAAGACTGTGTACTCCTCAAAGGTCAGTGCACGAATGATGAATATCATAATGTCAAACTGCAGTGGTTGAGATGAACCAAACACTACCAAAGGTCTGAGATAAGAATCTCACTCTTTATTGGGCAAAAACATAAGCAGTGCTCAAATCACAACAATAGCGACAAGCGCAGTAGTCTGTTATCATATCTAGTCCCTTGTGTCGACTGCATGCACATACATGCCAACTCTTCCGATTTTTCCAGGAGACTCGCGAATTCCGACCAATCTTCCTGATTGCACAGGCATAGCCCTAAATCTCCAGAATAACTGCCCTAACCCCACCACAAGAAAAAATTTAAAAGATTATGTTATGCAGCACAACTGCATCGTAACTGCCATTAAGTGCTAGGCAGCTAGCCGAAATCAGATTTAAATCCAAGCTGTCCGTGTCCAAGCACTGTAGGCCAAACTCTGGTCTTTTCAGACCAAGATATGCATTAAGTGGCAGTTTTAGCTCGGATGCTCCTATCTAAATACTACATGTAAAAGGAGAAATCGTTTTTCTCGTCAACCACATCACCAAATTTGATGAGGTTTGTTGCATTTAAAACAAAAACATTAAATCTAGTGACTGTTGGTTTCGAATTTCCGATTTAAATTGTCAATTTTTGATAAAAATTGCCAAAGATTACAAATTTTCAGAAAACAAAACTATGGTTTACAACTCTTAACTCAGGAATGAAAAGTGATATCACAATTAGGTGAATTGTATATGATATTACATCTAAGGCGGACAAAATGGATATGTTACACATGAATCTCAAAAAGTTTTGTAATATTGAAATACAGATTTTGCAAAACTCTTGCACACAACGTAACTAATTCACGTAACATATAAATTGACATGTGGAATATGTCTGCTTTGAATGATCTAATGGATGCCATTTACAGAACCACGATATCTGTTCTTGATGCAGAGCTATTAATTTGTAAACATTGTGCTTCTATTTTTTTTTTAACTTCCAAATTTTGAAAATTCTTTTTACAAAATTCAGGCCCTCAATTGAAATTCTGCTTCCAACAATCACTATAATTTACCTTTGTCTCTCAAATGCAGCAAATTTCCTTAAAATCGGTCCAGGGGTCATCTCAGACAAGCGTTTCTGCATTTTACACATATTTGAACATGCCGTGTCAGAGTTGGGACCGAGCTACAGCTTCCTCTTTAGGAGTGCGCGGAAGGCAAAAGTAATATGTTCAATAGATCAGTTCCCTTAAGTCAGCTTTGCCGCTACGCAGCCATTTTGCGCAGTGAAGCATATTAAGAATGAAAGAAGACCACTGCCATGGAACATAGTATTGTTTAGTATGTGTTCCTTAATTATACATGTGCACATGCACCTACTCCAGTCACAGTAGGAGCACCGAGACACCTAGTGACTGTGCTGGCAGCCATTCAGAGCTGTTTCTGACGTTGTTGTAGGGAAAAAAGAGTGAAATTTTTTTCCTGTTATTGTAGTGAAGAAACAATAGAGATCGAGAGTGAAATTGTCTGATGCTTTTGTGGGATGACTAACAGCTTCAAGTGGTTGGAGTCAGTAAAATGCTAATGATGTGCATGATCTGCAAATTAATGCAAACAATTTCTTTTTATCATATAAAGTTAATTAATTAGTATGCAAGATATAGTTATTTTGCTGCTTTGCTTTTTTCTTGTAATTGTATTCCCACTCATGAAATCATTAGCTAGCAAAGAAAGTTGTTAAATAATTTTATTCTTTGTGTGTGTGTGTTTGTGTGTGTGTGCGTGCATGCGTGTGCGTCAGCTTGTTTCGTGGCACTCAATTCATGTTTTGCAGTCCTCTTCATTTGTGCTCCAGGGTTGTGCGTGAGGGCAGGCAATGTTTCTAATGCTGCATGACCAGCCTGTTTTCTTGCTGCAGCCATTTTCTCACTTGGTCTCATCACAGAGGGTTTCAAGGCACTGGCCGACATGCTCAGCGAGTTCCCGCTCCTAGTCAAGCACTCGCGCTTCATCTTCGTCCCGGGACCCAAGGACCCTGGCCTCTCTAACGTGCTGCCCAGGTCAGCCTGTCACTGACATAGTCAGCGCAGCTCCAAGATTGGGCGCTACTATCAACTCATAATTTTCGTGCCGTTGCAGTGCTGTTTACTTCATCTCACGTCCTATCACTTAGAGCTGTCAACAATAGTAGATGAACATGCCAATACAACATTTTAACAGTGTGGACTTGTCTTGGCCAGGGAAACAACTTGGCAATAATTGTTGTCATGTTGTTTGGCAGGGTTTCACAAGTTGTTCAATAGGGCAACGGTTCTTGCCCAGCCTGATGTAGGCAGGTCCCCTTATCAAAATGTCAGCTCCAACCTGAGGCTTCTTTGTTTGCCCACTCTCAACACCAAGTCTCCATCTTCCTGTCAGCACTTTGTCTAGCTCAGATTTATTATTTATAGCAGAACAAACCATTAGAAAGATGTGTGTTACATATGTCTATGTGAATTTGTCTTTCTCAAGGTGACATATGCTTTCCTTGGCACAATATATATAGGTAGGGTTCTTCTAAAGGGGAGAGGGGGGTACGGTGGATGGGTACGGCAACGAGCGAAGGTGTGTTAGTGGTGAGGGTGTAGAATTGAGAATAAAGGAGTGCTGCGCACAAGGCCGGTGACACGGCCATCTGTCAGTCACATGTCAGTTGGTGTGTCAATGGCATGCACAGCACCTTTCTATTACATGCTTCGCTGGTGGTCTGGTGGTCATGGGCTATCGTGTCTCTGAAAGAGATAATAGAAGGAGTGGCAGAAACCGCTGCTCATAATATATATATATATATATATATATAAAAGATATACTGATATGTAATAAATAACTAAATAAAAGGAAGAAAAAGAGGAAAGAAAGAAAAAAAACACTAAGCAACCAAACTAAATGTTGTTGCCTATAGCTTGAAATTTAGCATAGCGAATAGACTCTCATACCTGTGCCACACGGGCGAGGTTGATGCCATTAAAAGATTAAGACCTTAAGTTTCTTAATGCCATTATATTTCGATCGCTGCTACACACACATACTTAATGACATTTACGTTGCAATGGCGATAGCTCCAGTGAAACGGTTAAGTTTGCTTGCCAATCGTAATACAATAAAAAGTTAATCTAGGGAGCAGATGTTTAAGAAATGGCATGAGAAACATTAATCAGCACATTGTATGTAGTTTACTTCAGGAATGTCATTGTTCCAACCAGCCGTAAACTGTTTGAAGCCAAAGCTAGCTCAACGGCCAATCCATAGTGTAGTCAAAGCATTGATATTGGAAAAATAGCGTTCACAGCTTCAAAGCTCTCAAGCAGCGATCCCGAAGAATTTGACCGTTTGCTCCAGTTTGTTCTGGCATATGTGCTTGTTCGAGTCAAGCATCGTGGAGAAATTCGAAGGCTTCAGTATGAGGCCAACAAGGCAAGGAGCACTGCCGTGCAATCAAACAGCTTCTCCTGGCTAACGCACTCACGATTAGTGCTCTAGCCGTGAGTAGCGGCAAGATCGCCTGCTGATCTCTATGAAAATAAAGAGCACCTTTTTAAAAAGTGTAGAATATATTGTTTTTATCTACAAGTTTGCCTAATATCATGCGAATATGGTCACTACGGCCACAGCGGGGGCATTGTAAATGAGAGTACATATTCGACGGCCAAGTGAGTTGTAGTAATTGTAAGAACGCACTACACCGCGAGAAAGAGCAGTTTTTTAAAGAAAGTGAAGAATATATTAATTGTTCTTCACTAATAATCCGTTTAGTCTCGTCAGAATGTGGAGACATTGGGACCGAGAGCACGCATTTGACGGCAAAGTGAGTTACGAGAACGCTCTATGTCACAACTGGCATTAAGCTTTAATGCCATTGAGCATGTCCGTGTGCCACCCCGCAAATGACATAAAAGTTTAAGGCATTAGCCACTTAATGTCATTTTCTGTGCCCGTGTGGCAGGGGTATTAAGTTCCTTTTGAAACGTTTATGCCTATTGGTTGCAATGTTTTGAACTTATGGATAAGGTATGATTCTCTGTATTTTCTTGCTCATACAGAGTGGAAATTTGACTGTAAGATGCAAAGTTTAAGTTGATCAAAGTTATGAGCTGGTTGGTTGAAATGCTCGACAACGACTTTCGGAAGCTCTTTAGCTGTTTCCGCGTGATCTTCGTTTAGTCTGACATTCATTGACTGTCCCATTTCGCCGATATATTGTTTCTTACAGAAGGAACATTCAAGTCTATAAATCACGTCCGAACTTGTACAAGCAAGGCTAGTTTTGACTTCGTGTGTATAACTATTTGCGGTGCTTTTAATTTTAATGTCACTTTGAAGGTGCCTGCAGGTTTTGTTCCTGGGGCCCAGAATACTGTATAAATTACACCATTGTAGCATTCGAAGAATGAAGTGTATTTCATGAAACTTTCACAATGCACTTAATATGTGACAAGATCACTGAGTACCGAACAGTCGATCAAATCTACCAACTAGATGCTTCTCGGGCCTTAATAGGTTGATGGCAATCTTCTATTGCTTAGAAAGTTTTACTGCTTTCCAGTTTTCTTCCAGAGAACAGAATGGCTTTTCCATCTTTATGGCAAGTAGCGGGTGACTGTCAGCTCGTTAAGGTCAATCTGTGCTACAGACAAAAGCGGACACCAAACATCACATGACTAGGCACCACTCTGCACAGTCACCTATGCAGCACAGGGGCGCCAACAGTGAAGAGCCTTTTCACTTTTGGGTTCTGTGTCATCTGCTGCCTGTTGTAGATTCTCAAATTGGGAGGCCCACGACAAATTCACATGACATTCCCCCCCCCCTCATTTTTGTCCACGTCCATCTGCCGCCGTGTGAGTGCGTGCAGCCGGGCGGTGAGTCCACTAGTCATGTGATGTTTTCGAGTCTATTATATAAGCCCAAAGCTAGTCTTGTGAGGGGTCCTCGAAGCTGCAAAAAGAGACCGATGTTCGCCTACAAATGCTGTTCCAAATCAGGAACCATTATGCAGTGTTTTGCAAAAGATGGCGGCCGTGAACAACAGTCATCCCGTACACTCGCTTTCGTTGGTGAGGCAGTTTGTTGGCTTCCTGATCACCGTGCAACCGCCGTGAATATATCTGCACTGATTCAGTATGAAACCGACACACAACAACATAGCTCCAATTAGGCCTAATGGGCTAGTGAACATTGATTGTGTGCTGTGGGAACGTGGCCTGTGTCAAGGCGCACCAACTGCGGCTGGGTCTTCCACCGAATGTACCCAATATTCGAAAATAAAAACGAGCAGTACCTAGATATTCGATTCATGAGTAAAAATATTCGGGTAATGCTGCATAATCAAATCGTGGCTTTGGCACGTAAAACCCCGGAATTGAATATTTTAGTATTTGTGCATTCCTACCTAGAAGAGAAGACTTACAAGGAACACAAAATACCACAATAGCTGTTTCAGTGACTTTTTTTCAGGCAGGAATAGCACTAAAGACACAGCTGAAGGCACGTGGAAAACGACACATTGTGCTGTAAACAACTTGTTTATTATTATGATGGACAAACATTTAAATGCGTTAGCGTGCATCATCGAAAGCATGATAGAGGCAGGGGTTGTTCACGCTCACAATGGTGCATGGCTATTAAATGCGTGTGTGTACCTGGTCGTAGCTACGATTACATGCATGTGCCTGCACTGTCTAATCACAAATTTTGTTGATGAAAAGAGTGGATTTTCCCACACATATAAGAAAGTGAATGATCGCTACTTACTGAGTAAAGTGATATGTGAGGAGCAAAGCTGCATTCACTGTAAATCTATCTTGCTGTTTTCTATGCGATACCTAAGTTGGGATGTTTCTTGAAGCTTTTTTTAAGACAGTTGTAAATGCAACTGAGTCAGATGTGTTGCTAATGTCGGGAACTTTACGCATTGTGACAATGTCTTTATCTTTTCAATCATTAGGGCTACTTCTGCAGGAACCATTTCAGAACTTTTTGGCAGTACATGTATGTGTTAATCTTGCTTACCTATCGAAAGGTGATGATGTAGATTGCTTTCTTTTTTTGTTGTGTTTGTTTATGATGCAGAATGTCACGAAGCATTTTCTTTCTTTTGCTATTATTTTATATTGTTATCAGAAGATGTTGCTGACTGCTACCTCTGTAACAGAGGCCGACGTGCTCTTCAAGTTGTTTATGCAGCTTTTTTCTTAGGCCCTCTCTGTGTACTCAAAGGGTAAACAAACAAGCTTTCCCTAGCGCTACTGTGACAGTACATTACTTACAAAACCTGGCATTCCAGCATCAAACAGTCAGGGCGTCTACCAACCGGGAAAACCGGAAAAACCGGGAATTCTCAGGGATTCTGAATAGTCTGGAAAAACTCGGGGAAAACTCAGGAAATTTGTGCTTCAATCAGGAAAACTTAGCCGTAATTTTTTTGAAAGGGAACGAAAGTCGCCCTACTGCTGGCTCGAGTAAAAGCTAGGAATTGCAGCGAATTGTCTTTGACGCCGTGTCGTCGGCTGGAGTAGTTGCTAGTTTACAGTCATGCCCGGAAATGCGGACGATTTCGCGGCACCATCACCAGGGTGTCCACAAACCGGGAATTCTCAGGGATTTTGAGTAGTCTGGAAAAACTCGGGGAAAACTCAGGTAATTTGTGCTTCTATCAGGGAAAATTGGCTGTAAATTTATTGAAGGGGAACCCAAAGTCACGGTAATGCTGGCCCGAGTAACAAAGAGGAATCGTAACATATGGTCTTTGACGCCACCTCATCGGCTGGAGGATTTGTCAGAGTACAGTCAACGAGCGATTTTCCGGACGCTAGATAATTCGGACGGCTTCGCGGCACCAGTACGTACCCCATAGGGTGTATAAGAACGCTGAAATTTCGGACGCAAGAACCCTTCGCCGTCAAATTTTCCGGACTTTTTGCCGTGACCGCAGGTCCGAAACGGCATTAATAAAATCCACAACCTCCGCCATTTTGATAACCTCGCCGCCTCGAACCGGCACACTTGCACGCAGATCCGCTGGCAGCCGTAGCAACCACCGCAGCAATGCTAGGCCAACTTAAGCTTCTTGCCGTTCTGTACCGTGTTTTTCATTGAAAGAATTCGCCGCTATCAGCAATGGCACCGACATCGCCTTTGTGGTCATCGTGACTGGCTTCGAAGTTCGGAAAGCACGGCGCGTTGCATAATGCCGGTTCCCGAAAGTCAGCTTCACCGCATTACAAAAATGTTATGCTGTGAAGCATAACAAGTGTGTGAAGGGGCTGCTGGCACGGGACAGAGTATGACATATGTTCCTTAATTATACCCGCGTACACCCGCCATCTTCTGTCACAGTACGAGCACCTATATGCCTAATTAGTGTACTCGCAGGCCTTCAGAACTTTTTCGGGCGTGCCTGTGGCGATTTGAACCCTTAAGTTCTGTGAAAGACATGCATTCATTTTTTTTTTGACGTTTTGTCGGCCCCTAGAGAGTCCGAAAAATCGGACGCTGACTGCACAATTGTCCAAGAGGATGCTTCAAATAGTCCGTGTGGCGAATGCGCAGCCTAAGGAAAACAAGAAGACAAAGGACCTACGCATTGAGAAATGAACGGGGAAGGAAGCACGCTGCCGCTTTTTTGAGGGAGCTTGCACTCTAAAAGCAAAGTGTTGGTGGACATGGAGATGCAGGTGTCCGTCACCCAAGTAAAAAAGAAAAGCTCTTTAATGCAGTGAAACGCAACACTGAGGCCTTGTGCGTGGGCTGAGTATGTCACGACAGTTGAGGTTGACTTACCAGTTAGCTTGCTATCAATCGATAGAAATAGCTCATAGTCGAAAATATTCTGTATGCATCTTTTTTTTTATTCGCATTTGAGAATGTTCGACTCAGTTTGCAATGGGTTTTATTTTCCTTCGAAGATATTTTATTCGCTGTGCATTTTACTAACCCCTCCCTTCTGTTTTCTTTTTGAATAAAATGAACACTACCCCTTAATATTCAAACTGGATTGTTGTTTTTTTTTTTACATGCTTACTAGAGAGTGACACCATTGGGCGACATGATGTATAGAGCCTGTCTTGACATAAAACAAAGTTCTGTGTCACTCAGGAAATATTGCAAAGGGACTCAGGTAAAACCTGGAAAACTCAGGGAATTTGGAAATGTCAACTTGGTAGACACCCTGATCACGTGCCCCATAGAGCCGTATAAGAACATGTGTAAGAACGTTTGTAATTTCAGACGCAACATCCCTTCGCCGTCCGATTTTCCGGACGGTTTGCTGCTACCGCAGGTCCGAAACAGCAATAATCATAGCCAACACCGCCGTTTTGATTATCTCGCCGCCTCGAACTGGCGCTCTCGCACGCAGATCCGCTGGCAACTGTAGCCACCACTGCGGCAACGGTAGGCTTAGCTACTTCGACGTTCGCTATTAAGCTTCTTGCCGTTCGGTGCCGTGCTTTTCATTGAAAGAATTAGCCGCTGTCAGTAATGGCACCGACTCCGCCTCTGTAATCCTCGCGATTGGCTTCAAAGCTTAGAAATCATGGCTCGTTGCACAATCCCGGTTTTCGCAAGGCAGCTTCGCCTCGGCACAGCAATGTTATGCGGTGAAGCGTACGTGAAGCATTGCGGTGAAGCTTAACAAGCGTGGGAAGGGGCAATTGTCACGGGATACAGTAAGTATTCCATTATTATACACGCGTGCACCCAGTACTTCCTGTCACAGTACGAGTACCGAAATGCCTAATACATGTACCGACAGGCCTTCAGAGCTTTTTCGGACGTGCCTATGAGGATTTGAGCCCTTAAGGGCAGTAAAAGACATGCATTCATTTTTTTCGGACGTTTTCGTGGCCCCTAGGGAGTTCGAAAAATCGGACGTTGACTGTACAACTGACCAAGAAGATGCTTCAGATGGTCCTTGGGGAAAACGCGCAGCAGAACGAGGACAAGAACAGAAATGACCGTCACATTGGGGAATGATCGGGAAAGGAACTGTGCTGCCACTTTTTTGAGGGAGCTTGAGCTCAAAAAGCAAAGTGCTGGCCAACGCAAGGATGTAGGTGAGGGTCATCCAAACCAAAATAAACTCTTGAAAGCACATTTTGTGTGAAACACAAAACGGAGGTGTTGTGCGTGGGTTAAGAGTATGTGAGGACAGTTGAAGTTGACTTTCCAGCTGCTGAGAGAATCTTAGTTGTGACAAAGTGCAGGCCTCATACCGATGAGCTTGGTATCAGATGATAGAAATAGCTCATATTCAAAAACATTTAATTATGTATGCATCTCTATTTATTCGTATTTGAAAATGTTCGATTCGATTTACAATGGGCTTTATCATTTTTCTGTTTTGAAGATATTTTATTTGCTGTGCATTTTACTGTCACCTACCTTCAATTTTCTATTTTGTATAAAATAAACACTACTCCTTAATATTCAAACTGGATTAAGTTATTTTTTTTTAAATGCTTATACTTGAGAGTGACAGCATCAGGCAACATAGTGTCAGCCCGTCATGACATAAAACAAAGTTCTGTGCCGCTCAGGGAAAACCTGGAAAACTCAGGGAATTTGAAAATGTCAACTTGGTAGACACCCTGAGCATGCAACACAAGATTGAGGAAACCTGAAGGCTCTCTTTTAGAAATAGGAACATATAATACAGTAGAAAAGCATTTCTTTATTGTTGGCTAGGCTCACTCCTCCACCTATCTAGCTTCCATATTCGTCAACACCGTGCACAGCATTGTTTTTCAGCTTTTTCCATCCGTCAGCTAGGCATTGCTCAATGTCTGCTTCAACGTGAGCCTGCACATTGGTTCGAAACCAGGAAGTTGCATGTCTAGCTTCTATTAATAAAGTGAGACCAGCACAACAGCTGGTGACTGCACTGCCTTAAGGAATTTTGTGGACTCCAATAAAGAAACAACAGAAAGCTACTATTGTGGCAAGTGTACAATTCATGCACAAGCAGCCTATGAGACTACCATGACTCAAAAGTGGTACCATTTCAAGATGCACGATGCTTGGCACTGCATGATTAGCATTCGCAACAGACTGCTTCAAAAGACCGTTTTCTTCTTCTCCTTTATTTTTTTCCTGGCAGAATTGATGCAATATCACTACATATTTGCCCAGAATATATTGCAGAGTAATTAATGTTTTTGAAAGGAAAAGAATGTTGCTGGCACATGTTACACTGTACATGGATGTACACTGTACAATGTTACACTGCACATGGATGACGATTTGCTGGGCTGCTGCTTGTCTCGATTAATTTTCACAGTGCACTGTAATTTTCGAGGGTGATCTGCCAGACTATGGTGCAGCCTCCAACCACCTCTGGAATGGTTCATGCAATATTTCGCTGGAAGAATACCAACCGAACACATTGCCACAGGGTGCAGTAATGGCTGGGACCACTGAGCCAAACCAGCTGAGGTGGCAAATGCCCCTGCACAGAGCAGGGGCAAGGAGTAGAGCGCTTGGGCACCCTGCATCGCAGGGGATGGCGGTGCCATTTCTCGATCATTCCTGTAACGGCTGCTGCGTGCATTGCAGGCCGGGCCTTCCCCGCCAGGTGACGGAGCCCCTGCAACCTCGTGGCGGTGCCGGCGAAGGGGAGGGCAGTGCTGGTGCACTGGCCGAGCGGTGCCACTGGGCGAGCAACCCATGCAGGTTGCTCTACTGTGGCCGCCAGGTGGTGCTGTGGCGCCAGGACGGCCTCGCCAAAGCATGCCGCAACGCAGTGCACCGACCCTGGGACAAGGCGGGCCTTGACCTCGCACAAGTGGTGAGTGCTTCAAGGGTGTGCCGAGATGGGCGCATGTGTCAACATTGAGCTGTACTCGTAGGCAGCTTTCTGTGGCAATGAAGGCAAAGCTATGGAGGTATAGTGCACACGAGTAGGGGCGCCCTTTGAAAATTCCCACATTCTCATCTGCGTTAGTTTAAGCTGGGGAAAAGAAAACAGTCAGTCTTTTCAACACATCAAAAAAAAAGGCAAAACATGCCACTGAGTGGTATAGTTCACTTATTTTTTCACATTTTCTCTTCTGCATCTTCGCAGATGCGTAAAAGCTGCACTGGTTCAGTACGTTATTCCAAGTAACCAAAAAAGCTGTCAAAGTGCCGGACTACTTGACGCGCTAAGACTTGCGCAGAAACTCTGCCCCCATAGCTTTCCTTTCATTGTCACAAAAAATCATCCGCGTGTATAGATTGTTGTCCTCGACACCAGGTGTCGAGCAGCAAAAGTAGCCGAAAGATCAATGAGGTGAATAGTGTATACTGAAAAAATAGGAAGAAATAGGCGAGTCGGCGATTAACAAGGGTCAAACGAGGAATGTGGGTGGTCGACCATGGTTAGCCACCTCAAGATTTCATCTTCCTGTGAACATCCTCCTCGTTTAGATGAGTGAATGTGGCTTTTCTTTGTTGCACTGTTCATTCACAGACAAACATAGGAGTGTTTACTTTGCAAACTTGTGCCCAAGGAGCAAAGTAACACTTAGACGACAGCAGCAGCAGTAGTCATAGTCTGCACTCGTCGAATCAAATCACACTGGTGCAGTCCAAATGCTTTTTATGTATGTCATCATACATTGCAGGGCAGTCAGTTCAACAGTTCAACATTTCAAGTGTTTTCAACATGCCTACAGCCTGATAATCATGCGCTCGTCTCACTACTGAATCGATGGCAATGTTCACGAATGTTTCAGTGTAGCAATCAAACATGAGCCCAAGAGCAATGACGAAGTAGCAGTGACATTTCAGTGGAGTGATCTCTGGCCAAAAGCAACGCAGCGCATGTTCTACACTACATTAGCAAAGGCTCTTGCAGCAATAACAATTACGCAGTCTTAATAGTCTTAATTGATCAAATAAGTGGCTTTTGCTAAGATCATGTAAGAGTAAACTGCAACGACTAGGTATACAAGACAGTGCATCGTCCTTTAAATGTTTTCTATGTCCCGTTATTGCATTGTTCGCTCTAGTCGCACAGTGCTGTGATGCATGAACCACAAGTGTCCACCATTCTGAAGTCACTGAAATAATAGGCAGTAACGATTTTGTTTGTCATACCAGAGGGAGGTTTAGCTCAGAATCTTCTACCTGAATACGTAGGAACAGAAAACCCCTTTTTTTCTTGCATTCATTGCATGAAATTTGATGGGGTTCTAATTAAGTTTTATTTATTGCATGTAATATAACCTTATATAGGCACGAAGCATGTGTACAATGTTGCATATCATTTAAAAAGAAAGGTTAGAATCTAGTGACTGTAGGAAGAACATTTTTTATTTACAGCAGTGAATGAAAAGGTAACATATTGTTATTCCCTGTGCAAAATTAGTCACATATGTTTTCCAGTTATTAGTTGCTGTTTGTTTTTTCAAAAAGGTCGAACAAGGTATGCTCTGCTGCAACCAAAGAGACGGGAATGGATAGCATTTTTGCTTATTTCCATAAAGCTCCACTTCCCACTTTGTTCATTTTGTTGTGCAGTTCACTGTTGCCCACATTTCTGAGTTTGTGTACGGATGGATGCATGTGTCCATTTCTTTTTTTTTTTATCTTTTTCACTTCTCTCTATCTGTTGCGATATATCAAACCTGCAATAGCATGCCAATAGCATTTGACTCAGCTAACCTGTCCGATTATCATTAAAATTTATCTTGCCAGCATGCGCATATATTTTCGCATACTGGTTTATGTATACGGTTTCCTTGTGATACATTCTTGAATTACGCAAGTTGTGTGCATAATGGCTATGCAGTGTGAATAGCAGAATGCACCAGTGAGTGTTCAAGAGGCCATTGCCCTAGGATAGCTGTCTGGCGTGATGACTTTCTGAGCAATTTGAGCTCAGAGGAGCCAAAATGCAAAATATCATGTCTTTTTGTTCATTTCATTTCATTTCATTTTATTACCTTAAAGACCCCTTGATGGGGGTATTACATGAGGGGTGGGAATACATTAGTACATAATTTGCATAATACATAAGTGAACACGCAAACAACAACAAAAACTGCATGTGATAAAGGGTTACATATGTCAGCGCAAATACATAGAACTAAGTAATACAAACTAAAGTTGCACGAGCATATAAGTCTATTAACACAAGTCATTTCTATTGTGAACAGTGCGCAGTGACACTCTCCATGAATGTACAAGGGCAAATGATGGCGGAGATTTGGTGGGGCAAATTGTTCCAATCTGTAGCGGCATGGCAAAAGAATGAGGCGGAAAAGGTAACAGTGCGCATGCGAGGGCGGCCCACTTGAAAAGTGTGGTGTGTACGATGAGATGTTCGGGCTGCGGGGAGGATATAGGGTGGTTGATTAAGCGAACTGTGATAAAACTTATGGAAAAGTGAAAGGGTTCCAGTGCGCCGGCGCGTGCAAAGGGGAAGTAAATTCAATTCTTTCTTTAAGTAAGACATGCTCACGTCATATGAATAATTAGAATGGATGAACTTTGTGGCACGGTTTTGAGCGGCTTCAAGTGCGTTAATGAGATATGTTTGGTGCGGATTCCATATGGCGGATGCATATACCAATTTTGGTCGGACTATTGACTGGTAGGCCGGTAGTTTAACAGGTTTGGGGGCGCGTTTTAGATGATGCTTGAGAAAACCCAGCAATTTGTTAGCAGATGAAATGATGTTACTGACGTGTGTTCGCCAGGATAAGTCGTTAGATATAGTAACACCTAGGTACTTGTAAGACTGTGCAGCATACACGGGAATGTTATTAATTGTGTATTGGTAAGGAAATTGGTCGCGCCGACGAGAAAATACCATCAAGTTGCATTTCTTAGGATTAAGTTCCATTAACCACTGGTCGCACCATTGCTGTAAACAGTTAATGTCCTCCTAAAGTAAGTCTTGATTAGATGTGCTAGTAATTGTTCGATAAATGATGCAGTCGTCTGTGAACAAACGAACATTGCAAGACACGTGCAGGGGTAGGTCATTAATGTATATTAAGAAGAGTAGGGGTCCAAGAACAGATCCTTGCGGTACACCGGAAGTCACTGGTAGGTGGCTAGATGCGCGGTTGTTAACTGTAACGAACTGAGATCTGTTTGTCAAGAACGCTTCAATCCATCGCAAAATGTCGGGGTGAAGGTTCACAAGAGAAAGTTTTAGTAGTAGACGTTGGTGTGGTACCTTGTCAAATGCTTTTGCAAAATCTAGAAATATCGTTTCTGTTTGGAGGTTAGAATCTAAATTAGTGTGAATATCATGCAGGAAAATGGCCAGTTGTGTTTCGCAGGAAAAGCCTTTGCGGAACCCATGCTGTGAAGAATGAAAGTACTTGTTCGAGTCAAGAAATTTCATGATTTCTGTGTACATGACGTGTTCCATGAGCTTACAGGGCACACTCGTTAATGAAATGGGGCGATAATTAAGCGGGCAATTCCTGTCACCTGATTTGTGTATGGGAACAACCCTCCCCACCTTCCAGTCATGTGGTACTTCACCAGTTGAAAGTGACTGCGAGAATAGCATACACAGAAACACTGCGGTGACGTGTTTAGTATTCTTTAACAGTTTCGAATTAATGTTATCCACGCCGGCTGACGATGTGAGTTTAAGGTTGTCAATTAACGATGAGATACCAGCTGGGGAAAATGTAATGGTTGGCATAACGCTTGTTTCGTTAGTACGCGAAGAAAAAGGGGACGTGGTAGGCTCTTCTGTAAATACCGAGACAAAAGCTGCATTAAAAAGGTTCGCGCACTCTACATCGTCGACCGTTTCACCACCTTCATTGGTAAGTGTTACACTGTGCCTTTGTTGAGGGTTTATCACTTGCCATAATTATTTCGTGTTATTGATTAAAAGTTTCCGAAGGTCATCACCAAAGAATGCATCTTTCGCCTTGCGAATCGCTGATAGGGATGCGCGTTCAGCAGTGTAGTATTTTTCCCATGCACACGTGTTCATCCTGCACTTTGCAGCACGATACATGCGTTTCTTCTTGTTTTCTAGTCTTTTTAACGAATTGTTAAACCATGGTTTTTGTTCATGTGTTCGAAAGGTGATTTGGGCTATAAACTGATTCGCTAAGTTGTGTATTTTTTGTTTGAATATCAGCCAAGTTTCATGAATGGTGCAGTTTTGAAACGTATCTTGGAAGGAAGGTAGAAAATTCTGTAATTGTTCACATATTGCATCATAATTTCCTTTGTCGTATAAGTGTATAGTTTTCTCCCGCTTCTCTCGCAGAGCTGGAGCAAAGCGAAAAGAAGCATGGATGACCTTGTGATCACTAATTTCTCTAAGATAGGTGATGGACGACAAACTGTCTGGACGGTTGACCAGTAGCAAATCTAATATGTTTGCAGTGTCTTGGGTGATGCGCGTTGGCTCTAATATGAGTTGTGTCAGGTTGAAGTTGAGGCAAACGTCAAGAAAATCTCTCGATTCGGTTTGGCTTACCAGAGAGGGTACTGTGTTGTGCCAATTAGTGTCTGGTAAGTTAAAGTCTCCAAAAAGAAGAAGGTTGGCATTAGGATAGCGAGAGCAAACCACATTTAGTGCATTGCTTAGATTACGAGCGAAGTTGGCGCTATTGCGAGGGGGCCTGTAACATACACCTAAAATTATGGACTGTGGGGCGGCGTGGCATAGAATAAACCGTATTTCTAATTCTGATGTGATGTTAAAGGCAGAGCACGATAACTGTTGACTAAACTAAAAATGTTTAACCTATAGCTCCGTTTATTGAATATGTCTTTTAAAACACAACTTCAGTTCTGTCGTTTCTAATACTGTCTGCCTCGTTTCTTACTTCTGCTTAAGCCTCATCCCTACAGTTTTATATTTTCCGTTGTATTATTCTTTTGCATCATTATGTATTTGCATTTGTATTTGCATTTTCGTTTTTTTTTTCTCCTCGCTGCCTTTTTGCTGCCAAGTAGTATTAGCTTTTTTAACATTATAAAAGGTCCCCCTACAGTGTTTACACTATGGGACCTTTTTCTGTACTAAATATCAATATTCTTGTATCTGCACCATGTATTCAATAAACTTCAAATGAAAATGAAATGAAATAAAGGCAATAAGCACACCTCCTCCTCTAGTCCCGGCACGATCTTTTCGAAAGACGCTGAAGTTTGGCAAATCAGCCAACACTTCCGAGTCATAGATTTCCTTACAAAGCCACGTTTCCGTGAGTACAAGAATGTTGCTGTTGGACGACAGCACGAGGTTAGACACATGCTCTCGTTTTGGAATGAAGCTTCGTATGTTAGTATAAATTATTGAAAGAGAAACATGCACTATAGGTTTCGTTCGAGGGGGATGGCTTGTTTTTTGATGATGTGATGACTGCTATATTTCTTTCACTGTTTGCAATGCGTCATCGTACGCATAGCGCTTAGAACCAATGAAAAGAGTTTTAAAGCGCAAAGAAAATGGCACAGACTTAGCTTTCACAAACGAAACAAGTTTCCTGCGGGCGTCCCTAACTGCCGGGGAAAAATCCTCACACATGCTGAGATCAGTGCCCTTAAGTTTGCACCCATTTGAGAGCACCATTTCTTTTTTCTTATAATGATTAAACCTAACAATTAGTGGGCACGGGTGATTAGCAGAACAGCGACCAACACGATGCGCTCGCTCTATGTCTTGAGGTTCAAGTGGCACGTTCAGGTGGTATGAGCATAGGTGTAAAATTTTTTCTTCAGACGCGGCCGACGTTTCTGATGCTGCTGTATCAGGAAGGCCGTAAAACACGAGATTATTTCGCCTTGAGCGATTCTCTGCATCGTCAACGCGGGCATTCAGAGTGTGAACAAGCTTTGCTGTTTGCTCGGTATCCGTCCTTATGGTCTGTATCTCGATTTGCATTGGTAGTAGTTTCTGATAATGGCCCTCTAGATCTGCTAACCTCTTGCTTAAGTCGACGAGTGCAGCACTTGTAGCCGTACATTGGCTTTTAAGGCTCTGCATGTCGGCTATTATTGTGGTTTGGCCAGCGGACAGTTTTTTCAGTTCGGCAAGCACAGCATCAGTACCAGGACCAGGGTTCGTTTCAATATCCCCTGGCTGTAACAAAATAGATCTAATTACACTGAGACACTCACAAACAATATCAAAGCAGCACTGCGGGCTCGGAAGCTGCACCAAAAAGTAATTGCTAGTTCTCTTGGTATAAAAGTAGTCTGGTTCACAAACCTGCATGATGAACAGAAGTGGGTTACTGGTGCGTGTTGTGGCACAGCCACCGAGCCCACAGAGCGCGGATGATGGAAGTGGTTCCTTTATAGCTTGCTCTGCAATCGTTGTCGATGACAGCACAGCTCTCGGTAATTGCTCAAGCATCAAGTTTTGAGGTGGTGGCGCATTTGGAGAGGCGGAATGACTGTCGACACGTATGCGCCAACTAGTCACATCAATCCCTGTGCACAGATCTGGCGGTTCCCTCACAACGCTCGCTGACATCACCATCGAGGGCAGCAGCACGCGTGCGACAGCGGAAAGGAAAACCTGCATGATGAATAGAAATGGGTTACTGGTGCGTGTTGTGGCACAGCCACCGAGCCCACTACTGTATGCTGCTACTGTATGCTACAAATATTTTTACAGGAATGGTTCAAAATTTTGGAATTGAAAAAAAAAAAGAAACTAATGTGCCAGGTTTTTAACTCTGTAATTCAGTAATAAATAACCATGTAATTCTGTTGGCTGCGCCTGTTAAGGCTTCTAGAGCAGATGAAATAGTTGTATCATACACTGCTCTGAAGTATACCACTAATTTATAAGTAAAGCTTTTGCAAGGCCCTCATAAGCATTAAAGAGGCCCTGAAACACTTTCTGAACATAACAAGAAAATATTGCTGATCTGTTAATGAGGCTCCAGTGAACTTTCGAGCCAAATACACTAAAACCTCGTTCATACGTTTTGGGCCCCTATACGAAAAATATCCTATCCTATACGAAAAACGCCTGAGGAAATTGGATGATAACAAGTGGGCAGCTAAGGTATTTAAATACCTATACAGAAAGAGTGTTGACTCACATTGGCGGAAAAGAACTAGGAAGCTAACCAGTAAGTATGCCAGACATGAGGACGGAGAAAGACAGAGCATTAATCGAGAGGTTAAAACGAGGAAGGTAAAAATTGGATAAATTCAATGGAAAAAAAGTGCAGTGTTCAACTGCATGTATATCTATACTGGAAACAGCAGATCAGAAAGGAAGCGTCTAATGATAACTCAAGAGGCAATGCCCTACTCTTTGAAGCTAGGTCAGGATGTCTTAGAACATGGAGCTATAAAGAGAAATTTAACGAAGAAGAAGACACATGTGTTATGTGTGGTAAATCTGTAGAAACAATGGAACACCTCGTACTAAAATTTGATGGTATCCATCCCGATGTCGATGCGGACACCGTCAGGCTTCCTCGGGCCCTAGGGTTTAGAGATAACAATAGTCATGTAAATAAATATGCGGTGGAAATTAGCAAAAAGCGATTGGAAGATTGGTGGCTCAAAAGCAGAGAGGTGACGTAAGGTCAAAAGTGTTGGAAGAAGTATTTAAAGAAAATGGCAAATTTAATAACTTACAACACAGTTAAACAAAAATAAAAAGCTGAGCATGGTGGCAACTACCATCACCCTGTTTCAAAGGGGACGCTCCTAGCTTCCATCCATCCACTGTAACAAGCATGTGATGCCCCGTCGGGCATAATCTTCGTTGGCCCGCCAGGCTCGGTGGCCTGCTAGGCTCAGTAGGCAACATTGGTCACTGCACCACAATAAACATCGATGAGCACAGCTGCTTGGCGGTCAGTCATCGTTCATCACCACCATGCTGCGGAGCATCTGTCTAATGGAGGGTGCCTCGAGCCCTCCCTCGTTCACGAACCCAGGCAGATTGTGACACTGGCAATGAGTACCCACGGATCGTCCCACGCCGCCGCGAGCGGCGAAACACCGCCACCCGTTGCTTCCGCCATCCCGCTGTACGGAAAGCTCGAGCCGTTCGAGGGAGATGAGTCCGCCTGGCCAGTTTACAAGGAGCAAATCCACATGTTCTTCCAGGCAAGCGCCACACCCGAGGCCAAACAGCGGGACATTTTCCTGGCCAGCTGCTGGACCCGCGTCTTCAGTCTCCTGCTCGACCTTCTCAAGCCAGCCACACTGCATGTTAAGACGCTAGGTGAGCTGCTGGCCATCCTGCGCTCGCATTTCAACCCAGCACCATCTACACTAACGGAGGGTTTCCGCTTCAACAACCGGAGCTGCTGGGAAGGAGAGATCCTTGGGCAGTTCGTTGCTGCACTACAAGAGTTAGCGAGTGCCTGCGTTCTTGGGGACCAGCTGGACTTGCTGCTCCGGGACCGTTTTGTCTGCGGCATCAACAAACCCGCCATGCAGACGCGACTCCTGGAGTTTCCCGGCCCCTCGCTGGACAACGTCATTGGCAATGTAAGCTGCTGCCAAGGATGCTAGCGAGATTGCCCATGCGACTGGCTCACTGTCGGCGGAAGCGGTGGTAAACAAGTTGGTGACAAAGGGCAGCACCTGCGGTCGCTGTGGTGGTGACTGCCCCTCACAGTGCCAGTTCTCTCAAGCACAATGCTTTACGTGCGGGAAAACTGGGCACCTGGCACATGTATGCCGAAGGGGGAAGACGAACAGCAAGCAGCACCCTCATTCAAGCCCAGGTACCACACAAGCCCGCGGCCAGGGTAGCCGTCTTAAGGATACGCGGCGGGGGCGTATGGCAGCAGGCTCGAGTTCTTCCGCGGCCAGGCTCTACGTCGTGGTCGAGGAACTGCCGATTTTCGACATGTGGCACACAGGCCTTGTACCGTCGTCTGTGCCGCCGTACATGCTGACTGTCAAAGTCTGCGGGCACCCCATAGAGCACCCCCCCCCCTGTGTCCATAGAGCTGGACACAGGGGCCAGTGTTTCTGTAATGGCCGGGAAACTCTTCAAGCGTACTTTCCCCGGCGTGTGCGTCAAGGCTTCCAGTGTGATGCTGCGCAGCTACTCCGGGCAGCTCTCCCAGGTCCAGCATCAGGCACAGGTCAGCGTTCACTTTGGTGACAGGGAGGCAACGCTTCCCCTTTACTTAACTAAGGGGTCGTCGCCGACGCTGCTGGGCCGAAACTGGACTCATACACTGGGAGTTTTTCTGCCAGAGTGTCAGGAAGCCAGCCTGCATGTGGTGAAAGACGTCCCCAGCCTCCTAACCGAGTTCAAGTCCCTGTTCCAGCCAGGGGTGGGCGAATTCGCCGGCACGACGGCTGGCATCTATGTACCTGAGAGAGACTGGCCTCATTTTTTCAAGCCTCGCCCACTGCCTTTCGCCCTGAAGGGTCACCCAGGAGCTGCAACGGTTATGAGAGGGCATCCTGGTGCCCGTCAAGACGTCTGAATGGGCCGCTCCCATTGTACCAGTGCTCAAGCGAAACCGCAGTGTCAAGATCTGCGGGGATTTCAAGGTTACCACCAACCCCATCGCTACCATCGAGCAGTATCCGTGGCTCCGGATTGAAGATCTCTGGTCAGCATTGTCCGATAGACAGAAGTTTACCAAGCTCAACCTCGGAGATGCTTACCAGCAGCTGGTGCTCCAGGATGCCTCCCAGAAGTATGTCACAATATCGACAACTTTGGGGGCACTTCCAGTACACGCGCCTACTGTTTGGCGTGGCGTCAGCCACAGCCATATTTCCGAGGGAGATGGACAACCTCTTCAGGGTCATGAAGCATGTAGCGGTGTACTTGGATGACATCCTAGTCACTGGCAGCGACGATGGGGACCACCTGCAGAACCTGCACAACGTCCTGGCACGACTGTAGGATGCCGTCCTCAAGCTCAAGCTAGAAAACTGCATTTTCCTGGACCCCAGTGTTGAGTACCTGGGACATGTCATTTCCCAGGCTGGCCTAGCCCCAGCTCCCCAGAAAGTTGATGCTGTGCTCAAGGCGTCTAAGCCCCGGAACAAGAAGGAGCTTCAGAGCTAACTCGGCCTCATCAACTTCTGCAGGAGTTTCCTGCCGAACCTGTTCGAGCATCTACAGCCGCTCCATCTTCTGCTTTCAGATGGTCAGGAATGGGTCAGGAAGAAGAAGCAGGACTGGGCCTTCCAGTGCAGCAAGGAGCTAATCACCAAGGCTCCAGTGCTGGTACACTTTGATCCTGCCAAACCTGTCGTCCTGACTGTAGATGCGTCACCATACGGCGTGGTTGCCATCCTGGCGCACCGGGACAAGGTTGGCCAGGAATGCCCTGTGTCATTTACTTCTCGTTGGCTTCATGCTGCAGAGCATGTTACAGCCAGCTGGACAAGGAAGGTCTGGCCCTCTTGTTTGGTGTCAAACGCTTCCACCAGTATTTGTGTGGCCGGAAGTTCGAGGCGGTCACGGGCCACAAGCTGCTGTTGGGGCTGCTGGGGCCTGAAAAAGCAGTTCCCGTGCAGGCACCTCCTTGAGGCTGGCAGCTTACAGTTACCAGCTGATTTACCGTCTGGGCAAGGACCTGGGATCTGCTGATGCCTTGAGCCGCCTGCCCCTGCCTGAGGTGCCTGATGCCTTTCCAGATCTGCGGTATCACAAGCGACCAGCCAGGACCCAGTCCTGTCTCAGGTGGTCAAGGAGGTGTCCCGTGGGGAGGAACTGGTTCAGCAGGCCTATAGCCACAAGGCATCCAAGCTGAGCTTGCAGCAGGGCTGCCTATTGTGGGGTTCCAGGATGGTGATCCCACCAAGTCTCCGGTCCAGGGTCCTGCAGTTGCTACACGTGGCTCATCCTGGAGTGGAAAATACTAAGATGGTGGCCTGGTCCCATGTTTGGTGGCCTGGCCTGGACCAGGACATCGCTCACATGGTGCAGAGCTGTCAAATCTGCCAGGAGCATCAGCGGGCCTCACGTCATGTGGAAATCACCCCCTGGCCGTTCCAACAGAGACCCTGGTCCCGCCTACATGTGGATTTTGCGGGGCCCTTCACAGGCCATTACTTCCTAGTGGGGCCATTACTTCATGGTGGTGGTAGACGCCTTTTCAAAGTGGGTGGAGGTTCTACCTGTCTCTACTCCATCAGCAGGCGCGACCATTGCAGCACTATGGCAGGTCTTTGCCGCCCAGGGGCTGCCAGACGTCATCGTGTCCGACAATGGTCCTGCTTTCGCCAGCACAGAGCACTTGGCCTGGCTGACGAAGAACGGAATCTGCCGGATGATGGTTCTGCCGTACCACCCTGCTTCAAACGGTGCAGCCGAGCGGGTAGTGCAAACCATCAACGACAAGCTCAAGAAGAGCCAGACTGGGGATTTCCGGACGCAGATTGCCCAGATACTATTCCAGTACCGGACCACACCCCACGATGTTACTGGCCGTGCCCCCTGTGAGCTCCTGCTGGGTCCTGCTGGATGGTCAAGACACCCTTGGATGTGTTGCACTCAAACCTCTGATCCACAGTGCTCCTGAGCAGCTGAAGCAGAAGCTGGCTGCTGACCGAGGGTGCGTCCCGGGCCTTTGTCGGAGTCGGGAGCTCCAGTTTTTGCCAGGAACTTCCCTCGTGGCCCACCCTGGTCCGCCGGACAGGTGGTGTCTCCTGCTAGCACCTCATCGCTGCTCGTCTGCATGCCAGGCGGGGCCACATGGCACAGACACGCCGACCACGTTAGGCTTTGCCTCAGGACTTGGCCAGCACCCTCGACTCCCACTTCAGACTTTCAGCCCGCAGGAGGACTAGCGGCAACACCAGTTGCTTCCAGTAGAGCACCGCCCACCTCAGAGGCGACAAGCGTTGCCAGTGGTGCGGTGCCTGTTGGGTTGGTGTCAAGTCCAACACCACTCACAAGGCCGACCACTGTGAACCCTCCGGACGGAGCGAGGCTGGCTCGGGCACCACCTGGCGTTGCCACACCTGGCCCACATGGTGACCAGGCAGAGTACTCGACCGCGGAGGCCACCAAACTGTTACTCACCTGGGTAGCAGGCACCGTCAACCTGGCTAGTGCGGAGGCAGAGCCTCGCACTTTGAACTTGGACATTTGTTGTTGACAAACTGGGGGTAAGGGCAAACTGGGGGCAAGCATGTGACGCCCCCTCGGGCGTAATCTTCGTTGGCCCACCAGGCTCAGTGGCCTGCCAGGCTCAGTAGGCAACATTGGTCACTGCACCGCAATAAACACCGACGAGCACAGCTGCTTGGCGGTCAGTCATCGTTCATCACCACCACGCTGCGGAGTGTCTGTCTAACAGAGGGTGCCTTAAGCCCTCCCTCGTTCACGAACCCGTGTGGATTGGGGGCATCCCAGTTGGTGGACGCATGGATGACATCACATCTGCGATCTGAAAAAGACAGAAAAACCATTTTACCTTTGCACTGCCGGTGTGAACACGACAGTTATGCATTGCTGAGTCCACTGTGCATGGCCTCCGAGATTATAAGCATAGCGTAGATATGGTGGCCACGAAGGGGGCCACCATGAGCTGTCTCGACACCAAGATGTCCAGTCTTTGGGCAGGGCCAGTGGGGCATTGCTCCTTCGTGTGCCCTTTCTGTCTCCCGTGGGTGGCTTGAAATGAAAGGAGAAAGAAAGCTGTTAATCGGTCCGATAAGGATTAGAAATATTTGTGCAGCAGGAGATTCATGAGGCAATGTAATTTAGTAAAGATGTCATTGTATGATTCGTTAAAAAGTGTTACAGGGCCCCTCTAATATTTTACATAACCATTTCATCTATCAAATTTGTCCCCTTTACTTGCTCTAATGGATGCAGTTTAGAAAATCGTGAAATCTCTTTTTTTGTGCAGATCAGTGGCGTTATAAACTTCGTGCTTCTGTTCTTTTTTACGATACACCAATTTTCAGAAATTTTTGTAAAACGTGCCAAGCCCTAAATCAAAATTCTGCTTCTTGTAGTCACTAGAATTCATCTTTCCTCTCAAATGTCATTCAAATCGGTCCAAGGGCTGTCTCGCAAAAGCATTTCAACGTTTTTCATGTATTTTAATAAGGAAATTGCAGTTGGCTCCAAACAAAGCCACCCAACTGTCTGGAGGTAGGTATTGTAGCAACTGCGAAAGGCATGTTAGGGCCAGACGACACCACTTGGTTTAGTTCAGCTGTTATATCATCACTGGTGTTTACCATCAAACCAAGTTATAATGAACTGGTGCATGCAGTAAATGTAGTTTTATATATCGGACTATTTGATATATTATAATCCAGGTATAATTAACATCTATGCACATTTTTAATGAGCTCGTTAAACCCGATGGCACTAAGCTGCCCACGACAGTGCTGGAACTCCCCATCATGATCCTATTTTTGGAGCTGCAGGGGTAACTAATACCTGTGCCACACGGACGAGGTTTATAGCATTAAAAATGTAAGGCCTAAGTGTTCCCTAATGCCATTATGTTTCGGTCTCTGCTATGCACACATACTTAATGACATTAGACATCGCGATGGCGATAGCTGCAGTGAAATGTTTATTAAGTTTGCTGGCCAGTCGTAATAATGTGCAATAAAAATATTATTTAGGGAGCAAACATTTAAGAAATGGTGTGAAAACCATTAATACATGTATTTTATGTAGTTTACTTAAGGAATGTCATATTTGCACCCAGCTGTGAGCAGTTCGAAGCTGAAGCTTTCGGTGCATTCGATGGCCACGTGAGTTGTGATGGTTGTGAGAACGCACTATGCCGCGAAAAAGAAAGCTCTTTTGAAAAGAAAATTATGAATATAATAATTGTTTTTTGCTAAAAATTCATTTAGTATCGTCAGAATGTGAAAATCTTGGGAACGAGAATACACATTTGATGGCCAAGTAAGTTAGGCGTACGCACTATGCCACAAATGGCATTAAGTTTCAATGTCGCTAAGCATGTCTGTGTGGCACCCCCCGAACGAGATTAAAATTTAAGGCGTTAGCAAGATATCATTTTATTATGATAGCAATTATATGGACACTCCAGGTGCATTTCTGCCGTCGCCATCATTGTGAGGTTCCGCATAAAGTCCAAGGGTGACAATATTGTCACCACGCGCTATGTGCTGTATGTGCGTGTGAAAGTGTGCGAGGGTGAGCTGGTGATCGCAGCTCAATCTTGCACATGCAAGCAAGGAAAGTGGGGAGGAAGCAAGCTGTGTTCCATCATACGCAAGGATAAGGATTTGGTGGGGGTCCTCAGGTATTTCACTAGCTAGCTCACTCATTGTTGTAGTAGACCTCACCTCAGTCCTTATAACGTGGTGACCCAGACGTGATTGTACGGCGAGCACGACGTCATGGACAAGGCCATGAACAAAAAACCGTGCCACGGTGCAGATTGAGATACCGTCCTTTTGGCCATAAAATCGTAAAGCCTGGTTTTCTCAGGTGGAGGCCATCTTAGACCTTCGGCGCATTACCTCGCAGCACGCGAGGTTCCTCCACACTTGTCGAGGAGTTCTAGGACGTTGTGGACGCATCTCATGACGCCACCCACTATGACCACTTCAAAACGACAGCACTGCAACACAAGTTCTCGTTTGTGAACAGGCACCTCCAGCAGCTTCTCAACAAAGAAAAGTTCGCGACTGTCGAAACTTCTACGTCATATGTGGCGGCTCCTCAGTGACTGTAGGCTGGACACAAACAGCCTGCTGCTGCGTGAACTGTTCCTTCTGCGCCTGCCACAGAATTTCATGGTCATCTTGGCTACCACACCGGAAGACATGTCCCTCGACAATCTTGCAGAGCTGGTCAACCGCATTGCTGCCTATTCAGCAAAATGTACTGTGGTAGCAACGACCGCTGTGCTGTCACACCTTGAAGATCACCAGTCTCGCCTTGAGCAAATGATTGCCGAACTTGCTTAGACCATTACTGCACTACGGTCATCGCCCCGCTGTCGTGAACACGACCGCGATTACAGTTCCAGATTCCCTTCTCGGTCCAGCTCCCGTTCTGGCCCTCGTCATGGCACATACTGCTGGTATCAACAAATTCTGTGCCAGCACACGTCAGTGCCATTCTTGCTGCTGGCAGGGAAACATCCCGCAGTTACTGATGGCAGCCGGTGACTCTTGCCGGACGACAAGCCGCCTGTTCTCGTCACTGACGGGATTGCCGGACAAAGGATTTCTTTGGACACAGGTGAAGAAGTCAGCATCGTTTCTGCCGTGTGACTAGACCAGCAGCGTGCCCCAAAAAATGCACCCGTTCAAGCAGCCAACAGCTCTTCTGTCAACACATATGGCCAGCGCTTTCTTACCATCAACTTGGGTCTCCAACGCACCTTCCGATGGGTGCTCGTTGCAGGCATATGTATGGCAATATCAGGTGCGGATTTTCTGACCTACTTCGCGCTTAGTGTTGACCTCCGTGCTCGTCACCTCATGAGGATGACGACTAGAATGTCTATACAAGGCACCCTTGTGCCTGTAACATGAACCACTAGAGTGGTACCACAAATAACATCATCTGCCATTCACCTCAATTCTGTCACACTTCCCATTCATTGCAAAACCTTCCAATCCTCAGCTGCCAGTACGTCACAATGTCACGCATTGTATTATCACCTCAGGCCAACCTCGCTGGTGACCGCCCTGCAAGGAGAGAATTCGGCCACATGCTGCAACTAGGTATCCTCCATCCTTTGTTGAGCAGCTGGTCTTCAGCTCTCGCCATGGTGCCTGAGCCGTGGTATTGGTGCTCGTGCAGCAACTACTGTGCGCTCAACGCGTGCACCATCCCTGGTCGCTATCCACTCCCTCACGTTCATGATTTCGCAGCCAACCTAGCTGCAACAGTAATAGTTGGCAAAATACATTTAGTGAAGCCCTACCATCAAGTCCCTTTCAAGCCAGTGGACATCTCGAAAACTGCACTTGCGACACCATTAAGGGTTTTCGAGTACGTCCGCATGTGTTCGGGCTGAAAAACACTGCTCAGACGTTCCAAAGGTTCACCAACGAGGTCACCCGAGGACTCCCCTTTGTCTTTGCATACCTCGAAGTCCTCCTGGTGGCTTATTTCCCCCGAGGAGCATTGCAATTATTTGCACCTGCTGTTTTTCAGATCCAGAAACACGGCCTTCTCATCAACCCCACAAAGTGTGTCTTTGGCGTCCTCGATATTGAGTTCCTTGGACACCGCGTGACTCCCGAAGGAATCACGCTGTTGGAGAAGAAAGTTCAAACCTTGCGTGAGTTCCCTCGCCCAACATCAATGCGAAAGCTCCGCGAGTTCCTTGGGTTGTTCAATATCCACCGCCATTTTGTTCCTACCTGAATTAGTATGCAACTGGCTGAGCTTGTCAAGACCACTAAAGCTCCGTCCGCTCCACTGTCCCGGACATCCGATGCCGAAGAGTGCTTCCGAGCTACCAAAAACGCATGGTGGACGCCACTTTTCTTGTGCATCCCGCTACATGTTGCACCATTGTGTCTTATCACCGATGCATATAGTGTGGCAGTCGGTGCCGTTTTACAACAGTTCCAGCGCACCTCCTGGCGCCCACAGTGGTTTTGCACCCAGAAGCTTAAGCCTGCCGAAACGCGCTACAGCACGTATGGTCGCGAGGTGCTTGTGGTATACTTGGGCATTCGGCATTTCCGACACCTGCTGTAAGAAACAAGCTTTCACATCCACGAAGATCACAAGCCTTTGACGTTCGCTTTTCGTGGTAATCAAAACACTTATACCGCACCAGAGATACAGCACCTCAGTTTCATCTCCGAGTTCACCATGCACATACGATACGTTGAAGGCCCAGTCAACGCACCTGCAGATGCCTTCTCCCATATCAGCACAATATCCACAGCCACATTTCAAAGAACTTGCCATGGCACAGCGTTCAGACGTGAAGATTCGGGACCTCCGGTCTTCTGCAGCGTGCCCCTTCTGCAGGGGCACGCTGGCACTGTCACTTGCATGTATCAAGGGGTTGAACACACCCATTCGTTCCATTCAGACTCCGCCATCAAGTATTTGACAAGCTACATGGCGCAAGTCATCCCAGAGTTCGTGCCACCCAGTGTCTAATTACTTCCCGCTTAGTGTGGCCGAGTGTGAACTCTGACGTGTGCCACTGGGCTCGCGAATGCCTTCACTATGAGTGCTCCAAGACGACACAACACACGACACTGCCAATTCACTCCTTTCGTTCACCCGACGCCCGGTCCGATCACATTCACATCGACATCATTGGCCTACTGCCATCATCCCGAGGTGCTCACTACATACTCACTTGCATAGACCGTCATGCCCACTGACCCGAAGCATTTACTTTCATTGACATAACAGCATTTGCAGTGACTTCCGCTTTTGTCAGTGGCTGGATCTCGCTCTTTGGATGCCCCAGCGTTGTTACAACTGACTACGGCCCACAGTTCGAATGATCTCTACTGCGAACTTACATGCCTGCTTGGCATCCGCCATATCCATACTACCGCGTACCACCCAATGGCAAATGGAATGGTTGAACGCCTTCACCATTAATTTAAAGCCGCCTTCATGGCCCGCCAGGCTCGCTTTTCCTGGGCTGAAGATCTTCCTCTCGTCCTGGGGACCCCAGGTTTTCGGCTCATATATCATGATCAGCAGCAGCAGCAGCCTGGCTGTGCCCACTGCAGGGCAAAGGCCTCTCCCATACTTCTCTAACTACCCCGGTTGTGTGCTAATAGTGGCCATGTTGTCCCTGCAGACTTCTTAATCTCATCCGCCCACCTAACTTTCTGCCGCCCCCTGCTACGCATCCCTTCTCTTGAAATCCAGTTGGTAACCATTAATGACCATCGGTTATCTTCCCTCCTCATTACATGCCCTGCCCATGCCCATTTCTTTTTCTTGATTTCAACTAAGATGTCATTAACTCGCGTTTGTTCTCTCACCCAATCTGTTCTTTTCTTATCCCTTAACGTTACACCCATCATTCTTCTTTCCATAGCTTGTTGCGTCGTCCTCAATTTATGTAGAACCCTTTTCGTAAGCCTCCAGGTTTCTGCCCCATACGTGAGTACTGGTAACACACAGCCGTTATACGCTTTTCTCTTGAGGGATAGTGGCAACCTGCTCTTCATGATTTGAGAATGCCTGCCAAACGCACCCCAGCCCAATCTAATTCTTCTGGTTATTTCAGTCTCATGATCCAGATCCGTGGTCACTACCTGCCCCAAGTAGATGTATTCCCTTACCACTTGCAGTGCCTCGCTACCTATCGTAAACTGCTGTTCTCTTCCGAGACTGTGAAACATTACTTTAGTTTTCTGCAGATCAATTTTTAGACCCGCCCTTCTGCTTTGCCTCTCCAGGTCAGTGAGCATGCATTGCAATTGGTCCCCTGAGTTACTAAGCAAGGCAATATCATCAGCGAATCGCAAGTTACTAAGGTATTCTTCATTAACTATTATCCCCAATTCTTCCCAATCCAGGTTTCTGAATACCTCCTGTAAACACGCTGTGAATAGCATTGGAGAGATCGTATCTCCCTGCCTGACGCCTTTCTTTATTGGGATTTTGTTGCTTTCTTTATGGAGAACTACGGTGGCTGTGGAGCCGCTATAGATATCTTTCAGTATTTTTACATACTGCTAGTCTACGCCCTGATTCCGTAATGCCTCCATGACTGCTGAGGTTCCGACTGAATCAAACGCTTTCTTGTAGTCAATGAAAGCTATATATAAGGGTTGTTATATTCTGCACATTTCTCTATCACCTGATTGATAGTGTGAATATAGTCTATTGTTGAGTCGCCATTACGAAATCCTGCCTGGTCCTTTGGTTGACAGTCTAAGGTGTTCCTGATTCTATTTGCGATTACTTTAGTAAATACTTTGTAGGCAACGGACAAAGCTGATCGGTCTATAATTTTCCAAGTCTTTGGCGTCCCCTTTCTTGTGGATTAAGATTATGTTAGCGTTCTTCCAAAATTCCGGTACGCTCAAGGTCATGAGGCATTGCATATACAGAGTGGCCAGTTTTTCTAGAACAATCTGCCCGCCATCCTTCAACAAATCTGCTGCTACCTGATCCTTCCTAGCTGCCTTCCCCCTTTGCATCGCTCCCAAGGCTTTCTTTACTTCTTCCGTCGTTACTCTAGACTATTCCCTCTTCTATTATTATCGTGGGTGCCACTGGTACTGTATAAATCTCTATAGAACTCCTCAGCCACTTGAGCTATCTTAGCCATATTAGTAATGATATTGCTGGCTTTGTCTCTTAATGCATACATCTGATTCTTGCCTATTCCTAGTTTCTTCTTATGAGAGCATGTTCAATTCTATCCATATTATACTTCCTTATGTCAGCCGTCTTATGCTTCTTTATTAACTTGGAAAGTTCTGCCAGTTCTATTCTAGCTGTAGGGTTAGAGGCTTTCATACATTGGCATTTCCTAATCAGATATTTCGTCTCCTGTGATAGCTTACTGGTATCCTGTCTAACGATGTTACCACTGACTTCTATTGCACATTCCTTAATGATGCCCATAAGACTGTCATTCATTGCTTCAACACTAAGGTCCTCTTCCAGAGTTAAAGCCGAATACCTGTTCTGTAGCTTGATCCCGAATTCCTCTATTTTCCCTCTTACCACTAACTCATTGATTGGCTTCTTATGTACCAGTTTCCTGCATTCCCTCTTCAAATCTAGGCTAATTCGAGTTCTTACCATCCTATGGTCACTGCAGCGCACCTTGCCGAGCACGTACACATCTTGTATGATGCCAAGGTTAGCACAGAGTATGAGGTCTATTTCATTTCTAGTCTCGCCATTCGGGCTTCTCCACGTCCACTTTCTGCTATCCTGCTTGCTGAAGAAGGTATTTATAATCTGCATATTATTCCGTTCTGCAAACTCTACTAATAACTCTCCCCTGCTATGCCTATGCCATATTCCCCCACTGCCTTATCTCCCGCCTGCTTCTTGCCTACCCTGGCATTGAAATGGCCCATCAGTATAGTGTATTTTGTTTTGACTTTACCCATCGCCAGTTCCAGGTCTTAATAGAAGCTTTCGACTTCCTGGTCATCATGACTGGATGTAGGGGTCTAGACCTGTACGACCTTCAATTTGTACCTCTTATTAAGTTTCACAAGACCTGCCACCCTCTCGTTAATGCTATAGAATTCCTGTATGTTACCAGCTATATTCTTATTAATCAGGAATCCGACTCCTAGTTCTCGTCTCTCCGCTAAGCCCCGGTAGCACAGGACGTGCCCGCTTTTTAGCACTGTATATGCTTCTTTTGTCCTCCTAACCTCACTGAGCCTTATTATATCCCATTTACTGCCCGGTAATTCCTCCAATAGCACTGCTAGACTCACCTCTCTAGATAATGTTCTAGCATTAAATGCTGCCAGGTTCAAATTCCAATGCCGGCCTGTCCAGACCCAGAGATTCTTAGCACCCTCTGCTGCGTCACAGGTCTGACCGCCGCCGTGGTCAGTTGTTTCGCAGCTGCTGGGGAGACTGAGGGCCGGGGTTTGATTGTTGTGTTCATATAGGAGGTTGTGGCCAATTACTGCACCAGGGTGGCCAATCCTGCTCTGGTGAGGGAGTGCGTTACCGGTTCTGGTCACCGGGATCAGGCCACACTCCAGGCCTGTTTATGCAATTTTATCAACACGTGGATTTCTTTTTTTTTTTTTTTTATCCGGTGGAAAATTGCGCAGCACCGGGATTCGAATCACGGTCCTCTTGCACGCGAGGTGGATGCTCTACCTCTACGTCACCGCTGCGGCTCATATATAGGTTGTGCCATCCTACAAGTTTGCAGCGGTGGTCCCGTCACTCTGTGGGAGTGGGAAAGAAAAAAAATAATTACTCCGGTCTCTTCATGGTTTTCTAATTGGTTTCTTTAACAAGTAGAACACGTATAAAGCTTTATTCTGCCAGAGTTACGTCCACGTGGTCATAATAGCTCAAAGTAAGCAATGAACTGCAGATAAAGCACGGCACCTATGAGTGCTCTCTAAAAAAAAAAAAAATTGCTATTTTTTTCACATTTGAGGCACTACTGGAGCGCTGTGTTCTTAAATATCTAAAATAACTAAAATATCTAAATAACTAAAATGTTTTAAGTCCAAGATGGTGTGAAGAATGTTTCATTCGTTTGACAAAAATAAAAGTTCAGGTGCCGTTTTTCTTCAGGGTGTGGCTCCAGCAAGCACTCGTAGCTCCCTCTCTGAATGAGTCGGCGCACTGTGCGGCGCCGCAGGAAAATTAAAATAGGGTATGTGTGTTTCATGAGCACTTCCATTCCATTGCTATTACAGGCCTGGAAAAAATATTTAAGGTTAGTTGTGAGTAAAATAGAGCCCATTGTGTTATCATGGCACAGGTATTATGTTATTAATGTGAAAGCATTATACGTCTCATGAGGCAGAAAATTCAGCCTGGTTGTCGTGACCAAAGTCATCAAACCCTCAACCTTTGGTGAGAGTCGAACCCACAACCTTTGGTGGTAATTGAGGCACAGTTAATTGATATAGAGTTAATTTTAAGGCATTTGAACCTACAACCTTTGTTGGGAGTCGAACCACGACCTTGCATTGTGGCATAATGTCTAAGCAGTGCACAGTGGTCACAATGCTTTCGCATGCATCTACGTAGGGATAACTAGGGGTCCCTTGAATTTTTTTGTCATGTTAATAAATTACAAAATGTACAAATAGGAACCATGGGGCGTGCATATTCATACTTGTTCTTGTATTTCATAATTTACTTTACTGAACAGTAGTAGCAAACTATTTTAAATTTACTGTGTTATGTTGATCAGAATAACAACAAAAGAAATTTATTCACCTTACAATGGTGGTGGCTACTCCTTTTCACATATTAGTCGCATAAATGTAAGATAAGAAGTAACAACACAAGTTTGAGAAATGAAGGGCGGAGTGAACTAAACAAAATAAATGAGGTCCTATCAGAGGCAAATCAGAACATAAAGAGAAAAGGCGAGGATGGCTTTATGTATATACTTTAGAAAAGAATGTGCACCACGCACTATACTGAGTCCTGGATATACGGGGCCACAATGCAGTGCATTGTATAAAAGCCTACTAGCCATGAAAATATAGTGGTGGCCTAGTACTTTACGAACTTACCTTTTCTTTCTTTATTTCATTTTTTTTTTCCTTGTAACAAACAATATTTGCCTGGGCACATAATTCACCTGTATGGTGATGTAACTATCACTTTGCGAGAGATGCGGCTTAGAGCCCTGGACAGGCCCGGGCTGGCCCGAAAGCCTGGTCCCGGCCCGGCACGCGTGCCCGGTTCAGGCCAGATAAGCAGTCGTTGACTCAGGCCTGGGCTCGGGCCTGGGAGCTTCGAGCTCGTGTCGGACCTGAATTAGGCCCAGGCATGCATTTGCAACTCTACAAAACTGAAGACTATAAAAGCGGTAGCAATATGCAAATTTTAGGTAATTGGTGGCTATCGGTTTATGGTAAAGTTGAGGCAGACAGGCCAAGACAAAGAAGCGATAGGCTGCACGGATTAAAGTACATTAGCAGCATTCTTCAGTAACTGGTACCATTTTTCATGCGATTAGCATCACTTGTATACTTCAGACACTTTCTTTTCTATCTATCTGTCTGTCTGTCTGTCTTCTTCTTCTTCTTCGTCGTCTTCTTCTTCCACCATGTGACTCAGTCTTCTAACTTCAGCCACTACATATTTCGTCAGGGTCATGATGTCATCATGGTCGTACCATTCTTGTCATACAGTCATCGTCATCCCATTGTAGTCATATCATTCTCCTAACACTGTAGTACCGTCGTCATACTGCCATCACAGTTCCATCGAGACCATGTTGTCATTTAATCATGATTACACCGCCATTGTCATGCCATTGTCGTCACTGCATCATCAACATATAGTCATCGTCATCAATTTGTTGTCAAAATATTGTCGTGACGCCATCTTGATCTTTGCATCATTATTCCAGCTTTGTCATCAGATTCAAGTTATACCGTTGTCATCCCGCCATTTTCATCATACAGTCATCGTGCTGCTGTCGTCATCCCATCGTTGTCATGCAGTCGTCATCATACTATATTCATTGTTCAATCAACATTATTTATTTTTCTTAATTACATTGTAATTGTGCTATCGTCACTCAATCTTGGTTATGCTACCGTTGCCATAGCATGGTCGTCACACATTTGATGTCATACTGCTGCCGTGATGTGATTGTGGTTGTTTCGTTGTCGTCATTCCAGCTTCATCATCTGATTCTTGTCCTACTACCATCATCACACTCATCGTCATGCCATTGTGCTGATGCCATCGTTATCACGCTGTCTTTGTTATATTATTGTCATCACTTCAAGATCGCCATGAGATTGTCATCGTGTTGTTGTCGTGATACCGCCTCCATCATTCCATCAACACCATTCCTTTGTGATTCCATCGTCAATACTGCATACGATGTTGACATGCAGTCGTCCTGCCGTCATAGCATTAGTTGGAATCACATTATCGAGCAAGGTTCATGGCACAGTGGACCGATTACGGATACAGTGTATGTCACATATAGCCAAAGCGCTGGAATGCTCGGAAGGACCACTACAGAGTCTAAGTAAAGGTGCCTTGGGCATTATGGTGTGTCACTACGTCGTCGCTACGTTGCTCAACGGCTAAGCGCATTAACTTCCATAGTAATCTTAAGATGAATTCTGCCTAAATTCTTTCATCTTCACAAAACTAAAAACCTTTGGTCTGCATTGTTCCCAGATTATTAAGAGCTCAGATTCCTAGAAGTGGTCATGCTGAGGTGAGAGACGGATGACCTGACATTCGAATGGAGGCAGCGCTACGAGTTTGACAGCAGCCCCACCTGTCAGCAAGGAGAAGTGCATTGCGTGGTTAAGAGTGGCAAGACATCACCGAGTCGGATTAAAATGACAGTTAGAAAAATATTTGCATTGCAATGGCGTTGAAGAGATTGGAAATTACTTGGATGGTGCGAGGCTCACTTCAAAAAAATTCGCTAGACTAGTTGTCTTCACTTGTGTAAAGTATCCTTTGCGTGGCATCCACAAGACGAATAAGTCAAAGCAGTTTCAGTACAGCTGGTTATATTTTTCAAGAGCAGAACACTTACCTAAAGGCACAGTCGCTTACAATATTTTGTTGCTGCACAAAAAATATGTAGATTTTCAGCAGTGGTCATTGATGTGCCGCTTTGCACCGCCTTGTGCGCGGTCATTTTAATAGAATACCGAAATGGAAATAAATTTTAAAGAAGTCCTTACAGTATTGAAATAAAGTGGTGGCAATTAAATTCTTGAATATTGATATACAAATAAATTTGTGTGATAAGACATAGTGCAACTCGCTACTGGTTTTCATTATTTTATTCACTATTTGTTCAAGCAAGTTGAATAATATCCTGCCATAGTTTGTCACAAAACTAGCCCAAATAATTAAATTTTGGCTTTCAAATGTCCATTGCTTTTAGATAAACACTTTAGGCCTACATGGATGCTGCAAATTTTTTGCACCGTTGGTGAGAGAGATGTGAAAAAGAAAAGAGAACACAGGAATTTATACTCTCTTAGTGCATTTCACTTTTGAATACTATTTTCACACGTTAAATGGCTCAACCCTCGTGTTTGCAGCCTTGTATATGTTTTTCTAGCAGTGATGAGTGGGTTCCCTGCGAATTTACATAAATAAGGATATATTCCAACCTGACGAAAAGAAAAACGATGTTGCCTACGCTGTACATGCACTGCACTTAACATCCTGCACAATGAAACAAAAGTAGACAGAGTCCAAATTTGCTCATATTGCGAAACACAGATGCCTAAATTGTCGACTAAAAAATTGACGACATTTTAATGAAGCTCATAAAGCAATGAAAATGGCATATTCTGCGTGAAAATATGATTTCACAGGAGCGTTAGCCTTGCAGGCCACTAGTTTCTGTGAAATGAAGAAACTTCTAGTGCCTGTGTAATATGGTATTCCTGCAAACCAGTAGAGCAGGAATATTCCATTAAATAAGGAATAGCTTTATTGTATATGGGAACCTACATTTGGTGCAACTAAGCGAGTTATAACAGTTTCACTTTTCTTGACCATGGCACTGCAGCTTGACCATGCGCTGCTCTACCAGCTTGTAGGGATACCATATTACACTGGCACTAGAAGTTTCATTTTCATCATTAAAAAAATATTGTGACTGTAAGTTAATTGTAGACCGGCATACAGTTGGTACTGCATAATACATTTTCTCGCTCAGAGTGGTTGAGCCACCATCTAAAACTTGCCCTCTTATTCATGTCTCCTCATTGCCATCCGATCTTTCTGCAGGGTTACGCTTACCAATTAGTGTGGCAACATTACGTTGTGTCAGGCGACAGAAATTTGACTCTGCCACCTCTTGTGCAGTCTTGTTAAGCAAATTTTACCACTGTGGCTTACATTATTTCATTACTGGGACGGTCGACACTGCACGGAGATCCATGCTTGGTTTTGCTGCCACGACAACTGCACTCCAATGAGAGTCAAATGCAAAACTCCTATTATACCAAGTTTTAGGCACACGTTAGAAAACCCTTGTGGTCTGCATTTACGGCATGTGCATTCATGGCACGTGTGTCTTTGGAGGCTGACCACTATGATCCGATGAATGAAGCAACAAAAGCAATGTCAGATCTCAAGGTAAATGTATATAAAGGCTCTGTTGCAGTGCACTACCGAGCTCCTCCTTTAGTTTAGTGGTTGGTAGGCACTGGCTCTTGACGCACTGAGATTGTCACAGCGGCAATTTCCTTTTGAAGCAGTGCATGCCTTCTTCTGTCACAAATGTTCAGTTGCCATCCTTGAGAGTCTGTACTGCCAACTCGTGGATCGCACGTACCAGCAAGCCAAAGCAATATGTTTTGGAGAAAAAAAATCATGTTTTTCGATGATGGAGCGGCGGTCCATAGTAAGAAAGGCACAAACAAAATCTGACATAAGACATTTATTATGAAATAGAAACATGTTGCATAAACACAGGCAATGATCACTTTTTGTAATGTGCCGACCAAACACAGAGATTATTATATACTAAATATACATTCATTAGGAATAAAAATGCAAGAACACAGTCGAGGGTGCACAAAACATGTACAATATGTACAATAAATATCGGGATCCAAATCAATAAATATATATGGAATATAATTCCTACAAGCAGCAGCAAATAAAATGTGAGTAATAAGACTATAACATTTTAAGAGGTATATATGTAAATATACTATTCATTATTATATGCACTTTTAGCAGTAGAGGAGTGTCAGACAAGCGAACTGTTCGGAGAGGAACAAGGAATAACAGACGCATAAAAAGGTACCTTTGTTGAAAACAGTTCACTGTGTCATTCTTTTCTTCCAAAGCATTTTGTACAATTTTGGCAAATATCTCTATAAATGAAATTCCAACCGCCCATTCGTGCCAATATCTTCGCAATAAAATAACATTGTTCAATCCTCTCAAGAATCTGAACTGTGGCAGCGCCCTACTTTGGCAGTTTTCTTTCATCACAACTGTGCACCTGAACAGGTGCACAGCTTACTGACTGTGATATATGAGTACGAATATCTCCAAACAGTAGTGCAGTTGAAGTATATGCATATATATACAAAAGCTAAGTTGTCTTTGGATAAGAGAACCTTCAAGTTTCTAATATAAACATTCACCAGTCACAATATTCATGATGTTATTGAAGAAAATACTGGTAATTATGTACTTATTTACTGTAATTGGTTGCTAAATATGTGTTCGCAAAGTTTCGCAACCATCTGGCCAAGCAGCATTTCTGCATCCAGCATAGCCTTTTAAAAAAAAT
The DNA here is from genome assembly GCF_050947875.1 of Dermacentor variabilis. Classification (NCBI taxonomy): domain Eukaryota; kingdom Metazoa; phylum Arthropoda; class Arachnida; order Ixodida; family Ixodidae; genus Dermacentor; species Dermacentor variabilis. Next base: position 27,608,572 of record NC_134573.1, on the reverse strand, counting down.
TAATTCGTAGTTTATCCTTGACGGCCCTTTACGTGCCGGGCCTGATTTTTGAGCTCCCTGTTATAAAACCGTGGATAAATAACGAAAGAACATAGAGTCCATAAAGAAAGATGGCACACAATTCAATATACATTTATTTTTTCTTTTGAAGGAAACCTCAACACGGAAGGTAGCTTGACTAGCATGTAAGAAGTAGCTTTTTAACCTGAATATTTAGCGATGCAGAATTGGGAGCTTAATTAGAGTAACATCCGGTTGGCTGTGTTGTCCATCCAAAATGGTAAACGAATTGAAATAAATGAATGGTCGATTGATTTACGAGGTTTAATGTCCAGGCTAAGGAAAACACCGTAGTAACTGCTCTCTTCTTTTTTCTGTTATGCCTTCATTGGCTCCTGGGAATAGAATCTGTGACCTCGTGCTCAGCAACAGAACATAACAGCCACTGAGCTGCCACGCTGGGAAAGTGAAATAATCAAATAATGACATTAGTCTGTTTAAAGCCGCTTAGTGCCTCTGTTGTATTCCTCGAAGGCTCCATATATTTCGCAAATGCTACACTTGTCTTTTCCACAATGTGGCAAGGTGAATATAGGGTGCTCGTGGTCACGTAGAATTGAGAGCTGTTTAAATTTGTATTATTCAAGAAAACACAGGCACCACAAACAGAAGAAAGAAAAAAAAAGGTCCTCTGATGACACAGTGCTTAAATTTATGAGCGTGAGCATTCGTTCAGTCCTACATTAACTCATTATCTGTCTGTTTCATTTACGAAATGGTCATCTGCGGGCCTTTCAGCTCTACTTAAACAAAGTCAGAAAACATGGCATCGGCACATAATCGGATGCCATTATCGAGGTACAGAAAGTTGAAAAATAAAATAGTTCATGTATCAAGTGTTTTATTGCCCTGTACCTTAGAAGCTGTGTTCTTTTGCGTTTTCTCGGCTGATCGACATCCTGACATTACATTGTAAGGCATCCAAGGTGAACGTATTGTTGCCTGTCCTGAAAGGACATTTTATAGATGCGCGCTAAATGTTCTGCCTCTCTCTATTTTTCTTGTGCAAGGTACTTCGATTTGCATTTCTGCAATTTCTAAGTGAACATAAGGCGTACACATACATAAATGATGCCAGTAAGAGGTGTATAATTATAAAATTTTATCATTTCAACCGCAGAACACAGGGCATAATCACATTACAATTTTTAGAGATTGCGGCGTGCCGATTGTAAAATCAAATACTGGAATCCAGCTGTATCTGGGCTTAATTGTAGTGTGAGAGCAATCACAAGCTGCGTAAGATGACCACTAAAATGAACACCATTGAGTAGAAAATTACTTTCGAAATTTAGCAGGCAACAGTTTAAATCGTGTTTAGGACTTCAGTCTCACAGCTGCTCTACCTTATACAGTGCAACAGTGCATTTGTCTAGTGCGGAGACAGTTGCACAATAGACTGTCTAATACATAAAGCACTTTCCAAATAATCTGTGTATTAAAATGATGAAATTGTACTTTCAAATGCTGCTTAACAAATCATGTCTTATAAGTGTTTTAATAGTAATTAATGCACTTTCATTTTCTTTGAAGTGTGAAGGCATTTGGGACTTAACTAATTATGTATTTACAGATAAGGGAATTGAAGTTGGGTAAGTTCGTCATGATTCATCTGCAAAGAATAAAATGTCACTGACAAATATGTGATGATGGATAAGGTGAAATTGTGGATCCCGCATTAACTAGGTAACTACTTGTGGCATAGTTAAAAAAATGTAGTCGCATATTGTTATTGCCAAAGTGAAGCCAGCCTATACTTGCAGCATAGTTTTTTGGCAGAAACTTTATGGCCTAGCATCATTTGCTTAGCACCATTCAAAATGTGCATGCAATAAGGTCATAAATCCAACCGATCTGAAGGAGGGAGAAGCCTTCGGCTTACAAGATTACAGTCCTGGGAAGACATGCTTTAAAAAATACAAAGAAAAAGGCCCTGGTAAAGCATTTGCGAGAGAAAAACGCAGTACAGCTAACCAAGTAGTTCCCCCTCCACAGATAGTAGCGATGGAGGTTAGGGCGCCTTTCTTTGCCTCCCACAATGAGGCTTGTCAGTGGGGAAGGGAGTTAGAGGGGAGAAGGTCATGGTGGTTGGGGAAACCTACCTGTATGTCCGCACAACTCGTCGACGAACCACCGGGAGGAAAAAAGCCAGAAGGAAGAAGGAAGGAAGGAGAGTTCAAATGAATATGCCACATGGTGGAGGCCTTGGAAACTAGCCCTGCATGAGCCGGAATCCTGGCGTTGTAAGTAAGCGTGTCCTCCTCTTTCAAAAAAGAGCTCAGCCGCACAGCTGTGGAGCTGCTCTATGACACAATGTTGCAATTGCCCAGTGAATTTTTCGCTCAAGCTATTGTTGCCACGCCCGATCCAGACAGCTATGTTCAGCAGTTTCACTTCCTGTTTGCATGCTTGCATCCTTGCCCTAGTAGAGTTGCACTGTCTACTAACATTTTATCAGCAAAGACATGCCTACAGCGAGCCACATTTTCGTCTGGCGTGAAAGCATCCGACCATCTCTTATGCCTCCCGATGACGGCCCTTTCAAGGTACTCAAGTGGACAAAAAAGGAAGAACCTGTTACCGTCGACCTCAATGGACGTGAAGAAATCATGGCGATAGACAGGGCCTACCTAGTGGCCTCACCATCATTATTCGCTTTGAACAAATTTACAGCCGCTGAAACAATGGATCTACCCGATCGCCAGGCATCAAAGGCTGTTCCTTGGGTACCACTGCACCGCTGCTCTTCTACTAAAATAGGGGGGGGGGGGGGGGCGCCCTCTAGCAACCATCGTCATCTTCGTCAGCAGCCTTTCATACATGGCATGCCATGCCTCGTGCTGCGAGAATAGAAGAAGAACAGAGAGCTTCTTCAGCTCCTGGTCGTGGTCTGGACGGTCCTCAGGTCTTTCACTCACCGACTCGTCCATTGTTGTAGTGGACGTCACCTTGGTCCCTAAGGAAGGTAGGGAAGTTGGGGTGTGTTCTACTCTGGGCCGCTGTATCTTGAAAGCCATCTGCGATGGGAGCAGAGTTTGCCGCACACTGTGTTTTTGCGGCATAGCTCACGTTGATGTGAGACGCAGCACAAATGTCAATTCACTTGCTGCTGCTGCCAGGCTTCCTCTCTCCAACATTTTGACAGTGAGTTTACACAGTCATCGAGCGAGATGTGTTCATGTTTGCTTGTGCGTACGTGACACCATGCTTGCTCATTTATTTAGTACTATGCCTATGCTTACAAGTTTATACGGCCGACAAAATTACTATCCTTACTTCGTATAGCTAGCTGTCCATTAATTGATATCGCAATGAATGCTTCACCTTTTGGGCGAAACTGCAATGTTTTCTGTGCCCATAGGGCACGGGTATAATGCAGCAACGCAGTAAAATGCATAGCTCTCTCTCAGTTTGTGCAATATCAAAGCCTACTAAAAAGTTTGTGTAAAAGTTAAGTATGCAAAATTGTAAAAACTCCACTGCGGGTTTTATGGCGCAGGTTGTGGATAGTTAGACCTTGATATATTCAACATCAAAACAACAAAATCCGCAATATAACGAAGTATTTAATTTTTTATAACCTTTTCTCTCTAGAACATCGTGTATTTTGAACACCAACTAACGAAGTGCATTTATATGCAGTCTCAATATAACAATATTTCACTGCCGCTGCGAAGGAATACCAAGTGAATAAACAGAAACTGCCACAGGTGTAGATGGCTGCATTTGCTTGCGAACGCAATTCTCAAATCGCACTATGCATCACAGAGCATGGCCATCGACACAGAGCAGCATCTGATAAACTTGAATAGTGGCACTAGTACAAGACGCAATACCCTCTTGCTGTCATGTTTTGCATAAAATAAAGACCAAGGGTGATAAGGGAAAATGTGCGAGGGTAAGCCGAGAAGAATGGTGGCCTAATGTCTTCCCACGCATGAAAGGGGGAGTGAGTGAATGCATGATCGAGTGTGTGCATGCAGGGTGGCGAGCATGCCTTTGCTGTCGCTGTGCATGGCGCTGCTTGTGCTCTTCATCACGCCAGCATTGTAATAGCGAGTGTTCGTGGTCATCAAATTAGATCCGTTCTTGTTTGACAGTATGCATGTGCCACCATGCTTGTTAATTTAATTAGTAAGCAAATATTAACTACAATTTATATGGACAATAAAACTATGAACCTTCATTAGCTGTCTGTACTTCGCTATCGCTACCCATGTGTCGCCTTTCAGGTGGAACTGTGACTTTTCACTTATTGAACCAATACTAGAAATAATGAATAACGGCTACTGAAATTTCGAACGCGACACCAGATATTGCTTAATTTCTTAGAAATGACATGCGTGTGCAGTGTCACAAATACACAACAAACATGGTGGCCGTGAACAAGAGGTTGTCACCCATCATCTTGATGTGATGCAATTTCAAAGTGAAGCTTTCTTTGTGGTATCAAACAGATTTTGATGCTGCACTGGTCTTACGGTGTGTAAATCGGTCTGCTGATGGTGTTGTCCCACTGCAGGGGACACTATAAGCCGCGGTGGTGGAGTCAACACGGCATGAACCATGCTTTTGATCACTGAATCTCTTTTTCTTTTTTTGTCCTTGACATTAGTTTTTTCCGACTTCCCGATAATACAGAAATCTTTACAGCCTGTTCTGCGTAAGAAAAATGGGTCCGCAACTGTACTTATGTGCATAAAAGCTGAAAGTTTAATATAACAACATTTTAATATAAAGTGCAGATTTTATGGACTTCGTTATATCGAGATTTAACTGTATTCAATTGGAGTTAGTTATATCCAATGTTGAGTTCATTACAGGAGATTTAGTTCCCATAAATAATCGTAAGTAAATTTTTCCTGTTTGATGCAGTGCGTATTTCATTGTACTGGGGTTTTTTAGACTGTAGTACATAATTTTTCTGCTGGCTTTGATGTTATGCATTACGAGTTGCCTTTAGTTGTTGTTTCCTTACGTTTGAGTACCCTTTGTTTTCACTCAAAATTTTCGTACGGCTTTCTACACATTGACCTAATATGTTTGTTTACCTGCATGTATTTTGTGTACTAGCCTCTATCTTAATGCTTGTATTGTAGGCTTGTTCATAGGTCTTGTATGTAGCCGTGCGTGTAAACCTTGCATGTGTGTAGAGGCACGAAGGCAAGCACATTCTTCTGAGCAGTGTGCACATCTTGACTGGTCTGTGATAAGAAGATAGCGTACGATCCATGACACTGTTCAAGCACTGTGTCGGATGCCGAGGGCTGCTCTGTGTGCAGTACACGCGGAGCCTAGCGGCCAATGCCCACCTGAGCCCTGTCTCGCTTGTGGTGACGCCCGTCTACTGGGAGTGGGACTTTGCCCTCTGGCTGCACCCACTGCCAGATGCTGTCGTCTGCTTCGACTCCTGTGATGCCTTTACCGTCGAGCAAGCCGGATGCATCTTTTTCAACCCCGTAAGTTTCTGATGCTGTCCATCCTAGTTTCGGTGACACCAGGCAGGAGAGAGTCATTGAAAACTTCTGGCACATAATTTTTCAAGCAGTATAAACTTTACTGCTTGCTTTTTCCACATGAAAGCGATACATTTAGCAAATGAAATGCCAGGTTTTGACGGCGACTCGTCTGGCCAGAAAAGTACATCTAGAAAAAATGCAGTGAAGCTTAATGTTGCTTTGGTTCTCATGCAGAAGCCCAAAGGGCATTAAATTTCAGTACTGTTTTGGTAAGTGCTGCACTTTTATGTTTTTTCTACATTCAGCAAGTATATTTATGAAGTTTGGACATCACCACTTGGTTTGACATTGGTCTTGAAGAGCAGGACCTTGCGCATCATCATTATCACGATGTCATGACAGAGCAATATTAGCCAATGCCATTTAGCAGTAAGGATGGATATGATGATGTTGCAAATCACTTCTTTGGAATCTCGCAAAGTGGAGGAAGTATCACGAAAAGGAAAAGAATTGTCGTCCACTAACGAAGCTACATAGGAAGCCTATTCAGGCTTCTTTCGCATTCTGCTGTCTCATGGTGAGACATCGCAGGAGTGGGTAGACAGAACATCACATAGGTGATGGATCACAATTCGGTTAGCATCACTAACAGAATATGTACACATTAAACATATACAGTTAAACATCGATACAACCAAGAAGGTAAAATCAGCAGATTTATATATATAAATCTTGTTCTATTGAAATTTGACCTTTTATGCAATTACCCAAGTACAGTCGCCGACGGATTTTCATACATGGAAGGGCCACAATATTTTTCGAATCAATGGGCAGTTGAAAAAAACTAGTTTCAATGAGAAAAACAATTAATTTTGTTGATTGAGAGTCAGCGACCCAAGATGAGCTGTCGACGCTGCCTAAAGATTGACAGGCTGAAGCGAGGCCTGCAATGCATTTGCGTCCCGCTTACCAAAAACAACCAAGTGTCGGAAGCAATCGCATGCATTGAAAACACGTCATGGCAGCCATCTTGTTTGTTAAACGCCCGTTTGAAGTGACACGCATGTTGCTACTGACATGTCACGACGGTTTTTGCACGCCTACTAGGCGAGGTCAGAGATCATTGTTCGAAACGCGCATTCAATTTGCGTTCCCCACAGCTGACGACTCGGTGCAGCCTAGGCCGATGGCGTGAGGCGAAACTAAATGCAAACTGAACGCTCGTTTTGAATGATCGCCGATCGCAGCTGTGCATTGTGAATGTGCGCCTCGGTGCGGGAAATGCAGGGAATAAAAGAAAAGCAAATCCACGTCCGACCAACATGGAATTGCTTATGGCGCTTGAGATGGTGGTTGCAGCATGGAGTGCCACACATTGAGCGATCCACGATTGCCGTGACTGAGCGATCGTCCTCGAATACGGATCCCTTGCTTCAAGAATGCTGGTTTTGGTGCCACCTGACAGGCACCGCGTGAATTCAATGCCGGGCATAGATTTGCCCGAAGGGGCCGCAATCTCGATCGTTTGCCTTTGGGTATACGAGATATGATCACTTTCGCGCTCGGCACCAGAAGCGTTGGCGCCTACGAGCAGCTGCGTGCGCTGTAAAAATGCTGCTGCATGCGCTGTTGCTCTGCGTCTGGTGGCCAGTTACACAGAATTTTGCAAAAGTGATTTTATCTCTGAAAGTAATTGATCGAGAACGCAGCTCCACGGCAGTGCTGCCACTGCTGATCGACGCACGCAGCGCACTTTGTGCTGTCGGTAACACAGTTCTATATCCTCGAGCAAAGCTTGCCAAAGCAGGCTAACAGAACTTTGACTGTAAAGTTTTGTTGTGGGATGCATTACCTCTCTGTGCTCTCTTTCCGCAACAATGAAATTCTCGCGAAAGCAAATTTTTTCGCGTTCCTCGTCGATTTCGTTATTGCGAGGTTTGACTGTAGTCGGAAAGTACAAGTGCTGTGGTAGAGTTTGAAGAAGCAATGAAGTAAAGAAATGCATCTTTGTTGAAGTATTTGAAGATTCAAGGTGTTTCGAAGGTGTGTAATACTGTCGTGTGTGTAGTTGCTTGTTATAAACGAATCGCACGATTCTGTAATGATTCCAGTGACTGCGTTAAGTATCCCTGATGCGGATTCCAAATAATAGAGGTGTATTCCAGCTGCTGTCTGACTAAAGTGTTGTACACCAGAAGCTTTGTGTCAGGCGTAGCCATGTAGAGTGTTTTACGTATTAGTCCTAGTGTTTTACTCGCCTTGCTATTCTATGTGCTGATTCGATGTTAAGTTTGTTGACATGATGACACCGAGGTATTTGAACTGATTTACCAGCTCAGTGGCAGCGTTGTTGATATAAGAAAATTATAATTTCGAGCTACATGTAGTGAATGTCATCGCCTTGGTTTTATTAACATTAATCTGCAATAGCCACATGTCACACCATGATGATAATGTAGTCAAATCAGCCAGCAGAAGATAATCGTTAGGTTCTTTAATCTGATGATACATGATACAGTCATCTGCGTAAAGACGAATTTGCGACGAGATATTATTGGGGAGATCGTTATTCTACAAAAGGAATAATAGTGTGCCTAACTAACACAGATGCCTGGGGAACTCCAGATTTAACAGCAGTAGGTGAAGAAACAAGTAGGACAGCCTGCAATCTAACAGTTAAAAAAATGATGAATCCAACTTAAAATGGTTTCATCAAGATTAAAAGCTTGAAATTTTACATGTAGGCAATGATAAGGAACCCGGTCGAATGCTTTAGAAAAATTTATTAACACAGCCTCAATCTGGTTTAAAGTTTGTTATATCGAGGTTTACCTGTACCTGTTGAAACAGTAAGATAAGTAATGTAATACGCATAGCATCCAAAGTGCTATGCATTTAAATAATGAAACATAATTTAAAAGCTTATGTAATTTGCATACCATCGTGGCACAACAAAACTGGTCCGGTAGTTTTTGTGAATTGATCCTTTGGAAGCTGCCTCAAAGCACCATTAAGGCACTTTGATATGATGATATTTTACCATTGCTTGCCAACAGTGCAGCAGAATTTTTTTTTTTTTTTTTACCACGCCCATTGAGCATGGGTCACAAGCAGTCCACAAGCACTGCACCCAACTTCAAGGCTCCTGATGCCCTTACTGCACCATCTAAAACATAGTCTTAGTAGACTTTTGTCTTCCCAGTGATCGTGAACACGGCAGACGATAGAGTAGCTGAGGCTTCGCAAGAATGACATTGGTCTTGCAAGTCAACTGCATCCTCAAACGATTGCTTGGATGCCACTAGCAGCAGTGAGCTTAAGGATGATAGCAGATTGCGGGAGCTTTTTTTTTTTTTTTTTTTTTTGACAATAGTAATCCGCAATATCAGCCCAGATTGTTATCAGATGTTCAGCAACAAGTTTCATTTTCCGTCTTTTGGTTACCGACTGAGATGTTGGCAATAATGTAGGTCTTGCTTAAAGGTGCCTCCATAGCATGTGGCAGCGACTGGCTACAGTGAGCCCAACAGCAGAGTGTGCTGCTTTGGTAAACATTAGTGAAACTTGCCAGAAAGAGGCAGTGTCCGCGAGGCAGAAAATATTTCTTGTAGGTCATGTCTGAGATGAGCTAGAACATAGAAACATTCATATGCTGCAGGCAATTGAAGAGGAACAATTTTCTTATTTCCTTCTCTTGTCTTTCTTTTCAGTGTAACATAAGCATTTCCTGTACATTTCAGTAAAGGTTGCGTTTAACAAGTTATATAGTATATTACGCCCCAACATGTTGTTTTTAGCTTTCTGTTGGCATATAACTATGATCATATGGTGAATGTGAAAAATTGCAGCCGAAGCCCTCATTAAAGGGCTATTTTTTTACATGGTAAGGAAATAGTTTTAATTAAGCCCTGCCTGTCTCTCTCCCATGCAGGGTTCATTCCCAAAGACAGACTATGCCTTCAAGGTCTACTACCCTGCCTTCAAGAAGGTCGAAGACAGCCAGATTGGGAATGTCGCAGAGTAATTGACCTCGACGATGGCCCTCCAGCTCGCTCACCTTTGCTCCCATGTCGGCAGAGATGAACATGACCGAGTGATTGTGGGAAGTGTTTAAACACAATAATGGCACCCATTTAGTCTTAGCGCAGTCATGTGGACCTGTATAAATTGCTATAAATTTCTAGTGATAACGTGCCCGTCGTGAATCACAACATTATTTTCTTGAAGTGTGTGAACAAAAACTTTCAAATAAAGAATCGAGTAGTGGCCTATTCGATTCAGTCTTCGAATTGAATAGTCACTATCTGTTAACATGAATATTTTATCATACAGTTTTCGAATATTTCAGAATGTTAGCTGTATGCAATCAAACATAAAACTTGATCCCTACGAGTATATTACACGAATAAAATATGATAACCTTCGCTGTGATACAGGGTATGTCACTAAGGGATTTGGACATTACCGGCAATACAGCGATCGTTTGCACACTCTGAAGAGTCCTGTGTATGCAAACAAGCTGCTTGCTTGTCCAGAATGCCCTATTGGTGCTTCTAGTAAACAATGCTTCATGTTGAGCAGTTTAAAAGGGTCCTGAACCACTCCTCAGGCTTGGTGAAGTAACACAGTCCGTGTATAGCATACGCTGCTGTGAACATCTCGGCCAAGTTCAGTTCTGCAGTCACATGTGGAGCTTGCAAGCGGAGTGGAAACTCGCCATTCTCTCAAAAGCTCTCTTTTCAACAGAAGCCTGCTCCTCACTCTTTTCTGGATGTTTCATAACATTAGCAGATTCCCATACGCTGCTGCTATCAGTCAATAGCTAACATTAATCAAGAAGGGTGTTTGGATCAGTGGGCCTCTTCTTACTGTTACTGTGTATATTTATTGACAAAGTTCAGTAAACAGGCTGAAGTAAGCCAAAATGTGCTTTCAGATTTCAAAAATAATTGCTGCACGTACTTCCAGAAGAAGCCGACTATCGTCTGCTCATGCTCGGCCGCGACTACCCGTGTAGGAATTAAACTTGGGCCACCTTGCTTATCGATGCCATAGCTGCTGGGTCTCGCTGATTTACTCTAGTTTTGAATGCTCAACCAGCCTCGATGAACACAAAACTTGAGGTCAGACAACACGCACACTTGCCAGCGCGTGCTCACTCCTGGCCACTCCTGCTAGATGCCTTGGCAGACGCTGATTTTTGATTTGGTCTCAAAAATTATTATTCCCATACCCCAACCATTTTTCAACAAAATGTTGGGGCGGTCCCACAAGCTGTTGCAGATAGCTTGAGTATGCACAGAGACCTTTGTCGATTGCAGAACGTTCAGGTGCTACAAAAGTGTATTTAACAATAATAAACAATATAACCTGGGTCCTTCAATACTTTTAATCTGGTCATGAAACTTCCCTGAAAGTTTCACATAGGGACAGAAGGTGGCACCAGAGGCGCTGGCATAAGTAAGTGATATGCCGTGCCAGATGGCAGGGTGTGCGATTATGCAAATCTTTCAGAAGGAAAGGTTCTTCCACATTTATTTCAGCATGTCTGTACAGTGAACATGCAACGCAAACCTTTGGCAGAATAATTTAATGTTCAAGTTCAAGTTTTATTCATCAACGATGTCAGTTTCACACAGAATTGTATGCAGAATTAGCACTACACAGGGCGTCCCAAAGTTAGAAACTGTCAGGGGGACTCCCAAAATAAAAAAAATGAGATAGTAGAAACAGCAGCGGGCCAAGGATCGAGCCCTGAGGAACGCCTTGATATATGTTCTTAGAAGATGAGAGTTTGCCATCAATCTGAACAACTTGGGTACGATTGGTTAGGTAGCTAGAAATAAACTGAAGCGGTGGGCCAGTTACGACGTAAAATTCAAGTTTATGTATTAGAATTTTGAGATTAAAGGTGTCAAAAGCTCTGCTTAAATTTATAAATACACATCCAACCGGCAAGCGTTGGTTGATTGCCTTCTTGACTTTATCTGTGAAGGTTAGAAGCGCAAGCTCAGTTGAGCAACCCTGCCGAAAGCCATACTGTTCAGGTCATAGTAGATTAAATTTTGCTAGGTAGGATGACCTCAGCAGTCATAGAGGCATTACGGAATCGGGGCGTAGACGAGCCGTATGTAAAAATACTGAAAGATATCTACAGCGGCTCTACAGCCATCGTAGTCCTCCATCAAGAAAGCAACAAAATCCCAATAAAGAAAGGCGTCAGGCAGGGAGATACGATCTCTCCAGTGCTATTCACAGCGTGTTTACAGGAGGTATTCAGGGACCTAGATTGGAAAGAATTGTGGATAAGAGTTAATGGAGAATATCTTAGTAACTTGTGATTCGCTGATGATATTGCCTTGCTTAGTAACTCAGGGGGCCAAGTGCAATGCATGCTCACCGACCTGGAGAGGCAAAGCAGAAGGGCGGGTCTAAAAATTGATCTGCAGAAAACTAAAATAATGTTTCACAGTCTCGGAAGAGAACAGCAGTTTACAATAGGTAGCGAGGCACTGGAATTGGTAAAGGAATACATCTACTTAGGGCAGGTAGTGACCGCGGATCCGGATCATGTAATCAGAAGAAGAAGAATGGGCTGGGGTGTGTTTGGCAGGCATTCTCAGATCATGAACAGCAGGTTGCCATTACCCCTCAAGAGAAAAGTGTATAACTGCTGTGTCTTACCAGTACTCGCATATGGGGCAGAAACCTGGAGGCTTACGAAAAGGGTTCTACTTAAATTGAGGACAACACAACGAGCTATGGAAAGAAGAATGATGGGTGTAATGTTAAGGGATAAGAAAAGAGCAGATCGGATGAGGGAACAAACACGAGTTAATGACATCTTAGTTGAAATGAAGAAAAAGACATGGGCATGGGCAGGACATATAATGAGGAGGGAAGATAACCGATGGTCATTAAGGGTTACGGACTGGATTCCAAGGGAAGGGAAGCGTAGCAGGGGGCAGCAGAAAGTTAGGTGGGCGGATGAGATTAAGAAGTTTGCAGGGACAACATGGCCACATTTAGTACATGACAAGGGTAGTTGGAGAAGTATGGGAGAGGCCTTTGCTCTGCAGTGGGCGTAACCAGGCTGATGATGATCATTAGTTTATTGGCTGAGTATATTTTTTACTGTAGTTTGTTACATTACTTATTGAATTAGGTTAGTTATTAGTTTGATAGTTTAGTAATTACCTATGTTTTGGTTAGGTATCAGTTGGTTAGATGTGTTGATTAGTTTAGTAATGACCAATAATTTAGTAAGAAGTTCAGTAATTTAGTAATTAGCTTAGTAATCATTTGTTACTTTGAAATGTTTCTTTTCTTTTTAGACAATTACATAAAAGAGCAACGTGAACTTGCTCTGTAGTCAGTTCCTAACAATTTAGTAGTCCAAGTGTACAATTTGAATTGTGAATTAAGTCGCTGCTGTGAACGCAGTTGAACCTGGAAATGAAACAAGGCATTGTAGTTGCTACGAAATTGTTCGTGTTTAAGTTTCTGAACACTGTACAGAAACAGTGTGGTGATTCACACACTGTGTCCCTATGTTCACCTGCCGATACAGCCAGTTGACCCTTGCACAACAGCGAGCGTACGCACAGAACGCTTGTGGCATCTGTTCGGCGTCCGCTCCAGTCCAGCTTCTACTTGTGCCAGTGCCACGATGCATCCACTGTGGGCGTTATATGAAGCTTTCCCATAGTGTTACGCGCAAGTTTCATAACCAGATGAAAAGTATTGAAGGACCCTGCTATAACCAATGTACAGCAGAACCCCATTGATACGTTTTTAGGGGACCAATTCAGAAAAAAGTAACATCTGATTGTGGCAGCACTGCTGACGACACAAAGACACCCTCACAGATAACCTTCGTTGACGTCGAGCAGGATGCCAACCAGCTATTAAAAATTTGCTCAGTGAAGCTACTTATTGCTGCCTGGCAATTAGATTGAACATGAAAATTTATTTCGAGCGGTCATAGCACCGGGAATTACTAAATGCTTATAATTTCTATCTGGTGCTTAGGTCAGATCTTTGGTAATAACAGCCTCTCTACAAGCACATGCAGCCCCTTTTCAATATCTGCATGACCTTGTATATCTAAGTAAGTGCGCAAGTTGTCCAACAACACTCAGGAACATGGGTGTGGGGTCACCCCTTGAGCGTTCATCTACTGGGTTTCGACTTTGTGAGGCACATTGAGATCGGCGACTGGTGACGATCCAAACATGGCAATGGTATTCATTGTGCTTTGCGTCGAAGGCAAAGTGATTGCCTTCAGCAGCGACAGTCAATGTCGCTGCAGACACATGATGCCATGTAGGTGGTGCACTGTCTCAGAATTCTGCATACTACTATAACAATTGGGAATAGGGAAAGTGTTATGCCCATGGTTCTGATTAGCACAAAGGTGTGTTACCAAACTGTTAGAGAATGTGCTTATATATATGGCGATGGGGGGGGGGGGGGCGATGAAATATAAGCTATGACAGCATGTGCAAATATAAGAGTGGGCCAATGGGTGCAAGCGAACGCCACTGTTCCGGCTCATCACATCATCACACGTCGTCACCTTGTCATATATTATACTTCACCCCTTCGCCCCCCTCCTCCCCATCACCATGGATATAGTAAGGGTGTTCTCTAATAGTAGTAAATGAGCTGGTAGTTTACACCACGTATGTCCACACTGTGTTCCTTTATGTTCATTCTTTAGGTCATCTGTCAATGTAATACTAAGCGCAGTGCGATCATGAAGAAGCATGAGTGGTAACACACAAAGCGGGGCACCTGTAACACGTAATTGCTTGGAATTCTAATTTAATTGTGGCGAAGCCAGTTCTTGAATGTGCTGTAGCTCTGAAAGAAGGAATCTGAATCAAGGACACCACTGTCACATACACCAATTAATGTAAATAAAAAGAAAGCATATTCTGATATGTTTTCTTATGTTTTCACTTCACACAGAAATGTAAATATGAGGGCAAAGCAGAAAGTCTTTGCCCTTATTTTTTTAGCCAAATGACAGCTGTAAATGCGAAGTCAACATATCCATTGCCAGTGGTGGACCTTTCCTGGAGCGGCCTGGCCTTATCTGCCGATAGCTCCGCGGCACAGCACTACTGCGAGTTGTTAAAGATGGCGGTTGTGCTTCACACGTCCATGGCTTACGAGCAACAAAGTGTGATTCGTTTTCTATGGAGCAAGGGACGAACACCCATCGAAATCCACAGGGAAATGCAGCCCACGTACGAGGAATGGTGTCTTGCTTTGAGAAGTGTGAGATGGTGGTGTTGCGAGTTCACAAAGGCCATGAAGACTTGCATGACAATGACTTGAAGTCAGCCAGACAAATTCTACCACAGGGGCATCTCAAGTTTAGCACTGCAATGGGACAAATGTCCGAACAGGTGTGGGGACTATGTGGAAGAATAGTGTAAGGTACGTAGAATAGTATGTGCATCTGTAATTACCTGTATGCACCTTATTTTGGCTAATAAAAAACAGGGGCAGAGGCCTTCTGATTCGCTCTTGTATGTGTCTTTTTTGAGAGAGCATGGGCACGCAAAAAAAATTGATCTGTACAGGCATTATGCATTACTTTGTTGTTTCTTTCTAGAGCACAGCTCTTTGGCGCCCCTTTCATGTCGCCCTCGCCATTGTGCCTCACCGTAACCAGCTCCGTAGGTGGGGCCAGCGCACTGCTCTAACTGCGCGTGCTCCTGGCGCCATCTCTCACGCACGGCGCGAGCCTTGCTCTCTTCGCTCCTCCTCCAATGCCACCCCTGTGCGGTGGCAATCAGAGTGCCGGCTTGGTGGTGGTTGATCTCGATGACGTGCTGCTGCCTAAGCCGAAATGCATAGCCACCGCCGCTCGCCACTGTGTGTACCTTCCCCCACCCCCTCTTTTGTGGTGGCGACCGTGCGAGAGCGCGCAGTGTTCTCCGGTTGCCAAAGCACCGGGTCGGTATCAGTGGATCAAGGTGCGCGCTTCCCAGGCCGAAACACGGAGCTGCCTTCAGTTCACTCGCTAGCAGCGTCAGTCAGTCGCTGCCATCTCTTCGTACGCGCAACGTTCCTATGTGCCTACGCGTAAAGTCCCTTGATAATTAGAAAGTAGCGACACTCTTTGAACTCTGCCGCCGCCTGTGCGACCTCCTCGCTCCTTGCGCATTCCCCCGCGGCAACCAGTTTTTCCCCCGTTTTTCTGCCCTGCCGTTGCCCTTGGAAATGCACGGATCTTGAGTTTTGCTTGTGTTTTTCTTTTTCGTTCGCGCCATTTTCCTCCTGAGCACGGCTGGCTCAGCGCTTTAGCTCTGCGTAGCGAACGTTGTACGCTGTGTTTCCTGCTCTATGTGCTAGCGCTATGCCGGGCTGTTGCGCATATAACTGCAGCAAGAAGCCTGAATATGGTTATGCCGTTTTATGATACCACAAGGAAAGCGTGACGGCTTGCGCAGGAAGCAGTGGCTGCATGACATTGGCCGAAATAACTTTGTTCCGACAAAGAACATTGCTGTTTGCGAGCTGAGGCATCTTTCTTATACCTCGTAGCAAAGCATCCCATAATGCTGCATTTTTTTTTTTCATTCTTCCGGCCTGCTCCCCAGTGTTTTTGTTGCGGTTGTCCTCAGTATGCTTAATATTCTGGGGCAGCTCCATCACCTCGTACGTCGCTAGCTGTTGTTATTCAGTCGGAAGGGCAGCATTATAGATCCTGCTTTGCGCCCTGAAAAAATTAGTGGCAAGTATACATGTGGTATTGCAGGTGATGAGCGTTAGGTAGACAACATTGAGTTTTTTTTTTTTTTTTGTAAGTTTTCAGGCGAAAGCCTTTAGATCTCTATGTTTCAAGGTCGCGTTGTAAACTGAAAGTATCACGTGACACAAGGAAGGCCAGAGGTGACCCAAAGCATGTCCAACCCTGTATAAGAGAATGATTACCCAAGTTAATTAAGTATTAGTGAGCGACATAAGGTGGATTAGGGAGGCTTAAGGTTGATTAGAGTGTATTAAAGAAGATTAAGGTGGATTAGAGTGCATTAAGAAGGTTTAAGACGCATGAATAAAAGGTTGGTCGAGGAGGATTAAGGCGGATTATGGTGGATTAAGGTGAAGGGTTGATGACAGGGTATGAAGACCGATTAGGGTGCATGAACAAGGACTAGGGAGGATTAAGGTGAATAAAGGGAAGATTAAGGTCGATCAATGTGGACAATTGTGAATTAGGGTTGATAAAGGAGGACTAAGACCGATTAGGATGGATTAGGGTAGATTAAGGTGGATTAGGTACCATGGAGCTGGATTGGGCTTGATAGAGGTGGATTAGGGTGTATTAAGGTGAATGAATAAGGATTAAGGTGGATGAAGGAAGATTAAGGCGAATTATGATGGATTAGGGTTGATAAAGGAGGATTAAGACCATACAGGGTAGGTTAAGGTGCGTTAGGGGTGATGTAGGTTGTATTAAGGTGGATTGGGAGTATTAAGGTGGATCATCATCATCATCAGCCTGGTTACGCCCACTGCAGGGCAAAGGCCTCTCCCATACTTCTCCAACTACCCCGGTCATGTACTAATTGTGCCCATGTTGTCCCTGCAAACGTCTTAATGTCATCCGCCCACCTAACTTTCTGCCGCCCCCTGCTACGCTTCCCTTCCCTTGGAATCCAGTTCGTAACCCTTAATGACCATCGGTTATCTTCCCTCCTCATTACATGTCCGGCCCATGCCCATTTCTTTTTCTTGATTTCAACTAAGATGTCATCAACTCGCGTTTGTTCCCTCACCCAATCTGCTCTTTTCTTATCCCTTAACGTTACACCTATAATTCTTCTTTCCATAGCTGGTTGCGTCGTCCTCAATTTGAGTAGAACCCTTTTCGTAAGCCTCCAGGTACTGCCCCGTAGGTGAGTACTGGTAAGACACAGCTATTATATACTTTTCTCTTGAGGGATAATGGCAACCTGCTGTTCATGATCTGAGAGTGCCTGCCAAACGCACCCCAGCCCATTCTTATTCTTCTGGTTATTTCAGTCTCATGATCCGGATCCGCCGTCACTACCTGCCCTAAGTAGATGTATTCCCTTACGACTTCCAGTGCCTCGCTGCCTATCGTAAACTGCTGTTCTCTTCCGAGACTGTTAAACATTACTTTAGTTTTCTGCAGATTAATTTTTAGACCCACTCTTCTGCTTTGCCTGTCCAGGTCAGTGAGCACGCATTGCCTTTGGTCCCCTGAGTTACTAAGCAAGGCAATATCATCAGCGAATCGTAAGTTACTAAGGTATTCTCCATCAACTTTTATCCCTAATTCTTCCCACTCCAGGTCTCTGAATACCTCCTGTAAACATGCTGTGAATAGCATTGGAGAGATTGTATCTCCTTGTCTGACGCCTTTCTTTATTGGGATTTTGTAGCTTTCTTTGTGTAGGACTACGGTGGCTGTGGAGCCGCTATAGATATCTTCCAGTATTTTTACATATGGCTCATCTACACCCTGATTCCGTAATGCCTCCATGACTGCTGAGGTTCCGACTGAATCAAACGCTTTCTCGTAATCAATGAAAGCTATATATAAGGGTTGGTTATATTCTGCACATTTCTCTATCACTTGATTGATAGTGTGAATATGGTCTATTGTTGAGTAGCCTTTACGGAATCCTGCCTGGTCTTTTGGTTGACAAAAGTCTAAGGTGTTCCTGATTCTATTTGCAATTACCTTAGTAAATACTTTGTAGGCAACGGACAGTAAGCTGATCGGTCTATAATTTTTCAAGTCTTTGGCGTCCCCTTTCTCATGGATTAGGATTATGTTAGCGTTCTTCCAAGATTCCGGTACGTTCGAGGTCATGAGGCATTGTGTATATAGGGCGGCCAATCTTTCTAGGACAGTGTTCCCACCATCCTTCAACAAATCTGCTGTTACCTGGTCCTCCCCAGCTGCCTTCCCCCTTTGCATAGCTCCTAAGGCTTTCTTTACTTCTTCTGGCGTTACCTGTGGGATTTCGAATTCCTCTAAACTATTCTCTCTTCCATTATCGTCGTGGGTGCCACTGGTACTGTATAAATCTCTACAGAACTCTTCAGCCACTTGAACTATCTCATCCATTTTAGTAACGATATTGCCAGCTTTGTCTCTTAACGCACACATCTGATTCTTGCCTATTCCTAGTTTCTTCTTCACTGCTTTTAGGCTTCTTCCGTTCCTGAGAGCCTGTTCAATTCTATCCATATTACAGTTCCTTATGTCCGCTATCTTATGCTTGTTGATTAACTTAGAAAGTTCTGCCAGTTCTATTCTAGCTGTAGGGTTAGAGGCTTTCATACATTGGCGTTTCTTGATCAGATCTTTCGTCTCCTGCGATAGCTTACTGGTTTCCCGTCTAACGGCGTTACCACCGACTTCTATTGCGCACTCCTTGATGATGCCCATAAGATTGTCGTTCACTGCTTCAACACTAAGGTCCTCTTCCTGAGTTAAAGCCGAATACCTGTTCTGTAGCTTGATCTGGAATTCCTCTATTTTCCCTCTTACCGCTAACTCATTAATCGGCTTCTTATGTACCAGTTTCTTCCATTCCCTCCTCAGGTCTAGGCTAATTCGAGTTCTTACCATCCTGTGGTCACTGCAGCGCACCTTGCCGAGCACGTCCACATCTTGTATGATGCCAGGGTTAGCGCAGAGTATGAAGTCTATTTCATTTCTAGTCTCGCCGTTCGGGCTCCTCCACGTCCACTTTTGGCTATCCCACTTGCGGAAGAAGGTATTCATTATCCTCATATTATTCCGTTCCGCAAACTCTACTAATAACTCTCCCCTGCTATTCCTAGTGCCTATGCCATATTCCCCCACTGCCTTGTCTCCAGCCTGCTTCTTGCCTACCTTGGCATTAAAGTCGCCCATTAGTATAGCGTATTTTGTTTTGACTTTACCCATCGCCGATTCCACGTCTTCATAAAAGCTTTCGACTTCCTGGTCATCATGACTGCATGTAGGGGCATAGACTTGTACTACCTTCAATTTGTACCTCTTATTAAGTTTCACAACAAGACCTGCCACCCTCTCGTTAATTCTATAGAATTCCTGTATGTTACCAGCTATGTCCTTATTAATCAGGAATCCGACTCCTAGTTCTCGTCTCTCCGCTAAGCCCCGGTAGCACATTACGTGCCCGCTTTTTAGCACTGTATATGCTTCTTTTGTCCTCCTAACCTCGCTGAGCCCTATTATATCCCATTTACTACCCTCTAATTCCTCCAATAACACTGCTAGACTCGCCTCACTAGATAACGTTCTAACACTAAACGTTGCCAGGTTCAGATTCCAATGGCGGCCGATTCCAATGAGCATTAAGGTGGATTAGGGTAGACTAAGGTGAATTAGGGTTCATTGAGTATTAAGACCCATTAGTCTACTATTATTCTCCTAATGTACATTAATCCACATTCATCGACCTTAATCCTCATTCATTCACTTTAATCCACCATAATCCACGAAAGTCCTCTTTAATGCACCCTAATCCACCTTCGTCGACCTAAATCTCTAGCCCTCCTTAATGCACATTAATCCTCCTTAATCAACCCTAATGCTTTCTCATTCAATTTAATCCACCCCAATCCACAATAACCGTCCTTAATTCACCTTAATCCACCCAAATCTACATTCATCTACCTTAGCCCACCCTAATCCCCCTTAATCCACCATAATCATCCTTCATTCACTTTAATTCACCCTAGCCGATCATAATCCTCCTTAATGCGGCTCAATCCTTCTTAATCCACCCTTATCCTTCATGCACTTTAATCCACTATAATCGTCCTTAATGCGCCTCAGCGCACCCACCCTAATCTACCTTCATCGACCTTAATCCAACCTTGTCCTCCTTTATGCACCTTAATCCACTCGCGGGATCGAATCCCGGCCACGGCGGCCGCATTTCGATGGGGGCGAAATGCGAAAGCACCAGTGTACTTAGATTTAGGTGCACGTTAAAGAACCCCAGGTGGTCGAAATTTCCGGAGTCCTCCACAATGGCGTGCCTCATAATCAGAAAGTGGTTTGGCACGTAAAACCCCATAATTTAACCTTAATCCACCTTCATTCACCCTAATTCACTGTCATCGACTTTAATCCACTTTAATACACCCGAATTCATCTTAATCCAATCACTAATCAATTATTACTTTGCCAATCGTTAATCATCTCTTATGCGCGGCTGCACATGCTTTGGTTCGCTTCCCGCCTTCCTTCGGTCACATGCTATTTTCTGTAGCTCACAACGGGACCTTGAAACAGAGGTCTAAGGCTTTCGCTTAAGCCACACACAAAGGGATGTGTCGCAAACAATACTAGCTCAGACACACGAAGTAAAGCATCTGATCACGTGGCAGAAAAATTGTGTTGAGTATAGAAATCGCCTTAAGGCTCCCTTTACATCTGTATACCCCGTTCATACGGCTTTAAGAAAAAAACCAACCTCCTCATAAACATTGCCTCCAGCATTATCGATGCTGTTATTAGCATTTCTCAAAATTTTCAACCCCATTGGGGCACGCAACTGGCCCAAAATAACACGCCTCCATAGAATCCTGCAGCCCGTCCCCGGGAGCCCAGGAGAAAAAGCACGCCGTGCGTAGCCGCCGGGCGAGGAGAATCGAGGAAAGCGCCGCGAGGAGGAGAGTGTCGCTACTTTCAAATAATCCAGGGGTTTTACCTACGCACTGCCTCCCGCGACCTCTCGATAAGCGAGGCAGTTGCACCAAGCTATGCTCCGTTTGCGGCAGCTGGAGCGAAATGTTCCGCATGAGACGGATTGTCCAAGGCTCACAGACTGATATATTACTATATAATCTGTCTGCCTATATAAACAGTTTATCCTCAGCTAGTTCTTTCTGAGCCATGAGCGAGGCAGCCGGTAGACGTCCTTCGTCTGCCGCCGCTGCTAAATGAGCTGCCCCGAGCAGAGGCCCAGCGCTGTCACCACCAGAATCCAGAGGTGCGCTACGCCAAACCAGGCATTGGTGCAGCAAGTCAAGCATATATCCATCTATTTCTCCGACCACAAAGCTTCCTTCATGACAATCAAGAACTGGGAGTGGAGTGCTTCTTGAAGAAGGAATATGAGTGAAGAATGAAAAGCTGTCTGTAACTGTACATACACATCTTGCTCGAATTCTCTGCCTCAATATTGGCCTCGAGCTCCACCACTGGAAAAGTTGGCGCCACCGTCGGCGTGACGTGCTATTGGAGATCACGTGGACATAGCGGCCGCGTCGGCTGCTTTGAGAGCGCCGAAGCAAGCTGAGAACGAGAGTTCAAATTCCCTCGTACGCTGCGGTCCTCATTTAGTGGGGAGATTTTCCCGCTTCAAGTCTCTCCTTTACAACGCTTGAAAGCACTAGAATAGGTAGTGGCTGCCTTTGAAGGCGCGCAACATGGTAGGCTACTGCTCGGTGCCGCAGTGCCGGACGTACGCAACGGAGCCCGGTGTCAGCCAAGCTTATTCACACGTAGCCGCAGGACAAGAAGCTGCGTGAAGCTTGGCTCGCAAAACATAAAACCGGCAAACAGTTATCGGCTACAACTCGGGTATGCAGCAAGCACAGACGCGAGAAAGATTTCTGCTACGGCGCCGGGTCTGCGATGTTCGGAAAACGCGCGCTGAGACGCTCGGCCGAGTCCGCTGCCCGACTAATTTCATGACGGTCTGGTCTAGGAACTTGTCGATGCTATAGATACTGGCAAGTTCACTGGAATGGAAAGGGAGCGGTAAGACGCACATTAAAAAAAGGCATGGCATATGGTCATGTTTGTACCTGTTATGAATTAATGCACTGGATTATACAAAAAAGAAGCAGCGGGAATCGCACGCTGAGAACACCGATAAACATACAGTGCAACGCAACTCGACAAATAATATGGAAACGTCCAAGAATATAGAAGAAAAAAAAAAGATTGAATCGTCACGACGGCACATCACAGTCCCCGTAGATGTCGAAGTCTCTACAATTAAATTATTTTGGACAACTCTGATAGCACCCACGCAACAATTAATGGTTGCTTTTATACTGTCAAAGGCTCATATTCTGCGGCCTAAAGCTCATGGCACGGTGCGAAAACGCGCTCACAGTGAAAGCAAAACATTGTTCGCGGACATGCATGCAGACGCGCAGTCGGTCACTGCGAACCCATGCGATCGCTGCATTGAGGCTTCATTCTGTTATGCCCCATTTGGTTATACAGACAGCCCACTCTAACAACATATTTCACATAGTTTACTCTCAGCGTTTGGCTACCTTTTACGCAAGAAGCTGGTTCGGGAGACATCCATCGCGGCGACCGCGCGCAGTGGCGTTCACTGTACGTATTCGGTAAAGAGATAGCGTCTGTAAACGATTCTGTGCTTGCAGTTTGCCCAAGATTATTATTTAGACAGTAAAAAAAACTTCTCTCATTTCGAAAGTACTTACAAAAATGTCCGCGAGAGCTCACGCGTGGAGTTTTCAATGAGCGCTGACAGCAAAACCTATGAGGAGCGCGCGGCGTGATCCCTCATACTACGCCAGCGAGCCGCTTCCGATAGATGGCGACTCCTTAACTCCTCGCCGCCAATATCATAAAGCCGAAACAGCTGAAGAGCTGCACTCAAATTTCGCATTAGGAAGCAACGTAATCATCGGCAATTCTTTTTTTGATGGTATAGTTCTACATATGCACATGCGGGTGCTGTATGTTTTTGCCATTCTTGCTATTATTGAAAAAGTCAACCGCTGTGAGGCAGCAGCTATCTCATGCCGCTCATAACTCATTGGCTTTATAACTTTGCACTGTCGTTTTCAAGCCATCAATGAGATATTGGACAGACCTTCAATTCTCCTGACCTATCACTGTATTAGCAAAAGTTCATTCATTCATTCATTCATTCATTCATTCACAATACCCTCAAGGCCCATTGGGCGTCATAGAGGGAATGGTTAAAATGTACATAAAGAAAAACATCAGCAACAACAAAGCATTAGCACGAAAACAAAAATTCCTAAAAAATGTTGGACTTAGCACATGACAAGTACACTCAAATAAAGCAAATGTAAAACAACAAATGAAAAACAAAGTATTAGTGGAGATATTGTTACTCAACTAGTCTGAAGTATGTAGTCAGTAACGGCAGCCTTGAAAATCATTGTCTTCTGTGCAGGTGATTGACGAGGTTCTTCTTGATTCAGTGTCGATTTGAGACATGATTCGTTGAGTCGACAGATGGAGGTTAACTCACTATAGGCCGATTCTTGAACCAGCAAAAAAAAGCGTTTAAATTGCAAGTGTGTAAGCATGCTTTTTGCTTGCTTTGTAAATAAAATATTCAATATACCCCTTCTTTTGTGTGTGTATGTCTGTGATATGGTGCGCACATGTCATCTTTGCTTCTGCATGAGAAATATTGAATGTGCATAAATATGTCCACCCTTTTTTTCATGATCATTGTTTATTGTCTTAAAGACCCCCAATTTTTCTTATAAATGAAGTTAGCGCTTGTGTGTGTCCACTCACTTTTCCCCGCCAATAGGCGGGGAAAAGTGAGTGGACACATAGTGAGTTAGTTAACCATTGCAAGTTATTCTATTCAATGGGCCACCTCATTTTTTCAGAAAGTGTTGTCTATCAACTGAAGTAGTCGCACTACATTTGACCGATGTCCTTTCATATTTTCAACATGCACTCCAAGGCACCAGAGTGTCTCAAGCACTGCCACATGTTGCAGCAACCGACAAAGCACAGTGATTATGCCGGTCAACTCTGGGCTTAGTAGAACGATCATGGTGGCTTGTTGGTATACAGTGACTTTAAAGTGGTGCAAGAAAGAGACTCAACACCTTTGGTACTGCTAAGCCATTTACTGTTTACAACGCAGTTAATAGAAACTTTTAGCGGTATACACAAGGGAATTTGTGCAATATCGGGTTACTGGACGCTGATAGTGGCATCTTACAATGCTTTATTTAACCACAATGCTTTATAGATATATCCTTCTGGAAAAGCATTCGATTAAAAAGGCATCGTATTCAAGACTACGCTGCTGTCGAAAATTTACGCCAGCAGTGAAGTAGAACACGCTTGGTTACTGCAATGCCAACCCTGTTGGTCAGATTGAACTCTGCGCCACCAACCTGGGTATTTATACCTCTGGCGATTCAGTAATCCAAAAACAGCGAAATGTTCACAGTGAAACTCTCAAATCACACGGCAAAAGGGTGACAATTGTGACGTGATGATGATTGCACAATGTGATGACTACACTCCGTTGACTGAAATCTAAGAGAAATGCTGAGAATGACTGCTGTACAGAAAGTCTCATACCAATCTTGAAATCTCACTCTCAGTTCTCCGACTGTATGCCAAGTCTTTAATAAGAATGATTTACAATTGGCACAAAGTGTAAATTCATGGCAACTCAAGTTTGGTTCCATGTGACACAGCAGCTTTGTACAGTAAAAGAAACAAAGGCAAAATAAACTGAAGCAATGAACTTGACTTTTACTGCTCCGTAACAAATAATGCATGCTAATGCATTGGCTACCAGGTTTGGGAGTGCAGTTTCCACTATCACTTTTAACACTGCATTTAACTCCTGCCAATGCTGATACTAGCAGCATGCTGCATAAATTTTTTTAAAACATTAACATCAATTACTCCATACACTTGAGTTATACAAGCTGCTAGTCTGCTCAAAACTAGAACATGCTACATATACCAGAGACCCTCAACACAAGATTAGGTGCCAAAAAACTTCTCAGAGTGCAGAATCGTGCAGTACAATTTTTGTTATTTTGGGTATGCCTGCCTATCCAACATATCTTTATGTGCATTTTTTCATACCACCCGATTACTGCTACTGTTTCACTTTTTTGTCTAAACTGCACTTATGCTACAAGTTTCTTTGTGTAGCAATAAGCTGGGACAGTTTCATGAAGTTTGCCTAAAGAAACAGTGCTTTTCAATGGGACAGGAGGAGATGACCATTCTATAAATCTGATGGAGAGCTAGTGCACGGTTCAGTAGGCTATTTTCTGCATACAGATTCATCCAATCAACAGTTTTCTATATTTTGGTAACCTGCAGATTTGTCATTTCAGTTTACACAAAAAAAAATTCTTTTCCAGGTGGACTTTGTGGGCCCCCCATTGGGCCCCCCATTTTACACATTGAATTTCACATTGGAAGTTACTTTTTCTTAAATATTCATGTTAAATTTGATTCAAAGCTTTCAGTAGTTCAATAACTCTAGCTGACATTAACACAGCTCACAATTCCAATTAGGTCAGGAGAACATATTCAAAAGATGGCTCAAGGAAGAAGAATATGGCTAAGTATAGCTCCATTTGATTCACCCTGCACCTCAAAAAAAAATTTATTCTGGGGTTGTACGCGTGAAAACAACAATCTGATTATGAGGCATGCCACAGTGGGGGCTCCGGATTAATTTTGACCGCCTGGGGTGGTTTCACGTGTGCCTAAATGAAGAGAGTTTCTGCATTTCACCAAAACGAGGCATCCGTGACAAGGATCAAACCCTCGAGCTCAGCAGTGCTAAAAAAAAGTCTGCACCCTTTGGAGCTCATCTTGTCCCCAAACAATAATTGTCATCCAGCTTGCGTGCTTTTCCTTTCTTTAACACTGTGCACCTTGCTCTTTCACACCGTGAACCGCATGTGTGTTATCAGCGTGACAGCATTCCGGACAGGACAGTAGCAAGCACAGAGTTTTAAGGAAGGAAATCAAGCCAGACAGATGAGTACTGTTTTTAACGGAGTACAACAACTGGGCTGCCAGGGATGGCATGTTCCCCTGCACTTTGCAAAGTCCCGACAGTTCAGCGCCAGTTCTTACTCATGCAGACCTGGCATGGAACAACTGGCACGGCACCTTGTCCTGCACAACGCCCGCTCTGGGCGAAATGAATGGCGACATACAGATGACACCAAACCGAACTGGTGAAAGGAAAGGCGAAGTTCAGCACCTCCTGAACTGATTCCGAAAGTGCAGGTAAATCAAATGGACCTTGTCGCTCAATACAGATGCCTCATGTATGAAGCTCTGCAGCGAGTTGAGTGCAAAGAGTGCAGATATGCTCAAAGGTGCTGACACACAATCACTGTTTGTGCATTTTTTTCAGCACACAACTGTTCACAGCTGTGCTTGTTGCAACCACGAAGAAACCCAACAGTCCGCCAGAAGTCTTTCTAATATGGCAGGCTCTGCTCAGTGGCGTGCATTCATCCTGAGCTGTTTGCACATGCTACTCCCAACCACTTGTCTCTGTGAACCTCGTGTAGCTGCGAGCTGACAATCGGCAGGAACAGCACACACTCAAGAGAATAGCATGTCAGACCAGAATGATGATGTAGTGTCCTTTTGGACACATTCTTTTGTCCATGAGCTACTGTGCTCCACCTTACATTGTTGACAGAGTGACTGGCCAATGCTTGCAACACGCTGCTAAGAAGTGCAGGTGCACGCACTTTCAAGCATGAAGAGGGCAGGATGAATAGGAGGCACTTTATCTCCACAAAGCCCCACACTCAGCCTCGTACAGAGCAGGCAACATTGCAAATACTAGACAGGCTTCTTGCATTCACTACAAAAAAATAGTGCGTCACATATAAAAGAAATATACAGGCACGCATCATGTAGTTCGACGTAACATTAAGTCTCGTACCCTTATGCTGTGAAATATGATATATTAATTATTACACTAAAGGCATCGCATGTCTGAACCTATTTACCACCAAACGAGCGGAGTGGCGTGGTCCTGTAGCCACGGTGCACTGCTTGCACACACACACACGACGCGAATGCAGCACACGTCACTTACAACAGAGCATGTTTCTTACACTCAAATAAAGCAAATGAAAAACAAAGTATTAGTGGAGATATTGTTACTCAACTAGTCTGAAGTATGTAGTCAGTAATGGCAGCCTTGAAAATCATTGTCTTCTGTGCAGGTGCAGGTGCAGCGGTGGCGTAGAGGTAGAACACCCGCCTCGCGTGCAAGAGGTCCGTGGTTCGAATCCTGGTGCCGGCAATTTTCCACCGGATTAAAAAAAAAAAAGAAAAAATCCGCGTGTTGATCAAATTGCACAAACAGGCCTGGAGTGTGGCCTGATCCCGTTGACCAGAACCAGTAACGCACTCCCTCACCAGAGCAGGATTGGCCACCCTGGTGCAGTACTTGGCCACAACCTCCTATATGAACACAACAATCAAACCCCGGCCCTCAGTCCCCAGCAGCTGCGAAACAACTGACCACGGCGGCGGTCAGACCTGCGACGCAGCAGAGGGTGCTAAGAATCACTGGCTCCGGACAGGCCGCCATTGGAATATGAACCTGGCAACGTTTAACGCTAGAATGTTATCTAGTGAGGCGAGTCTAGCAGTGCTATTGGAGGAATTAGAGGGCAGTAAATGGGATATAATAGGGCTCAGTGAAGTTAGGAGGCCAAAAGAAGCCTATACAGTGCTAAAAAGCGGGCACGTCCTGTGCTACCAGGGCTTAGCGGAGAGAAGAGAACTAGGAGTCGGATTCCTGATTAATAAGAATATAGCTGGTAACATACAGGAATTCTATAGCATTAACGAGAGGGTGGCAGGTCTTCTTGTGAAACTTAATAAGAGGTACAAAATGAAGATTGTACAGGTCTACGCCCCTACATCCAGTCATGATGACCAGGAAGTCGAAAGCTTCTATGAAGACGTGGAATCGGCGATGGGTAGAGTGAAAACTAAATACACTATACTAATGGGCGACTTTAATGCCGAGGTAGGCAAGAAGCAGGCCGGAGACAAGGCAGTGGATGTCTCATTTTCCCTTTATTCATTGCTTCTCTCCACCTTGCGGGTTTCCGCAGAACTACTACGTCAAACTCTTGCCTTTGCTTCATGTTGTCGACAAATTCGACTTCACCCTGCCATCTGCTAGCCGCCTGGTTAGCTCAGATGGTAGAGCAGCTGCCCCGGAAAGGCGGTGGTCCCGGGTTCGAGTCCCGGACCAGGACGAATTTTTCTTCAACTATGAGGCTTTTCTTTCGAGGAACCCGTATGGGTTTCCTTTGTAGCAATTGCTACGAACGGGTGGATGTCTCATTTTCCCTTTATTCAAGGCAGTGGGGGAATATGGGATAGGCACTAGGAATAGCAGGGGAGAGTTATTAGTAGAGTTTGCGGAACAGAATAATATGAGGATAATGAATACCTTCTTCCGGAAGGGAACGGAAGAAACTGGTACATAAGAAGCTGATTAATGAGTTAGCGGTAAGAGGGAAAATAGAGGAATTCCAGATCAAGCTAGAGAACAGGTATTCGGCTTTAACTCCGGAAGAGGACCTTAGTGTTGAAGCAATGAACGACAATCTTGTGGGCATCATTAAGGAGTGTGCAATGGAAGTCGGTGGTAACTCCGTTAGGCAGGATACCAGCAAACTCTCGCAGGAGACGAAAGATCTGATCAAGAAACGCCAATGTATGAAAGCATCTAACCCTACAGCTAGAATAGAACTGGCAGAACTTTCGAAGTTAATCAACAAGCGTAAGACAGCTGAGATAATAATATGGATAGAATTGAACATGCTCTCGGGAACGGAGGAAGCCTAAAAACAGTGAAGAAGAAACTGGGAATTGGCAGGAATCAGATGTATGCGTTAAGAGACAAAGACGGCAATATCATTACTAATATGGATGAGATAGTTCAAGTGGCTGAGGAGTTCTATAGAGATTTATACAGTACCAGTGGCACCCACGACGATGATGGAAGAGAAAATAGTCTAGAGGAATTTGAAATCCCAAAGGTAATGCCGGAAGAAGTAAAGAAAGCCTTGGGAGATATGCAAAGGGGGAAGGCAGCTGGGGAGGATCAGGTAACAACAGATTTGTTGAAGGATGGTGGACAGATTGTTCTAGAGAAACTGGCCACCCTGTATACGCAATGCCTCATGGCCTCGAGCGTACCGGAATCTTGGAAGAACGCTAACATAATCCTAATCCATAAGAAAGGGGACGCCAAAGACTTGAAAAATTATAGACCGATCAGCTTACTGTCCGTTGCCTGCAAACTATTTACTAAGGTAATCGCAAATAGAATCACGAACACCTTAGACTTCTGTCAAGCAAAGGACCAGGCAGGATTCCGTAAAGGCTACTCAACAATAGATCATATTCACACTATCAATCAGGTGACAGAGAAAGGTGCGGAATATAACCAACCCTTATATATAGCTTTCATTGATTACGAGAAAGCGTTTGATTCTGTCGAAACCTCAGCAGTCATGGAGGCATTGCGGAATCAGGGTGTAGACGAGCCGTATGTAAATATACTGAAAGATATCTATAGCGGCTCCACAGCCACCGTAGTCCTCCATAAAGCAAGCAACAAAATCCCAATAAAGAAAGGCGTCAGGCAGGGAGATACGATATCTCCAATGCTATTCACAGCGTGTTTACAGGAGGTATTCAGAGACCTGGATTGGGAAGAATTGGGGATAAAAGTTAATGGAGAATACCTTAGTAACTTACGATTCGCTGATGATATTGCCTTGCTTAGTAACTCAGGGGACCAAAGGCAATGCGTGCTCACTGACCTGGACAGGCAAAGCAGAAGAGTGGGTCTAAAAATTAATCTGCAGAAAACTAAAGTAATGTTTAACAGTCTCGGAAGAGAACAGCAGTTTACGATAGGCAGCGAGGCACTGGAAGTCGTAAGGGAATACATCTACTTAGGGCAGGTAGTGACGGCGGATCCGGATCATGAGACTGAAATAACCAGAAGAATAAGAATGGGCTGGGGTGCGTTTGGCAGGCACTCTCAGATCATGAACAGCAGGTTGCCATTATCCCTCAAGAGAAAAGTATATAATAGCTGTGTCTTACCAGTACTCACCTACGGGGCAGTACCTGGAGGCTTACGAAAAGGGTTCTACTCAAATTGAGGACGACGCAACCAGCTATGGAAAGAAGAATTATAGGTGTAACGTTAAGGGATAAGAAAAGAGCAGATTGGGTGAGGGAACAAACGCGAGTTGATGACATCTTAGTTGAAATCAAGAAAAAGAAATGGACAGGGGCAGGACATGTAATGAGGAGGGAAGATAACCGATGGTCATTAAGGGTTACGGACTGGATCCCAAGGGAAGGGAAGCGTAGCAGGGGGTGGCAGAAAGTTAGGTGGGCGGATGAGATTAAGAAGTTTGCAGGCATGGCATGGCCACAATTAGTACATGACCGGGGTTGTTGGAGAAGTATGAGAGAGGCCTTTGCCCTGCAGTGGGCGTAACCAGGCTTATGATGATGATGATGATGTTTCTTACCATATTACCTCGAGGGAAAACAGGTGCTGCGTCGCTGTTGTGTGCATGGGAATGCTGAGTTGTGGTGGTTTTGGATTTACATTGTTTTCGGAGAGCAAGGGCACTTTTCCTGGCTGGCACTGTTCTATCTGTCATAATGGCTCATCCTCTACGAAAACAGCACGCAAAGAGGTTTTTTTTCTTTAATATAACCAAAAACACCTGCAGGCTGCTAACGTTGGAGGACAGAAGACAAGATCTGTGCATGCTTTATGACACTCTGTCTTCTATTCTTGTATTTATCTCTTTGTTTTTTCTTTTTTTGCTCACGCTGTGTGAGGTGAGAAAACTTTATTAAAGGGATAGTGAATAAAAAATTTGTCGCCGAGATTTCTGTCTCCATTGATAGCTGTCGCACCGAGAGCGACGAAAACAACACTCTTTCTGAGGAGAAGTGAGCGAAAAGTAATTATTTTAGTGAATATTTCTCAAATCACAGCACCTACCGGCCTCCTCCGAAAGCTCTGGCAAAAACGGATATCACGTCACGCTTACCCACCTCGAGGCCCATTGCGAGCGATCGTCCACACTGAGTGCGCGAAGGGGCGAGTTGACGTTTGCAGCAACGCGCTTTCTTTGTTCGACCGTCCTACTCGTACCGCTTCCTCGTGTGAGCTGTTCGAAAACCTCGTCTTTGATCTCGTGTATTTGTGGTTTGATGTGTGGAGCAGCCGTGTCAACGCCGCAAAATGCCGAGGGTCTGCTGTGCGCATGTGAAAACGGCAGGCAGCGGTAGTCTTTTTCTCGCGTACTTGTTCACGCTGTAGTTTTGCGCACAGGTGCCGTTTGACCGTAATTTGTCGTTTGTACGACGTTCTGAGCCAGATGTTTGGCCAATTCTGCCAGAATGAATCGAAATCCGCATCGTCTGAAGCGACGGCTAACGAAAAAAAATTCGCCGACATGAGACTGGTGGCGCCATCTCGTGTGCACCAAGGGCAGGAGTGCTCGGCTGCGATGAAACAACGGGACGCTGAAACCGCTGCGCATGTACTCGTTCACTTCGTGAATAACAAGACGTTCCCTGCTCACAGAGGCGCATTTCAGTCACTGCACATGCCTGGCTCCAATCCTCACCCGTTGCTTCATCGCATCTATTCTCAAAACAGCTACTTGCACGCATCAAGCACCTGCCGCGCGAGAGTCGGCAGCCGACTGTTATGCTCACGCCGCCGGCCACACCTGCTCCGATGGCATAGGTACAGGGAGGTCTACACGCGTCAATATCTTCAACGATTTCTACGTTTTTTTTTTTCAACAGTGTGTACTCACGGCACCTGTATTGTGCATTGATGGCTTTCATGTTTTACGCGCTAGCAGCTACCCATCCAAGCGGGTGGAGCAAGCCGCTTTGCGCAGAACGCAGAGTAAATTCCTTACGTCGCCTGACATTGCATAGCCTGAGGCATAAGCGTCCTCACTCTGTTGAAACCAAACATGGCAAAGCGTTTGCGTGAGTGAATCACGCTGGGCGCACCGCCTCGGATGCAACACTGTCAATGAGGCGTGCACCTCTCGTCTCGCTAACTCATTCGTGACAGGTGCGAGCTTGCGATCCAAGCCGCAGGAACCGCGTTTAAATCTGGTTTCCACCTATGATGCCGCCCCTGATCTCTCGAGGCGAACGCGTCTACATGGAATGCACAGTGTAAACACCACTTTGCTGGTCCAGACTCTCGGCCCCGCGGAGGGGGACTGCCGCAGCGGGTCGTCGTCAATTTCGCTTGACGACGCGGACTGATCGTAGGCATACGCCTTTATCGTTCGTGGTCGTTCAGTAGGCCGCTCATCCAAGTCGGAGTCATAAGTTCCGCTCATGCTATCGCTCTCACTAGAACTTTGCATTTTGCACTGCGCAGCGCGAGGAAAACAAAACTGCGCAGCCGGCCAGCTCGCTCCGCGGCTGCTGAGGGTAGGTGTGACGTCAGATCCGCCGGCTTGTTGTCGGGAGCGCTTTGCGAGTTACGCAGTGGCCGCTCATAGAGAGTCAAAAATAAAGCCATCCGCTCAAAAGTAACCCGAATAATGACTATATACTATAGCAATCGTGTCTTAGGAATGCAATTGTGGGGTTTTCTCTATATTCTCCGATTTTTATTCTGTATCCCTTTAAAGCTTTTGACATTTATTTTTATTTGAAGTTTACTTTCTGATGATTTTGTTCTAAAAAAGCCTTATCTGTACAGTCGTTACCATGTTTTAGGCTAAGCCACATTCGAGACAAAGCCTAGCATACCCACAACCCAACATTCCCAAGGAGGCCCAGCACCCGCTAGGAAACTCGCATAGATGGTGGTGCCAGATGTCCCTCTAATACTGTAAGAGACTCTACGTATGCCACATACCGGGAGCAGACAAACATGCACAAAGCACATAAGGTCACGTAAACGTATGTCTTCGAGTTGTAGTTAATACATGATATAGTGATTTTACAGAAGATGTCCCAGATTTAAACCAACTTCACCGTGAAATGTGTGGAGGGAGACTTGTGTGACTGCACTACTTGCATAGGTTCTGCTACGTACGTTACACACTAAGTAGGAAGTGGAGTACAACATGGGGAACTCATTTTTTAGAACTCCTCACTGCCTGCAGCAAGCTGCAAGCTTTCACATTCCTGCGAGCATCACATACTTCGACGTTATCTCCTATGAGGTGAATGAACAGCTGTCATGACTTGGATGCTGGGTCATTGGAAGAACGCAAAAGGTTGAAGCTGCCGTGCCGACCAACACCAGAGAGGAACCGCCTTGCCCCTGCATGTTTGAAGACATTGAAAGACAAGGTTTCAATGCATACGGAAGCCAGGTCAGATAGATCAACCAAACAATCAGTACTCTTACTGACTGAGCAACAGATCACCACAGCTGCCAGAAATGCCCCAGTGGAAAGCTCCAGAATTTTCAATCAATCAATCAATCAATCAATCAATCAATCAATCAATCAATCAATCAATCACATTTACTTCTGTACCATTCACTCACAAAACAACTGCTTGTCAAACTAAATAGCAAAAGGTTAGCTTGCGGTCTGCTTTCGAAAAATACATGCAACCTCTGTATCTTTGAGAACACAAAGGCGATGCTGAAGCTTGGCCAGTTGGCCAAGCATTTTATGAGAAGACTTTACAAAGACCCCCAAAACTCAACAGCAGATGCAAGCACACGCATAGAAAGCTTAAGTCGTGCATCACTAATGTTATGTATGATAGTCTAAGCTGTGATCATCAGTACTGTAGAACCTCGTTGATATGATCCGATTAC
Organism: Dermacentor variabilis; assembly: GCF_050947875.1. Lineage (NCBI taxonomy): Eukaryota > Metazoa > Arthropoda > Arachnida > Ixodida > Ixodidae > Dermacentor > Dermacentor variabilis. Next base: position 27,574,389 of record NC_134573.1, on the reverse strand, counting down.
GTATGATTTCCTGGTGCCAATGTTCGAAATCAAGAACAAATGACCCAATACAGTTACGGTTACTTTCTTCTGGTTCATACATTGCTGGAAAGCACTATCTTTCGGCACCAACGCTTAGCAGATCACCAAACTGTGATTGTATGACGAGTTTTCCGGCTGCTAGATGCCATGTAAGCAAAAAAAAAAGGTGCAAGGCATGTGTGATCGAGAATGGTAAGCCACCTGCCACAGCAGTTTATACACAATACTACCCGCCCTCGCACTAAGTTTCCACAATACTCACCCTCACATTAGTGCACTAAGTTACTAAGTTTCTTATCCCGGTACCAGAAAATCTCCTCCCGAGCCGTCAAACACCACATTCACAGCTACTGTCACCAACCCTATTGTGATAGGCATCTTCACTTATATCTGTTTCACAGTGCATGGGCCGTAGTGCCATTAGAAGCAAGCATTTACTAGTCCATAACCCAAACGCTGCCGTTGCCTGTTGCATACAATGCAAAGGGAGCATCATGAATCACTCTGCCGGCATTGTATTCAGGCATCACCTACCAGCTCGATTTCATTTATATATTTCCGGTCGCAGTCTCAAAACACTATGCAATAGCAAAATCATAATGTGCATCTCGGGTCGCTTAGGCCCTACCAGCTCGATGCACGTCCGCGTCTACTGCCGCAATGATTCGCACTGAGTGGGCACATCAAAACTTTGTGCCAAAATGCCCCACTCAAAGAAGCTGCTGACCCAGGCCGAATTCAAGGAGCTCAAATGTAAGCTTGCCAAAGCCATAAAAACCACAACACACATTTCGGGGCCCCTCCAGCCCCACCAGCTCGGCTTGTGTCGACATCTCGTGCTACAATGATCCGCACAACACCTCGCATTACGTAAATGGTAACTACAGTTGAGTCTGTCAATGTTTTAGCGACTTCTCACTATATGCTTTCTCAGTAAGTTCTTTCTCAAGCTTTTTTTTCTTGGAACATAGGTTCTACTGTACATATCTATCATAATCTCATAGCAAAGCTTTCATTGCCTTTTCCCCCACTTTGCCAGTGCTGGCTGCTGTCTTGCTGACTATACCACAGCTCGGCTTCTAGGTACATGCCCTCCCTTGGGCTGCACCTAGAACCCGGATAGCGCCCGCCCGCATGAGAAGAAAATAAAGACAGTGCCTGGCTGTGGCACAAGAAGCCATGGCTCACAGTTCTATTCTGGCGCCGATTCAGGACAGCTGTCTCTTTCCTTCACTCCGGAGGCATAAGCCTACTAGTGGTGACCTAGGACGAACAGAACGACTGATCCGCCCAAACGCTCCATGGAACAAGACTCGCGTCCGCGGGACGTCTCATCGCTGCAGCTTTACCTCCTACCCTTCTGGCTCCAGAACCCACAAGTTTGGTGTCACCAGGTCGAGGTGCAATTCTGCCTCTGCCGCATCACCTCAGAAACGACTCGCTACTACCACGTCGCCACAGTCCTCCCTTCCGATATTGCCAGCAAGCTCTCGGACGTTCTCCCTGCTCCCATGGGTGCTACACCATATCAGCACCTTAAGACCAAGGTGTTGGAGGGATTCATGCCATTAGGAACGCACCAGCCTCCAGCAGCTTCTTAACAAGGAGGGCTGTGGTGACCGGCGCCGGATACGACAGCTTCTCGGCGAGTGCGACATCCTCACCCACTCAACATTGCTTTGGGAGCTTTTCCTCCGCCTCATCCTCGCAGTGGCCGTCGACGTCACCCTCAACGGCTCCCTCAACGAGAAAGAGACTTGAATGAGGATGACGTCAATGAGGATGAGGGTGACGTCACCCGACGTAACGAGAAAGATCACGAGAACGTGATCTTTCTCGTGACGCCTGCGGCAACAAGGACGTTCCACATCCGCCGCCAAGGTCTGTGAGTGGTGGCGCTGGCTAACACTCCCAGGGGTTTACTAGTACACTTAAATACCCAAGAAAGTGGATGGGGAAACAGCGCCGCGGTAGCTCAATTGGTAGAGCATCGCACGCGAAATGCGAAGGTTGTGGGTTCGGTTCCCACCTGCGGCAAGTTCTTTTTTTCATCCACTTTAATTTCCATTAATTTATCGTTTTCTTCATTTCATTTATTAAGCACAAGTAATTTCCCCTATGTTGTCTTTGGTGTCAGTGTTTGTTGGCTTCTCATGATATGACTAATAAAAATCGGGCCCCTAGGTTAACCCCCTTTCTTCTCGTTTATATATATATGTATATACACGCACACACGTTTTTCAGTTTGGCGTTTTTCAGTGAGTTTCTGCGGTCATCGAGCGAGATGTGTTCATGTTTACCTCTGCACACGTGTAACCGTACTTGTTAATTTAGTTACTAAACAAATGTTTACTAGTTCATACGGCCGATAAAACTACTATCCTTACTTCGTATAGCTATCTACTAATTTGCTATTGCAATCGACGCTTCGCTTTTCGGGCAAAACTGTGACATCCTTTTTTTTCCTTCACCCCAGTCGGCACGACAAATGCGCGGATGGAGCAAGAGCCATTTCAATGTCGGGCACGTCGACCGCGTTGGCCGCGCCTGGTTATGTTGGCTGTGAAAGTGCTTCGAAGTATAGACAACACTGTTCACGCCAACGTGACATACTGCGAGTGCGCACATGCCATGTCGGACTATATACGTGCCTTAACCGAGTGATTTTTTTCTCCGACTTTCACTAGTTCAAATTTTTTGTTTGTTATAATTCAAATTTTTGTAGCATCCCCGTGAAATTCGAATGAGAGCTTTTACTGTATGTTTTTGTATTGGTAGGAATGGCGAAAGCTCGGTTGTGGACAACATTTAACTGATCAATTTGCAGAACACAGTTTCAACTGACAGCATCACAGAGTCAAGGTCGCACATGCGACGACGCACATCACAATGGGTGAATGTGAAATGCACTCGCGGCCTCTACCAATTTTTCGGCAGCGCTGGAGTTGTAAAATAACAAATTTATTCTGCCATTGAAATTAATTTTTCTGGCATGGCCGATAATGCAGATGTTTTTGTGACCCTGTCCGTGTCTGAAAAAAAGTTGTCAGTGACTACATTTACTTTCCGCACGCAACCTGAAGAACCAAACAGTGACAATGCGCACACTGGTGTGGACCGTGCGCCGCTGACAAGCAACCAGAGCAAATGGCTTCTCCGTCTCCTGGGCAACCGCTGGTGCCCGCTGAACTAGCATGTTGTCACCGCGATTTTTCCCGCCTTTGTTCCTTGTTTGCTCACTCACTCCGCACTGCCCTCAACGCTGTCCCCTCAGCCGGTGCACCACCTCCAGAAGTGCACTCGTTGATTCCCTTGTCTGTGGGATTTTCCAGCAGCCACACTGTGACCAGTAATACGTCTTGTGCGGCTGCACTTAAGCGGTGTATACATTGAGTTCTATGGGAAAATAAACGGGAGCCAGGAAAGAATGCATTATATCCGGTCCTGCACTATAAGCAGTTATATTATAAGTGGTCTGAGCTGTAACAGCAGCCTTTCAATAGCATTTAAGGTAAAAATGCATGCACCTAGTGATTAGCAGACACGGTGCAAGTCTCAGACCACAACTTTGTAAATGTTTAGTGTATTGCAGCTGCCGCTTCATTTAGGAAATCATGCCAGGGAGCTATGCTGGCTCTCTAAGATCCGAGATCTGTGCACTTTTTGGCAAGCAGTGGCAGCACATTTTTGTTTTTTTGACAATAAAAATGCTTATAGTGCAAGTCAGTTCTGAGGATGAAAGTTCATGAAAGGGATAATTGTCCTCCACCCGAGTGTAGCATGACGCTACAAAGGATACCAATACGGGCTTCCCAGAAAAAAGAAGCTTCACAGCTGAAGAATAATTCATCCTGGAGTGGGATTCTGTAAGCGTCCAGCTAGTGGACATTTCGCCTGCTCCTGAAGTGCTGATTGACTGGGCTGCAGCACGTGTGACAAGGAGACAGGTGCCACCAGCCAACCAGCAGCAGACGAAGTGGGTGTTTCCATTAGGTGGACACTTACAGAATACCCCCCTGGTCTGCAGATCCACTTCGGAACCAATGCCTTTCCTGGGCATTCACTCTACCATCTGAGCTAACCGGGAGGCTAGCAGATTGCAGCGCAAAGGTTAACGGACACCTCAAAGCCCAGGGATACCAAATATGCCAAATCCATGCAGCCTGCAAGGCGAGGAAGGTTTATGAAAGAAAAATATTGTCACCCATTCAGATTGTAGAAAGAAGCTACAAAAAAACCTGAAGGATTTCCTTTGTAGGGAATTGATTGGCCATATTCAATGTCCTTTTACTTGAAATTGTCCATTCACTCTCACGCTACGATGTGTTAGCCTCCTGGTTAGCTCAGATGGCGGAGTGATCGCCCAGGAAAAGCACTGGTCCCGATGTGGACTCCAGGACCACGACAAACTTTTCTTCAAGTGTTTCCTAGAAAACCTTTTTTGTAGGTTTGTGCTACAGTCAGGTGGAAAACAATTTATTCTCTTTCAAATATATCAATTTACGGGCTTATCATCAAGCGTCCACTTATATTTCAAACATATAATTTTTCACAGATGTCTACACTTGTTACGTAAGTATGCGGTTCAAAATTTTGTTGCTGTAAGCCCTTAAGAAGCATGCTGGGAACCACTGGAGCAGGGAAACTGCAAAAAGAATGGTCGACGTGATCAGCCTCACCGTGAACTGCCTCGGAGTGAAGCACCCCTCGCGCCGTCTTCTGCTCAAAGGCCAGGGCCTCGGACAGGTCTCGACTGTGGAAGCTGGCATTGTAGATGGCCGCCCTGTCCGCCTGCACACAGCCCTGTGGGAACTTGACGATGCTGCCTGCCAGGCTGATGGCTTGGCCCAGGGCTGCAGCCACACAGAGAGCGAAGCACCTTGAAGCAAGCTAGCAAGAAGGACAGCTGCCAGGACACTGCTACAGTACAACACAAACACAAACCGCACCTGATATGAAAAAAAAAAAATTCCAGAAGACGCCCAATAATTTGACCCTTGTGAGACCGCACGATTTGGTAGAATTATTCAGAAGCCCAAATTAACAAATAGCAGCAAAATGAACAAATTCATCTGTTCAATATATTAACATAACCCCAATTGTGCTTTTCTTCAAATCGTATTTGCTAACAATCTGTTTGCTGCTGAAGACACCTTTGTAAACATTCTGAAGATCTCTTTGTTGACCTTGATAGAAAACTTCCATGTAACTGCAAACAATATGCCACGCTGAATGGACAAGCATACTGCTGCTTATGGGGCATGACACAAACAAAACAAGCAGGAATGGATGGCTTCATGATCGGCAGGAGAGTCGGCCACGAGAAGATAAAAATAAAACAGCGTCACGCCTACGAAAGCAGCAGCACTGTCTGCTGAACTTCTTGTGTTCTAACACTTTCAGTAACCATTGCATGCATGGAAGGATGCTGATGGGGGTTGGTGGACATCAAAGTGACCGAAGAGGTATGCCTTTGCATTTCAACTAAAGTTTTCCTTACATGGCAATGCATGGTTCCTCGTTAGGACTTCCCAGTGCAGTCGAATTAAACGAAAAAGTCTAACTACCCACAGTCGAATTAAAGGGAGTCAACTGTACAATGGAGACTATAGGTTTACCAGCAAAGTATTACTTTTCACTAGGGTCAACACAGCTTGATTGACACACATTAACTCCAAAATTAGCCACTCAATTTCTAAAGAGACATTAAACAGAAAAATTATTCTAAATGTACAGTAAAACCTCATTAATTCACAGCTCGTTAATTTGAACTTTCGGATTTAAATGTAGGCATCGTGGTCCGTCCAACAATATATTGAAAGCAATACATAGCACATCCCGCTAATTCACACTGAAATCCGCACTGCCACCGATAATTCGAACTCCGCGCCATAGTGGATGGGGAGAATGCTAGCGCACGGGAGCACGTTGGCGATGATCATCGCCGCACAACAGCTTTGCTTTTTCCACCTGTGGCCTTCTGTTGCAGGTCGGTTCTCTTCCTCTCTCAAGACTTTCAAGATAAAAATGCAGTGCTGCATTTTTATTTATTTATTTGTTTATTTTGTAACTGTGATAGCAATTATATGGGCACTCCAAGCGCATTTCTGCCGTCGGTGTCACCGTCGCTGCACACCCTACGCTGTATTTGTAAGTGAAAGCGTGCGAGGGCAGCCGAGGGAGCCGACAATCGTGGCTCAATCTCGCCCGCGTGAAAGTGATGAATGCGAAGAGGAAGCACGTTGTCTTCACTCGTGCGCACGAGGCACCTAATGTTGCAGGGCGCCAGTGAGGAGAAGGAGGAGTTCTAATCCGGTTGCAACTACGTACGCATGTGGCGGCTGCGCGCGGGCGCACGGCCGTATCTTGAGAGCAATCTGCGTTGGGGGCAGAGTCTACTAGTTGCGTCGGCGGCTCATAGCTTAGTGCGTGCTGTGTGTTCTTGGCAATCACTTTGCGTCACAGCACAAATGTCACTTCGCTCACTGCTGTTGCCGCGTTTCCTCATGCCAGCGTTTTGACAGCGAGTGTCTGTGGAAATTGGGTGTGATGTGTAAATGTTTGCTGCGCGCGTTGACACCATGGTTAGTATATTAGTTAGCAAGCAAATGTTTAAAAGTTGATATATGAAAGTACAAAATGTTGCAGTAGGTTGTGATGCATTTCGAGAGTGCAGCTTAGAGTGCAGCTCTTGTTCCTGCAGCGAGCGTCGACGCACTTGCGCTGTGACAGCCGCGATGCCGTCCCCTCTAGACTTCCAACACGCACGCCGTTGGCTGTTCTCTTCGGAGCATGCACAGAACCAGTGATGCCAACCCTAGGGATTTATCCCTAGATCTAGAGATTTTTTCTTTGCTTTAGGGATCTAGCTTCTTTTTGCGAAATCTAGGGATTTTAAGAGGCCGTATAATTGTTACTTTAAGCGGCCTCAAGGCAGGCGTATCTGATTATATTGTCTTCCAAACAGAAAATACTATGAAAAATGCTAGTTACTGCTCATCTATTTTTGGTGTTCTGCCAAGCCGATAGATGGCGACAGCAGTTCTGCAACGCGAAATAATCGGCTGCTGCACAGTGAGGTAAAACGAAACCATAGGACTTTCAAACTGTTTAATCGTGCATGTGATCTCCGCCACTACGAGTGACTGCTGCTCTACGAAAGAAAAAGTTGAATTTTGACTTGTAGTGTCAGCATCAACGCGCTACGTTTACGCTCACCGCGTACCTTCACCGTTCAAACGTGCTGCATGTCAGATGGCAACTTCTGGACCAGGAGACTTTGATGATGGTGAGCCAAGCAAAAAGAAAGCAAAAACGTACGACCAAAAATATTTGACCAAATGGGAAGCGGATCCGAAGTACAGAGGGTGGTTGTCAGTCAGTAAAAAAGGGCCCTTGTACTTTTCCTGCAAAGCATGCAGATCCGATTGTAAAGGTGGAAAATCAGAAATCGACCGCCACCTTGCAAGCTCCAAGCACAAGAAAAGCGCTGCAAGCTTGCAATCGACCCGCACGCTGACATCCATGCCTTCAATAAGTGGGCAAACTCAAGTAGACAAATCGGTCAAAGAGGCTGAAATCAGACTTGCCGCATTTGTTACGGAACACAATCTACCTTTTAGTGCCATGGGGCATTTAGTTGATGTTGTTAAGGCGTCGTGTGACGACTCGCAGATTGCAAAGAACTTAAGTTGCCGCCGGACAAAGTGCGCTGCAATCATAAAGAATGTGCTTGGAGAGGAGAGTCGCGAAGAGCTCTGTGAGCTTTTGCGCACACAGAAGTTCTCCCTTCTGGTGGACGAATCCACTGACAAGGCTACAGTGAAGCATCTGTCACTTGTCGCCCGAGTAATGAACGTCGACGGCGGCATAATGGATGCGTTTTTGGACTTAGTACCAGTCAGTGATGCCACTGCCAGTTCTCTCTACACTAGCTTAAAGGCGGTGTTCAGTGCTGCGGAAATTCCGTACGACAAAAATTTGATTGGTTTTGCGGCCGACGGAGCGAACGTAATGATGGGTGCACATCATTCCGTCGCGTCGCTGCTACAAGCAGAAATTCCAGGCCTCTTCATTATGAAGTGCGTTTGCCATTCGTTCCATTTGTGCGCCTCGTATACGTGTAAAACACTTCCAAGAGGAGTTGAAGATCTGGCACGCGATGTTTTCAATTACTTTTTGTCGCCGAAGCAGACATCTGCCTTCCAAGAATTCCAGAAGCTGGCAGAGGTGAAACCGCACAAGCTATTGCACCCAAGCCAAACAAGGTGGCTGTCTCTCCAAGTTGTTGTGACACGCTGCCACTGACGACCGCCTGCTTGCTGCAGAAGCCATTCTAGAAAAACTGACTGACCCGTCAACGAAACTCTACCTCGAGTTTCTTGAGTACGTCCTGCCTTTTTTCACTAACCTAAATAAAGAAATGCAGTCGGAAGAAACCAGAATTCACTTGCTCCATGAAAAGGTTCCGGCCATGCTGAAATGCATACTGGAATGCTACATCAAGCGAGACTACCTGGAGGCCCCGCCGTTGTCCGATGTGCAGTACAAAGACCCAGCCAAGTTCCTGCCATCGGAAGAAATTTACCTCGGAGCAAAGCCAACTGCCGCACTAGCCGGCAACACGCACGGCTTAAGCGATAATCAGGTTCACAACTTTCGGCTGCGGTGTTTAGAGTTTTTTATTGAAGCAGCTCACCGGATCTATTTGCGGTTCCCCCTAAAAAGTGAACAGAAGAAAAACCTTCGAGTCATAGACCCGAAAGTTGTCCTGGGAAAGACAGTACCATCAATCGCGTCGCTTGCGGTCTCCTTTCCCCTGATCGTGATAGAAAATGAAGTGAACGAACTGGACAGGGAATGGTGACTTCTTCGCAACATGGAGCTGAGCGACCACGTTGACTTGACTGCGAGCCAGTTCTGGCACAAAGTGTCTCAAATGAAAAAAGGAGACGGATCACAAGAGTACCCCCTGCTGTCAAGTTTTATGAAGAACCTTTTGTGCCTACCACACTCCAGCACTGCTGTCGAACGCGTATTTTCGCAAGTCAACCTGCTGAAAACAAAACAAAGAAACAGATTGTCGACAGACGCATTGTGCGGTTTGCTGCACACAAAAATAACCTTGATGGACAGCTGCTGTTACAGCTTCAAGATCACTCCTTCTCATTTGAAGAGGATGAACAAAGATATGTACGATGATTAAGAGTTTAAGATTGTGTGCGCGCCTTAATTCCTTGTTTGTGTGCCATATAATAATTCCAGAGTGTTAAGAAACCTATCTTAACGCGTCAACATCGACACTGCACGCGTGTTTACTTTATCTTTGCACACAGTATCATTTGCATCATATGCGTTTTTATGTTATTGAAGAAAGTGCTACTGTGCAGCGTTTTTTTTAAAGAGAAGCATTTTCCACGTATGCTAGACCACTTCGTTGCAACGTGCTGCGCAACCAAAACAACATATATATTCTCAGTTTTAAAGAACCATTTTCTGATTTTGTAATTACCAACTCTACATCTTAATCACTGCTCTATAACTAGCAAGATTACATTTTTGGGGATGTCAGTTTCTCGTGATGTCATTTCTTAGTCGCTCCAACTACTGTTTGACAATCTTTGATTGAGACTTTGATAAATAAAGAACTGTGCGGTGAGGTACGCCATTTCACCGCTTCCGAGTGTTCTATTTGAGGCGAGAAGGAGACTTTAATGAAGTCCAACATGTTCGTTTTTCTGTGCGCGTCATAAAAAGACTGTTAATGTTGTCTGAATAAAATACCTTGATGTGTTGACGGGGCTTAGCAGACAGTGTCCAGCTCTTTCAACTTGGGACCATTCTTTTTTTAAAGGGCTGCATGGGTTCTTTGCGCGTGAAGATGAGCCTGCTGAAGCTCGAAAGGTGGTGCGGTGAAACGGGAGTCGTCTGCTCGAAGTTCACTTCAGATACAGAGGGAGTCAGCAGAGTGTCGTTGCTGACTCCCCTTCTATCTGGTGGTGCCATCTGTCGACCCTCTATGCATGATAACTCTACAAAAAATTAAGAAAAAAGCCACAGATGCGGCTAATACACATTTATTTATCTCTGATAAAATGTATAACAAATGGAACAAAGAGTGAACTGCGCTGAGACTTTGTTAAAGCTGAAATTGCCACATTAACAAGTAAACAAAGAAAATCTAGGGATTTTCTTTAATCTAGTGATTTCTGGGGGTTCATTTTAGGGATAAAACATTGACCTGAGTTGGCATCACTGCACAGAACACTTTGCGCCGCTTTGAATGGCAGCCTGCGACTGTCGGCGAAGCGGCGTAGGCACCTTTTCTTTTTTTCCACACCATGCATTGTGAGTCGGTGTGACGAATATACAGATGGAGCAAGAGCCATCGCGATGTCAGGCACATCGGGCCGCGTTGGCAGCGTCCGGTTACGCTGGCTGCACCAGTGTTTGTTCTCGCCAACATAACGCAGCGTGTGTGCGCGCATTCTACGTCGGACTATATATGCACCTTAACCGAGCTATTTTATTATGTTACTTTCATTAGTTCAAATTTTGTATAATTCGGATTTTCGTAGCATCGCCACATTGGATTAACGAGCTTTTACTGTATAAGTAAATTACCACATTACCTTACTAAAGAAACCTACTCCAACTGTGACCTAATTTTTTGTGGTAAAGATGGACTGCACTGTATTCTAATATAGCCACAAAATGAACTTAGCAAGCTTCAAGAACTTTTATGAACCCACAATGGCTGAAATATCTTTAGAAATTATCTGACATCTGCGACATTCAGTAATTGAAATTCAGAAATTGAAGTTTGCCCTTTATTTTTCTCCGCTAATGGTCTTTTTGTCTTGCAGAAGGAGAATTCACAAACATTTCAAGATGTATTTTTCTTTTTAGTGTCAATTTAGCTCAATTATTGCAAACAGTTAGTATTCCAAGGACACTTTTAAAAAAACCTTTCGTATGCTCTTCTCCTTTCATATATATCTAGCAGAAGAAGGTGTTTCTGGATCCGGGCAAGTATATACAGTGAAGTAGATGCACATATGAAGCGATTTATTGACATTTCGGCCGGGGTCCGGCCTTCATCAGAATACAATGTATGGCATAGGTGTAGTTTACATAGGTACATGTGCATATCAACCAGATGAAGACATGTTTACATAAAAATGAAGTAAATGCGCAAACAGAATGTCTGTCAATCGTTCTGAAGAGCAGCTGATACATGTCTAAGCAGATGGCATTTGCAAACACACCATTTGAAGCTACACACAAAAAATGAAATTCGAAAGGCAATTGTCAGGTGATAGCAGAAAACGTCACTGAATAGGTGCTGTAACCAATCAACAACAAATGAAGAAATAAAAATAAATACAAAAATGAAGAATAGTGCTGTACTAGTAAAAAAGAAGGGAAACGAGGGAAGATGGACGGGATATGTGGGCAGGAAACTCAATTTTCCTACACTTCTTTCCTACACTTCCTACACTTGTCGGTGACATTTTTTGCTGTCACCTGACAATTGCCTTTCAAATTTCCTTTTTTATGCGTATATTCAAATGATGTGTTTGCAAACGCCATCTGTTTAGACATGTATCAGCTGTTCTTCAGAACGAGTGACACGTACATGTATTCTGTTCATGCATTTTCTTCGCTTTTTATGTAAACATGTCTTCATCCAGTTGATATGCACACGTATATAAACTGTACTTATGCCATACATTGTATTCTGATGAAGACCGGACCCTGGCCGAAGCATCAATAAATCGCTTCATATGCGTGTCTAGTTCACCGTGTGTGTCTACACACACACACACACGTGTGTGTATGTGCGCTCAAAAAAGCACAAAAGGGATGAAGGGGACATTGAGACAGATGAGCCTGAAGAGAACTTGAATGAAGTGATAGACCCAAGTTATAAGCCTTCAACAAAGATGGCCATGGCTCAGTTGGATAAGAAGACCTTGTCATTTGAATTGATTGAGCATGAAAGCATGAGTGAGCCCTTCTCGCTGAAAGTTTCACGTCTACTTGAGGAGGAGCAGGTTGTAGCCCAGCCTGTGCCTGGAGGAGTGGTACCTTGGTCCCCACCACAGCAGAATTGGAACCCTTGGACATCTTGCAACATTGACGAGGGTCTTATGGCCACTATGACATTGAGAGACCATCAGCGATTATATTCTTAATAACTACAAACAGCAAGTGGACCATGACCCACAACTAAAAAAAGATGTTGGATGAATGTTACCAACTTCCAGTCTACAATTCCTATGACAGCATATTAGAAGCTATTCACCAGTCGTCAGTTGTCATCATACGAGGTGCCGCAGGCTGTGGAAAACCCACTCGGGTGCCACAGTACATACTGGACTCATACATAGACCAAGGGATTGGCGCTGAGTGCTGTATTGTTGTTACTCAGCCTCGGAGAATCAGCGCAGTGTCTGTTGCCGAAGAATGATCTGAGGAACTTTGGCACAGTGCCGGCTACAGTGTTCATTTTGAATCTGTGCTCCCGCGTCCCAATGGGTCCATCTTGTTCTGCACAGTGGGCGTCCTGTTAGGGAAATTGGAAGCTGGTCTTCGAGGAGTATCTCATGTTATCATTGACGAAATTCATGAGCGTGATGTCAATACTGACTTCATCATGGTTGTTATAAGAGACATGGTGCGAGCGTTCACCCAGTTGTGTGTTATTCTGATGTCTGTAAACATTGATGTAACATTGTTCCAGTCATACTTCGAAAATTATCCGGTCATTGAGGTTGAAGGACGAGCACACCCTGTTCAGGAATACTTCTTGGAGGACTGCATTGAGCTAGTCAACTTTGTACCCCGTACCTCCACTACTTCTGAGAAACTTTTTTATTCTCGAAGATTCTGCACTATGACGACAAAGAAGTCGCAGCTGCGATGATGATATGTACAGATACAACGATGGCATGAATCGATGATGATATGTACAGATGAGGAAGATGAGATGCGAATACTTTGTTCACATTATTATTATTATTATTATTATTATTATTATTATTATTATTATTATTATACAAACCTGAATATAAGAATTTCAGCACTTTATCATTTTCAAATATGCAACCTCATATTATATGTGGAACCAACAAATTGTTAGCCAAGATATCTAGTACCGATTTTTTTAGCATGGCTCTTTCGCAATAGTAGTACAATTTTTTCTGTCATCCTGCCACCACGCTGACTTAGCTCGACGGGACCAAAAATGAGTTTCTGCTGCGGGAAATATCCAACAAGCCACTCCCTTCTGACATTGCAACCAATGGTGACGGCGACAACTAAGATGCGAATTAGCATAACAGAAAATGCTTTCACAGAGTACTTTCCGTGCTGGTCTCGTCACCTATCGTGTCCTGTGTGTTTCATTTGTATTGTAGTTCACTATCTTCGTAAATTTTTCTTACTTGTGCTGTATGCCAGCAAAATCTTTTTTCGCTTAATTTTAGCTGTCCCAAAATATTCCCTCATAATATATACATTGCGCGCATTTTTACAACATTCTGGAGTCCCCCAATAAGGCATGCCTCCTAATCAGATTGTGGTTTTGGCACATAAAACTCCAGAATTTAATTATTGAGTAGAAGTGATCAAATATCAAATTCTTCAAATACAAATAGTGAGTATCGAATATCAAATGAAATATCTAGTCAAATGCCCAGATGGTTGTATCTACAGTAGAAATATCTACTTTGGTACCAACTATAGTACAAAAAGTACAGCTAACTATTAGGGACACATGGCAAGTTCTAAACACAAGATCAGGAATTTTTCCTTAAGAAAGCTGCATGAATAGGCTCTCTACAACATCAGAGCTTGGTTGCAAACAAGCCCTCTAAGAAAGAATTGCTGCTGTAAGATTAGCTTTCCAAAAGTGCTAAATAAATGGTTGCCAAAAAAAAAGAAAAGAGCAGGAGCATTGTGCAAAAAAAATAATAATTATTATTATTAAATTCTAGGGTTTTCCATACCAAAAGCACTATCTGATTATGAAGCTTGCCGCAGTGGCCGGGATTTGTGCTCGTGATGTCATCCTTAGCAACGCAATGCCATAGCCTCTAAGCCACCATGACGAGTAAAATAAAATGAAATAATAAAGAAAACCTGCTGAAGGAACTGTGCTATAAACACATAAGGGCCAGCTGTAACAAAATAGGACACAATTGTAGCGTAAAATATACTGTGACACATAGCTAGACTGCCAAAAAATGCTAATTGACAGATTATAATCAAGAACCACAGGCTGTCGTGTAAGCTTTCACCACGAAAGTGAAAACAAAGCTTGCATTACCCATTTTGTTTCTGCATTGCTTCAAGAATGTTTGTTGTCACATTTTTGATAACTTGCCATACTTTGTCTAGCAGTCTGCGAACAGTAAGCAGACTTAAACAGTCGGTCTTTGCAAAATAATTTGTTAGTTTTAAATATTCAAAATTACCGAACACAGTTCAATTTTCAATACAAATGAAATATTTCACAATAACTATTCGTATGTTTTGGTTACTTCAAATATCTGCTCGTCCCTATTATTTAGCTTTAGCAATCAGAGTCCAGTTGCTGCTCATTACAATATACCCTAATTAATCAAACGGCAAACATATATCATACAAAATAGAATGGCCGTGACGTGGCAAGTAGTAAAATGGTAAAACATCACCTATATTTTCATCAAGTGCTTGATTATTGGAACCCAAATGCGATTGCAGGAACAGCACAAAAAGAGTAAAAAATGTTGAGAAACAGCGACAGTGATCATAAACAAGTATACAAATAAAACAAAACCTATCTTTAAGAATAAAAATGGTTCATGTGCCTGCACCAAGTGGCCATGGCATTGTGGCTAGACTGCTCGGCTTGGAACTGCACGGTCAGTCCCAGGCACACTTACTCAACTGGGGCATCTTTCTTTGGTCATGTCGAATTATGCGGTGAACACAATCTTCCTATGCCCAATTTCGTAATTACTGTTCTCAGAAAAAATAGAAGAACCAAATGAAAGCAAGCTATCTGCTACTAGCTTCTTTAAAACAGGCAGGCAGTTACTATGGCAGCAATGCCTGCAAAACAGAGTGGTGAAAGTAATTTTCAAAACTGAATCAAATATGAATTGAATAGTGCCAGAATCAAATCGAATATACAATACTTTTTAAGTTGTCTTTAAAGGGATACAGAATAAAAAATTTGTCGCGAAAATTTCTGGCTCCAATGAGAGCTACCGCAGAGAGTGACCAAAACAACACTCTTTGTGAGCAGAAATGAGCGAAAAGTAGTTATTTTAATTAATACTTCTCAAATCGCCGCACGTAGCGGCGTCCTCTGAAGGCTCCAGCAGAACCAGATATCGCGTCACACTTACCTGCCTCATTTCTTCCCGCCCATTGCAAGTGATTGCAAAGCCTCGGGGTGTCAATGAAAAGGCAGGGCCTCAAGCCTGACGCTGTGTCGCCTGTTTTCTCAAGGAAGCGCAAGCAACAAGATGTCAGAGGCACATTTGAAAAGAGAAGACAAATATGCGTGGCTCTGCTATCACAAACACCAGAGACCAGTGGAGCTGGAGGAAGGCCAGTAAAGTAGTGCCAATCCACACCCAAGACACACGAGCACCGGCAACGCGTCCCTACGGCATCCGCGATTCATGTGGCCAGTGCCGTAGTAGACGCTGCGGTCTCCACTCTACACAGAGCGGCGGGTGAGGAGGACATAGAGGCACCCTAGTAGCTGCCGAAGAAGAACGCCGTTTGGCTGTAATTTGTTGTTTATACGATGTTTTGAGCCAGATATTTGGCCAATTCTGCCCAAATTAATAGAAATTCGCATCGTCTGCAGCGACAATGAATGAAAAAAAAAAAAAGATGCCACCTTCATGATACTGGTGGTGCCACTTCTCACACCCGCCAAGGGAAGGAGCGCCCTGCTGCGATGAAACAATGGGATAGCGGGCGTGTTATCTAGCACAGAAGAAACGTGCTGAGCTGAGGTATATGTTACCTGCTCGCCACTTGTGTTCCTTGTAACTGCCAATTCTGCAGGCTGTGCGTAAAAACTTTGTTTCTCTATGTTTAGATTGATCAACTCCTTGATGACGGTATGGAGGAACCACAACATGCGCCTCCAGTACCAGTTGCTACCTCGGATGGAGTGTCACCGGAATGCCATTCATTCCGATAGTTGCCGGTCGTTCGGTAGGCTGCTCATCAAAGTCGGAGTCATATTCTCTGCTCATACCATCACTCTCACTAGAACTTAGCATTGTGCAAGGCGCAACGTGGGGAAAACAAAACAGTGAGCAGCTGGTCAGTTCGCCCCGTCGCTGCTGAAGGTAGATGTGACATCAGATCCCCCAGCTTCTTGTCGGGAGCGTGCTGCATGTGACCCGGCGGCTGCTCACAGAGTGTCAAATATAAAGCCATCCACTCTAAAATAACCAGAATAATGGCTACATAGAAGAGCAATCGTGTCTCAGGAATGCAATTGTGGTGCTTTCGCAATATTCTTGAATTTTTATTTTCTATCCCTTTAAATAATAAACAGTCTGCACATCCTAATATATTCAGGTTAGCAAGTTTCTGTCATTACATTACCGATTATGAAGTGTCACCTATTAAAAGCACAAGTGGAGTCTTTGAGCGAATGAGCAATTTATATTCGCATACTCAGTACTGATTAGTTACTGAGTAACGAATGATAGCTGTCTAGCCGCCTGGATAACAAAGCAACGTACAGCATACTCCAATATATAACTTCTTGTGCTTTTTGTCTACTGTGACTATCAGGATGAAATAATTTGCACTTTTGCTTAAATCTCGTGCTTGATCACGCACACATGGAAATTTTAAATACAAGAAAATATTTGCAGCTACAAGTAGCGAATATTCGATTCGAAGGCCAAATCGAATAGGGCAATATTTGATTCATCACCTGGAAGTTCCAAGTATTCGTACACCCCTAGCTTAAAGAAGTGCCACAAGTGAACAAAGGCAACACCATCTACACTCACCTGTTCCGCAGGAGACCATGCGATTCGCAAGGCCGATCTCGTGGGCTTCCTTTGCCGAGATAGGCCGCCCAGTCAGGACGAGGTCCAGAGCCCGTGACAGGCCAATCAGGGCGGGCAGCCGCGCAGAACCTCCGGCCATTAACGGCACTCCTGTTGGCCAAAGCAGGCGATAAAAACTTGCACCTCAAAGTGCAACTGCGCATCCTAGAGCTTCGCACGCAACTTGCATGAGGATGCAAATGACAAAATGTGGGCAGATCTGAAGGACCGCAATGGTTCCATATCTACATGCTGCCCCAATACACAGCATAGACTACTTATAACGTAACTAGCCAAAATCACGATTATTCGCACTATAAGCTGTACCAGAATGTAACCAAAACAACAATTTTCAAAGCCTGCACATATGTAAAACATGTGGAATTAGCAGCTGTACTTTTCTGACGTAGAAGGCATGGGATGTTTGCATTCTCTTAAATTTGCAAACATAGAAAGGTTAATGGCCAAGGACCGGCCATAACAGATGGTTTCTGCATGGAGCAGAGAAAATAATACAGAAAAAAATTCAATGTAGAAAAGCATATTTAGTATCTGTACAAAAATTGAATAGCTGAAGGGTGACAACGCTCATGCATTCAGTGCAGAGTTTAACACTAGCAAGGTCAGGCGGCGCACAGCTATATCTCTGAGGTCATGAGCAAAGGCTTTTTCGTTGCCCAGGTAACCTCTTAGAGACAGGCAACCGCTCAGAACATGAATCGAGATAACCCCGCTGACGGAATGATTCTCTATCGTAGTAGCTAAAATGAGCCATGTTTTTTCATTAAACGTAGATTTACATTTTTATTCATCACTAAAAGTCACGAAAATGTCATGACACTGACAGCATGACACTGCAAAAGAGGTCCCACTATGTGACCTTCTACTAGTGTACGCAGTTTCTGGTCTTTTCACTAGTATTGAAATGCAGTATACTTTTCATTATTATAAGCTTTTCCTGACTTACAATGTGCAGATAAGCCTTCGGTTGTAGTGAGCAGAAAAGTAGCCCTGCCTTTGCCTTCATTTTCGACAAGTTGGCTTGGCTCGTCTATCGACAGAACAACGACAACGAGGGCCAGCCAACCATGGCGTAGGCATGTACTTCGGGAAAAACACGATACAAATATAAGAAATGTCTGAACAACAACACGAATTTATTGCACCAGCTATTTATTTTCAAAAGTGGTTGAAAAGGTCAAAATGTAGGTGGTTAACAATAGACAGTTACACTCACTCCTGTGAAAGTAGAACGAGTAGCAGCTTTCACAATTTACAAGGCGGTCTATCGACATCATTCTCACTTCACAGCATTACCGGAGGAGGGACTCTTGCTTTTTTGGAGGCTGCTCGGATCGAAAAGTTCTGCTTATTAAATATCCACGCGCTTTTGGAAGTAACCACTCCAGATGTAAACACTACCGAGGGTGAGCTTTGTGTTGCACTACAAAAAACTGGATCCTTAAAAATCGGTTGTCAGTCCCTTTTATGTGCGCACCTTTTGAGATGCATCCACACAGCCCCTTCTATCTAGTGATAGTGTGTGCAGTATGCTGTTTCTTTCTTTTTCATGCCATACAGTCAAAACCACTTATAACAATATTCAAGTGCCAACGAAATTCCATTCTTATAACCGATAACTGTAATAGCCAAGTTGCACGGAAAACAGGCACAAGGGAGAAACAGTGGAACATTTTTAACTAGACAGAAGAAAGTACAGTCGACGCCCGTTATAATGGATCCTCATACAACATACTTCTGGATGTAAGAGACTATTGGCTACAAAGGTAAAATTTTGGGCAAATTTTGTCTGGATGATGTGAATACAATGTACTTTGCAGTGGCGATGCCTGCGTGCGGCAGTGCTCTGCACGCAACTATCTCCGGCAGCTCACTGAACTGGAGAAAATGAATTTTTTCTTCGAGAACAAATACATTAGAGGCAAGTTTGCCGTAATGGCTTGCCACACAACACCTCGCTGGCAGAGAGATTTCGCGTCGGACCACTGCTGTTGTCCGCTCAATGCCGAGAGTGCCGCTAGGTCTAACCACCTTCAAAGTGACACGTGGCACTTCAAATGCAAAATGTCGACAATCGCAAAACCACTACCTTGAGAATGTATTATTTCTCATCGCTTCAGATTGAACTTGCCTTGTACTGCAGCTTCTTGTTCATGCTACAGATTTGGCAAAGGTTGTTGCTTATCGCGAAAGGTAACATTAGGACCTCAGTATGTTCTACCGGCCACTGTTTTGTGTCAAAACAAAGTGTAGCTGATGCTTCTGTCATGGCCGGCAGCTACGCAACTGGGCTGGGCGGCCAGCATGACACATTTGCTAGCAATGAGCGTCCGCAAAACAGAGGGACAGGAAGATTCACAGTTGTACGATTACCGTGTCCATAGTTATTTATCTTTAACTTTGATGTTTTTACCCTTTTTGATATCACTTACGAGTTAGACAGCATCATATTCAAAGTTTCGGCATTTCACAACGTGCCCGGCCCTTACTTTAGGATAGAAAAGACTTTGGATGTTATCATTGTATAGAGCGAATGAGGTCTCCGGACCTCTTTCGCTGTCTTATCCTGGTCCATTGCAACAAATGTCAACTGTCTTGTATATACTTGGGTAACCTGCGTGATCTTTTTTTTAAATTTTATTTTAGAGCTTTCAAAAGGTCGCGTGCAAATCACAGGAACATTTTGCAAACACAACCTAAATAACGTCTACAGGGGAATCCTGGTTATACATCCCCAGATTTTGCAACATCCTAGGTTTTATTATGAATTAGTGCAGTCCTGTTTGACTCCCCATAGAGACAATGCATTAAAAAAGATTACACAAGTCCCGTCTGATACGATGACACCCGCGAAATTGCGAACCCGGATGCACGAGAAGTGCTACGAACTTCTTTGCGGCACCGTTCCCTCTGTCAGGAAGGGGAGAGCACACCTTCGCATTCTCCGACTGATTCCCAGGCTCGCTCCTAGTCACCTTAATGCTTCTCAAGCCTTCGCTGCCTTTTCACTGTTCGTCTCCCTTTACCCTGTTCACGTTGCTCAACCGCCTCCTGTCTTTGCCCTGTCTTTGCCCTTTCATTGCCATCTCATTGCGCAGTCTCTCTCGGCGTTTTCTCTCAGCAGCGCCCTACACCCGTCACCGGATGCATTTGTGTATGCAACCAACAATGTTTTTGACACTGTGCCAAGCGTGCTAACTTTGTCCAGAGCAAGAGCACTGTTAGCCGCATACTTCGACGTGTCCGGTGCCGAGCCTTACGAGAGCAGAACCACCTCCAAAATAATCGTTACCCGAGGCCTACCACAGCACCACGTGGGGGCACCGCGGCGGCAGTCACGGACGCCGTTTGGAGCAAAAATTTTAAAATTAGTGGGTGTGCAGCACACAGTCTTTGCCAGTTTTGCTGCACTCTGGACGCACAACTTTCTGTGCATACCGGACTGCACGAGTAAAATTTACGACGAAGGTTAGCCGAACATGCTTCATTTCCAATTATACGTACACCCTCTGAGGTGAATCCAATGTCACAGCTTAACTGTCACAAAAGCGCAGCTCGTGCATCCCACCAACGGTGTGGAGCAAGTGTGAGAAAAGAAATTGGCAATGCAAAAGAAAAGCGCATCTAGTGTTTTTCTACCAGCTTTATGTCAGCACATTTTAAATGTCTCTAAGGCACTCGACCCAGCAGTGAACCAAGTTGGTGTCATAAAGATGTTCACGGAATAGTGGCACGTGCCCAGCGACACGCACTCAGCGACCACCAACAGTTGGTTTCGAACCCGGTCCTTCCGGCACAGCAGCTCGATGCTCTATTTATTAGACCATGGGCTATCCAGAGGCCACCCAAGTTGGCAGAAAAATGGTTGGAGAAGCAGATAAGTAGATATCAAAAAGTGTGTGGCATGGCAAACACAAACGAGCCCAAACAACCACAACAGGCAACTGCAGAATTGGGAAACAGCGCAAGGCCATATATTGAGTTAAATTAAGGGGGAATTGAAAGCACCTTCTCAACATGTTAGTCAAACATGCCCAATACGTGTGCAATGCCACTGTGAACAGTGGACCAAGCATATTATGTTGCTGCACATAGCACTCATTTCGGAGCACTTTGGAGGCATCATTCCATTGCTCGCCCTAAACTACGCATACGCAGAGCAAATGCAGCGTACCAAAGCGCCGTCCAAAGAGGCCCATGACAGCTGTCTCGTCAACTACCCGCAAATCACACCACAGGGCCAGCTCCATGCCTGCACCAACTGCATAGCCACTCACCGCGGCGACCGTTGGCTTCCTTGTCTCCGGAACGCACTGCACAAGACATTGTAGCACATAGCGCACTGTTAAATTGGGACCAAAGTACAGCAATACTTCTCATATCTAAGACGCCAGCGGTCACTATTAATGAAAGCAGAGATTAAGTATGTTGGAATTACGTCTGACAACACCCAACTCAAGTCTAGGCAATATCGAAGATATGTGTATGTTATATAGTACTATTAAGATACTCTCTAGGTATCTTGTTTCTGTATCATGACAAATTCGGCAAGACATGTATCGATATCTGTATTTTCAATACGTCACACAAACTATTCTGTATCTTTTAGATACACAATACACTTATAGCAAAATCCAAGACGACATTCGAGGTCACAGAAGCAAGCAATGCACGCTAGTTTCAAATTATTCTAAGAGATGACATGTTGACACTAGCTCACTTCAACATCACTGAACACGATTAAAGAAAACAGGGGGAAGGCGGGAGATGGAAATTCTAACGATGAATAAAACGAGAACATGGTGAAAGCTGGAGCCAACGTTTCAACAAGTGGACTTGTCTTTTTCAAGGCGAGATATGCTTTCCTCGGCACAGTATATATAGGTGGGGTTCTTCTAAAGGGTAGAGAGGGTAAGGTGGGTGGGAGCTCCAAAAGCAAAGAGGTGTTAGTGGCGAGGGTGTAGAATCGAAAATAAGCAAGTGGTGTGCACAAGGCTGGTGACACGGCCGTCTGTCAGCTACGTGTTAACGGCCATGTGTCAGCTGGTGTGTCAACGGCATGCACAGCACCCCTCTATTACTTGCTTCGCTCGTGGTCTGGTGGTTGTGGGCTATCGTGTCTCTGAAAGAGATAATAGAAGGAGCGGCAGAAACCAGTGCTCATGAAAAAAAAAATATATAAAGGATACTGAAATGGAATAAATAAATAAAAGGAAGAAAAAGAGCAAAGAAAGAAAAAGAAACAACACTAAGCAACCAAACATAATGTTGTTGCCTATAGCTTGAAATTTAGCATAACAAATAGATTCTAAAGCTCCCTTTGAAACATTTATGCCTATTGGTTGCAATGTCTTGAACTTATGGATAAGGTATGATTCTCTGTATTTTATATCTCATTCAGAATGGAAATTTGACTGTGCGATGTAGAGTTTAAGTTCATCAAAGTCGTGACCTGATTTGTTGGAATGCTCGGCAATGGCTTTGGGAAGCTTTGTAGCTGTGTCTGCACCATCATCATCATCATCATCATCAGCCTGGTTATGCCTACTGCAGGGCAAAGGCCTCTCCCATACTTCTCCAACAACCCCGGTCATGTACTAATTGTGGCCATGCTGTCCCTGCAAACTTCTTAATCTCATCCGCCCACCTAACTTTCTGCCGCCCTCTGCTACGCTTCCCTTCCCTTGGGATCCAGTCCGTAACCCTTAATGACCATCGGTTATCTTCCCTCCTCATTACATGTCCTGCCTATGCCCATTTCTTTTTCTTGATTTCAACTAAGATGTCATTAACTCGCGTTTGTTCCCTCACCCAATCTGCTCTTTTCTTATCCCTTAACGTTACACCTATCATTCTTCTTTCCATAGCTCGTTGTGTCGTCCTCAATTTGAGTCTGTTTAATCTGACGTTCAAATTTATTGTCCCGTTTCACCAATATATTGTTTCTTCCAGAAGGAACATTCAAGCCTATAAACCACATCCGAACTTGTACAAGTAAAGCTAGTTTTGACTTTGTGTGTATAACTATTTGCAATGCTGTTAATTTTAATGTCACTTTGAAGGTGCCTGCAGGTTTTGCACCTGGACTGACAACATGCTTTTATTACGGGGGAATGATGTTCATCAACAGATGCTCATTATTTGATAATATTGGATGGAATTTTCTTAGGATGTTGCTTATGTTTGGGAGTACATTAGAATATATTGTTATAAATGCTGTCGGCCTGTCACATTCTGGTGTAGGCGTTTTCTTATCTAATTCCGACTGTCTTTCCAATCTTGACGCAACATCATAAGCTCTGTCAAGAGCAACTCATGGGTAGTTTCTTTCTGCTAGCGTTGTTTTAAGGTCATTTAGGTGGTGGACATAATCGTTGTCTTGGCTACAGATTTTTCTTATTCGTTTCGCCTGTCCGGCAAAAATTCCTTTCTTGCAGTGTTGCGGGTGATGACTGCTGTACTCTAAATTTTTCTGGCTATCTGTAGGCTTCCGGTAAAGCGTCGTTTTCAGTTTTCCGTTTTCTATGTAGACCATTGTGTTGAGGAAGTTGATTTGACTAGGAGAGTGGTGAGCAGTAAATTTAATACTCGGGTGAAAGCGATTGAAATGGCTAATTAGGTCGGTTAACATGCTTGTGCCGAGTTCCCATATTATAAATATGTCGTCAATGTAACGAAGATAGGTGTGGGGTTTTAAAGGGTAGGATTTCAGCAGGTCTGCGTCAAGCTGTCCCATGAAAATGTTCGCATACGTGGGAGCGAACGGTGTTCCCATGCTAGAGCCGAAAGTTTGCAGGTAGTGAATGGAATAAAATTCGAAATAGTTGAGCGTGAGAACTAACCTCAGGAGCGACAGGTAAACTTCAGGAGCGTGCGCTTGGGGATTGATTGCGAGGTATTTCGATGCGGCCTCAATTCCTTCACTCATGGATATGTTAGAGTAAAGGGCAGCAACATCCAAAGTGACGAGAATAGCGCGCTCGGAAAGGATTTGGTTGGCGTTGATGCCGTCGATAATTCGAAGCAAGTGCAGCGTGTCTTGAACAAAACATGGGAGTGTGGTGGGGATGTCTGAAAGGTGGTGATTTAGGAACTTAGACAGTGACTTGGTAGGTGTGTTGCATTAGACACAATAGGCCAACCTGGGATTTCTGCTGTAAATATTTCTTTGACCGGAACTTTACGTATTTTAGGAAGAAGATAAAAGCTGCCTGCTTCTTTGTTCTTGGGCATCATGAAGTGATACTGAGATTGCGTGATTAGTTCCCTGGACAGTAGTCTGAAGTTGGGTTAGAGTTGCATTTTCTGTAATGTGTGTGCTTGCTCAGAATGAATGAATGAATGAATGAATGTTTCATCTTTAATGGTGCAAGGGCCAGGTATGACCAAAGAGCGCCATGCTAGTGTTAATGGGTTCGCAGTGGACTGATCAGTTCTGTAAAGTTAATGTAACGTGGCTGTAAAGGGGCCTAGAAGAGTTGATGAAAATTAGATAAAATCTACATGTAATAAGATTATGGCAATTACTAATGACGGGTACTATGAACACTAAAATGCATTGCGAAAAAATGATACTATATACAAAATATGTGAGATGGTAAAAATCTACATGTAATAAGATTATGGCAATTACTAATGACGGGTACTATGAACACTAAAATGCATTGCGAAAAAATGATACTATATACAAAATATGTGAGATGGTAAGATTACCTCGACCACTACTGCCTCGCCAGAGCCCTTGAAACACAAGGGCCTAGAGGCATGTGCTATACGAAACAGCTATCACAGTGGCATCCTCTGAAGAGCGGAGGCGCTACGAATGTATGGGGATAATAACATACGACACAACATCTTTCAGGAAACCTAGGACTGCGTTGGTGTCAAAGAGCGGTTCTCGGCCGAGTAACATTACAGGATGAAGGGGGATGTGTTGCAGGTATGCTAAGAGAAATTGTTTCTTTCCCTCAGTTTCGGCTTCCCGTCACTCCATGAGGACGTGGAGGACAGTCAGCCTCTCCCCGCATCTACCAAAGATTGGAGGCTCATTTCCAGTGAGTAGAAAGTTATGGGTGCCAAATGTGTGTCCTATTCTTAGACGACAGAATAGGACATCTGTTCGGCGTGATTTTGTTGCAGAAGGCGAGAAACCTAATTGTGGCTTTATTACGTGCAGCTTATTTGTTTCCATGTTCCACAAGCGTTGCCAGTAGTTTCGCAGTTTCCTGCGCAAGAAGGGCCTCAGATCTGTGATAGGGACTGCAGCGGTAGGATTAACAGAATACGATGCAATTGATGTGGCCATCTGGTCTGCCAGAATGTTACCTTCGATGCCTCCATGACTCGGCACCCAGCATATGATGACATGCTGGTTACATACATACACTTTACACAGCATGGAATAGAGTTCATTAATTACTGGATTTTTGCACTTACAGAATGACATCAAGGCCTTCAGAACACTTAGGGAGTCTGCATATATAACTGATTTCTGGAGTTTTGTTTTCCTTATATGCTTCACAGCTGACAATAGTGTGTAGGCCTCAGCTGTAAAGATACTTGTTTCCGGATGCAGTACATTGGATTCCAAGAAGGATGGACCGACGGCTGCATAGGACACCCCGTCGCGTGACTTCGATGCGTCTGTGTAGAACTCCGTGCAGGAGTGCTCGAACTGAAGTTCCAGGAAATGTATTCGGATTTCGATCTCTGGGGCATGCTTTGTAGCTTGTAGGAAACATATATCACATTGTATCAGCTGCCACTCCCAAGGCAGTAGCAGCTTAGCTGGAGGCATTAAACTATGTTTGAGGAGTGGGACATCCATTACAACACTGACCTCCTTCACACGCAGTGAAAAGGCCTGTCTTGCAGAGGGACGGTTACGAAACAGGGTAGCATATGTCATATCGTTAACGGTTTCAAAACACAGATGTTGATGATTAGAGTGAACTTTCAGAAAATATGTTTGGCTGATGTATGTTCTCTGCAGATGGAGTGACCATTCATTTGATTCTACATATACACTTTCAATGGGACTTGTTCTGAAAGTGCCAGTGGCCAGTCGGATTTCTGGTGGACCTGACCGAGCATCTTTAGCGCGCTCGGGGCGGCAAAATGATAGATCACGGCACCATAGTCCAATCATGATCAAATGAGGCTCTTGTAAAGATTTATTAAACATTTCCTGTCACTGCCCCATGTTGTATGGGATAAAATTTTCAGTAAGTTCATTGTTTTTAAGCATTTCACCTTGAGATACATTATGTGTGGAATAAATGTTAGTTTAGAGTCAAGAATGATGCCCAAGAACTTGTGCTATATGTTCACAGGTATTATCTGCCCATGCATTTCAATATTGGGATCTGCAATGAGCCCTTTGTTTCTTGTGAAAAGCACACAAGAACTTTTCTTGGGGTTCACTTTTAATCCGTTTTCGTCTGCCCATTTGGACACTTTGTTCAAGCCCTGTAGTACTTGCCTCTCACACACTACAACGTTGCAGGATTTGAAACCTATTTGTATGCCATCTACGTAAACGAAGTAAAAGATGGCTGGTGGTAATGAAGCATGAAGGGTGTTCATTTTCACGATAAAGAGAGTGCAGCTAAGCATCCCTCCTTGGGATACACCAGTTTCTTGTATAAAAGGTCGCGACAATACATCACCGATTTTCACACGGAAGGTACGTTTGGACAAATAGCTTTTTAGTATGTTTAACATATTTCCACGAATTTCCATTCTCTACAAGTCTGGCAAGATCTTCTCCATATCCAGGAATATCGATAAGAAGAACTGTTTATGCACAAATTCATCACGGATATTTCCTTCAATGCACACAAGATGATCAGTCGTAGACCGCCCTTCTCTGAACCCACATTGATAGGGATCAAGCATATTGTTAAGTTCAAGGAAGTGCATGAGTCGGCGATTAATCATTTTTTCAAATAGTTTACACAGGCAACTTGTAAGAGCTATTGGACGATAACTTGCCGCCAAGGAAGGGTCTTTACCCAGCTTCAAGACAGGAATAACAATAGCTTCCTTCCATGAGGATGGGAGGTATCCGGCAGCCCATATAGAGTTGAAAAGTGCCAGAAGTGCCGTCTGTGTGTCGGTATGTAAGTTTTTAATCGTGTCACATATGATTCCATCAGCTCCTGGTGCAGAGCTTCTAAATGTGCTCAGGGCAGCTTTAAGCTCGACAAAATTAAAAGGACAGTTGTATGGTTCATCCGGACGGCATTTGCGATCCAGTGCTATCCAGGTTCAGCTATTTGTTTATACAGTAGAACCCCGCTGTTACGTTCCTCACTGCTGCGTTTTCCCGGCTGCTACGTCGTTTTCATCAGGTCCCGGCATAGCTTCCATAGGATTCAATGTATAAGGAACCCCGCTGTTACGTCGTAGCTGTGAAAACGTTCCCGCATGATACGTCGCAACTTGGCACCCCGAACCCGCCTGGGCTGAAGTAGGCAACGCGCTCCAACCGCCATTTTGGCTTTTGACGAGTTTTGGCTGGGCTTGGCCGGGCTTGGCTATGGAACTGGCTGCAAAAAGCCGCACGCCAGTTCGAGAGGCCGCACTAAGTGGCCATTCGTGAAAAATGCTCTCACTATCATCACTGTGATTAGGGTCACCGCATGGTTGTTGGACGGGTCGACTCACGGAGGAAGGAAACTCGGGAGAGGCCCTCACGTCACTCTTTGTGAAGCAAAAGTGAAACCGGAAGTTGGCGTTGCTAGTGGCGTTGCTCCGCCTACCGGGACAGCTCTCCTCTCATGTTTACATTTCTCCCACGCCGCGCCGCGCGCAACCGGGCTGCTCGGACGCGCGCGCTCCGCAGCAATACTAAACAGTCGTTAGCAGGTTAGCATGATTACGCCAAAGAGGGCAAAATTTCCCGCGGATATTCCTTCGTCCGTTGCCATTGCCGTGGCGCGGTGACGACGAGGAGCACGAGCCGCATGATGCCGGGCAGTGGCCAAATCCTAGCTTTGGAGAAGCCGTCGCGGCTCTAGACCTCTGCAGGTACGTCGCACCTCACAGCGACGCTGACAGCAATGCGGCCTTCCAGGCTATTGAGAAACGTGTGGCGATTTCTACCGAGCGAAAGAAACGGCAAGCCATCATTATAGGCTTTTTTAAGTCCAAAGCGCACTCTGTGGAAATAAATTGTCTATAGTTGAAGCTGCCCTTTTTTTCATTCATTTTCGGAGCTTTCCTCACTGTTGCGTTTTCTCGGCTGTTACGTTTTTTTCCCCCGGTCCAGTGAAAAACGTATGAACGGGGTTCCACTGTACTTGAGGAATGATTTCCTGTAATGTGTGGCGCTTGATATGTGCTCGAAGTGTTCGCCCAGAGCGTTGGCCTGGTCTTCCAAGGTAGTCCCCTGGTGGTCAACTAAGGGCGATGGGTGGGTTTGCTGCCCCTTTAGCTTTCGTACGCCATTCCAAACTTTAGACTCTTGAGTGTATGATGTGATACCCTAGAGAAACCTCTCCCAGCTAGCCCTCCTTCCCTGTCTCCGCGTGCGCCTTCCCTGTGATTTTCCGAGTTTAAATTACATTAGATTTTCTGCAGTCGCAGAAAACTCCAAGCGACGCAGCAAACCCCAAGCTTTGTTTTGTTTCTTTCGCACCAGTCTGCACTGCTCATTCCACCAGGGTACCCATCTTTTACAAGAGACGCCTTATGTTTGGGGAATAAACTTTTCAGTTGCGTCAATTATAAAACCAGTGAAATCTGCTACAGCTTCATCTATGGTAAAATCAGTGATAAGATGTCGTAACAAGTAAGTAGATGCATTAAAATGATTCCATTCGGCGGAGGCTAGTTTCCACCAGGGGGCGTGTGGTGGGCATTCATGTTGATGTATTAAATTTAACGTTATAGGAAAGTGGTCACCTCCAGTGGTTACATGCCATTGCAAATCAGGGAAAATTGAGGCAGAGCCAATCGACAGGTCTATTGACGAATATAAATTATGATAAATATTAAAACATGTTGGCTCCTTCGTGTTGAAGAGGCATGCACTGGAATTCAGAAGAAAATTTTCAATAGAACGACCTCTCGCGTCACATCGCGTTTCTCCCCACGTGGTGTTGTGGGCATCAAAAATCGCCTACGATTAGGTAAGGGTCCGGGAGCTGATCAATTAGGTTATAAAAATCGCTTTATTGGATATAATAATTTGGGGGTATGTATATGCAACATACAGTGATTAATTTATTTAAAAGAATTGCCCGAACTGACACTACCTCAAGGGGCGTCTGAAGGGCGAAATGATGACAAGCTACTGACTTGTCAACAACTATTGCTACACCGCCAGCCACGGCGTTCCCCTCGTTGCGGTCTTTACGACAGATTGTGTAGTGACGGAGAAAATTTGTGTTCGTAGGTTTCAGATGTGTCTCTTGAACAGACAGCAACTTGGGATTGTGTTTGTGTAGGGGTTCTCTAATGTCGTCGAGGTTATGGAGAAGTCCTCTAACATTCCATTGTAGTATTTGTGTTTCCATTATGCTATATATGTTGGGTGCTGTTTGTTTAAGAGACGAGGATTAGCTCACGGGCCCTTTGCAGGCGCCGTGACAGGAGTTTTGTCTTTTTTGGAGCGATCGAGAGAGCCTCGCCACTCCTTAGGGGCTGGTGGCGCCATCTTGCTGGTGGTTGTGTCCATCGCCTCTTGCAAAGCGCTGGACACGCGCTCTTCCGAGCGCTTTGTTTGACATGAAGGCCTCGGCACGTTTGACGAGGCCTTTGAGGCTACCTGCCCGGAGGTAGATGGCCCCTTCTGCTGGGCAGATGGAGCAGCACTAGCTGCAACCGCCACGGGGGCAGATGGCGTAACTGCCGACTCACTGCTTGTGGGTCGGACAGCCGCCGGAAGCTGTTGTATCGCTTCCCCCTGATGCGTCACATCAGCAAATGTGTTCTTTGGCAGGAGGGATACCCGCCTGCGTGCCTCCTTGAAACTTATGTTTTCTTTTACTTTAATTGTAACAATTTCCTTTTCTTTCCTCCAAGATGGGCACGACCGCGAGTATGCAGCGTGCTCCTCATCACAGTTTACACAGTGGAGGGAGTTTTCACAAGATTCGGAGGTGTGTTCATGAGCACTGCATTTCAAGTTTGGCGGCCTCGGCAGCTCTGTGAGCTGTAACCGAAACGCTGACATTTGAAGCTTCGCAGGGGATTAGGGATGTATGACCGAACACGTAGCTTGATATACCTGGCCTCGATGGACTCGGGCAGAACACTTGTGCCAAAAGTAAGTATTAGGTGTTTGGTCTGTATTTCCCTATTGTCACTGTTGTCACGCCTCATCGTTTAACGTTGATGACGTTCTGCTCACTGAGGCCCTCCAGGAGTTCAGCTTCAGTCAGCTCCAAGAGATCATCATTGGAGACTAACTACGCCACGGGTGGTATTCATAGTATGATGCAGAGTTGCTGTTACTTTGGCGTCACCAAACGATACTAGGTTGGGTAGCTTTTCATATTGTTTCTGGTTGCGGAGCTCCAAGACGAGATCACCGCTTGCCATCCTGGATGCTTTATAATCTGTACCAAAAACTTGGGTGAGAGACTTAGACACGAGGAATGGTGAGATTGTTTGCACGGGTTTGTCTAGTCGTTCAGTGGACTACATGGAAACGAGGGAAAGTTTCTTTTTGATGGGCAAAAAACTCGAAGACATCATCAGTGCACCCCCTCTTTAGGGAGCAATCAGGTAGTGGGAAGAAGGAAGTAGCCATAAGAGATTGTAATTTCGGCAGTAACACCAGCCATGCACCGTGGAGTCCTACAAGAGGACGCTGCAGGACCTGTGAAACACGGCCTGCAAATGCCAGCTATACATTACCGTTATAACCAAATATAAAATAACCTAGGTTGGCTATTCACACTAGGTTAACCCTTGCTGCCTGGAAAAAAATTGGAAGGGAAGACGGGAGAAGACACGAAAGATGGAAAGTGAGAGAAAGACAAAGGCTGGAGGGAGAGAGAGAGAGAGAGACAGGAAAACGCAACTACCGATTTCCCCTGGGTGGTTCAGTCCGGAGGTGCCGTCTACGTGAAGCCGAGGCCAAAGGAGTGTTTCCTCCATCCAGGGGCCATAAAGGTCCTGACACTCAGCATCGGCTCAACCCCCAGGATCCCCTTTTCCCTGGACATGGCTAAGCCACGCACGGTTAGACGCGGAAAGGTCCAACCCTCGTGTGCTTGGGTACGTGGTGCAAAGCACCAAACGCCTGCTGATGCAGATGCCCCTGTGGGTGTGTGCTTGCTCAGATGTTTGGAGGTCTCATTCTTGTAATTCTCTATAGGCCACATTACAATACTGCTGCCTTTGTCTGGTGATTTTATTACAATATCATTCCTCTCCAAGAGTTATTTAAGGATATGGTGCTGAGCGGGGGCCAAATTTTTTCATTTCTGGCAATGCCGCGCTGACTAGAATTTCCTTTGAGATTAGCTTTATGTATAAATCTCGGTCTGGGCACTGCTCGGCTTTCGGTGTCCACGTGCTGGTGATCTAAGAGAGTCTCTATCTTGTTTTCCTATGTCTGGCTCATCGAAAAAGAACTCCTTGATGCGCATGCGTCTTGAAAACTGTTATATCTTTGTGGAGTTCGTATTCATTTACTGCGCTGTTCGTGGGACAAAACATTAGACCATGTTTCAAGAGATTAACTTCATCGGGGCTTAGACTCTGGGATATGTCTACTACGTTGCTGCAGTGCTTTGGATGCCCGCCTGTAGCACTATCAGTGGAGCTATGTGCTGTAGAGGTAACATTAGTTTTCTTGGGTGAATCTGCAGCTCTAATACCTCTGTGCTGGTATTTATCTAATAATTCTTCCTCCATAGTTTGGATGAATTGTTCAAGTTCTCATTTTTCCAATTCAAATAAATTTATGCTGTCGAGCTGATTAGTAATTATCGTAAGTTGTTCCTAGCAGTGCTCGAGAATATCAAGTAAAGAGAGCGACGCGTTTGCTAGGACAGCATTCCACTTCAATATTAGCCTGGAGGGTAAAGAACCAAAGGCACATCTAACCTTATTTCTGAGACCTTTTGGGACTTTCCTCTGTTTAATGCAGCTTAGTTTAAATTTTTAGGTGAAATCTGTAATTTGTTTGTTTGGCGGCGAGATTGCAGGATTGGAGAAAAGGGCGAGATTTGTTGTTGCATGTGCTATCTGTAGTGCGTGGTAGTCATATCTGCTTGGTTCGGACAGACCTCTGGGGCAAAACATCTTCAGGTGGTGTCTCTTTACGATTATACAGACAACAATTATATCCACCACCTAAATTATTTTAAAACAAAGCTAGCAGAAAT
Source organism: Dermacentor variabilis (assembly GCF_050947875.1). Classification (NCBI taxonomy): domain Eukaryota; kingdom Metazoa; phylum Arthropoda; class Arachnida; order Ixodida; family Ixodidae; genus Dermacentor; species Dermacentor variabilis. Next base: position 27,541,925 of record NC_134573.1, on the reverse strand, counting down.
AAACTATTCACAAGTTGTTCTCGACAGAGCTTATGATGTCGCGTCGAGATTGGAGAGACAGTCGCAATTAGCTAAGAAACAGCCTACACCAGAATCTGACAGACCACCAGCGTTTATAACAAAATATTCTAATGCACTCCCAAACATAAACAACATACTATGAAAATAGTACCCAATATTATCAAGTAACGAGCGTCTGAGAAAAGCATTCTCAGATGTACCAAGGGTTACCTACCACTGCAACAGAAACTTTAAAGACATGTTAGTGCATGCAAAAGTCAGCCAACATCATTCCCCCGTAATAAAAGCGTGTTGTCGCCCCAGATGCAAAACCTGCAGGCACCTTCAAAGTGACACCGCAAATAGTTATACACACAAAGTCAAAACTAGCCTTACTTGTACAAGTTCGGATGTGATTTATATGCTTGAATGTTCCTTCTGTAAGAAACAATATATCGGTGAAACGGGACAATAAATTTGAACATCACATTAAACGGACATCGCGCAGACACAGCTAAAAAGCTTCCCAAAGCCGTTGCCGAGCATTCCAACCAACCAGGTCATAACTTTGATGAACTTAAACTCTACATCTCACAGTCAAATTTCGTTCTGAATGACATAAAAAATACAGAGAATCGTACCTTATCAATAAGTTCAAGATATTTCAACCAATAGGCATAAGCATTTCAAAGGGAGCTTTAGAATCTATTCGCTATGCTAAAATTCAAGCTTAGGCAGCAACACTTCGTTTGGTTGCTTACTGTTCTTCCTTTTATTTTCTTTATTTTCTCTTTTCTTCCTTTATTTATTTACTCCATTTCAGTATCCTTCATATATATTTTTTTCCACTTGTCCACTTGTCGAAACGATGGCTCCCGCTTTCACCTTGTTCTCATTTTGTTCATCGTCATTAAATTGATTAAGAAAGTTGGATGCTGTGTGGCACTAGTATCAATCCTTATTACAATTTTACAATAGAACTTTTCAAGTACTGCCACTAGGTGAAATGTTGCAAATGCACAAGGAAAGTCAACACAGTGCTCATAGCATACCGTTTTGCTGGAAACTTTATGTTGGAACCATTTTCGAGAGATACATTCTGAACATGTGTTGTGATATGTATTGGTGTTCCAGCTAACCACTCGACAAATATTTTTCACAGTACAGAGACATGTAAAACATACCACTTTCGATCTTGAGCACTTTGATTTCACTTTCAAAGCACTCCCCTGACACAGTTACTTCTGAACATTTCCCGCATGCATTTCATAATGAAATTCAAAGCCACAAACTGGCACTAAACAAGGCAGCAACATTTTATAGTAAATATTTCCCCAGCCTTGGTCACACATCTACTTCCACACCGGCTCCTTGTTTGGAGTCAGCTGACCTAAGGGATACTATTTGCCAAACTATTCTATTGCGGCTGCATAAAATTTGCTTAGCAGTTGACCACAAGAAATAATTTGAACAACATGAGATGAAACAACATGGCCGCTATCACTACATCAGCACAACTATCATCATCATCAGCCTATTTACGGCCACTGCAGAAAGGAGGCCTTTCCCAGTGGTCACCAATTACTCCTGCCCTGCACCAGCTGACCACATCTCAGGCCTGCAAATTTCCTAATTTCACCACCTCACCCGATTCGCTGCCATCAATGTCTGTGCCTCCCTTTTTTTCGCACCCATTGTGTAACTCTAATGGTCCACTGGTTATCTGCCCTATGCATTACATAGCCTGCCCAGGTCCCTTCTTTCCTCCTCGTGACAACTACAATATTGGCTATCTTCATTTGCTCTCCTAGCCACACCGCTGGCTTCCATTCTGTTTAATGTTATGCCTAACATTTTTCATTCCATTGCTTCTTGCGTGGTCCTTAAATTCTTGTCAAGCTTCTTTCTTAATTGGAAGCTTCTGCCCCACACATTAGTACCGGTAAACTACAATGATTGTACACTTTTCTCTTCAGGAATAGTGGTAAGCTGCCGGCCATGATTTGGTAATGCCCTTCGTGTGCACTCCAAGCTATTTTTATTCTTCTATGAACTTTCTTCTCATGATCTATCAGCAGAAGGGTGTGAAATGGAGCTAGTTGGTACTGTATCTTGCAGTGGAAACATCACAAGAACCGAGAACTACAGATCACTCATGCTGTTCATGTTTTAGTCCTTGTTTCTCATGCTGTCTCAACAAGATTCCTTTGCATGATCACGGTCCAGTGCGAGCAACTGGCCTAGATTAACATGGTTTCGCACAGATTTTAGAGGCCGACTGCCAACCATGAGATCTAGTTTTCTCGTCAGGCTGCTGAACACTACGTTTCTCCTCCACACATTGATCTGCAATGCCCCACTCTAACACTTCATCCGCTAAAGATATCACCCCTTTGTTGCAAATCATCTTCATAGTTGCTGAACAGGACAATGTCACCTGGAAACTTAAGGTTTTTTGAAACACAGTTAAACCTCAATGAAACATAGTAGGTAAAATCGGCGATTTGCTTCATTGAATCGAAAATTCATTTTATTGAAATTCGGCCTTTTACGCAAATGAGTACCATTGCCAATTGATTGTTCTTACACGGAAAGGGGCTGCAGAATTTTCCTAATTATCGGGCACTTGAAAAATAAAACAAATTTGAATGAAGAAAACAATTCATTCTGATGAATTGGGAGTCAGCGATGAATGACACAGTTTCATGCCACATTGACGATATCTTCACATAGGCGGTAAAAATGCAGTGAAGCAAGCCACGCTTGCATGTGCACACCACCTTCATGGCTCATTGCGTCAGCCGTGCTGGGACGACGCTTTCATGAAAAGCGGCAGCAGCGTGAAGCAAATGCTTTGTCTGGCTCTCGCTCCAATGGATCACCGAAACTCAAGAATACGCAACCTTCAATACTAAATGCGCGGGAAGACAGCTTACATGATGCCACACCGTCTCGACACGCCCACTCTTCGCACACGTGGCAGATTACCTCTAAAACAGGGTGCATGGCTGCATATGCACTCAGCCGCGCTTACAGCCATGCGCAGCCACAAATCGCGACGCGTGCCAACTTAACCCCCCACCCCGGCCCTTGCACACTCTTAATCGTGTTACCACAAGCTCGCTCCCTTCCCCCTCTTTCCATTTGCTCGCGCGGGGAGGCAGCACTCGTGCACAAAGCCACTATCTTTCTTGTCTCACTCTCACACACTTTCACTCACACCTAAAGCTCAAAGTGTGTGGGGCACGATAGGATCTTATCGCACTTGGACTTTATATGGAACATGATGTGGCTTCACTTCGGCAGTCACTCTTTCGTGCCACACGTGATTTGAGAGGTGCATTTGCAAGCAGCCGCTTGTAATTCAATCATTTGACCATCTGCATCTGTGGAAGTTTCCATTTATTGTCTTGGCATTCCTTTGCTGTGGAAGCGAAATTTCATTGTATTGAAATCCCATACAAACACACTTGGTTATATCAAGAATTTCATTATATTGAAGTTTGTTATATTGAGGTTTAAATGTATTTGCCATTGATCATTATTGCTAAGTAACTGGCTCACGGAAGAGATGCAATCGAGAGATTCAGTGCATGGAGAGTAACTGCCACCCACAAGGTGGCGGGACAAACAATCCGCATCCTTGTGCAGGCACCTTGTGTTGTATACGACCGTATAGGTGTGCTCTCGCAGGTGCAGTGCCCATCCAGCGAGTATGCATGTATGATCTATTTAACTTTTTATAACTTCTTGTCCATAAAGCAAGAGGTACATATTTTAAACCCCAATATAATAAAGTGTATTTATGCACGATTTCAAAGTAACAAAACTTCACTGCTGCCGCAAAGGAATACCGAGGTGGAAACTGTCGCAGATGCAAATGGTGAAATAGTTGAATTACATGCAGTTGCTTGTGAATGCACCTCTAAAATCGTGCACTGCACGATATAGGGTAGCCAACAAAGCGGAGCTATGCCTGATACACTGTAGTGACGGTACTTGTATTAACACGGCAAGCTGGGCGAGTTGGTGATGGAACATGTTCCTAGGGGTGGGCAACGCAACCCGGACGAAAGATAACCTGTGCTCGTATCGTGTACTTCCTTTTGTTTTACCCGCCGTGGTTGCTCAGTGGCTATGGTGTTAGGCTGCTGAGCACAAGGTCGCGGGATTGAATCCCGGCCACGGCGGCCGCATTTCGATGGGGGGGAATTCCAAAACACCCATGTGCTTAGATTTAGGTGCACGTTAAAGAACCCCAGGTGGTGAAAATTTCCGGAGTCCTCCACTACGGCGTGCCTCATAATCAGAAAGTGGTTTTGGCACGTAAAACCCCATAATTTCTTTTTCTCCTTTTGTCTTTTGTCTGGATGGCGCTGCCAACCCCTAGGAGCGGTACTTGTACCAGACCAGATGCAGAGCCTCTTGCTATCATCTTCCGTGGAAATTCCAAGAGCAATAAGATCCTACGGCACCCCATGCGCCAAGTGCTGTGGGTGGGAGAGCAAGCGTGCGAAAGTGATGGTGAGAAGTGAGAAGGATGGTGAGAAGGATGGTGGCTCGATGCATGCCGTGTACGTGCCACTTGCAAGTTTAGATTATCTGGTCCTTGCCTTACCACCTGCTTGCATCTTGGTTAGCTCAAACGGTACTAGAGCAGCCGCCTTATAAAGGTAACAGAGCGGTCCATGCTAACTGAGCCTGTTAAAATTTTTCAACTGTGAAGCATTCTATCTTAGGAGTTAGCTTACACTTTTTTTCGTAGCTTAGGGCAGGTGAAACATTTACACTCACCTAGCAAGTGGATTTACACAGAGTTTAGCTGCTCATCCGAAGGGCAACAAGGTGCTGTGCCTTACCTCAGGCCAGTCGTCTGGACTGTCCTCTGCAAGTTCTGACAGGTCATAGCCGGCACAGAAGCTGCCACCTGCAATACAGTGGAGCACTACTTGCAACGTTTCCACAGAACCATACTATTTATTTATTTATTCGTTCATTCATTCACATTGCAGCAATTGTTGGCTCAAGCAGGAGTGGGTTAGTGTTCACAAACGAAAACAGCGAAAGGTTCTATACAGTGAAAGAGGTGTGTGCCTAAGAATGAAATTAGTAATTCAAACACCGAAGCAGTAAAACAGAACACAAAGTTCAAAGATTTCGAAGTGCTTAAATTTGCTTATATGCATTAGATAACAAAATAATGAGGACTGTATGTTTTATGCTAAATACAACAGGGAGCAAATTGTAAAAAAAGGAGGATAATATTGTTACATGTAGCTGGAGCCCAATGCTATATACAATTTATTTACAGGTAAGCTAACGGAAGGCCAAAATGGCGATGCTATATCAAGCGGGGCCACGTCGTCTTCTTTCTCCTCAGTGCAGCCACACTGTGGCGGCTGTTTCGTAGCATCACCTCCGGCAGTAGAAGCACCGTCCCCGTGCTTAATCTACACATCCGCGGTGAAAGGTGTGTGGTATGGCTTTAGTCTCACCACGTGAACGATGTCACTTGCAGCCGACGATGACGCTGAGAGGTTGGCGGGGATGACTTCATACGTGACATCGGTCACTTGTCGCACCACACGGTATGGGCCAGTGTAGCGCGACAGCAGCTTTTCGGAAAGGCCCACACGTCGAATGGGTGACCAGAGAAGCACCAGAGAACCCGGAGTAAAGTGCACGTTGCGATGGTGGCTGTCATAGAGGCGTCTCTGATGCTCCTGCGAGGCCTCGAGACGGGTGCGGGCGAGCTGGCGCGCGTGGTCGGCGTGTGCAATCGCGTCGCGGGCGTATTCAGTGGTTAAACTTATGGCCGAGGGCAACAAAGTGTCTAAGGGCAACGCGGGTTCTCGGCCATATAGGAGATAGAATGGTGAATAGCCGGCGGTGTCGTGACGCTATGAATTATACGCGAACGTCTGGTAAGTGAGGATCCCAGTCGTGGTGGTCGGTCGCAACGTACTTCGAAAGCATGTTGGTGATGGTCCGGTTGAGGCGCTCCGTGAGGCCGTTGGTCTGTGGGTGGTAGGACATGCTGAACTTGTGCTTTGTCGAGCAGGAGCGGAGGATGTCCTCGACGACTGCCGACAGAAAGCTGCGGCCACGGTCAGTGAGTAATTGGCGCGGAGCACCGTGCACTAAAATGATGTCATAGAGCAGAAAGTCTGCAACGTGAGTAGCACAACTTGTCGGGAGATCTCTGGTGATTGCGTACCGCGTAGCATAATCGGTAGCGACGGCGACCCATTTATTTCTGGAGCCCGAGAGAGGAAACGGTCCAAGAAGGTCTAGACCAACATGGAAAAAGGGTTTCGGTGGGATGTCGATCGGCTGAAGACATCCAGCTGGAGGTGTGGAGGGCTTCTTCCGGAGCTGACAGGGCTCACAAGCGGCAACGTAGCGCCGCACGGAGCGGGCGAGACCTGGCCAAAAGAATCGACGGCGTACACGGTCGTATGTGCGCGAGACGCCCAAGTGTCCAGCCAAGGGAGCGTCGTGAAGTTGTTGGAGGACAGTCGAACGCAGGTGTGATGGAATTATGAGCAGAAGGTCAAGGCCGTGTGGATCGAGATTACGGCGGTATAATGTCCCCTCCTTAAGGAGAAACATCCGGAGAGAGGCGTCGCCAGGCGTTGACTCCAGGTGGTGGATGAGGGCTCGTAATGAAGGATCGCGGCGTTGCTCGTTGCCGATTTCAAGCAGCTGGGACACAAGCGATGGCGTCCGCATCAGCAGGTCCGTCGACGGGGTAGCGGGACAAACAATCGGCGTCCTGGTACAAGCATCCCGTCTTATATACCACGGAGAAAGTATATTCTTGCAGGCGTAAGGCCCAGCGAGCGAGTCGTCCCACGGGGTCCTTGAGCGAGGATAGCCAACAGAGTGCGTGGTGATCAGTGATGACACAGAAGGGGCGTCCGTACAAGTATGGACGAAACTTCGCAACAGCCCACACAAGAGCGAAGCGCTCGCACTCTGTGATTGAATAATTGCGCTCGGCGGGTGATAGAAGTCGGCTGGCATAGGCTATAACGCGATCATGTCCACGCTGGCATTGTGCTAACACTGCTCCTATGCCGTGACCACTGGCATCAGTTCGAACTTCCGTTGAGGCAGACGGGTCAAAGTGGGCCAGAATTGGAGGCGTGGTAAGGAGAGTAGTGAGCTGCGAAAAAGATGCGGCATGGTCAGGTCCCCAAGAAAATAGGGCGCCTTTCTTCAAGAGGTCAGTAAGGGGACGTGCAATGGTCGCAAAATCCTTCACAAAGCGTCAGAAATAAGAGCACAGCCCTACGAAACTACGAGCGGCCTTGGTAGACTTCGGAACAGGAAAGTTCGTAACGGCGCGAATTTTGTCCGGATCAGGTCGCACGCCTCTGGTGTCCACGAGGTGTCCAAGGACAGTGATTTGGTGGCGAGCGAAGTGACATTTTGACGAGTTCAACTGGAGACCGGCGCGGCAGAACACGTCGAGAATCGCTGAAAGACGGTCTAGATGCGTGTCAAATGCGGGCGAATAAATGATGACGGTCGTCCAGATAGCACGAACAGGTGGACCACTTGAACCCCTGAAGCAAAGAGTCCATCATTCATTCGAAGGTGGCGGGTGCGTTACAGAGACCGAAACACATCACCTTGAACTGATAAAGGCCATCAGGGGTAATAAATGCAGTCTTCTCTCGGTCCATGTCATCGACGGATATCTGCCAGTAGCCGGACCGTAAGTCGATAGAAGAAAAATAGGTGGCACCATACAGGCAGTCTAGAGCGTCATCAATACATGGCAAAGGGTACACGTCCTGTTTTGTGATTTTGTTCAGGTGGCGGTAATCTACACAAAAGCCGTCCTTCTTTTTGACAAGTACAACGGGTGAAGCCCAGGGACTACAGGAAGGCTCGATAATGTCCTTTGCAAGCATCTTTTTGACTTCCTGTTGGATAACAGCTCGTTCGGACGCAGAAACACAATATGGACGTCGGTGAATAGGGTTCGCATCGCCAGTGTTTATGCGATGGGTTACGACGGACGTTTGACCTAAGGGTCGATTGTCAAAGTAAAAAATGTTGCGATAGCCTTCAAGAACGCGGCAAAGAGCTTCAGCTTGAACAGGTGTAAGGTCAGAGGAAACCATCTTCTCAATGTCGACGTCAGCACCGTGCGATGACGTCACGGTATGGGCTGAGCTGTGTCGATCTTCCACTGTGAATGGCTCGATCTCATCATCCTGCAAAGCGCTAATTATAGCCAATGAAATTCCCTGAGGCAGAACTTGCGCGGTTAGCGCAAAATTGACAAGGGGAAGGCAGGTGCGGTTAGCAGTAATTGTCAGCACAGTGTGCGGCACGGTAACACCATGTGTAAGTATAACTGCCGGAATCGGTGCGACCACATAATTACTGTCAGGTACAGCTGGTGAGGACAAGTCGACGTGTGTCACAGATTGAGGTGGTAGGTGAATAAAATCAATGCAGCTTAAACGGCTTGGAGGCAGGTCCACATGGTCAGCAACAAGAGGGAAGTCAAGGCGAAGTGAGCCGGCCGAACAGTCAATGAGGGCAGAATGATTGCCAAGGAAATCCAGACTGAGAATGAGTTCATGAGGGCAATGCTCGATGACGGTGAAGAGAACGACGGTGTGTCTCTCAGCAATGGTGAGTCGGGCAGAGCACATGCCAACAATAGCGACAGTCCCTCCGTCGATGACTTGTACAACTCAGTTCGGGGCGGGCGTCAGAACTTTTTTGAGCAGACGGCGAAGAGCAGAACTCATAATGGACACATGCGCCCCGGTGTCGATCAATGCACACACAGGAACATTGTCGACGAGAACGTCCAAAAGATTCTTGTTCGTGGGTAAGGTGAAGCAAGGATTTCGTGCGAATTTCGTCATTGCAGCTTCACCTCCAGAAGCTGCACTGTCTAGTTTTCCGGTCGGGGGTGCGGCGAGTAGGTCGGAGAAGGAGCACGGCATGATGGGGGCGAACGAGATTGACGACGGGAGGGAGAAGGTAAGCGGGAGTAGCGGGGTCGTGTCAAAGGTGTCGCAGGGTCAGATGATGGAGCGGGCATAGAAGGGGCGAAGGAAAAGGACGCGCTAGAGGAGCGAGGATGGTAATCCGGAGAATAGTGCATCAAAGAAGTCCAGCCGCTGCGGCAGTGGCGAGCGACATGTCCTATGCGTCGGCAGTTAAAACAGATCGGCTTGTCGTCCACGGTTCACCATTCGGATGGGTTGCGCTGTCCATAAGAGGAGCAAGAAGAGCGCGGTGGGGACGTGCGTGGAAAAAGAGGTTCCGAGCCTGTGGAACGAATGGACTGCAGGCCGACGTTGGACAACTCTTGACGGACGACGGCTTGGATCAAGGAGATTGTCACCGGAGAATGATCAGGTGACGGGAATGAAGGGGCCGCCGGTTGTGCTGCTTCGACCTCATGACGAATGATGCGGGTCAAGTTGTCACATCGCGACGGCTGGGGAAAGAGGTCGTCACAGGATGACGTAGCAGCTGTGTTGGGAAGTCGCGTGATGTGCTGGGATACCCGGCGGCTTTTAGCATGCTCAAGACGGCGTTACTTCTTGAGGATCATATCGATGCTGGTGACGTTCGTAAACACCAGTAAATTGAAGGCGTCGTCAGCAATGCCTTTGAGGATGTGATTAACCTTATCATCCTCAGACATGGTCGGGTCAGCCTTGGCACAAAGAGCCAAGACGTCGAGAATGTACGACACGTAGGACTCAGTCGACGTCTGTACACGTGTGGCAAGGGCTTTCTTGGCATTGACTTGGCGACCGAAGGGATTGCCAAAAAGGTCGCGGAGCTTCTCTTTGAAAAGATCCCAGCTCGAGATCTCCTCTTCGTGAGTCTGGAACCATGCAAGTGGAGCTCCGTCGAGGTAGAAAAGAACGTTCGCAAGCATGATAGTCAGATCCCACCTGTGACTGGTGCTGACACGTTCGTATAAGCGGAGCCAGTCGTCAACATCAGGACTGCTGACTCCGTTGAAAACACCAGGATCCCGAGGGGGGGAAACGGCAACGTAGGTCGAGGCTGCAGGCGGAGACGGTTGCGTCGATGAAGTGCCGCCAGCAGGAGCCGAAGTTGCACTGCCGCCTCTGCGACTGCTGCGAAGCTCCATGACGGGTACGGGGAACGTCCACCTCCACCAAATTAATATTACGTGTAGCTGGAGCCCAATGCTATATACAATTTATTTACAGGTAAGCTAACGGAAGGCCAAAATGGCGACGCTATATCAAGCGGGGCCACGTCGTCTTTTTTCTCCTCAGTGCAGCCACACTGTGGCGACTGTTCCGTAGCAATATTAAAGTGCTGAAAAATTGTTAAAGAGAGTGAGATATGTCATTTGTATTGAATATGTCTATGCTAAAGGAAGGAACATACAGAAAAATCATTAGCCCGACATGATGCGAAAGATGACAATGGATAACAGCCAGGCTAGGAAAATTTTTATCAAAGTTTTCTTATGGCTATATTTTGACCTGAGCAGCTGAGCATGCTTCACTCACTTTAATTCCAAGACCCAGAAACTATAGGTTTTGCACTACCGAAGATTGATGAAGTAAAGCTTTAAAATAGAACTACAATTTCTGATATGAATATAACCACAAGCACAGCCATGCCTCAACACTATTGCGCTGCTCCTCATTACGGATCAATTTTGCCAAGTACCGAACTTTACCAATGCACTTGCACGGTGTCTTCATTGCGGGAACTAGCTCTTCAGGCAGTGAACAGGGCAGAAACATGCAGTCTGTGGAAGTCTGTGTCATTTTGTTCCATTATTATAGAGCTCCTTCCCCATGAGGAGTAAACTACTCTTGAACCCAGGATGCTGATCACCATCAAGATGCTTTCCTCCTTTCCTATGGGGGGAGCTCCGGGGCCCAAGCTCCCTCCTAAGTTTAAGTTTATCGGGGGGAGGGGGGGCAGCGATGCTGAAGCACCCCCTCCCTAATGTGTCATTACCCCGGTTCTGTTCCCCACATCATTTGAGGTATTGTTTGAGTTGCCTCTACCTTTTCACTTAAAATATTATTGTGGCTAAAAACCTAGTGCATCATTGTTTGTTGCTGTGGACATGCACGGCTTTCAATTCATATTGCACTAACACAGCAAGCTGGGCGAGTTAGTGACTGAGCACATTCCTAGGAGCAGGCACGGATTGCACGAATTTCATATTGCATGGATTTCAATTCAATTTATTTCTGCAAATCCTGATAATAGGAGGACAAGCACACTAGAAGCACCAGCAGTTTTCAAACATTTTCGAACTAAACGCCACAGGCAACAGCCACATCACATCAGAGAGGAGCTTTGCACCAATCTTCGTCGTCTTGCATGCATAACATGCAAACGGAAATTAAAATTTTGCAGCCGGATATCTCGGAACACAGGCATGCTGCTAAGAACAATTCTGCAAAGTGGAGCTGTGCAGAATTATGACTGCCTCTAACTTTTCAATGCAAATATGCCCGCTTACTGGAGTCAATAAAAAGGTAATTATTCAATTTTAGTTAAATGGCTGGCAAACAGTGATAATGATCATCTCACATTGTGTCCCCTTGGCCACATAAATGATTTGCATAGGTGAACTTCACGTGCCTCCCAGTGCCTAATTTTAAGAAAACCTTAAAACCTAATTTTGATTATATATATGTATATATATATATATATATATATATATATATATATATATATATATATATACAGTAGACTCTTGTTACAACGGATCCTGATAATCTGACAAAAAACGTCCGTTTTATCTGAAGTCCATAGTATCTAGATCACCTCACTTTCAAAACTTTCATCATGATGTCTAACAACTTTATTGCTAAGAGTGGGTGACGAACGTTCAACGTAAAAAAGCAAATAAAAAAGTCGCAGTTTCGCTCGAAAGATGAGGCATTGATGACGACAGCAAATAAAGCAAGATAAGGCGGCAGCAGCAAGCGAATTGACCTTCGTGCTGTCTCTCGCTTCAACATGAACTAAACTTCGAAAGCACAGCACATATGAAGCTACCAGCACTGGGCACACTTTGTCCACACCGCAGCTTGTTTTCAAGATACAGCGCCCAGTCATAAACAGCAGCCAGCTGTACTCCGGAAGCATCGACAAGATCGCCTAGCACTGTAATCTGTCGGTGCCCGAAGTGGCACTTTGATGAGTTTAATTGGAGCCCAGCCTTGCGGAAGACGTCAAGGATAGCTGCGACACACTCAAGGCGCGTCTCAAATGTAGGAGAAAACACAAGGACGTCGTCGAGGTAACAAAGGCAAGTCGACCATTTGAAACATTGAAGCAGAGAGTCGATCATCCATTCGAACGTGGTGGGGACATTGCATAAACAGAACAGTATGACCTTGATTTGGTAGATGCCATCAGGAGTGACGATATCGGTCTTTTCTTGGTCTTCCTCATCGATGGAAATCTGCCAATAACCAGATCAAAGGTCAATGGACGAAACGTATTTGGCACCGTGAAGACAATCAAGAGCGTCGTTGATTCATGGTAAAGGGTAAACATCCTCTTTAGTAATTTGATTGAGGTGGCGGTAATCAATGCAGAAATGCCACGTGACATCTTTCTTTTTGACGAGCACGACCGGCGATGCCCAAGGACTCGACGAGGGCTCAACAATGCCTCTGGCAAGCATCTTGTTTACTTCCTGCTGAATAACTTGCCACTCTGCCGTGGACACGCAATACGGTTGGCGGTGAATGGGAGCAGCATCACCAGTGTTTATCCAATGCTTACCAAGGGTCGTCTGACCAAGTGATTGATTGTCAGTGTCAAATATGTCACAGTAGGAAAGCAAAAGACAACATACGGCGGCAGCTTGGTCAGGTGCGAGGTCCGGAGCGACCATGGGACGTAATGGGCCGTCAAGGTTCAAGGCATCCTGCGGGTAATCAGGAGGATCTGGAGATGGATCGGTTGCAAAAGCAGTGACGTGGTCATCTGTCACTGACCGAAGCGTGGCCACTGCTATGCCTTTAGGTAACACTTGCTTCGTCAAGCCAAAATTGACAACAGGGAGACACATCCTATTAGCGGCAACGGTCACGACGGAGTGTGGCACAGAGATGTTGCGCGCCAGGAAGACATCATGAATAGGTGCGACGACATAGTCACCATCACGCACGAGGAAGGTTAGGGCTTTTGGAGGTAAGCGAACAAACGCTGTAATGCGGAGGGTGTTCGGTTGTTCGGGGCAAACGTCTGAAAGAAGAGGAAGCTCGAGGCACAGCGTGCCGGTGGAACAGTCCATGAGGGCAGAATGCGTTGTCAGAAAGTCGAGCCCGAAGATCAAGTCATGAGGGCAACTGGTCAGTATGGTGAACAGGACTGGAACTTGGCGGCCAGCAATTCCTATGCGAGCTGTGCACATACTCCTGACGGCAACAGTGGCACAATTGGCGACATGTGCGGCTTGAGTGGTGGCAGGCATAAGAATTTTTTGAGGTGACGACATAGGTTAGCACTCATTATGGACACTTGGGCTCCAGTATCAATTAATGCCATCAACGGAACACCATCTACGTCTACTTAAATTAGGTTCTTGTTGGTGAGGAACGTGAACGGAGGATTTGGACAGGACGAACATGATGCAGCACTACCTCCAAGAGGTGCATGGCCTAGTTTTACGTTCGTCGGTTTGGCGAGGAAAAGCGGCGAGGTTGGCGCGATGGGGAGCGATGCCGTTGAGGCGACGGTGATCGCACAGAGGAGCGGCTGTCAGGGGCATCAGAAGTAGGGTACAGACGGCAAGGTGAATAACGGCGAGCGTCGGCGTGTGGGTGAAGAGCAGGGAATTAGCTCCAGTAAGGCGGTATCCAGGTGGTGCTGCAGTGGCAGGATACATGACCAACACAGTGGCAGCAGAAGCAGATCAGTTTGTCGTCTGGGGTTCGCCATTCAGCAGGATTGTGTGGTCGGGGAGCGAAATACTAGTCAATACAGGTTGTGGACATGGGAATGGGTGCCGAATCAGGTCGGGAGACAGAGCAGGTGGTAGGGATGCCAAGGTTTGCAATTTCTATCAATTCACAGCGCGAGCCCAGTTCGGTCTTCCTTCTCTTTTCTCGAGTGATAGCGTCCATGCATCTCGTTCAAACAATCAAATGTCACACGCGTGTAGCAATATGGTAGGGATTCGGAAAGCTGGTTGGGCTGTCCTTTGCTTCGTTATTCATTTCATCTGCTAAAAGTTTTATATGTCATAGCGTTTCATCGTATAAGCAAGTTGCATATGCATGGCTGCCCAATTCATTATTATTTTAGTGCAAGCACTGTGTAACTGCATATTAATAATAATGCACAAGGATAAGCTCATGCGATTAAATCTCATGCACTTAAAGTTCATGCTAGTCACAGCGTACGTACGGCAGCCAAGTACTCTGTGTATCACATTTGAATCGCTCAGCAATGTACATGTTAGTGATGCAAAAAAAAATATTCAGTAAATTGACAACTGATGGTATCGCTGCTTTTTTTAACTGCCAGTAGTATCAATAGTACTACTGATATTATTATGGTAGTTTCAAAAAAGAAAATATTAATAGTATCAACAGAGCTATCAACAGTATTACGATATTAGTTTACTAAAGTTACCTATTGATTGTGCTGGTGAGAGGCTGCAGTGGTTGGCTAGTGATACTACCAAATGGTCTGCGATAACTGAGAACTGTTTTTGCTTGTGGTTTCAGATTCCAGGTACTGGTGAACAGTGTCCCGCGACCTCATGTAGACAGCATGGAAAGCTCTACAAAGTAAAAATTGTGCTGAAGCAGTGCGCAGCGACATCCATTTGCAGCACTCAGTGACGTGTGCACTGTGGGGACACAGGCTGCTATAATGGTTATCGCAGCCTGCATAGTGCATGCCTTGGGATTATTTTTAAAGTTTATTTACAGCATACTGCAGACTCTAAATGGGTCCTGGCAGGAGGGACAAAATAAAAAGACTAACAACAATAACAACAACAAAAAGCGGGGAAAAAAAAGCAAGATATGCAGGGTAACGTCCCCAAGTTTATGTCGCAGTTTATTGTGTGGCGTACATCGCGTGGTTTTGTACTACCAATGGCACTACAGGATCTATAGTTCGTTTTTGCCATCAACAGGTCAACAGTGATTCAACTATTGATAGTACTGTCATTAGTTCTGCATCTCTAATAGCTGCTTTCCATGTAGAAGACTGGGCCTTCTACATTTTTTCAGCTCTTCTCCTGACATCATATGCTCAGAAATCAGCAGAGACCGAACAGCTTTTTTTTCTTGCATGCTAGCCTCGTCAAGAAGCTGTATCTCTCCATATAGGCTGCCCTCAATCCTCAATAGATTCCCTTGTCTGAAAGCACTGTCATTCACAATTTCGTCAATGCAAAGCCTGCTGTCCATGGTCCATGAATTCCTTGAATGGCACTGTGAGTAATGGCTTCCAGATTGCGAGTAATGGCCTCCAGATTGCACAGATCAGAATACTGCAGTTCAAGTTGTGAAACTTCAATTTCAATGTGCTCTGCAACATGTAGAAATAGATCTTAATTACAGCATCATTTTTCTTTCCTCAATAAGCATTATTTGTTTTGCATTGATGTTTGTTATTATGGACAGCTCGCTGTATTTCCAGAATTGATTGGGAGCTAAAGTGTGCATGGTATTTGCCCTTTTAGTGTCAAGTTTTTTTCGAAGGGGACAATCTCCCAGCACTGCTGTTTTCTTTCTTCGGAATTTATAAAACAAACACATCGGTTTAGTTTTGGCTGTGCAGAAGTGAATAATTTATAAGGATAATGATAATCGTTCACAATTTGTAAGACTTCCTCTGTCATTTCTACAGTTGAATCAGGTGTGCCACAAGGCTCTGTGCTGGGACCTTTGCTTTTTCTCATTTATATTAATGATTTACCTGATGGATTATGCTCATCAATTAATCTCTTTGCAGATGACTGTGTGATATACCGCAAGATTAACAGTAACTCCGATATAGGTCTTCTTCAGTCTGATATAAACCATGCTCTCGACTGGGCTAACACGTGGAACATGGAACTAAACATTAACAAATGTAAATATGTGCGTGTTTCTCGTCATATCACTAAACTGCCCTCATATCATCTTAATATTAGTAACCTCAGATCTGTGTTTCGTTACAAATATCTAGGCGTATTTATTTGTTCTAATCTTTCTTGGAAGATGCATGTAGACCATATAACTAACAACGCTAACCACATGTTTGGCTACATGCGCTACAATATTTATCTTTGTTCTAGTTCTGTAAAACTACTTCTTTAAAAATTGTTAGTTCGTACTAAACTTGAATATGCTACATCTGTCTGAGACCCCAGTGAAGAGGCGCTCATTCATCAACTTGAATCTGTCCAGAACCGAGCGGTTCACTTCATTCTTTCTAATTATCACTGCAACTCCAGCATAACTAGTACTATGAAACCTTTGTCTGTTTCATAAGATATATTATGACAACCCCATTCTTAAGGATAGATTCATCACCCTCACTTGTTACGTTTCAGCTTGCATCGGCCATCATCATAAGGTTGGTGTTCCTTCATGCCACACCAACCATTTTTTCAATTCATTCACCCCCAGTACGTCAGCAAGTTGGAATCACCTTCCCCGATCTGTCATCAAAATATCTGATAATTCTAAGTTCAAAGCTGCCTTAACTAACCTGCTGTTGTCGTAGACACAAAAATTGTAGCATTGTCATCTTTTTATTCTTGCTTAGCCCATTTTTTTTCTTTTCCTTTTTGATCCCGCCAAACTTTGTTTTGTACGCCATATATTACTGTTTTCAGCGTCATTTCTTTCGTTTTCTTTCTTTGTTGATGAGGTCTCTTTTCTGCAGTGCTTCTTTTTTGTTTTAACTGTTTTTTCCTTGTACTGCGCACTATTTATTGTTAATTTCCTTTATTGTATCGATGTAGCCTTTTCGTTTTCTTTTTTGTTTTATACAAACTTACTGCTGTTTTTTTTTTCCACTTTATCAAAAGTACCCACTCCCCTCTGTAATGCCTTCAGGCCCTGAGGGTAATGAAATAAATAAATAAATAAATAAATAAATAAATAAATAAATAAATAAATAAATAAATAAATAAATAAATAAATAAACAAATAAATAAATAAATGCTCTTTTCTGTGCGCATTTCTACCTGACAAAAGGAGTGTCAAAAGAAACTTGGCAATGCCAGAAGTGCGGAAATGTAATGGCATGTCAGTGGTGCTGAAAGGGGTATAAGGAGGGCATGACTGCACTTAAATACTACAACCAAAAGCTATTCTAAGCCTAACAGCTTTAACTAAACAGACAAACAACTCAAGGGATACACTGCTAAACCAACCACACATTTGGGATATCAGAGCAGCAAACACATTCGTAACATGGTTTTGTAGTGGTCCCTGTCAGCTTACTACACAGCAGCGTGAATATTAAATGGCCACATTTTCACATGTATTGTACTGCAAATGTTATTTTTTCAGATGTATATTGCCACATCCTATATGGTCACTACCGGTACAGTCGCCGCCTGCTAGGCCTGACGCCCGAGTTCAACCCTTTGCAGGACCCCGTTGGAACGCGTCTACCTACTTCCGCCATGGCTACTGCAACTCCATCGCAGGTGACGCTGCAGAATCCTAAGATACCAGAAAGCTTCCATGGCGACGCTTTTGAAGATGCCCAAGATTGGCTTGACCAATTTGAGCCTGTCGCCAGTTATAATGACTGGGGCTCCCAGCAAAAGCTGTCTAATGTCTACTTCGCGCTTCAAGACAGCGCGCGGACGTGGTTTGTGAACCGGGAGCGAAGTTTGACCACATGGGATGCCTTCCGCACCCAGCTGCTAGACACGTGCAGCGCCTACTCACTGCGCAGCGCCTACTCGAATCCCGTATTCAAAAACCAAACGAGAGCGTAGCCATGTATGCAGAAGATATGACCCACCTTTTCCGCAGAGCAGACCCTGAGATGGCCGAAGAAAAGAAGTTACGCTATCTCTTGCGCGGAATGAAGGAGGAACTGTTTGCCGGACTCGTGAGGAATCCACCGACGACAGTGGTCGAATTCACCAAGGAGGCTACCGCTATAGAACGGGCACTAAAGCAACGGTACCACCAATATGATCGCGCGAACTTACCGGTGAATGCTTCAGTTCTACCTGAGAGCTACGGCACGTCTCTGCGTGAAGTCATCCGGGAGATTGTGCGAGAGGAGATCCGGCAGCTCGGGATTTCTCCTATGGCACCAGCGGTGGCTTCTGTCGCTGATATCGTTCGGGAGGAAGTTCGACAGGCCTTTTCGTCCTCCGACCAGCAGGCGGTGCCGCGACGGCTAACCTACGCGGAAGCTGTCTGTCGTCCACCTCCCGTGACTTCGATGCTGCTGACACCGTCGACCACTACGACGCAGCCAGCACCGCCACCCCCGACGCCATATTTTCGCCAGTCACAGCCGCCGCCAGCTATGCGTATCGCCGCCAGCCGATCGCTGCGCCTCGGTCTTACGGCGAATCCCCTGTGGGCTACCCGCTTCGAAAGACCGATTTGTGGTGCACCGCTGACCGCCGGCCGCTGTGCTTTCATTGCGGCGAAGCTGGACATGTTTATCGCGCGTGCCACTACCGCGCAGCCGGGTATCCAAGGTTTCCCAACTGCAATTACCCTGTGTTTGATGCTGCACGTACCTGCGATGACAATTCTACAGACTTTCGGCCAGAAGGTTCAGCGACGCCTCGATCACGTTCCCGACCCGTCGCGATTTTTCTGACGCCTCTAGGGGCAGGTCCCCTAGCCCACGCCGGGGAAACTAGAAGCAGCGACCTCCGGGGGTGCGGTTGCAAACCGTCTAGCTTTCCAAGAGCCCCCATCACCGACGACCGACGACTCTAAAACTCCGACGTCTCCAACCGCACCCCCCTGTAACCGATGCCGTCAGCGCCGATCTTGTCGTTTTCATTGACGGCCACCAAGTGGCCGCTCTCGTCGATACTGGTTCGCATTTTTCGATAATAAGTCAAAAGCTGGCCGACAGGTTGAGAAAAGTGAAGACGCCGTGGACCGGGCCCAACATCAGAACTGCCGGCGGCCAGTTGATGACGCCGATCGGAAAATGCACAGCCAGGGTAGTAATCGCCGGTGAAACCTTCGTCGCCACCCTCGTCATTCTCTTTGAGTGCTGCAAGGAACTTATATTGGGCCTGGATTTCTTGAGAGAGTACGGTGCAGTGATTAATGTCCGTGACCTCGTCGTCACACTTTCTACGAGCTCAGACGACGTCGACTCCGCGGAGCACCAGCGACCCCGCTTACGTATCGCCGACGAAGACGTCACGCTTCCGCCGCGAAGCTGTGCCCTCGTACCTGTTATCTGCGACGACTTGAACACCGGGACTGGTGTCGCTGAACACATCGACGCACTGGTACTGAGTCAAGGCGTTTCCATCGCCAGGGCCGTAATTAACGTACACGACGGACGTGCTGAACTCCTGCTGACGAATTTTACCAGGGAACGTCGACACATTGTTAGAGGCACGGCTGTTGCCTACTTCGACGAATTTACCTCAATACAAGACTGCCTCTCAGTGGAACACGTGACGGCCACCGTGGCCATGCCTGCTCCTGTGGTTGATATCAGTCCCACCTTGTCACCCGTCGAACGTAACAGCCTTCTTGAGCTCATCGATGAGTTTAAGAAATGCTTTTCATCTACGTCACGAGTCAGCCAGACGCCGCTCACTAAGCACTGTATTGTCACCGAAGCCGACGCCAGACCAATTCGGCAGAATCCTTATCATGTGGCACCGAAAGAGCGCGAGGCGATACAAACGCAAGTGAAGACAATGCTTGAGGACGGGGTTATTCGGCCATCTAAGAGTCCTTGGGCATCGCCTGTCGTGTTGGTGAAAAAGAAGGACGGTAGCCTGCGCTTCTGCGTCGACTACCGAAAACTCAACCAGATCACAAAGAAAGACGTTTATCCGCTGCCGCGTATCAACGATTCACTGGACAGGCTACGAAACGCCCGTTACTTTTCGTCGATGGACTTGAAAAGCGGCTACTGGCAAATAGAAGTTGATGAGAGAGACCGTGAGAAGACCGCATTTGTGACGCCCGACGGACTTTATGAATTTCAGGTGCTCCCCTTCGGTTTGTGTTCTGCGCCAGCAACGTTTCAGCGACTAATGGACACGGTACTCTCAGGCCTCAAATGGCAAACCTGTTTGGTGTACCTCGACGACGTGATTGTTTTCTCCGCCACGTTCGAGGAACACTTACGGAGACTAAAGACGGTCTTTGAAGCAATACGCTCAACTGGTCTAGCTTTTAAACCTGAAAAGTGCCATTTTGGCTTTGAAGAACTTCAATTTCTCGGTCACGTTGTCAGTCGTGAAGGTGTCCGACCTGACCCTGATAAAACCTCTGCCGTTGCTAATTTCCCAACGCCATCAGATAAAAAGGCCGTGCGACGTTTTCTGTGCCTTTGCGCCTACTACCGACGCTTTATTGCGGACTTTTCGCGCATCGCATGGCCATTAACGCATCTAACCAGAGAAGATGTCCCCTTCATATGGGGTGAAGACCAGCAACGGGCATTTCACGACCTACGGCAACGCCTGCAGACGCCTCCCGTGCTCGCACACTTTGATGACGACGCTCCTACGATTCTTCATACCGACGCTAGTAATGTCGGCCTCGGCGCAGTGCTTGTACAGCTGCAGGACGGCGCCGAAAGATTGATTGCTTACGCCAGCAGGTCGCTATCAAGAACGGAGGCAAACTACTCCACGACAGAAAAAGAATGTCTCGCACTGGTGTGGGCCGTCCTGAAATTTTGGCCATATTTGTATGGTCGGTGTTTCACCGTTGTCAGTGATCATCATGCACTTTGCTGGCTGACTAATTTAAAAGATCCAGCTGGTCGGCTAGCGCGCTGGAGTCTTCGTCTCCAAGAGTTCGACTTCACGGTTGTCTACAAATCAGGGAAACGACACACCGATGCCGACTGCCTTTCTCGGTCTCCTGTTCAGACTGCAGTGCACGACGATGATGACACGGCTTTTCTAGGCGTGCTAGATACTGTCGCCGTTTCACGCCACCAACGCGAGGACGCAGAACTGGTTCCTCTTTTTGATTACTTAGAGGGAAGAACAGGCAGCGTGCCGAGGTTATTCGCCAGAGGGCTGCCTTCATTCTGCTTGCGCCACGACGTTCTGTATAAAAAGAACTTTTCACCTAGTGGCAGCGGCTACCTACTCGTCATTCCCGCATCTCTTCGCGACGAAGTCCTACACGCCTGTCACAACGAGCCGACCGCTGGTCACTTGGGCTACGCTCGGACATTAGCAAGAATTAGGCTCAAGTACTATTGGCCGAGACTTGCGTCGATCGTGAAACGTTACACACAGATATGCCTGGATTGCCAGCGCCGCAAAGCCCTACCCAGCAAGCCAGCTGGACTGCTGCATCCTGAGATACCGCAAGCGGCGTTCGAACAAATTGGCATGGACCTTTTAGGTCCGTTTCCACTGTCTATTGCCGGAAATAGATGGATAATCGTCGTCACGGATTATCTTACGCGATACGCCGAAACAGGTGCTATCCAACGTGGAACAGCAGCCGAAGCAGCGCGATTTTTTGTCGAAGCCGTCGTCCTAAGGCATGGCGCTCCCGCAGTGGTCATAACAGACAGAGGATCTGCGTTCACGGCTGCGCTTCTGGATACCGTGTTGCGACTAAGTGGTACCGCTCCCCGAAAGACCACGGCTTACCATCCCCTAACCAATGGGCTGACAGAACGTCTGAATAAGACTCTGGCAGACATGATGAGTATGTACATCGACGTCGACCACAAGAACTGGGACGAGATTTTACCATATGTTACATTTGCATATAACACGGCTCGCCAAGAGACAACACGCGTGACGCCTTTCAACCTCGTTTACGGACGCGAAATGCCAACCATGTTGGACGCAATGCTGCCGCACGAGTGCGGTGACGCCGAGACTGGTGCCGAGGAGTTTACGCAACGCGCAGAGGAAGCCAGGCAGCTTGCGCATTTGCGAATCAAAGCACAACAGGAATACGATGCCCGACACTACAATCTTCGACACAGACCCGTCACGTACAACGTCGGTGACCAGGTGTGGGTCTGGACTCCGATTCGTCGGCGGGGGCTGTCTGAAAAGCTCCTGCAAAGATACTTCGGCCCGTACACAGTTCTGCGCCGCATCAGCGATGTTAATTATGAAGTTGTCCCCGACAGCCATAACTGCTCCAAACGCCGGCGGCATCTGCCCGAGGTTGTGCATGTGCTTCGTATGAAGCCATACAATTTCCTTATGACCTCAACTTTGCACCGTCTGTGCACAGCCTTCGGACGTTGGTGCATCGGGACAATGCCCTTTTTTCAAAGGGGGGGGGGGGGGGGCAAATGCCACATCCTATATGGTCACTGCGGGTATGTGCCAGGCGATGAGAACGATGCTGAAGTAGCGCGCGAGTGGAAAAACAGAGACGACAACGAGGTCGCGTTGACTGCTCTGATAAAGTGCTTCCATACGTCCTCTACGCCGGCTTTCCCGTCTTCTACTAGGCTGCGACAATATGACCTCATTGCTCTGTCCTGGGATGCAAAAGAATGCTTTGCTAACCGAGTCAACCAAGAGACTTCGATTTAATTTAGTAGCTTCAAAATGAATTTAAAAGACAGGTGATGAAATCAACTTTTCATATCTGTTTGAATTGATAAAAAACTTGAATCATATAGAGAGCTGAAGTAAACTGCGAACTATAAAAATCAACACAGTCTTTTTAAAATGATGCAAATGTTAAGATTTATGCTATTTTTTTCATTGACATCACTAATGAAAATGTGTGAGTGGACTAAATTACCTTCCCATCTCTAAATACATTGTTATAAACTAGTGCATAGATCGGAACTTTAAGTAAAATGCCAATGTTCCTTCTAAAACCTTTATCATGCCTATTTAACATTTAGGCATGAACTGTGCATCTAGGAACGTTTTAGAGGCAATTCTATTATGCCTATAAATGCCTATTTCAATGTTGGTGCCTATGTTGGATTTTCAGAGCCTAAAAATGTCTTCTTCCTTGCGTTGTGCTCGACTGGTTTTGTTTATGATGCTACAGCTCAATGAGGAACTTGGCTCAAGGCAGCCGATTATTATTACCACAAACACCTTGCGGGCATCACGGTTGTTACTGGCAGCATGCAAGGTCATCGCTGTGAGAAGGATTCAAAGTGCCCTACATGACGATACACTTGAACGTGACTGGTAGCATAAAGATATGCTCACTTTATGTTTTTAGCTTACATTATTGAGAAACTTGCGTGCTTGGGTGCAACTCAGACCTGGAATGTGGAGCTCATTTTGGAAGTTCAGGAAAGGTTTGTCACCATGCCCAATGGACCTGTTGCTCATCGAGTTAGTATGAAGCTTCTGCGTCAGACAAAACACCCGGATTGTCAGTACTGAAAGAGGTGTCAGAGGATCTGACCAGCGAACAATCTACAATTCCAGAAGGCACTGGATCATAGAACATTCTCAAATATAAGTATGTGCCGCTAAATTCAGTGGTTATTGAGCATTTCTTTTTTGGATACAAATAAAATGTGGTGAAACAAGGCACAACATGAAATGTGAAAATCTTGAGATAATGCTTATTTCTTAGTGCTTTTATAACTTATCTCATGGTGCTTTGTCACAATAGATTTCAGATGTCTTTTGTAACTTGTGCGACTTGTGTCATTCCATTTTACTGAGAAAGTCAACCAAATTTAACAATACGGGGTTTAGTGGACTGTGTTCCTTTGAAAATCACAATTTACCCTCAGGTGCACAGCAGAAGTCCTCTTTAATTGAGCCTGTACATGACAACATGACATCAGTACAGCATTTGGTGCATATATATCACTTAGGGGACAGCTTTAGTGCCTGTTAGTAAATATGCCTTAAGCAATATGAAAAATGCCACTCTTACCATGAGAAGACATTTCTTAAGCAAGAAAAGATGCAAAGACAGGCGTTGACGCCACCTTCTCACACCAGCTTGCTGTGAAGTTGCACATTTTGACTAATTTCGATGCAGTTAATTTTTTTTAGCAGTAAAAATTAATTATATACTGTGTTCTTGAAGAGCCAAAGATTGAACTTACAAAGTATAAAGAGCTTTTATTGAACCACAATGTCTGATACCCAAAAAGACACTTTGCAATCCATGACGTCACACTGACGTAATGGCCCTAGGGTTTAGCCCAAAATTAAAAAACTAGGCTTTGATTGTCATTTTCTCTTATATAAACAGCCTATTACTAAAAAATCAGTAACAGTGGAGGTCTTCAAGGATGCTTTATGAATCTAAACTAATTCAGTGTTTACCTTTAGCACCCCTTTACAAGCTATTCAGTTAACTTCCAAAAGCTTTCACAATAAATTTTAGTCACTAGGCTTATGGTCTACTTGCTTTCCTGCTAGTTTACCTAGTCTGGAGTTAAACATCACATATCACCAACTTGGCTGCGTATCAGTTATATTGCAAAATTATTATTAGAAATATTTTTTTTTCTTCAGGTTCTGACACCACAACCTGGACGACCTTTCCATATCAACGCTCATCAATGAAAACCGTCTCACCTACCTTTGCCATGAAGCACCGCCACATCAACGCTGTCATCACGATCGAACTCGTGGAGGGCCTCCAGAAGCTGCTGCGCGGCTGCCACATTGAGGCAGTTGCGCTTCTCGGGCCGATTCAGCCCCACGAGAAGGATGCGACCTTGCTTGTCACACACAACAGGGCAACCTGCATGCGAGATTGGCCAGTTTGTTTGTGCAGTGCATTCATTAAGCATCCTCAAATTCAAATCATTTGCTAAGTCATGAGGATGTATGTGAGCTGGTGAATGTAATACAAAACTGCACTCATGGCACTGTGACCAATAACAACAATGCCTTATGCTGGCAGCCATGTCGGAAAATATGTGATGATCACTGTTCGAGTAATTAGTTTGCCTTTTACTGCATAACTTTTTCATTTATCAATACTAATAGCACTTCTGGTGATGTAGGCAACTGTAACAATCATCACACTGCAGTAGGAAATTTGTTTTGGCATTGCACACAATTTATTTTGCAATGAAACAGGTATGTCGCAAATTTGCAACATACCACAGGGGATGAAAGTGTCCAGGGCTTGCGACCGAACTGCACCGTGCGCCACCTGCCAGGATCAGCCGCGCAATCATCTGCTGCGTTCGAGACTGCTGAAAAGCGCATGCACAGACCACGCTTTCGGGTAGTCTCGGAGGCAGATGATAGCACAGCTGATCCCGGCAGATGGTGCAGTGACGCAATTCGGTCGATGCTCGCAAGTTCTGGGCACTTTTGTCCCCAATGGCACATATGTGGCTAAATTTCTAGAAGAGTAGAAAATGTGGTTTCATATAGAAATACATTATCTTTTAGTGCGATCAAGGAGGAACCAATTCATCTTGCTTGTTGAACAAAGCTGGGCTCCTCACTTTGAGCACTATTGCCCATGTAACACAAGAAAACTTTCATGACGGCTGCTTTCGACTTCAAGGTGCCCAGTTGTGTGAGGAAACGCACGCTCATTTGTAAGTGTGATACAAAAGAAAGCAGCTATTCTTGCACTTTGAGCAAGGCTAGGCAGTGCCTCCTCTATTTTTCTGTGCCTGGGAAATGGAGCGGAGAACCAAGGGGACCGGCCGTCGGCTCTAGTACGGCTTTTCGCCGCCACGCGCCGCCACTGGAGTAGGATCGTCGTCGCTCACGGAAATGCAGGGCGCGACTCTATTTGCAGCTGTTAAATGGTTGAACTTTCGACTGTATTCGCATTGTTTCAAGTACAATCAAGACTTTTGTAAACACGAACCCTGCAGCACTTGTCGCTCTGGGCAACCAGCCTATTTTAGAGGCATGTGTCGTTCGTGGCTATTACTGTTCGATGCGCTTGCGTGTCGTCTGCTGTGCCAATACGGGAGCGCGTGCCAGTTGAAATCCAATGCGTGGAAAAATGTTCTGTCGCCGTTATGTTCACTTATATGAAAGTCGATATTTGAAAGCAGTGCTTGCCACCATATCATGGGAACGCTTGGACGCTGAAAGAGCCCCGGTGCGTCCTAACGTCTACTCGTGTAGCAGACTGCATGCAAGCCGGGAGTTCATGCACTAAATGGCACGTAATTTCGTGAGACTGCTCTACAGCAAAACGTGAAGCCGTGTTCCCTTCTTAAAGTTTTTGAGAATTACATTTGTTGCCACTGCAAGGAAGCCACAGCTGGCGTCAGAAAATGAGGAGCTGTGCCGTGTCATTTAGGAACTCAAAGCAGTTAAATCGTGACGGTGCAAAAACAAACAAAAACAGCGCGTTCTGCCGTGTGCTTCTGCAACACATGAAGCTCTGCAGAACCTGCATGCAGACATTACTCTGCAAATAGAGAGGTTCATGTTTTCAATATTAACGAGTTGCGAGCTATGGCTCACACTACATTTCAATGCCATTTCCATTTTACCATTTCAATGGTGGAAATAAAAGCATTTATTGCGGACGGAAATTACCACATGTCATTGAAGCGTATGCCACTCTCACAGTTTCGCGTGCTTTCGCGAAAGGGGCTTTCTTACAAAATGTTTAACTGCGTCGAGCCTATCAGTAACATTGAAGGCGTAGTTGCAGAGGAGCAGCCTCAGGAAACGAACCGATAGGAGGTTCATGAGCTTAAGACTGTGCTCGTTTCTGTCATTGCTCTTGCACTTTAGCAACTTTGAAGAACAAAGAGCTGGGACGGCGTACTCCACTAAGGTAGTCAGTGGCTTCTGCAAGGTCTGGTGCTCCTGCCGGGCACGGTCAGCAAAATCTCTTAAACAGTCCAGGAAAAAGAGAAGTTGGTCCGACGGGTAGAGCAGCCCACCTCGATGTTGGCTCCGAGTGAGCTGAAAGAGCGGCTGGTTGCTCACCGGCTTCGTACACAAAGTAACACCATTCTTGCAGTCAATATGCTCGCCCACAACCTTTGCAATGTAGCCCCGCGCATAGGCGGTAGCCGAAATCTGTAGCAATGACAGCTGCTGTGGCAAAATTCTGGTATTAAGTCTCTGCAACGCCAATCTTGCTCTCGAGAGCTGGGGCACTGCTTGCACAGTCGACATCAGGGGAGGCATTGAAGCTGAAGCAGAAGTTGGTTGTGCAGAGGAAAGTGCATCATACAGTATGTGTCTCGACATTGCACCACATTCTTTGTTGGCAATATTGGAGGCTGCATTGGACGCAGCAATCCCGGTCTTCAGTAGCTTTTCGAGACCTGACAGTGCAGCCCGAACGTCCAACATGTCGTTGCACCCGGTTGGCATTCGCAAACTTCCAAAGAGTGATTCAACTGGATCGCTGTTGAATTTTTGAGAGTACAAAAGAAAACTTCCCTTCCGTCAACAGATATCTGATGCATGCCACTGTCGAATAGGTGGTTAACAGAATTGCTACATAAGGTTCGGCTGTGAGGAATTCATGGGCATGTCCAGATCTTTTCTTTAATGTCTCCAAGTACATAGGAAAAGTGACCTCAAGCCATTCAAGCCGCAGATCAGCACTGTCGTCAAATTGACGGCCATCCGAAAAATTTTGGCGTATGTGCTGCGTCGATGACATCGTGAAGCACGAACCACCGATAAACGTTCTTCATGAACGTAATTGTTGGGCCTGCCGCTGAAAACGACAACGCACAAGTGTGTCCAGCCTGACCCTTGAGATGTTCCAAGGCAGCGGTTACACTTGGAGACATGAGCTGGATGGCTCTTGCCACGTTCATCTTTTCTATGTTACTCAGATAAAAGTGCTTCCTGCTTAAAAACCGAACAGGCTTTCCAGACAAGCCTTTCTGCAGTTCGTAGAGGTCTTTTATGTGTGAAGCAGAAATCTCACCTTTCGGGCCAAAGTCACACGATAGAAACTGTGACCTCACGTTCTTCAGCACATGGCACGGATCAAAGCTAATGAAAAGAATCCTGCTGCGATCACAGGGGTGCTCAATCCGGTAGGTAAGCAAGCCATTTCCAAGCAGTTTTATGCAATTCACGTTCACTTTATGATTGTCCGTGACAAGGCGAACAATCCTAATCCCACAAGCTTCCACTTTTTGCATGACGAAAATCAGCAACTTGTGGAGTTGGAGGCCTGTTAGCCCTTTTGTAAAATAGTAGGCAACTGGAATTTGAAACTTTGTTGTCAATCCACTGATGACAAAGCACAGGAGTGAATTGGCTTAGACAAGGTCACCGTTTTGCTCTTCCACCCCAATGTCTACTTGCCCAACAAAGCAGTCACGTTGCTTGTTGTATTGCAACTTCTGCTTTACCCTCATCTCTTCAACGCTGAGCGAGCAGACCTTTGATTGTGGTTTGTCAAAGTTTTCGGCTTCACATATCAGCCGAGCTTCCACCAGTTTGCTGAAGCCGGTCTCACCACTTGTAGTTCCAATATAGTTGGTTAGGGTCTTCCGGTCTGGAAGCTTCAAAAGCATCTCCCCTCTACGTTTGTAGGCTTTCATTGATAAATGCCTCAGTACCACATAATGTCGAGTAGTTTCTTCAGACCAGGTAGGCCTTTTTTTCTTGTAATTGGTAATTTGGTCCACGAGAAACAATGCTGAAGCCTCTTTCTCTGCTGCTCTTTCTCTAATGTAGGAAACGTCTGCAGTCAAAGAATCCTCCTGCAGCTTCTTGAGCTTCTCTTTGTACTTGTCAATGGTCTGATGTCTCAGTATCTGGCTTCTCAGATCTCTTTCTTTTCTCTTCCATTTGGCCTTTTCGGTAGTGAGCAAAGCAGAGGCCGAATTGCTATCCAGAGGCCTGGACACTTTTGTCACGGGATCGACGCAGCCTGGTCCGCCCTGTGCACGCATTCATTCTGGCACTGTACACCATGATTGTCTCTTGTTTCGCAGGTAGCGCTTGTAGTGTCCATCGGCTCCGATTCTTCAGCTTCGGGACCTGATGTTACCAGCATTGCACATGAAAGTGGTCGCGAGGCAGCATGGCTACTGGTGCAATCATTCGTTGACTGTACATTCGCAGCATGGTCACATTTAGTGATAC
This sequence comes from Dermacentor variabilis, assembly GCF_050947875.1. NCBI lineage: Eukaryota > Metazoa > Arthropoda > Arachnida > Ixodida > Ixodidae > Dermacentor > Dermacentor variabilis. The sequence goes on along the minus strand of NC_134573.1, from coordinate 27,512,746 downwards.
TTGCCATGCTTCGTTTAATTGTTGCCTACGGCTGCAAACGTGAAGGGTAGTCTGCAAAGACTGATGGAACTGCATCCTTCTTGAGCCGCCGTTTTTTTCCTTCTATGAAGTCTTCTGTTCTGAAATGGCGGCTGCATACTCTAGTGTAGTTTGAAGCTGTATTAGGCGACCAATTACCCCGCCTAATTACTGCAAGCCACCTCTCGCGTATACCAGCGGCAGCTGGTATTTCGTGGAATGACAGCCCGACAGTCTTTTTCTTTCCGTTCGATTTGCACAATGGTACACAACAGTAAGACATACTGAGGTATGCGGAACACGTGCTTGCAAAATCCTGAAAGAAGAACAATACGAATTCAAAGTTTCGCACTGTTAGCGCGGCCGGACAGGCTGCATGTGCAACACGTGCGTGCAAAAGCCAGAGAAAAAAAAACGAATACAGTAAAACCTCGTTAAACCGCACCCGCTTAAACAGTAGTTTCGGTTTAAAAGTAGTAAACTCAATTCCCCGACTCAACGGCCATTGAAGATAATGTATTTTGTATCCGCATAAACAATACCAGCTTATTGCGTACGCATCGGTAAAAACTTAGCGTTTCCACTTTTCGTCACGCAAACACGGTGGTGCGTCGTCTCCATTGGGCGGCCCAGCAGAACAACGAGCCTCAGAGATCGTTACAACGGCCTCCAAGCGCCCTGTGCGTTTGCACGTGAAGCCGCATCAACATCAACATCATTTCGACGCCGTGCCGGAGCAGCGTTTTTAGATCTCTTTCAGTTTGAAAGCTCCGGCGCGCGGAGTGTCGCCTTTCTCTTTCCAGCCGCGTGGTGGCGCTCGCCACAGTGTTTTCCCGACCGGCCCGGTCCATCCCTATCGTCGCCGCCATTGCAGCCGCCTTGTCGAAGTAGCAAGCAGTGGTTTTTTTCACGTGTGCGTGTTTACGCTGTGTGGTACAGTCGTGAATTTCACACAAATATTCCGACTGCTTAGTCTGTACACACCTATAAAGACCGGTCTTCGTGGAAGTGTGGAGGGTGCACCGAGTGCTGTGCTTGTAGGTGTTCAAGACACACTGAAGAAATCGAGAGAAGCACACCGCTGTAAGCAAGCACACCTGCATGACCTGATTGAATCCAGCATTCTTGAGTTAGCCTCTGAACCTAATGACTTGCCCCAGCACAGTGGCAGTGACCACATTTACTCCAAGGGAGAAGTAGATGAAAGCACCTCCTACTACTTTTCGGGCTATGTGGTGCATAAACTCAGCAAGAGTACAACATGCCCTTCCTGCATAGAGGATATCAACTCTCCAGTGCCAGTTGTTGGCAGTCACTCATACCTCACGGTGTACAGGAGCTTCAAGCAAGGCTGCCTAAAGCACCTTACCTTAGAGTTTACAAATATTGTAAACAGAGCAGTTTCAATTTCATTGAAAGAAGGCCCACTTTCCGCGGATATGTTTTGGGAGGTGTTGGACGAGTTGTAATTGAGAAACCTTGTGCGGCTTGGATGTGCAGAGCATATGGCCTCTTTTACATGCCAGGTGTTGAATTTTGTCATAGTTACACGCAAGCACTTCTACACGAGAGATGTGAATCGCCGGCTGGAAAGCAGAGAAAAAGTCACCATTGCAAATAAAAAAGCTCGTCTTCTGTAGGCATTCCTTCCGTGTTTCGCACCAGGTGTGTCTGCATTCAGTGTTTGTTTGTGTGCACTTAAATAAATGCTCAAAGTGAACGTGAAAAACCCTGCTCGCTGTGCTGTGCTCTGTACGTCGGTAACAGAGCGCAGAATTTCGTGACTGTTCTAGAAACAGAACGGAACATGGCTATTTTAAATCGTCTTTTATGGTTCGTGAACTATTCACAATAACTATTGATAGCGTTACGCCAACAGGCACTAAACTATCCAGGATAAACATCGCAAATACGATGCGATAGATAAAGCGGGAAGCAAGTAAATGATCGCAGTTTTTCGCGATCTTGCTTCAGCCTGCTCTTTATCTCACCCTTACTGCTCAGGCCAAACAGTTATTTAACCATGAGACTGAATTCAGTTTCTACGTGACAACTAAAAAAAGGCCAACAAATTTGAATTCTGCGCATCCGGCGGAGATGGCTGCCGCAACCGCTGCCAAGCGCGAGCTCTCCGGGCCGACAGTGACAGCAGCGCCGCATGGCGAGTGGAAACGGAAGGGGGCCGCTTTCTCGTGCGCGGCTCGTTGGGAGCTTGCAAACTGAGAGAGATCTAAAAACGTTGGTGCCGGAGAGCATTCTGGCGTCGTGCAAGCGAGGACTCGCGTCATGCCGAAGCTCGGATAAAAAAAGACGCCGGGTGTTCAGCATAGAAGAAAAACTAGACATCGTCCGTGCTATCGAACGTGACACGAAGAAGTCAGCGCTGGCCCGCGACATGGATCTGCGATCTGCTTTTGACTACAGTGTGTGGCATTTGGAATGCGAAGTTGCTCGGCAGCGCTGCTGCGACCGCTAAGAGATGTCGGCTACGAGGTTCGACTTTTCGCCATCGTTGCCCCTGTTGTTGCCGAAGTGTCGACTAGCGACAGCACGGGCGAGTCAGGCCCGACAGTGGCATAAGCTGCGCGCTACATCAGCCTCATGAATGCAATCGTCACAACGAGAACAGGGGCGCGATAACGTAACTCTTCCAAACCAAAAGTTTTCCGAACTCCGGCAATGAAAAAGGCGCCCCGGGACTTATGCAGCACTACTGCGCGCGTGCACGGAGAATACGTAACGCCAACGAGGAATCTGCCGTGCGAGCGTTTGCCGAGAGGAGGGGGCTGGCTGAGAAGCTGGCACGCAGCTGCCGCTGTCGTCGTGCTAGGCCGCCGCGGCATCAAACGAAAATAGCACTTATGTCGCGCGAAGTTAATAAATACTGCATGTTTTTTCTCCTTTCATCGCACTCTCTCCGAGTTCCGTTTTCTACAGGTAAGTGGGCGATCTCATGCTATTTCGGTTAAACAGAACTACCGTTTAGTACGTACTTTTTCCGAGCTCCGGCCGACTACGGTTTAACGAGATTTCACTGCACTACAAAATACGAATGCAAGTTTCGCACTGTCAGCGCAGCCGGACAGACTGCATGCGGAATACGCACCGGCAAAAGCCTGAGAAAAATCGGAATGCTGTCAAACGCAAACACGAATTCGTCAGCTTCGCATGAGCTTCGTACTGCACGCGGCCCGTCAGCGCCAGCTTAATATCCTACTCACACAGCGCGGCGGCGACGCGGGCGCCCTGCGGAGAGCATTCGCCCAGGCACTGAAAAAATAGAGGAGGCACTGGGCTAGGCTGAACACTTTTAGCAGTTACTCGTGCGGATTTTTTTCAACCGGAAAACAACTTGCACCACTGCCGCTTTGCCACCAAAGCACCCAGTGCCGGTCAGGAAATATCTAATGTGTGTTTAAACAAAGCATTAAAACTGTGCAACGATTCTTGATCTCTTTTGACATCTTAAGGTGTATACGGTAGCAAAGGACCCATTTTTAATGCGAAGGTATTAAATGGCTCATGAGGCGGAAAATCCGGCATTGTAGGCGTCAGTGTGACCACACAATGGTCCAAAGAGGCTACAAAAGCTCAACCTTTGGTAAGAGTCGAACCCATGACCTTTGGTGTTAATTAAGGCGATGTTAATTAGGGCACAGTAAAGATAGAGTTGATTAAGGCACACAATCCCAAGATTTTCGGTTGGGTTCAAGCCCACAACATCTGGTGTAATTAAGGTTAAGTTAATTGAGGCACTCAAACCCTTGACCTTTGGTGAGAGCTGAACCAAGAACAAGAACTAGGTGTCCCAAGAACTGGTTACTCAACGACTGAAAGAGCATAGGCATCGCACATTGGTCGCAATGCTTTTGCATTCATCCGTGCAAGGACAACTAAGCGTCCCTTGAATTTTCTTCATTTGGGTCACTTCCTCCACTGATTCATTGTTCAGTCTTCCTCCTTTTTTAGTTACTTCTTTCCCTCCTTAAACAGTGGTCTAGCAAAATTCATATTAAGCTATGTCATAAGGGGGAAGGGGGGCTTTTGTGCAAGTCTACTACAGTTTACTATATTTCTCAGTACAGCACAAGTGTTTACTCGATACACGTCTCACAAAAACATTTCTATATGTCGTCATGTCCATACATGTTCGAGTACCAAAAAAAGGAACTCTCAGTAGGGTCAGCACTGCTGCCGTGCAAGTTGCTGTCTTTGTTGTCACATGGCAGTCCCTAGTCGCAAAAGCGTAATCTAGTTTGCCCATTCTGTGACATAGAGAAAGCATGATGCACATTGTTGCATTTTGGAAACAGCAACTGTCTGCCACTGCAAACAAATTATTGTGATATAACAATGCTATAGTGCTACTTACTCAATCAACAAAATATAAGACAGTGAGTAAAAACATTTTTTTTACTTCACTCTGAAATTCGGTTGCAATTTTCAAAATACCTAGATCACTGATGGCGCACTCATGCTTGTCTGGGTTTAGCTTTCACTACTGTGGTATATGAGACAAGAAATTATTGCACAACATTGGAATCTATGTCGCAGAAATGCAGCAACATGGAAAGAAAGCTCCAAAAGCCGGAAGCAATTGATTTGACTGCTGTTCTTGCTATGTTGTAAATATGCAACATTGCGCAGTAATGTGTCACTAATTAATTTTTTTATGCCACTTGTGGAAATTGCTGAATGCACACTTAGTAAGAATCCTGAGAGTAGCACCATTGTCTGATGCTACTCACAGTAAAACTCTGTCACAAATTGCATTCGAGTTCCACTTTATACTGACCCATGTTCAACAAGGAGGCATTTTGAGAAATTTTTCACCAGATTACCAATGTATCTCTGTGCAAGAACAGTGAGGGATGCCACAAAGCTGGTGCAAGTCTAGCAATCCCTCAGAAGTACAAACTAAAAGCAAGTCTGTTGGAAAGCTCAACCTCGACTACTGTGTGCGCCTTAATTATCAGCTGCATGCAGTGCACACCTGCTCGCATGTGAGGGGGGCAATTGAAAAGCAGGATTTTGAAACAGGATTCTACCAATCACTCTTAATGCAAAGCATTCTTGTCTGACTCAACGCAGTTCTTATCGTGTGTCTGGCTTTTTTCATGAAGCAGATGGTAAAAAGAAAGTGCCGTTTGGATAGTCATCGTACATGACTTGTGCACAAATTAAATTAAAGGCTTTGTGCTACAAAATTGCATACAATTGCATAACTAACCATAACAATTTGCCTTTTGAGAATTAAGTACTTTGCAACAAAGGACAGGCACCCTTGCTCTAGATATCAGTTCGCAATTCTAATAGTGCAAGGGTCCACTTGAGTGTTGTCTTGCTCTGCTCTGGTTGCTCCCTGAATGCTCGTGAGACGCACACTGCAGCCACTCTGCCCTATGTGCGTGCAGATTTCTAGAGAAGCACATACCCAGTGCTACTTGCTGTGTGTGACACAGACACACACATATATATCATTTGAAAAAAGTGCAGGCGCACGTAGAAAAGCAAAAGAAAACATTTCATTTCGACTTTGGGCCGGGTTCCGGCCTTCATCAAGAGTGTGATTGCAAGCACACAGAGTTGACCACATAGTCAGACAGACCCACAGGATACACACGTCGCAAGAGCAGTAACCATTTGCTGCAGAACACTTGCATGATGACTCACAACGACCATTCTCTACCATACCAAGTGCGTCATGTAAGTATCAAGTGGAGTTGAGTGCCTCATTTTTCGAGTCCACGTATTGCAACCTGTGTCTCTATTGTGACATCTTCAGCCCCACACCTGTACATTTTGGCTGTTGGGGTGCCTCGCCTAAGCAAGGAACGCTTTGCGTTCCTTGCTTAGTTTCTTTCTGCTGCTGTCAGCAGGCGGCAACACATGTATGTGCCAGGGCCGGCTTTTCAGACGCCATTTTTCCCATAGGCAAAAAGTTTCTAATTTTTGTCTAAGGAAACAGGCGACTAATCCTGCCAAGTGTTATAATAAACGAAGTCAACGACAAAATGTGATCGTTCTGCAAAATTTGAGCAAGAACAGTGCAGCAGTGAGTGCAAAACCTTTTTTTGAACACGCGCAGCCAAATATGCAGAACCGTGTATATAATTAATGGATACCGAATTGCCCAACAAGAAGCCCTTCTATGCTTCTTTCTTTAAGAACTAAATTATGGCACACACGATTAATTTCGCAGCATTGTTCTAATTTTATTCTTCCTTAATCTTCCTCAACGTTGCGGCCCACAGAATTCAATCGGTAAATGTTGCTTCCTTGTAAAGAAGTGTTCCGTCTGTTATTTCGGTTCGAGACATTACGGACTTCAGAATCACGAGAGTCGCCACAAACACTGCAGCCGATTCTCGATTCGATTCCTTTCCTGTCACAGCCGGCCGATATCGCGCTGAAAGCATACGTGGGCAGAGCGACGCCTGGACCACTGACAAATCGTTATTTCAGCCACAGATCAGCGCAAAGGCACAGGCTTGCGGACTTGAGTCCATTGGCATAAGGACCAATTTATAGCTACTTCATACAGGCGAAACAACAGTGCTCACGCTTTGTCAGTACCGCAAACCCCTGTGACATGGGCAGTATCACCTTTTGCACCCCTGCGTGCTTGGGACAAACGCACATAAATGCATGCATAACAACCGTATCATGCTGGTATTGAGAAGGGCAGCTAGCTCATCAGTAGATGGCGCGTATTTCGAAAACCGACCGCGCTAAGATTAAGAGTGCGGTACTTGCGTCACTCGATGCACGAGCTTGCCACGGTACTGTTCGTAAGTAACACATCACAGTACTTTGAAAGGGCCGGCGAAGTGCTTGCATGTTTCTGATGTGCAAGCGAACACACACTGCTATTCAAAGGCTCAAGCGCAGACGCAGACTACGAACACTCATAAACCACGAGGCAACGCCCTTAAACGCCCTGCGACGGCCGCGCCACCTGTAGCGTCGAAAGCGCAACTCTGGTACTGATAGTAGGCACGGAACGTAGTTTCCGTGCCTACTAGGGCGCCCCTCGCGACGGCGAGCGCGGAACCGGCAGGATACGCCAGGCCCGCTTGCGTTAGGAAAGCCTGCATGTGCACTGTTTCGCGCGTAGCTGTTGCCTTTTCTAAGCAATGCCGAAGTGCAACCCGGGCTGTTGAGTAGTGGGCTGCAACAGCACGTACACCAACTCACGAGGAACGAAGTTTTACAGGTTTCCAAGCCGACCGTATGAAGCAGAACGGCGTCAACACTGGATAGCGCTCGTCCGACGGCATAAGCTGTTTTATGTTCCGGCGTTATGCCAAGTGCGTTATAACGCTGAATTCTTTGCTTTTACAGCAATGATGGCAGCAACGGGACACCTGCAGTCAGTGGCGTAGCTAGGTCGTCTGGCACCCGGGGCCCATAGGTCTTCTGTCCCCCCCTCCCCTGGGTTTATTCGAGGAAGGCGAGGATATCAACAATGTCCGTGTGTCTCCAGACGTATATGACACCCCCCCCCCCCACTGGCCCCTTGCACCCGGGGCCCACGCCCCCCCCCCCCCCCCGTTGCTACGCCACTGCCTGCAGTGCGTACCAGGATATGCATAAGCAAAGTAGTTTGTTCCCACACTGTACCGCAGTAAAGCTGTGGAACTCTTTCCCAATCCACTCCCATTCAAACAGCGCTAGGGCTTGCTGAGAGATTTGAGGAGGGGTTGCAGCCGGCTGAGCTGGCATACACCCTTCAACGAAGGGGCAGTTGAGATCACCAAAATTTTTGACAACGTAGTTTATTGGAACCTCCTTTGCACGCACTGAAAAATCGCAACATAAAAGTATCGCACTTCCAGTAACTTGGGTGAAAATATTTTCCCAGCGTAGTCTAACACACTGGTAAGTTCATCCCCTTTTTTTGTGTTTGGGGAGAGCAACGTTAGAATACCTCTGGTAGGTCTTACGAGTCGTTCTTACGCCCCACGTTCTTGGATGAGATGTTTTGGATTCGTATTTGCCGTCCTGTATATACAGGGAAACTACCGCGGCGTCCTTGCACTTCCCTGCGATGCCAGCACGGCAATCGCAGCTCCCCGCTAGGATTTGTCTGCTGTCGCCGATCTTCAAGAATCAATGTCGCCTATAATTTCACGCGTCCACGCCGTAGATAACGAAGTAACTTACGCTGAGCTTCACATGGTGCATTATTTTTCGTTTGCGGAATAAACCTAGCAGTCACTTCCGATCAGCGCGAGTTCAACACTTCCCTCACGTCGTAGACGTGCCCCACTTCAAATAGACGACTTCCTTTCTCAAAATTCTTTTCACGAAAAAAGCTATGAAGATCTTGTAATTCCCGAAACCCGGTTAAAATTAATATCGGCACGCTGTTTCGCGCCATCGCTACCGTTTGATAGGACGCCAAACACGCAGCGCGGGCTGCTGACGCCGTGAGTAATCCTACCACATTCGCGCAACTATTCGTCAGATGGCGCTAGGGGTCGGAAAGACAGGGCGCCGCCTAGCACTTGCAACGTGCCCATACACTGATACAACTTCAGTCGACGGCGTAGACGTAGAATCCAGCTGGCGCAAGTATTGTTGTTATTACTGCGTGTGATTCGAAACTTCTTATAACCACGTACGGCACCGTCCTGCGGGCAAACTTTCTCATACCACTGTTTTACGATGGCAAATGTGCAAGACATCGAAAACAGCCGAGGAAAAAATAGCGTGGGGACGGCGGTACTGCTGCGTCAAATGATGTAACGGCCGTGCAGGGCTGCCTGCTCTCCAACTGTACAGATTTCCTGGCCGGCCGTGGTTTTGTGCTTGCGCTTCCTTCCTGGAGGATCGCACTAGAAATTATTGTAGTCAGTAGACTGAAGTTTTTGGTCGAGAAAGAGTCTTGCCGGGCAGCCGACTCACATATATTTGCAAATTGTCGATATCTTTTAGAGCTATTTATTTTGCTGTACGAAGCGTACTGCGTGGTGGTTGCAGATGTTCTGGCTTGCGTGAGTCACTGAGCACTTCACGCTGTGTGGCTCTGCTTGGGTCCAGGTTGCCGAATACGGTCGCCCGAATCTTGGCGGCCAGAGCGGCTGAAGGTCGTGCCGGTGCCTCGGCAGTTGTGTAATCTTAGACAAAGGTAGCACCCCCCCCCCGCCCCCCCTTGGGGTGTATATCTGCCACACAACGATAATCGTCATCTGCCTTGTTCGTGTTTCCTTTCTTGAAAACGCCGCGCCCGCTACTTTCCTATCGGGAATGATATATGTCATGCTGATAACGCGCATGCCGTTCGTTACTGGGAAGTACCGGGCTCGCAGCGTTAAAGAAAGGAAATGCGGACAAGACAGATGACGTTTATCGTTGTGTGGCAAGATACAACCCAAAGGGTGTAATTTTGTTTTAGAGTGTAAACAAAGTATTGCAGTTGCTTGGCAGAACATAGCAGTCTAATAACATTTTTGTGCAAGTTGTTTAAAAGAGCCTTTTAATAATTCTAAAAGATATGGCGCCCATCCTCCCTGGCAAATGAGGCTTTGCAAGCGTGTCAAAACAGCAGCATGGAGGGACACATTTTGTCTGCGGTAACTCAAATGGTTGGATAAGAACGCTTACGCCGAATGCTTAATAAGCTCAGCCATGCCTGCACACTCAATTGAGCTGCTTGATCAAAGCATAATATGATAGCTGAGTGTACTCAGGCCAGAGATACGCTGCAGTTGTGTGTGCCTTGCTGGAAGTGACACTTCGCCAGCACAGTCTCACCGGCGACTTCTTTCACGCTGTGAACGTGCCCGGCAGCGTAGAGCTTTTCCCCTTTACGACGAATGGCAGGGCGTATCCGACCGTGTAATCTTGAGATTGGTTTGAAACCACATAGCAAAACTTGCGCCGTTTGTTCGTTTCAAAACAAGCATGAACATGCGATCACGTTGGCAGGTCCGTCCGCGTGGGCAGCGTGAGTAGCGTGGTCCGGTCCGTCAGTGTCAGTTTTGACGGAAGGTGCCGCAAGAGGCGCTGACGATTGCTGCTCGGTTCGATTTAGGATCGATTTAGGATTTGGGAGCGGTCGATTTAGGCACCACTGGCCTCCTTGAAGCCCTTGGGTTCAGCGGGAGCAGTGGTAAAGCAAACAGGTCCGCAATAGACATCAGTAAGAGGCGATTGAAGGATTGGTGGAAGAAAAGTAGGGAAACGACAAAAGACGGAGACGTACAAAAGCACAGTTCGCAATAGGGGATCAGAAAATTTGGACGTGGTAGTTCATAGTGTTTTTTTTTTTTCTTCATTGGTTAACCTAGGTAGGATATCCGCTCGCGTAACACCAATACATAAAGGTGGTGCGAAAGATCAAGTCTCAAATTACAGACCAATTTCGGTCTTAAATATATTTTCAAAGTTTTTCGAAAGCGTCGTAGTTGACAGGCTGTGGTCTTTCTTGACTAAACACAGTGTAATCTCAAAGTACCAATATGGTTTCCAAAATAATAAGTCAGCAGAGCAAGCCCTTCTAGATATCAAGGATAAAATAATTGAGAACATCGAAAAACAGAAGGTTACACTTGGTCTTTTTCTAGATTTACGGAAGGCTTTCGACTCGATCGATCATAAAATATTATTCCATAAACTAGAAATCTACGGAATACGCGGCGTCGCTAATGATTTAATAAGAAGTTACCTAACGAATCGAAGCCAATTTGTTCAGATAAGTTCTAGTACCTCTGACATTTTGCCTATAAAACAGGGTGTACCTCAGGGCTCAAAACTTGGCCCACTATTGTTCTTAATTTATGTAAATGATATTGTACGAATACCCGACTCCCCTGACCTGGCAATGTATGCCGATGATACCAACGTGTTTTTTACTTCCAGTAACACTTCTGAACTTTCTGTCAGTGTTAATGCGTATCTAAATCGCTTATCAGTGTAGTTGAGTGCAAATAGTCTTGAATTAAATACTGCAAAAACAACATACATTTTATTCAGGGCTCGTAACAAGACCATACCTAATGACATTAACATTAATTACAATGGTATAGCAATTAATCATGTCCAAGAACAAAAATTCTTAGGCGTTTGGTTTGACGAACATTTATTTTGGAGTTCGCATATAAGGATGCTATGCAATTACCTTTCTAAATCTGTCGGTATCATTAACAGGATAACCCAGCTGATTCCGCTTTGGCTCAAACAACAGTAATACAATACTCTCATTTACTCTAAACTTTGCTACGGGGTCCTGGTTTGGGGTACTACTTCTAAAGCAAACTACAACAAATTAATTATCTTGCAGAAACGAATCCTTCGTATATACTGCAATTACCATGGCCGTTTTGTAGACCTTGAAACAGCTCCATTATTTCAACGCTACTCCCTTCTTCGAGCAGACAGAATATATTATAAGAAACTTCTGATGACCATACACAAGCAAAAATTATTCACCAAAATAGACAACGATGAAATACCTCGTTATGCACTGCGCCGGAATACCAGACACTTACCGAAAACAAGGACAAATTATGGTAAACAAACTTTCATATATCAGTCGACAGAAATAGTAAACAAGGTAGGAGAATCGTTAAGCTTCAGTGCTTCAGAAAGTACCTATAAAAACAGCTTAATGCATTATTACTCGCCGATGACATTGTTTTCACTAATTATTAACATTTTTCATTTTATTGCCTCTTGTGTGTAGACATGTACGATCTAACAAAGAGCGCATACTGTGCTAATCTTTATGAGGCTTACTGGTTCTAACGAACAAATATTGTAATCATTTTTGTTGATGAATTTATGATCTCTTGTCTAAAATATATATGTACGTTACATGTGTATTCGTCTGTACTGATTTTATCCGCTGTTGTAACCGTGGGGTCTGGGACCTCTGTCAGGCCTGCGTGCCTTTAGTCCCAGTCTCCCCTCGCTCGGACGAGAAATAAAGTACATATGATGATGATGATGATATTAGGCAGCATAGTAGCAAGGGCTTGGTGGCGCAAGCCACCGCCCCGTTCCAAAGGGGACGCTCATAACATCCATCCATGGATGGATGGAAGGTAAGAGCGTCCCCTTTGAAACGGGGCGATGGCAGTTGCCACCATGCTCAGATTTTTATTTTGCCTTTTATTTTTATCTGTGTTGCGTGTTATTGAATTTCTCGATTTTCTTTAAATACGTCTTCCTACCCTTTTAACCTTATGTCACCTCTCTGCTTTTGAGCCACCAATCCTCCAATCGCCTTTTGCTAATTTCCACCGCATATTTATTTACATGACTATCATCTCTGAACCCTTAGGCAAAGTTACACCCTCTGGCTTGCCCCTTCTGCCACACAACGATAATCATTATCTGCCTTGATGCGTTTCCTTTCTTTAACGCTGCGAGCCCGGTACTTTCCAGTAACGAACGGCACGCGCGTTATCAGCGTAGAACAGTTTACACCCTTTGGAGTGCCCCTTCTGCCACACAACGATAATCATTATCTGCCTTGATGCGTTTCCTTTCTTTAACGCTGCGAGCCCGGTACTTTCCAGTAACGAACGGCACGCGCGTTATCAGCGTAGAACAGTTTACACCCTTTGGAGTGCCCCTTCTGCCACACAACGATAATCATTATCTGCCTTGATGCGTTTCCTTTCTTTAACGCTGCGAGCCCGGTACTTTCCAGTAACGAACGGCACGCGCGTTATCAGCGTAGAACAGTTTACACCCTTTGGAGTGCCCCTTCTGATAACGCGCGCGCCGTTCGTCACTGGAAAGTTCCGGGCTCGCAGCGTTAAAGAAAGGAAACGCATCAAGGCAGATAACGATTATCGTTGTGTGGCAGAAGGGGCAAGCGAAAGGGTGTAACTTTGCCTAAGAGTGTATAGGGCCTCAGGAAGGGTGACTGTGGCCGCATCGACATCGGGATTGATACCATCACATTCTAGTATGAGGTGTTCCATCGTTTCTACATATTTACCACACACAGTACATGTGTCTTCTTCTTCGTTAAATTTCTTTTTATAGCTCCGCGTTCTAAGACATCCTGATCTAGCTTCAAAGAGTAGGGCACTGCCTCTTGAGTTATCATAAAACGCTTCCTTCCTGATCTGCTGTTCCCAGTATCGATATAGTTCTACACTATATATATGCTTCTTTTCCATTGAATTTATCCAATTTTTACCTTCCGCATTTTTAACCTGTCGTTTAATGCTCTGTCCTTTTTCGTCCTAGTGTCTGGCATACTTACTGGTTAGCTTCCTAGTTCTTTTCCGCCATTGTGAGTCAACGCTCTTTCTGTATAGGTATTTAAACGCCTTAGCTGCCCACCTGTTATCATCCAATTTCCTCAGACGTTTTTCGTATAGGATTTTACTCTGAGCTTCCCGTGCTTCGAATGATGCCCAGCCCATATCTCCGTGTACTGCTTCGTTTGTGGTTTTCCCGTGGGCACCTAGTGCTAACCTTCCCACAGCTCTCTGATTTACTTCTAGTCTCGACTGAACCTGTGCCCTTAAACACAGGACCGCATTCCCGAAAGTAAGCCCCGGCACCATTACTCCCTTCCAAATGCCTCTCAGTACCTCATACCTGTTGTAACCCCACAATGCCTTATGTAAATTTCATTATCCCGGCATCTCTTCGCCCTTTTGCTATTAGAGACTGTTCGTGCTTTTCCGTGTACATCTGCCCTTTGTTTATCCATACCCCGAGATACTTGTATTCGGCCACTCGGGGTATTTCGTGGCCTTGTATTGTAAGCTCCTGATCAGTTGTATCGTTGAAAAACATCCCACCGGACTTAGCTGCACTAAAACTGAAACCTAAACTGTCTCCTTCGTCCCCACAGTAATTAACCAGAGTTTGCAAATCTTCCTGGCTATCTGCAAACAGTACAATATCGTCCGCATACATTAAACCCGGTAGTCGTTGCTCAACAACCTTTTCGCCTAATCTGTACGACAGATTATACCCTAGATTGCTTCGTTGTAACCTTCTTTCCATGCTTATCATATAAAGCATGAACAGCAGCGGTGATAGAGGACAACCTTGCCTTAATCCTTTGTGAACCTCGACAGTTGTCGTACTCTTGATTCCTTCCCATGTTATTTCAACATTATTTTCTCGATATAGTTCCTGTAGAAAATCAATTACCTCATTACCGATACCTTCAGCTTTTAATATGTTCCACAGGAGTTCCCTGTTCACATTGTCGTATGCACCACTTATGTCCAGGAAGGCTAAATACAGAGGTCTATTTTCCGCCTTAGCTATTTCTATGCACTGAGTAAGCACGAACAGGCTATCATCTAAGCGCCTACCATTTCTGAACCCGTTAAAGTTCTCCAAGTATTCTATTACTTTCTACCCATGACTGCATTTTTAATTTCACCGCCTGCATCGCCAGCCTATATATAACTGATGTTATCGTAATTGGTCGGAAAGATTTTGTGTTCTTCTTATCACCTTTCCCTTTATAAATCAAATTCATTTTACTCTGTTTCCAGCTGTGCGGAATTTGCTTATTTGTTATGACTGCCTCCAATGCTTTTATCAGCGTTTCCTTGCTTCTTGGGCCAAGTTCATTAATTAACTTGATTGGAATTTCGTCTATCCCCGCGGACGTGCATTTTGGAACATTTGCTTCCGCCTTTTTCCAGTTAAGATTGGTCAATTCTAAGCTGTTTTCTATTATGCTATTCTGTGTTGCTCCCTCACTTGGGGCGATTACCCTATCGTCTTTCCTAAATGACTCTGCTATAACCGATGTAGTTCACAGCGTCATCTCCCTCTAAACAATTTCCTTCGGCATCGTGAATCTGTTCCTCTTTTCTGTGATTAGCTTTACCCAGCCAGCTTATATGGTTCCAGAATTTTCTTGACCCCCCTTTAGTTGCGTCGGGAACTTCAGCCAGCCAGCGATCAGAGGACTGCTTTATTTTAGCCTGGACGAGGACCTGCACTTGTTGTTTCTTTTGTCGATAATATTCCCATTTTTGGTCTATTTCCTCTTCAGATAACTGCGCCCTCTTTGCTTCTCTGTGTTCCCGAGATGCCCACCGTCGTTGTTCGATGGCCTCTCTAATTTCCTTATTCCACCAACTTCGTGGCTTCCCCTTTCCTCTCCAGCAGTTTACTCTACCCCTTTTATTTTTGTACTAATGAGTAGTTCTGATTATAATCCCACCTTTCCATGGGATGTTTCTTTATTGCTTCCTCTATGCCAGCCGCTATTTGCGCTATTTGCGCGTCATTTAATTTTGCGTACTCTTTTTGGCTTCCCTGCATTTCTCTTTTGAGTAGGGCTCCCAACTGTAGACTAATACGCTTATGATCACTTCCGAGGCTGTACTTCCCCTCTTCGTCTATTTCCATTATTGCTAGCTTGCTATACAATCCCTGCGACATTAAGCAGTAGTCAATGGTCGTTTGAGAAGCCGAAGGGAGCGGATGCACTTCACGCCGGCTCTGTCTTTCGTAAATGATTTCGCAGTGTTTATGCAAGATATCTCTGTAATTTTGCACCATCATCTCCTGCAAGTTCTCCTGACTCTACAGATATTCGTCTTCAATGTGGGAACTGCATTTTCACCGCTTTATTGGACCATTTCTGCCGAGCCGCTGCACCGCCGGGCTAAGCTTACTGCTAAGCTTAGTGCTCCGGCCGCTACGTGAGCCGCAGTTACGGCTGCGCGTCAAATTTCTTCAAGCCGCCATGGAAATACAAGTTGCAGGAACTGATATCTCACCCACCGAGATTTCCGAAGAAATAGGATGGTGCACCATTGGCCCGCGTGAACGACTTTCTCCTTGGGGCAAGCGCGCTAACCCTAACGTTGCATCAGCCTCCCAAACCGGCGTTGGAGGCACGAACAAGGCGCAGCGAGGCCCGCGCGCTCACAAGCAGCAAGTTCTGAAGGCAGGGAAGATGCCCACTCTTCCACGTGATCACCACAAAGTAGTTATCACGCCACGGGGCGGCTTGGGTCGGGGTCGGGGTCGTCCGCCTCGCTTCGGCCTTATATAGGGCAGCAAACGTATCTCCACAAGACGCCACGGAAGACATTGTCTGCCCAAATATTCAGCAAAATATCATCGTTGTGAGTACCCCTCACTCTCCTAATGCAGAACGGTACCGCCGACTCGACAGCTTTGAGGTCGACGGACACCAGTTCGAGATACGGGCATATGAAACTGCTCCCGAATATACAGTCAAGGGAGTCGTCCGCGGGGCATTCCTCTCGAAGAAGACGCGAAGGACATTCACCTCAATATCGTCAACAAGAGGAACCCGAATGCCTTAGCGGCCAAAAGACTCAGCAAGACCACGTCGGTCATCATCGCCTTCGATGGTGGCCGAGTACCAACGTGGGTGTACTACGGGGGTGCTATGCTCAGGTGTACCTTGTACAGAAAGCAGATTGACGTGTGCCACCAGTGCGGACGCGTCGGACATCGCATGGACGTCTGCCCGAACCCCCAAGACCGTGTGTGTAGAGGCTGCGGAGCCTCGAACCCAGACCCCAATCACACATGCACGCCAAAGTGTCACCTTTGTGGGGGAGCGCATCCCACTGCGGACAAGGCCTGCAAGTATAGTGAACTAGAACACCATACTGCAAGGCTCGATTCAAGACCCCCTATCTTGTTAAAGGACGACGCGGAGACCGACAGAGGGCAGCGGCGGAGGCCACCCTCGAGCTACAGCATAGCCTCCTCTATTATTAAAAAAATAAAGGAGGCTATGGCTACAGCAACAGACCTACGACGACCATTTCCCACCTGCCTCCCGCTCCCGTTCTCGAGGCCGGGCCCGGTCTCGCTCGGTTGCGGGGCCTCCATCCCGCCGGCAGAGCAGGTCTCGGAGCCGGGCGCGCAGCAAAACCCCCGGGCCGAGCCGTAGCCGTTCGAGCTCTCGGCGTCTGCAGCAAGCCGGCCAGCAAGATTCGGACCTACCTGACAAGGTGAGCTGGGCAGATGCGGTTAAGGGCTCGCTGAGACGCAAGGCTCAGGGAGCTACTGCCTCCGAACCCAATAATAAGAGGGACCCCAGGGATGTGGCATTAGAAGAAATGCAGCGCGAAAACGCACAATTACGTACGGTCGTGCTACAATTAACCCAAGAAATTCGAGAGATTAAACAGTCGATGGCGCAGACATCTATACCTAAACCTGCTTTAGTCCCGACTCCCGTCACGAACGGTAACGACAGTGCGGCGCCGCCCACAAAGAAACGCGCGGCGGCCAGTTCCGAGTGTCAACAGC
Organism: Dermacentor variabilis; assembly: GCF_050947875.1. Lineage (NCBI taxonomy): Eukaryota > Metazoa > Arthropoda > Arachnida > Ixodida > Ixodidae > Dermacentor > Dermacentor variabilis. Next base: position 27,495,487 of record NC_134573.1, on the reverse strand, counting down.
TCGAGAACCTCGAATCAGCAGTAAGTGACTGGCGCAAAGCACATGTCACGATAAATGACTGGCGGAAAGAACAAGAAGAAATGAGGAAGCTGCTTTCAGAAATTCAAACCGGGATCCGCAACATCGGCGTTGCGGTCAATAACCTCACTGCTCGAACAGACCGGGTTGAAATCCATATAGACAAAATCGAGACTCACATAGGCCTTCGCCCAGGCATGGAAATGATGCCCACCATGGGCCCTACAGTCATTCACCCTAGCCCTATTTCAGGTAACGCACAAGTACAGCACCACGATGGCCAGCCCCACTAACGAGCTCGTGGTGTGGCAGTGGAACTGTCGGGGCGTCACTAAGAAGCAACCACTGCTGCAACAATACGTCCGACACGCGCAACCCAAACCCGACATCATAATGATACAAGAAACAGTAGGTACCGTACCAAAGCTTCCAGGTTACACTGCGAATGCCTCGCCGATTCCCGTTGATCGCGGACTTGCAATTTTAATTCGGAAAAGAATAGTAGTGCAAGAACACAGCGTAAGCGGCACATATGCGGAAAACATGCTTGTAGAGCTCCTTCCCAATAGAACACGCAACTACAGTGTATTTCTCCTGAACGTATATAGTAATCCGGCTCACTCACGGGCTCGTTTCCTCTCTCTGTTCCGAGGGGCGCTTGCCTTGGCGGGCGCAAACCCGTTTCTGGTGGGGGGAGATTTTAACGCCCCGAACGAGGCCTGGGGCTATGGCTACACTACCGCCAAAGGTCGACGCCTGTGGCAGGACCTACATGATGCCGAATTAACTCTTATTACCGATCCCACGGCGCCAACCCGCACGGGCACCTCTACGGCACGGGACACGACACCAGACCTGACGGCGGTCCGTAACATCCCTCAAGCAATGTGGCGCAATACCTTTGAAGATCTCGGTAGTGACCACATGATCATAGAAACATGAATTCCTCAGGCAGGTACACCCCCTTTTCCTAAGCTATTCAAATGGACGGACTGGGACAAATTCCGAAAGCAGCGAGCTGAACAGAGAGGTGAGGAGAACATCGATGACATCGAGGCATGGATGGAGACGCTCAACGACGACATGAACAAGGCGACGCAGGCGCTCGAACCCGAAGTCCAGGTTGACAAGATCGACAGCCGACTAGCCCACCTCTGGGAAGCCAAGACGTCACTAAACGCTAGATGGAAGAAGCAAAGGCACAACCGAAAGCTTCGTAAGGAGATCGCACATATCAATCGCCAGCTGGAAGAACATTGCCGGACCTTAAGCCGCCAACAGTGGTATGACATCTGCAACGCAGTCGATGGGCAGCTCCACAATGGCAGCACGTGGCGTCTCCTTCGTCACCTCTTGGGGGAAACGCAGAGCAAGTCTGCTCAGCAAGCAAACCTGCAACGACTTTTGCACAAGGAACAGGCTACCACGAGTGAACACCGGCTCGTGACATGCCTGCTAGCCAAGTACTTCCCTCAACGGTCCGATGTTCAACACGGGGATTACACTGGAGAGACAAATGCGACACTCGATGAAGAATTTCACCAGTCAGAGATCCGCACAGCTCTCCACGACCTTAATGGCAAATCAGCACCTGGTCCCGACAAGGTTACGAACAAGACTCTAAGAAACCTCGATGATGCCTCGATAACCGCTCTTACAGCATACATCAACAAATGCTGGCGGGCAGGTTGCATCCCAGAGGCGTGGAAACGCTCTAAAGCAGTCCTGATACCGAAGCCAGGCAAGCCGTCCAGCCTCGATCACTTGCGGCCCATTTCCCTCACATCCTGCGTTGGCAAGGTGATGGAGCACGCGTTCCTCTCCCGCATCAACCACCACCTCGAGGACACTGGAGCCTACCCACCCACTATGGTGGGCTTCCGGTCACACCTCTCCACTCAAGACGTCATGCTCCAGCTCTACCACCAGATTATCAATGACCCAACTAGTGGCAACCGGGCCATCCTCTGCCTAGATTTGGAAAAGGCATTTGATAATGTAGCACATGCAGCAATCCTGAGCCGCATAAACAAGCTCAACTTGGGTGAGCGAAGCTACAACTACGTCAGAGACTTCCTGTCGCGCCGCACAGTCACCCTCGCGGTCGGCAGCATGACATCCGACGAACATACACTAGGAAGCACCGGCACTCCTCAAGGATCAGTCATATCCCCGCTCCTTTTCAACCTCGTGATGCTGGGTCTACCGGCCTACCTCGACGAGATCGATGGCCTCCATCACGCCTTGTACGCAGATGACATCACCCTGTGGGTCAACAAGGGCAGTGACGGTCAGCTAGAATGCACCTTACAAGCAGCGGTCTCTGCAGTCGAAACCTACCTGCAAGACACAGGTCTCCGACTATCTCCACTGAAATCGGAGCTGCTCGTCTACCGCTCGCGCCGCCGGCCCAAGCCTACAGCCGAATCGCGCCAATGTGACGACATAATCCTCTATACGCAAGACGGCTCCTGCATTCCCCGAGTCCCGAAGATACGCATCCTAGGCATGCATATAACAGCCAACGGGTCAAACATAGAAGCTATTCGCAAAATCGAAGGCAAGGTTACCGCGGCTACCCGCCTGATCAAACGCATTACAAACAAGCACACGGGCATGAAGGAGGACAGTGTCATGCGCCTCATACACTCTTTCGCAATCAGTCACATCACTTATGTGGCCGCCTTCCACAACTGCAATGTCACTGAAAGGGAGAAAATCAACACCCTTATTCGCAAGACTTACAAGATCGCCCTTGGCCTACCGGAGTCAACAAGCACTGCTCGTCTGCTACAGCTGGGGGTATACAACACGCTTGAGGAAATAGTGGATGCGCAAAGAACCTCTCAACTCGAACGCATGTCTCTGACAGCCACGGGCCGGTACATCCTGCAGAAACTCGGATTCAAATACCACGTCCAACACGGTCAGAAACAGGTCTTTCCACCTGACCTCAGCGACACGCTGATTGTCGCCCCCATACCTCGAAACATGCACCCCGAATTTAATCGGAGCCGACGCCAGGCCCGTGCCAAGGCACTGCTGCGCTCCTTGGGTGGAAAGAGGACTACGCGCTTTGTAGACGCCGCAGAATACACACGAGAACACCGGTTCACGGCGGTAGTCGTAGACGTTAGCTCCCGGCTTACGCACGCGTGTAGTGTCGCAACGGAACACCCCGAAACAGCAGAAGAGGTAGCGATTGCGCTTGCGCTTACCGACCCCCTCTGCGAGGTAGTTTTTAGCGACTCACAATCCGCAGTTCGCAACTACGCGCGGGGGCGCCTTTCCTCCGAAGCTCTCCAGATTCTAAGGAAAGCTGGTCGACAGCACTTCGATAACACCGCCATCATATGGTTTCCAGCGCACGTCGCCACCCCCACCGATGAGGGCCTCATTAACTTGAACGAGGTAGCACACCGCTCTGCGCGAGAACTGACCCGCCGCGCAGAATCGGGGACCGCCTCTTCGAGTTCGGAACTGCTGGCTCAAAACACGCGCGAACGCCTGGTCAGGTACAATGACATCATCAAGCACTACCAGCTAGGCAGGCGGTTGCTGCCCACCTCACCCCATGCTGAAACACTGCAGGCAGTCATCTGGCGACAATTGCAAACACAAACATTCCCCAGTCCGGTGCGATTGCAGCACATTTTCCCCGCGCAATACCCGACTGCTCTTTGCAAATTATGTCAGGAAACTAGAGCGACGCTGTCACACATGTTTTGGGAGTGTCGGGTTACATCAGCTACAATGGCAGTAGCTCCAGAGGCTCTTGCGTCGAAGTGGGCCGCCGCTCTGCGCAGCTCCAACCTCAAGACGCAAGAGTGGGCTGTCCAGCAAGCCCGAGAGGCGGCGACGAGGCAAGGCCTCGAAGTCCCCTCATGGGAAACCTGAGCCCGGGTCATCCAATTTGCCGGATTCAGAATAAAGTTGTTTCCATCCATCCAATGGTCGTTTGTCTGTTACGGGACTCCCACGTGATTTGTCCCTCACACCATAGAGTTTCCTACATTTTGTAGGAAACTCTATGCCTCACACTTAGTTTCTCTATTTACTATAACTAGGTTGTGTCGTTCACATCCATCCATCCGGACGCGCCGCCTGGCCAGTGTCAGGAGCGTATGCTGCTACTTTTACTATGGTTACTTTCGGTTGGCGAGGTTGGTGTCAATGGCTATATGTAGTGACCTGTGGTTTCTGTTTAGGGCTTTTCACCCACGACATTTCGGTTAGGTTCGATAAAATAACTTAATCTTTTCGTTGCCTGCTAGCGCATATGCAGTAGGTGGGATCAAAATTCAGCGCCCAGAAACAGCTTGCTAAAATAAGGGGCACACATAGATATCGAAAGTGACACTTTTGCGAGTGTGAGGTTCCGAAACCGAAAGTATTTTGTGCTTACTACTGTGTGACAGCCGCTGACCGTATGTAGTCGGAGAGAGACAAAAGCAAAGCAACCATTGCTCACTAGCCGAAGCTGACTCGGGCCAATGCCTCCTTTACTAGATGCCTGCCGCGTGAGCCGAGAAGCTGGTTCCTGCCCCTTTCCTCTTTACTCTTCCCCACCCGGGTTAACCCGGGTCGGCTGCGAGCGCTAGCTGCGGTGGCCGCTGCAAACCTAAATCACGTAGCCATGCCTCCGAGATTTTAGCGGCGTCTGATGCGATCCCGGAGGCACAGGACCCACAGTCTCTCGTCAGGCCATTGGTCGAGCGCGCGCCAGCCTAGTAATCGTCACTTCCTCCGCAACAGGAAGTGGGTCGGCTGCGAGCGCCGTCTCTCCGCGACTCCCCTGAACTACGGGAACCTCCGCTCCAATAGGAAGACTAGCGACGCGGCAGGCATCTAGTAAAGGAGGCATTGCTCGGGCGCGCGGCATTATTTGTTGCCAAGTTTCCAGGTATAATTTTTTAATGTGCGTGTTCCTCTGCAGGCGCTGTCATTAACACGCACGGAGGTATAGGGACTTGAAAAACTGGTAAGTGTCAAACCTTTTGTGTTAAACAGCGCTACATAGCCGCTTTTCTTACCCTTTGTTTCATTCATGGAAACATCGCCCGTTTCAGGAAGTTGTCACGTGTAGAAAAGTAGCTCACTCAGGAGGGATTTTCAATTTCGCCACCGGGACTGCGATCAACTAAATATTCTTGTGTGATAGCGGCTACGCAGTGCTACTACAAAACTTTGCGACCCGTACAAAGTCGGGGGCATAACTTGGAACTCGCACGTGATTACTGTGGGTGCGTGCACAGACGGTGCCCTCCTTTTAGGTCAAGCGTGATTTTTGCTGCTCTGAATATATTCTGAAATCTGTTAACAAACGTAAAGTTGCTTACATTACGCTACACTAATCCGCCCGAAACTCGAATACGCACTGGCTGGAATCCGGGTTAGGCATACATCGTCAACAACATTGAATCTGTTGAAAGCTGTGTGGCCCTCGACAACGTCTCGGAAGAACGCAATACGCTCCCCCACACAAAGCTCTCAATAAAGTCCAGGCAAGGGACTGGCGCCGCCTGCAAACTAACACATACCCACACTTGTCTCGTCTACACGCAATCTCCCCAGACAGTTATACGTCCCGGACATGTCCATGGTGTAGCAACCACACAGCAGCAACACTCGCGCACATAACACACGAATGTACCGACCGTCCGGGCGACGCAATTTCGCCACGAGTCACAACACACACACTCACTACGTGGTCTTGGGAGGCGAGACTCTCCGAACTGGACCTGGGAAGCCAACTGGCGACCCTCGACCAGGCCCGGCGAGCCGCAATCGCCAGTGGATCCCTGTCAGAGGGAACCACCCAGGAATAAACCGCGCAACAGTTTCTGCAATAATAAAGTTCCTCCTCCTCCTCCTCTGCTTCTTTTCCGACTATTTATCTCACATTAGCGTTTCGTCATTGAAAGCACGTTCCGATTTACAAGTACTGCCCCTTCGCCCGCAAATCAACGCGTTTTTGACTGCTTCACAAACTTTATCATCACATTTCTTCGTGGTTTCTTCACCGTTTGTTGTCTTTCCACGCTGGGATCACCATTTCAAAATCAAGAGCATACCATGCTACATATTACAATACGCACGCTCTTTTATACCTCGCACCCTCATTGAATGGAACAGCTTGCCTTCTGTTAAATCTGACTGCAAAATTTCACGTGTTACACAAATCAGTTACCTCTTTACTAGTTCGTTTGTTTCTTGTGAGTTGTTATTAAGTACTTATATTAATACTGCGGTATGTGAGCACACACTTTTGTTTTTCTTACTCTTATTGTTTACTAGCTAATCTCGGTTACCAAATTGTTGTTCGGTGCTTTGTCGTATTTTTTCTTGCTACTAGCACCACTCTGTAATCACATTTCTGTTTGTACTGTCTCCGCCCTTAGGTAATAGCCTAAACTGAGGGCCTTTAAGGGTACTGTCAATAAATAAATATATGGAAAACCTAGTCGTGAGGTAGCAAGAGTAAAGGAGGCACTCGGATCTTCATGTCACACTCTTGTTCCAAATGTGCATAATTCGTTCATAGACCTGTGAAAAATGCTTCAGAAATGCTCCAGTGCAGCTGCATTGTAATTAGAATACTAAAAATAAGATGTTGTATATCCATTCTGCTTGCTTCGCAACGTAGTTCGAGAGGTCCTGCACCTTATAATTCAACTCACTAGTGCAGTGTTCAGGTGTCTGCAGATGGCTATTCAATTCACATGGTGCATGGTTCAAGCAGAAGAATATTTCAGGAAATCATTGCAGATTGTGTTTATTTTAAAATCACTGAAATTAGTTTATTTTCACAACAATGCTGCAGCTTTGCAGTGAACTGACTGCACTGTCAATGGTGGCGGGCATGCAGAAAGCTCCCACACAAAGTCCGCAAGTGGCGGCTCAAGCTGTGAATGCTTTGCATGACGCTGACAAAGTGATGTTTTGCATGGGTTGCACACTGGCAGTTTTCCTTTTTCTGCATGGAAATATTGCACACTTTCTTTTTCTCAGAAATGCCAGACTGGTGCTGAGCGGCCATGTTTTGTTTGCTTCAGCGAAGTCTACTACTTTTATCTTGAATGCTGCTTGAACTGTCTGTGTGCTGCTTCTCATCGCTCACTAGACAAAAAAATGGAAGAGGTCAACTGTAAGATTGTACACATGAAGTCAGTCACAAGAAAAAAAATTCACCGGAGATTGATACTCCCTAGTGTGAAATTAGAGTGCAGCTCTGTACGTGTTTTCATTTCGCAATATATTAAGGCAAAGAATTTGAGAGAGACATCAAGCAGAGTCGACAATCCTCGAAAATTTGATCTGCGGCTCAAGCGCATCGACTTTTACACGACTCGTCGAAGGTTCCAATGTAATCGCTGGTATACTACCAGCGATTACACGCTAAATACTACACAACTCGCATCGTTCATACAATCAGATTACAAAACAGTCGCAAACCATGACAACCGAAGCAAGCGAGAGCTGAAGCGAGCAGACGATAGTACGAAACGAGCAGTCCGGCTGAGACCAGATACGAGCACGCATTGAGCGCTTGGGCGGGTCCTAATGACGCCAGTTTTCCGTGTGCGCACATCACTGAAGGGGCCACTCTCATTGGTGTTCGCCATTTGTGGCTCGCCCATCTCCCGCTCTGCGTTTGCTCTTTATTCTTTTGCTGTGCTCGTTCGCTCGGTTATGCCGCCGACGCTCACCACAGGAATGGGCACTTAAAGGGACACTAACGGCAAATACTAACTCGACATGGACTGTTTAAATACCATTCCAGAAACCTCGCAACACTTGTTTCATGCCAAGAAAAGACTTAGTTAAGAAAATTGCATCTGGATGGTCCGAATACTTCTATTGCAATTCAAATCTGCCGCCACCCAATTGGGGAGTGGTGACGTTGAATATCTCATTACCGCCCTTTGTGGCTGTTGGTGAGTAAAACGGCGCCCTACAGATGGCGGTAAGGGGCTTTGCACAAAACGCAAACAGCCAGTCATGGAGCAACCGAGCCAAAACAGAATGTTCGATTCGCCACTGCAGCTGCTCTTGGTCAAGTGGTGCGGACCGTTTGGGCATCCCACGACATCACATGGAAGTGGAATTCGCTGCTACTTGAAGTTTGTGAGAGTTTTAGACCGAGCAAAACGAGTGCGGCGCTACACAATAACAAAGTTTATGAAATGTGAAAGTGCGGGCGATGCAGACTAGCGAAACTAAACCTTTCAGCCAACCGCATCATTGTCAAAGGTATTATCAAGGAGTTCTTTGTTTCTAAAAATGATAAAGAACTGGACAAGTAGCATTTTCTTTGGTGCTATAATTCAGTACAGTTATGTTTTTATACTGAGTGGTTGAGTACTAGTGACAGAATTTAAATGAAGAGGGGCTTCTTCATCGGGCAAGTACTTGAATGTCCTGGGGAAGTCTCCACTTTTGTCCTGCATTTACCTCAATTTCTCGATTACTAAGACTGTTTGCAATAATATTGATGCCTTAGAGATTCTCGAGAACAAATCTAGCTTGACCTAATATTTGCCTGTAGTGTCCCTTTATGAGCTGCCCTATGGTGTACTGGAATAGGGCAGTGTGTCGTCCGTATAGCAAACAATGGGAGAACTTGGGATACTTCTGCAATGATGCCTCCAGACGGGTGCTGCGGTTGACCTGCGTTTCTAGCATGTGAAATTTAAATATGTTCTGCAAGACTTTCCCCATTTATAAACTAAAATGCTCAGAAAACCCAATTGAAGTTAATATAATTTGCAAAATGTAATTCACACAAACTGTTAGGATACATCAGTAACGCCGTCTAAGCTTGCAGGTTTCTAACCACCGATCATGCAGTGTTCTCGATTATCTGCTTGTTCCGTTCGGTAAACATGAATTTTTTTGCAATCAAATTAATTCGAGACACACGAGGATGAGAAGTGCCAGAACGAGCACCTGTACTGTGCCTTGTGGGTTGTATGGGATTCATTTCATGTTGCATCAGCCAAAAAAGGGCTGCCCGGTTTCACTGAAGAAAAAAATAATATTATTGCTCTGTGATGAATACAGCCACCTTCTTTTGACCATTTCGCTCTGCTAAAGGGTGCTGAAGGGCAACAATGAAGCCAATGTTCTCAATGTGTCCGATCTGAAGCAGCCCAGAGTTCTAATCATTGTGCAGGAAATTTGATGCACAAAAAAAAGAAGAAATAGGACTTTTATAAACCCAGTGCTTGCCATGCGCCTAAACAGTGTGCGAAGAATGTGGATGGAAAAGCCGCAGCAAGCAATCGGCGAGCTCCACGCGGGCATGCATGACCTCTGCGAAAACCACAACTTCTGATCCCGGAGGCCTTGTGTTGCACCATTCTTTTTCTGCTTGCCGGTAATGACTTCAGGCTACAGCAACAGATGGCGCTGCAGTAGACAAGAGTGCTCTAGTACTCCAGGTAGTCATTGAATGTAGTCAAGTTTTCGGCCCCGGATGACACAGTGCCATATTCCAGTATACCATAGCTGCGCTCTAAAAAAATGCCAGCTGTCACATTTAGATAGGGATATGGCTTTGGCTACGCATTTGCCAACAGTGGCCAACATGCACATTGTGCTAAAAACCACTACGTACATAAGTTGCACTCACGTCGCACTGCAGAGCTCTGGGATACATAGAGGAAAGAAAGAAAATAGGAGAGGCCCTATTGTCTCGTTTTTGAAGACGGAAAAGCAGCCATGTTCGTGTGTGCTCCAATCAGCTCACTGGAGCAGATAGGTGTGAGCATTGAAACTGCATTGCTACGAGCTGCCGAAAGTGTGCTGCCGATGCATGTCAGGACAAAGCCTATGAAACTTCTGTACGAGTTTCAGTGGAGCAGACGCGTTCCTGTGCTTTTGCGTGGCACGTTGAAGAAGACGACGAAGACCTGTGCCATGACTAATTGAGTGTCTATGTTGCTGGCTGACACCCACACTCATAGACCCTTAACACAACTTTCAAGCTTATACACCACACTGCAAAGTCAGTTTGCCTAGCAAACTGAATGTGCTGTGAGAAAAACACGGGCTGAAAAATGTTATCTCGTTTTTCAGAGACTGAGAGCAGCAACGAAAGCTTCAGGAGCGCGGTTGCTATGGCAACGTTGTTTGGAGAAACCATTCCCAGTGCTCCTTTGTGAAAAACAAGACGTGACTTCCACCACACTTGCTCCAACACGTCCGTGCTGGCCAGAGCCTTTCCTACGCTTTCCTTCCTCCATGTCTGGGATACGACACCGCCATTACCGAGCACATTACAGTAGACAACACTGTTGGCGTTCTCGTAAGATCGAAATCTGCACGTGTTGCATTCCCTGTCGATGCCGTGATGGTGGAGATTTGTGCAATAATTGGTTGCCGGACAAAGTGTCAAAGGCATGTCAAATAAAAAGGGACCAAATGCAGGAATGTATGGTTTGCTTAAAGTCACAACAAACCAGACGACTGACTGAAGGTGGTGTCCTAAAAGTGGAGAGGTTCGTAGGGATCAACAGAAAGGACATGAAAACACTGAACAATGTTCATGCATGTAGCCGTCATTTTATAACAGGCATGTTATGTTTGCAATGACCCGTCTCTGCACTCACTGTGCCACTGCAGAGTTGATAAGCGCACGCTATGTTGGCAGAGCATTTATGTACAAAGCTGAAGTGCCAGTTTGATTGTAACAAAAGCACCTTCCTTTTCAAGGAAACCCACCAAGCTCTTCGATGAAGCAAACCCCAGCTGGGCGCCAGACAAGTTCAGCCGTGAGCACAGGGAACAATCTGTGGTGGCAGAATCTGTGTGCATAGTTTTGGCGCCGTAAATTGGGTGCAGGGAATATGATTGTTGGGTGCACCTGATTGATGCCAAAGGCATTCACTCCACCAGTGATAAGGTGCGGGCCATAACAGAGGCACGTGCTCTAACCAACAAGCAGGAGCTGCAGTCCTTTCTTGGGCTCCTAATGGTCTATGACCGGTTCCTAGAACACCGAGCAATGGTGGCCAATGATTTTTATAACCTGCTGAAAAACATTCCCTGGAATTGGTTGCCACACCATGAGAAAGCATTTAAAGCCTTGAAGGAGCTGCTCCATGATAGTGCAGTGCTCAGTGTGGTACCCTGTGTTAACTTCTGGTTTCGGTTTTGGGTCTTTACGTCAGGGCGCCACTCAGCGCCAAACGCTGTAAGTTTTCCCCTCGGAGAAATAAAAGAGCATTCTTTGTCTGGTCCCCGACTGAAGCTGTCCGGCTCTTTCTTGCGGCGCTGCGCGCCCCGGCCGTTTAGGCCTCATGCTGTAAACCTTTCGTCCGGCCGCCCCGTCGAAGCTACAACAAACTGGCGATGAGGATGGGTCTTTTAATGCTTGGCACACTGGATCTGCCTGTGTGGCTACTTGGAATTCCTCCTTTGTCATACAAGATGAAACTAAAGACACTATTTCCTCATCTAGTGCTCGTTCACGTTCGGGAGGGACAGGTAGGCGTGACAATGCGTCCGCAATGACATTTTGGTCACCTTTACAGAACTGAATGGAGAAATTGTACTATAGCAATCTTGCATTCGATATTGAAATTCTTAATGGTCGCTGTCCAGGACCCTTTGAAGATAGCAATGCGACTAGAACTTGGTGATCAGTTCGTAGAGTGAACTGTTGACCCCACAAGTAAACATGCCAATGTTCACACGCAAACAGACATGCCAATGCTTCCCGTTCGCCTACAGAGTACCGTCATTCTGCGGAAGATAACATACAAGAAGCAAAAGCTACTGTAAAGAGCTCATTTCCGCATTTTTGCTGTAGGACGGCTCCTATGCCAACGTCAGAAGCATCAACCGTCACAACACTAGGCAGATGCGGTTGAAACATGCGTACCACTGGGCGTGATGCAATAACCTCCTTAATAGTCTGGAAGCTATACTCGGTATCCTGATCCCAGACAAACGGTTGTCCTTGCTTTAGCAGTTTCCTAAGTGGCTCTACCAATTCATCGTGCTGCGGGATCAGTTTAGCGTAGTATCGCGTGACACCAAGAAATGAATGCAGCGACTTCTTGTCAGTTGGCTGCGGTGCCTCAACAACTGACTGAACTTTGTTTTCCAGGGGCAAAATACCGTTTGCAGCGCAGACTTGCTCACGGAGAACCCGAGGTTGAGGACGCAGTTTCACCGAGACTGGCTGCATTGAAGCTTGAAGATTAACATCGTGGATGAAGTCCTTTGCAAGTCCCGATTGTCCTGAGTACGGCTGGGCGAACTCCGAGGGAGCGTTATGCGAAAGAGACGGAAACTGAACGCTTGGGTCAGCTGGAACTCCTGACACTTGTTGGCATGTAGCGAAATCAAGCTGCGTACGAGCAGGGCACTGTCGATGCTTTCGGTTCCTCGACCGGCAAACTGAAGCGAAATGTCCCACTTTTCCGCACGCACGGCAGGAAACGTGCTTGGCTGGACAGCCTGGATCAGATGCGATGTGGTGAGGTGAACCACATCGGTAGCAATGGCCCGCAATGTCTCGACTGGTTTCGCGGAGTTCGCGCCGCGCGCCATGTTGGCCGGCCTCCCCAGGTCACGACTTTCCGCCATGCCGCCGAGCGCCATCTTGAAGCCGCCAGTTCGAGGGAGAAGGGTGGCTGGAACCGCCATCTTGCGCACCCGGGCGAGGAAGGGGACGGCTGTCGACGCCATCTTGGCGTTGCGTCGAGACGCACTGAACAGACGAGCTGTTAAAGACTTGAAGTTCTTTGTGAACTTGCTGTACGGTTCGTCCGATTTCCTGGGCCTTCTTGAGTGTGAGGGACGCTCCTTCGTAGAGTAACCTTTTTCTAATTCTTGTTGATGCGATGCCTTGGAGGATTTGGTCGCGAAGAGACTCGTCATGCCAAGCGCCGAACGTACAAGCAGGCGCTAGCCTTTGTAGCGCGGTGACGAAGTCCTGAAAGGTTTCTTCAGGTAGTTGCTTCCTTTCCCGGAAGATAATACTGCCGCTAGTTGTCACGCGCCAGCGCTGAAAAAAGAAGTGACTTGAACGCGCGCTCGGCAAGAGGTGGGCGCTAAAGAAGAAGAAGCAAAGGCTGAGGACGCCAGCTTGAGTTTTGTGTACGCCATCTTGTACAACTGTCTGTCTCACTGACGCCAGGTACATCTTCAATTGTCTTTTCGTGACAAAACTGGTGGAGGTGCTGGGTACGGTTCATCCGATGCCACAAGCTCCTCCTGGTAGCCGGAGTACCAGCCCTATACTAGTGGACATCCCTGTTCACCGGGCCAGCAGGAGAATCTGAGGATTACCTCCGGAGCTTGATCACCTCTCCGCAACAACATCGACGCCCCCACGGACCAGTATGGAAGGAACATTGACGTCTCCATCGACCATTATGCAAGGTACGGCCACAACGGCAACTCAGTACCTGCTCCAGAATCTCAGAGTGCCGAAAGTGTTTCACGGGGATGTCTTCGAGGATGTTGAAGACTGGTTAGCCCAGTTTGAGCGCGTTGCTGAGATAAACGAATGGAGCGACGCGGCGAAGCTGAGAAACGTGTACTTCAGCTTGGAGGACGGTGCTTGCACTTGGTACGAGAACCGAGAAGGGCTCCTGAAATCGTGGCTCGAGTTCCGCCGTGCCTTGCTGGAGACATACACCAATGCTGATCGCCGCGAATGAGCCGAACGGGCGCTCCAATGCCGCATTCATCTGCCGAATGAGGGCGTGACGTCGTACGTAGAGGATATGACGCGCCTCTTCCGTCGGGTGGACCCTACCATGTCAGAAGAAAAGAAGCTGCGCCATCTAATGCGGGGAGTTAAAGAAGAGCTATTTGCTGGCCTGGTTCGAAGCCCGCTGAAGACCGTGGGTGAATTCTTAACCGAAGCCACCACGATGGAAAAGATGCTGCACCATCGCTCAGCCTTCTATGAAAGGCAAATGAACGCTACTTCACCTTCGGACCAGCGCTCAGCTACGTATGACAGACACGCGAATGCTGCTTCACTGACGGACGCGGTTGCCTTTGGAAACCTGGACGTTCTCCGAGACCTTATCCGCTCTGTGGTTCGTGAGGAGCTTCAACGGCTCAGCTGCCCGCCTCAGCCCACGCTGGGTTCCATTTCTGCCCTCGTGAGAAGTGAAGTGCAGCAAGCGATCCAAGGTCCCGTCCCAAGCAGCAATGCGCCGCCTGTGACAGCACAGTTGCAGCTGCCGTCGTATGCGGAAGTTTTGGGCGAGTCCCTGTCCGCGCTCCGACCCATTTCATCCCTGCCACGTCTTACGCCGCGTCATACGTCCCACCGCTCCCATCAGTGCAACCGATCCATCGTATGGAGGATCGGCGCCCGCTCGAAAGGAAATCTGACGTCTGGCGTACCCCGGACAGAAGGCCTCTGTGCTATCACTGTGGAGAAGCCGGTCACGTATACCGCGAATGCCCATACCGCCGCCTTGGACTGCAAAGTTTCGCCGCGGATTCACCAAGGCCCAGATATGGCGAAAGGCTTAGGGCGATTGAAGAGTACTTGAACCAGCAGGGTATGCCACTGTTCCCGCGGCGGCAGTCGTGCTCGCTGTCCCCCAGGTGATCTTCCCCAGCTCCTAGAAGCCCTCCAATGGCAGCGCAGGGACGATCGCCAAGCCCTCGCCGGGAAAACTAAGAACAGCGACCTTCGGGGGCGAGGCCGCTGATAATCGCCCTTCCGAAGACCTCCCATCGACGCAAGCACGGTCTATTCAGCACGATTCAGCGACGACAGCAGCTGAACTCAGCGACAGTCTCTCGCTAGACATACCTGTTGTGCTCGACGGCCGCCACGTTAGTGCGTTATTGGATACGGGTGCCGACTACTCGATCTTGTGCGGTAAACTAGCGACGGAACTTAGAAAAGTTATCACGCCTTGGTCTGGAACGCAAATTCGTACTGCTGGCGGGCATATCGTAACACCGTTGGGCATGTGCACGGTCAGAGTACAAATTCGTGGGTCCACGTTTCCAGCCAGCTGCCTTATACTCCGCGATTGCTCTCGAGACCTCATCTTGGGCGTCGACTTTCTGCGAGAGTATGGTGCCGTTATAGACCTCCGGGCACGCACAGTGACTTTTTCGACAGAGAGAGCAGCGAACAGCCACGACAATTGCCGACGTCACGCGCTTCGGGTTTACGCCGACAGTGTAACTTTACCACCACACGCAAGTGTCCTGGTAGCCGTCGTATGCGACGATCTGCGTGACGGCGAAGCTGTTGCAGAGGGCAATTCCTCCCTTATGCTGACTCATGGTGTATGTGCAGCCCGCAGTCTCATTATGCTTCGAGGTGGACATTCTGCGCTCCTCGTGACGGACTTCAGCCAGGAACATCAGCACCTGTTTCGTCGTACTGCTATCGCTTTTGCTGAGCCCTTAGCAGACGTTGCTGAATGCTTTGCGCCTATGACAAAGGACAACCCAGCTCACACACTCACCAACATCGACATCAATTCAGACCTTTCTGAGGAAAAGCAAAAAGCGCTGCGTGAGTTACTACTTCGGTTCAAGGAGTGCTTCGCATCTACTTATAAGGTACGCCAGACGGCCATCACGAGACACCGAATAATCACGTATGACGATTCTCGTCCCATACGACAACTGCCTTATCGCGTATCGGCGAAAGAGCGCAACGTTATTAATGCACAAGTGAAAGAAATGCTTGACGATGACGTCATACAACCATCCCAAAGCCCTTGGTCGTCGCTGGTGGTCCTTGTCAAAAAGAAAGACGGAACGCTTAGGTTCTGTGTTGACTATAGAAAGTTGAATAACGTCACAAAAAAAGACGTTTATCCGCTTCCGCAGATCGATGATTCCTTAGATCGGCTGCGGCGAACCAAGTATTTTTCATCAATAGATTTGAAGAGTGGATATTGGCAAATCGAAGTTGACGAACGAGATCGCGAAAAAACTGCCTTTGTTACCCCGGATGGACTGTACGAATTTAAAGTACTTCCATTCGGCCTGTGTTCTGCACCGGCCACATTCCAGAGAATGATGGACACTGTTCTTACGGGTCTGAAGTGGCACAGTTGTTTAGTATACTTAGATGATGTCGTCGTGTTTGCGGCGACCTTCGAAGAACATCTAAAGCGTTTAGAGGCGGTACTTGAGGCGCTCCGCTAATCTCACACTAAAGCCAGAAAAGTGTCACTTCGGTTACGAAGAGTTGAAGTTTCTCGGTCATGTCGTGAACGCCGACGGTGTCCAGCCTGACCCAGACTAAATATCTGCTGTTGCTGCTTTTCCGACTCCTCGCGACAAGAAAGCAGTACGCCGCTTTCTCGGTCTGTGTGCGTACTATCGTCGCTTCATCGCAAATTTCTCCCGGATCGCCGAACCACTCATACGCCTCACGCGAGAAGACACACCCTTCGTTTGGACAGATGAGCAGGACGCAGCTTTCACCGAGTTACGGCAGCGCCTGCAGGAATCACCCGTTCTCGCTCACTTTGACGAGGACGCTGACACCGAGGTGCATACCGACGCAAGCAACATCGGTCTTGGCGCTGTTCTCGTTCAACACCAGGAAGGCGTCGAGCGAGTGATCGCTTACGCCAGTCGCACCCTTTCACGTGCCGAAATTAACTACTCCACTTCCGAGAAAGAGTGTCTAGCGGTTGTGTGGGCCATCATGAAATTTCGGCCTTATCTCTATGGTCGCCCTTTCAACGTGGTGACAGACCACCATTCCTTGTGTTGGCTAGCCAACCTACGAGACCCCTCCGGGCGACTTGCTCGATGAAGTCTGCGTCTGCTGGAGTTCGATGTTACCATCGTATACAAATCGGGCCGCAAACACGAAGATGCTGACGCGTTGTCACGCGCTCCCGTCAAAACTTGCGATAAGGACATGGACGATGACGGCGCATTCATTGGGGCCCTCACCGCATCTGACCTGATCACACGACAGCGCGAGGACGCCGAAATACGTCCTATCATCGATCACCTAGAAGGCAAGAATGTTACAATTCCACGACACCTTTCTCGCAGTCTCTCGACCTTCTGCCTCCGAAAGGGTGTCCTCTACAAGAGAAACTCGAGTGCCAGCGACAAAGAGTATCTATTGGTCGTACCTGCCACCCTCCGTGCTGACATTCTCCTAGCCTGCCATGATGAGCCCACGTCTGGACACATGGGATTTTCACGCACTCTTGCAAGAGTACGCCAGACGTACTACTGGCCCTGACTTTCTCCCACGGTGAAGCGTTACGTCCAAAGCTGCCGTGAGTGTCAACGCCGGAAATCGCCGTCTTTGAAGCCCGGGGGGTTACTGCAACCCATCGCACCACCTAGCGCGCCGTTTGATCAAATCGGTATGGATCTTCTGGGACCCTTTCCCTTGTCAGCCAGCGGAAACAAGTGGATTGTAGTCGCCACAGACTATCTAACCCGCTACGCCGAGACGAAAGCTGTCCAACGTGCCACCGCCTACGAAGTTGCCCAGTTCTTTATCGATCAGATCGTCCTAAGACATGGTGCCCCATCACATGTAATCACAGACAGAGGAACTGCCTTTACGGCCGCACTGATAGAGGACATATTTGAGCTGAGCTGCACGCAGCATCGCAAGGCCACTGCCTATCATCCGCAGACCAACGGACTGACGGAACGGCTAAACAAAACCATTGCTGACATGCTGTCTATGTATGTAGACGTCCACCATAAAACATGGGATCAAGTCCTTCCGTACGTTACATTCGCGTACAACACCGCTTCACACCGTTCAGTCTTGTCTACGGGCGCGCGGTCCAGACCACGCTAGACGCAATGCTCCCGCACGACACCGACGCATCACTTACTTCCGACGCCGAGCAACTTACTCAACGCGCCGAGGAAGCTCGTCAACTCGCGCGCATACACATCACGACGCAGCAGAGTGCAGACGCGCGACGCTACAACCTTCGACATCGGCAAGTCGAATACCAGCCAGGTGACCAAGTCTGGGTGTGGACTCCAATTCGTCGTCAGGGGTTGTCTGAGAAGCTGCTGAGTAGATACTTTGGACCGTACAAAGTGATACGCCGCGTTAGTGAAGTGAACTATGAGGTCATTCCCGACAGTGCCGCGTCGCCTCGGCGTCGACAGCACCACTCAGAGATAGTGCATGTTGTTCGCCTCAAACCGTATTTCGCGCGTTAAGGCGGCGCCAACTGATCTCATACGACTACCACACTCCCACTTTCTTTTAGTAAGCATCGTAGTTTAGTAAGCATCGGGTCGATGCTTTTCTTTTGGCGGGGGGATAATGCCGCTAGTTGTCACGCGCCAGCGCTGAAAAAAGAAGTGACTTGAACGCGCGCTCGGCAAGAGGTGGGCGCTAAAGAAGAAGAAGCAGAGGCTGAGGACGCCAGCTTGAGTTTTGTGTACGCCATCTTGTACAACTGTCTGTCTCGCCGACGCCGGGTACATCTTCAATTGTCTTTTCGTGACAATACGGTGCACCAGGGGATTGGTGCTTTCTTCGTAGTGCTGGTTGAAGATGTGGAGAACGTCTTCGAACGTAGTGGCTGTCTGGTCCGTTTGCGACGCGAGGTCATAGGAGAGACGCTGCCCCTCAAAGTCTAAATTACTCAGTAAAATGGCTTTCTTCCTCTCGTCTTGTAATGCTTCGCATCTGGTCGCCTGAAGAAACGTGCAAAAAGAACATTTCCATGTAAGCCACGGTACCGAAGGAGTACCGGGTAATGCAAGAAAAGGCGGCATGGGTGGTGCGAACGTCATGCTGGGCACGGAGAACAAAGGTGGCGGAGTTGCGGTGGACGACGACGAAGTGGACGTAGCGTCTTGCATGCCGGAAGCAGGGGAGCAGCAGAAGTAGAAAGGCAAGGAGACGTAAAAAGTAAAGTGAGCGGTTTACCTCGTCGCCAGTTTGTTGTAGCTTCGACGGGGTGGCCGGACGAAAGGTTTACGGCATGAGGCCTAAACGGCCGGGGCGCGCAGCGCCGCAAGAAAGAGCCGGACAGCTTCATTCGGGGACCAGACAAAGAATGCTCTTTTATTTCTCCGAGGGGAAGCAGGAGGCAACTTACAGCGTTTGGCGCTGAGTGGCGCCCTGATGTAAAGACTCAAAACCGGAACCAGAAGTTAACACAGGATACCACACTCAGGCACAACTATCAGACGTTGCCCTTACTCTTGGCATGTGATGCGTCGTCCTGCAGCGTGGGTACAGTTCTCTCGCAAAGAGACAACCAAGGCAGAGAAGCAGCGATCGCCTTCACTTCCCGCATGCCATCACCTTCAGAGTGCAAGTATTCTCATCTCGATCTGGAAGTACTGGCCATCGTCTATGGTGCCACCCATTTTCATCAGTGTATCGCGGGCAGACACGTGACCATTCGAACTGATCACAGGCCGCTTTTGGGCATCATGGGGCCGCAGAAGCAGATTCCGCAGACGCTGTTGCCCCCTATGGCCCCATGGTACATTAACATGTCAGCTTGTGACTACGACCTTGTGTACCGCCCCGAAAGCAAGCACCAAAATGCCGACACGCTGAGCTGCCTACCCCTTAGCGAAACCATTGAGGACCTGCCTCAAGTTGGCTGCGTTTTGATGCTCAAAGTGCCACCAAGGCCTCTGCTAACAGCCGGCGCAGTTGCAACGGCCACTCAAGATGACCTGACATTGTGCAGGCTGTACAAAGCTCTACAGGAAGTCAGCATTCAAAAACTAAAAAAAAAGACAACTTCAGCACTTTTCGCCAGAAATCTACGGAGTTGAGCTGCCGTCGTGGCTGCATCATGCTAGGATCACGAGTTGTCATTCCAGGCCCACTTCGCCCACAAGCCACGGCTCTCATCCATGCTCGACACAGAGGTGTGGTCGCAATGAAGTGCGCCCGCAGCTACATGTGGTAGCCAGGAATAGATGCGGATATTGAGACACTTGTGGCAGAGTGCACAGCTTGCCAGACCAATCAACGTGCTCTGCCAGTTCCCGATTCAAACAGACCGAACACACCTTGGCACACCCTGCACCTCGATTTCACAGGCCCAATTGACAGGTCCACATTTCTGGTGGTTGTGGACGCCTACAGTAAATGGGTTTTCCCCCACATGAACAGTACAACAGCTGTCGTCGAAGCCCTGTGTTCATTGTATCAGACAACGGAACCACATTCGTGTCTGCAGAAATCGAGAAATTCTACCGTGACAACAGCATCACAATGGTAACATCTGCTCCGTACCACCCAGCAACAAACGGACAGGCTGAACGCTACGTTGGAGAGCTAAAACACACTCTCGCAGGACACCCTACAGGGCCAGTACAGTGGCGCATTGCACGCTTTTTGTCCAAGCAGCACGCAACCGTGCAGAATACGACAGGCCAGACCCCCGCACAGCTGATGTTCTCCCAAGCGCTTTGAACACACATATCAACTGTCCTGCCGGAACCGCCTTCAAAAGCCGCAAGAGGAATCCAAGATGCTCCGCGCTGCAGGAAACTCGAGAAAGGACAGCAAGTGCTTGCCCGCCAGTTTCAACGAGAGCCCGCGTGGGTCCCCGCCATCGTGATGAAACGCATGGGCCTGAGGTCATGGCTGGTCAACTTAAACGGCACGGTTAGCCGCCGACACCTCAATTAGCTACGTCGCTTACTTATTTTATTTCAGAATACTGCAGGCCATTGCTTGGCCCAAGCAGGAAGAGCACAGGAAGCTCAAGAGCACATTCCCCGCCGTCTGACGCCGCCAAAGACAGCTGCCCTCAGGCTTCTTTCAACATGACGTGGCTATTATCAAAGGAACATGGCACTTCTGAACCGACACTTCCGACATAGCCAGTGGATCTGACGGAGAAAACCAGCCATAGGTGTAACCAGACAACACGGCACCCGCCCCGCGAAAGTCGACACGACGACAACACCCTCCAGACCGGCACTCCCGGAGAGACACAAAAAGCAGGAGCAGACAGAGAGCAACCGGAGATTACTTCGGACCACGCTGCGCCCAAGTCCCTCTGAAATAACTTCGTTCCATGTTCTGAACGCCTTTTCTTACGGCTACCACGGACATAACATTAAGTTAGGCTAAAGTGATAGATTAGCCTCTTAGAACCCCTAAGGCGTCAATATTATCACAAACAGAGCTTTAGTAATCGAGAAATTGAGGTAAAGTGAGGGCACGATTAGAGACTCCCGGGACATTCAAGTACTAGCCCGATGACGAAGGCATTCCTCATTATAATTCTCTCGCTATTACTCAGCCACTCGTAATAAAAAGATCATTGTATTGCATTATAAGACAAAAGTAAATGCTCCTTGACAAGCTCTATTTGATTCTTAGAAAAAAAGAAATTATTGCCATTGCCCTTGACAATGACTCAGGCAGTCAAAAGGTATTGTTTTCTTTACCATGCGCCACCCACGCTTTTGCATTTCAGTAGTTTTGTTATCACGTAGTGCTGCACTGGGTTTGCCGACTCATGAAACTCAAACTGCAGGTAGCACAGAATGCCACATCCATGTGACGTCGCGGGATTGCCGAATGGCCCACACCCCTTAACCAAGAGAAGGAATGGTGAATCCAACTCTCTGTATTAGCTCGGTTTCCTCACGACTGTGCATTTGCGTTTTGCGCAGAAAACCGTAGTGCTGTCTGTCAAATGCAGTTTTACTCACTGACGAAAGTAAAGGGCAGTGGTGGCGTTTGCAGCGCCACTGGCCATTCCCCAGTTGGGTACTGGGGGAGTTGAATTGCGGTAAAGATATGTGGACCCTTCAGATGCAATTTTCTCTTAAACTAAGTCTTTTCTTGGCATGAAACCAGCTCTGCGAGGCTTGTGGAATGGTATTTTAACAGTCCACGCCCACTTAGTATCTGCCTTTAGTAGCCCTTTAAAGATGGATTTCAAGCATTGCTATTTTATCACAGTTACAATATGCAAAAGTAGGCATTCAACTCGCATGGCCTAGCACGACATGCTTTGTGGCAACTTCACTGCAGTCGGGTTCATTGTGCGAGCCGAATTTCTATGCCTTCATAAGACAAAATAGTTTTTTAAATATCTTGGCATGCATGACAGTGGCCAGTATGGTCACATTATCTGCAGCAACTGGGAATTGATATAAATTGATGCCAGCACACAGGACAACTTTCTTTTTGAATGCTGGTCCCCCAAGTGAATGAAATAAAGGAAAGCACAAACTTCACATGGGACGGGCTCCAACTCGCAAGTGAATGAAATAAAGGAAAGCACAAACTTCACATGGGACGGACTCCAACTCGCAAGTGAATTTTATTAAGAACAGCGTACCTACGTAGTATGTAGAACCAAGGCAGGTGCACAGACCACACTGCAAGTAAAAGCCACAGTCTCACCATCTCAGCCAGCGTGCAGCGGTTGTAACACTTTCTAAAAATATCTTTGCTGCGCAGCAAGACAGAAGTGTCGCTTATACAGGTCTTTAATTCTTTATCTAGTACACTTTCATTATCATTTTTGCAAGCATATTCATGCTCTTGCTCAAAATTCAAATGCTGGCTCAGAGGCACAGGCCTGACAATGCGCCGATAAACACAATCCGATCCGATCGGTTATTGATACACTGACCTGTTTGTCCGATGTAGACATTTCCACATGTGAACGGAATTTCATACACGACGCCAACAGCGCATGTGACATACGGCCTGGCATGTTTCTTCGCACAAGTGGGTTTCTTTGGTAGCCCAGGAATATGTAGGCATAACCCAGCCAGTTTACATGGTGCAGAACGAACAGCAGGTACCTTTATGCCATGTTTTTCAGTTTGTTGTGCACCTGGAGCACCACTTCAGGCTTTTTTGTTTCGAGAGGAAGTTCAGGTTTCTTCTTTCCCTTCAAGTTCCCCAGGTGTGCTGTATGAAGCCCTAAACCATGCTCCTTCACCACGACATTGGCACGGAACCACTAGGCAAACTAAACAGAGTGCATAATCTGCCACACTCTTGTGAACGAAGCCCCGAGACAGGGATCCCCCTCGCGACTTAAGGACTCTGTAGTGGCAGATGCATCACCAGAATACAGGAATTGACATTATGCGCAGCCTATGTACAGACCTTGTTCACGGCGATTCCGTGGGCAGTGCCATGTTTGATCACGTGGTGATGTGTTCACTGCTTGCCTCAGCTGCCTCCATTGCCTCTGTGTTTATAATGTACGCGCGTTACGCCGGTCTAGCCCAGCAAACCTTTGTTTCGGCAGATATCGTAGACTGTGACTAGATGGACGACACAAAGCTTTGACTACAATCTTATGAGGACGTGTAAGTGATCTCTCAGCTCGTTACGCCTTGTCTAAGTGGCGCGAGCAAAGTGTACAATGCTTGTACTAAAAGTGGCACTAGAAATGTATTCCATGTTACGGAACCTTTTCTGCTTCTGAATTTAATCAGGATCAGTGTGTTTTGCTCTTTAGTCATTATTTGGCAAGTTCTTTGAAGCAGCAGCTTGTCAGGTTTCTTATTCAGTAAAGTTTCTCGGTGCGGTCACTATCTGATTGTTTATTTTCTGCATAAACACTTGCAGTTGTGCCTAGTTGCAATAGATTTGTTCTAGCTGCACAACGGGCTTGGAAGGTAAATGTTCTGAACTTTGTAATAACTTGCAGCACACATATTATTGCTAGTTACTCGCTTACTCTGTTGACCGTCATGAAACGTACAGCTTCAAACATTCGTGTGATGTCAATGTAGTCGCCGTTGCCCATACATTAGCACATTGATTCAAGTCTGTGCCTGTTCTCTTATTATTGATACATTGGCAATAGCATGGGCATAAGCTTGCGCGCGAGTTGAGGTGGATGTGTGTAGATAATGATGTGATAAACTTACTATGCCAGGAAGTGGCGTTCCCCGCAGGGGCGTCTGCGTCAGCAGGCGTTTGGTGTGTTGCGACACCACGTACCCGAGCACACGAGGGTTGGACCCTCCCGCGTTTAACCGTGCGTGGCTTAGCCGTGTCCGGGGAAAGGGGGATCCTGGGGGTTGAGCCGATGCCGGGTGTTCGGACCTTTAAGGCCCCCCAGCGGAGGCAACACACCTCTTTGGCCTCTGCTTCACGTAGACGGCACCCCTGGACTGACCCAACTGGGGGAAATCGGTAGTTGCCTTTTCCTGTCTCTCGCTCTCCCTCCAACCTTCGTCTTTCTCTCACTTTCCATCTTTCCTGTCTTCTCCTCGCTTCTCTTTACTTCCAATTTTTCCAGGCAGCAAGGGTTAACCTTGTGTGAATAACCAACCTAGGTTATTTCAGATTTGGTTATAGTGGTAATGTACAGCTGACGTTTGCAGGACGTGTTTCACAGGCCCTGCTGCGTCCCCTTGTAGGACTCCACAGTGGGTGGCTGGCGTTACTGCCGAAATTACAACCTCTTATGGCTTCTTCTTTCCCCCCACTACCTGATCGCTCCCTGAAGAGGGGGCGCACCGATGATGTCTTAGAATTTTTCGCCCGTCAACAAGAAATTTTTCCTCGATTCCATGTAGTCCACTCTGAAACACCAAACAAACCCGTTCGAACAATCTCACCATTCCTCGTGTCCAAGTCTCTGACCCAAGTTTTTGGTACCGGTTACAAAGCATCCAGAATGGCCAGCGGTGATCTCCTCTTGGAGCTCCGCAACCTGAAGCAATATGAAAAGCTACCCACTCTAGTATCATTTGGCGACGCCAAAGTAACAGTAACACCGCATCGTACTATGAATACCAGCCGTGGCGTAGTCTCCGATGATGATCTCTTGGAGCTGACTGAGGCTGAGCTCTTGGAGGGCTTCAGCGAGCAGAACGTCATCAACGTTAAGCGAATAAAGATGAGGCGTGATAATAAGGAAATTCAGACCAAACACCTGATACTTACTTTTGGCACAAGTGTTCTGCCCGAGTCCATCGAGGCCGGCTATATCAAGCTCCGTGTTTGCCCATATGTTCCAAATCCCCTGCGTTGCTTCAAATGCCAGCGTTTCAGTCACAGTTCACAGAGCTGTCGAGGCCGCCAAACCTGCGCGAAATGCAGTGCTCATGAGCACACCTCTGAAACTTGTAAAACTCTCTCCATTGTGTAAACTGTGAAGGGGAGCACGCTGCATACTTGCGGTCGTGCCCATCGTGGAAGAAAAGGAAATAGTTACAATTAAAGTAAAAGAAAACATAAGTTTCAAAGGCATGCAGGCGGGTATCCTTCCTGCCAAAGCACACCTTTGCCGATGTGGCACGTCAGGGGGCAGCGCCACAACGGTCTCCGGCGGCTGTCCGACCCACACCCAGTGAGGCGGCAGTGACGCCAACCGCCCCCTCGGCGGCTGCAGCTAACGCTGCTATGCCAACACAGCAGACGGGGCCCTCGACCCCGAAGGTGGGCGCAGCCGAGGCCGCCCCAACCCCGCCGGCCCCTTCCAGCGCTGGCAACAGCCGGCGCAGCCAGCTCCCTCAGGGAGCCCCATCGACCTCCGGGCTGGTGGGCGCAGGGGTCTTGCCCTCCAAGGCGGGACTCTCTCGGGAAACATCTCGCTCTCAAGAGCACGTGTCCGGCGCCTCACAAGAGGCAATGGACACTACACCTATTCTCAAGGCGCACCAAGCGCCTAAGGAGCGGCGAGGCTCCCTCGAACGCTTTAGAAAGGGTAGAACCCCCGTTACAGAGCCTCGAAAGAGCTCTGTAATCTAAGGCATCACCTCCGTTTCCGTAAACACAGCACCAATTTTTCTTTAAATATGGATACACAAATCATTCAATGGAATGTCAGAGGTCTTCTTAGGAATCTCGATGATGTGCAAGAACTTATCCATAAACACAATTCAAAAGTGCTGTGTTTACAGGAAACACACTTAAAATCAAAATACACAAACTTTCTTCGACAGTATGTTACTTTTCGCAAAGATCGCGATGATGCTGTCGCATCATTGGGCGGTGTTGTAATTGTAATTCAAAAAAGCGTAGCCTGTCAACGTTTACAACTACGAACTGCTCTTGAGGCAGTGGCGGTTCGAGTTGTTCTGCTAAACAAACTTATCACTATTTGCTCTCTTTATATACCCCCACACTACAAACTAAGCAAACAAGAATTTCAGTCCTTTATAGATGAATTGCCAGAACCATATGTTGTTCTTGGCGATTTCAATGCACATAACTTCCTGTGGGGCGATCCTCGTATAGATGCGCGAGGACGTCTTGTTGAACAGTTCCTTTTTTCTTCTGGTGCGTGCCTGTTGAATAAGAAGGAACACACATATTACTCTCTTGCAAACAGAACCTATTCTTCAATAGATCTTAGCATAGTCTCCCCGTCTGTACTGCCTGAACTTGAATGGGAAGTTACCGACAACCCTTACGGCAGTGACCACTTCCCTATACTGCTGAGGTCACCTAAAGAAAACGAATATCCTCCACAAGCTCCGAGGTGGAAGATTGAGACAGCTGATTGGGTGAAATGTCGAACTCTCACTAGAATCTCATGGGCTGACATGTCTTCTTTAGAAATTGATGCTGCGGTGGAGTATCTTGCAACATTCATAATAGATGCCGCATCAAAATGCATATCCGAAGTGAGTGGTTTAGCATGCAAACGGCGCGTCCCGCGGTGGAACGACGAATGTATGACCGCCCGTAAGAAACAAAACAAAGCGGGGGGGTTGCTATGCGCCTCTCCCACTGCGGAGAATCTAACTTTAAAAAAGCAAAATCCGAAGGCAGGAGAACGCGCCGACAAGCCAGAAGAGAGAGCTGGCTGAAGTTTTTATCGAGTATTAACTCGTTTAGAGACGAGGCCAAAGCCTGGAACAGGGTCAATAGGATTAGAGGGCGCCAAACATATTCACTCCCTCTGGTAAACACACAAGGCAATACCCTGCAAGATCAGGCAGACTCACTTGGGGAGCACTTTGAGAGCGTGTCGAGCTCAACCCATTATTCTCAGTCCTTTCTCAAATATAAACAAATAGAAGAATGTAAGCCAATAATTAGAAAATCCAGACAGAATGAACCCTATAACCGGCCTTTCAGTATTGCCGAGTTGAGAGCTGCATTGAACACATGCAAAAGCGCTGCACCGGGACCTGACAGAGTCATGCATATGATCAGAAACTTGCATACTGATACACAAGTTACACTACTCACACTTTACAACACTATCTTAGCTGCGGGATACCTCCCATCTGCATAGAAAGAGGCGATTGTGGTTCCTGTCCTGAAGCAGGGAAAAGACCCCTCCGTGGCAGCAAGTTATCGTCCGATAGCTCTTACGAATTGTCTGTGTAAGCTCTTTGAAAAAATGATTAATCATAGACTCATACACTTCCTTGAAATCAACAATACACTTGATCCCTATCAATGTGGCTTCAGACAAGGGCGGTCAATAACAGATCATCTTGTGCGCATTGAAGGATATATTCGCGATGCCTTTGTACACAAACAGTATTTCCTCTCCACATTCCTCGATATGGAGAAGGCATATGATACAACATGGCGCTACGGGATCTTGCGAGATTTGTCAGGAATGGGCATCTGTGGAAATAGGTTGAAAATAATTGAAAGCTATTTGTCCAATCGTACCTTCCGTGTAAAAGTCTGCAATGCACTGTCACGTCCCTTTACCCAGGAAACTGATGTACCCCAGGGAGACGTGCTCAGCTGCACCCTCTTCATCGTTAAGATGAACACACTACGTGCTTCACTACCACCTGCCATTTTTTATTCCGTATACGTAGACGATACAGTCGACTCCCGATAATTCGAAGCCGCTTAATTGGAATTTTCAGTTAATTAGAAGTGAAGTGCTGGTCCCGTCAGTTTTGCATGTAATCCTATAGAAGAAATTGCTCGATAATTCGAAGTCCTCATACAGTAATATTGTTTAATTGGTAGTTAATTTTCAGCCAGAATCCTCGAGGTGACCGTCATTCTTTGGTAGAATGTGCAATTTTTCAAGTGTTGCAACAGTTCCGTGCTCCGCGTTGGTGTCATCGCCACCGCAGCCGCCCGCAACGCCATCCTTCTTAGAGCGGCGCGATTATTCATTGCTACAGCTGCCGTGGCCTCCACAATCAACTCCGGCGGGAGGCGAAGCGGCTCCCGCCGGAGGCCACGCGCGGCTGCCGCGCATGGCCGGAGCTGATCGCGGAGGCCACGCGGGTGCCATAGGTGCCTGCAGCGCTGCATACTGGCAGTGGCGAGATTGTGCGAGATTAGTCTTGCAGCGTGCGCAGCGTATGTCGAGGCGTGTGTTGTCGAGCGCCTTTGTGCGGGAAGCTCGTAGGCTAGATTGTTCCACGAGTGATTCGGAATTGACTATACCTAGTCGCGCAGTTTATAGCCATGGCAAACCGTGGCTCTTATCGCACGCTCGACCTGGCAACGAAAGTCGAGGTTTTGAAGGAAGTTGAGAAGGGAGGTGCCGCCAAACAAGACATAGCGCGGAAGTACGGGATCAAGCCGAACACGCTCTCTAACTACATCAAGAACAAGTGCACAATAATGGATGCATTTGAGAACGACTTGTTCAAGACTTCTCGGAAGCGAATGCGCACCGGCGCTTACCCAGAGTTGGAGAAGGTAAGCGCCGGTTTGGATTAGGGAGGCCAGGAGCAACAAACTTCCTCTCAGCGGAGACATCGTTGCGATGAAAGCCCGAACGCTTGCAGCAATGTTCGGGATCGATGACTTCGTTTTGTCAGATGGTTAACTGACGCGCTTTAAAGATCACCATGACCTGGTTTTCAAGAGCGTGTGTGGTGAAAAGGCGTCCGTTAACCAGGAAACATGCGCCACGTGGAAGGACGGAAAGCTGCGTGAATATCTTGCCGAATACAGACCGGAAGACATCTTCAATGCAGATGAGACTGCATTCTTCTATCGGCTTCTACCAGAGAAGACCCTGACATTCAAGGACGACTGTGCTGGGGACAAACGCAGCAAGGAGAGAGTGTCGGTGCTGATCGCGGCAAACATGACTGGCACGGAACGATGTCGGTTACTTGTGATGGGGAAAGCCGCGAAGCCGAGATGTTTTAAAGGCGTGAAGACGCTGCCTGTGGACTATGAGGCGAACAAAAAAGCGTGGATGACAGCCGAAATCTTCAAGAGCTGGATAAGCAAATTGGACCGCAAGTTTGCTGCTTCGAACCGCAAGGTGTTGTTCCTTGTCGATCACTGCAGTGCTCACGTGAATGTGCCAGCCTTGAGTGCAATACGCCTCGCATTTTTGCCTGCAAACACAACGGCTGTTTTGCAGCCAATGGACCAAGGCATCATCAAGAATGTTAGTCCTGTACAGGCGGCACCTCCTCGAGCGCATGATTTTGTGTATGGATAGCTCCACAAAGTACGAGGTGAGCCTGCTTAGTGCCATCCACATGTTGGCGCGAGCATGGGATCGTGTGAAGCAAGAAACAATCGCAAACTGCTTCAGGGCTTGCGGTTTTGTGGCAGCTTCTTCGGAGGATGCCTCTGAAATTTCAGTGGAGGAAGCGTCAACAAGCGAGCTTGACGGCACTGATTTTGGTGATGCTCTCGGGGACGTCAATTTTGAAGATTACGTCGCTGTAGACAAGGCGGTCGAAACGTGCGGTGTGCTGGCGGATAGCGAAATTGTAGGGATTATTCGGCCCCAGGAAGAGACGATGACGTTGAAGGCGAGCCGCAACCTAAGGCTGTAGATGTAGCTGCGGGCCTTGCTCTTGCGGAGCGCTTCTTTGCCGCTGAAGGTAACACGGAAGAAGCGTTCAGCCACATCTACAGCCTGCAGAACTTGCTTTCAGCAGCGCGATTCGGCAAGAAGAAGCAAAGCAAGATGACCGACTATTTTTCTTAGAGAAAATACTCCATTTCGCCACAAATAAAGGGCTGTTTTTTGTGTTTTGTGCTTAATTAGAAGTTCGTTTAATTCGACGTTTTTTTGCGGTCCCCGTGAACTTCGTATTAACGGGAGTCGACTGTATACAAATAGGCTTCAAATCCTGCAACCTCACAGTATGCGAAAGACAGCTACAGCAGGGCTTAAACAAAGTGTCCAAATGGGCAGACCAAAACGGATTTAAGGTCAACCCCCACAAAAGTTCTTGTGTTCTCTTCAAGAAAGAGAGGCCTGGTCCCAGATCCTTGTGTAGAACTGTGCGGACAACAAATTCCTGTCAACAAAGAACACAAATTCCTTGGTGTTATTCTTGACTCCAGGCTCAGTTTCATTCCTCACCTAAAACATCTTATAGAAAAATGTCTTAGAACAATGAACTTACTTAAAATCCTAGCCCACACAACGTGGGGTAGCGACAGACAGTGTTTATTGAATATTTAGAAGAGCCTAGTTCGATCACGGTTAGATTATGGTGCCGTAGTATATCACTCTGCCGCACCGAGCGCGCTTAAGATGTTAGACCTCGTTCACCATCTGGGTATCCGTCTGGCCACTGGCGCATTTAGAACAAGCCCTGTTGAAAGTCTATATGTAGAGTCAGATGAGTGGCCACTCCATCTTCAGAGAACAAACATCAGCTTAACGTATTTTCTCAAGGTTCGCTCTAATAAGGAACATCCGTGTTTCGCAACTGCTAACGACTTGACGTGTGAAACACTTTTTCATAACAGACCCTCTATGAGACTTCCTTTCTCACTGCGTGCAAGAGAACTTAGCACGGAAATGGATGTCCCAGTTCTCGAACAACGCCTAATGCCTCCAGGTAAGCTAGTACCGCCCTGGGAGTGGCAACTGATAGAGTGTGACACATCCTTTATAGAGGTCACTAAACATGCGCCAGAGACACGTATAAAGATGCACTTCTTGGAGCTGCAGTACAAGTACTCGTGCACAGAGTTTTACACAGACGCTTCTAAGTCGCATGCCGGGGTGTCCTACGCAGCCATTGGCCCATCCTTCTCGGAATCCGGTGTACTGCACCCTGAAACAAGCATATTTACGACTGAGGCCCATGCACTATTGTCGGCTGTGAAACATATCAGAAAATAAAATATTCAAAAAACAATTTTATTTACAGACTCCCTAAGCGTCGTAAAAGCCTTGAAGTCACACTGTAAACACAGAAACCCCGTAATTACTGAGCTCTATTCCATTCTCTGTGGAGCATATATGTCTAACCAGCATGTCATTATATGCTGGGTGCCTGGACATAGGGGCATCGAGGGTAATGTTCTAGCAGACCAGATGGCCACATCAATTTCATTGCATACAGTTAATCCTACTGCTTCGGTCCCTGTCACAGACCTGAAGCCTTTTTTAAGAAGGAAACTGCGAAACCACTGGCAACGTAAGTGGGACGCAGAAGTAAATAACAAACTGCACGTGATAAAGCCACAGTTAGGTTCTTGGCCCTCCGTAACAAAGTCACGGCGAACAGATGTCCTATTCTGTCGCCTCAGAATAGGACACACATTTGGTACACATAACTTTTTACTCACTGAAAATGATCCTCCAACCTGCGGTAGATGCGGGGAGAGGCTGACCGTCCTCCACGTCCTCCTGGAGTGTCGGGCAGCCGAATCTGAGAGAAGGAAACATTTTTCCCTAGCATACCGGCAGCACATCCCCCTTCATCCTGTTATGTTACTTGGTCCAGAACCACTCTTTGATACCAGCGCAGTCCTAGGTTTCCTGAAAGATGTTGTATTACATGTAATTAGTCCATACGTTCGTAGCACCTCCTCTCTATAGAGGATAGCGCTGCGATAGTTGTTCCACATAGCGCATGCCTCTCGTCCCTTGGGTTCAAGGGCTCTGGCGAGGCAGTAGTGCTCTTAGAAAATTTTAGCATCTCACACATTTTGTACATTGCATCATTTTCCCAATGCATTCTAGTGTTCATAGTATTCGTCATTAGTCATCGCCATAATTTTATAGCACGTAGATTTTACGCACTTTACTGCGACTATTTTTAGGCCACTTTACAGCCAAGTCACATCTTCCATAAACCATTAACATTACCACTTGTCATGGCGCTCTTTGGCCAAACCTGGCCCTTGCGCCACAAAACACCACACATCATCATCATCATCATCATCATCAGGAAGTGGCGTTACTCCCTTTGTCAATTTGTAACTTGCTCTTGCTGACCTTCTGGGGTTGAAGTGCTTTCCTTGGAGCTTAGTGATACAATGCTGGCTGATGAGTGATTTTTTTTGTGCTCGAGGCTGAAGCCATGCATTGCGAAGAGCCAGCAACACTGGCAACCCTTATGTAGCAGTGGTTCATAAACTTGGACACACAGATTCTATCCATTCCTTAATATGCCAGTCACTATCCTTTAAGCCATCTACAGCACATGTCCTCGCTCCACCGCTCCACATTTTGCAGCATGAATAGAGCTCAGTGCGTTGGCGAAAACCCAGTTGCATTTCCAACTGCTGATCAGGTTAGTGAGGGCCAGGATTCACCTCAATTTAAACAGAGAAAGAGTAAAATTGGTCAAGAAAAAAACATGTCATCATAGAGGTAGTAAGGGTAAATGCAGACAAATTCAGGGTGGTACTTGCGAACAAATATGCAGCCTCAGATTAGAGAGATGAGGCTGGCTGCAGAGGCAGCAATTGAAGTGGGAGGCAAGGCACCAAGCCAACCAGTACCTGCTATGGTTGCTTAGTGACTATGTTGTTGGGCTGCTAAGCACGAGGTCGCGGAATCGAGTCCCGGCCACGGTGGCCACATTTCGATATGGGGCAAAATGCGAAAACACCCGTGTACTTTGATTTAGGTGCACGTTAAAGAACCCCAGGTGGTCGAAATTTTCGGAGTCCCCCACTACAGCGTGCCTCATAATCAGAAAGTGGTTTTGGCACATAAAACCCCATAATTCAATTCATTCGAGCCAACCACTAGGCAAGCTCTCCCAAGTAACAAAGGACCTAA
Source organism: Dermacentor variabilis (assembly GCF_050947875.1). Classification (NCBI taxonomy): domain Eukaryota; kingdom Metazoa; phylum Arthropoda; class Arachnida; order Ixodida; family Ixodidae; genus Dermacentor; species Dermacentor variabilis. Next base: position 27,462,608 of record NC_134573.1, on the reverse strand, counting down.
TAAAGAAATGACAAAGAATGAAAGTGTGCAACTCAAGAGATAGGATAGAATTCGCAGAACTGTCAAAACTGATCAATGAGGCAAAGATAGGTGATATTGAAATTATAACGTGAGAAAGACTGAAGAAGCTGTAAAAAATGGATGCAACCAGAAATCAGTGAGAAGGAAACTTTGCATAGGACAAACCAAGATGTATGCACTGAAATGTAAGCAGGGTAATATCATCAATCTCGAAGGTATAATAAAAGCAGCGGAAGAATTCTATACTGACCTGTACAGTACCCAGAGGACTCGGGAGTACTCTATTCGAAACAATTGTGAACAGGATACAGAAACTCCTCCTATAACTAGAGATTAGGTCGGAAGCGCCTTGCAAGACATGAAACAGGGAAAAGCGTCCGGAGAAGATGGAATAACAGTCGATTTAATTAAAGATGGTGGAGGAGACATAATGCTAGAAAAACTGGCAGCTCTCTATACGAAGTGTCTATTGACTGCAAGGGACCTTGAAAACTGGAAGAATGCAAACTTTACACGAATCCACAAAAAGGCAGACGACAAAGAACTGAAAAATTATAGGCCCATTAGCTTACTCCCAGTATTATATAATATATTTACCAAAATATCTCCAATAGAGTAAGGGAAACACTGGACTTTACACAACCAAGGAAGCCAATTATCACTGGTGTGCCGCAAGGAAGTATTTTGGGCCCACTTTTATTTTTGATTTATATAAACGACATTGTACGCTGTAAAGATAACGCTACATTCGTTTCATATGCCGATGACACAACTGTTTTTATTACAGACAATGTGGAAACAGATATAGAAATAAAGGCTAATAAGACGCTGTCTGACTTAGAACGGTGGTCCGTGATAAACTGCTTAAAAATCAGAAAACAAAAGAAAACTAAAGTTATCTGAGAAAACAAAAGTTATCTTGTACGCGCCTAGAGGAAAATTGTTGACAACTAATGTGAATTTGTGTCTGGGCAGTGAGCAGTTAGAGATAGTGGATTCCGTTAATATCCCTGGGGTGCGTTTTACAAAGCACCTTACCTGGAATGAGCATGTTGATCATCTCCAATCTAAATTGTCATCTGTCATTGGTGTTACTGCTCGTCTGCGTCGCTTTCTCCCGACCAAGGTAAAAATAATGCATACAATGCTCTGGTGGTATCTGTCATGCAGTACTGCGTCATGGTGTGAGGCACAACTGGTGTAACAAACTTGCGCAAACTACATTTGCTACAAAAAAGAGTTGTGCGTTACATAGCTGATGTCCATTATACGCACTCCACAGAACCACTTTTTTCTAAATATGAAATTCTTCCTGTATTTTGTTTTTACAATTATAGGTTGATGTTGTGCAACAAAGGTTTCGTAAAATTTGGCATTGATGATACAATTCATCTAGCAAAACTTCGAGAAAATAGAAATATTCGACAGACCCGACATAAAGAAATGTGGTTCGTACCCACCCCAAGAACTTCCTATGATGAGCAATCTTTATCTTATACATTACCTTCGCTTTTAACCCTTTGAGGGTCGATTTTTTTTCGCCATATGCGACCACCCAGGGTCGATTCTTTTTATTGCACATTTAAATTCTTCAAAGGGACCTATTTCGAAAAAGAATTATCGTAATTTTTCCAGGGTGACCGCAAAGTAAGAAAAAAATGTTTTGCGTTGGCATATATGTACAGGGTGTCTACCAACCGGGAAAACCGGGAATTCTCGGGGATATTGAGTAGTCTGGAAAAAGTCAGGGAAAACTCAGGGAATTTGGGCCTCTATCAGGGAAAATTAGCGCCAATTTTATTGAAAGGGTTGAAAGTCGCGGTAATGCTGGCTCGAGCAAGACAGTAATCGTAATGAATCGTCTTTACCGCGCTGTTGTCGGCTGGAGGAGTTCCCAGTGTGCAGTCAACGACCGACTTTCCGGATTCTCGATAATTCGGACGGCTTCGCGGCACCGCCACGTAACCCATAGAGACAACGTATCAGAACGTGTGAAATTTCGGACGCAAGAACTCTTCGCCGTCTTATTTTCCGGACGTTTTGCCATGACCGCGGGTCCGAAACGGCAATAATCAAAGGTACCACCGCTGCCGTTTTGATTAATTCGCCACCTCGAACCGGCACTCTCGCACGTAGATTCGCTGGCAGCCTTTGCCACCACTGCGGCAACGCTAGGCCTAGCTGCTTCGACGTTCGCTACGAAGCTTCTTGCCGTTGGATGCCGAGTTTTTTATTGAAAGAATTAGCTGATGTCAGCAATGGCACGGACTTCGAATTTGTGGTCCTCGTGATTGGCTTAGGAACTTGGAAAACACGGTGCGTTGCATAATGCCCGTTCCCGAAAGTCCGCTTCGCCTCTGTACAGAAATGTTACATGGTCAAGCATACTCAGAAGTATTGCAGTGAAGCATAACAAGCGTGGGAAGGGGCTATTGGCACGGAACACAGTATGCATTCCTTAATTATACACGCGTGCACCCTGTATTTCGTGTCGCAGTACGAGCGCCGATATGCCTAATATGTGTACCGACAGGCCTTCAGAGCGTTTTCGAACGTACCTGTCGCGGTTTGAGCCCCTAAGGGCAGTAAATGACACGCATTAATTTTTTTCCAGCTGGCCGATTTTTCGAACGTTTTCCCGACCCCTAGGGAGTTCTAAAAATTGGTTGTGGACTGTGCAACTGGCCAAGATGCTTCTGTGCAACTGGCCAAGATGCTTCAAATGGTCCTTGGGGTGAACGACTGGCAGAAGGAGGACAAGAACAGAAATGATGTATGCATTGAGGAATAAACGGGAAAGGAAGCTTGCTGCCACCGTTTTGAAGAAGTTTGAGCTCAAAAAACTAAATTGTGGCTGATGCTGAGATGCAGGTGTTCCTCATCCAAACCAAAATAAACTCTTTAAAGCAGTGGAACACAACACTCAGGCGTCGTGCGCGGGCTGAGAGTATGTCAGGACAGTTGAGGTTGGCTTACAAGCAGTTGAGAGAGAATCTCAATTGGTGACAGAGTTCGGGCCTCATACCACATGAGCTTGCTATCAGTTGATAGAAATAGCTCATATTCGAATATATTTGCTTCTATGTGCATCACCTTTTTATTCATATTTGTGAATGTCCGACTTCATTTGCAATTTTTTTCGAAGACACTTTATTTGCTGTGCATTTTACTAACCCCTGCTTCTATTCTCTTTTTGAATAACATAAACACTACTCCTTAGTATTCAAATTGGATTAAGTCGCTTTTTTATTTTTTTGTGTGCTTACTAGAGAGTGACAGCATCAGGCGATATGGTTTCAGCCAGTCTTGACATAAAACATAGTTCTGCATCACTCAGGGAAGTGTGCAACGACACTCAGGGAAAACCTGGAAAACTCGGGGAATTTGGAAATGTCAACTTGGTAGACACCATGATGTACTGTTAATTCATGAAAAACAATAAAAAATTGCAAATAAAGCTATAGGAATTTTTAAAAAATTGGCGCATTGTTATCGACAATGTCCACACGAGAAAAATACACAAGAAGAATGCGTACATGAAAACTTTTCACAAGTCTCAAATGTTCCTCTTGCACTAATATTTCTTCAACGTGTGGTAGTCCTTGAAGCATGGCTCCACACATATCGGTTGGTTGCACTCAGCGCACATGTGCCTTGCGCCATCAGTTTTGCGAGCGAAAGAAGCCGAAACCGCGTGCGGAACAAAACCAAAACTAACCGCCGTGCGCCCGCGAAGGAGCCAATGCGCGAGCGGTAGCAGACGCGCCGGAGCAAAAAAAGAACTATACAACGAAAACTGAAAGAGAGAGACACGAGAAAAAAATTCCATGTATTCCCACATAGTGGCAGTGCATGCCAGGCAAGAACAAGTTTGGAAATTAGCACGCGTTTTAAATGTACAGACGGCACCCTAAATATACGGCATCGACCATTTTCGGAACTGTTCGCGGCGCCGTATATTTACGGCATCGACCCTCAAAGGGTTAAACCTATTAGACCGACAAAATTTTGATCCCTCCAGAAACCGAAACTCTCGAATTAAACGTTTTTGTCAACTTATTTATTTGCAAGACTAGACCATGCCTTCTTATTCTCCTAATTTTGTTCCCCACTCTTATTTATGAGTATTTCTTGCCGTCTTGTTTCACTCTGTATTACCTGTTACATTGTGATGCTTTTTTCATTTCTTGTGTATGACTTGTCATCTTGCTGTTATGCCAACTTACAAGGGGTCGGGACCTCATCAAGCTGTCCAAGCTTTTAGTCCTGCTCTCCTCCTTTTTTAAGGAAATAAAATGATTGATTGATTGATTGATTGATACTCTACAATGGATCACATCTATGTCATTAATCAGGTTATCGAGAAATCCTCAGAGTACAATAAACCTCTCAATATGGCTTTCATAGATTATGAAAAAGCATTTGATTCAGTAGAGATACTAGCAGTCATAGAGGCATTGCGTAATCAAGAAGTACAGACAGCTTACGTAAATGCCCTGGAAAATATCTACAGAGATTCCACAGCCACCTTAATTCTACACGAAAAAATTAGGAAAATACCTATAAAGAAAGGGGTCAGAAAAGGAGATACAATCTCTCCAATGCTATTCACTGCATGCTTAGAAGTATTCAAGCTTTTAACCTGGGGAGGTTTAGGAGTAAGGATCGATGGCGAATAACTCGGCAACCTTTGGTTTGTCTATGACATTGTTCTATTCAGCAACACTGTGGACGAGTTACAACAAATGATTGAGGACCTTAACAGAGAGAGTGTAAGGGTGGTATTGGAAGATTAATATGCAGAAGACAAAGATAATGATAAATAACCGGGCAAGGGAACAAGAGTTCAGGATCGCAAGTCAGCCTCTAAAGTCTGTGAAGGGGTATGTTTACCTAGGTCAACTAATCACAGGGAACCCTGACCATGAGAAGGAAATTCACAGACGAATAAAAATGGTTTGGATCGCATACGGCAGACATCGTGAGCTCCTGACTGGAAGCTTACCGTTATCATTGAAAAGGAAGTTATACAATCAGTGCATTTTACTGGTGCTGACATATGGGGCAGAGACTTGGAGACTGACAAAGAAGCTTGAGAACAAGTTAAGGACGTCGCAAAGAGTGATGGAATGAAGAATGCTAGGCATAACTTTAAGAGACAGGAAGAGAGAGGTTTGGATCAGAGAGCAAATGGGTATAGACGATATTATAATATACATTAAGAGAAAAAAATGGCGCTAGGCAGGTCATGTTATGCGCAGATTAGATAACCGTTGGACCATTAGGGTGACAGAATAGGTACTCAAAGAAAGGAAGCACAGTATAGAATGGCGGAAGACTAGGGGGTGCGACGAAATTAGGAAATTTGCTGGTGCTAGTTGGAATCTGTTGGCACAGGACAGGGGTAATTGCAGACCGCAGGGAGAGGCCTTCATCCTGCAGTGGTCATAAAATGGGCTGATGATGATGATCGTACAGAAGCAGGACAGAAATGGAAATAGTTTTGTATTTGTGCGCTTTCACTGAGGCAATATGCAGCGCCCCGCCGAAAGCGCCATCTTCTTTCTCTAGAACAAACTGCTCTGTAAAAGTTGAGGGGTGACTTAAGCTTGCTTTTCTTTTTTTTTTTTCAGGAAAATATCTTGATTTGTATCCTGGTCTATACTAGGGCTCTGCCGTCCTTGACAGCGCTTCCCTTCCCTTGGCACCCTTTGTCCCGCTCCTTGCAGAGCCACAAAACAGCCTCTGAGGGCAACTTCAGCCGTGGCATTGCATGTAAAAGTTGCATCTCGGCCATCCTTGCGACACGCTTGTAAAATGTCGCAGCCAGCGCCAGCGTTTGCTTCGTTCCTCTCGAGGGCTCCTCCTGTGCTGAACTCGCAGGGGACCACCACAGGCTTTCAGTTTGCGCCAACAGGTAAGACCTCCAGATTCAAGCATAAATTTATTGCGTGCAGCATTTGTAGTACTGCATCTTGTTGCATCTTGTAGTACTGCATCTTGTCCGGACAGGCCGCCATTGGAATCTGAACCTGGCAACGTTTAACGTTACAACGCTATCTAGTGAGCCGAGTCTAGCAGTGTTATTGGAGGAATGAGAGGGCAGTAAATGGGATATAATAGGGCTCAGCGAGGTTAGGAGGACAAAAGAAGCATATACAATGCTAAAAAGCGGGCATGTACTGTGTTACCGGGGCTTAGCAGAGAGACGAGAACTAGGAGTCGCATTCCTGATTAATAAGGAAATAGCTGGTAACATACAGGAATTCTATAGCATTAACGAGAGGGTGGCAGGTCTTGTTGTGAAACTTAATAAGAGGTACAAATTGAAGGTGGTACAAGTCTATGCCCCTACATGCAGTCATGATGACCAGGAAGTCGAAAGCTTTTATGAAGACGTGGAATCGGCGATGGGTAAAGTCAAAACAAAATACACTATACTGATGGGCGACTTCAATGCCAGGGTAGGCAAGAAGCAGGCTGGAGACAAGTCAGTGGGGGAATATGGCATAGGCTCTAGGAATAGCAGAGGAGAATTATTAGTAGAGTTTGCAGGACAGAATAATATGCGGATAATGAACACCTTTTTCCGCAAGCGGGTTAGCCGAAAGTGGACGTGGAGGAGCCCGAATGGTGGGACTAGAAATGAAATCGACTTCATACTCTGCGCGAACCCTGGCATCATACAAGATGTAGACGTGCTCGGCAAGGTACGCTGCAGTGACCATAGGATGGTAAGAACTCGAATTAGCCTAGACTTGAGGAGGGAACAGAAGAAACTGGTACACAAGAAGCCAATCAATGAGTTAGTGGTAAGAGGGAAATTAGAGGAATTCCGGATCAAGCTACAGAACAGGTATTCGGCTTTAACTCAGGAAGAGGACCTTAGTGTTGAAGCAATGAACGACTATCTCATGGGCATCATTAAGGAGTGCGCAATAGAAGTCGGTGGTAACGCCGTTAGACAGGAAACCAGTAAGCTATCGCTGGAGACGAAAGATCTGATCAAGAAACGCCAATGTATGAAAGCCTCTAACCCTACAGCTAGAATAGAACTGGCAGAACTTTCTAAGTTAATCAACAAGCGTAAGACAGCGGACATCAGGAACTATAATATGGATAGAATTGAACAGGCTCTCAGGAACGGAGGAAGCCTAAAAACAGTGAAGAAGAAACTAGGAATAGGCAAGAATCAGATGTGTGCGTTAAGAGACAAAGCCGGCAATATCGTTACTAATATGGATGAGATAGTTCAAGTGGCTGAGGAGTTCTATAGAGATTTATACAGTACCAGTGGCACCCACGACGATAGTGGAAGAGAGAATAGCCTAGAGGAATTCGAAATCCCACAGGTAACGCCAGAAGAAGTAAAGAAAGCCTTAGGAGCTATGCAAAGGGGGAAGGCAGCTGGGGAGGATCAGGTAACAGCAGATTTGTTGAAGGATGGTGGTCAGATTGTTCTAGAGAAACTGGCCACCCTGTATACGCAATGCCTCATAAACTCGAGCGTACCGGAATCTTGGAAGAACGCTAACATAATCCTAATCCATAAGAAAGGGGACGCCAAAGACTTGAAAAATTATAGACCAATCAGCTTACTGTCCGTTGCCTACAAAGTATTTTCTAAGGTAATCGCAAATAGAATCAGGAACACCTTAGACTTCTGTCAACCAAAGGACCAGGCAGGATTCCGTAAAGGCTACTCAACAATAGACCATATTCATACTATCAATCAAGTGATAGAGAAATGTGCAGAATATAACCAACCCTTATGTATAGCTTTCATTGATTACGAGAAAGCGTTTGATTCAGTCGAAACCTCAGCAGTCATGGAGGCATTACGGAATCAGGGTGTAGATGAGCCATATGTAAAGATACTGGAAGACATCTATAGCGGCTCCACAGCCACCGTAGTCCTCCACAAAGAAAGCAACAAAATCCCTATAAAGAAAGGCGTCAGACAGGGAGATACGATATCTCCAATGCTATTCACAGCATGTTTACAGGAGGTATTCAGAGGCCTGGAGTGGGAAGAATTGGGGATAAAAGTTGATGGAGAATACCTTAGCAACTTGCGATTCGCTGATGATATTGCCTTGCTTAGTAACTCAGGAGACCAATTGCAATGCATGCTCACTGGAGAGGCAAAGCAGAAGGGTGGGTCTGAAAATTAATCTGCAGAAAACTAAAGTATTGTTTAACAGTCTCGGAAGAGAACAGCAGTTTACGATAGGTAGCGAAGCACTGGAAGTGATAAGGGAATACATCTACTTAGGGCAGGTAGTGACCACGGATCCGGATCATGAGACTGAAATAACCAGAAGAATAAGAATGAGCTGGGGTGCGTTTGGCAGGCATTCTCAAATCATGAACAGCAGGTTGCCACTATCCCTCAAAAGGAAAGTGTATAACAGCTGTGTGTTACCAGTACTCACATATGGGGCAGAAACCTGGAGGCTTACGAAAAGGGTTCTGCTGAAATTGAGGACGATGCAACGAGCTATGGAAAGAAGAATGATGGGTGTAACGTTAAGGGATAAGAAAAGAGCAGATTGGGTGAGGCAACAAACGCGGGTAAACGAGATCTTAGTTGAAATCAAGAAAAAGAAATGGGCATGGGCCGGACATATAATGAGGAGGGAAGATAACCGATGGTCACTAAGGGTTACGGACTGGATTCCAAGGGAAGGGATGCGTAGCAGGGGGCGGCAGAAAGTTAGGTGGGCGGATGACATTAAGACATTTGCAGGGACAACATGGCCACAATTAGTACATGGCCGGGGTAGTTGGAGAAGTATGGGAGAGGCCTTTGCCCTGCAGTGGGCGTAACTAGAATGATGATGATGATGATGATGATGATGATGATCTTGTCAGGTGCCTAGAGTCACATGCTATTAACATCAATTTTGTCGCCTAATATAGCTTGAGAACAGCTCCAATGCTTCCTGTTCAAGTACATGTAAAGCACAGGAATGTTTTTTTTAATCAATAGTGCAATCCCCACTGTGGATTATAGCAGAGTTTGACGAGATAAACTGCTAGACAGATTTGTATAAAATGTTTTGCAATTGAGAGAACGTTAAATTCTAATGACAATAGAAAGCAGAAATTTCATTTAGGGCCTAGAGGTAAAAAAAGTGAAGCAGTAGGTTTACAAATCCGTACCTCTGCAAAAAAGAAGTAAAGAATGAAATGAATATTGCAGTTCTCTAATCTGCATCTGTTTGAACATCTGAATATACAAGTGTGGTAGATGTAATTGTTACATAAAATTCTTAACCCTTACAAGGGTCCTGCAAAAGCCTTGCTCACGAATTTCGGGTATATATGAGAGTAGTGTAGATGTCGGGCATCATTTCACCTGCTATAAATTTCTTAATAGGTGCACGTTGCAAAATTGTGACATCCGTTTTTATTACCAGGTTGCCGAGTGGTCACCTTAATAACTTTGTTTTACATTTTCTACAATTTTATAAAAGCCCAACTAAAAACTCTGCTTCCTTCAGCCACTAGATTTTAACTTTTCATTTGAAATGAAACAAACCTCATCAAATTCAGTGCTGTGGTTGCCGAAAAAAATGATTTCTTAATTCTCACGTATTTAGATAAAATCCTCTGCGCTAACGCTTCTGATCTCCATGAAGCCCAATATGCCATATTTGCTAGGCTTAGTTTAATTCCTTAAAATGCTGATTTAAGTGTTAGGTGCAAAGCCCATAGTACCATCCTTGATGCGCTGGAGTGTCAACTGTGGATAGGTCAGTGAGAAAGTTACAAATGATTGCTATTCTAAACAATATTGTTACGTGAGGATAAAAGAAGAGGAAGGAAGAAAAAGATCGTGAGACGCTGGCTTCTGCGTGTTGTAACTGGTTAGCCATTTTTAACTACACTGGCTCTGCTTGTGTATACATTGTAAATACAGTCTTTCTATACTCCCAACATCCCCGTAACGTATATCACTCTAGTAAATTTTTCCTTAAGAATGTAAGAATGTACTATGGCCATAAATAAAAGAGGAGTAATTTTTCTTTTCATTTTTTTATTGGTTGTGTTGGTGTTTGGGATTTTGTGGGGAGGGAGCCCAGTCTAATCGAACAAGTCTGCACTTCTGCTGCTATATTATTGCCCTGGATTTGGAGGTTTAACTTGCTGCCTTCTGAGTGCTTTGCTTGTAAATGGGGCGCTAAGGAGAAAAGTTATTTGAGCTGTGTTAGCAAATTACCCTAGTGCGATAGCAAATAGGCTGCTCTCACCATGACGAAGCCAGAAAAGACGCAAAGCAGAAAGATGGACGGTGACGAGGCCTTGGTGTTCCCGCACCAGCTGGCCATGGCACCATGGATTTTTGACCCCAGTCTGCTGGAGTTAATTCTTCATCAGCAAAGGTGGACACACAACGTAATCGGAAGAACAGTAGGCTGCACTTATTCGGTTTCGAGAAACTTTCTGCCCCACGATGGCCAAAATACAAAAAAAAAATATATATATATATATACTTGGAAATCTGTGGCATCACAGTGACATACAGGCACTTGAGTTTCTGCGTGAAATTCAGAACGTAGATTGTTGCACCTTAATCGCCCTTTTCACTGCGACGTCAATGAATATATAGTCTTGAAAGAAGGCTTTATCTGTATAAACTGGTTTAGTGTTTTTATTTAAAGTGCTCCCCCATAGGAGGGAACCTTGCAAATTCCAGCAGCAACAATAAGCACAGAACAACCCGCAGATGTTCGGGAGGTAGGTGAAGTTGGCACACATTGTCACCAGTAGAATCACAGTAAGCAGCAGAAAACTGGTGTTCCATTACAGTATTGCTGCAGTGCAATGGACACATGGGGCAAAGGCATACACGTGAAAGCAGGCTGCTTAAAGTGATGAAGCAGCTAGTCGTTTTCAGATGCAGGGGCTCAGTGCAGTTTAGCTTGCATCACTGAGCGCCTGGCACTCGGCACGGGGCGCTGGCTGTCCACCTCGAGGGCTGTGCGCAAGCTTTGGGTTTTGGTGTTGTGTGCTCTGGAAGCTAAAATTCGTCGTGCTGCAGTTCAGCGGGTAATTGCATTTTCTCAAATCCAAAAGTTTTTATATTCCTTGTACAGAAGACTCACTTCTATTTCCCAAGTGTGGTGAGTCGGCTGAAATTAAAAGCTTAAGTTAATGATTTTCTATTAATTAACAAATAATTACCACATATCACCCATCACACCACAGCCGCCGCCACTGATGGCATGTATCCGAAGCATCTGTCCTTTTATTTCGAAATGGCTTTTCTTTTTTTAATGTGACTTACCCCCATATTCAGAAATGCATCTTAATTTGAAGCCCATGCTTGGCTTGACTTAAGTGACGCCTGTCGTCAACGCACCAAAAGAAACGCAATGAGTGTCTTCGGCGTGTTCGCACCAGGCGTCATTTATATCAAGTCAAGCATGAGCTTCATGTTAAGTTGCATTTCTGAATAAGGAGGTTAGTCTTCATAGAGACACCTAGTATGTTGTTTGCTGTTCAAGCTGCAATTAAAAAGAAAAGGCATAGGAAGGCAGAACTATCCATATAGCAAAAGCATGGCTGAATAATAGGCATTAATGCACAGGTGTGCCTTATACAGTCTCACGATAGTTAATTTACAAGACTAGATAATATACGGTGAAAGCTCGTCAATTCGAATTCCGCGGGGATACTACAAAAGTTAGAATTATGCAATATTTGAACTAACGAAAGTCTGAGAACAATATCACTTAGTTAAGGTGCGTATGTAGTTGAACGTAGCATTAGAGAGTGCACGCGCTATGTAACGTTGGAAAGAACAACATCTATACAGTCGAAACCCGCGGTAATGAAATCCCGAGGCAACGAAATTCTCGCCACAACGAAATATTTTCGGATCCCCGGTGAACACCCATAAGAGTCAATGCATTTCCTATCTCTCGACAACAAAACTTTTTTGTACAGCACTCTCTCATTATCGAAATTTTCTGAAATGACAGTCCGCAAATAATCTACTCACATAACACGAATTGGGTCCGGAAACTGCTCAAATGCATTCGTTCTGTGCTTAAATTGCATGAACTACTGCCACAGCACATTTCTATGGCCGCTGTCATTATTGTTTACAATAGAAAAAGAGCCTCGCGACACCTTGTGACAGGTGACAGTGATGAAGATGGTGGTCGTTCGCCCATCCCCTTCGCAACGGGCGACTGCGCAGTGTTTGGGCCAAAAATGCAATTATTAGTATTTAAATTATACAAATTAAAAAAAGACAAGAACCGTAGGCGACCTCGCAGTGAGCACATTTTATTTAATCCTGTGTGCCATCACAGCGTGTGTTAAATGCGGAGCGAAACTTCTGGGTGCGTGGCAGCCAATTCGACATCTACTACACGTGAAGGCTGGGATAACCCGGATGACGCTTTATCAGTGGGCTTTGTGTACCGTCGCACATGGTCGTGTGCTCAGTGTCGTCGGTGCTAGAGTGCATCAACTGTGTGTCTACGTGCCAATCGGACCATTTGCTTTGCCAGCCTGCTAAGATGCCGCCTCCAGCCAAAAAGAGGAAATTTATGACATTGCAGGATAAGGCTGCAATTATTGCCCAAGCTAAAAAGGGCAGGAAGAAAATAAATATCACCGAAGAATTTGGAATTGCTTGCAGTTCGATATCTACGATTCTGAAAAACAAGGCCTCCATTCTCGGCACGCTCGAAAATGGTGTGAGTGCGAAAAACGAAACGGTGAGCGCTGCGGCATTTCCAGACGTAAACAAGGTGGTGTTCGCATGGTTTTGTGAACGGCGTGCCAACAAAGGGCCGTTGTTTGGCAGAGTGCTTCAGCGGAAAGCGCTGGACTTCGCGTGCGTTCTCAGGCACATAAGGCTAGCCCTGGCTGGTTCAGCTGTTTCAAAGCCTGTCGCGACATAGTGGCCAAGGTCATTTCCGGGGAGGCAGCAGCCGCCGACCCTGTGACAACGTCGCCATGGCTGCTAACGAACAAAAAGAAGTATTGGACCAGTGCAGGCCCTTGGAGATTTACGTATAACGCTGGTGAAACGGCCTTATTCTACGAGATGCTGCTATTAAAAACCCTGGACTTAAAAGGCCAGAAATGACGCGGGGGAAAACGCAGCAAGCAGCGTGTAACAATTTTGTTGTGCACTAGCATAGATGGCACAGATAAACGGCCACTGCTTGTAATCGGCAGAAGCAAGAAGCCACGCTGCTTCATGGGAAATCGTCAGCTGCCTGTACAATACACCGCGAACCTGAAGGCATGGATGACCGGGGCCATATTTGGCAGCTGGCTTGAGGCCTTAGATATAGACATGTGGAAGGCAGGCAGGTCAGTCTGCCTTTTTTTGGACAATTGCAGTGCCCATCATGTTGACGACGTGGAGCTTGGAAACGTGCGATTGTTTTTTTTTTCCCTCCAAACTGCGTTTCCGTGCTGCAGCCGCTCGATCAAGGCGTCATTCATAGCATCAAGTGCGCCTACAGGGAGAGGCTGATTCAGTGTCTGCTGCTGAACCTCCAGTTGAAGCGTCCCGCCATAGTGGACATGTTCATGGCGCTTGAGATGGTGGCCGCCGCATGGGTTGCGACGTCGCCAGCCGTGATAGATAATTGTTTTAAACACGCCGGCTTCATTGCCACTCGGCAAGCGTCATGCACTGATCCAGTGGCATCGCAAGGAGATTCGCCTGAAGGCGCACTCAATGACAGTGCTGACAGCGCAGTGCCGCCATCGCTGGCCCAGGCATGGGTGAACTTTCTGCCATGACAAATGGTGTTCCGGATGGCCTCAGCATCAATGAGTTCGTTCGTGCGGATGAAGGTGTTGTCATGCGTGAAGAGATGACCTATGAGGTCATCATAAGTAGCGTTTGCCAAAGTGCCGCCGCCGCCGACTACCGGGTACATAATCATGAGAAGACGGCGAACCCGCGGGATGTGTTGAATGCCTTCGACGTAATTCGTTCGTTTTTTGGTGAGCATGATAACGTCGTGGCAATGGACCACTTTTTTCAGTGCGAATCGAGAGCAGTAAAATTGCTGCAAGGCAAGGCTCGGCAAAGTAAGCTGACTGACTTTTGGCAGTAAATTGATTTTTTTCTCCTTCCTTTGTTAAAATTTTTTGTTGCCAGCCAATTCCCTTCCCTGTCTTTTCTGCCTCATTCTCGCACTAACAAAATTCCCGCAAAAGTGAAATTTTTTGCTTTCCCCGGCGATTTTGTTATTGCGGGTTCGAACTGTAGTTCTGAGCACTGGCGCAACCAACGTAACCGGACACGGCCAACAAGGTCCGATGTGCCCAGCCTCGTGATGGCTCTTGCTAAATCCACGCTTTCGCCGCGCCAACTGTGCCGACGCACAATGCATCGCACGGAGAACAAAGGTGTGCACACCCATTCGCCCCCAGTCGCAGACAGCTGTTCAAATCGGCGCGCGGGTTAGGGATCGTTCTGCGCATGCTCCAAGGAGAGCAGCCGACAGCACGCATGTTGAAAGTCTAGAGGGAATGGTATTTCATCTTGCACAGGGCAAGCGGCGTAGCGTGACTGGCCACAAGCAACGCGAGCCGAAAACATCAGAACTATAAATGCGCCTTTACGCCGCCGATGCTCACCGCAGGAACAAGAGCTGCACTCACGAAACGCACCACAACCTGCTGCAACGTTGGTCTCCGTTGTGCTTTCATAGCTGCACCGGCTGCACACTGTCGAATTCCACTATACATATAGGCGGTGTCCAAACACGTACCCCAGCAATGCTTTCCTTTGAGTAATAGCCACGAATCTCAAAGGCTATGTTTTTGGTACTGCGAGTGCTGACAAGGGTCACGGCCGCCATGTTTTAAACATTACCTGGTGCCGCTTGTCGGCAGAACAGTTTGTAGAGAAAGAGCATAGCCTCCAAGATGTGGCATGAAAAAAGGAAAAGAAACTCGTAGCGCCGCGTCTACGTTGTTATCTTGAAGGTCTTGAGAGGGAGAGAAACAACCTGCAACAGAGGCATTAGCTATATGTGGCCAGGCACAACTGGGTCTCTCTCACCATTCAGGCCTAAACAGAGGGCCGCCGATGGAAAGAGCAAAGCTGCGTGGTCTGCGCGACGACGTCAGCGTCGCCAACGTGCTCCCGCGTACTAGCACTCTCCCCATCCACGATGGCGTGGAGTTTTAATTATGGGTGTCGGTGCGGATATCAGTATCAATTAGCGGGATGCATTACATATTGCTTTCAATACATATATGTTTGATGGACTGCATCGGCTACATCAAATTAACGAGTTGTGAATTAAAACAAGCTTTTACTGCAATATGGCACACAGCTCATAAACGGGTAAACAAATTAAGGAAACAGGGGACATAGCTGCTGGGTTACCAAAGAAGTTTATTGCACAGGGTGAAAGATATAGGGAGAGGAAAACAAGACAAACGCAAAAATCTACATCTTTCAGTCTCTAAATAGTAACAAACATGTTTGTTTGTGAGCAGAAGTGCTGCCATTTTGGCAATTTTGTCGCTAGACTTAGCAACATTTATTTCTGTTTAGCGAGAAATTTTTCTTTTAGCAACTGCTGGATTTTCTAGCAATGTGAAAAAACTATTGGTGACAATTTGGCAACTTCAAAGTGAATAAAGTTGCTTCAAAAATGAGTTTCTGCAACACACTTATTGTTCAAAAGCTAGAAAATGGCAGCCAAAATTGGCTCTTCGGCATGCGACTCTGACCATAATGAGGCAACAGTGGTCCCCACTCACGGAAGCAATACGCTGTGGTTAATTGCAGCAAGGCAAACAAGCTTCAAATTGTGCTCACAAAACTTCAGAATTTGTGCCCAGATTCTTTAGGAAATCCATTAGTCTTAACACAGTGGGTGCTGCAGTTTCAATAAGTAAGTTTTATTAGAAGTCACTTGCATGCATAGCGGTAAATTGAAATATCGATGCTTAAAGGGACACTAAAGCGAAACAGTAAATCAGTTCAGACTAGTGAAGCAATGTTTGAGAACCCTGCATGCAGTCATTTCAAAAAAATAGTCTGATTATTAGAGGAGAAAATGAAGGTACAATTATCAGTATTTGAATTTCGCGCCGAAACCCCAGCGCCGGTACGTTAGCGTGATGTCAGTGATTCCAAAGTATGTTTTCGCATTTGGGCCGCGTTGGCTGACTAAAGGTTCCCGAAACTTGCCATGTTTAATATTTGGTTCCTTTAGAACACAGTCTAGTCAATCTGTACCGCTATATATAATTAGTAGGCCCTAGAAGACTCTATCAGAAGATGCGTTTTGTAGGCTCAGGTAAAAAATGAACTCCAGAAAAAAAAAAACCACCTCGGCCAAAAATTTCTTCTATCATGTTCAGTTGCCGAAACTGCTCAAGTCTAACCCCCGTAAATTCTGGTCTTTCATATCTCCTGGCTCTTCTTCTTCCACATCTTTTAAACTCAACAACAGTGTTGTTAACGATCCATTAGAGATTTCAGAAGCGTTTAATACATATTTTCAGTCAGTATTCGCCTCGGATGATTCCAGTCGTTCAACATTTGCAACTAACGATTCATATGCAATTGATGATATCAACATTAGCCTAGAAGGTGTTTTGAATCTCATACTAAACTTAGATACTAAAAAGCCAGCCAGCCCTGATGGAATTCCGAATTCCTTTTTAGTACGATTCTCGCAATGGACATCTAAATATCTGTTTATTATATGTCAGAAGTCCCTTAATAGTGGCGTTGTGCCTTCTTCCTGGAAAAGAGCTAAAGTACTACCTTTATATAAATCTGGTGACAGGCAGCTTTTATCTAACTATAGGCCCATTTCTTTAACTGCAACCTCATGTAAAATACTAGAACACATAATCTATAAGCATATAATACTGTTCCTTGAAAAGAATAACCTATTGAACAGCTTTCAGTACGGCTTCAGGCGCGGTTTTAGTACTGTAACACAGCTTACGGAGTTCACTCATGACCTTTCCCATTACATCGACTTAGGTAATCAGATTGACACCATTTTTATTGACTTTAGCAAAGCTTTTGACACTGTACTACATTCTAAATTGCTTTTGAAACTCCATAATATTCTAAATAACCCTCAGTTAGTGTCTTGGATTTCCAGTTTCCTTTCTTTGCGTTCCCAATTCGTGTGCTATGATTCTGCGGATTCGTCGGTAGTCGATGTCACCTCAGGAGTCCCACAGGGATCCGTATTTGGCCCTCTACTATTCTTATTGTTCATTAACGACCTTCCAGACCATGTTACTTCTAAAATACGCCTCTATGCAGATGATTGTGTTATGTACAGCCCAGTTGACTCACTCGCTGATCATCAGCGCCTTAAAGATTCCTTTGTTTCATTTTGTGACTGGTGTGCGACTTGGAAAATGAGCATAAATTTTGATAAAACTGTTCTAATGTCTTTTACTCACAGACACATGCCCGTATGTTATGATTATATATGCAACGGTGTACCACTAACACGAGTTTTTCAATACAAATATTTAGGCATCATTTTTACACCCGCCTTGTCTTGGTCTAAACATATAGATTACATTTGTAGTAAAGCGTTACAAAAACTTGGTTACATCCGCTGGACGTTGTCTCCTGCTCCGAGGGACACTAAATTAGTAGCATATAAAACACTGATTCGCCCAATTTTAGAATATGCTTCCTCCGTATGGAGCCCATATAAACAATGTGAAATTAATTGTGTTGAGTCTGTCCAGAGGAAGGCTATTCGTTTTGTTTACTGTCGCTTCGACCGAGACTTTTCACCGTCAGCTGCTCTTATGGAATTAAGCCTCCAGTTTCTTTCTAGGCGGCGGCACATAGAATCTCTGAAGATTTTCTATTCTTATAAGAACTCTCTTTGTCACCTATCAGATCCCTCCCTTTTAATGCCTGCTTGCCCGACTTCAACTAGAGCTTATCACGCCTCTAATATCAGACCACTCCATCCACGCACTAACACTTTCAAATACAGTTTTTTTCCCCGCATGATTGAACAGTGGAATTTGTTACCTGCCAAAGTTCGTTTGTTACCGATTTCTCAATTTTTAAATGCTATTGCTGATGTATAGTTCCTTCAGATTTTTATATTTCATTTGTTACCCATTTCTCAATTTTTAAAATGCTATTGCTGATGTATAGTTCCTTCACATCTTTATATTTCTATGTTCTTGTTTCTCCATATCATAATCAGTTTTCTTCGCATGTAAACCCACTCCTGCCATAGCCCTAACGGGCTGCAGTATGTATAAATAAATAAATAAATAAATAAAAAAATCAGAATCCAAGACGTCACAGCCCCCAGGTGCGGGAACTTAAGTAGGCGTTGCCACCCGTATTTTGTTGTGCGTTTTCTGGCTTACCAAACATCTTACCGTTGTAAGAGTGGTGTTTTTGGTGCGGTAGAATGGTAATTTACTGATGCAGAAGAAATCATTTTTCACTTTAGTGTCCCTTTAAATTTTTTTGTGATTTAGAATGCAGCAATAGGGCATATGATATGTAGATAGGCATACGTTTAATTTATTTTTACCCTCATGGCTTTACAGCATTAAGCCTGTTTCACGTGCTAGCGATTTTGCCCAGAAACAGTGCGGCACCCGTCGGGAGAGCAAGCCTCCTTTCCTAATACCAGTTTTCAGAGTGGCACGTGCTCCTGCAATCATGATTGCAACATTTGGGAAAGTTCACGAGTGGTGAGAGTGGCAACGAATGGTGGAGCGGCTTGAGCAGTGACATTAAGATCACGTGGCAGGAACGTGGCTAAAGCGCGGCCGGTGCAGGGAACCAGAGAACTCGGCCGCTCAAGCAGACGGTTCTAGCAGACGACATCCGCTGCCAGTTTGCATGTCTTGTGTGGTTTTCAACAAGCTTTTTCATCACTCAAGTTGTCCAGTGTCTGCTTGTTTGGGGATGCTAAAAGGAAGTATTTTCGCAACAAAGAGGAGGGTTGTTTGGGAAGAAGTTATGTACTGAAGCCGAAGGTACTCATCGTTGCAAGTGACGCTTACTTCCATAACGTCAATGTCAGCGTCGCTCGAGTCGGCCATGTCCGTCGGTGTCTCAGAATTGCTGCTTGTTTCCATCTGTCCTTTTCGAGTTCCATTCTTTTGAACCAGATTGTCCCCACACGCTGTTTTCTTCTTGCCTCTTTCTTCCCCCGCGGGTGACCACATATGAGCCCGGACAGACACGATGAAATGGCTGTCCATGCGTTCTGTTTGCAGTGCATGTAGGTGCTTTTTTTTCCCCCTTCTTCACAACTACGAACTAGTGTGTTCGTAGTTTTGTTTGTTCATGTTTCTTCAGTCAAAAGGTGAAGTACCCCGAGCTCTACAAGGGCCGCCTTTCTCCTCGAATGCTTAGATGTGAAAAGGGATGCGAGGATCTTTGAAAGCCATCCATAGGCCTCTTGCATCCGGGTGGCCGAGATGGCACCCGAATGCCTTGCGGCATCCGAAAACAAGAGCCATTGGCAGACATGCACGTGCTTCAAGCTCAGATCACGGATATACGAACCAACCCATTCATTTGCTTCCATGTGGCTAATCTGTGCGCATGTACTAAACAAGACTTTTAGGGTCTCGTCTATAAAGAGCTAAAAGAGACATAAATGTGAATAAAACAAGTTTTATTCACCGTTCCATACACAGTGTTTTTATTTTTTGCAATGTTTACAAGCACAAAAGTGGAGCACCAACTTAATACTTCGATCAAACCCACTGCTCAAGCATGCCAGAACATGGAAATGTGGAGCAAGGCGCAGCTCTTGAAGACCGCTGAAACCCGCGGCTCATGGGCGCTTTCCACAAGCAACACTGTGCATCACAGTGGCATGTGTCGCACCAAAACGAAGCACGTGAACCGAAGCTGCGTCTGCGCGCCGCACTGCCGCTTGGCCGCCGCGACCACCGCCGTCGCTTGCATGTGAAATGGCCTTTGCAAAGGGAAGCATGCATGAGCAAAAAAGAAAGAACAATACAAGAGAAAAGTTGCACATAAACAGACAGACATACAAAGCAGTACAAATATAATTAAGCAGAGGAACACAAGCAGTGCAATATGAAACAAGAACGGAAGTCACTCGCAATTAAAGAGATCAGTTAGTAGTACAATGCTCTGAGGGAGGCAGTTCCTATCTATACAAATTTTCGGCAAGAAAGATTCAGAATATGTTACAGTTTTCCATCTTGGCACACTTACCTTCAGTACAGGTTCAACACATAGGGAGGTGTATGGTGATGATTATATCAAAAGTGTTTGAAGGTAGTGATTGTGATAAAATGCTTTGTGGAACAAGCGGAGGCGGGACAACTGCCGGCGTGTTGCAAGCATGGAAAGGTTAAGCTCAGACTTCGCGTAGGATATATGCATTGAATGCATGGTGGCAGTCTGGTGTGAAATGTATGCAGCGATTTTGTATTGCTTCTAGTTGGTTAATTTTTTTAACGGATGTGGTGCTAAGGAGAAGTTAAGTTTAATATATCACAACCTGTAGTTGGCATTTGCAGTGATTGAATCTATATGATCCTTCCGCGTTAGGTTACTGGTACAGGTAGCACCCAGGCATTTGGTTAAGGAGACATAAGAAATGACAGTATTATTGAGAGTGTGGTTTGGGCACGTTGATGAAGTGCGACACACATGGATGCATTTACATTTAGATACATTTAAATCCATTTCCTATTTGTTGCAACTGTTGAGAATGGCATGCAAATCTTTTTCATTATCATTTGTTATTAAGTGATGAATTACACAATTGTTTGTGAATAAGCATATTTTTAAAGAAATTTATTAGGTACTGCATTTACACGATTGCAAGTCGACCCCCCATATCGCGTGACAGGAAAAAAAAAAGAGAGAGAGAGAGAGAGCGTACCCGAGGGTGCATTCGATAATGAAAATTTATTAGTAGCTGACATGGTCACTGAACTACTCGTCTTCACTAGTGCTGCCATCGTCCTCGTTGCTGCGGTCCCACAGCGCGTCGTGGTCCAGCGAAATTTCCCATTTGGAAAACGACCACACCAGGACATCTTGGGGAACAGCAGCCCACACCGAATGCACCCAACCACACGCAGCCGTCAGGGAGGCTCTTTTGACAGGTCCGGTTGGCGTAATTTCGCGGTCTTCTGCCGCCAGCCACTCGTTGTACTCACGGCGGAGCAGGGCCTTAAAATAAAGGCGAAGGTTCGGGCTTGTTTCATGACCATGTCGCACTTCACTGGCAGGGACCGATCACGTATTTCAGCGACGTACGCTGCAGGCTTAGCCTACAGCTCCGGAAAGCGTCCAGCTTCGGCACGTGGGAAATTTCTCACTTGCCGTCACAGGTGGAAATTTCGCTTTGCTGCAGTCGCCACTCTCGCACCACCCGTTCAGAAACATCGAAATTGCGACCCGCTGTGCAGTGAAGGCGTAAAGGATTGAAGCCCTCTTGAATGCTGCTGTGAACAAGTGCCGAACGATTAGTGGGCCTGGAGCACTCATGACGACTGGGGAAGCGTACAAGTAGCACATAGCCAGCAGTCAAGTGGAAAGCGTCAAGCCAATGCCAATGCCTTTCAACAGAGAAAGAGAAACCTGCTAGCGGTGTCTGCTCTTCCATGAACTACCGACACTCCCCGCAAGCGCTGCCGTTCTGAGGGTGCCGCTGCAAATGGGAACAGCGGCGCTTCCACCAACTATTACCCCCCCCCCCCCATGAGTGTTGCATGCACTGTAAAACTCTCAAAAATGTTGCGAAACCCTTCCGAAAGCGAACAAACACACGGGATAGTGAAAAGATACGGGTAGGGCCATAGAGCAAACATAAAATTGTAACTACGTTGTAGCTCTCGTTGGTCTCGCTTTTTTGGCAGGGCTGTGTTTTGGTTTCGATTGTAAGTCGACCCCCGCCAACTTCAGACTTTCAAATGTAAAAAAAAGTGGTCGACTTACAGTCGTGTAAATACGGTAGGTCATTGAAGGGACCCTGAAACGATTTTGTACAAACATACCGAGTCATTAGAGTAGGTCCTTCTGATCATTAATTGACGCATCTAAGTGCTCTGCATAAAGCGTGTAATTTATTATAAGGTTTTAAAAATGTACACCACTGCTCGGTGGAATTTTAAGTCACCCCTACCCATATGACTTAAATCACCCAATTGACGTCAGTAGGGCGAGCTATCCGAGTGGCTCCCCAGGGTGCATCATCAATAATTTTTCCACATTTATGGTGAACAAATTATGTTTGTAATAGTTGGAATGTTAGTTAATTTGTTTCTATAAAAAGAAAGTAACAGAAAGAGAATGCACAAGAACAATTTCTCACTACACTTAAGCACTTCCGGCACACATCAAGCGTCATCTGCTTGTGTTACAACGTGCTCCATTTTGACGAGAGCTCCGCGGTCAGAGTCAGTCTCAGTCTTTTCGCGAGCACTATGATTCGACTTTGTTTCGTTGTGGACTGCAAACGTAGCGACTTGCAATATGTCAAACTGCAACATCGTGTCCCTCTGCAAGGCAGTAGACGATCGTACTGGCTGCAGCGCATCGGACTTCTGCTATCCGATCGGTGCCAGGATTTGCGCGTTTGCGGCTGTCACTTTACGCCGGAGAATTACTACCACAATAACGTTTCGTGAGTCCGGTATTCGGGTAAAGGCAAGCGCAAACGAACAGGGCCTGGCCGCTTGACCGTCCAGTTTCACGGGGCGAGCATAAGCGCAAATGTGAATGGTTTGCACCGTGCAGCCACCTGGTGGCACAGAGCTCAACCACACACTGTAGCAGTAACTAAATGTATTCTTCTTTGCTGCTGGTGTAAATTTTTTGCAGGAGTGTATTCATTAATACGTTCTTGTAAATGTTTAAAATCTTTTACACTTGGTTAGAGCAATATAAGCTCTTTGTTTGGCTTTGTAAGCTCTGTGCCAACGGGTGGCTGGACCGTGGAGACCAATCAGGCAGCTCACACACGTCTATGCTAAAGTTCCTTCATCAGCTTGAGTTTATGCCTCCACTGTTCGGTCACAACGCCCAGCTTGCCTGTGGTTACCGGAATACCAGACATGTTCGGCACTGCAACAGAATGCTCGCAATGCAAGCTGCTTATAGCTCTCGCTTGGGGTCGACTGCCAAGCAGCTGGCGAAGAGTTTGGAGAGGCTTCTTTTACACGCTCCTAGAGAACCGGAAGTCGACGACATGACGTGCCATCATGACGCAGAGCCAGTTAAAGCGGAGCTTAGCCTCGATCACTCAGCGACCGATTTGAGGAGAAAATGCATGGCTATAGAGGAGGGTAACTTGTAACTCTCTTAATGTGAGACGTTTCACACAAATTGTGGCGCGAATGATTAACTTTAGCTGTACCCTATGCATCTACAAAATTTGTCCAAACCGTTTCACGGGCCCTTTAATATAAATCGGAAAGAGTAAGGACCCAAATATAGATCCCTGTAGAACACCTGATCGTACTGTAGTTGGTGTCACGACCGTTACTAGAGACAAACTGCATACAATTGGTAAGGAAAGCACAAATCCAAACAAGCACAAGTGGATTTGTAAAATAGCAGTGAGTGATTAACTTTGTCAAAAGCTTTAGCAAAATTAAGAAAGATGCAGTCAGTGGTAGATCCAGATCAAGGGATAAGACGTAATGCTTAAAGAAAAGAGCGGCCCTTTATATGAACTATCAACTGCAAGGGTTCCAGAGAACTGGAAGAACGCCAACATTACACTAATCCACAAAAAGGGAGACATTAAGGAATTGAAAAATGATTGACCCATTAGCTTACTTCCGGTATTATATAAAATATTCGCCATGATAATCTCTAATAGAATGAGGGTAGCACTGCACTTCAGTTAACTAAGGGAACAGGCTGGTTTCAGGAGGGGATACTCTACAATGGATCACATCCATGTCATCAACCAGGTAATCGATAAATCCACAGAGTACGATAAGCCTCTCTATATGGCTTTCATAGATTAGCAAAAGCATGAAACCCATGATCCCATGATCAACTACTTGAGGCTCTTTGGCAAGAGCTGATCCTTGCACTATTAAACCCCATACATCATGACGATCTGTAGTAGGTGGGTGCCCTTCGCACTTGACCCCCTCTACAATCTTCTGGGCTGCTATTCAAAAACATCTGTTGAGTATGCAATATTTTGCAAATTTTTATTTGATTGTCTTTTTCTTTTTTCTGAGCCTGCTTTTTTCTCATCTAGTGCAGGCAGACCCAAAAGCACCTTTCAAGTTCAATGCACCACCTACAGAAGCCACCCCAAAGCCGAAGCCACCCGCGCCGCAACTGGTAAAACACATACGAGATAAATTTCTTGCCTTGCTGGGATGCCGATGGTGACACGAATAATTTAAAGCAATGATACAAAGCTTGCAATCAGGGCATTTGTTTCGTGGCTGAAAACTTTTGCTGCAGTGATACACACAAAAATATTAGAAGAAACGCAAAACGAAAAGGCAGTGTGGCCGTGCTGTGTGTGTGCGTCGTCTAGTAAAAGCTTGTTAACCCTTTGAGGGTCGATTTTTTTCACCATATGCAACCGCCCAGGGTCGATCTTTTTATTGCAGATTCCAATTCTTCTTAGGGACTTATTTCGAAAAAAATTTACCGTAATTTTTCTAGAGTGACCATAAAGTGAGAAAAAAAATGTTTTGCGTTGATATATATGCACTCTTCATTCATGAATAACAACAATAAAAATGGAAATAAACTTATCAGAATTAAAAATTTGATGTATTTGTATGCACATAGTTCAAAACTTTGAAGATCCGCACACGAGAATATTTCACAAGTGCCAAATGTTCCTGCTCTTAAGGCGGAACTGCTCTTAAGGCGCGATTGACGTGCGGATGGTGTGACGCGAGCGTCATTTTGACACGTGCCCAGTATGATCCATCACGAAATCGTGCCGCCGCGTGCTGCCGGTCGGAGTAGAAAAAGACGCGTCGCGCGGCGCGTCCGCCAATCAGAGTTCAGGTGTCACGTGGCATTTGGTCACGTGATTTTTTTTTTTTTTTGCCGCCAGATGGCCCTGCTCTCTGCGCATCTCGACGGAACCTCCTTGGCGTAAATATTTTTTTTTTCTCTGCAAAACTGGCGCGCGCGTCATAGAAAACACGTGCTACCGTGATTTCGTTCGCACATCGTGTTGTTTGCGCATCGTATTCACCTAAAATGGAGAAAGCAACCTTCAACGAGGCCGTAATAACTAAAGTGGAGAAGCGTCGCGTCTCATCGCTAATTATGGCAAGACAATTTGCTAATAATATTACCAGTGTATGGTACTCGCTCTCTTCTCAACCATGCAGGCCGCACCCACATATACCTCCTGACCCGCATTTTTTCTTGCTTCAGTATCAGCATCCCCCTTAATAGTAGCAATCGCCTCTTCTGCTCGGTGGTAAGCGAACGACACTCCTTTTTATATGTGAAGTTGTAAACAAGTTGTAAACGTTTTTCGCGAGCGAAAAACGCGCCTTGCAGTTCTAGCTTTACACTACTATGTACGTCCGTAGCGTAATCAAACTGCGTAGGTGCGCGCACTCAAGAAAACTGATGGTTGTGTGCCCCTCAAAAAAAGCAACACGTGTGATAAACTTCCGCTAATGTTGACCTTATCGCCAACCAGCTAGGGCAGTTAGTTTTCGCGAGTCTTAAAAAAAAGAAAAAAGAAACGGAAACGCATGCACGGTGGCATCCTTCCTATGCGCACCCCTGTGAGTACTAAACGAGCGATAAACAAGCAGTCGCCCTTTGAGCGATTTGAAACAAGATAGCCATCAGTTTCGCAAGCAAAAAAAGCCGAAACCGGCCGCGAAACAAAATCCAAACGGCCGCCCGCCCGCGCGCATGCCAATATGCGAGCGGTAGTATATAGAGGCGCGGGAGCAAACTAGCGCTAAAAGAAACCATTCAACAAAAACCGAGAGAGGGAGGCGCGCGAAAAAAATTCACTGTATCCCCACATAGTGGCAGCAACATGACAAAAGAAAAAGTTAGGAATTTGGCGCACTTTTTAAGCGTACAGACGGCGCGGTAAATATACGGCATCGACCATTTTCGGACTTGTTCGCGGCACTGTATATTTACGTCATTGACCATCAAATGGTTAATATGTACCTGCTTAGAGCTTACTAGCAGTTAACATAGAATTGCACCAAATTCTTAACCCATTGTCCATAGAGCCTAATATATAACGACCTTCCGTAGTTCGTGATGTCAGTGTGTGGTTGTGCTGTTGACAGCGGTGATGTGCAATTGGTTTTGCCAGCCATACGAATAAATGGAACTGCAATGTTTCTCATTTAATTTTAACTTGCTTAACCGAGTTCTAGCCAGAACTGAACCCAAACCAATATTCTTAGAACGTGCCTGAACCCGAATCAAGTCAAAACCAGAAAATAATATTGGTTACTGTTTTGGCACGAACTGACTCGCATATAGAGGACAAACGGTGCTAAACATAAGTCTTCAAAATACAGTTAAACCTTGATATAACGAAGTATTTAACCTTTTATGACTTGTTGGCCATAGAACACCATGTATTTAGAACCTAAATATAACATAAAGTGTCTGTATACACGATTTCAATAGAACAAAATTTCGGTACTGCCACGAAGGGATACCGAAGCAATAAAAATAAACTTCCACGGGCGCAAATAGCTAAATGGTTGAATTACAAGCGGCTGCTTGCAAATGTGCCTCTTGGCGCCAAGATGGTCTTGGACCAAGAGTGGAGCAGCATTGTGTTTCATATAAAGTCGAAGTGCAATAACATTTTATTGTGCTTCATGCGCTGCAGTCCTTGTGTGTATGTGAAAACGGGTGAGGGTGAACTGAGAAGGATGGTGGCTTGACGAGTGCCATCTTCCTGTGCTAGCAAGGGGAAAGGTGGAGGGGGTGGAGGTTTGCGTGTGTCTCCTTTTTTCTAGCACAGCTGTGGCTGCGCACCCCATTTTAGAGCTCATCTGCCGTATGTGCAAAGAGCGGGCATGCTGAGATGGCCTGGCCAACGTTCTAGACATACAGTTAATTTGGATTTCACTGGACTGACAAAAATGTCCGAATTAATTGACTGTCCAATTATCGTGGATATCAAGAAAACAATAAACGAGTGCGTACTACGTCAACATGCTTTTATTTACTGAATGAACGAGCAAATCCTGTTTCCATTTTGGGCAAAATGGGTGTTTAAAACGGCAATTCTCGTCATCATCTTGTAACTGATTAGCACTCGCTGTGGCCCAAGCCTCGCGACTTCCTTCCCAGCACGGCCGCAGCGCATGGGACAGCACGGTTTTTCACAACCGCGCGCCCATCAAGATTATTTTTTCGCCAGTGAGCTGGTCGCCAACCGATTGTCCGTCCATCATGACGTAGCCGGTGCTCTTCACCCTCAACAAGATAGCACCGAGTCAAAAGGAAACTACTGCTTACAGCTAACGCGGCAGACGTAACCTCGACCGCTACAACACGGCCATAGACAGCGAACTTGCGGTTATAAAGGCGCGTGGCCGACACGTGCACCTAGTCTAGCTGACACTACCCTTTGTGGCAACAACTGCGGACGAAACCACAGTCGCTCTCGATGCAATCATGGATGGCGACTACGCAGTTATGAAGGCACGTGGCCGACGCAGTGTCAAGAGCGGAGCTAAACGCAAGAATAAAGGCATATAAAGGCTTTAGTAGCACAAATAGGGATGAAGCATTTCAGCGTTGCTGTCATTCACGTATGATTTCCGCTGTTGACCATGGCGATGCGGACACTGGTGCTTCATTTCGGTTGGACACTAGCACCGTTCTTGTTCATTTGCGCCGCACATTTCCCGCGTTCCACAATTGCCGAGCTCCGACACCTGTCTGAAAACTATGTGAGGCCAAATAAATCCCAATTAACAAAAGTTTGATTCCACTAAATAATGCATGCACCTGCCGGGACCAGAGGATGAGTCCAAATTATATAATTTTCTAAATTAGCGAGGGTCAAATTAACGAGGCTTTACTGTCCTTCAGTTTCACAGCTCTGTTTGAGAGGTAGCCAAAGTGGTGATCACGCAAACTAATGGCGCTGCAATCACATCTTTCTTCACTCGTGGCACTTCTGGTTTCATTTCTGCTTTCACTTTTGGTCATTTTGGTGGTGTTGCTTTATCTGTTGCTGTGTTGTTAGTGTTGTGTGATGCATGGCAGTTTTTCTGTAGAAAAGCTTTGTGCAGAAGCATTTCTGCGTGTTATAAGAGCAACAAGCTTCCTCTGTGGCTCTGCTTTGCACTCGGCTGCGCCAGTGGCCAGGCGCATGGTGATGGTAGTCACTATTTTTTCGTGCCACCAAGACGTCGGAGGGCTTTAAAAATGAGAATATGTGCTATGCCGAAAGAAAAATCGCTTCAGAGAAAGTTTGTGAACATCGTCTGAGTAGCCTATATTTTGAAGTACTACTAGCATATTAGTATTGTTAATAGGAGTGCGCGAATATTGAAATTTTTGAATATGAATCGAATACAAATAAGGCAAAAAACTGTCTTCGAATATTGAATATATGTGTAGTATTAAAAATTGCAAAACGAGGTAACAATAGCTTTATTACCCTTTTAAAAATAATATTGCATTTTATATGGCTGCTTCAGGTTAACGAGGCACTCATTATAGGTAATGCACTCAAATAATGTCAGGTAATGATCTGTCAGGTAAAACGCTTGTTACAGATTATCGTGAAGGAAAATTAACTGCTTAACACGTTCAGAAAGTAAGTGCTCTCTATGCACTGTGGCAACATTTCCACCGGTAGAAAAGACTTTCACTAGGAACTGAGGGGGGCAGGGATGGCCCAGTACTTCTGGGCGAGTGCACTTAAAAAGTGGGTACTTGAAGCGGTCAATTGACTGCCACCACTCATAAGGATTCTTGCCCCTTTCCAGAAGAGGCTTTTCCGCATAGTCTGTAACTTCCCTCTCAGAGGCAGATGCCAAGTGTGTCTTCTCCTTGTTCATCACTAGATCGTCAAACGCATTCCATACACTGGATGCCACCAGAGGACGCGAAGTCTATGTTGGCACAGCAGTGTCCCCACTGGGTTCCACGTCAGCTGCCTGGAGCTCCCTTGTCACAAGGTCTTTCAGCCAGATCATCTGACCAGATGCCTGATGAACTGTGGCCTCAAAGTGCTGATTCAAGAAACATGACCAGGCTGGCCACTTCGTCAAATTCGCACTCCGCAAAACGGGTCTTGATACATTTTGCAAGATTGTTAGCAAACCCCGAGTTGCCTTTGCAACCTTCGAAGCAGTGCAGCATTCCAAAAATAATTGCAATTTGACATGACAAGGAGGGGTACTTTTCAGCACTTCAGATCACAGTTGCGTCAAATAAAGTTATCTATGCTCGTGTCCAAAGTGGTGAGCTCAAGTGTCATGGACTCTTTGAGTTCAAGGATCCTCGAGAGCATGAGGTACTGCCTGTTCCATCTTGTCAACATCCTGCACAACATAAAGTGCGTCTTTGTTCAACTGCCTCTTCAGATGGTTCAGTCTTCTGCACACTAGGGCTACGTTTGTAATGTCCTACAATCACTTTCGCCTTCTTGCAGAGTCTTTTGATTGTCGGAGTGCATGACATCGCATCACTGTTCACCATCTGCAGAGTGTGCGCAAATCAGGCTTGCTGGAGCCATAGCAGTCTCCTAGCAGCCACTCGGATATTGTGACTGTTGTCTGTCACGATGTAATTCATGCAGTCGATTGTTATCTCCCAGTCTGTGCATAGCTGCTCCAATGATGCAGCTATGTTCACAGCCGTGTGACTCTCCGACATATGTCACGTGTTCAAAGGGAACTTTTTATCTCGAACTTCACCATAAGAAAATGACAGATGTGGCTTACAGAGCCCTCGTTGGCCCGTGACGTCCAGGTATCGCTCATAAAAGCGAGAGTGCTCGTCCCTTGTTCAAGTGCTTTTGGCAGCTCGTGTCATACCTTTGCTCTTTTTTTGTCGTACAAGTGCGGGACGAGCACATGCGGCAGTTGGCAGACAGTAGCACGGTGCAGCTGCTTTCATCAATGCTTTGAACCTCTGGTTTTCTACAAAGCTGTAAGGGAGAAGATCTAAGGCGACCATTTCTGCCGCTTTCTGGTTAAGTTCGTTTGCTTTCTTCTGAGACAATGGCTGCTGTCTCTGCTGTAGTATACCGTCCAGGGTCACTTGATTCTTCAATGGCACGTTTGCAGCGGTGTCTTTTTTGTACTATTTCATCAACAAAGGGTGCTGTTTCATGTGATTTTGAAGAGTAGTAGTCGTTCCCGTTGGCGTTTGAGGAACACGTTCGCACGATTTGCACTGAGCTGTCGACGGCGAGAGTCTTGTGTAGTACCGCGAAAGAGTTTTTCCGGCTTTCTTTTCTTGCTTGCTCAGTGGCTCGTCTTCTTCAGTTGATGCCATTCTTGGAGAACACGCTTGAGTGAGGGCTCTATCAGCACCGATATAGTTACAAATAGCGCAGCGGCGAATTCAGCGTGGTTTGCGTTTGCCTCACAGAGCAGTAGCGCAGCACGTAGCAAAGAGCCAGCGACCCCCTTAGAAAAGTGGGAACACAAGGCAGGAGTTGTCGATGGCGATTAAATGTTCTGCTCGAACATATATTTTCTTCTTTTTAATTTTCAAACATCTAAGAATTGTCCATGGTAACATTTTCTAGATACATGTTTTATTGGGTATACTTACAGAGCCCAAAAGTACATCATATATCATTATGAAAGAGCCCTGGAATAAAGCTTGGTAAAAAAGAAGCCGAAACTGATCATGTCTCACGGACCTGAAGCAGGTAGACTGAAACAGAGCATACAGATAATTAGCGGATCATGTGAAGTTCTCAGTGTATAAACATGTTCTTAGGAGAATGCGGAGCAAGGATATAATTCGTTAATTGCTCAATTACTTGCAGTTATTCGCACCTATTTCCACCGTTATTCAGCCGACCTTAAATATTCGGGAATTTCCGAATATGCATTTCTCGAATCGAATATGCTTCGAATAAGGAAAATATTCTATTCGTATTCGAAATTTCAATTTGCACACCCCTAATTGTTAACAAAAAAGTATCGATCCCTTGCAGGAAATGGACTACGGTTTTGGGCACAATTTCGTGCCTTTTCTTTTTTTTTCTCTCTTCATGAGCACATCTAGAAGGCAGAAAATTTTATGCAGAGGTCACATTCACTAAAAGAACAGACTTGAGTGTCAGCAAGCACTCAGGCAGAAGCTTAATTGCAATGGACATGCTCGATTGGTTTCAGACCATGCCGTTGTGTTGGGAAGAATCAAGGTAAAAAATATGCGCTGCTAACTTTGCGTTCAGCAAGCTTAGCACTGTGGCATTTCCTGCTGTATTCTGAAATTTTCTATTTTCAGTAGAACCCCGCTGTTACGTTCCTCACTGCTGCATTTTCCCGGCTGCTATGTCGTTTTCATCCGGTCCCGGTATAGCTTCCATAGGATCCAATGTATAAGGAACCCCGCTGTTACGTAGTAGCTGTGGAAATGTTCCCGCATGGTGCGTCGCAACCCGAACCCGCCTGGGCTAAAGTAGGCAACGCGCTCCAACTGCCATTTTGGCTTTTGACGAGTTTTGACCGGGCTTGGCTATGAAACTGGCTGCAAGAAGCCGCACGCCAGTTTGAGAGGCCGCCACTAGGTGACCATTCGTGAAAAATGCTCTCACTATCATCACTGTGATTATGGTCACCGCATGGTTATGGTGGCTAGCCATGCTAGCCACCATAACCGTGCTACCATGCTAGCCAAACCATGCTAGCCACCATAGCATGGTTTGTTGGATGGTTCGACTCACGGAGGAAGGAAACTCGGGAGAGGCTGTGACGTCACTCTTTGTGAAGCTATAGCTAAAGGGAAGCCGGAAGTTGGCGTTGCTCATGGCGTTGCTCCGCCTATCGGGCCAGCTCTCCTCACTTGTTTACATTTCTCGCGAAACCACGCCGCGCTGCGCGCAACCGGGCTGCTCGGACGCGCGCGCTCCGCAGCAATACTAAACAATCGTTAGCACGTTAGCATGATTACGCCAAAGAGGGCAAACTTTCTCGCGGATATTCCTTCGTCCGTTGCCATTGCCGTGGCGCGGTGACGACAAGGAGCACGAGCCGCATGATGCAGGGGAGTTGCCAAATCCTAGCTTTGGAGTAGCCGTCGCGGCTCTGGACCTCCTCCACACGTACGTCGCACCTCACAGCGACGCTGACAGCAATGCGGCCTTCCAGGTTATTGAGAAACGTGTGGTGATTTCTAGCGAGCGAAAGAAACGGCAAGCCACCATTCTAGACTTTTTTTAAGTTCTAAGCGCACTCTGTGGAAATAAATTGTCTATAGTTGAAGCTGCACTTTTTTCATTCATTTTTGGAGCTTTCCTCACTGTTGCGTTTTCCCGGTTACGTTTTTCTTCCTCAGTCCGGTGAAAAACGTATGAACGGGGTTCCACTGTATTTAGGATGCAACACCACACACAAGTGACACGTGGAGCATTTTATATGAGACAACTAGTGTACAAGCATCTTCGAGTCATGAAAATTGTTGTCTTTGAAGAGCATATCACACAACAGGCTATTTCAAGCGGCTATCCTGCCGTCACAAGTGCTGAGATCAACTTTGGAGAAGCAGACAGCCTGAAAATAAGCCGGGGGAGAAAAAAAGAACAAAGTAAAACGGTGGCATATATATCAGGAGATCACGTCCACCAAAAGCAGTACAGTGCTCTTGCATTTACAGACGGCGGAGGCAACTTTTATCACGCAAGCCTCCAAACACCACCATCAAGTGATAACAGAAACTGCATGCACAAAATGAAGAAAAATGCCTATGACATCGAATACATGTGCACGTGATTCTCGGCCCCGTACAAACACTTCACTGAGATGAGGCCATCGGAAATTATTCCTCAAGAAATTTACCCCCATTTGAACACACAATAATTTGTTTGTCGGAGACTTAAGCGGAATGCTGTTTCTGGCGATTTATTCTGGAACGTCCCGGTCAGGATAGACAGACCACCTGTGCGTGATGGCAGTTGGTTGCCACGATCTTTAATGTGACACGCATAGTCAAGATTTATGTAGCCAAGCGTATATACTCAATAAAAAAAAAAAAATAGAGCAGTGATCACGACTTAGTTCACAGGGTAGGTGCACGCAAACGGCCAGAAAAAAGGTAAAATTACTTTGAGCAAAAGGTTATTGAAATCACTATGTTGCCTGTTTTGTTTATCGAAAATAAAATTAAGCTTTGGCATACATATGTACGGTGTTTTTCTTTTTTTTTCTTGCCACGGGGATCAGATTACATATCTCACTTACAACTTTTATTATCCCTGGGTGACAGTAAAAAGGCATGCAAAATGCCGTATTTTCTTGCATAATGATCGCACTTTTATGTAAAAAATATTTACACAAATTTGGGGGTGTGATCATTACGCGGGTTAAATTTTCTGCAAAAAGAAAAAAAAAATTTTTTTTATCCCACGTTAGCTGCGGGATGACAACAGGTCAACAAACAGGTGGATGCCGCTGTAACAGTGCAGGACACCAAAACTAAAATGGCAGCCGGCGAAGCAAGCTGAACGCGCCGAACACGACTTTTTTTCTTGTTGCGAGTACATTACATGCATTGAAACAGTTTCTTCCGAATCGGTAATGAATACTATCATTAATATCGGCAAGTTTGTGGCAATAATGAGCCATGTCAACTTTGAGGAGACAGAAACAGAGATGGGCACGCTTAGCTGCCAGTGGCATAGAAACACATGGCAGGCAAGCTGCGAAAACTGCGGCATTTGTCTTCACTACTATGCTAATATGGCATGTTTCCGCTAAGGGTGGACAAGCAGTTTAGCTGTGTTACAAGCGTTGTGTATTAATAGGGTACACTTCTAACGTATCAGTGTAAATGTGGCCACTATCGTTGCCACTCGCGATTTGTTGCGTGCCCACGAGTTTGAACGTGAGGAATCGAAAGGCACCTTTTTTGTTGCTGTTGACCACAACGATTATAAAGCCTACAAATAATGAAGCTTTCCTAATGATATTTTCAATTAACCAATGGCCCTCAGTCTCCAGCGGCTGCGGAGCACCTGACCAAGGCGGCGGTTACACTTGCAACGCAGCAGAGGGTGCTAATAATCCCTGGGTCCGGACAGGCTGCCAATGGAAACTGACCCTTGCAACGTTTAACTCCTGAACCCTCTCGAGTGAGGCTAGCTTAGCAGGACTCTTTGAAGAACTATCAGACATTGTTTGGGATATTTTCGGCCTTAGTGAGATTAGAACTGGTGAGGCTTGCACCTTGCTGAATAACGGCCATGTCCTCTGCTATAGAGGTCTCCCGGATAAGAAGCAATGTGGGGTAGGATTCCTCATCCATAAGGACATAGCGGGCAACATTGACGAATTCTACAGCATCAACGAGAGGGTAGCAGTAGTCATAATCAAACTCAATAAAAGGTATAAATTAAAGATAGTACAAACCTACGCTCCAACTTCCAGTCATAACAATGAGGAAGTAGATCAGTTTTATGAAGATGTCGAATAAGCGATGAGAAAAGTGCAAACGCAGTATAGAGTAGTAATGGGTGGCTTCAATGCAACAGTGGGGAAAAAGCAGGCGGGTGAACAGGCAATTGGCAGCTACGGTGTCGATTCTAGAAACGCTAGAGGGGAGATGCTGGTAGAATTCGCAGAAAGGAATAAGCTGAGAATAATGAACACCTTTTTCAAGAAACTTAGCAACAGAAAATGGGACCTGGAAAAGCCCTAATGGTGAAACAAGAAATTAAATTGATTTCATACTTTCTGCCGATCCCAGCATAGTACAGGATGTATAAGTGATAGGTAGGGTAAAGTGCAGTGATCATAGGTTAGTGAGGGCTAGGATTCACTTCAGTTTGAACAGAGAAAGAGCAAAATTGGTCAAGAAAACACAGGTGAACTTAGAGGCAGTAAGGGTAAAAGCAGACAAATTTAGGCTGGTACTTGCAGACAAATATGCAGTCTTATAACAGAGAGATGATGCTGACATAGAGGTCATTACCTCTATGTCAGCATCATCTCTCTGTTATAAGACTGCATGAAACCGTAACGAGGCTGGCTTCAGAGGCAGCAATTCAAGTGGGAGACAAGGCACCAAGGCAACCAGTAGGCAAGCTCTCCCAAGTAACAAAGGACCGAATAAAGAAACGACAAAGAATGGAAGTGTCCAACTCAAGAGATAAGACAGAATTCGCGGAACTGTCAAAACTGATCAACAAAGCGAAAAGAAGCAATATTAGAAATTATAACGTGAGAAGGACTGAAGAAGCCATAAAAAATGGGTGCAGCCTGAAATCAGTGAGAAGAAAACTTGGCATAGGACAAACCAAGATGTATGCACTGAAAAATAAGCAGGGTAACACCATAGGAAATTTTGAAGGTATAATAAAAGCAGCGGAAGAATTCTGTACTGACCTGTACAGTACCCGGAGGAGTCAGGAGTACTCTATTCAAAATAATAATGAACGCTATACAGAAACTTCTATAACTAGAGATAAGGTCAGAAGGCCCTTGCAAGGCATCAAACGGGGAAAAGCGGCACGAGAGGATGGAATAACAGTTGATTTAATCAAAGATGGAGGAGACATAATGCTAGGAAAGCTGGTGGCTCACTATACGAAGTGTCTATCGACTGCAAGGGTCCCAGCAAACTGGAAGAATACAAACATTATACTAATCCACAAAAAGGGCGATGTTAAAGAACTAAAAAATTATATGCCCATTAGCTTACTCCCAGTATTATATCAAATATTTACCAAAATAATCTCCAATAGAATAAGGACAACACTGGACTTTAGTCAACCAAGGGAACAGGCTGGCTTCAGGAAAGGTTACTCTACAATGGATCACATCCATGTCATTTACCAGGTTATTGAGAAGTCCGCAGAGTATATATAATAAGCCTCTTTATATGGCTGTCATAGATTACGAAAAAGCATTTGATTCAGTAGAGATACCAGCAGTCCTAGAGGCATTACGTAATCAAGGAGTACAGAACGCTTATTTAAATACCTTAGAAAATATCTACAGAAATTCTACAGCTACCTTAATTCTACACAAGAAAAGCAGGAAGATATCTATAAAGAAAGGGGTCAGACAGGGAGACACAATCTCTACAATGCTATGCACTGCGTGCTTGGAAGAAGTATTCAAGCTATTAAGCTACGAAGGTTTAGGAGTAAGGATCGACGGCGAATAGCTCAGCGACCTTCGGTTTGCTAATGACATTTTTCTATTCAGCAACACTGCGGACGAGTTACAACAAATGATTGAGGACCTTAACAGGGAGAGTGTAAGAGTGGGGCTGAATATTAATATGCAGAAGACAAAGATAATTAGAAAAACCCGGGCAAGGGAACAAGAGTTCAGGATCGCAAGTCAGCCTCTAAAGTCTGTGAAGGAGTATGTTTACCTAAGTCAACTAATCACAGGGAACCCTGACCATGAGAAGGAAATTCACAGAAGAATAAAAGTGGGTTGGATCGTATACGGCAGACATCGTGAGCTCGTGACTGGGAGGTTACCGTTATCATTGAAAAGGAAAATATACATTCAGTGCATTCTACTGGTACTGCCATATGGCGCAGAGACTTGGAGACTGACAAAGAAGCTGGAGAACCAGTCAAAGACTGCACAAAGAGCGATGGAACGAAGAATGCTAGGTATAACTTTAAGCGACAGAAAGAGAGCGGTCTGGATCAGAGAAAACTTGTATAGACGGTACTCTAATAGACATTAAGAGAAAAAAATTGAGCTGGGCAGGTCATGTAATGTGCAGATTAGATAACCATTGGACCATTAAGGTGACAATGGATACCAAGAGAAGGGAAGCACAGTAGAGGACGGCAGAAGACTAGGTTGTGTGACAAAATTAGGAAATTTGCAGGTGCTAGTTGGAATTGGTTGGCGCAGGACAGGGGTAATTGGAGATGGCAGGGAGAGGGCTTCATTATGGTGGCTAGAGTGGAGTAGTGGGACGGGTGCCTTATCCGCGCCATGGAGGAGGAGCGCGCGGAACGCGGTGAAAATTTAGCCACCGCTAGGGGCAGCGCTGTGTTCAAAGGTGCCACGCTTGCGACTGCCGGGCACTGACTGGGCTTCGCCGGCGGCGTTGACGCTTCGCTATCGCCTCTGTCGTGGTCTGTGAAATTTGTCTGCAGTGTTGGGTCGTTGGGTTGCCACACGAGGAATGGACTCTTCAGATTCAGACTGTTGGATGTAATGAACCGTGCCGTCAAGCCGCTCAAGTATGTGCTTTGTACCTGGATGCAAAGGCGGGTATCGATCTTGCTCGCAAAAGGTTTCTGTGTTTAAAGCCGCAACTGATGTCTTGCGAAGTGAGCAATGGGCCCGAAATATTAAGTGGGCTGACAAAGAGCTTACCAATGACAGCGTGCTTTGTGAACAGCACTTTGATGAAAGATTCGTCTAAAGGACCTACCGGCACACTATCAACGGTGAGGTTGTGGAATTGTCTCGTAGTCGTCCGCGTCTGAAAGAAGACGCCATGCCTACTGTGTTCCCTGAGGCACCCACGTATTTCACGAAGAAAGCTCAGATGCAAAGGAAAGGGAGAAAAATATGTGAGCAAAGTGGACCTGCTGCAAAATGGCAAAAGCTGAACGCGATCAACAGGCAAGACGCCCAGCAAGAAGATGCCGCAGCGGACACGCAGCTATGCCAGGAGCCAGATATGCCAGATATCATTGCCTCAGATATACAGCACGCCGTGCAACTTGAGCGTATGTGTCATAACGTCTGCCTACTTGATGCAACATGGAATAAGGTAATGTTTCCACGTGAACATTACAGTGTGTTTTTCGGAGCCTTTGAGCTCGAGGGCAAGAAGGTTGACCACATCTTGCTGCCGAATTTAGTGAAATTCAAGTCAGAAAGGAACCAACCGGAATTGTTGTGTTGCTCTGTATTCCTCAGGGGCCAATTGCGCTCACAGTGCACTGTTTCTTGGCCGGAGGAAGCACAGTCAGGGCTTGACAGCACACATGCACTTGTATTATGTGGAGGCTGTGGCGTGAAACCAGAGAAGCAAGGAAGATATATATCATTTGCTGGGTGCTACTTTTCCATCAAGTGCACTTATGTATGTGAAAGCCCCTGCATTCATTGCAAATACTTGAGAAAACTGCTGCAGAATCCATTTTCACGAAAGCGACGGAACGGGAGAGAAACAGTTAAAAAAATAATGAATGCAGATGTTCGGTGCAACAGAGCCATTGCCATTTCTACTCTAAAAATATAAGCTCTCCAAGTAAAAGGAAAAGAGAAAATTAATTTTAAATGATGTCAACACTGAACAAAACCTTCGTGAGCGAAAAATAAACACGCTACACGCGAACCATTGCTTCATATAAGAGAAAAATATTAAGCAGTTTACACTCCAAACAAAGCCCGTAAAGAAACAAACACTCAAGACACAGTTTGACTGCGCTCACTAAATGGATTAATTCAGATGAAGTTTGCGAAACATGTCAAATCTAGTCAGTGCTGAGAAACATTTAATTCTAAACTAAACGCCGCTTGCCAGTTGCGTCTATCAGAAACATTGTGCTTTTCGTTTATGTTAAGTAGCCCTATTTAAAATTTCAAATGCATGCTTTTCAACTAACTAACAAAATGACAAGTTCATGTCCTGTTAACACGTACGCGGCATGTAATTATTGGAAACAAGGTGAAAGTAAAAACATGCGGCCCAAGGCGAAACCGGCCAGCACCGCTGCCACTTGTCGCGCAGCCAGCGCCATCTACTGGGGCTGCCATCTTTCATCGCAAATTTGTGCACCCCTCCGCTCTCGCCCGTCACACTACCCCCATCTAGCCACCATAGCTTCATCCTGCAGTGTATATACATAGGCTGATGATGATGATGAATAAAGCCAAGGCAAGTTTGGTTGTGGCTTTCTTTCTTTTTTTTTCACGGAAGTGTGGAAAGGGATGAAAGGAATGAAATGGGGCATCTGCTTAAGAATGTTGGTGTGCAGACCACTTGGTATGTCTTGAAGAGTTGTTCGCGTCGCATTCAACAGATGGTAAGCGCAATCATCATTAGCAAGATTAGGCACACAACGTATCGCTACGGCAAGTGCGGGGTGTAATCATTACACAGGAAAGAAAAAAAATCGAATTTTGATGACAAAATTCAGGGGTGCGTTCATTACGCGAGCGCGATCATTATTCAAGTAAATGCAGTATAAGGTTTATTTGGCGCAACTCACTGAGTGCAGTGTCTTGATAGCGAGAGGAGTGTTTGTCGTCACAAAAGGAGTGAGGGGCGACTAGCTTACCAGCAAAGCTCTTGTGCACCTTACAAGTTACAGCACGCAATGCATCCTTAATAGCACTACCTCTGCACAGGCACTTGTTGACTTTATTGCACATGTTAAGAATAAGCAGGCCAAAAGAAAAAGAGCATTAAACAGGGCACTTCCAATTTTGAAAATTGAGTTGGTTGGAAAAGCAGAACCATAGCGTACAACCGCTCACTTGTGCCGTAGTTTCATCTTACAGGTACTAGCTAGATCCATCTTTCAAGGGCGTTGCTATGGGAAACACAGATACAGGGAAGTCCTTGGCATAAAACTCTTGTGTGCACAGCTAAACTACAGTTACCAAAGAGCAAAGGGTGCTGGCCATTTAGAAATAACAACCTACCGCAGTGATCAAGTAGCAGGAGTAGGTGATGCGGTGTGCGTGAATAGATACGCGACTGCAGCGCCATTAGATACACAGGCAGTGAATTCTCCTTAACCATGGGTGATTTATCATAAAGCTGTGAGTGCATAGCTAAACTAAATTTAGCAGCAAACAAACGCTACAGGCTAGCTGGTGCAAATGAGCCAGCGCAGCAGGAACAGACGACGCACGGTGCATGTCTAAAGAATGTGACTGCAGCGCCAGCAGTTCCAGCAACAGCTGCTATGGCCACGCTGGCTAGTGGGCAGGCATAATGAGCTGTGAAACTGAGCGTGTCTAAGAACCTTGGGCATGGCATCATGTGCACTGTCTTCCCACCTATTTAGTGCCAGGCATTGCATAATCTCTGGTTTCGGAGAGGCGTTTAGCAAGAAGCAGATGAAGCATTCGCTACCAGCTGCCGGCACTTTTCATGGTAGGGTCGTCGTACTGTGGGCGTCAATGCTTCTTTCCCTTCTTTTGTTACTGTCTGATGCACCTGCTGCCTGGACTGAGTGTCACTGGTGTTGCTCTCACCTCGACGTCACGTCTTTGCACTAGCCGTGCTGCATATCTGTATGTTTTGAAATTTGTATCACATTTAATACTCTTTTGCACCTGTGAAGCATCCTGTCCTTTGAAGGGGTCAGTGCCAGCGACACCCTTAAGAATGGCGAGGTGAGCCAGGCGTTCATTGGTGTTTTCTTCTGTCATAGTCAAGTTCGGCATCGTGTTACTATAGGTGCTTTTACGCAGAATTCAAGCCACAGCCTTCACTTAACGAGGCAAGTTTTTTGGGTACCCCACACAGCATTGGCAAGATATATTTTTATAAAATCTAATCAAATATATCTATGGTGCTTCATACTCTCCTTATATTCTTTCAGACAAACTTTATTCTTCTGCAAGGTACATTGAGCTGGGCACTTGATTGCACTGCATGCTGAATATATGTTATGCTTATTTTTGCATTTCATTTGTCGACTGTGATGCATAGAAAAAAAGTTGTTTTGTTGTGTTTTAGACTAGTTAGCCATCTTACATGGTTGTTTGTAACCTCTGTATATTATGCATAATAATGTCTTATTCATTATGCAAAATAGAAGTGAGGCGTGCAGACAGGACACAAGAGTAGAGAAGTGGACAACACGAACGCCGACTATCAACTGAAGGGAGCACTGAGGCGAAAAAAGAAAGCAGACACAAACCTCATTTACGCATGCTGGAACCGCCCCTGCGCCGATTGGAATAAGTTAGCCGTGCAACATGCGGACATCCTATGGAGGATGAAACTTCCGGAGCTTCAACAAAGTAAGAGGAAACACCTTTCTAATAATTCACCGTCAAATAATGTACTGATTCCTGGAGACGTCATCGTAAGTGATAAGCATAGAAGAACCCTTGCTTTCGGTCCTAAGCACTGTTGTAAGCCTAACATAAAACCCGTTGGATGTTTTAAGCATACCGCGCTGCATAACCAGGTTCGTCCCGGAAGAAGAACGCTCGCGCTGTATTTCGGATTGCATTGCTAGCATTAAACAATCAAATTCTCATTTTAAGACGCCTGACCCTGTCCGACCGTTAGTTGATTACCTTGTGGAGCATAAACTTAGACCAGTAATATCTGACAAGGAAGGTCATTTCGTAATTATGCCAGATGACATGTTTTCAGAAAAAGCGATTTCAGCCATAGAAAAGAATTTGCAGCCAGTAAACTCAAGCCTTCGGTAGTTAAGCAACGTGCGGTTGACCTCTTGTCAAGGCATAATCTTTATAGGCTTGTCTGTAATGTCAAGAAAGCTAAATCCCTCACCTTAGAACTGTTTTTCTCGGCCAAGACCCATAAACAAGAAATTCCTTTTTGTGCTATAGTGTCAGAGAAAGGGACGTGGCAGGTTTGTGTCGCTAGTTACCTACAGAATTGCCTAGCTTCTCTAGTTTTTTCAGACCCCTTTTACCTACGTAATTCTCAGGCACTAGTTCAGTATTTGAGAGAGGAAAACCCTGGTGATTGTACAGCTTTTAGTATGGATATCGAAGACCTGTATTATTCCTTGCCGCATGACGGATTGCTAAATTCCGTAAATGAGTGCATTAAAGAACAAATGCGAGAGTCGGCTTTTATAGACAGATGCGGTGTTTCCATGGGAGCTTTTCTAGAAATTATATCAACGTACTTGAAGTCGACGCTGATTAGGTGGAGAGATTGCGTTTTTCTGCAGAAATCAGGCATTTGTATTGGCTCGAAGGTTGCCCCCTATTCTTAGCAATATTTACCTGAGTAAGGTTGACAGCTGCTTAGAGAAAGCCTTAGGTGAAAGCGTTATCAAGTTATTTTGTTACGTACATGATTACCTGATTTTCTACAATAGGGAAGAATTCGATTCCGCTGTTACCTCAGAGAGTGACCAATTTAAACTTTATGGAGGAGGATTAAAGTTTACCAAAGAATTTCCTCAGCGACGCTTAATTCAGTTTCTTGACATTTCCTTGATCTTCGAACAAAATCATGTTTGTTGGCAGTACTCCCCAAGATCTTCGAAGCCGTTGCTAAACTTTCAATCCAAGCATTATAAATCAGTAAAAAACGGAATTGCCATGTCGTGCCTTAAGTCTTCCCTCACCAGATCCTACATGCACAAAATGAGCGCCAGTTTCAATGCGCAGGTTCGGCGCCTATTAGAAGCAGGTTATCCTAGTGTAGCGGTGGCCACTGTGGCTGAGCGCCTAAAGAAGTCGGTTTCGAGAGGGACGGACGTGATTACAGAAAGCAGTAATAGCAAAAAAAGAGTATTGGCTATTCGGTATATTCATTCAGTGTCGCACAGGCTTAAAAAAGTTGCTAGTAGATATGATGTTAATGTCGCTTTCACCGCTCCCAATAAGCTAGGTAAGATATGCGCTGCCGTACAGAATAGAAAGGAGCCGGTAAAAGGCAAACAACGAACAGATATTTGTCCAGTGAAGCACAGTAAGAACAACAGTTTTACTGACTGTCGTATGGGTGTGGTCTATAAAATTCCCCTTAGCTGTGGCCAGTTCTACGTAGGGCAAACGCGACGGTGTATCAATCAGAGGCTAATGGAACATAAAATGTCGTTAACCGGTGGATCGCCTTCTAATCTTTCGCTACATTGCAGAGATTGTAACTGCACGCCAGAGTTAGACGAATGCGCGATATTGTACAGGCATAAGAATGAAGATACGTGTCTTATGGTAGAGGCATGGCATATCTATAATGGTGGAAGTGCGTGCGTGAGTCAGCCTTCGATTACTTTACATAAGAAAGAGATTAAGTGCCTTAACAGTTATCTCTCACGTAGACCGGCACGTGTACCCGATTGACACGTGGTGTTACCATTCCTGAGCATGGGCAGATGAGTTTTGTGTCTTCTTTCTTTTTTCGCCTCAGTGCTCCCTTCATTTGATAGTCGGCGTTCGTGTTGTCCACTTCTCTACTCTTGTGTCCTGTCTGCACGCCTCACTTCTATTTTGCATAATGAATCCTTACCAACTAGCTCAGCTTTCTGTCGTAAATGTCTTATTTTTCAATATCCTCGCATTTTTTTCTTCTTCTTTAAGCTTACAGTGGTTAAGCTCCTAAATTGCAATGCGAGATATACGAAGAAAGAAATCATCTCACTATGATAATTGGGCTATGACTGTGAGAATATGGTCTTACAAATTTGCACCCCCCACTTATAGGTCTCGGAAGATTAATATGTTTTAGTAGGTGTTTATAAGCATGCTATGTGGGGTGCGCAACACAATGGCGGGTGTAGTGAAGGGGCTCACATTTTTTTTTCTAGGGGTTTTGTGTTCTCCATTCTTTTAGTGCACACTTCTGATAATTACATATAATTGTTATAACTGATAGCTTGCCATGGGAGCACTGTATTAAACAGTTTATTTTACCATAGAACACATACAAAAGTTGACTCTGCGTAGGTGCTCATTGTTATATCCAATATATTGTTAAAACCACTATTGTCCTGAGTTAGGCTGCATAGTATTCTGTTACTAGTCCATAAGAACTCTTAAATTGGTAATTTTTAAAGTACTTTGTGTAGTTCTCTCTTGAATCTCTACTGAGCTTTGTGGAACCTTCTGTGTACGAGTGTTGCTTCCCTTAGTTGCCTATACTAGAATGACCCACGTCAGAGCATGCCTTTACAATAACCATTCTTTTTCAGACAGTGCTGGTATCAAAGCAATGAAGAATCCATGCTCAGCTTTAGATGACTGTGCATTGGTGAAAATCATGCAGTCCAATGTTTTGCTGTGATCAAAGCCTTATGAAGCGTCTCATGATTTGTTGTTTCCAGACCCCAATGGCCATATTTCAATAATACAAGAATGTTATAAGTCAATGATGCAGGCGCTGCGCCATGAAGGAAATCCTACTACAGTTGAACCCGGCTATATCGAACTCGCAAGAAAATGCCTATCAGTTCGATATGGAGCATAATTCGATATAAGCCTGCTAAATAATTGGATGTCATAAAAGCACATACCATTTACAAAATCACTTTACTGATGAAACCAGCTTAGTTTCGCATGAAATAGTTCTGCGTTCTGCATTTTCTTCTGCTTGGGCAATTTTACTGCCTGCAACGCACACACTTCTCCACATTTTCTAAGGAGTCAGAGTAGCTGAGGCTGCAACCTTCTGCATTTGCGCAGAAGCACCGGACTAGTGCGGGCGCACCAATCCGGAGGATGTGGGCAAAGGACCGTCATTGCTTTCCTCATTGCGCCCACTTTCAGTTCTGCTCGTTACGATGTGGGCATTGTAGTCTTCGTTTTTGGGCTCTCCCATGGCCGCGACACCATCATCTGCATTCACAAACTTGTCGACCGTCGATTCGTCAACAGCTTCCGGAAATTGTGACAGCTCGCTCCAAACTTCGGTAACACCAGCAGCGGCTTTGTCGCATTCATCAGAATTTAGTCATCACCGAGCACGCGGAAGCCGGCCCATCTGAAGCAATTT
Organism: Dermacentor variabilis; assembly: GCF_050947875.1. NCBI lineage: Eukaryota > Metazoa > Arthropoda > Arachnida > Ixodida > Ixodidae > Dermacentor > Dermacentor variabilis. The sequence goes on along the minus strand of NC_134573.1, from coordinate 27,417,787 downwards.
CGCATGAACCACTTGTACACGGCCGTGCGTACGCGTCGGGTGCCACAGGCACTGGGTCGCGAGTTTGTCCACTTTAGCCCTAATCTCCCCCTTATTCAAGATCGTGTTGAGAGTGCTCCTCGGAATCTTGCAAGCTGCGAGGACGTCCGACTTCTCATCGTGTTCAACTCGACTTATGATTTCGAGCTTCACGACGAAAGGCCTATTCTGCCACTTCATCACGGCAACACTGAGGGAGAAGGCCCTAAAGGCACAAACACAATGAACCAAAAAAGCAGTGAGACAACTCGCACTTTCGCCATCTTGCACGACGAGGGCACAAGAGCCTCTGATTGGCTATCTAGGCAAGCGCTGCGGGCAGGCCAGGATAACTTTTTGCAGGGGGGTGTCAACGGCTTGCCCAAGGAAGCGCGGTCATGGTAGGGAGAGCGATTGGATGGACCTGTGCCGCCGGGTTTCCCCACCATCGCAACGGAAAGCCAACTTCTGGGGGCACATTTCCGAAGCTTGACATTTGATATATCGGGAGTTGCTACTATTTTTGTTCGATGTAAGCATAGTTTTTGCTATATATACTCATTGTAACTATACCATGCCCATAAATTGTTCGATGTATAAAATAATTCAATGTAAACGGGTTCGATATAGTCGGGTTCAACTGTATATAGCGCCTGTGGCAGAACCGTGAATAAGCCCGAATAATTGGGCTCATTCAATATATTGGTCGACGACGCAGAGCGGAAAGCCAGTAAATATTTTTATCCCGTTGCTCTATTTAAAGATATCTTAGAGCTTTCCTTCGGCAAGCCAGGTGAAATACTGGCAAACATCCATGTAAGCATGTAAGCATAATTTCTGTTATGTATACTCATTGTAACTATGCCATGCCCATAAATTGTTCGATGTATAAAATAATTCAATGTAAACAGGTTCGATATAGTCGGGTTCAACTGTATATAGCGCCTGTGGCAGAACCATGAATAAGCCCGAATAATTGGGCTCATTCAATATATTGGTCGACGACGCAGAGCGGAAAGCCAGTAAACATTTTTATCCCGTTGCTGTTTTTAAAGATATCCTAGAGCTTTCTCTCTGCAAGCCAGGTGAAATACTGGCAAACATGCATGTAAGATGTAAGCATAATTTTTGCTATGTGTACTCATTGTAACTATACCGCGCCCATAAATTGTTCTATGTATAATATAATTCAATGTAAATGGGTTCGATATAGTCGGGTTCAACTGTGTATAGTGCCTGTGGCAGAACCGTGAATAATCCGAATAATTGGGCTCATTCAATATATTGGTCGACGACGCAGAGCGGAAAGCCAGTAAACATTTTTATCCCTTTGCTGTTTTTAAAGATATCTTAGAGCTTTCCTTCGGCAAGCCAGGTGAAATACTGGCAAACATCCATGTAAGCATGTAAGCATAATTTCTGCTATGTATACTCATTGTAACTATACCGTACCCATAAATTGTTCGATATATAGAGTAATTCAATGTAAACAGGTTTGATGGAGTCGGGTTCGACCGTACATGCTGTGCAAAATTGTCCTTTATGACAGGTATTGTGCCAGGCCTGCGCTGACCCGCACCTGCTCTGGATTGGGAATACTGTTAAAACTCGGATCTAATGAAGCCTAATATTACAACGTTCTCTATCTAACGAAGAAATTTCCATTCCCCAGCAAGTACCATAAGGTTGAATGTTGTCATCAACCCGAATCAATGAAACTAGCTTGCAATAAACCCGACTTAATGAAGACTTTGCAGGAATTGTGAAAAAAAAGAAAGCTGTGATAGAAAGCTTTCCGTTTCAGAGACGAAATGCCGTCTTATCATTGCTGGCGATCACGCCAGTGGTTTAATACTTGGCATTGTTTTACAAAACACTTGCGCATTTGCTCTAATGTTCTTCTCTTAAGTACTACTTCTTGTGAAAAACAATCTAGCAGATTTCTATGTTGCCGTGAGTAGTGATAGAAGCGATCGCCTGGGCTGGGTGATGTAGGACCGGTGAGGTAACACCCATATACAAGGATGCCGGTTGTGTATAGGCCCGCGCAATCTTAGTTTTGCCCGCGCAACCGTCGAATCACTCCATCTCTGTACCAACTGTACAATTTGTTTCGCGTGTGGAAATTCATTAACACGTGTAGACATGTAACACATGTACACACTGCAATTTACATAGCTTATGTAATACCCCCAGTGAGGGGTCCTTAAGGAAATAAAAAAGTGAAAAAGTGAAAGTGAAGCTGTGACTGTGCTGCCCACATATATGAATGTGTGATAGGCTTTCTACAGTGTGCAGGTGACTCAATTCCTTGAGATTAAAACTAATTATTTATGAAATTCTTTATTGAAATGCAGAATTAACAGTTAATTAGGAATAAGTTTGCACTTAGTTTCATTTCTTATGTAACAATAATGAAATGGAACAGCAAGTTGAAGAAAAAATGCTAGCATCTTAGTATAATACATATTGAATACAATGTTTTAGGAAGTATTAACTTATACAGAGCTTCCTCTTTGCACCAGAGCAGTAAGTTTGGGCTCGAGAGTATAATTTCCTTGCTCCAAACTGATTTTTTCCTGCTCCGAAAGTTGCTCCAAAAGACCAAGTGCCACTTCTATCATTGACAGGTTGTATAGCTTGCTCTAGGCACAAATTAGAGAAACCAGAAGAGTCAAAATTTATCGCATGTAGAGCCCTTGCCCATGGTGCCTCTCGTGACCACTCTGTTGCACTTGGATGTTGAACCCAAACACTCTATCGACCAATCACTGAGTGTGCTCATTCAAGCACGCTTTGAGGGGTAATGTGCAGTTGCCTTCAGGTGCTCTTTTGAAGCCCCTCACCTGGTTTGGCGATTTTGAGCTGACAAGTGCAGTGTATACAATGCGTGCTAACGATCATGTCTGCTAAGTATTACATTACTGTGCACTGCAGAAAGAGCTGAAATTTAAAAACAAACACAATTTGCCCTTCTCCTTGCGGGCACCATACTCCCAACCGTAGAGGTGATGTGTATGCACGAGTGCGCCTAGGCACATGTATATGCTATGCCGTCGCTCATAGTGACATGTGACTTTGAGAATTATTCGAGGCAACATCTGTTATTTCTGTAATCTCTTGCTTCAAAAGATGAACTGAAGTTTAGAGAAATAATAAAACACACAAACCTAATGCCTGCGTGTTTTTGTTTTACTTTGTACTGTAGCAAGAGAGATGTACTTTAGTTTAGTCTGCCTGTTCACACGTCATGCAGTCGCGCATGGAGACAACGAAACTGTCATTTTCCACCCAGCATGCGGTCATGCTCTGTGATCCGCTTATGTCTGCTTCAGCGTTCGTGTAGCACTGTTTTATGCCGCTAGTCAGGTATTCTCATTCACAGTGCACAAAATTATGTGCTGCACGAAACTAGACAAACGCAGCAACTCGCACACACGCGACACCGTCGGTGGAAGTGCGCCGCACAACAAGAAAAGGAAGTGGGGAAAAAAAGAAAGCAGGGCCCGTGACGTATGCATCGCGCAATCTTCGAGCTCCGTTGTGGGAGAACACATGGTAGGAATTTCACTTGTGAAGGCTAGACGGGTCAAGTGGAGAGAGTGTCTGTGTTGGGGGGGGGGGTGCGATGTTCACCTCCTGAAGTCATGGGTTTGCGGCACTTCAAATATTTCTATATCGGCTATTAATGAACTAATGGGAAAGAATCTTGTAGTAGAACACTCTTCAGAGGGAACTTAACAACTTCCAGCATGTAACCGAAATTCTATGTGGCCCTTTAAGGGGAGAGTTGCATCTTTGACCATATATTTTAAAAAAAAGTCTTTCTTTTTATGATGTTAAAACACAAAAGAGTGTTCTTCTGGAGTTTCAGTTCAAATTCTAGGAACTCTTGTTCTACGGTAAGCAGAGAAATAACGTTGGTCTTATCGCATTTCTTGAATCATAGTGAAGCAAGTTTGGTCCAGCACCCAACTGTCCCCTTAACAAAGCTTTTGGGAGAACATGAGTGCTTGTAACACTGTTTGACATTCAACAACTGTATGTGCAGATCAACTTGGAGAAGTACCTGGACAGCACGGTGTTCTCAGACGTGGAGTTCGTGGTACAGTCAGAGCGGTACTTGCTTACGAGGACCATCCGAGCGCACAAGCAGTTCCTGGCCATGAGAAATGATGTCTTTGGCACCATGTTCTTTGGCAGTCTGCCCGAAAAGGACAAGGTCTGCATCACTGACCTGCACCCAAGTGGATTCTACGGGCTGCTCAAGTCAGTGTGTTCTCATGTGTGTGTTGTGAAGTCAGTCACAAGTGGAAATGCCACACAAGGCAATACACACAGACGCCACCATCTTACCTACTGTCCCTTCCTTTATTGCACCGTCTGTGGTACACTAGAATTCAGGTACTGAAGCAGCAAATAATGAAATGACTGTTTCGTTCAAGAAAGACGTGACTATTAAAAAATGAGACTGCGCTAGCTGGTGTTCCATCTTGTTATGTTGGGTCGTCTCGTGCTGTTTAACAAGACGGCTAATAAGGAAACTATTGTAAACCATGGGTGGTGCAATAAGGGGAGGGACAGTAGGCAAGATGGTGTTGTCTGTGCGTATTGCGTTGTTCATTTCTCATCTTCCCATGATGTCAGTTCATAATTCAATGTAGTCTCGGCTATAAGGAGGCTATGACAAAAATTGCCAGTTTACATAAGACATGCAGTTGAACTTTGTGGGGTCTCAAACCCTTCTTTTGGGACAAAGGAGCGACAGCACAGTAGTGCAAGCAATCAAAAGGACACTTATTGCGTCTGTCTTACACCAATGCGAGCCACCTGAATTACTACCCATAGAACATGTTAATGGGCACGGATGAATCGAGGAAGTGCGACTCGCCACGGCAGGATATTGAGCAAATGGGTTTGCCCCCCTAGTTGGAAACCAAGCCTAATCATTTGCATGTATGGTCGTGAATGGTGGCACGTTTGAACATGGAGTTTGTCCATCCAAGTGCCCCGCTCTGAAGCCTCACGAGACGGTCCCGCAGAGCGTACGTACAGGCGACAAGCCAAAGAGGCAGCGGCCATTCCCTCTTGTGCCCGAGTAAACCTGCTGTTAGATGGCATTGTCTGCGCGACGCTCGCACTATTCTGTGCCTGCACTGATCACAGGCAGCGCTTTGCTATGCAGAGGAGCCAGAATTCAGGAGATGTGAGAGCCATGCAGGGAAAACTTCAGGGGACGAGTGAGAGTTGGGCGACCCCACAACTTTGCTATAGTGAACCCGGGCAGAACGAATTGTCAAATATTACAAAGTAAATCTAATATGTTTTGGGCAATTCAGTAGAATCTCGTTCATACATTCTGTAAGAAAGCACTAAAAAAACATCTTGACTGGGAAAACGTACGATCTGCAGTCTGAAAATTGACAGACTGTGAAGCGTTGCAGCGCAAGATGCTGACGTGCGTTGTAGTTTTTTTAGCTTCGGCAAGCGAATAAGACATGGGACAACCTGTGAGATTTGCTGGTACCTGAAGTACTGCACGCTTCTAATGGCACTATGCCACATGCACTGTGAAGCAGGTGAAGGTGGTTATCGCAATAAGGTTACCTGTGAATGCAGTTAAGAGTTTCACGTGCGATTGCTATGGAAACAGAAATGTTTGGACTGCAAGTCCTAGTTCTTCCTTGCAAAAAACAGCATGCAACTCCTGTCGCACTCCTTCCAACACAGCTGGGCGGGCCAGTGCTTCTCCTAAGCATTCTTTTATCCATGATTTACTCTAACTTCATCGTCAACTGACAGTTCAAAATGAAATTGATTGGTTGTACAACATCCGGGCTGCGCTGACATTTCAGATTCAGATTTATTGGTTCAAAAGAAAAGTGTTTACAACATCACAAATATACAGACCAGGGTCCCAAAGTGAAAGAACTGTAGTGGGACCCTTGGTTAATAATAACATTGATGGCAATATCTATAGACAGAAAATGAGCATTATTATCAAATAACATCAACAGATCAAATACATTATTATACACTTCATTCAAAATCAAACACAAAAAGCATGTTATAGAAGAAAGTCAGGAAAAAGGATGGATGAAACACAAGAAACGACATGTGAGACAGAAGTCAATGATACACCGCGAGATCTTAGTACAGTTATCGTAGGAAATGAGGCTTAAGGTAATATTTAAAGATTTAAAGAGAAGTACAGGGTTTTATTGTCGATGGTAATTCATTCCAGAGAGAAACTGCAGTGAACACAGGTGTTCTTTTGCCATAATTGGTATGAACCACAAGTAACAGAAAATTGTTCGTCGCAAATCTGGTTATATTTTTATTCTGCAAAAGGTCAACTGCAAAAATGGAAACGTAAGGTTATTGTGAAGCAACTTGTGGAACAAGACGAGTATGTTAAACTGGAGCAAAATTATTAACAGGCTAGATATTGTATGCGCGAAGTAACACAAAGGCGTTGGATTGCATCGAGCTATAAGCGATAATGTGTATTGACTGATTCTCGATCTATTGAATTGATAAGTGACAAGCATACATGTTAAACAAGAAGAAAGGGGGTTAACCGAGGGTCCCGATTTTATTAGTAATATCATAAGAAGCCAACAAACACTGACACCAAGGACAACATAGGGGAAATTACTTGTGTTTAATAAATGAAATAAAGAAACGAAGAATTAAGGGAAATTAAAGTGGATGAAAAAAACAACTTGCCGCAGGTGGGAACCAAACCCACAGCCTTCGCATTTCGCGTGCGGTGCTCTACCAATTGAGCTACCGTGGCGCTGTTTTCCCATCCACTTTCTTGGGTATTTATGTGTTCTAGTAGAACCCTGGGAGTGTTAGGCAGCGCCACCACACACAGACCATGGTGGCGGACGTGGGACGTCCTTTTTGCCGCAGGCGTCACGAGAACGTGATCTTTTTGGGTGAAGGCAACTGGTCAATAAACCCACATATGCTACCTGAAGGCATCAATGTAGCCGGATTCGAGACCCTCGTTATGTGATAAACGAGAAGAAAGGGGGTTAACCGAGGGTCCCGATTTTATTAGTAATATCATAAGAAGCCAACAAACACTGACACCAAGGACAACATAGGGGAAATTGCTTGTGCTTAATAAATGAAATAAAGAAACGAAGAATTAATGGAAATTAAAGTGGCTGAAAAAACAACTTGCCGCAGGTGGGAACCGAACCCACAGCCTAGCATACATACATACATGCATACATACGCTAGCGTACATGTTGCTGCATGAAACAGTGCCGTAATTAATGTGACTGAATGAAAGCATAATTCAACGCTAGCAGAGCCTCATATGAAAAAAAGAAGGGCAAGCTTTGATTAATGCACAGATACAGAATGCAGTCTTCTGCTTGAGATGTTGGAAGTGACAGCGAAAAGTAAGGTTAGGGTCAAGATGTATGCCAAGAAAAGTAACATTGTTGCAAATGGGAATTGAATGAATTCCAAGCTTTAGTTCAGGAATAAACGTTAAGGGCCTCTGAACACTTTTAAACAACATAAATTCAGTTTTTAAAGAACTAAGAACTAAGTAATTGTTGCTACACCATTTCATAATGTTACTCAATGCAATATTTAACTTCGAAGTAAGAGCAGCAATAGATTTATCAGATGAAGTTATGGTTGTGTCATCTGCTTATAAAACACGAGGAACATAGTTGGAGGAATTAAGAGAGTCCAGAAGATCAGTAATATAGCGAAGCAAAAGCAAAGGACCTAGAACTGATTCTTGTGTTACACCCTGGTTAACACATTTTGTTGCAGAGAAAGTACTTGTTACATGTACTCTGTATGGCTGGTCAAGCAAGTAATGTTTTAATAATGTTAGTGCAGCACCGGTTATACCATAAGATTCAAGTTTATTAAACAGGACTTGATGGTTAACTGTGTCAAAGCTTTACTGAATTCTAAAAAAACAGATCCGACTAAGTTTCCTGAATCTATATATTCTTTTATGCAGTCAGTTAGAGACAGCACAGCTAGATTAGTGGAACTTCCTGGGCGGTAACCAAATTGTCTTTTTTTTTGTTGTTTGCAACTTAAAGCTTGTTAAGTAGTCATTAAGATGTTTAAGAAATAATTTCTCAGTGAGTTTACCGAGGCAGGAAAGAATTGCAATTGGTCGGTACTGTATATACACGATTGTAAGTTGACCCCCCCCATATCGCGTGTGACAGGGGAAAAAGAAGAGCATACCCAAAGGTGCATTCCAAAACGAAAATTTATTAGTAGCTGACATGGTCACTGGACTACTCATCCTCACTAGTGCTGCCATCGTCATCGCTGCTACAGTCCTACAGCGCGTCGTCGTTCAGCGAAATTCCACATTTGGCAAACGACCGCACCACGACACCTTGTGGAACAGCAGCCCACGCTGAATGCTCCCAACCACACGCAGACGTTAGGGAGCCTCTTTTGGCAGGTTCAGTTGGCGTAAGTTTGCGGAATTCTGCCGCCAGCCACTCGTTGTACTCACGGTGGAGCTGGTCCTTAAAAGGCGAAGATCCAGGCTTGTTTCCTGACCATGTCGCACTTTACGGGCAGGGACCGATCACGCACTTCAGCGACATATGCCGTGAGCTTGGCCTACAGCTCAGGAAAGCGTCCAGACTTCGGCACGTGGGAAATTCCTCACTTGCCGTCACAGGTGAAAATTTCGCTTTGTTGCAGTCGCCACTCTCACACCACCCGTTCAGAAACATCGAAATTGCGGCCCGCTGCGCAGTGATTTGTTTCTTTGGCGTAAAGGATGACCGCCCTCTTGAACGCTGCTGTGAACGAGCGCCGAATGTTTAGTGGGCCTGGAGCACTCATGACAACTGAGGAAGCATGGAAGTAACAGGTAGCCGGCAGTCGAGCCGAACGCGTGAAACTAAGAGCTACAGGGAAATACAAACACGTGAGCGGTGTCTGCTCATCCACAAACTATTGATACACCCTATGTACTCCCTGCAAGCCCTGCCGTTCTGGGGGTGCCGCCACAAATAGATAAGTGGCTCTTCCATCAACTATCGACACCCTCCGTGAGTGTTGTGTGCACTGTAAAACTCTAAAAAAATGTTGAAAAGCCCTTCCAAAAATCGAACAAATGCGCGGGATAGCGAAAACTATGGGTAGGGCCATAGAGTAAACATAAAATTGTAACTACGTTGTAGTTCCCTGGTATCTCGTTGGTTTCACTTTTTTTGCCTGTGCCATGTTTTGTTTTTGATTGTAAGTCGACCCCCCCACTTCAGATACAGTCGACTCCCAATAATTCGAAGCCGGTTAATTGGAATTTTCGGTTAATGAGAAGTGAAGTGCTGGTCCCGTCAGTTTTGCATATAATCCTATAGAAGAAATCGCTCGATAATTCGAAGTCCTCATTTAGTAATATTGTTTAACTGGAAGTTAATTTTCAGCCGGGATCGTCGAGGTGACCGTCATTCTTTGGTAGAATGTGCAATTTTTCAAGTGTTGCAACAGTTCCGTGCTCCACGTTGGTGTCATCGCCACCGCAGCCGCCCGCAACGCCATCCTTCTTGGAGCGGCGCGATTATTCATTGCTATGGCTGCCGTGGCCTCCGCGATCAACTCCGGCGGGAGGCGAAGCGGCTCCCGCCGGAGGCTGCCGCGCGTGGCCGGAGCTGATCGCGGAGGCCACGCGGGTGCCATAGGTGCACGCAGCACTGCATACTGGCAGTGGCGAGATTGTGCGAGATTAGTCTTGCAGCGTGCGCAGCGTATGTCAAGGTGTGTGTTTTGGTCGAGCGCCTTTGTGCGGGAAGCTCGTAGGCTAGGTTGTTCCACGAGTGATTCGCAATTGACTGTACCTAGTCGCGCAGTTTATAGCCATGGCAAACCGTGGCTCTTATCGCACGCTCGACCTGGCAACGAAAGTCGAGGTTTTGAAGGAAGTTGAGAAGGGAGGTGCCGCCAAACAAGACATAGCGCGGAAGTACGGGATCAAGCCGAAACGCTCTCTAACTACATCAAGAACAAGCGCACAATAATGGATGCATTTGAGAACGACAAGTTCAAGACTTCTCGGAAGCGAATGCACACCGGCGCTTACCCAGAGTTGGAGAAGGCTCTGCTGGTTTGGATTAGGGAGGCCGGGAGCAACAAACTTCCTCTCAGCAGAGACATCTTTGCAATGAAAGCCCGAACGCTTGCAGCAATGTTGGGGATCGATGACTTCGTTTCGTCAGATGGATGGCTGACGCGCTTTAAAGATCGCCATGACCTGGTTTTCAAGAGCGTGTGTAGTGAAAAGGCGTCCGTTAACCAGGAAACATGCGCCTTGTGGAAGGACAGAAAGCTGCGTGAATATCTCGCCGAATACAGACCGGAAGACATCTTCAATGCAGATGAGACTGCACTCTTCTATCGGCTTCTACCAGAGAAGACCCTGACATTCAAGGACGACGACTGTGCTGGGGGAAAACGCAGCAAGGAGAGAGTGTTGGTGCTGATCGCGGCAAACATGACTAGCACGGAACGATGTCGGTTACTTGTGATCGGGAAAGCCGCGAAGCCGAGATGTTTTAAAGGCCCTGTGGACTATGAGGCGAACAAAAAAGCGTGGATGACGGCCGAAATCTTCAAGAGCTGGATAAGCAAATTGGACCGCAAGTTTGCTGCTTCGAACCGCAAGGTGTTGTTCCTTGTCGATCACTGCAGTGCTCACGTGAATGTGCCAGCCTTGAGTGCAATACGCCTCGCATTTTTGCCTGCAAACACAACGGCTGTTTTGCAGCCAATGGACCAAGGCATCATCAAGAATGTTAAAGTCCTGTACAGGCAGCACCTCCTCGAGCGCATGATTTTGTGTATGGATAGCTCCACAAAGTACGAGGTGAGCCTGCTTAGTGCCATCCACATGTTGGCGCGAGCATGGGATCGTGTGAAGCAAGAAACAATCGCAAACTGCTTCAGGGCTTGCGGTTTTGTGGCAGCTTCTTCGGAGGATGCCTCTGAAATTTCAGCGGAGGAAGCGTCAGCAAGCGAGCTTGACGGCACTGATTTTGGTGATGCTCTCGGGGACGTCAATTTTGAAGATTACGTCGCCGTAGACAAGGCGGTCGAAACGTGCGGTGCGCTGACGGATAGCGAAATTGTAGAGATTATTTGGCCCCGGGAAGCGACCCAGGAAAGCGACGATGACGTTGAAGGCGAGCCGCAACCTAAGGCTGCCGATGTAGCTGCGGGCCTTGCTCTTGCGGAACGCTTCTTTGCCGCTGAAGGTAACGCGGAAGAAGCATTCCGCCACATCTACAGCCTGCAGAACTTGTTTTTAGCAGCGCGATTCGGCAAGAAGCAAAGGAAGATGACCGACTATTTTTCTTAGAGAAAATACTCGATTTCCCCACAAATAAAGTGCTGTTTTTTATGTTTTGTGCTTAATTGGAAGTTCGTTTAATTCGAAGTTTTTTGCGGTCCCCGTGAACTTCGTATTAACGGGAGTCGACTGTATTCAAATTTTAAAAATATAGGTCGGCTTACAATCGTGTAAATGCTGTAATTATTAACAGTTTGTTTGTCGCCTTTATTAAAAACGGGAATATTCTTAGCATTTTTTTTAAATGAAGGGAACGCACCTTGTTTAAACATAAAGTTGATAATATTACAGAGCGGGCCGGAAATTAAATGCACAACCAGTTTTAAATGCCTGCCACAAATTTTATCTAAGCCATGCCCTGTATTTTTAATATTAGCAATCATGTAACACACTTCATTTGGTGTAGCTCCTAAGAAGAAGAGTGATTGTGTCGTACGGCTCAAAGTATTATACTACTGCACATGTAGATCGTTATTAGTGTAAACAGAAGAAAAGTAGTCTGACAAACCATTAGCCATTTCCTTGGGCTCGCCAAGAGTGAGGCAATTTATTTTGGTTATAGAGGCGTCAACAGGTGACTTCTTAAGAAAAGAGTTCTGTAACTGTCACTGCTTTTTGGGGTTATTCTGCTCAAATTTGTTTTCGTAATACTTTTTTTTTTGTCTGTTTAAGTAAAATGTCCAGTAATTTGCATACCCGCCGTGGTTGCTCAGTGGCTATGGTGTTAGGCTGCTGAGCACGACGTCGCGGGATCGAATCCCGGCCACGGCGGCCGCATTTCGATGGGGGCGAAATGCGAAAACACCCGTGTGCTTAGATTTAGGTGCACGTTAAAAGAACCCCAGGTGGTCGAAATTTCCGGAGTCTCCCACTACGGCGTGCCTCATAATCAGAAAGTGGTTTTGGCACGTAAAACACCATAATTTAAAAAAAAAAAAAGTAATTTGCAGTACCTGCTTATTGTCTAGCTAGTGCAGCATTAACTCTTTGAGGGTCGATTTCTTTTGCCATATGTGACCGCCCAGGGTCGATTTTTTTATTGCAGATCCGATACTTCTTGGGGATTTATTTCGGAAAAAAATTACCGTAATTTTTCTAGGGTGACCATAAAGTGAGAAAAAAAATGTTTTGCATTGCTATATATGCATTCTTCATTCATGAATAACAACAATAAAAAAAGGAAATAAATTTATCAGAATTAAGAATGTGATGGATTTTTATGCACATAGTTCAGGGCTTTGAAAATCCGCACACGAGAATATTTCGCAAGCCTCAAATGTTCCTGCTCTTGCACTAATACGTACGTCCATAGCTAATCGAACTGCGTAGGTGCGCGCACTCAAGAAAACTGTTTGGTTGTGTGCCCATAAAAAAAAGCAACACGTGTGACAAACTTCCGCTAATCTTCATCTTATCACCAACCAGCTAGGGCAATTAGTTTTTGCGAGTCCTAAAAAAAAGAAAAGAAACGGAAACGAATGCATGGCAGCATCCTTCCTACGCGCACCCCTATGAGCACTAAACGAGCGAGAAACAAGCGGTCACCCTTTGAGCGATTTGAAACGAGATAGCCATCAGTTTCGCAAGCGCAAAAAGCCGAAACCGCCCGCCCGCGCGCACGCCAATGCGCGAGCGGTAGCATATAGACATACGGGAGCAAACTAGCGCTAAAAGAAACCATGCAACGAAAATTGAGAGAGGGAGGTGTGCGAAAGAAATTCCCAGTATCCCCACATAGTGGCAGCACATGACAGAAAAGAAAAAGTTAGGAAATTGGCGCGCTTTTTAAACGTACAGATGGCGCCGTAGATATACGGCATCGACCATTTTTGGACTTGTTCGCGGCGCTGTATATTTACGTCATTGACCGTCAAAGGGTTAAGAGGAAAAAACAAAATCAGGAAAGAAACAATTCATGATAACTCAGAGAGAAGCTCGTTACTTTTCGAAGCAAGATTGGGATGCCTTATTAGAACACGCACTTGTAAAGCGAGATATAAGAAGGAAGGAGAAGCATGTGTGTGGCTGCGGTAAAGCTAGGGATGGAGTATGTTTTATTAGAATGTGAAGACATCTGAACATGTCCGCAATAGAGATTAGTAAGAGGCGATTGGAAGTTTGGTGGAAGGAAAGTAGGGAAATGACAAAAAACGGAAACGTACAAAAGCAAAGTTCACAATAGGGGAGCAGAAAATTTGGTTGTGGGAGTTCATAGTGTTGTTTCTTTTTCTTTTTTTTTCCTTCTTTAACCTAGGTAGGACATTAGGCAATATAATAGCAAGAGCTTGGTGGCGCAACCCACCATCCCATTCCAAAGGGGATGCTCATAACATCCATCCATCCATCGCGGCCCATGCAAGAGGCCACGGTCCCACCACAAAGCTCTCCTTTGTGCATAGCATTCGCAGCGAGCGTTTTCCGGTAAACATTACGGTTACATACGCTCCAATTGCCGGGAAGCGTGAGAAGCAGTCAGCCGAGTTCACCCGCAGTTGCAAAGCCACCATGTGTTTATTTCACTCGAGGGGACCACTCAAAAATGGGCAGCGCATACAAAAAGCCTGCCAAGAGCGAAGATACTGCACAGGGAGAGCAAGCCAGGCCTCTGCTATGGCCCCTACAGCTCCCCTGGAAAAATCAGTGATGTTTTTTTGAAGGTAGAGCTCCATAAGGGGCAGGCAAGGTTTAATTCGGCCTGACTGACTCAGCGCCGCAGGCATGAGGAAGTCTGTCCGGTGTACCTTCAGAAACAATCGATCACCGAATGGCGCGTCCGTGCCCACTGCCTCACTGTGCGGCCAGCCAGCGTCGGGAGCGTAAACAAATTCGACTCCACTCCGCAATGCCGGCATACCTAGGGGATAAACACATACAACATGCGTTAAGAAACTTCCTCCGTAATGCCTAGGCAGAGTCACATATTCAAGGAGCAAAAGCCCCCAGATTTTTTTTCTCACACCCGCTCATACTCGCGCCTGTGCACAAATGGCTGGTCGTAACTCGAGATTCGAACATCTGCACTCATGAGATTTTGCCGATTTTGTGCCTGTGCATGTAGAACAAGAAAGTAGTACGCACTATCCATTTGGTGTGCACTGGGCGACTACAGCTTAAGCGGTCAGCCAATACATGGGCTTCAATGGGGGCTGGGTGGGGGAATCTTCGCGGCTGCATTTAAAATGCAATTACACATTAACACTTTCCTGTCCGCTGGAAAGTAAGCAGTTTTCGGGTGGTCTAGTAAAGAATTTTATTGCTGCTGCACCAAATGCTTGATATTAAAATGTGTAGTGTCAATTTGTAGAAGGAATGTGCTTTCTAATGGTATTATTTGCAAGCAAACATTTATTACCAATTCTTTGAAAAAATTACTTAATAAAAAAATTTGTAACAAAAACGAGAAAACTCCGTAAGAACATTGATGCTGCTTTGCACTAAGACAACATAAAAAAAATCAAAATATAGATTTTGAAGAAAAAGGCCGTATTCAATATTCCTGAAAACATGAACTTTCTATATGTACAAGTTATTTTTTTACAAAAGAAAATGTTAGCCCTAGTGGCTATCGTGCCACCGCACAAAGCACTTGTGTGATGTGGTGAAGCAAAAATTTGCAGAGCGTGTCTCGCGGAAAACGTGTTTTTGTTCAACTTTCCGTTCTTGATAGCACAATTTGTAGTTCCTATATCTTTGTAGCTTCTGGGGCTTGTGCTGTTGATCCCTAGGGGCACTTGTAGCGGGAACAGCAGTAGGAGCCTTGGGTGTCTGGATGTTGCTTATCAAGTCCTAGGTGCTGCTCCACCAATTCTAGCCTGAACACGAACTGATCGAAGCGCGAACCTCTTGACAATTCAGGCACTTTGGGATGCTGCCGGCGGTGCTCATCAAATAGGATTAAGCTGTTTACAACAGCAATATCTATACAGTGGAAAAACAGTGTTTTCCACCAGCGCATCCACTTCATCAGAACATTGTATGTCCCAATTAGCTGGTCTGATTTATCGATGCCAAGCATGCCCACGTTGTACTTGTAAGTCAGTATCGGCTTTTTCACAGATACTTCTTCCCACTTATTGTTCACTTTCCTTCGCTTCGCAAGTACGAATTTGTTGGCTGTGTGGGCTGTCGACATCATGTGAACAACACGCTTGTCCTTCCATTGTAAGTACAGAACGTCCTGATCCCGTAGCCACCGACCATCTCCTCTCTTTGCTTTTTTTTCTCATTGAGGGTCCTTCAGCTCGGTTGGAAAGCCCCGACGACCCTTGCGCGTTGTGGCACAGTCAAGTGTGTTGCGCTCCAACAAATGTACAAACAAGGATGTCGACATGTAAAAGTTGTTCAAATAAATTATGTAGCCTTGATCCAGGTAGTCCTCTGCCAGCAACATCACAACATCGAATGCCAGCCCACGTGCGTTTGGTGCTTCGTGCTTTCCCGTGTATACACTGAACAGTGTAACCAGGTTTGGAGTCCGCCAAAACCCACAATTTATATCCCCACTTGATAACTTTGTCCCGCATGTACTGTATAATCCCAGATCTGCCTTTGGACTTTACCATCCTACGTCAACGGAGAGGCTCCAATGAGGTTGAAAAAATTGAGCGGATAAGGCGTTGATGTGCTTCAGCAGTGGAGCTACGTGATGCAGCTTGCCATGGGATGCGGCAGTTGTCTTCTCAGGGTTGGACACACTGAGGAATGCAACCAACGCTTTGAATCGATTCGTTGGCATTACCGAAGGCGGAAGAAGGCCAGAAAATAATTTCCGCATGTTCCAGTAGCAGTGCAAGCGCGGCACTTGTACGATACCTATGTAAATGAGAAGTCCGATAAACTTCATCATCTCATCAGAAGTCACTTCTTTCCATGATCCGTCTCTCTCACTGTATGACTGCTTCTCCAAACTATGTATCCACGCATATTTATTAGTCATGTTGCTTATCTCTGCGATTATTTCTCCCGTGAAGAACAGCGCAAAGAAGTCAATGGCTTTTACGAAGCGCTGCGCGGCACTGCGAAGCGCAATGCCGAAGTCAACTCCTGGCCGTCTTCTCGTGCAAAACTCCCCTCTTTGTGCCACCGCCGACAAGTGGTCCTGCCAAATGATGCTGACAACCTGCAGATAAGAACTGCGACCTTTAGAACACACCGGATGTCTTTAGATCTGATCGCGGCGACGATGAAATGATTTGGAGTAGAAAACGGAACTTACCGGCGGATATCTGTCGATATTCTGGAGCTACTTGACGCACTTTCACCGTCCGTGCTGAAGTCGGATGAGTCAAAAATCATCTCCCGAGTCACTGCTGCTACCACCATCTCAAAATTCTCATGCAGACTCATCAGAATCCGTTGAAACTCGCAGTTTCCGAGGAGCAGCTGAGCGCGACATCGACGCCATGTCGGAAACTACAAGCGCTCGTCAAGCGCGATTAAAAGGTGCGTTAAATATCCCTCCCGCAGTGAAAAAACGAAACACAAAAGTGAAACTTGAAAAAACGTTGTTCTTTTATGCACTAGGTGGCGCTAGCTGTCCATAAGCGCTCTGAATGGGATAAAATTTACGTTGAAGCCATCGACAGCATATTGTCGATCTGTTTAGATGCGGACAGGAAAGTGTTAAGCGGGTACATATTAATGAGGTTTGACTGTAGTTTCAATGCAAAAATATTTCAGTACTAAGAACTTTAGAATACCGATCAATGTTCAGTTTCCCTGTGATGTTAGCAACGGCTCAGTACTATGAACTAATATTCCGCAATCTGGGGATTCTTAGATTTCCGCATATCCTTCACTGCAGCCCAAACAGTAGGCTAGCAAACGACAAGGCACAGAGAGCATACATCGCGGCGCATGGGTTTGGAAAACCTGAGAAGACGCCCACGAAAAAAGGAATGCGGGTGAGCGGAGCCGACGACGCATCAGGTTTTGTGAGGGCATACTTCTCCCAGAAAAGTGTCACCTAGCAACGGAGGCACGTCCCGTCCTTCTTTCTGCACACATCTCTTTCTTTCACGTTCATTTCTGCAGCTGCACTAGCTATGCGCCCGGTGAAATGTAACATTCATACACACGGGGATGCCATGCAGTCGCACTTTGCACTTTCCAGACGGTGTTGTTTATGCGCGCTTGCCCTTTGACATAATTCAGGTGTTTGTCTGAGTGAGACAGTTGCAGTGTCCACGGCAAGAAATGTGATCAACCAGTAAAAAGCAAGAGGCATTGCGCTTTGGAGGGGATGCGGAGCTACCTTTTTGTCGATGGTGTTCTCGGTGTCGGCGTCCGTTTTGCACACGTCACTTTTATTATTATGGTGCTTCGGTGATGCATGGTGGCAGAATTTATGGAATATAGCAACAGCGTATGCAGAGAGCCAACAGTGATGTTTTCATAGATAGCTTATATGGTGACACCTTATGAACTTATGGGTTGACAGGGCGGAATGGTTAATTTCCAGTTAAACCTGGAGATAACGAAGTTGACAAAAGCTCGCAATTTTTCGTTACATGCAGGTTTTAGTTACATGCAGGTTTCGCGTGAAGGTTCGTACGAATGATGCAGCAACGAAACCAAATAGCTCAATATATCCGTGAAGGTGAACTCACCCTTCAAGCATTTATTTTACACCAAAAAACTGCGTAATTTCCGCTTGCTTTTTCAGCACGAGTGAAGGCACAACACGCCGCTCCAAAGAAGCTAAATCGTGTAGAGCTCCTTCATCGTCGAGTGAGCCGACGAAACGGCGCATAACGTCCATTGCGTTCATCACCTCCTTTGCAGTAGGCACGTCACACGGATCTGCCTCACAGGCACCATCATCACCACCATCGGGATTTTGCACGCTTTCAGCTACTGCTGCATCAGACATCTCTTCTGTAGCCACGGCAGCGTTGTCGGCAAACAAAAAGTCAGTAAGTTCAACGTCGTCGGGTACACCACCGTTAGTACATAGCTCGTTCCACACTTCGGCCACATCGGACGGAGTAGAAAGGTCTTCCTCCTCCTCCTCGTCGCCACCAGCCCGTGCGTTTTTGGCTACTCCGGCCTTTAAAAAGCAATTCGCGATAACTTCTGCCCTGACCTCTTGCCAGGAGACAGCAAGCATCTCGACTGCTTGATAAATGTCGATCTTCATCTCCCGTTCCAGACGGATGTCGAGAAGTATCTTCAGGATTAGTCGGCGCCGGTAACAGCATTTAAAACTGTTAATGACCCCTTTGTCCAGGGGTTGTATTAGGGACGTGCAGTTGGCCGGGAAGTAATGCAGTTCGATGTTCGACAGCTGCAGGCCCTCGACGTGGTGCGCTGAGCAATTGTCCAGCAGTAGGCAAACTTGACGGCCTTGCCGCTTGACGTCCTGGTTAAATTCCTTTAACCACTCAGAAAATATTGGCCGAGTCATCCACGCTTTGGAATTCGCCACATACTTCACGGGCATACGCTTCGTTCCCTTAAAACACCTGGGACGGGCACTTTTGCCGACAACTAGTGGGACTCGCTTGTCTGTGCCGTCGAGGTTGGCACACAGCAGAATCCTTATGCGGAGCTTGCGCTGCTTTCCGCCGCGGCAATCATCGCCTTTTAACGCTAGCGTGCGGCCCGGAAGCATTTGATAAAATAGAGCTGTCTCGTCGGCATTGTAGACATCAGCCGCCTCGAAGCGACTCAGGATTCCGGGCAGCTTGTCAGCCACCCACGAAGCAGCAGCATCGCTGTCTGCGGAGGCAGATTCGCCGCTGATTACTCTTCCGACGACACCGTGCCGGCTCTTAAATCCCTGCAGCCACCTGTTGCTTGCCTTGAAATCATCATGGCCCAAGATACACGCAAAATCCTTTGCCTTCTGTTGTAAGATCGCGCCACTTATGGGTACATTTCTGGCTCGCATGTCCAAAAACCACGTGAACACTGCCTTGTCCACATCAGTGTATGTGGACAGCTTCAGTCTTTTTTTCTTCGAGCTTGTTCCCGACTCCACTGCGTTTCTGATGCTGTGTTCCGCACTCAAAATCGTTGATAATGTGCTCGCTGGAATGCTGAAACGGGTGGCAACGTCCTTCTTCTTCTCGCCTGCGGAGACTGCATTTAAAATTGCGAGTTTGTCTTCAAAAGACAGAACTTTTCGTTTTCTTGTAGTAGAACTCATCACGACCAACCGACGACGCAGTTAGAAGCGAAGACGCACGACTACACGCCGACAGGCAGGCCTAGCACCTCCAAAACAAGTCGGACAAACCAGTACCAGAGCACAGTTGACACACGCACACGTGCAGAACGCAGGACAACACTCAAAAGGGCGAATGCAACGCATCCACAGAGAAAGAAAAAAAAGTGACGCATGTCATTCGTCATCGTCCCTTCCCTTCTCCCTTCCCGTGCCCTGGCAATGAAAGAACCGGCTATCAGCGTTGCTTTTCAAGTGAATTCTTACGCATAAGTGTGTCTAAGCCGTTGAAACAAATGAAAATCACAAAATAAGAATGCTTGTCCTCAAATCCGTACGAAACAAAATAATTCTGCAAGAGAAATCAGCTGCCGATACCAATGCCACCTGGTGCCACGCTAGACAAGCAAAGCCTGAAAAGACTGCTACGTTAGGCACGGAGCGGCGCTAGTTGCCACCATCATCATCATCATCGCTAACTTTGCTCGGTCGCGGCAATCCCTGGCGTTCGCGTAGCTGCTGGCTCCTTACAGCATTAATATTCAATAATCTACAGCATTTCTTCGACCGAATTTTCTTTAAAAGTGCAAAAAGTAATGACTGATCAGCTTTGGGAGTTCGTTACATCAAGGCTAACCGCCGCAACGCATTCGTTACATCAAGGTCGAAAATACATGGGCTTCAATGGGGGTAGCGTTGGGGAATTCAAAAACTTCGTTAAATCCAGGAATTCGTTACATATAGGTTTGTTACATCCAGGTTTAACTGTAACAATCTTTCAGAGTAACGAACAATTCGCCCCGGTCCCCTGAAGGTTGTTATATCCTGATTTCACTGTAATGTATGTAAACACTGTACTGTGTGCTTTACGTGAGAGCATATGAGCATTTGGCTAGACGTAAGCAACTGTCATTGCGAAAATGCTTCCAGGTAATGAAAAAAAAAAACTTCCCTTGTGCAGCCGTTGAACTCGTTGAGCATGGGAATGTACAATACAGTCAGTGATTGATTATTTGGGCACCGATAATTCTGACATGCTTAATTATTGAGACGGTCCTGTGGCACCGCCACTAGCCCTGTAGACTTGATGCATAAAGATGACGGAAATTTTAGACACTGTATAGCGCATTGTGAGATAATTTGGACTCCGACTCCATGACCGTATGCTGATACAGTGAGCTGTCGTTAAGCGAACTTGGTTAAGCCGAATTCTCGAATGTAATGAACAGCATGCAAAAAGAAAATGCTTAAGACGAACTGCCTCAGACGTACTCTTTGGGTAAGACGAACGTTCAGAGTGATTGCCACCACTACCGATCCTGGAGGCTAGGGTGCATTGATGTGCCGCACCCAGAGACGTGCGCATCAAGGCACCCTACTGGTCACCTGCCACGCACATCGCCCGTGGACAGCAGCAACAAGAGGAGGAAGTAAAATGAGACCGTGACGTTTCACTTTGTGAACACAAGGGACGCGCAAGCTCATGGGTGCTATAGCGCACACGAAGCTATCGGCTCTCTGTGTGCCTAGACGCCTACACTGTCCACATCGCAGATTGTATTCAAGACAAGGCTCGCGCAGCAGCCGCCGGAGTAGAACGCCCCCTTGTAAACATTCGTTTACTAACTACAGTTGAGCCCGCTTATAACGAACCCGAGCGTCACGCGGAATTCGTTCATTCTATCCAGAAGTTCGTGGTATGTGGGCCACACACAAAAATTGACATCAATCAAAACAAAAATTTATTGAGAAAAAAAATCGGTGATCGTTGTCTGCCTCGTCAGAGCACACCCAATGACGGCGGTTTCAAGCTTGTTCAAAGCTGCGATGTATTCGTCACCCAAGGCCTTAAAATACACAAGATTTCTAAGTGCCTCAATATGGCTCACTGCTGTGGTCGCGCTTACGGGTGCTGGATCCGACGGATCCAGTACCCGTAAGCGGGCATCAAGCGTCGCTTGATGCCCGCACTTCCTGTACGGCGGTCTCGTCGCAAAACGACTCCGCAACTTCTGCAGCGTCGTCCACATCAACAAAATCTTGCCAATCAAGATAGCAGCCGGCCAGGTTAGCGTCAACAACGCGTCGCCACAAGTCGTCGTCAGGCTGGCTTTGTTCAGTGTCTTCAATGCCTGCTTCAGGTGCGTCAGCGAAGCCGGCCTTGCGAAAACAATTCCGGATGCATTCGGGTGTCACTTGCATCCACGCCGCTTTGATCATTTCTATCGCCGAGTACAGCGAGACCTGCAGAGGCACATTGGCAGCGGGGCGATCAACTGCAATCAGCATCCGCTGCACAACACGGCGCCTGTAGGCCGCTTTAAACGACCGTATTACACCCATGTCCAGCGATTGTGCTTTTGAAGTTACATTTGGCGGTAGAAAAAGCAACTCAACTGCCGTTAAGACAACTTGGACATGGTGAGCGGTACAGTTGTCGAGAATCAGAAGAACTTTGCGCCCTTTCTTCGCCATGCTGCTGTCAAAGTCAATAAGCCATTCCGCGAACAACTCGCGTGTCATCCACTACTTCGAGTTATGCCTGTAACGCACTGGTACGTATGTGCGGAAGCAACGTGGCCTCTTTGATTTACCGATGACAAATGGCAAGCATCGATCGCTTCCATCCATGTTGGTGCACAAAAGCACAGTTATGCGAACTTTGTTGTGCTTGCTGCCAACGCATTTGTCACCCTTCATAGCGTGCGTTTTGCCAGGCAGCATTTGATAAAATAGCGCCGTTTCATCGGCGTTACACACATCCCTTTCAGCATAACTTGATACATGAGCCAAGTTTTTAGACATCCACGTGTTAATGTCTTCGTCGCTTACCGATGCCGATTCGCTGTTGATGGTCTTGAAAATAATTCCGTGGCGGAGCTTGAAGCGATGGAGCCAGCCATTGCCAGGAGAAAAATCTGGGAAGTCCAGGAGGAACGCTAAGTCCTTTGCTTTGGACGACATCAGCGGCCCGCTGATGGGAACATTGCGTGCTTGAGTATCAAGGAACCACTTTAAAAGCGCGTCTTCAACGTCTGCATATGTGGCTTTCCGTAGGCGCTTCCTCGTCGCGGAGTCCGTGGCGGCACTATTGTAGATTTTGTCCTTCTCTTTTAGTATCGTGGATAGTGTCGATTTCGACAAACCATACTTTTTCACCAGTTCGTGGTTTTTCGTGCCTTGGGAAAGGTCTTTCAAGATCAACAGTTTCGTGGCCAAGTCCAAAGCTTTTCGCTTCACTGTCGAAGTAGACGCCGGCGAATCTGCCATCTCGGATAGGCACGGGAGCACACCAGTAGGAAACAACGCCGACAACGCTAGCACAACCACAAGCAAGAAAAAGACAGTCCCGCAGTCATGTGAGGTGTGAGGCGCGGGGTTAAGGGGGGGGGGGGGAGGTGAGGGAGAACAGGGGGTACGAAAGCACATGATCATGTGCTACGTTGTCAATTGGTGGAAAACTTCGCCGCTGCCCTGACGTCGACGATGGCCAGTGGGGTCCCGTGGCAAATGTGCTGTCACTTTCGACTTGTGTGTTCACGTTGCTGATGCGTACTGGGCCGGAATTTTTTTTTCTCTCTCTCGTTACCGCGGTGATCCCCTCGCCGCATCGCCGCTCCTCCGTGCCTCCGGCGAGACGCCGCGGGAAAGCCAATTCTCGGAGCGTGCACAGCACAGGGTCGGCGGATCTCGCCACGTGGAAAGTGGTCCGCGACACCAAGGCGTTCGCTGTAGCCGATCGGCTAGGCTCGCGGGCGTTCGTTGTAGCTGAGACCGAGCGCCATAGCCTAAACGTATATTTTGGCGGTCACGCCGGACTTGTTCGTGATAAGCAAGCATTCGTCTTAAGTGGGGCCGTTATAAGTGGGCTCGACTGTACTTCACTAGCGTGGTGTCAGTGTGCACAGGCTAGCATAAACACATCACACTCGATGACCGCTGACACTGGCTGTAAAAACATTGTCATGAGGAATTGTGGCAGCAACAGCGAGGACACAGTGCATGCAAAGCTACGAACCATCGGCCCACATAGACTGTGGCCCCTAAGCAGATCGCCTTCAAGATAAAGCCCGCGTGATCGCGCGCAGCCGAAGTACAACGCTCCACTTCCCCGGTACCATGCGGTGACGGAAGAGGACACGCTTCCTTGCGCACGTGAGATTGAACTGCCATTGTTGGTTCCCGTCACACGCTTTCACTAACATGCACAGTGTACAGTGCACAAGGACGATGTTATCACGGGACGAAGCCGGTATGTCCGTATTGTAAACAAAACCTGTAGAAGATGCTAGAGGAGGTGAACCCAGCACGTCTCTGCCCACTTTCCTCCTCCGCAATGCTTAGCCTCATCTCTCATTTTCTATTAAGTTTTCTATTAAGTTCAGTTAAATAAATGCTTTTATGTCATTTTTCCCCCTTTGTAATTCTACTTCATTTACCATTTTGAAGTAAGATTGTCACCGGCACTCCATGAAACCTAAACTAGTGAAGCCTAGTCAGTCTAGTAGTCGTCAATGAGAATTCAGTGCATGCATTGATTGTACTTTCGTCTATCTGTAGTGACAGCGTGACTATACAAGATATGGGCCGTGATTTTGTTATGATGCTTTCTGCACAATTCTATGCCTTGTTTATCATCCACTGTTCATGGCCAGCTACTACTGTTAACACTTGTGCAGCATTGCTCTGACCACTGACGATGCATGAAAAGCGTGAAAAGCAATAGCATAAAAGGCGTTGCTATAAAATCCCAGCCATGGAATGTCTATGCCAAGGACAACTGTGTGCTCGCTGCAATACACATTGGCAAACTTGGGCTGTATTTTTGGACAGTCACTTTTGAATGATGCTTTCGTTTTTGCAATAAAGTATTTCGCATGACTAGCACCGGACACGTCTACCAGTGGCAGTGTTTCCACACTGTGATAAAATAGCCTGCTTGACACTCACAAGAGTGGCGTCTCTCATGGATGCCAGCATGTCTTGCTCTAGTCACATGAAAAATAGCATGCTTGGCACTGTGCCAAGAATGTTGCCACTCCTAAACGTCGATGCGTCTTGCGCTACTTTAATGAAATTGAAGGTATCTTTGAAAATGACTATCCGAGAATGTCGCACACTCCTTTTGGCTATTTGTGAAATAAGTCTCCTATTTTTGGGCAAATCCCGTATTTTGGACTCTCGATAGTTTGAATGTTTTGGCAATCCTCATTGAGTCCTAATTATCGGTTGGCAAGTGTAGTCCTTCGCAGCAATTCAACATTTCTTTGAGTCTCTGAAATGTCTCATCATTTTTTACTGTGCTGCGAGCCTTAGTGCAGGCAAAGCACACATGGCAGCATGGCAGGGATAGGAGAATGCAGAAACTCAGGTGGAGTTGTCTAAGGATGTGTTAGCATACCACTAAATTTCAAGTTGGCCCAACCACAAATTTCAAGTTGGCCCACCCCTGCTATTCACACTTTCCAGCGACTATAGGGGGCGCGGAGAACGTTTCAATATGGCGGGGATAGAGGTGGTGGAGCCAACACGAAAGCGTGCGCGTCTCCAGGTGCAGGTGGCTAACGGGCCTCTAGTATCTCTAAGCGCGATCCTTGACCTTGCTAAGGAAACGCAGAGATGTGTTGTAGAAGGAGAGGCTGCGTTTAACGCTGGCCATATAATATGCTGTGGAATACGAGCAACGACAAGCGCGGCTGTCGAGGTCGAGTCACTATGCCTGCAGACAAGCACCGTGAGAGGCCCCCCGCATACTATAAAAGTTCAAGTTTGCAATGAAACCGGTGCCGTAAAGGTCAGTACTTCTCCTTACGTTTTTTAAGCTATACGTGATATACGAGAATTGACACCAAGCAGTTAATTGGTAGCACTCGGATGTAAGCAAAGCGCAGTACCCCGCATGCCGCTGCATAAAATAAATGTTGTGTGCATTAATGACGTTATGTGCATTCATGGCTCCCTGCAATTGCTTATTTGTGGAACGCTTGTTTAGAATTTAGAAGCTATGAGCGAGACGATGAGGTGTGCCAGCGCGCCCCGTTTCCAGCGTGATTAGCGTTTTCGCGTGCTGTACGGCGATTTCGCCAAAGTGCAACGCGTTAAATGCAATTTTTTTACTTCTCGGGCTAGAACGCGCAACTTCGTCGTTCTAGTGTCATAAAAGCACCAATGTGTTGTTTTCGGCTTCCAGAATTCAATGTGCATGTGGGAGCCTACGCATTTACCCTGTAAATAATTAGTGCGGTTTTAAGGTCGTTTGCGTGCTTATTGGTTTGATTGTTTTCAGGGAGAATGCACGTGCAAGGCCGGTCTCTCTGGTCAATGCAAACATGTGTTTGCCACTTTGATATATTTGAACAGGTAAAACATTTTACATCATGTGTTTGTTTATTTTCGTTAGTTGGATTGCCTGTAATGTGCACCAAGTGACACTGAATGTGTTTACCTTATGTCGAACTAAGAGCCACATTGTAAAAGGCGAACATAGAAGTCAATGGCAATGATGCCTTTTCAGTGCCATCTGGTGCTTTTTGTTGCACTAAGAACCGAGTTTCAAGAACATGTTTCTACGTAGCAATCAATTGAGTATGTGTTCCTTCAGTCACTTCAGGTTGGCACAGGCTGTATTAATAACCACAGAATGCCCAGAAATGTTTTAAACGTTCTGGGCTTTCTTTATTTGTTTACTGTAGGATTTTGATTCTGAATCTACTGTAAAATATTGTTGATGTAACTTACTAACATGGAAACAAAGGATGAAGAAAATGGAACCAACATACACAAGTGCTAACTCAAAACTGAAATGGTTCCCGTCGGTCTCATTTTTATTTCCGCGCTACCAAGTTACATCATAGAATTCCAACTAGCCCCATCACAACACTTGTTAGGAAACATTTTCTTGAATCATATGAAAGATGCAGAAAAAAGCCAAAACAGAGAGTATCTCAGCAAGGTATGCTTATTTTGATGTACAGGACAAGTGCCACTTCCCTGGATTCATTGTCATGTACGGATGTGCAACAACAGTGGGGACGTGCCAGTGCCGCTAGCATCTGCAAACCAAGGCCAACTAGTTTGTTTTGCCACGTCGAGCAGCTTCAACCAATAAGTGTCCCTGAAGATGTTAAAGCCCTGATTAGGAACGAACTTATTGCCACAGTACCACATTCTGCACTGGCAAAACACAAAACTCGTGCAAGAAAGTCAATCCCTTTCACCAGCAGTTTGAACGTAGTCCACGCTATCGACACAATTTTCACACAAGGTTGCTACTTGAGAGAATACAAAAAATTATCATTTTTTGAATCAGTGCTAGATGGTGAAAAAACAGTACTGAAAAGGTTTACTCTTGAACATCTCAATGAAAATGAAAAGAGTTTATCTTCAAAATGTGTGCCTCTGCTATGCCAAAGCTAGGGAAATATGCCGCGAGACAACTGATCAGTCATCCACTCTGTAGCACAGCGAAAGAAAAAAAAAGAATAACTGGAAGCATCTGCAGAGAACTTTACACGTTTGAAGAAAGGGGTACACGCAGTTGGGAAGCAAAGCTGGACAGGCTGTACTGCAAGGAGCCTTTCAAGGGAAATGAAGCTACAATGTATGGAAAAGACAACGAGCCTCTTGCACTTGAAGAGTACGAGAAGACTCGTAACAAAAGCATGAGCAAGCTGGGACTCATCGTCATTCCAGATGTTCCTTGGCTTGGCTACAGCCTAGATGGAATAAGTGAGCAGAGGGGAACAAAAATCTTGCTGGAAGTGAAGTGTCCTGTTCTAGGCAAGCACTGTAGCATACAAGACTTTGTAAATGCTAAGAAGCTGGCATTTATTGCGTGTGATGGAGAAAATTATGCATTGAGACGAGCTCACAAGTATTATTCCCAGGTTCAACTGGGCATGCTCCTCCTTAACAGGAGTCTGTGTCATTTTATAGTATATTCGAAAGTTGAGAGCCTTGTCATTCATGTGCCGAGAGACACCGAGCATATTCAGGCACTTGTAGACAGACTGCAGTATGTCTACTTCAAAAGGGTACTAGCTAAGCTTGTGCAGATTAGCAAGGCTTGAAAGTATGTTGATGTTCATAGGTTTTTTCCTTGTTGATCACTTCCATTCAGTGGGAGGGGGGACACTTAGAAGAAAAGCTATTCAGTACTTTGTAATATTTACGAATTGCAATATATTAAAGGGGTTGGGACACCAAATTTTGAGACTATAAAAAGCATGTTGTAGGCTGCTTCCGTATGCAAGGACACCCAGAATGAGGTATTGGACGCTGCAAACATTTCAAAATAATTTTACTTCAGCTCCAAAAAGTCATTAAAAACTCCTTCTCGTAGTCGAGACCCATCGCTAGTGCGGCAGTGACTACGTCACAGAGGAGGAACGAAAATATTGATGTCATAGCACACTAGCACAAAAACGTGACGTATGATGAGTAGCGATGAAATGCCGATTACGGAGCCTGCTGAGCCGAGCGACCGAGCATAGCCTCCACTATGACCGAGCTACAGGCCCCATATAGAAATCTTTTCTTAATACAAAGAAGGGGTAAGGCGTGCAGGCACGGACACAAGAGAGAAGTGGACAACACGAACGCCGCACGGCGGCCCGCGAACGGCAAACTGCGTGCGGCGAGTTGCCGTGCGGACGGGGCTTTACACGTTTGAGTGTAAAGCCCGTCCACTAGCCGGCCGACTCCGAAAGGGACCAGGATATGCGGCGTTCGTGTTGTCCGCTTCTCTCCTCGCATAGTCGTATAGTTCGGCAGCTCGGAGCGATCTCTCCTTCGCTTGGCCTTTCTCAATGCGAGAGCCCGTCCACGTTACCGGCACGGAAACTCGCCGCACGCCGTTTGCCGTTCGCGGGGCCCCGTGCGCCGGCGGTTTTGCTCGCGAACGGCGAGATTTCCTTGCCGTAGAGAGGACGGGCCCGGGATCCATTTGTGCGGCAGCCGTACGGCGAAGCGGCCAATCAGCGACCGAGGAGTGGTCACTCTGGCACCGACGGCAGCTTCACCGCCTCTGATCGTTCGGTGCCGCCGATATCGTTGCTAGGCCTTTTCCGGTTTACTTCAAAGCTAAGTTACGGCGCTTCGGAATGAATCACCGACTCTCACAAGCCGCAATATTTTCTTACCGTTGTTGTCGCTCTTCACAATAATTATAATCATCGCGACATGCACTTCAAATCGCCAGTTGTTGACCTCTGCTGGCAGAGCACGCGTATGCGCGAGCAGACGACGCAGCATAGTTTTACGTCACTATTTTTGTGGTCCACGTGACCAAGCCATGTTGCATTTCCTCCTCTGTGACGTCATAGCATCCCCCGGAGCCCAGAAACCGAAACCGAAATCGCTCGGTATAATAATGCTATTATTAAATTATTTATCGGATATATATGAATCCCGCTGTGTGTATCGTGCTCCCTGAAGCATGACGCAGCGTTTGAATCAACAAACGCATGAACGAAAATTTTGATGTCTCCACCCCTTTAAGAAATTAAATTATGGGGTTTTACGTGCCAAAACCACTTTTTGATTACGAGGCCCGCCGTAGTGGAGGACGCCGGAAATTTGAACCACCTGGCGTTCTTTAACATGCACGTAAATCTAAATACACGGGTGTTTTCGCATTTCGCCCCCATTGAAATGCGGCCGCCGTGAATTGCAATATATGTAGCAGCAATTAAGCGATTGTTAATTTATATTTACTGTTCAATGTCTGCTAAGGAAAGTATAGCAAATTGTGAGAACTGAAATGGCAAGAATTTTTGAAGCATCACAGAAGCAAAATGAGGAGTTCAATTTTGGTTCTAGGTTTTGCAGCATAAGCATACATGGCCACCTGCGAATTTTGCTTGTATTCTGTCATTTAGTGCTTTTGGATGTTACACTACAACCTGTGATGTTTTCTCTGCAAATGACACCTTTACAAGTGTCTACAGTGCACATGTTGCAAAAAAGAGAAAATAAAGGTGTTGATCTTTTTTTGTTCTTGAGCAACTATTTATTTTGCATTCTTTGGAAAGCTAGTCTCACAGCAGCTCATAATTCTTGAAGAGCTTGTTTGCAGTCACTCTAAAGTACTTGAGCGAATTTAAGTAGTTTTTTTACTTGCAAATTAGTGTTTCTCTGTTTAGAACGGGTCCTTTGTACCTGATATACTTCGCTGCTTTTTTGTACTTGTCAGTACATGTATCATACCTATAAACATACCACAATAAACATTCCTCCTGTAAATGTGTTTCCGTGTTTTGCTATTTGATATTCAATATTTACTATTTTTAGAAAACGTTGATATTCGCCCTCCTCTCAACTTTCATATGTCTCTTAACTGAATGTGTACACATCACTTCCATTTGTATAGGCTGTCTGAAAATAAATGTATGCCACATGCGAGGCTCTCGCATGCTTGTATATTTGCCACCTGCTCTCGGTTCACATTCTTCATGTCTTTGTGGTTGCAATGCGTACAAGTTCACAGCTGTACTTAGTTACACATTGCGATGTACACGACAAAGTGATGAAAAAAATTAAAAATAACCATCACGCCTATTTGACCCAACAGCGCATACTATAGACAGTATGTATAATTGAACAGCTGATGATGTCGCACAAATTAAGTGGAAAATAAACCAAAAGAGATTGTTCTGTTAACGTAACATTAACACTCGTCAATTTGTGCTCCGTTAACCATAGCAATATGTGTCTGATCAACACTGATAGGTTAGTGAGGGCTAAGATTCACCTCAATTTGAAGAGGGAAAGATTAAAATTGGTCAAGAAGAAACAAGCCAATCTAGGTGCAGTAAGGTTAAAAGCAGACCAATTCAGGCTGGTACTTGCAAACAAATATGCAGCCTTAGAACAGAGGGATGAAGATGACATAGAGGTAATGAATGAAACCGTAACGAGGATGGCTTCAGAGGCAGCAATTGAAGTGGGAGGCAAGGCACCAAGGCAACCAGTAGGCAAGCTCTCCCAAGTAACAAAGGATCTAATAAAGAAGCGACAAAGAATGAAAGTGTCCACCTCAAGAGATAAGATAGAATTTACGAAACTCAAAACTGATCAACAAGGCGAAAATAAGTAATATTCGAAATGATAACGTGACGACTGAAAAAAGCCGTAAAAGATGGACACAGCATGAAATCAGTGAAGGAAGCTTGGCGTAGGTCAAACCGAGATGTATGCACTAAAAGATAAGCAGGGTAATAGCACCAGCCATCTCGAAATTATAGTAAAAGCAGCAAAAGAATACAAATGGGTTGGAGCACATGCCAGATCCTGGCTGGAAGCTTACCATTATCATTAAAAAGAGGTGTACAATCAGCGCATTGTACCAGTGCTAACATATGGGCATAAATGTGGAGACTGACAAAGAAGCTTGCAAACAAGTTAAGGAACGCGCAAAGAACGATGGAACGAAGAATGTTAGACATATAGTTAAGAGACTGGAAGATAGTGGTGTGGATCAGAGAGCAAACAGACATACCCAATATACTTATTGACATTATTAGAAAAAAATGTAGCTGGGCACATCATGTAATGCGTAGGTTAGGTAACCGGTAGGCCATTAGGGTTGCAGAATGAGTGCGAAGAGAAAGGAAGCGCAGTCGAGTACGGGAGAAGTCTAGCTGGGGTGATGAAATTAAGAAATTCGCAGGCACTAGTTGGAATTGGCTGGCACAGGACAGGGATAATTGGAGGTTGCAGGGATAGACCTTCGTCCTGCAGTGGACATAAAATAGGCTTGCAATGATAATGATGAATTGTGTCACCTTTGCAAGTGTGCTTACTGAAATTGATCATCAGCCAATATTGGTGCGCACAAGTTAGTTAGCCCACACACAACTGTGAACAGCTCATTGATATAAGGCAGCATTTCCCAGGACAGAGTTGAGTTGAAGAGCTTAAATATTTTAACTCGTATTGCTCGTTCTACATGAACCCGTGCCCTAGCAATGTCAGCTGTCCTAAGGGCATCATTGCGGTCAAACTGGCAGTCCTTTTTAGCAAAAGGTGGCCGAATTACGCCAATTGCATGGGCACTGCACAAGTCATCAATGAAAAAACCCCTATTGACCATAATGTCATCTGTGAATGACTCGAACTTCTCCAATATTGCACACTCAGCTGTAATGGCTTTGTCTGAGGCTCGTCCACCAAATGCTTCACTGATGAATGTTATTGTGCCAGCTGGACTTACACATATGAGAAATTTTACAGTGTAAGTCGACTTGTATTGGTGAATATGTCAGTAGCTGACATTTCACACAGCGAGACCTTTCAACTGGGATTTCATTGCAATCTACAACGCCTCGCACTCTCGGATACTGCTTAAAGTGCAAAGGCATATTGTTTAAAATTTCCTCCTTTGAAGGCCACTCAATGGCAGCTTTCAGCACCGCAGCAACAAGAGGCAGTGTGTGCACAAAATATCTGTGTATGGACGAAATGCTGCATTGAAAAAGTACACTCAGACAGGAAATAGACATAGCCTGTTTCAGAACTATGAAAACCAAAATAACTCTGTCCCTCACAGAAGCTTCCATCCTATTCGCCGCCTCATACTTCTCTACGAGTGAAACAATCTTGTTTAGAAGTGCATGACAAGGTATGCCAGTCAAAGTGTTTAGGTGAGCATCAGAAAGAAGCACGTCCGAAATCCTAAATTTTTGTGGGAAGTCCAGTGAGTTCACTTGAACGTATTTGTTTAGCTCGAGTGTGTGGCCCAGCTCTTGAAGTTCAACAAGTGCCCTTGCAGCGTCTTGTTCTGTAACGCAAGAAAAAATGAGGGCGAAATTGGTACAGTTTTAAGCAAAAAGTTACCTGCTGTTGTTTGTGAGCAAGAGCTTGAAAGGGGGGGAAGCCAATCCTGCACAGGTGGGTCTGCGATACAATGATGGTGAACTAAATCTTTCATAAAACAATGTGAAGTGTCCTACAACACAGTGTATTTAGTCCTACGGCAAAATAAAACTATGCATTGCACTGGCTTGCCTTTGCTCTAAAATTCAAGAGCAGAGAGAGAGAGAATCTGATGCGAAAGGCGGGCAGGTTACCTGGAAGGTAAACATCCACCTTGCTAACCTGGCGCACAGGGGAAAGGGTAAGGGGGGTGCCGAAATATTACAAAGAAAAGCACAAAGTGTGAGAAAGATCATAGAAAAAAAACACATGCACACACACAGAACACTATTGCATCAGAGTCACTCCAGTAGGTTACTTGCCTAAGGTGACATTAGAAAAGCCTTAGTCTCTTAAGAGTAGAACATGTATTTATCTAGGTGCCCAAAATCTTTCGGCGATACCACTCTCAATATACAGTGGAACCCCGTTCATACGTTTTTCACCGGACTGAGGAAAAAAAATGTAACAGCCGGGAGAACACAACAGTGAGGAAAGCTCCGGAAATGAATGAAAAAAGTGCAGCTTCAACTATAGACAATTTATTTCCACCAGAGTGCGCTTAGAACTTTAAAAAAGTCTATGGTGGCTTGCCGTTTCTTTCACTCGCTAGAAATCACCACACGTTTCTCAATAGCCTGGAAGGCCGCATTGCTGTCAGCGTCGCTGTGAGGTGCGACGTACGTGCGGGGGAGGTCCAGAGCCGTGACGGCTTCTCCAAAGCTAGGATTTGGCAACTCACTGGCATCATGCGGCTCGTGCTCCTCGTCGTCACCGCGCCACAGCAATGGCAACGGACGAAGGAATATCCGCGGGAAATTTTGCCCTCTTTGGCGTAATCATGCTAACGTGCTAACGATTGTTTGGTATTGCTGCGGAGCGCGCGCATCCGAGCAGCCCGGTTGCGCGCAGCGCGGTGTGGTTTCGCGAGAAATGTAAACAAGAGAGGAGAGCTGGCCCGATAGGCGGAGCGACGCTATGAGCAACGCCAACTTCCGGCTTCCCTTTAGCTATAGCTTCACAAAGAGTGACGTCAGGGCCTCTCCTGAGTTTCCTTCCTCCGTGAGTCGACCCGTCCAACAAACCATGCGGTGACCGTAATCACAGTGATGATAATGAGAGAATTTTTCAAAAATGGCCACCTAGTGGTGGCCTCTCGAACTGGCGTGCGGCTTCTTGCAGCCAGTTCCATAGCCGAGCCCGGTCAAAACTCGTCGAAAGCCAAAATGGCGGTTGGAGCACGTTGCCTACTTTAGCCCAGGTGGGTTTGGGTTGCGATGCATCATGCGGGAACGTTTTCACAGCTATTACGTAATAGCGGGGTTCCTTATACATTGGATCCTATGGAAGCTATGCCGGGAGCAGATGAAAACGACGTAGCAGCCGGGAAAACGCAGCAGTGAGGAACGTAACAGCGGGGTTCTACTGTATTGCCCTTTACAGTTGCACAACCGGACTTGCCTTGTTTGGGTGAAACGGCAAACTTAAACCTGTGGTAACGCCTATGCATCATCAAAACTTGGGCGCGAGGGTCGGAACAAAGAATTCTCACCATTGTATTCACTTTCTTCCGAATTATCAGGAAGCTCGCATGCGCAATCTTCATTAATGACCACTTCAGATACGTCATCGTGTTGGCCCTTGTTTCCTGCAACATTGTTAGGTCAATACAAGAGATACTTAAGACCAAGCAAAACAAATACAAAATCACAAACCCATGCGCAGTACCTCCGATCGGTACACAATTTTCACTACAGCCAAAAAAAAAGCAGCGAACGCCTTGTGCATTGACCGCCTGTTTGATTTTCACACAGAACGACTAAGAACAGTTGCACAATACGTTCCCTAGTTTGAAATGCTCACTACGCAGTGTCAGGCACCGTCGAGGAATATTTACCGAAACAGCGTGAGTGCAGGCAGAACATTTAATAAATGGTGATGGTTGCGTACTTAAACTTACTTTGAGAATTTGTGGGGGGCTTTCTTCGGGGAACCCTAGGCCTCACACTTGCTTCGTGGGAGCGCAGAGGGATCTTTTGCGAAGGCACGGCGTTTCTTTTCAGCCGCTTTCGTAAGGGCTTCAACCTGCCTTTAAGGCAAAATTTCACAATCAGCTCACCACAAGAATAAAATGAAATCATTGAGAGCATCGTAACAGTCAATTACTTACCAAGGTGGCCCCAAAAGAAGTCATCTTTGTTAAAATGATCGCTACATGCAACTATTTCTTTGCTTACTTCCTTCCCGATGCGGAGCTTGATCGCCCACAACTTCCTCCGTTTTTTATCTTTTGGAAAGTGGTGCAGGCTCACTTTTCCGCAAATTGCACAATTTGTGCATTGCGGCACACTGCACATGCGGTTGCTCTTCGCTCGTTGACTGTTTTTTCCATAACGGAGAGCACAAGAACGCCAACACACCTGTAGAAACTGTGTGAGCGAGAAATCCATCACCCCCTCCCGGCTTCCGAGAAAATTCGCGCGGTGGCGCTAGCGTTTCTGGAAAGCGCGAATAAGCTTCCCCATGCATTTCCTATGGAGCCCATTGTATCCCTGTGTGTAATCTCTCTTTCTCGGGAGGGGAGGGGGGGGTTTAAATTGTTCTTTATTGCTAATAAAGCTACCAATCATGTATATTTGGACTATTATAATGATGAAATGTCTTGGCAAATTACTCAGTTTTGTGCAGATACAAGGCGTTAAACTTTTCACGTGATGGGGCTGAGGTACTTGCCAAAGAATGCTTACATGTAAAAAAACATTGTCGTTTTTTTAGTTCCGCTCCAGTACTTCTGATGCAGTCAATGTGACCCCTCATCGCACATCACATCACTGGTAGTGCCACTCTTTCCAGTGGTGGTGCTTGTCTCCAGCAGCCGTCGAGTGGTGGTTTCCAGCAGATGTAGTAGCATATCTCCTAACTTTTACAATTTTTCACGTAACATTCTCTGATTTTTGAGCTTTTTACAATATTTGTAATGACGCTAATGGTTTTGCAATTTTTTATTTGCTTCTAGCTTAGGGCAGAATCTATTTTTGAAAATTCAAATACAGTTCCTGAACCCATTTATAACTTCAATCATATTTTTGGCCGCTGTGACTGCAGGTTTCTGCAGAACAAATGCTGTGAATTAGTTTAATAAACGGTCTGCAACTGAGTACTAAAGTAATTTCTGTTATTTTTAAAGGGCCCCTCTGCAGGCCGTGTTGTAAATTTTGGTTGTACAATGGACGTTGTAAAGCACTATCTTGGGAGTGTTTTACCGCAAGAATTTTTCAAATGGGTTCATTATTGGAGAAGATATAAATGCCATGTCGCCATGCTCCCAGGAGGCGAGCACAACTGCCAATATAGACACTCTTCTCCATTGCCTTGACTAGCATCCACAAACGGCATCCTTCCCTGCCCTATCCGAACTAGAGCTGAGCAATCATGTCATATTCTTGTGGTGAGCTCTGCCTCCTTTTTTTCTTCCTTTTCTGTTGTGCGGCACACTTCCAGTGGCAGCATTGCATGTTAACATGATTAACAGAAGTCACATGCCATGGTCAGTGACATTGCAGGCAGTGCGTCTCATCCAGTGTCATTTGTGCGTTTGACTGACTGTCTCACAAGAAGCGGGGCTTCCTCGAGAGGAATGGCACACAGGCTCGTGTTAGAAATCTCAACTGTTCTCGCACCATGCAGTTGTGTCATACTTAACGGATGTAATTGCCACTGCATGGTTTACATGCCACAGTGTTCGTTTGCAGTGCCCATATTTGGTGGAGGGCTCCTTAACAAAATTTTGTAATTTTAGGCTTAGGCTATAGAGGTACTTTTCAAACCTTGGAAGTTGGCAGGTCGATAGTAGTGTAGGGGATGCTCTCAGATCTGCATTCACATGTTGCTAGTAGGTCTGGGCTAGCTCTGTACCAAGCATTTTCTTAGTGCTTTTTCCTAAGCCAGTGGCTCGCCCATTCCCGAGATGTTGGTACTACAGCAGTTGTTATTGGTGAACACCTCTGCAGGCAGCTCTGGTAATGCATTTCATTATGAAAAGATGTAGGCTATGCTAAAGCTAGGGAGAATGCTGGTTTTAGCTTAGAACTTGTAACTGGGCTATTCGGTAATCCGTCGTGGTAAATTGCTTCAGAGCGCAAGAAAACACAAACGTGAAAAGGGGGAGGGAAGAGGGCATTCTTTTTTCTGTGTGTGTTCTCTTGCGCCCAGAAGCAGTTTATCAAGATTGTTTCAGCTTCACCTACACCAGCTAGCCATACCATCAGACTCATTACTTAAAAAGTGTAATGACAAGAATGTTGGAGCTACTTGATGTGGTCTTTCTTTTAATTGAGTGGCTATGCCAGAGATATGACAGAAAGCAATGCAGAATTGTACAGCCAGACATCTGAATGCCAAATTTTAACAGCAGTCTTCGACAATGTCGTAGATTACAGCACCATCTAATTAAGACCGAGACTAATGAAGTGGCAACTTCGAAAATGAATGTGGCTACTTTTGCAGATTTTTCACACAGAGAGAACCAAAATTGTCGAAAAGAATGAAATCTAAAAGTTCACATATTGTCCCTTATTTTATAAGCAATAAGTTGCAAGGCCTGTGGTTTTAAAATTTCTTGAATGTTCACCCAATAAAGTTAGATTCATGACCCACAGTTTTGGACGTCTGGTACTTCACCGTGACAAGAATGTGACAGTAGCATTTGCATGGATTCTCAGCACAAAGTTAAGATTTGTTAGCTAGTTTTATGTAATTGTGTAAACATTGGAACAGGCTTACAAGGGCAATGTGCCATGATCGTGTGATGCACCTGACATTTGTAGAATGAACTTGGAAAAATTTCTTGGATAATTGTCAGTCTTATTGGCGGCGAGGAGTTATGGAGTCGCCATCTATCGGAAGCGGCTCGCTGGCGTAGTATGAGGGATCACGCGGCACGCCCCTCATAGGTTTTGCTGTCAGCGCTCACTGAAAACGCCACGCATGAGCTCTCCCGGACATTTCTGTAAGTACTTT
Source organism: Dermacentor variabilis (assembly GCF_050947875.1). Classification (NCBI taxonomy): domain Eukaryota; kingdom Metazoa; phylum Arthropoda; class Arachnida; order Ixodida; family Ixodidae; genus Dermacentor; species Dermacentor variabilis. Next base: position 27,380,312 of record NC_134573.1, on the reverse strand, counting down.
CGAAACGAGAGAAGTTTTTTACTGTCTAAATAATAATCTTGGGCAAACTGAAGGCACAGAATCGTTTATCTCTTTACCGAATACGTACAGTGAACACCACTGCGCGCGGTCGCCGCGACGGAGTCTTTTTGCGTGAAAGGTAGGTAAACGCTGAGAGCTAACTATGTGAAATATCTTCTTATAGTGTTTGCATAACTAAATTGAGCATAATAGAATGAAGCCTCAATGCAGCGATCGCACAGATTCACAGCGACCGACAGCACGTCTGCATGCTTGTCCGTGCAGTTTCGCTTTCGCCGTGTGCGCGTTTTCGCACCGTGCCATAAGCTTTGGGCCGCAGAATATGAGCATTTGACAGTATACAAGCAGCCATTGCTGCGCGGGCGCTATCAGAGCGGTTCAAAAATAATTTCATTGTAGAGACTTCGACGCCTATGGGGACTATGATGTGCCATCGCAACTATTCAATCTTTCTTTTTTCTTCTAAATTCTTGGACGTTTCCATATTATTTCTCGAGTTGCGTCGCACTGTATGTTTATCGGTGTTCTCAGCGTGCGATTCCCACTGCTTTTTTGCAATCCAGTGCATTAATTCATAACACGTACAAACATGACCATATGTCATGCCTTTTTTTTAATGTGCGTCTTACTGCTCCCTTTCCATTCCACTGAACTTGCCAGTATCTATAGCATCGACAAGTTCATAGACCAAACCGTCATGACATTAGTCGGACACCGGAATCGGGCGAGCGTCTCAGTGCGCGTTTTCCAAACATCGCAGACCCGGTGCCGTAGCAGAAATATTCCTCGCGTCTGTGCTTGCTGCATACCTGAGTTGTAGCCGATGACTGTTTGCCGGTTTTATGTTTCGCGAGCCAAGCTTCACGGAGCTTCTTTTCCTGCGGCTGCGTGTGAATAAGGCTGCCACCGTGCTCCATTGCGTATGTCCGGCACTGCGGCACCGAGCAGTAGCCTACCATGTTGCGCGCCTTCAAAGGCAGCCACTACCTATTCTAGTGCTTTCAAACGTTGTAAAGGAGACACTCGAAGCGGGAAAATCTCGCCACTAAATGAGGACCGCAGCGTACGAGGGAATTTAAACTCTCGTTTTCAGCTCGCTTCGGCGCTCCCGAAGCAGCCGACGCGGCCGCTATGTCCATGTGATCCCTAATAGCATGTCACGCCGACGGTGGCTTCAGCTTTTCCAGTGGTGGAGCTCGAGGCCCATACAAACGTTACCTTGACGCAACAAAGTCCATGCCGAGTGAGGGTATCTGCTGTGTTGCTTACTTTTATTCTCCTATCAACTTGTATTCGTAACGCCCATAGATCCAGTTCATGTGAGCCTTTTGTGTTTGAGTTTCAATGTATTGCCTTTTATTCCTATAATAATAATTTCGCAACGAGCCAAAGGGGGCGCTTATTGAACTTCTCTGTGCCACACATTCCTCCCGTCTTCACGCACCATACTGCACTGAGAAGACTCGCTGCATGCATGTCTTCAAGGTGTCTACCAACCGGGAGAACCGGGAATTCTCAGGGAACTTGAATTGTCTGGAAATACTCAGGCAAAACTGAGGGAATTTGTGCTTCTATCAGGGAAAATTAGCTGTAACTTTATTGAAAGGGAACAAAAGTCGTGTTAATGCTGGCTCCAGTAACAGAGGAATCGCAACGAATCGTCACTGACGCCGTGTCATCAGCACGAGGTATTGCCAGAGCAGTTGACGACCGAATTTCCAGACGTCCGATGTTTCGGACATGCTCGATAATTTGCACGGCTTTGCGGCATCACCATGTACACCATATAGTCAATGTATATTGCCCTGACTGCAAGTCTGAAATAGTATTAATCAAAGCCATCACCGCTGCCATTTTGATTATCTCGTCGCCTCGAACCTGCACTCGTATGCAGGTCCGCTGGCAGCTGTAGCCACCACCGCGGCAATGTTAGGCATAGCTGCTTCTATGTTCGCTATTAAACTTCTTGCCATGCGGTGCCGTGTTTTTCATTGAAAGAATTCGCCGCTGTCAGCAATGGCACCGACTCCGCCTTTGTAATCCTCACGATTGGCTTCGAAGCTCGCAGTGCACAACACGTTGTGGAATGCCAGTCTTCGAAAGTTAGCTTCGCCTCAGTGCAGCAGTGTTGCGTGGTGAAGCATAACAAACGTGGGAAGAAGCAATTGTCATGGGACACAGTATGTATTCCTTAATTATACACGCATGCACCCCCGTCTCCTGTCACAGTACGAGCACCGATTGCCTAATAAGTTAACTGGCAGGCCTTAAGAGCTTTTTCGGACATGCCTGTGGCAATCTTAGCTGGGCAGTTAAAGACATGCATTCATGTTTTGCATACTGCCCGATTTTTCGGTTGTTTTTGCAGCCCCTAGGGAGTCCGAAAAATCAGGCGTTGACTGTACAACTGACCAAGAGGATGCTTCAAATGATCGATGGGGTGAACGCGTGGCAGAAGGAGGATGAGAATAGAAAGGACCGACATATGAGGAATTAACGGGAAAGGAAGCATGCTGCTGCCTCTTTGAAGGAGCTTGAGCTCAAAAAACAAAGTGTTGGCTGACACCGAGATGCAGGTCTCCCTCATCCAAACCAAAATAAACACTTTAAAGCAGTGAAACCCAACACTGAGATATTGTGTATGGGCTGAGAGTATGTCAGGACAGTTGATGTTGACTTCCCAGCTGCTGAGAGAGAATCTTAGTTGTGACAAAGTACAGGCCTCATACCGATGAGCTTGCTATCATTGATAGAAATAGCTCATATTCAAAAATATTTACTTATGTATGCATCTCCTTTTCATTCGTATTTGAAAATGTTCGACTCAATTTGGAATGGGTTTTACCATTGTTTTGCAGTGCATTTTACTAACACCTTCCTTCTGTTTTCTTTTTAATAGATATTACTCCTTACAATTCAAACTGGATTAAATCATTTTTTTTTCAACATGCTTACTAGAAAGTGACATCATCGGGCAACATGGTGTCAGCCTGTCCTGACATAAAACAAAGTTCTGGCTCATTCAGGGAATTTTGCAAAGGTGCTCAGGGAAAACCTGGAAAACTTGGGGAATTTGGAAATGTCAACTTGGTAGACACCCTGGTCTTGGTCGTTTTGGCATGTAGCGTTGTGTGCTCTTATCACATATTGCTGGACCTTGAATTGATCTATCTCGATCTGTCTACATAACTATCGTAAGGGAAATGTTTTGAATATGTGGTTTTTATATACTGAGCTAGTTAGCTGAATTCATTAGAGCTAGCTCATTTCTTGACTGGCTTGTGATATCACATGATTGCCTCCTGTAATTGCTGTGACGTCGCTCTGATTGCCATGTCAGCTCAGTTGCGCTGCATTTATCCTTTGCTAAAAACTGGTCGCATTAAAAGACAACCATCGCATGCTTCTCCAACCAAGGCTTTGAACCATGATTGTTGCGTTGACGGTTACCTGTCGAAGAGAAAAATGCAACATGAAAATTTTATGTGTGTACTGCATTAACCTCTCTGATGCCGTTTTATCCTGTCGATTGAAAACTTACTTTCATCACATTTCTTGCATCTTCAGGATCGTAGAAAGTGTACTGCTGCAGCAAAGATTAAAAATTATCAATATTTGAGTGAGCTTTGTCAAGTTTAGAGTGTGGACTCCACGCGAAAGCTCGTGACAGGAACATCAAATATGAGAACATCAGCTATATCATGTTTTGAAAAGCTTGAGAAGCACTTATCCAGCCACTTGAAAAACTATGCCTGGCTAGCATGACATTGTGAAAAACAATGAAAGTGGACCCACTGCATACAAGATACGGACACCGAGTAAAGATCCCCAATCGTCTACCTTCCCACTCATTTTGCTAAAACATTTTGCACATGTTATTCAAAATTGCAGCACATTTGCAATCGTAGCATTTCAAGATGTATGCAACACATTTTAAATATTGTTAATTTCATCAATGCCTTTGCTGTTGATGCACTATCTTGGTGTACACAGTGCCCGAAAAGGTTGATAAGGGCTGAACAGATGCCAGCAGCATAATGTGCAGCCCAAAATAGGTTAAGTGACTAAATGCAAGCATTGACATTTCCTCCGCCTCTGCAAGTCTGTCCCCTACATTGTAGTAGCTGTTTCTCGTGCTTTACCCATCTGCTTTCTCCTCATATTCATAACCTCAAGGATGGAAGTGCTGCGCCATCTTGCGCCAAAGCACTAATTCGAATGAAGTTCCCATATTTTGCAGGATGTGAGTGTTCAGTGGCAGCCACACAGCCACAGGCATGCGTTGGCTAAGGCTTAGCTGTGCAATCCAAGCTTAAAGCTATCCTTTTCAGTGTCGGCATCTTTGGAGTGTAGTGTGTTTGGGGGCATATAGTAACTGAAGAAAAAGAAAACTTTTGTGCTATGCAATGCATTACGAATGTTTCATAAAAATGTTACACGTTTTCATATATGTGGACCAGCTAAAGATAATTTGAACTGGCGCTCATTTCATGGGGCAGTCAGGAATGAAACCCATGCTGAATGAATAAGGTTGCATAGTCTACCCAGCATGTAGCTCGTGAGCTTTTAGCACTCTGTTTTGCACCCTTTTGGTACATATGCGCCGATTAATGGGCGAAAGCCATGCGTGTGATTTTCTAAATTCATTTCGCACGTGCACCATGTCCGGTTACCGGGATGATAGCTTGGCACACCAACAAACGGCCTGCTTGCATTCGTGAAACTTCCTGGTGGCACACTTCCACTGTCGATCGCAATCATCATTGAAACATGCACTCCGGCTACGCAACTTCCTGCCTCGCTACATCGCACAAAATCAGGCTCTTGCCAATGCAGAACGCAAGCCAAGGATCTAAAGTTTCATATTTAGTCAACCTTAGCGGCCAAATTGTGATCGTAATCAAATGTTTGGCGAGACTGCAAACCTCCGAAACAGCGTTCGAGGCAGTGATGTTCTTGAGGTGACTTGCACAAATCAAGTACAAAAATTTTAATAAGGCATCATTCAGTGCACGAAATATCAGTTGCCATCTTACATTAGCTTTACAGTTGAACCTGGCTATATCGAACTCGCAAGAAAATGCCTATCAGTTCGATATGGAGCTTAATTCGATATAAGCCTGCTAAATAATTGGATGTCATAAAAGTACATACCATTTACAAAATCACTTTATTGATGAAACCAGCTTAGTTTCGCATGAAATAGTTCTGCATTTTCTTCTGCTTGGGCAATTTCACTGCCTGCGACGCACACACTTCTCCACATTTTCTAAGGAGTCGGAGCAGCTGAGGCCGCAACCTTCCGCATTTGCTCAGAACCACCGGACTAGTGTGAGTGCACCAATCACTTCAGAGGATGTGGGCAAAGGACCGTCATTGCTTTCCTAATTGCGCCCCCTTTCACTTGTGCTCGGTACAATGTTGGCAACGTAGTCTTCGTTTTCGGGCTCTCCCGTGGCCGCGACACTATCATCTGCACTCACAAACTCGTCCACTGTTGATTCGTCGACAGCTTCCGTAAATTTTGACAGCTCGCTCCAAAATTCGACAACACCTGCAATGGCTTCGTCGCATTCATCAGAAATTAGTCATCACCGAGCACGCGGAAGTTGGCACGTCAGAAGCACTTTCGGATGAACCACTTCTACACGACCATGCATACACATCGAGCGCCACAGGCACCGGGTCGCGAGTTTGTCCGCTTTAACCCTATCTCCCCCTTACTCAAGAACGTGCTGAGAGTGCTCCTCAGAATCTTGCACGCTGCAGGGACATCAGACTTCTCACCGCGTTTGACCCGATTTATGATTTCGAGCTTCACGATGAAAGGCGAATTCTGTTGCTTCTTCACGGCAACACTGAGGGAGAAGGCCCACAAGGTGAAAACACAATGAACCAGAAAAGCAGCGAGACAACTCACACTTTCGGCATTTTGCACGACGAGGACACAAGAGCCTCTGATTGGTTATCTAGGCAAGCGCTGCGGGCAGGCCAGGATCATTTATTGCAGGGGGGTGTCGACGGCTTGGCCAAGGCAGCGTGGTCACAGTAGGGAAAGCGATTGGATGGACCCACGCCGCCGGGTTTCCCCACCACCGCAAGGGAAAGCCAACTTCTGGGGGCACATTTCTGCAGCTTGTCGTTCAATATATCGGGAGTCGCTGCTATTTTTGTTCGATGTAAGCGTAATTTTTGCTATATATACTCATTGTAACTATACCGTGCCCATAAATTGTTCGATGCATAAAATAATTCAATGTAAACGGGTTCGATATAGTCGGGTTCAACTGTATATAGCGCCTGTGGCAGAACTGTGAATAAGGCCCGAATAATTGGGCTCATTCAATATATTGGTCGACGACGCAGAGCGGAAAGCCAGTAAATATTTTTATCCCGTTGCTGTTTTTAGAGATATCTTAGAGCTTTCTCTCGGCAAGCCAGGTGAAATACTGGCAAACATGCAATGACCAGTACGTCAACTTCACATTTATTCTGTGGTATTTACTGTCTTAACCGAGGTTGCCAAGAATTAAAAATTACCTGACAGCACTACATAAACACGTTCATTGTATGTTGATGGGTGTTGTTCATGGTGGCCACTGTGAACATTTCTCGTTTATTGTGTAGTAAGTGCACTAAACCAATATGTTCAATTAGCTAAATTTGTTAATTTATGTAATCTATGAAATGTCAATGAAAAAGTTGTGGAAGACGTTGAGAAATGACCAACAGCATTTAAAACAACCTAAAATTCGTTAAGACTTTTCGTAATGAGAAAAAAAAAATGTGAAATAAATCAAAAATAAAAACAAGAAAGATACCTGCTGTGGCCGTGACAATGCTTCTGCGCACCAAAAATTGCATCAATCTTTACACAAACCTCGTCAAGTAGGGGCACAGCGAACGAGCCGCCGTGCTTCTTTCTCACCATGTCGGCAGTTTTTGGCGTGCATCTTCGGGCCTTATCCAACGCGAAGTAGCATGGTCTTGTGGCGGTTTGCTTTCCTAACCGTTACAAAACTGTGACCGAAGTTTACATGTTCGTAATATAGACAGTGCACTGATGTTGACGTTTACATCTGAGACCACTTATATTGCTGATGTGGGGACTCGTCACATGGATTTCTTTTTTCTGTCAGTGAAAAAAGGGTACGCAAGACCTAGGTCGCTATATAGGCTGTTTTCGGTCATTTCTCAACATATTCCACAACTTTTGCATTGACACCATATAATAAATAAGCAAGTAATGTTAATTCATTAAAGTTAATTATTACTTGCTTGTTCACAATGGAAAAAAGAAGCTCGCCTAGCATTAACACAAGCTCACCAAGATAGAGAGTTCACAGAAAGCCTTCGGTTAATTTTTTCTTGGCCACATTTAGTTGGCATATTCGGTATGTAATTTAATGGTGTTTTCTGAGAAACCTGTATGAGATTCCTTTGTAGCTTCATACTGCAGTCAGGTGGATGACGTTTTTGCCTGTCATGAATTTTTCTTGCCTTGCGGGCCTTCGCAGAACTGATCTGCCTTAAGAGGAAGCTTTAGCTCGAGTGCTCCTATCTAAATACATGTAAAAGGAGAATTCGTTTTTCTCGGCAACCACTGCACCAAATTTGACGAGGTTTGTTGCATTTAAAAGAAAAACTTAATATCTAGTGACTGTTGGTTTCGAATTTTTGAGTTAGGTCGTCAATCTTTTCTTAAAAATTGGCGAAAATCAAAAATTTTCAAAAAACGAAACTATCAAGTTTACAACTCTGTAACTCAACCACTAAAGATTATAATACAATTCTGTGAATTGCATCTAAAAGTACATCCATAGCGGACAAAATTGATATGTTACACATGAATATAAAAAAATTTAATAATAGAGAAATACAACTTTTGCAATACCGTTGTAACCAGCGTCAAAAATTCACGTAAGATGTAAAATGACATATTGAATTTGTCCGCTTTGAATGATCTAATGGATGCCGTTTACAGAACCGCGATATCGGTTCTTGATGCAGAGCTATGAATTTATAAACTTCGTGCTTCTATTTTTTTCAAACGGTCAAATATTTGAAAATCGTTTTAAGAAAATTCAAGCCCTAAATCGAAATTCCGCTTCCAACAGTCACTAGAAATTAACTTTCTCTTTCAAATGCGACAAATTTCATCAAAATCGGTCCAGGGGTTATCTCATAAAAACGTTCTTGCGTTTTACATGTATTTGAATAGGCCGCGTCGGAGTTGGGCCCGAGCTAAAGCTTCCTCTTAACATAATACTGTTCTGTAAAGTCAAATAGGGAACACCTTTTCTTCATATGCCTGTATTTCACTGATATTGGCTTTTACCAAGCTGCTCCAAAACAGACAGTTCATGCTCCAAACCTGCCCCAAAGTGTCAAATTTGCTGCTTCCAGAGCTGCTGCAAAACTTCCTTGGCCGCTTGCATCCCTGTATCATGCAGAGCATGTACAAATCTGGGTGTTGTCTTTGTGTACAGCATGCTGCTGACTTTTATATCCTAACATGGTAGCTTTCACTGTTATTGCGCAGGTACCTCTACTCAGGCACTTGCGAACCTGACTCCTTCGAAGAGGCAATCCACATTCGAGAAGCTGCAGACAAGTACCTCGTGCCTGAACTTGTGACAGTGTGCTCCAAATACATTGAAGCAAATATGTCTGCTGACAAGGTCTGTCCCCTTTTGGACTGTTTGGCAACAACTGACACTGACAGGATCGACAAGGCAGCTCTTCAGGTGCTCAAGAATGATGCCCTTTCGGTGATCAATTCAGAATCGTTCATCGACTCGCTCGACAGCACGGTAGAGTCCATTCTGAAAGTCATAAGTGGTGTGCCCGAGAGTTGCATCTTCCTGGCCATCCGGAAGTGGGCGGAAGAGAAGTGCCGAAAGTCTCTGTCATTGGGTGAGACCCCACTGGAGCTGCAAGCGGTCATTCGGCCCTTTCTTCCCAAGCTGCGCTTCCTGGCCCTGACTCCACAGGAGTACGTCAAGGGTCCCGGTTCGTGGAATGTGCTCGAGGACCAAGAAGATTTCGCCATCCTCAGGAACATCATCGTTCACGGTTCTGTGCCACTGCCTTCTTGGGTCTGCACCGATGACACAGCTCGCGGACAGCTGCTTTTTAAAGCCAATCCATTCGAAACAAGTGATGCGTCAGTGACTGTAGTGAGGAAAAAAAGCCCAGCTGCTGAAGGTAATGAAAAACCTAAATGACATCTGCTTGAACCACACAGTGAAGCTATTTTTTTTAGAAAGGACAGTTCCTGTGGGATACGAGACATACAGTAAATAATTGTTTTGATGAAATGTTGGTAAGCTGTTGGTTCAATTCTTTCCTAAAGTGTGCCAAAAGGCCTGGCTGGCCCCTTGTGCTCAATGTTGTAACCAGCTGATGTGCAGTTAATTTAATTGTGCCATGAACTGTGAGCTTGTATGTGTGTGTGATGCCTAATTGGGGACAAAGCTGTTGGTTTCGAGGACACACACCAACTTTTAATGAAACCAGAAAGAGGCTTAAAATAAATCGAAGGAAATAGAAAGCATAAAATGAACACTCAAATAGACATCACGGCAGTAAGAAACACACTTGGGGCTAGTGTGACGTTAACTAGTGTGCGTGTCTGGGCTTGCCACAACAGCAGGGACGCATAACAGTCTCGACGCGGTGACAAGTTGATGGAAAGAGTTGCGCCGGTCTCACTTAACGTTAGGGTGTTGGATGGTTGACCGGGCGACCGGAGCGCGCTTGCTCTGGCTTGCAGATAGAAGGTAGGCGGCTAGGCGGCACGAGTAGATGGCGGGGAATTCTGGCCGGGCAGCTGGACGTGGAACTTGGGCCCATAGCCCGCCTGCTCTCGTCCTGCCCACGGGCACAGAAGCTCGAACGCCGGCCTCGGGCAGCAGGTGGCATGACAGACGGGGGCGGCGTTCTGACTGGGCAGCTGGGCATAGAACTTGGGCCCGTAGCCCGACTGCTCTCGTCCTGCCCACGGGTGCAGAAGCACGCACAGGAACGGGTTGGCAGGAGGCCCCGGTCGGGTGAAGTCCTGGTGGCTCGGGTCCGGAATCCAGCGGCCTGTCTTCAACTCCCGGTCCGGTGGCCGACCTCCTGGTGTCGCTTCCTGGAACTCTCCCGGCGTCTCCTCCCTTCTGCCAGTGGACCATGCTTTTTCTTCTGCTCTGGCCGATTAGTCATTTTCCGATTGGCTGCCTGACGCCCCATGGTCTTTCCTAATTGGTTGGCTTTTCTTTTAGTTCCTTTTCTTGCGCCGCGCATTCACGTGCCGGACGCTCTTCGGCATTGTTTTCTCCTTCCAGCATGGAATTCGCCTCAGCGCACGCACTTCTTGTCGTCTGCCTCTGTCCATCCCGACTACCGCACCATGTTGCGCACCACACACATCACATAAGGCCCTTTTTTATCAAGTTTTTCTGAAGAAAAACTGCCGCTCAGTGCGCGACATAGTTCACGCATGCTCAGAACACTACAGTCATGGTCCGTTCACGAGACCGCACTGTATGGTTCCATGGCACAGTTCACTGAGCACAAAGATAAAAACATTAACAGAAGACACTAATTTAAGGAAAGCACAAAAAAAAAACTAGCATCAGACTAATAGCATGGCATTGCGATGACATAACCTTGCTATGGTAAAGGTAAAATCAAGAGGCGTAGGGCTGTAGTCCCCCGTGTTCTACTCCTGTAGTCTGCCCTGCGAAGTTCCGCACGTTGACTTTCTTGAAGGTCGTTGCAAAGTTTAATTGCTTGTACACCCGAGCCCTCATTTGTTTTGAAGGAAGGTATAGGGGTGTCCGTCTCCTCCTCCTCCACCAGGATGAATGATGCAGACTGTGGGGAACTTTCCGGTTCACGCTCTTCATAGCGCTTCAGCATGTTGATATGGAACAGTTTTGTAGTATGTCCCAAGTCCAGCCAGTAATCAAAGTTGCTTTTTTTTTCTGTGACCAAGAAAGGCCCCTTCCAGTGCATCAACAGTTTGTTTGCCGTCGTTGGAAGCAGGATGAGGGCACGGTCACGAACTTTCAGCTGGTGTATCTTGCTTCCCCGGTCGTAGTAATTTTTCTGGGGTCGTTTTAGATCGCGACAAGTTCTCTTGTGCCAACTGTAGTGTCTTTTTCAGACGATCTCGGAGATCCAAGACATACCCGTATGTGGTCTTGATTTCTTCGCATAGGGGGGTCTCCTGTCCATAGTTCCTTAAGTAGACTGTGGGCCTCGGACGTGTCGACTGTAGATCAACTCGAAAGGAGAAAACCCCATGCTGGCTTGAGGCACTTCACGATACGCAAACAAGAGGGGTGCTAGTAATCTGTCCCATGACTTTGGTTCTTGACACATCTTGCGTAGCATTTGTTTCAACTTGCCATTAAATCGCTCCACCAGACCATTACGCATGGTATGGTACGGCATCGAGCTTAGATGTTCGATAGCCAGCAAGTCATTTATTTCTCTCATTAGGTCTGATGTGAAACAGGAGGCCTGATCGCACAGTATCTCACGTAGAAATCCAATGCGAGAAAACATTTCTCAGTTCTTCGGCCACCGTAGCCGAATCGATCGACGGCAAAGCTATCGCATCTGGATATCGTGTAGCGAAGTCCACCAGGGTCAGTATATATTGGTTACCCTTTGACAAAGTCTTTAAGGGTCCAGTTATGTCCACCGCCACTCTTTCAAAAGGGGTGTCTATTAAAGGCACGTGACCAAGAGGTGCCTTGCCCACCTTGCTCTTAGGATACGTTCACTGGCAAGTGTCGCAAGAGCATGCATATCTTCTCACTGCTTTTTGGACTCCTGGCTAGTAGAAGGATTCTAGAACACGATCAATTGTTCTCTTAATTCCTTGGTGCCCTGACATAAGACTTTCATGCGCCAAAGTCAGCACTTGGCAGTGTAATCTTTGAGGTACTACCACTTCGGTCATTTTGCTCGAGGTTAGCTGGTAACAACGATGCAGCACTCCCCTTACTACTTCGAAGGAGTAGGATGCTAATCCTTTGCCTTGGAACACTTGACCAAATTTCCTGCAAGACTCTAAGGTCTTATCTTCGTTCTGGGCCGTGGCAAGATCCTTCCTGGTCATTTTCAAGGCGCTGAAATTAATCGTGGATGTTTTCGGCTGTTGGTCTCGGCTCGATGCCGACCAGCAAAGCATCCGAGGAATGGTCTCCCTTAATTCTTTTCCCACTTGCTATACCATCATCGATGGGCTTCTTCAGCCTTTCTGTCCAGGTTTTATCTGTATCATGAGCTTCTTGTGATCCTGGTACATTTCCGATAATAACATCATATAAAGGAGCTGTCACACACCTGACAATCGACGTACCAGAAAAATAAGGTGAACCAATTTCAACCTTAGCCTCGGGAACTTAAATGCTGCTGCCATCCGCCAGGACAAGCTTAGCGCTGGTACCTGTCAGAGCCTTGTCTCACGAGGGAACGACGCACGACCAGCGTATTGCTTCCCGTATCTCGCAAGACTGACGCAGTCTGTCTGAAGATGACGCCCTTTAGCACTGGCATCTTGCGCGCTACAGTCCTTGTGTGGGTCTTCACCGTGCTAGCTATGTCTTCTTGTTCAACGACTACTGCGTTGGAATCATCCAGGCACTCTTCTGGCGACCATAGGCAAGACGTCTTCTTTGGTGGACCGTTTTTCTTGGTGCAGGCTTTGACATCATGCCCGGGCTTACGGCAATATCCGCAGTACGGTTGCTTCAGCTTAGATCGGCAGTCCGATGCCCCGTGACCCAGTTTTCCACATACGAAGCATCGCATTGGAACTCTCTCGGATGAGCTTCCGTTTTTCTCCGTAGCGTTAATGCCTTCCGATTTCTGCTGGAACACTAACAAATTGGGCTGTCTCTGAGCCTCTAAGAAATTATCGGCAGCTTCGGCCATGTCATTTAGCTGGCGGTAGCTCTTTTTGCGCAGGATGAGTCCTAACCGATGATGACAGTTGTTCAGAAACTGCTCCGCCACCACTAGGTTGCCAAGTGCCAAATACCCCTTTTCGGTTTTGGACATTTCCACCAACCGATCAAAGAAACTCAGTAGCTTAGTTGCATACTGTTTTCCAGTTTTGCCATCTTGGGGTTTGCCCTGTCGGAACTTCTCCCGTAAAACGAAAACGCTGGAGCAATGCCAACTTGGCTTTATCGTAGTCGAGGCAGTCTTCCGGAGACAGATGTCCAAAAACTTTCAGAGCTTCTCCGCTCAAGCATAAACTTAGAGCCGTGGTCCATTTGTCTTTAGGCCATTCTTGTCCGGTGGCGACGCTTTCGAGCCTTTTTAAATAGGCATCCAAGTCCCGGCTTTCATTGAATCCCGGTACCAAACTGAGGATTCACGCTGAATGGTGCACTCCATCCAGGCCCTCGGTCAGCTGTTCTTGCAGCATCCGTTGCCGCCATTTGAAGGCGCAACTGAAGCGTTCGCTCCTCCAATTCTAGCTGTCGTTGGCTCGTCTCGCCACGATTGCCCCCAGCTTCCGCGACTCTAAGCCGTAACTGTAAATTCTCCTCTAATACAAGCTCCTCCTTCCTAGCCTCGCGCTCCGCTGCCCGCTCTTCTCGCGCACGCGCTTCCTGCTCGTTTAACCATGCCCTCAACTCCGCACCTCTAGCCCCATGCGTTCGGCTAAGGCTAACAGGTCTCATGTGCTAGCCATAATTCCTAGCCGTCAGAAGAAAAAAAGAAAATCCAAACGAACGGCTTTGTCCTGTCGCGGACGCCAATTTGTGATGCCCAACTGGGGACAAAGCCGTTGGTTTCGAAGACGCACAAACGTTTAATGAAACTAGAAAGAGGCTTAGAATAAATATAAGAAAATAGAAAGCGTAAAATGAACACTCAAATAAACATCACGGCAGTAAGAAACACACTTGGGTTTGACGTTATTACACACGTTAGTATGACGTTAATTAGTGCGCGTGTCCGGGCTTCCCACAACGGCAGGGACGCATAACAGTCTAGACGCGGAGACAAGTTGATGGAAGGAGTTGCGCAGGTCTCACCAAACGTTAGGGTGCTGGCTGGTTGACCGTGCGACCGGAGTGCGCTTGCTCTGGCTTGCAGATAGAAGGTAGGCGGCACGAGTAGATGGCGGGGCGTTCTGGCCGGGCAGCTGGGCGTAGAGCTCGGGCCCGTAGCCCCAATGCTCTCGTCCTGCCCACGGGCGCAGAAGCTCGAACGCCGGCCTCGGGCAGCAGGTGGCACGACAGACGGGGGTGGCGTTCTGGCCGGGCAGCTGGGCGTAGAACTCGGGCCCGTAGCCCGACTGCTCTCGTCCCGTGCTCATGGGCGCAGAAGCTCGCCGGCCTTGAGCAGCTGGCGGCACGCTCGGGTAGGTTGGCAACGCACAGGAACAGGTTGGCAGGAGGCGCCGGTCGGGTGAAGTCCTGGTGGCTCGGGTCCGGAACCTGACGGCCCGTCTTCAACTCCCGGTCCGGTGGCCGACCTCCTGGCGTCACTTCCTGGAACTCTCCTGGCGGCTCCCCGCTTCTGCCAGCGCACCACGCTTTTAACGCGACAGCGTTAAGGAGCTCGTGTCGTAGAAAAGCCGGTGTCAGCGGCGTTGGCCGTGAGCGACAAATCCCAGAAGGCACTTCATAAATAAAAAAACATCTTGCAAGATGGGCTGGTGGGAATCAAACCAGGGTCTCCGGAGTGTGAGACGGAGACGCTACCACTCAGCCACGAGTTAGCTCCTTCAAAACGGGACAAAATCGCCTCTAGTGAATGCGGTGTTGCCTTAGAAACGTGCCGTAGAAAGTTATACTGCGGTGTATATCGGTAATTATGACCATGTAACTTACAGAAGTCGCAGTTTCACGAGTAGCGAAGTACGTTTCCGCTACATTTCTGCGGATGGATGGATGGATGGATGTTATGAGCGTCCCCTTTGGAACGGGGCGGTGGGTTGCACCACCAAGCTCTTGCTCTATGCTGCCTAATATCCTACCTAGGTTAACCAATGAAAAAAGAAAAAAACACTATGAACTACCACGCCCAAATTCTCTGATCCCCTATTGCGAACTGTGCTTTTGTACGTCTCCGTCTTTTGTCGTTTCCCTACTCTTCTTCAACCAATCCTCCAGTCGCCTCTTACTAATGTCTACAGCGGACCTGTTTCCTTTACCACTGCTCCCGCTGAACCCAAGGGCTTCAAGGAGGCCAGCCGTGCCTAAATCGACCGCTGGGTAGACGTCTTCACCTTCTAATAAAATATGCTCCGTCGTTTCCCTAGCTTTACCGCAGCAAGCACATGCTTCTTCTTCCTTCTTATATATCTTGCTTTATAGGTGCGTGTTCTAAGGCATCCCGATCTCGCTTCGAAAAGTAATGAGCTTCCCTTTGAGTTATCATAAATGGTTTCTTTCCTGATTTCGTTCTTTCCTCTGAAGTAGTTACTCATGGCAGGTTTATTTTCCATTGCCGCCACCATTGAGATTAATTCAGCCTCTCTGACTTTCCGCTTGACCTTCTTTGTTTCTGTGTTGCCCACCCCACAGGCCGCATACTTGCTGGTAAGCTTCCCTGTTCTTTTCCTCCACTGTAAATCAATGTTTTGCCTGTACAGATACCTAAACACTCTCCCAGCCCATTTACTTTCTTCCATATTCCTCAGCCGTCCTTCATACTCAATTTTACTGCGAGCTTCCCTCACTTCAAAACTAGTCCAGCCCATATCCCCCTGCACAGCTTCATTTGTAGTCTTCCCGTGAGCGCCCAATGCGAGGCGACCTACTGACCTTTGGTTCACGTCGAGTCCTGATTGTACCCCGGATTTAAAGCAAACAACCGCATTTCCAAAGTAAGTCCTGGAACCATTACCCCTTTCCACATACCTCGGACGACCTCGTACCTATTGTATCCCCATAGCGCTCTGCTTCATTATGGCTGCATTTCTCTTCCCCTTGACTGTTATGGTTTTTTCCTGTTTCCATATATCAATTGCCTTCGTTTATCCATATACCAAGGTATTTATATTCTATTACCCGAGGCATTTCCTGGCCCTGTATCTCCACTGTCTGTTCACTGTTTTCATTGAATACCATAACACCTGATTTTCTAACACTAAATTTCAAACCTACATTGTTGCCTTCCTGTCCACAGATATTAGCCAGACGTTGCAAATCACTTTGCTTGTTAGCGAGCAACACAATGTCGTCCGCATAAAATAAACCTGGGAGTTGCTGCTCTATTACTGTACCTGCCTGTTTGTATGAGAGATTAAACCCGATATTATTCCTTCTAGCGCCCTCTCCATCCTCACCATGTACATCATAAACAGCAGCGGGGATAAAGGGCACCCCTGCCTCAGTCCCTTGTTGATATGAGCTTTCTCCGCGCTCCTCATCCCTTCCCATTCAACGCAAACGGTATTTTCTAGGTAAATCTCTCAAAAGCTGTAGACAATCGTTACCTAAGCCTTCCCCTTCCAGAATATCCCACAAAATGTTGCGGTCTACGTTGTCGTATGCTCCTGTAATGTCCGAAAAGGCCACATACAATGGTCTGCTTTCTGCTTTTGATATTTCAATACACTGAGTAAGAACAAACAAGTTATCCAAACGCCTACCTATTCTAGATCCATTCTGAAGCTCTCCCAAGATGCCATTATGCTCTGCCCATGCTTGAAGCTTTAATTTGATTGCCTGCATTGCTAGCCTGTATATTACCGATGTAATGGTCAACGGTCTATACGAGTGAATTCTGTCTTTCTCCCCCTTACCTTTATAAATTCATTCTACTTTGTCGCCAACTGTCTGGTATTCGTCTATCTTTAAAGTTTTTTCCACTGCTTTCACCAGAGCTTCCTTACTTTTTGGTCCCAGTTCATTTATCAGCCTAACGGGAACCTCGTCTAGCCCTGTGGCTGTGCGCTTAGGAATTTTCTCTTCCGCTTTCTTCCAGTCTAAATTTGTCAGCACCAGCTCCTTTTCCACTTGGGTCTCTTTCATGCTCTTTTTTTCTTCAAATACAACCTCGTCCTTGCCTTGGAAAGATTCGGCTGTTACGTTGTGGATCTAATTTATTGCCGCTTCTCCTTCCAGTCTGTTTTCATCTTCGTCTAGGATATGTTGTATTGTTGTTGACTTCCTGCCTAATAATTTTATGATTCCAAAATATTATAGGTGCGGCCTTCTTTTTCTGACGTATTTGTGACAACCAACGTTCACTTTCACCTTTTAATTTTGCTTGCACCAGTATTTGAACCATAGACTTTTTCTCCCGGTATATTTCCCATTTACTGGTTACTTCATCCTGTGGCAACTGCGCCTTCTTTGCCTGCCTGTGCTCTCGAGATGCTTTCTGTCGTTCGGCGATCGCTTCTCGTATCTCCTTGTTCCACCAGCTCTTCGCTTTCTTTTTTCCTTTCCAACGAACATGTTGTTTCTCTGCGTGGGCCATCTTGCGGCAAACACAGAAGGCCGCCTCCTCGCAATGTACGGCGCTGCCCCGACACGTGGCGCGCCACTCGCCCAATCCCTTTCTCTATGATCGCCCCATGATCGCGTCCGCCTTCATGCCGCATCAGGGCCCGGCTATCTGCCGATCGCGACGTTTGGCTGGCGTAGCGCGTGAGTAGGCGGTGCGAACGGGGTGCGATAACGCTATCGCGTTCCACTCTTGAAGGCGAAGACCCTGAAACGCTTTTGACGATTTTCTACAAACGTATTGAGTCGTTAGAGTAGTCCCTTCTGATCATTAATTGACACATCTAAGTGCTCCGCGTAAAGCGTGTAATTTATTATAAGGTTTTAAATATGCACATCGCTGCCGATCGCAGCGCACTGCTCGGCGGAATTTTAAGCCGCCCCTACCCATATGACCGAAATCACCCATGCGACGTCAGTGGGGCGAGCTATCCGATTGGCTGACAAGGGCGCGTGATCGATAATTTCTCCAATTTTATGGTAAACAAATGATCTTCGTAATAGTTGCAATGTTAGTTAATTTGTTTTTATGAAAAGAAAGTAACATAAAGAGAATGCACAAGAATAATTTTTCAGTACACTTAAGCACTTCCGGCACACAGCGTGTGTCGTCTGCTTGTGTTACAACGTACTCCATTTTGAAGAGAGCTCCGCGGTCAGAGTCGGTCTCAGTCTTTTCGCGAGCACTATGATTCGACTTTGTTGCCTTGTGGACTGCAAACGTAGCGACTGGCGATGTGTCAAGCTGCGACATCGTGTCCCTCTGCAAGGCAGCGTACGAGCGAACTGGCTGCTGCGCATCGGACTGCCGCTATCCGATCGGTGCCAGGATTTGCGCGTTTGTGGCCGTCACTTTACACCGGAAGATTACTAACGCAATAGCGTTTCCCGAGTCCGGTATTAGGGAAAACGCAAGCGCAAGGGGACAGAGTCTGGGCGCTTGACTTTGCCGTAACGGGATGAGCCATGAGATGAGCAGAAGGGCAAATGCGAATGGTCTGCACGGTGCAGCCACCTGGTGGCACAGAGCTCAACCACACACAGTAGCAGCAACGAAGTGTATTCTTCTTTGCTGCTGGTGTGTATTTTTCGCAGGAGTGTAATCGTGAACACGTTGTTTTTATAAATGTTTAAAATGTTTTACTCTTGTTTAGAGCAATATTAGCGCTTTGTTTGGCTGGTTAAGCTTTGCACCAACAAGTGTACGGACCGTGCAGACCGATCAGGCCGCTCACGTACGTCTACGCTAAAGTTCCTTCATCAGCTTGAGTTTATGCCTACAGTCATTTGCCGAAAAGACCAGCTTGCCTGTGGTTACCGGAATACAAGACACGTTCGGCGCTACGACAGAATGCTCGCAACGCACGCTGCTTCGATAGCTCTCGCTTGCGATCGACGGCCAAGCGGCTAGCGGAGCGGTCTCGCGCGGGCGGGGGCGGGCTCCAAAACAACCGGAAGTGGACGATGTGACGTCGCATCGTGACACAGAACCAGTGAAGGCGGAGCTTAGCCCCGCTCGCTCGGCGAACGAGTTGAGGAGGAAGAACATGGCTAGGGAGGAGGGTAACTTCTAATCGCTTGTAGCTCCATTAATACGTAACGCTTCACTTAAATTGTGGTGCGAATGTTCTACTTAAGCTGTACCCTACGCGTCTACAAAATTTGTCCGAACCGTTTCAGGGGCCCTTTAAGCGTCCTCTAATTTTTTCTTCTGCTCTGGCCGATTAGTTATTTTCCGATTGGCTGCCTGACACCCCGTGGTCTTTCCTAATTGGTTGGGTTTTCTTTTAGTTCCTTTTCTTGCGCCGCGCGTTCACGTGCCGGACGCACTTCGGCGTTGTCGTTTTCTCCTTCCAGCACGGAATTCACCTCGGCGCGCGCACTCCTTGTCGTCTGTCTCTGTCCGTCCCGACCACCGCACCATGTCGCGCACCACACACATCACATTGTGGTTTGTTGATAATGTCCATCTCATTTTAACCTTTTAAAAGGATTACATGTATCTTGGAGACAAAAAAATTTCTAAAAAATCAATTTTTCAGTTATTTTTTCCCATTTACATACCATGGCGCACCTGCTGGCAAAAAAACTAGCTCAAGAAGACGGGTTGTCGTGGAAGAAAACACTATATTCTGTGAAACACTCAGTTTCGCCCATGAAAGTACTGAAAATTACCCATTTTGTTCCGTTTGTCATTGCAGAACTGTATATCTCAGTTCATCAGGCGATGACCAAGCCATCAGGCCAGGCCATCGCAGTTTTATTTGAAGAAGCTTCTTTCCAGCTTGCTCTTCCGCCAGGAAACAAGCCTTCAATGCTGCTTCAGAAGAAAAGCTACCTCGTTTTGTGGCGTAAAATGTATATTTTCGCACTATATTTAGTTTCTCGCGTTTTCCTCAAATGATGATTTTTGCAAGTCTCAGAATTTGCGTGGCACTGCCTCCTTCCTACTTGTTTAGTTCTCTCTATGTTATCCACTCCTAATTTAAGGAGGCCCCGAAAGACTTCTGGAACATATTTTAAAAATGTTGAGGATCTGTTAGCGAGGCTTCTGTGACCATGTGAGCCAGTTTCAGCTCATTATCAGTTCAACAAAGAATGATTGAAACCTGCATTAGTAAAGCAAAATTAAACTGCAAAGTAAACGAAGGAACGCACAAAATACAATACATTAGCAAGTGACAAATAGCTATGAAGGATAGATATTATGAAACTACATAAAACAACTTCATATTTGAATGCATTGAAAGATGATTTAAGTGAATGTGGTAGATCATTAGATATTTTTAACGCTGAAAATGAGGATGTCATTTTTCTATAGATGTTACATTTAGGTAGTAGAAAGTTGAAATTATACGCAAACAAGGTGCAGTTGGTATTAGTGAGTAATCGGCGGTGTATAAATTTGTAATCAAGGTGTTAGCATAGGTCGGCGCACTCATTTCAAAGGCCAGTGAGTGTGAGCGGAAGTGTGAGTGAGTGTGAGCGGAGGTGAGTGTGAGTGGAGGTGAGTACGAGTGGAAGGGAGTGTGAGCGGAGGTGAGTGCGAGTGAGTGTCAGTGAGCGTAGGTAAGTGACTGGCGGTGAGTGCGAGCGAGTGCCAGTGAGTGTGAGTGTAGGTCAGTATGAACGTGACAGTACTGTGAGTGTGAGTGGGAGTGTAAACGGGAGTGAGTGCCTGTGAGTGCGAGTGCTGGTGAGTGTGAACGTGAGTGAGTGCGAGTGCAGCTGAGTGTGAAAGTGAGTGAGTGTTTGTGAGTGTGGGTGAATATGAGTGAGTGTTAGACGTGCGTACGAAGGTGAGTGAATGAGCATGAGTAGACATATTAACGTGGGTGAGTATATTGTTACGCGAATGAAGGATTGAGACGAGAATATTTACAAAGTATATACAAGGGGTAACTGCAGCGCTGGCCAGTTCAGCCGACAGCTCGAGAGCCAGAGAGCGTTCGTCGGCTTTGTCGGGGGCGCCCGCGCGCATTGGCCACAAGAAACGCAATATGCACGTATCACCCCTAGCGGCAGAAGCACCGTCCCGGAGCGTCTAAATATCGGTGATAACAGGAGAGTACCTAATATGGCTTGAGGCGTGCGACATCCACAACATCAGCGGAATTTGGGGCAGGTGAGGCACTGGTGCTTACTGGGGCGATGTAGGTAACGAGTCACGGCCCGCAGCACTGGATATGGGCCTGTGTACCGAGACAGGAGTTTTTTTGACAGGCCAACGTGACAAGTTGGGGACCACAGGAGTACCAGAGATCCAGGCGAAAAGTGGACGTCTCTGTATTGGCAATCGTACAAGCGCCGTTGCTTCTCTTGAGAAATCAGGGGGCAAGCGTGGGTAATTTCGCGTGCTTGGGCTGCCCTGGGGCGCGATCGGAGATATTTTGTTCGATACGCGTTCTGTTCAGTTGCTGCAACGTCACAAAGTTGCAGTATGCAAAATTTGTGACAGCGGGGCGTAGAGAGCAGCCAATCAGGAAGCGTTGACCTCCCCGGAAGTTTACTTCCGTCGTTTGTCGTCTGCTTGCAAACAGTATACTACAAAACCAAATGTTTCTCGTCTTCCAAATGAATTAAATCTTTATCTAAAAAAATGTATTTTTCTTCTCAAGCTCAAACACGTTTTCAAATAGTAGTACGTGTGACTACTGCAATTTATAACTATTAGGTTCTTTGCGTCGTCCCTAGGTGGTGTCGCGCACAGCGAGAAGAAAAAAGAAGAAAAAACAATGGGAAGAGTGGCGCACTTTTCAAGAGGCAGCGACAACATTCCAGTGACTCGCTGGCACCGATGATGTTGTCGATTTCTCTGTACAACCAACGAATTATTTGTTTCGAGAAACAAAAACGACGCCGGAATTCACTTTCTGCCATTTCTTCAAACGCGTTTCGAACCACCACCCGCTCTTCTCCTTCCTCTAGAAACGCCAGCGCAACAACCGAAGTTCCCAACGGAAGCGCCATTTTCTCGAATTAAACTATGGATTGGACTCAAACGTGCCATTCCGCAGCCGAAAAAGGCCGCCTGTTAGATCCAATCCAATCCACCAGACGCGCCATGCGAAGTCGTATGATCGCTCCAAACTTCCCAGCTCCCGTCGGGTTCGGCGCCTAGCAGACGAAATGCTCGGTGGGAGGATGATTGACAGTAGCGTGTCGTCATTTTGACGTCACCAAAAACGTGGCCGCGCCCCGCTGCTGGCGACGTCGGCGCGGAGTATGCCAATCGCGCGCGCCGGTAACCGAATGAACGCGCCGAACAACCATCTCCGATCGCACCCCAGGTGACGGCGTCAAGTGCATACTCGCTGGTCTCTGCTGCGGCCGATGGAAGGGATGCGTCCAGTGGCAATGTGGGTTCACGGCCAAACAGCAGAAAGAACGGGGAATAACCGCCAGTGTCGTGACGCGATAAATTTTATGCAAAAGTGTCAGGGACTGGCTCACCGTCAGCGGAAGCGGCGGTCAACAAGCTTGTGACAAAGGGCGGTACATGCGGTCGCTGTGGTGGTGACCACTGCCCCTCACAGTGCCAGTTCTCTCAAGCACAATGCCTCACGTGCGGGAAAACTAGGCACCTGGCACGGGTATCCCGAATGGGGAGGACAAACAACGGACATCAGCAGCAGCCTGGTTCAAGCCCAGGTACCACACAAGCCCGCGGCCAGGGTAGCCGTCGCAAGGGTACGCGGCGGGGGCGTGCAGCAGCAGGCTCAAGTTTTTCCTCGGCCAGGCTCCACGTCATGGCCGAGGACCCGCCGAGTTTCGACATGTGGCACACAGGCCTTGTACCATCGTCTGTGCTGCCGTACGAGCTGACCGTCGAAATCTGCGGGCACCCCATTTCCATGGAGCTGGACACAGGGGCTAGCGTGTCAGTAATAGCCGGGAAACTCTTCAAGCGTACTTTCCCCGCCGTGTCCGTCTAGGCATAGGGCGTGATGCTGCGCAGCTACTCCGGGCAGCTTTCCTAGGTCCAGGGCCAGGCGCAGGTCAGCATTCGCTTTGGTGACAGGGAGGCAACCCTTCCCCTCTACTTAGCCAAGAAGTCATCGCCGACGCTGCTGGGCCGAAACTGGATTCATGCACTGGGCGTTCGTTGCTAGAGTCCCAGGAAGCCAGCCTGCATGTGGTGAAAGACGTCCCCAGCCTCATAACCGAGTTCAAGTCCCTGTTCCAGCCAGGGGTGGGCGAATTCGCCGGCACGACGGTTGGCATCTATGTACCTGAGAGAGACTGGCCTCATTTTTTCAAGCCTCGCCCACTGCCTTTCGCCCTGAAGGGTCACCCAGGAGCTGCAACGGTTACGAGAGGGCATCCTGGTGCCCGTCAAGACGTCTGAATGGGCCGCTCCCATCGTACCAGTCCTCAAGCGAGACGGCAGTGTCAGGATCTGTGGGGATTTCAAGGTTACCATCAACCCCGTCGCTACCTTCGAAAAGTACCCGTTGCCCCGGATCGAAGATCTCTGTTTAGCTTGATTCAGCTGGATTGAATATCTCTGGTGAACTTCTGTCCGGTGGACAGTTCACAAAGCTCGACCTGAGAGATGCTTACCAGCAGCTGGTGCTACAGGATGCCTCCCAGAAGTATGTCACAATATCGACAACTTTGGGGGCTCTTCCAGTACACGCGCTTACTGTTTGGCGTGGCGTCAGCCCCAGCCATATTTCCGAGGGAGATGGACAACCTCTTCAGGGTCATGAAGCATGTAGCGGTGTACTTGGATGACATCCTAGTCACTGGCAGCGACGATGGGGACCACCTGCAGAACCTGCACAACGTCCTGGCACGACTGCAGGACGCCAGGATGTTGGAAAGCTGGAAAAGTGAATTTTCCTGGCCCCCAGTGTTGAGTACTAGGGTCATGTCATTTCCCAGGCTGGTCTAGCCCCCGCGCCCCGCAATGTTGACGTTGTGCTCAAGGCGCCTAAGCCCCACAACAAGAAGGTGCTTCAAAGCTACCTCAGCCTCATCAACTTTAGAGGAGTTTACTGCCGAACCTGTCTGAGCAGCTAAAGCCGCTCTGTCTTTTGCTTCGAGATGCTCAGCAATAGGTCTGGAAGAAGAAGCAGGACCGGGCCTTCCAGCGCAGCAAGGAGCTAATCACCAAGGCTCCAGTGTAGGTACACTTTGATCCTGCCAAGCCTGTCGTCCTGATCGTAGATGCGTCGCCGTATGGCGTGGGAGCCGTCCTGGCACACCGGAACAAGGATGGCCAGGGACGCCCTGTGTCGTTTGCTTGTCGTCGGCTTCATGCTGCATGGCAACGCTACAGCTAGCTGGACAAGGAAGGCTTGGCCCTCATGTTCGGCGTCGAACGCTTCCACCAGTATCTGTGGGGCCGGCAGTTCGAGGCGGTCACGGACCCCAAGCCGCTGCTGGGGCCTGACAAGGCAGTTCCTGTGCAGACATCACCTCGAGTGGTACGCTGGGCTTTGAAGCTGGCAGCTTACATTTACCAGCTAGTTTATCGTCCGGGAAAGGACCTGAGACCTGCTGATGCCCTGAGCCGCCTGCCCCTGCCAGAGGGGCCTGATGCTATTCCAGAATCATGCTGGAGCACGCATACCCGGAGGTACTCTCCAGATCTGCGGTATCGCAAGCGACCAGCCGGCACCCAGTCCTGTCTCAGGTGGTCAAGGCGGTGTCCCGTGAGGAGGAATTGGTTCAGTAGGCCTATAGCCACAAGGCCGTAGAACTGAGCTTGACGCAGGGCTGCCTACTGTGGGGTTCCAGGGTGGTGATCCCACAGTCTCCGCTCCAGGGTCCTGCAGATTCTGCGCGCGGGTCATCCTGGCGTGGAAAAGACTAAGATGGTGGCCCGGTCCCATGTTTGGTGGCCTGGCCTGGACCAGGACATTGCTCACATGGTGCAGAGCTGCGAAATCTGCCAGGAGCATCAGCGGGCCTCACATCCGGTGGGCATTACCCTCTGGCTTTTCCCAGAGAGATCCTGGTCCCGCCTGCATGTGGATTTTGGGGGGCCCTTCAAGGGCCATTATTTCCTGGTGGTGGTGGACGCCTTATCGAAGTGGGTGGAGGTTCTACAGTCACCACTCCATCAGCAGGTGCGACCATTGCAGCGCTACGACAGGCCTCCGCCGCCCAGGGGTTGCCGGACGTCATCGTGTCCGACAATGGTCCTGCTTTCGCCAGCACTGAGTACCCCAGGCTGGCTGACCAAGAACGGAATCCGCCGGATGATGGTTCTGCCGTACCACCCTGCTTCAAATGGTGCAGCTGAGCGGGTGGTGCAAACCATCAAGGAGAAGCTCAAGAAGAGCCAGCCTGGGGATTTCCGGACGCAGATTGCCCGGATACTGTTTCAGTACCGCACCATGCCCCACGATATCACTGGCCATGCCCCCTGTGAGCTCCTGCTGGGTCGGATGGTCAAGACACCCTTGGACGTCTTGCATCCGGACCTCTGATCCGCAGTGCTCCTGAAGCAGCTAAAGTAGAAGCTGGCTGCTGAGCGAGGGTGCCGTCCCGGGCCTTTGCCGTAGTCGGGAGCTCCAGTTGTCACCAGGAACTTTCGTCCTGGCCCACCCTGGTCCGCCGGACAGGTGGTGTCTCCTGCCAGCGCCTCATCGCTGCTCGTCCGCTTGCCAGACGGGGCCACATGGCACAGACAAGCCGATCATGTTAGGCTTCTCGGGACCTGGCCAGCACCCTCGACTACCACTTCCGAGTTCCAGCCAGCATCAGTACTAGCGGCAACACCAGTCGCTTCCAGCGGAGCACCACCCACCTCGGAGGCGGCAAGCGTTGCCAGTGGTGCGGCGCCCGTTGGGCCAGTGTCAAGCCAGTCACAAGGCCGACCACTGTGGACCCTCCGGATGGAGCGAGGCTGTCTCAGGCAGCACCCGGCGTTGCCAGGCCCGGCCCGTCAACACCGGTGCCCAGGCGGAGTACTCGACGGCGAAGGCCACCGCATCGTTACTCGCCTGGGTAGCAGGCACTCGACCCGGCTAGGGTGGAGGCAGAGCCTCGTACATGGAACTTGGAAGTTTTTGTGTTTTCTGCAAACTGGGAGTAAGAGGGTGTAACAAGCATGTGACGCCCCCTCGGGCATAATCTTCGTTGGCCCGCCAGGCTCGGTGGCCTGCCAGGCTCGGTAGGCAACATTGGTCACTGCAATAAACACCGACGAGCACAGCTGCGCGGCGGTCGGTCATCGTTCGTCACCACCACGCTGCGGAACATCCGTCTAAGGGAGGGTGCCTCGAGCCATCCCTTGTTCATGAACCCGGGTGGATCGTGGCAAGGGTAGGGCAGGGTCCCAATCAGTACGGTCAGATGGGACCTACTTTGCAAGCATGTCTTTTAGGGTGCGATTGAGACGCTCAGTGAGATCATTGGTCTGTAGATGGTAAGGCGTAGTCAGCTTGTGCTTGGTGGAGCAGGACTGCAGGATGTCGGCGATGACTTGAGAAAGAAATGTCCGACCATGTTGTGTGAGCAGTTGGTCGTGAGCACCATGCTGAAGAATCACATCGCGTAAAAGAAAGTCGGCGACATCTGGCACAGCTTGTTGGAAGCGCTCTGGCGATGGCGTAACATGTGGCGTTATCTGTTGCCACAGCGACCCACTTGTTGCCAGATGTGGATAGAGGGAATGGGCCAATTAAGTCCAAGCTAACGCGAAAGAACGGCTCCAAAGGAATGTCGAGCGGTTGAAGGCACCCGGCAGGGAGCGTCGATGGTGTTTTTCGGCGCTGGCATTTTTAACCTGCCGCAACGTATTTCCAAACGGAGCGAGCAAGGCCTGGCCAAAAGAAGCGTCGGCAAATCCGGTCGTAGGTGAGGGAGACGCCAAGGTGACCTGCCGTTGGTAAATCGTGAAGTTCTTGGAGAACAGCTGACCGGAGGTGCTTAGGAATAATGAGGAGTAGGGCAGGACCATCGGGGCATACATTGTGGAGGTATAATGCACCATCCCTGAGAACAAACAGGTGAAGGGACGAATCAGAAGGCGAAGATTTCAAGCCGTCAATGATGGCGCGCAGAGTGGCATAACGGCGTTGCTCGTCGGCAATGTGTAACAGCTGAGAAATGGAGAAAACGCAAGCGTCGGTATCGGGGTCAAGGCCGGCGGGTGGTTCGTCCACTGGATAGCATGATAAACAGTCTGCGTCTTGATGCAATCGGCCCGACTTGTACACTGCTGCATAGGAATATTCTTGCAGCCGCAGTGCCCAGCGACCAAGCCGGCCGGTAGGATCCTCGACTGAGGAAAGCCAGCAGAGCGTGTGGGGGTCCGTGATTACAGAGAAGTACGTGCCACACAAGTACGGGTGAAATTTAGAAACCGCACAGCCCAGTCACACGTAGCCGACGCATTGTACAAGGTGAGGGAGCTGAACCTTGGTTAGCGGGTCTATCCCATCACAACATATTTTGCGGCGCCAGACAACTCATGCAAGGGAATAGTTCCTGGTCTTTTGCCCGGTACACCGTCTTCCAAGCTAGTGGAGGAACTTTTGGCTCCTATAACTCAAATACTTCAAGCACGAATGATGGGTCAAACCAATGTTGCGTTGGTAACATTTGAAGGACATTAAGCGCCTCGCTACGCGCGTTTCTATGGTGCAGAACTCCGCTGCTACCCCCCATCGTCCTCACCAAATGATTGCGAGATATGTCACAAGCTCGGCCATTGGGCTGATTACTGTCCTACGCCGCACGTGGTCATTTGCGCGACGTGCGGGACTGACAATCCCACTCCGTCGCATCCGTGCAACCCAAACTGCAGATCCTGTAACGGGACCCACCCTACAACGGATCCAAACTGCCCGCGGCGTGCTAGGCCGACATTGAACAAAGCTTGGGTGCGGAAAGCTCTCGACAAAGAGCAGTGTGAACTCCAACCCTCCAGCGACCCAACCACAACCACAGATACGGCGGAGACCCGAACGTCACCCGCCTCAACGAAGAAGACCAGACAAGTCCGGTCGGAGACCCGCTCGAGATCCCGTCGCAAGTTATGGACCCGCTCCAAGTCTCGGTCCCGATCCCGCGAGGCATCGGTGTGACTTCTGGAGAAGCGCCCTCCTTCCCCATCTTCCCAACAACCCTACAAGAAGGCCCTGCAGACCAATGCCCCAGCCAAGGTGACCCTGGTCCCTTCAGGGGTGCAGCGGACCCCGGAGAAGAAAACACCAATGGAGGCGTCTCGGGAGGTAGGTCGGGCGGAGGGTCCGCCACAGCTCGTTCTGCCCAGTAAATCTCTCCCTACCCCTTCCACTATTACCTATTCGTCATCAACTCCCGATCCTCTAATAGAAATAGCCCGCCCACGTCGTGAAATGGAGGCGCGCTGTAAGCGCCTGCAAAAACAAATGGACGCGCTGGGGGCAGACATGAGCACTGGTATGCAGGCAGCTCTGGACAGGATAGAACGCCAAATGGAGGACCTTCGAATAGGGATTACGGAGCAAGTGAAATCATGTATATAGTGCACTTTCGCATGCATGCAAGTTCCTGAGCTTAGCGGTAACGACGAAAGCGGGCTTTCCGACCAAGGCTCTCGGCCGCAACCTTCGAATGTGGGCACCCGGCGTCCGCATCCCTATGCACGACTGCCTGCTTCCTCTCACGATGATGATGGCGCCGCGTAACGCGGAGCAACTAGTGGTGTGGCAGTGGAATTGCAGGGGATTCCGCCGAAAACGAGGTTCCCTACAGCAGTATATCGCCACATCCACGAACCCTCCCGATGTCATCATCTTACAGGAAGTCAATTGCACTCCTTTATCTGGCTACAGCACGCTCTCAGGTGTCTCTCCTCTTGTGGGAGCCTTAGTTTCGAAACAAGTTACATGTCGTATGCATACGACTAGCATTGACATTCCTCACCAAATATTAGAACTAATTACGCAAGGTAAAGGCAGCGAGAGTCTATTCATTCTCAATGTATATAGTTCCCCCCGTTCGCGTACGTAATGTTTTCAGCACCTACTAACAGACTTTGGTAGGTTTGGACGGGTTTGTGTGGTGGCCGGCGACTTTAACGCTCCACATACTGCATGGGGTTACGTTAAATCGTAGGCTAAAGGGACCCACTTATGGAATGCCATCTGTAACATTAGATACACACTGCTCACTGACCCAGAGCACCCCATTCGTATAGGCAACGGCGTATCTCGTGACATCTGCCCTTACTTTACCTTCGTGCGCAATACTGGCCCAGTCGTTGCGCACGGGCCTTTAGAGGAACACCTTGGTAGTGAACACTACAATGTGGCGACCGCCTTGTCATTACGGGGTGCGCGCAGGCGATAGCGAAATGTGCGTATAACGGATTGGGCGAAATTCAGGGAACGTCGCCAGGACCGACCTGAGGGCCAGGGGTACGAAGGCTGGCTTGACTCGCACAAGATCTAGAGGCCACCACCTGCACACTGCGCACCACAACCGAGACACCAGACATAGACTAACATTTACTTCATCTTCGGAATGCCCGCAGAGGGTTGACACGACGATGGTAACGCCAACGCCTCAACTGCAAAATTAGGAAACGTGCAGATCAAATTACACGGGAATGCCAGGAGTATGCAGAAAACCTTACGAGGAATAACTGGCGAGGATTTTGCGATCGCCTCTCAGGCACATTGAGCACAGCAAAAACGTGGTCTATTCGCTCACTCACAGACCCCACCACAACAAAGGGAAAAACGTTTCAACAGCTGCACATCCTAATGCACGAGTACAAGGACGATGTCTCGACACTCCTCAGGGAGCTAGAGAAGCATTTCATACCCACAGGCCCGACGCCGCAGTACCCTGACTATCCTTACGTAGGCGAGGCGGACGAATTGCTCGATGCAGACATTACATCTTACGAGGTGCGGGTGGTCCTACAAGACCTACGCCGCAACACGGCACCGGGAGCCGACCACATCCGATTCTCCACCCTTCGTAACCTCAACGACGCGTATATTAACCACCTCACCCATATCTTCAATCATTGCTGGCGCAAAGGCATGCTTCCCGAAGCATGGCGACACGCCGACATCACGTTGATCCCCAAGCCGGGCAAGCCTGTTAAGGTTGAAAACTTACGACCCATCTCCCTAACATCCTGCATCGGTAAGCTCATGGAGCATGTACTCTTGCGGCGTCTGCAGCCCTTCCTCGAAGAAAAATCATTCTTTTCTAACTCTCAATTCCGATATTGAGCTCATCTGTCTGCCAAAGATGTGCTTTTGCAATTGCGGGAGGAGGTCATAGGACCTCCGTCGTGCGCCCAAACGAGAGCACTCATCGCCTTAGACCTAAAAGGGGCATTCGATAATGTAGAACATTACCTCATCCTTCGCAATGTTGCACATTCGCACTGTGGAATTCGCATGTACAACTATATCCGCGCATTTCTTCGAGATCGCACAGCTACCGTAGGAGGAGGACCGCATCAATCCGGTACAATTCGCCTTGTAGGATGTGGGACACCCCAGGGCTCAGTTCTTTCCCCTACTCTATTCAATATCGCTCTCGCAGGGCTCCCCCGGCTACTCGACTAGATCCCTGATGTCGCCCACGCTATTTATGCGGAGGACATTACTAGTGAGGCGAGTCTAGCAGTGCTATTGGAGGAATTGGAGGGCATTAGCGGGATATAGTAAGGCTCAGTGAAGTTAGGAGGCCAAAAGAAGCATATACAATTCTAAAAAGCGGGCACGTCCTGTGCTACCGGGGCTTGGCGGAGAGACGAGAACTAGGAGTCGGATTCCTGATTAATAAGAATATAACTGGTAATATACAGGAATTCTATAGCATTAGCGAGAGGGTGGCAGGTCTTGTTGTGAAACTTAATAAGAGATACAAAATGAAGGTTGTACAGGTCTACGCCCCTACATCCAGTCGTGATGACCAGGAAGTCGAAGGCTTCTATAAAGACGTGGAATCGGCGATTGGTAGAGTGAAAACAACATACACTATACTGATGGGGGACTTCAATGCCAAGGTAGGCAAGAAGCAGGCTGGAGACAAGGCAGTGGAGGAATATGGCATAGACACTAGGAATAGCAGGGGAGAGTTATTAGTAAAGTTTGAGGAACATAATAATATGCGGATAATGAATACATTCTTCCGCAAGCGGGATAGTCGAAAATGGACGTGGAGGAGCCCGAACGGCGAGACTAGAAATGAAATAGATTTCATACTCTGCGCTAACCCTGTCATCATACAAGATGTGGACGTGCTCAGCAAGGTGCGCTGAAGTAACCACAACATGGTAAGAGCTCGAATCAGCCTAGACCTGAGGAGGCAGCGGAAGAAACTGGTACATAAGAAGCCGATCAATGAGTTAGCGGTAAGAGGGAAAATAGAGAAATTCCAGATCAAGCTACAGAATAGGTATTCGGCCTTAACTCAGGAAGAGGACTTTAGTGTTGAAGCAATGAACGACAATCTTGTGGGCATAATTAAGGAATGTGCAATAGAAGTCGGTGGTAACTCCGTTAGACAGGATACCAGTAAGCTATCGCAGGAGACGAAAGATCTGATCAAGAAACGCCAATGTATGAAAGCCTCTAACCCTATAGCTAGAATAGAACTGGCAGAACTTTCCAGGTTAATCAACAAGCGTAAGACAGCTGACATGAGGAAGTATAATATAGATAAAATTGAACATGCTCTCAGGAACGGAGGAAGCCTAAAAGCAGTGAAGAAGAAACTAGGAATTGGCAAGAATCAGATGTATGCGTTCAGAGACAAAGCCGGCAATATCATTACTAATATTGATGAGATAGTTCAAGTGGCTGAGGAGTTCTATATAGATTTATACATTACCAGTGGCACCCACGACGATAATGGAAGAGAGAATAGGCTGGAGGAATTCGAAATCCCACAGGTAACGCCGGAAGAAGTAAAGAAAGCCTTGGGAGCTATGCAAAGGGGGATGGGAGCTATGCAAAGGGGCATGGGAGCTGGGGGGGATCAGGTAACAGCAGATTTGTTGAAGGATGGTGGGCAGATTGTTCTAGAGAATCTGGCCACCCTGTATACGCAATGCCTCATGATCTCAAGCGTACCGGAACCTTGGAAGAACGCTAACATAATCCTAATCAATAAGAAAGGGGACGCCAAAGACTTGAAAAATAAAAAACCGATCAGCTTACTGTCAGTTGTCTACAAAGTATTTACTAAGGTAATCGCAAATGGAGTCAGGAACACCTTAGACTTCCATCAACTAAATGACCAAGCAGGATTCCGTAAAGGCTACTCAACAATAGACCATATTCACACTATCAATCAGGTGGTAGAAAAATGTGCGGAATATAACCAACCTTTGTATATAGCTTTCATTGATTACGAGAAAGCGTTTGATTCAGTCGAAACCTCAGCAGTCATGGAGGCATTGCGGAATTAGGGTGTAGACGAGCCGTACGTAAAAATACTGAAAGATATCTATAGCGGCTCCACAGCCACCGTAGTCCTCCATAAAGAAAGCAACAAAATCCCAATAAAGAAAGGCTCCAGGCGGGAGATACGATCTCTTCAATGCTATTCACAGCGTGTTTACAGGAGGTATTCAGAGACCTGGATTGGCAAGAATTGGGGATAAGAGTTAATGGAGAATACCTTAGTAACTTGCGATTCGCTGATGATATTGCCTTGCTTAGTAACTCAGGGGACCAACTGCAATGCATGCTCAATAACCTGGAGAGGCAAAGCCGAAGGGTGGGTCTAAAAATTAATCTGCAGAAAACTAAAGTAATGTTAACAGTATCGGAATAGAACAGCAGTTTACGATAGGTAGTGAGGCACTGGAAGTGGTAAGGGAATACATCTACTTAGGACGGGTAGTGACTGCGGATCCGGATCATGAGACTGAAATAATCAGAAGAATAAGAATGGGCTGGGGTGCGTTTGGCAGGCATTCTCAGATCATGAACAGCAAGTTGCCATTATCCCTCAAGAG
This sequence comes from Dermacentor variabilis, assembly GCF_050947875.1. Classification (NCBI taxonomy): domain Eukaryota; kingdom Metazoa; phylum Arthropoda; class Arachnida; order Ixodida; family Ixodidae; genus Dermacentor; species Dermacentor variabilis. Next base: position 27,347,381 of record NC_134573.1, on the reverse strand, counting down.
AAAAGTTTATAACAGCTGTGTTTTACCAGTACTCACGCACGGGGCAGAAACCTGGAGGCTTACGGAAAGGGTTCTACTTATATTGAGGACAACGCAAGGAGCTATGGAAAGAAGAATGATGGGTGTAACGTTAAGGGATAAGAAAAGAGCAGATTGGGCGAGGGAACAAACGCGAGTTAAGGACATCTTAGTTGAAATCAAGAAAAAGAAATGGGCATGGGCAGGACATGTAATGAGGAGGGAAGATAACCGATGGTCATTAAGGGTTACGTACTGGATTCCAAGGGAAGGGAAGCGTAGCAGGGGGCGGCAGAAAGTTAGGTGGGCGGATGAGATTAAGAAGTTTGCAGGGACGACATGGCCACAATTAGTACATGACCGGGGTTGTTGGAGAAGTATGGGAGAGGCCTTTGCCCTGCAGTGGGCGTAACCAGGCTGCTGCTGATGATGATGGTTACTATCTGGTCGACACGGGGTGCCGACGGAGCCATCCAGGACCGACTGCAGCAAGCAGTCGACGCAGTTTCCGAGTAAGCAAGAAAATGCGGCTTAAGATGTGCTCTGGAAAAGTCGGAGCTCATAATCTTTCGCCCCCGCAGCCGTTCCTCTACTCCCCCTATCACTGTGCACGTGGATGGTATACCCATACCACAGGATAATCATGCTCGCTTCCTCGGCCTACACGTCCAAGCGGATGGCAGGTCTAACTATACTGTTGCCCTTCTATCCAGACAGATTGAGCAAATTCTGGCCACGATCCGGAGAGTCTCCAACAGGCGCTCGGGCCTTCGAGAAGAGGATCTGCTGCGCTTGGTGGAGGCATGCGTGATCAGCTGGCTTACATACCATCTCCCATTTCAGCGGTTGACTCAAGCGCAACAACTTCGCATAGACGCAATGATTCGCAAAGCAACGAAGCTGGCCCATGGCCTCCAGAACTATACTTCCACACGCTGTCTCCGTAGCTTAGGGACACATAACACTATAGGCGAGCTGCTAGAGGCACATTGGGTCAGCCATCGCCAGCGCCTCCTACTCACTTCTACTGGCCGCCATCTCACACGGCTAGGATACTATGTCCCACCACTTGAGTCTGAAGCCCGTCCAACGATCTTGTCGTCAGCGATACGCCAAGCACTAAGTATTCATCAATTGCCACGTAATGTGCACCCCGAGCACGACAAAGTACTGCGCAAAGCCTGTGTATGATACCTTGGCCGCATGCTTGCAAACATCAAGGAAACACATACTTTATACACGGACACATCACGCACTCAAAAGGGCTATACCTCGGTAGTTTTGGATGGCATCGAATCCCTGAGAGACTCTGCTGCAATGCGCAAAAGAAATGCCGCTTACGGAGAAATTCTCGGTGTAGCTCCTGCAATTCGATACGCCATCCGTGTTCCCGAGGAAGTGCATATATTGACGGACTCGCAACAGGCGTTCCGGCGTTCCTATCAGGACATGGCATCCTGAGAGCAGCGTACCAAATTCTCAAACAGACCCCGCAAAATGCACCAACCACACCTCCCCGCATCCACTTGCTCTGGACCCCTGGTCATACCTCGCTGCCGGGAACGAACGCGCACATGCGATTGCCCGAGAAATTTCTCTCCGGGCGGCTAGTTCAGAGTCGGGGGATCCCTTGCTCCGTTACAAAGACATACTCCGTCATTATGTACGCATTCGTCGCACCCACACCGCACCGCCGCCGTCCTCGCGAGAGGAAGCAGTGGCATTACTCCAGTTACAAACAGCAACTTATACAAATCTTCTCTTTCTCAATAAATTCTACTCACACTGTTATGCAGATCGTTGCCCTGGCTGTGGCAGCTCGCCCACAATCTTCCACGTCACGATTGAGTGCACTGCAAACCTCTTTCCTCTCTTGCCAACTCTCCTTTACTCCCTACGCAACAAAGAGCTGTGGGACGATGTCCTCCCCGACGGACCTCCCGAGGTCCTCCGAGCTGTGATACAACGGGCTCGAAACATCGCCGGAATCATCTTAGGGACGCTGGACTGAGGGTTCCTCCCACACTGCTCTCGCCTTTCAAATATTAATAATAATGATGTTTTACTCTCTCTCTCTTGGAAACCGCCGCCCAGACGAGAGCCAGGCATTCACGATCTGTAATCGAATAGTTGCGCCCCGCTGCTGTGAGGAGGGAGCTAGCGTATGCGATAACGCGATCTTGACCCTGTTGGCGCTGGGCTAAGACGGCTCCGATACCGTGACCATTGGCATCGGTACGCACCTCTGTAGGAGAGGATGGGTCAAAGTGGGCCAAATAGGTGGCGTGGTCAGAACATTGACAAATCCAAAAGCATTTTGGAGCTATTTAAGAAGGACGCGGAAGGAGAGTACAAGTATTCCAAGTATTCTTCCCAACGGAATCCAGATATGTGAAAGCAACGCTAAAAGCGGATTGTTTTACGAACTACCTTAAATCAGTAGTTCGAAAAACGAAACAGAAATACTTTCTCAACACTACATACAGTGTGCCAAACGTAATGCCTCAAATCACTATCACATTGGAGGGTGTCAGGAACTGTCTGAACTCCATTAATGAAGCCAAAGCAATTGGACCAGACAAACTCTCCGAGGATACTCAAAGCCTGTTCTCTCATTATGCAAAAAAGAGGTGAGGTGTGCAGAGAGGACACAAGCGTAGAGAAGTGGACAACACGAACGCTATCAATTGAAGGGCGCACTGAGGCGAAAAAGAAAGAAGACAAAACTCATGTGCGCAAGCTCAGGAATGATATCACCACGTGTCAGTCGGGTACATGTACCGGTCTACGTGAGAGATAACTGTTAAGGCACTTAATCTCTTCCTTATGTAAAGTAATCGAAGGATGACTCACGCATGCACTTCCACCATTATAGATATGCCATGCCTCTACCATAAGACGCGTATCTCCATTCTTATGCCTGTACAATATCGCGCATTCATCTAACTCTGGCGTGCAGTTACAATCTTGGCAGTGTAGGGAAAGATTAGAGGGCGATCCACCGGTTAACGACCTTTTATGTTCCATTAGCCTCTGATTGATACACCGTCACGTTTGCCCTACGTAGAACTGGCCACAGCTAAGGGAAATATTATAAACCACACCCATACGACAGTCAGTAAAACTGTTGTTCTTATGGTGCTTCACTGGACAAATATCTGTTCTTTTTTTGCCTTTTACCTGCTCCTTTTTCCTCTGTACGGCAGCGCATATCTTACCTAGCTTATGGGGAGCATTGAAAGCAACATTACGATAATATCTACTTGCAACTTTTTTAAGCCCGTGCGACAGAATGAATGTACGGAATTGCCACTAATCTTTTTTTTTTAGTATTACTGCTTTCTGTAATCACGTTCGTCCCCCTCGAAACCGACTTCTTTAGGCGCTCAGCACAGTGACCACTGCTACACTAGAATAACCTGCTTCTAATAGGCGCCGGACCTGCGCATTAAAACTGGCGCTCATATTGTGCATGCAGGATCTGGTGAGAGAAGACTGAAGGCACGACATGGCACTTCCGTTTTTTACTACTTTGGAATGCTTGGATTGAAAGTTTAGCAACGGCTTCGAAGATCTTGGGGAGTACTGCCAACAAACTTGATTTCCAAGGAAATGTCAAGAAACTGGATTACGCGTCGCTGAGGAAATTCCTTGGTATACTTTAATCCTACTTCCTAAAGTTTAAATTGCTCACCTACTGAGGCAGCAGCGGAATCGGATTCTTCCCTACTGCAGAAAATTAGGTAATCATCAACGTAACGAAATATCTTGGTAAAGCTTTCACCTAAGTCTTTCTCTTGTTGGGCTGCTGAGCACGAGGTCGCGGGATCGAATCCCGGCCACGGCGGCCGCATTTCGATGGGGGCGAAATGCGAAAACACCCGTGTACTTAGATTTAGGTGCACGTTAAAGAACCCCAGGTGGTCGAAATTTCCGGAGTCCTCCACTACGGCGTGCCTCATAATCAGAAAGTGGCTTTGGCACGTAAAACCTCATAATTACATTAAGTCTTTCTCTAAGCAGCTGTCAACCTTACTCAGGTAAATATTGCTAAATATAGGGGCAACCTTTGAGTCAATACAAATGCCTGATTTCTGCAGAAAAACGCCATCTCTCCACCCAATCAGCGTCGACTTCAAGTATATTGAAAGAATTTCAAGAAAAGCTCCCGTGGAAACACCGCATCTGTCTATAAAAGCAGACTCTTGCATTTGTTCTTTAATGCACTCATTTACGGAATTTAGCAACCCGTCATGCGGCAAGGAATCATACAAGTCTTCGATATCCATACTAAAAGCTGTACAATTACCAGGATTTCCCTCCCTCAAACTCTAACTAGTGCATCAAAATTACGCAAGCAAGAAGGGTCTGAAAAAACTAGTGAAGCTAAGCAGTTCTGTAGGTAACTAGCGACACAGACCTGCCACGTTCCTTTCTCTGACACTATAGCACGAAAAGGAATTTCTTGCTTATGGGTCTTCGTCGAGAAAAACAGTTCTAAGGTTAGCGATTTTGCTTTCTTGACATTAGAGACAACCCTATCAAGATTATGTCTTGACATAATATAATATATTATACATAATAAGACATAATATATAATAATGTCTGGATAGGGTTGTCTCTAATGTCAAGAAAGCAAAATCCCTGACCTTAGAACTGTTTTTCTCGGCGGAGAACCATAAGCAAGAAATTCCTTTTCATGCTATAGTGTCAGAGAAAGGGACGTGGCAGGTCTGTGTCCCTAGTTACCTACAGAACTGCTTAGCTTCACTAGTTTTTTCAGACCCCTTTTGCTTGCGTAATTCTCAGGCACTAGTTCAGTATTTAAGGGAGGAAAATCCTGGTAATCGTACAGCTTTTAGTATGGATATCGAAGACCTGTATTATTCCTTGCCGCATGACGGGTTGCTAAATTCCGTAAATGAGTGCATTAAAGAACAAATGCGAGAGTCGGCTTTTATAGATAGATGCGGTGTTTCCATGGGAGCTTTTCTAGAAATTATTTCAACGTACTTGAAATCGACGCCGATTGGGTGGAGAGATGGCGTTTTTCTGCAGAAATCAGGCATTTGTATTGGCTCAAAAGTTGCCCCTATTCTTAGCAATATTTACCTGAGTAAGGTTGACAGCTGCCTAGAGAAAGCCTTAGGTGAAAGCGTTATCAAGTTATTTTGTCACGTAGATGATTACCAGATTTTGTACAATAGGGAAGGATTGCTACCGCTGCTACCTCAGAGACTGAGCAATTTAAACTTTATGGAGGAGGATTAAAGTTTACCAAAGAATTTCCTCAGCGACGCGTAATTCAGTTTCTTGACATTTCCTTGGTCTTCGAACAAAATGACGTTTGTTGGCACTACTCCTCCCCAAGATCTTCGAAGCCGTTGCTAAACTTTCAAGCCAAGCATTCCAAAGTAGTAAAAAACAGAATTGCCATGTCGTGCCTTAAGTATTCTCTCACCATATCCTGCATGCACAACAAAATTGGCAGAGGCTTAGCTTGGCTAAGCCTAGTGAATTGCGAAAGCAATCTTCTGTTGAGGTTGTAGAGTTCCATACTGCTCATCGAACGTGTAGATGCAGTCTCGTCGCCATTTGAAGCATCCATAAGGCTTGCTGTCGAACGATCAGGTGTCGCCAAAGTCGCGTCAGCATTGAGAGCATGCATGATACTTGTAGATGCAACCAGATCAAGAGATGTTGAACGCATTCGCCTGGCTGCATAATATGCACGCCGTTTAGCTAAACGTTGTTCCCGCTCTTCATCCGTTTCTTCCGCACGCCGCCGTTTCTTAGCTGCAGCACATCGTTGCAGCTTCTCACCTTATACACATCATCCGACATACCGTGGAGGATTCGCTGGGACGACCGCGACGAGCCGAGTTGGGGGGCCGCTTTTCCACAGCTGGCATGACGTCACGTAGAGCGAGCGCCTCCCCCACGGCAGCGGCGCGTGGAGGATTCGCTGGGACGATCGCGACGAGCCGAGTTGGGGCCCCGCTTTTCCACAGTTGGTATAACGTCACACATAGGTCACGCTAAAGGTCAATGGTGGATTTTTTGGGACGACGGCCAAGAGCGGAAACCTCGAGCAGTATTGCTTTCGCAACAAAATGAGCGCCAGTTTTAATGCGCAGGTCCGGTGCCTATTAGAAGAAGCAGGTTATCCTAGTGTAGCAGTGGTCACTGTGGCTGAGCGCCTAAAGAAGTCGGTTTCGAGGGGGACGGACGTGATTACAGAAAACAGTAATAGTAAAAAAAGAGTAGTAGCCATTCCGTACATTCATTCAGTGTCGCACAGGCTTAAAAAATTGCAAGTAGATATTATGTTAATGTTGCTTTCACTGCTCCCAATAAGCTAGATAATGTATGCGCTGTCGTACAGAGGAAAAAGGAGTAGGTAAAAGGCAATAAAAGAACACATACTTGTCCAGTGAAGCACCATAAGAACAACAGTTTTACTGACTGTCGTATGGGTGTGGTTTATAAAATTCCCCTTAGCTGTGGCCAGTTCTACGTAGAGCAAACGGGACGGTATATCAATCAGAGGCTAATGGAACATAAAAGGTCGTTAACCGGTGGATCGCCCCCTTATATTTCGCTACATTGCCAAGATTGTAACTGCACGTCAGAGTTAGATGAATGCGCGATATTGTAGAGGCATAAGAATGAAAATACGCGTCTTATGGTAGAGGCATGACATACCTATAATGGTGGAAGTGCATGCGTGAGTCAGCCTTCGATTACTTTAAATAAGGAAGAGATTAAGTCCCTAACGGTTATCTCTCACGTAGACTGGCGCATGTGCCCGACTGACACGTGGTGATACCATTCCTGAGCTTGCGTAGATTAGTTTTGTGTCTTCTTTCTTTTTCGCCTGCGCCCTTCAGTTGATAGTCAGCGTTCGTGTTGTCCACTTGTCTACTCTTGTGTCCTGTCAGCACGTCTCACCTCCTTTTTGCAGATCTAATCCTTACCAACTAGCTCAGCTCTTTGTCGTTCTAAGCCTATTCTTTCATTATATCTCAATACTTACAAATAATATTCTGGAAAACCCTCGAAAGTGGCGTGCTCCCTAAAGATTGGAAAAAAGCCCATATAGTTCCAGTGTTTAAAAGCGGTTCCAAGTCCTCCGTATCTAAATATAGGCCGATTTCATTTTCTTCCATATGTTGTAAAGTGTTTCAGCAGATTTTTTATAGCAGTGTAATAAGGCACTTAGAAGGAAACATTTTTTTCCAAATCAGCACGGTTTTCGCAAAGGCGGGAGCGGTACCACTCAGTCGATAGAACTATTTCATGAGCTTGCAGATACTACTGAAAAAAGAATGCGTACAGATGCAGTCTTTCGCGATTATCGCAAAGCCTTTGACTCCGTATCACATGATCTGTTAATACATAAAATGAGCACTCTTAATTTGGATGCGAAAGTCATGAAGGTTATTGAAGATTACCTGAACGACAGAATACAATGCATAGTTATAGGAGGCAAGAATTCTAGTTTTGTCCAAGTCACTTCTGGAGTGCCGCAAGACTCGTTGCTGGGGCCGCTGGTGTTTTTAATTTACATCAATGACATCGCTTCAAACACTTCCTCACAAATGAGACTTTTCGCAGATGACTGCGTTGTTTACAGATCCACTTGCAATCAACATAATATAGACGTACTCCAGCAGGACCTCAACAGCATAGCCTCCTGGTGTCACAACTGGGAACTTAGCCTGAATAAAGATAAATGTTACCAGGTAACATTCACTAAATCTAAGATCGCTAATGAACCTACTTACAATCTCGGAGATTCCATACTCAGGAAGGTTAACGAAATTAAATACTTAGGTGTTCATCCAACAGCTGATCTTTCCTTTTCCAGCCACATAGATATGACCATCAGCCGGGAAAATGCTTAGCCTAGTTATACGAACCTTTAGAACTGCCCCTCAGATTCTTAAAACCATAGCATATAAGTCGCTGGTAAAACCCCAATTAGAATATGCCACCGCCTTGCGGAATCCTTACCAGCGGTACCTGATTGATAAGTTAGAAGGCATACAAAACCGCGCTGCCAGGTTTATATCAAGGCAGTACTCCAGACACGCAAGCTAACAGCAATGAAGAAACACATCGGACTAGAACCGCTGCAGATAAGACGCCACAAGCACTGACTGAAACTTCTGCACGCAATATACAATGACGCGACATGCATTGACAAGCTAAAATACCTTAAAGTACCCCACTATATCTCAAACAGAAGAGACCACAGTTTCAAAATACGCGAAATTTCCTGCAGAACGAACTATATGAAGTTTTTTCCCCGCAGTATTTCTGAATGGAATAAGTTGCCAGTTGAAGTGGTGAGTGCTCCTCGGGATGCTTTTTAAGACTAATCAATGATTTGATTTCCCATCTTCTTCCAAACCAATGACTGCAGGCTGAATTATCCTTTTTTTCTTGTACTGTTATTCATGTGCATTTTTCATGTACTATTTCTTATCTTAATGCGTTGCTCCTTTGTCATCCCTCCTTTTGTGTGATTATATTCTTGTGCTAGTCAATTCATGTTGTACACACTCCCCTGTTATAATGCTTTGGCGCTGCAGGGTGTACTGTGAACAAATAATTAGACAGTCGGATTCCCCCAGTCCATGCCAGTTTAAGAACATTGGACAGTGCAAAGCCGCACTGCTCCAGCCGCACATCAAGGGACTCATAGTTACTCCCGTCGATTACCCAAACCTTATTGCATTTCTTCACATTCACATAGAGCACTGCGCAGAAATCACAATGCGTCAGCATGGTCAACGGCCCCCGCAATGATTTGTTTTAATTAGACAGTCGGATTCATCAGGTCCATGCCAGTGGAAGCACACCGCACAGTGCAAAGCCGGACTGCTCTAGCCACATAGAAGGGGGGTCATAGCTACTCCCGTCGTTTACCCATACCTTGTTGCATTTCCTCACGTTGACATGTAGAGCACTGGGCAGAAATCTAATTGCGCCAGCATGGTCAACGGCCTCCGCAATGCTTCGTTTTAATTAGACATTCGGAATCAACCGGTCCATTGGAAGCACACCTCACAGTGCAAAGACGCACTGCTCTAGACATACTGCAAGGGAGTCATTGTTACTCCCGTCGTTTACGAAAGCCTTGGTGCATATCTTCACGTTGACATTTATAGCACTGGGCAGAAATCACATTGCCTCAGCATGGTCAACGGCCCCCGCAATGCTTCCTTTTAGTAGACAGTCGGGTTCCCCCGGTCCATGCAAGCAGAAGCACACAGGACATTGCAAAGCCGCACTGCTCTAGCCATGGTCAACGGTCCTCACAATGCTTTGTTTTAAATGGACACTTGGATTCCCCCGGTCCATGCCAGTTAGAGCGCACCAGACAGCGCAAAAGCCGCACTGCTCTAGCCGCACCTCAAGAGAGTCACAGTTACTCCCGTCGCTTACCCACATCTTGTTGCATTTCTCACGTTGATATTTAGAGCACTGGGCAGAAATCACATTGCGTCAGCATGGTCAATGGCCCCCGCAATGATTGGTTTTAATTTGATAGGGCCATTCCAGTGGAAGAACACCAGACTGTGCAAAGCTGCACTGTTCTAGCCACACTGAAAGGGAGTCATAGTTATTCCCGTCGTTTAACCACACCTTGTTGTATTTGTTCACGTTGACATGTAGAGCACTGAGCAGAAATCACATTGCGCCAGCATGGTCAACGACCCCGCAATGCTTCGTATTAATTAGACAGTCGGAATCAACCAGTCTATGCCAGTGAAAGCGTACCGCACAGTGCAAAGCCGCACTGCTCTAGCCAAACTGCAAGGGAGTCATGGTCACTTCCTTCGTTTACCCACACCTTGGTGCATAACTTCAAGTTGACATTTAGACCACTGGGCAGAAATCACATTGCCTCAGCATGGTCAAGAGCCCCTGCAATGCTTTGTTTAATTAGACAGTCGGGTTCCCCCGGTCCATGCAAGCTGAAGCACAAAGGACATTGCAAAGCCACACTGCTCTAGCCATGGTCAACGGCCCTCGCAATGCTTTGCTTTAAATGGACAGTCGGATTCCCCCGGTCCATGTCAGTTGGAGCACACCAGACAGCGCAAGAGCCGCACTGCTCTAGCGGCACCTCAAGGGAGTAATAACCCCCGTGTTTATTCACACCTTGGTGCATACCTTCACGTTGACATTTAGAGCACTGGCCAGAAATCGCAATGCGTCAGCATGTTCAACGGCCCCCGCAATGCTTTGTTTTAAATGGAAAGTCCGATTCCCCCGGTCCATGCCAGTTGGAGCGCACCACACATCCCAAGAGCTGCAGTGCTCTAGACGCACATCTAAGGAGTCATGGTTACTCCTGTAATTTACCCAAGCGTGAGTGTATTTTCTCACGTTGACATTTAGAGCACTGGGCACAAATCAGATTGCGTCAGCATGGTCAGCGGCCCCCGCAATGCTTTTGTTTGAATTAGACAGTCGGATTTCCCCGGTCCAAGCCAGTTGAAGCACACCGGACAGCGCAAAGCCACACTGCTCTAGCCATGGTCAACAGCCCTCGCAATGCTTTGTTTTACTTGGAGATGTGGATTGCCCCGGTCCATGCTAGTTGAAGCACACCGGACAGTGCGGAGCCGCACTGCTCTAGCCGCAACAGAAGGGCGTCATAGTCACTCCCGTCGTTTACCCAAGACTTGCTGCGTTCCTTCGTATTGAATTTTAGAGCACTGGGCAAAAATCACATTGCGTCGGCATTGTCAGTGGCCCCGCAATGCTTTGTTTAATTAGACAGTCGGATTCCACCGGTCTCTGCCAGTTGAAGCGCACTGGACAGCGCAATGCCGCAAGGTTCTAGCCATGGGCAACGGCCTTTGCAATGCTTTGTTTTAAATGGCCAGTTGGATTCCCCCGGTCCATGCCAGTTGGAGCGCACCAGACAGCGCAGGATCCGCACTGCTATAGCGGCAAATGAGTCATAGTTGCTCCAGTCGTTTACTAATGCCTTGTTTCATTATTTAACATTGACATTTACAGCACTGGGCAGAAATCACATTGCGTCAGCATGTTCAACGGTCCCCGCAATGATTTCTTTTAAATGGACAGTCCGATTCCCGCGGTTCATACCAGTTGAAGCACACCGGACAGCTCAAAGCCGCACAGCTTTAGCCTTGGTCAACGGCCCTCGCAATTTTTTGCCTTAAATGGACAGTTGGATTCCCACGGTCCATGTCAGTTGGAGCGCACGAGGCATCGCAAAAGGCACGCTGCTCTAGAGGGAGATGTCATAGTTACTCCAGCCGTTTACCAATGCCTTGTATCGTATTTAACGTTGACATTTAGAGCACTGGGCAGAAATGACATTGCGTCAGCATGGTGAACGGCTACCACAATGATTTGTTTTAATTAGACAGTCTGATTTGCCCGATCAATGCCAGTTGAAGCACCGCGGACAGCTGAAAGCTGCACAGCTTTAGCGACCCTGCAAGGGAACCATTGCTACTCCCGTCGCTTACCCACACCTTTGTGTATATCCTCACGTTGACATTTAGAGCACTGGACAGAAATCACATTGCGTCAGCATGGTCAACGGCCTCCGCAATGCTTTTGTTTGAATTAGACAGTCGGATTCCTCCGGTCCATGCCAGTTGAAGCAAGCCAGACATTGCATAGCTACATTGCTCTAGCCATGGTCAACGGCCCTCGCAATGTTTTGTTTTAAATGTACAGTCGAATTCTCCAGGCCCATGCCAATTGCAGCACACCGGACATTGCAAAGCTGCACTGCACTAGCCGCGCCTCAAGGAAGCATAGTTACTCTTGTCGTTTGCCCACACTGTTGCATTTCTTCACCTTGACAGTTAAATCACTGTACAGAAATCACATTGCGTCAGCATGGTCAATGGTCCCCGCAATGCTTTGTTTTAATTACACAGTCTGACTCCCCCTGTCCATACCAGTTGAAGCAGACCTGACAGCGCAAAGCTGCACTGCTCTCGCCTTGGTCAGCGACCCTCGCGATGCTTTGTTTTAAATGGACAGTCGGATTACCACGGTCAATGTCAGTTGGAGCGTACCAGACAGCGCAAGAGCCGCACTGCTCTAGCAGCGCCTCAAATGAGTCATAGTTACTCCAGTCGTTTGCCTATGCCTTTTTAATTTCTTGACGTTGACATTTAGAGCACTGGGCAGAAATGACATTGCAACAGCATGGTCAACGGCCCCCGCAATGCTTTGTTTTAAATGGACAGTCCGATTCCCCCGGTCCATGCCAGTTGAAGCACACCGGACAGCTGAAAGCTGCACAGCTTTAGCCACACTGCAAGGGAGTAATTTTTATCCCCGTGGTTTACCCCTACCTTGGTGCTTATCTTCACATTGGCATTTAGAGCACTGGGCAGAAATAACATTGCGTTAGCATGGTCAACGGCCCTCGCAATGCTTTGTTTTAAATGGACAGATGGATTCTCCCGGTGCATGCCAGTTGAAGCACACCGGACAGGCCAAGAGCCGCACTGCTCTAACCGCACCTCAAGGGAGTCATAGTTCCTGCTGTCGTTTACCCACACATGTTTGTATTCTTTAACGTTGACATTTAGAGCACTGGGCACAAATCAGATTGCGTCAGCATGGTCGACGGTCCTTGGAATGCTTTTGTTTGAATTAGACAGCCCGATTTCCCCGGTTCAAGCCAGTTGAAGCACACCGGACAGCGCAAAGCCGCACTGCTCTAGCCTTGGTCAACGGCCCTTGCAATGCTTTGTTTTAAATGGACAGTCGGATTCCCACGGTCTATGTCAGTTGAAGTGCACCAGACAGCGCAAAAGCCGCACTGCTCTAGCCGCACCTCAAGGGAGTCATAATTGCTCTTGTTGTTTGCCCACATTGTTCCATTTCTTCACCTTGATAGTGAAAGCACTGTACAGAGATCACATTGCGTCAGCATGGTCAACGGCCCTCGCAATGCTTTGTTTTAAATGGACAGATGGATTCTTACCGTCCATGCTAGTTGGAGCGCACCACACACACCAAGAGCCGCAATGCTCTAACCGTACCTCAAGGGAGTCATATATGCAGCTGTCGTTTACCCACACATGGTTACATTTTTTCACGTTGATATTTAGAGGACGAGGCACAAATCAGATTGCGTCAGCATGGTCAACGGCCCCCGCAATGATTTGTTATAATTAGACAGTCGGTTTCCCTGGTCCATGCCAGTTGGTGAGCAACAGACAGCGCAAGAGCCGCACTGCTCTAGCCGCACCTCAGATTAGTCATAGTTACTCTAGTCGTTTACCAAAGTCTTGTTTCATTTTTTAATGTTGACATTTAGAGCACTGGGCAGAAATCACATTTCGTCAGCATTCTTAACGGCCCCCGCAATGCTTTGTTTTAAATGGAGAGTCCGATTCCCCCGGTGCATGCCAGTTAAAGCAGTCCGGACAGCTCAAAGCTGCACAGCTTTAGCCACACTGCAAAGCATAATTGTTACTCCCGTCGTGTAACCACACCTTGGTGCATATCTTCACGATGGCATTTAGAGTACTGGGCCGAAATCACATTGCATCAGCATGGTCAATGGCCTCCGCAATGCTTTTGTTTGAATAAGACAGTCCGATTCCCCCGGCCCTTGCCAGTTGAAGCACACCGGACAGCTCAAAGCCGCACAGCTCTAGCCTTGGTGAACGGCCCTAGCAATGCTTTGCCTTAAATGGACAGTCGGTTTCCCGCAGTCCATGTCAGTTGGAGCGCACCAGACAGCGCAAGAGCCGCACTGCTATAGGTACCCCTCAAATGAGTCATAGTTACTCGGTCATTTACCAATGCCTTGTGTCGTTCTTTAACGTTCACATTTAGAGCAGTGGGCAGAGATCATATTGCGTCAGCGTGGTCAACGACCCCCGTAATGCTCTGTTTAATTAGACAGTCGGATTCGCCAGGTCCATGCCAGTTGAATCACACCAGAGTAAAGCTGCACTGCTCTATCCTTGGTCAACGGCCCTCGCAATGCTTTGCTTTAAATGGATAGTCGGTTTTCCGCGGTCCACATCAGTTGGAGCGCACCAGACAGCGCAAGAGCCGCACTACTCTAGGCATCCCTGAAATGAGTCATAGTTACTCCAGTCAATTACCAATGGCTTGTCTCATTGTTTAGCGGTGACATTTAGAGCACTGGGCAGAGATCACATTGCGTCAGCATGGTCAAGGAGCCCCGCAATCCTTTGTTTTATATGGACACTCGGAATCCCCTGGTACATGCCAGTTGAAGCACACCAGACAGCTCAAAGGCACACAGCTTTATCAACATTACAAGGGCGTCATTGTTACTACTGGCGTTTACCCACACCTTGGGGCTAATCTTCTCATTGACATTTAGAGCACTGTGCGGAAATCACATTGCGTCAACATGGTCAACCGCCCTCGCAATGATTTGTTTTAAATGAACAGATGGATTCCTCCGGTCCATGCCAGTTCGGGTGCACCACACAATGCAAGATCCGCACTGCTCTAGGCACACCTCAAGGGAGTCAGTTACTCCTGTCGTTTACGCACACATGGTTGTATTTTTTCACGTTGACATTTAGAGCACTGGGCACAAGTCAGATTACTTCTGCTTGGTGAACGGCCCCGGCAATGCTTTGTTCAATTAGACAGTCGGATTTCCCCGGTCTATGCCAGCTGAAGCACACTGCACAGCACAAAGCCACCCTGATCTAGCCATGGTCAACGGCCCTCGCAATTTTTTGTTTTATATGGACAGTTGGATTCCCCCGGTCCATGCCAATTTGAGCACACGAGAAAGCACGAGAGCTGCACTCTTCATAATGACTCCTGTCGTTTACCCACACCTTTTTGCATTTCTTCACGTTGACATTTAGAGCACTGGGCAAAAATCAGATTGCGTCAGCATTGTCAACGGCCCCTGCAATGCTTTGTTTTAAATGAATAGGTGGATTCCCATGGTCCATGCCAGTTTTAGCGCACCACACAATGCAAGAGCCACACTGCTCCAGGCGTACCTCAAGGGACTCATAGTTAGTCCTGTCGTTTACCCACACATGACTGTATTTATTCACGTTGATATTTAGAGCACTGTGGACAAATCAGGTTGCTTCAGCATGGTCAGTGGCCCCCGCAATTCTTTTGTTTCAATTATGCAGTCATATTTCCCCGGTCCAAGCCAGTTGAAGCACACCAAACAGCGCAAAGGCGCACTGAATAGCCATGGTCAACGGCCATCGCAATGCTTTGTTTTAATTGGAGATTTGGATTGCACCCTCCATGCTAGTTGAAGCACGCCGGACAGTGCGAAGCCGCACTAGTCTAGCCACACATTGCAGGGAGTCATAGTCACTCGCGTACTTATCCGATGCCTTGCTGCGTTTCTTCACGTTGACATTTAAAGCACTGGGCAAAAAGCCGATTGCGTCAGCATGGTCAACGGCTCCCACAATGCTTTTGTTTTAATTAGACAGTCGGATTCCCCCGTTCTATGCCAGGTGAAGCACACTGGACAGCACAAAGCTGCGCTGCTTTAGCCATGGTCAACGGCCCTCGTTATGCTTTGCTTTAAATGGACAGTTGGATTCCCCCGGTCCATGCCAATTGGAGTGCACCAGAAAGCAAAAGAGCCGCACTCCTCTAGTCGCACCTCAAGGTAGTCAGAATTACTCCTGTCGTTTACCCACACCTTTTTGCATTTCTTCACGTTGTCATTTAGAGTACTGGGCAAAAATCAGATTGCGTCAGCATGGTCAACGGCCCCCGCAATGCTTTTGTTTGAATTAGACAGTCGGATTCCCCGGGTCCATGCTAGTTGAAGCGCACAGGACAGTGCAAAGCCGCACTGCACTAGCCGCACCTCAAGGGAGTCATATTTATTCTTGTTGTTTACCCACACTGTTGCATTTCTTCACCTTGCCATTTGAAGCACTGTACAGAAATCACATTGCGTCAGCATGGTCAACGGTCCCTGCAATGCTTTTTTCTAACTAGACATTCAGATTTCCCCGGTTCATGCGAGTTGGAGCGCACTAGACAACGCAAGAGCCGCATTGCTCTAGCCACACTGCAAGAGAGTCATAGTTACACCCGTCGTTTACCCATGCCGCGTCCCATTTCTTCACGTTAACATTCAGAGCTCTGGGCATGAATCAGATTGTGTCAGCATGGTCAACGGCCCCCGCAATGCTTTGTTTTAATTAGTTAGTCGGATTCACCCTGTCCATGACAGTTGAAGCACACCGGACACTGCAAAGGTGCTCTGCTCTAACCTTGTTCAACGGCCCTCGCAATGCTTTGTTTTAAATGGACAGTCAGATTCCCACGGTCTATGTCAGTTGGAGCACAGCAGACAGCGCAAGAGCCGGAGTGCTCTAGCCGCACCTAAATGTGTCATAGTTACTCGAGTCATTTACCAATGCCTTGTTTCATTCTTTAACATTCACATTTAGAGCACTGGGCAGAGATCACATTGCGTCAGCATGGTCAACGACTCCCGCAATGCTTTGTTTTATATGGACAGTCCGATTACCCTGGTCCCTGCCAGTTGAAGCACACCGGACTGCTCAAAGCTGCACAGCTTTAGCCAGACTGGGAGGGAGTCATTGTTACTGCCAGCGTTTACGCACAACTTGGTGCATATCTTCACGTTGACATATAGAGCACTGTGCAGAAATCACATTGCGTCAGCATGGTCAATGGCCCTCGCAACGCTGTGTTTTAAATGAAGAGTTGGATTCCCCCGGTGCATGCCTGTTTTAGCGCGACACACCGCGCAAGAGCTGCACTGCTCTAGCCGCACCACAAGGGAGTCATAGTTACTCCTGTCAATCACCCACACATGCTTTTGTTTTCTCACGTTCATATTTGGAGCACTGGGCACAAATCAGATTTCTTCAGCATGGTCAATTGCCCGTGCAATCCTTTTGTTTGAATTAGACAGTCGTATTTGTTTGTTTGTTTGTTTGTTTGTTTGTTTGTTTGTTTATTGGTTTCTTTCCAATACAAGGAAAAAGCGAAGGGAGAGCTAAAGGCTACTAGCCTGACGAGGCCCTCCCTCCGCATACAGTTTCGACAATATTACAAAAGAGATTTGAGAAAAAACAGCACACACATTTGTAGTTACACTCTACACAGTTCTATGTCATAGAGGATCTAGTTCATATCACTGCACACAAATATATAAAACAGATTTCTTGTCATAGATGTGACAGAACGGGAAAAAAAAAACATATGAACGCAAATGCAAAATGTCAATCATCGTAGCGAACATATGAAAAAAAGAGAAAAAAGGCGACATCCAACACACAGTAAAAGAGCACTGTTTTACAGACAAACGCTACATATGGTTTTAAATGAGATGTCACTGGTAGCGAATTTCTTTCTCGATAACCATTGTTTTGAATGTTTTTTTCTTAATCGATTTGTTGAGGTCGACATCATCTGGAAGTTTATTTAGAAGCACCGGAATTTGGTAATTTAAATGTTGTTTTCCATAATTCGTGCGTGTTCGAGGCTTTCTGCGCTCTTGCCTTCGAAGGGCGAGCGTGTGTGTTTCAGCGGGATTGCTAAATGCGTGTAGTTTATGTTTTTGTACATACTGCAATAACTTGAAGCAATAAATTTCATCAGCTCTTAGCAGAGAATACTTTACAAACAGTGGACCTGTTGGCAAGTCTTGTGGGTGTCCTGCATATCTTTCGAGTAGGCGAAGTACACGCTTCTGAAGCTTTAGTATTCGGAGGTAGTTTCTACTAGAGGTTGTACCCCAAACCAAAATACAGTAGGAAAGTCTGGAATAAAAGAGAGTATAATAAAGAGAAACTTTAAGCCACAAAGGTATAAGTGAGCTTATTCTATACAAGCAGCCGAGCGATCTACTGAGCTCCAAAGCAAGATTATCAATGTGGGTGTTCCAAGACAAATTTTCTTGGAACCATACTCCCAGAAATTTTTGCTTCACCTCTTGTTTTAACGGAGTGCCCCGAAAGGTAATATGAATATCATTCTTCATTGGCTTGTTAATCGGAGCGAATATAATATATTTGGTTTTATTAGTATTCAACTGTAACCTGTTGGCATGTAACCAGTCAGAAAGTGACTCCATATACTTATTAACAATCTCCTGAAGCTCTGTAAGGGTACGTGCAGTGAAGAAAATATTCGTGTCATCTGCGTACATTATTAGTTTAGGGGAATTATAGATGCTACAGAGATCATTAATATAGACTAAGAATAATAGCGGTCCAAGAATAGAGCCTTGAGGAACACCTTGTTTAATTACTATTTTTGTAGTCGTTCCTTGGTGGACACTTACATATTGAAGCCTATTGCTTAAGTAACTCTCTATCAGTTTAAGGACGACGCCGCGAACACCGTATCTTTTTAGTTTAATTAATAGCACATCATGACACACTGAGTCAAAAGCTTTTCGTAGATCTACGAACAGTCCTAGCGTGTAAAGCCTGTGCTCAAAGTTATGTATAATATCATGCTTGATACTGAGAAGTGCGTCCTCGGTAGATTTTCCTTTTTGAAATCCGAACTGCATGTCGCTTATTACCCCATATTTCGCAAAGAATTTTTCTAGTCTTATATTTATGGCCCCTTCAAATACTTTCGATAGAACAGGCAGGACCGAGATTGGCCTATAGTTGCTTATGTCTCCTTCAGCACCACCCTTGTGAATAGGACAGATGCGGGCTATCTTGAGCGAGTCAGGGAAGATTCCAGTCTCAAACATTTTATTTATTATGTCTGCTAGGATGGGGGATAGGATTTCAGACACATGTTTAATTGGCATTGCTTTAATTTCATCAGAACCAGAAGCAACATCATTTCTAATCCCATTGATAAGTTTGTTGATTTCGTGAGGAGTTACTGGTGCGAGAACCATAGAGTTCACTATCGTAACGCTGTTATCAACCAAGTTATGCTCTTCATCATTTTCCTGCTCGTACACTGCGCTCGTGGCAAAATAGGCGTTAAGGGCGGTGGCCGCTTCAAGACCGGTTAGTGTGCCTGTAGGTGTGACTATTTTTAGTACGGTACATTGTTCTTTCTTCCCAGTTAGATTTTTTACTTCATTCCATATTTTCCTAGGATCCTTACCTATTTTGGCAAAAACCTGTTCATAATATTCTACCTTAGCATTTTTAATTTCACTGCTCAGTTTATTTCTATACTGTTTGAAAGTGATTAGGGCATCTTCTCCTCGCGTTTTTAAAAACATATGGAACAAACGGTTCTTTTTTGTTATTTTCTTTAATAAGGAGTTGTTAATCCAGGGCTTCCGTATTCTTTTACATCTTGGCCTACTCAGTTCCGTTGGAAATGCTTGATTGTAGCATGCAATAAGTTTATCAAGAAAAATATTGTACGCCTTACTAGGGTCGTCTTCTTTTAGTACGCATGCCCAATCAACGGTAGCAACCAGAACGTAAAAGAGTTTCAATGACTGATCATTTATCCTGCGGATGATCTTCTTTGGTACATGACTACGTTTACCACACAAAGAGGGGATAAGACAAAAAGCTGGAAGGTGATCACTAATTCCTAGCGTCAGCAATCCAGCAGCACAATTCGGTGGGTGTATGTTCGTAATACATACATCAAGCAAAGTTGCAATATTGGGTGTCACTCTTGTTGCTTCGACGATAGTGTTTACGCATGCGTAAGATGTGACTAATTCTGTCAGTTGTCTTGAAGGGGCATCATGCGATAGCATATCTATGTTGACGTCACCCATTATCACGAAAGACAGACCAGTACAAGTAAGGTGTCGCAGTAGATTGTCTAGGAACTCGAAGAAATTTGTTTTGTTACCTGCGGGTGGCCTATAGATAACGGCAGCTACATTATTTTCCACATGTATGGTAAGGCACTCAACATCATTGTTAACGACCGAAAAATCACGCAAAACTTCATGAGACATAGGTCGTTTGATGTACGCGGCTACGCCACCGCCCGGTCCAAGCCAGTGGAAGCATACCGAACAGTGCAAAGCAGCACTGCCCTAGGCATGGTCGACGGCCCTCGCAATGCTTTTTTTAATTGGAGATTTGGATTGCCCCCTCCATGCTAGTTGAAGCATGCCAGACAGTGCGAAGCCGCACTGGTCTAGCCGCAACTTCAGGGTGTCATAGTCACTCGCGCCGTTTATCCATGCCTTGCTGCATTTCATCACTTTGACATTTAGAGCTTTGGGCAGAAATCACATTGCCTCGGCATGGTAAACGGTCCGGGCAATGCTTTGTTCAATTAGACAGTCGGATTCCCCCGGTCTATGCCAGCTGAAGCACACTGGACAGCACAAAGCCACTCTAATCTAGCCATGGTCAACGGCCCTCGCAATGTTATGTTTTAACTGGGCAATTGGATTCCCCCGGTCCATGTCAGTTGGAGTGCACCAGACAGTGCAAGAGCCGCACTGCTCTGGCGGCACCACAAATGTGTCATATTTACTCCAGTCGTTTACCTAAGCCTCGTTTCATTTTTTATATTCACTTCACTTTATTACCTTAAAAACCCCATTAGAGGGGTATTACATAAGGGGTGGTTAATAAAATAAACATTAGAAACAGGTGTTCATTTTTGAGATATGGGTGACAAAAGCTTCAGTAAAGGCAGATGGGCTTGTAATGGCTGCGATGGCGTGTGGAAGGCCGATCCAGTCCCTTGATGCTCGAATAAAAAATGATGCTTGAAAAGTGGTGGTCCGGGCACGTGCGCGTGCAACTTGAAGCGGATGACCGGTGCGATGAGATATGTATGAAGGGGGCGTGATGTACGGTGGGTGATTTATGGAGCTGAAAAAAAAGGAACGGAGGAGAGAGAGGGTGGCAACCTGTCGACGGAAAGAAAGTGTTTCCAAGCCAGATTGCACTTTCATCGATGAAATGCTGATATCGTATGAATATGAAGATTGAATGAACCTAGTAGCGCGATTTTGCACAGCCTCAAGTGCATTTATGATATAAATCTGATGCGGATTCCAGATGGGAGATGCATATTCAAGTTTCGATCTTACAAATGATTTATAGGCTAACGCTTTTACTTGTTGTGGGGTATGACGCAGATGTCGTCTATGAAATCCCAGTGATCTATTAGCAGCTGAGATGATGTTAGTAGCGTGCAAGCGCCAGGACAGATCACAAGATAGGATGACACCGAGGTATCTGAATGATTGGACTGATTCTATTGGAACATCAGCAATGGAATAGGTAAATGTGTGGGGGTTACGGCTGCGAGTGAAAGACACGAGTTTACATTTGTTAGGATTTAGGTTCATTAGCCAGCGATTACACCATTCTTGTACATTATTGAGATCGTTCTGGATGAGTGTGTGGTCAGATGTGTTAGTAACTTTGCGGTAGATTACACAATCATCTGCAAACATGCGAATGTTATATAATACATGCGTTGGTAGATCGTTAATGTAAATTAAAAAAAGAAGTGGTCCCAAGACGGATCCCTGGGGGACGCCTGATGTTACGGGGAGTCGGCTAGAATAATGGTTATTAACACAAACAAACTGAGAGCGGTTAGTCAAGAATGCTTCTATCCATTTTAGTACGTCGGGGTGTAAATTTAACTGAGACAATTTTAGCAGCAAACGTTTATGAGGAACTGTGTCAAATGCTTTTGCAAAATCCAGGAATATGGCGTCAGTCTGAAGGTTACTATCAAGGTTAACATGCAGGTCGTGAAGGAAAATTGCCAGCTGTGTTTCGCAAGAGTAGCCTTTTCGAAATCCGTGCTGACAAGGGTGAAAAAAACAGATTGAGTCTAAAAAGTTCATGATATGCGAGTATATGACGTGTTCCATGATTTTGCAGGGGACGCTAGTTAATGATATAGGGCGATAATTTAATGGGGTGTCTCTGTTGCCTGATTTGAAGACTGGAACGACCTTGCCCACTTGCCAGTCGGATGGTAAGATGCCTGTAGAGAGTGACTGTGAAAACAACAAAGTTAGGTACGCAGCAGATACATGGTTAATATTTTTAAGAGCTTGGAATTAATATCATCTACACCTGCTGACGATGAAAGCTTGATGTTATCAATAATCGAAGTGATTCCATCTGCCGAGAATATAATTGGCGACATACGCGCAGTTATGTTAGTAGATGTGGGAGGATCTGGAGTTGAAGTCTCGTTAGTAAATACAGAGAAAAAGGCTGCGTTAAAAATGTCAGCACACTCGCTGTCGCTGACCACTTCGCCATGTGCATTTGACACGCTGATCATGCGCGCCTCCTGAGGGTTTATTATTTGCCAGAATTGACGAGGGCTGTTCGTAAGCATTTTAGGCAACTCATCGTGGAAAAAGGAGAATTTAGCTTTCCGTATAGCCCTCAGATAATCGTCCTCGGCTACAAAATATTTCTCCCAAGCAGAGGGGTGTCCGTTTAGTTTGGCTGAGTGGAAGAGACGTTTCTTTTTGTTTTCAAGTCGCTTAAGCGTTTTAGTGAACCATGGTTTGTTACGATTTCCGCGGAACGTTATTCTTGGTATGAATTTATCAACGAGATCACCTAGTTTGTTTTTAAATATTGACCAGTTTTCATTAATAGAGCGTGTAGAACATAACCTCACGAACGTAGGAAGAAACGTGCTCAGATCACTATTAATTGCATCATAATTACCTTTATTGTACAGGCGGATTGTTTTGCTGATTAAATGGCGTTTCACGGGTTGAAACGAAAATGTGGCGTGAATTACTTTATGGTCGCTGACTTCAGGTAGATATGCTATTGATGATAAGCTTTCCGGATTACTGGTTAGGATGAGATCTAAGATGCTAGAAGTGCTCTGTGCAACGCGTGTAGGTTCTGATACAAGTTGGGTTAAATTAAAATTAAGGCAGAAATCCACAAAATCTTTGGCAGGCTCACTGCCCATAGTTATAGGGACGTCATTGCTCCAGTCTATTTGAGGAAAGTTAAAATCACCAAAAAGGAGGACTTCTGCTTGCGGGTGTTGATTACTAAGGTCACTCAAACTGTTATTAAGTTTAAATGAGAAATCTGGAATATTATTCGGAGGCCTGTAGCAAACACCTAAAATGATAGTATGGGGGGAAGCATGAATAATTAGCCATAATACTTCAAGATCAGAAGTGATGTTTTTGGCTACGGAGCACGATAACTGCTGATGCACAGCAATCAGTACACCGCCCCCCCGCATGCCTTTGCGATCCTTTCGGCAGACAAGAAATTCCGGTAGGTCGGCTAGTACTTCTGCGTCTGTTATATCTTCTGTTAGCCACGTTTCGGTTATCACCATTATATTACTGTTAGATGATAAAACAAGGTTGGAAAAAGCGTCACGTTTGGGAAGGAAACTGCGTGCGTTGGCAAAGATTACAGACAATGATATGTTAGATTTGGGCTTGACAGTGTAGCAGAAATTTTTACGACGGGGAAATTGCTATATTATTTCTTTGACAGACTGCGTTTGCTCGTCGTAGACGTAGCGCTTATGACCCATATGCAGTGTTTTGAATCGCAAAGAAAAAGGTAATGATTTGCTTTTCGCGAAAGTTATGAGGTGCCTGCGAGCGTTTTGTACGGAACGAGTGAAATCCTCTCCAACGCTGAAGCTGGTTCCTTTGAACTTGCGGCCGTTAGAAAGAATCAATTTTTTTGTTTTATGGAAGGTGAATTTTGCTATGACAGGACGGTGGCGGTTAGTACCTGTGCGATGACCGAGACGATGTGCGCGCTCAATTTCCTTCAGCTCGATGCTAATATTAAGATGATCGTGGCAGTGCTTGATGATAAGTTGCTCGGTCTGGGCAAACGCCTCTGATCCAGTTGATTCAGGGAGGCCATAAAAAATAAGATTATTGCGTCGTGACTGGTTCTCGGCGTCATCAATACGCGTTTCAAGCCTGTGTACCACTGTGGCTACTTGAGCGGCAGACGTTCTGACGGCTTCAAAGTCAGAGCGCAGGGAGACAAGATTTTGATAATGACCCTCTAGGTCAGTCATGCGTTTGCCCATATCAGCAATAGCTTTGTCCGTCGACAATAAATGAACTTTCAGGTCTTGAACCTGACTGATTAATTTCAACTGTCCAGCAGACAAATTCTTCAATTCAACTAGTAAAGCATTGGAGTCAGGCCCCGGGTTGCTTTCGATATCGCCCGACATCATCAACAAGGCACGAATTACATGAGAGCACTCAAGAGCGACAAGAAGGCAGCAGTGCGGGCTCGGCAGCTGAAGCAGGAAATAATTGCTAGACTTCTTACAAAAAAGACTGTAAGCTTTACCAACCTGCATGACAAGAGTGAATGGTTTAGCGATCTGCGTCTGTGCACAGCCGCCGAGCCCACAAGGTGCCACCGGTAGTGCCTGCTCTTTTGTAGTTGACTGTAAGGTTGATGTCGATGACGACAGGTTCGTCCATGCTGCATCGAGCACCACCGTCTTCAGTAGCGGTGTCATCGAATACGCAGATCCGCCGCTCCCGACGAAATCCAGGGGCTTGAAGGTCGGTGCAGTTGAAAAACCAGGGGCGCACATCTGTGAGGGGTGACAGGCAATCCTGTCAGTTTCACCTGACGAAGCACGATATTGCATCGGGGCTGCCAGGGAAGCCGTCACTAGGGCTGGAAGCAACAGGCGCACGAATGCGCGCTGAAACACCTGCATGACAAGAGTGAATGGTTTAGCGATCTGCGTCTGTGCACAGCCACCGAGCCCACAAGGCGCCACCGGTAGTGCCTGCTCTTTTGTAGTTGACTGTAAGGTTGATGTCGATGACGACAGGTTCGTCCATGCTGCATCGAGCACCACCGTCTTCAGTAGCGGTGTCATCGAAAACGCAGATCCGCCGCTCCCGACGAAATCCAGGGGCTTGAAGGTCGGTGCAGTTGAAAAACCAGGGGCGCACATCTGTGAGGGGTGACAGGCAATCCTGTCAGTTTCACCTGACGAAGCACGATATTGCATCGGGGCTGCCAGGGAAGCCGTCACTAGGGCTGGAAGCAACAGGCGCACGAATGCGCGCTGAAACACCTGCATGACAAGAGTGAATGGTTTAGCGATCTGCGTCTGTGCACAGCCGCCGAGCCCACCTTGACATTGACATTTAGAGTAGTGGACAGAGATCACATTGCGTCAGCATGGTCAACGAGCCCTGTCATGCTTTGTTTTAAATGGACAGTCGATTCCCCTGGTACATGCAAGTTGAAGCGCGCTGGACTGCTCAAAGCCGCACAGCGTTATCCACACTGCAAGAGAGTCATTGTTACTCCCGGCGTTAACCCACACCTTGGTGCATATCATCACGTTGACATTTAGAGCACTGGGCAGAGATCACATTCCGTCAGCATGGTCAACGACTCCCGCAATGCTTTGTTTTAAATAGACAGTCCGATTACCCTGGTCCCTACCAGTTGAAGCACACCGGACAGCTCAAAGCCGCACAGCTTTTGCCACACTGCAAGGGAGTCAAAGTTACTCCTGTCATTTACCCACACATAGTTGTATTTTTTCACGTTGATATTTAGAGCACTGGGCACAAATCAGATTGCGTCAGCATGGTCAAAGCCACCCGCAATTTTTTGTTTGAATTAGACAGTCGTATTTCCCCTGTACAAGCCAAGCCAGTTGAAGCACACCAGACAGTGCAAAGCCTCACTGCTCTACCCATGGTCAACGGCCCTCGCAATGCTTTGTTTTTATTGGAGATTTGGATTGCCCCCTCCATGTTAGTTGAAGCATGCTGGACAGTGCGAAGCCGCACTGGTCTAGCCGCACGTGCAGGGAGTCATAGTCACTCCCGTAGTTTGCCCATGCCTTGCTGCGTTTCTTCATGTTGACATTTAGAGCACTGGGCAAAAATCATATTGCGTCAGCATGGTCAACGGCCCCCGGAATGCTTTTGTTTTAATTAGAGAGTCGTATTTCGCCAGTCCAAGCCAAGCCAGTTGAAGCACACCAGACAGCGCAAAGCCGCACTGCTCTACCCATTGTCAATGGCCCTCGCAATGCTTTGTTTTAATTAGAGATTTGGATTTCCCCTTGCATGTTAGTTGAAGCACGCCGGACAGTGCGAAGCCGCACTGGTCAAGCAGCACGTGCAGGGAGTCATAGTTACTCCCGTAGTTCACCCAAGCCTCGCTGCGTTTCTTCACGTTGACATTTAGAGCACTGGGCAACATTCAGATTGCGTCAGTATTGTCAATGGCCCCGCAATGCTTTTGTTTTAATTAGACAGTCGGATTCCCCCTGTCTATAACAGTTGATGCACACCGGACAGTGCAAAGCTGCACTGCTCTACCCTTGGTCAATGGCCCTCGCAGTGCTTTTGTTTCAATTAGACAGTCAGTTTCCCCGGACCACGCCAGTTGAAGCACACCGGACAGGGCAAAACTGCACTGCTCTAGCCATGGTCAACAACCCTCGCAATGCTTTGTTTTAATTGGAGATTTGGATTGCCCCCTCTATGCTAGTTGAAGCACGCCGAACAATGCGAAGCCGTACTGCTTTAGCCGCACCTGATGGGAATCATATTCACTCGCGCCGTTTACTCATGCCTTGCTGCATTTCTTCACGTTGACATTTAGAGCTTTGGGCAGAAATCACATTGCCTCGGCATGGCAAACGGCCCCGGCAATGCTTTGTTCAATTAGACAGTCGGATTCCCCGAGGCTATGCCAGCTGAAGCACACTCGACAGCACAAAGGCATTCCAATCTAGCCATTGTCAACGGCTCTCGCAATGTTTTGTTTTAAATGGACAGTTGGATTTTCCTCTCCATGTCAGTTGGAGCGCACCAGACAGCGCAAGAGCCGCTCTTGTCTAGCGCCACGTCAAATGAGTCATGGCTACTCCGGTCGTTTACCAATGCCTTGTTTCATTTTTATCGTTTAAATTTAGAGCACTGGGCAGAGATCACATTGCGTCAGCATGGTCAACGAGCCCTGAAATCCTTCGTTTTAAATGAACAGTCGATTCCCCTGGTACATGCAAGTTGAAGCACACTGGACAGCTCAAAGCCGCACAGCATTACCCACATCGCAAGTGAGTCATCGTTACTCCCGGCGTTCACCTACACCTTGGTGCATATCTTCACGTTGACATATAGAGCACGTTGCAGAAGTCACATTGCGTCACCATGGTCAACCGCCCTGATAATGCTTTGTTTTAAATGAAAAGATGGATTCCCCTTGTCCATGCCAGTTTGGGCGCACCACACAATGCAAGAGCCGCACTGCTCTAGGCGTATATAGAGGGAGTCATAGTTACTTCTTTCGTTTACCCACACATGCTTGTATTTTTGACGTTGACATTTAGAGCACTGGGCACAAATCAGACTGCTTCAGAATGGTCAACGGCCCTCGCAATGCCTTTTGTTTGCCCCGCTTTCTCCTAGTTGAATCACACCGTATAGTGCTAAGCGGCACTGCTCTAGGCCCACATGAAGGGAGTCATAGTCACTCCCGGCGGTTCCCCATGACATACTGCGTTTCTTCACGTTGACATTTAGAGCATGGGGTAGAAATCGCATTCCGTCAGCATGGTCAACGACCCCCGCAATGCTTTGTTTAATTAGACAGTCGGATTCCCCCGGTCTATGCCAGGTGAAGCACACTGGACAGCACAAAGCCGCACTGCTTTAGCCATGGTCAACGGTCCTCGCAATGCTTTGTTTTAAATGGACAGTTGGAATCCTCTGGTACATGGAAGTTGAAGCACGCTGGACTGCTCAAAGCCGCACAGCTTTATCCACAATGCAAGAGAGTCATTGTTACTCCCGGCGTTCACCCACACCTTGGTGCATATCTTCACGTTGACATTTAGAGCACAGTACAGAAGCCACGTTGCGTCACCATGGTCAACCACCCTCGCAATGCTTTGTTTTAAATGAACCTCGAGGGAGTCATAGTTACTCCTGTCGTTCGCCCGCACATGGTTGTATTTTTGACGTTGACATTTAGAGCACTGGGCACAAATCAGATTGCTTCAGTATGGTCAATGGCCTCCGCAATGCTTTTGTTTGAATTAGACAGTCGGATTTCCCCGTTCCATGCCAGTTGAAGCACACCGGTCCGCGCAAAGCCGCACTGCTCTAGCCATCATCAACGCCATCGCAATGCTTTGTTTTAAGGCCGTGCCTGTTGTGCTCGGGGCACAGCAGACGAAAGGTGCCCGAAATGTCTACGTTCACCCATGACGTCACGTCCGCTATAACCCATGATGTCACATCCGCTCATTTCCATGGCGTCTGTCTTACGGAGCCGGCTGCGCTGCGAAGCGGTTCGTATTCCGTGCCCACTTAGAGCGTGAGTAATTCATCTTTCCACGCTATATGCGTGTAATAAAGGAGTGGGGCTGTGAGCTGTTTGATGCGTTACCATTAGGTACCTCGTGCGCATATTTTGCCTCATGGCCGCGTCAAATTGCAGCCGGCATGTGGAATGGGCCGTGGCATATCTTATATGGAGCTGCTCATGTGAGTGGTATTGCCTCCGTCAGGATCGTCAGTGCGTGCACGGAACCATTCAGTAGTCTGATTCAGGGGAGGGTGCGCGTAAGGACGAGGACGTAAGAAAACACTGGCATGACGAGCTGTTCCGTGAGATCGCGTGACATCGCGCTTTTTTCTAAGACCATCTCGCTCGAGCGAGAGGATCTTAGAACAGCATTACTACTGCTTTTTTACAGCTTTGCTGCGGCTCATTTAATCATCACCTGCATTCTTTTAATAATACAAATGGCATCGCTGCGCGGTAGAGCGTCTCTTGAAGTTTCCAAACAAGAGCCAATGCCGCCGTGCCTGCATGCATACACGCTTACCTTTCCTAACGTAGCTAAGACGCGGCACTAGCTCTGCTACTGCGTGATACAGGGTCACTGTAATAATAAAATTAAGAAGAACAAACGAAATTAATGCAGAAAATGTCAAACGTTGCCAAGCGCGATAAACTGACCTGCCTCGTTAGATGAGTTGAAGAAATCGGTGTCCTGAAGTCAGCTTCGCCGCAGTAGACTAGTGTTACGCGGTGAAGCATGTCAGAACTGAAGAGTGACCGCTTTCACTGACATATATGTGTTCCTTAATGATGTACTTGTGGACCTTCCGTCTCCTATTACATTACGCGCGCCGAGGCGCCTAAGTGTACTGACCGGCCTTCAGCGCTATTTCGGACGTGGCTGTGATGCTTTGAACCGTTGGTTTGTCGACCTCGTAAGCCAGGTAATGTTTACACGGCCATTTTTTCTGAACTGTTGATTTCTTCCATAATAGCTACGTAATTTCGTAGTTTCCTGTTCAACTGCTTTGGTCATATGCGAGTCAAGGTGTTCTCTTTAGCCGAGCGCAGTTTTCGAAAGCGAAACGACGCTTTTGCATCAGCATATAGTGCCGTCGCCCATTTACAACACAGTCAATCAATGTCATTTTGTATGTCACTGGGAAACCGCCGAAAGCAGGGAACTCACTTGCATGCGGGGAACTGCATAACTAGCCACTGGATTAGCGTGCCTCTTGGGAAGCTGCTTTGCATCAAAGGCCAGGTACCCTTGCTATGATTCACCGCAAAACATGTGTCTAACTGCTTAACATATTTGTATTGCGGTGAAGCTAACCTTACAGAACCGAATTTCGCAACGCTTTTTAGACTCCTGCATCTCTACCAGCCACTACCAAACGCTTGTCGGTATGTTTCTTGGCAAAGGTCCAGCTAAATCTCCCCTGTTGGGAGGGGGGGGGCTCACGTATATGAAAACTGCCAAGGAAAGCAGTTGCCCTGATGAAGGCACGCTCCCCTGTCGAAACAGTTGCACCAGCCTGTTCGACCACCGTTATCACCGCAACATATTTGTGTGTTGCGGTGAAGCATGCCGATATTGGGAAATATTTACGTGAATCTGGAATGTATGGTTTCTGTCAGCAACGAACCAAAATTCTACTCTCAGCAAAGCAGATGTTCGCGGCAGGATGCATGATGTCTTGAGAACTTTTGTTGGCTAAAGCCATACATGCCAGGTTAGCTCTTGTCACAATAATACGCTTTACCGCAATACACAAGAGGCCTCGCTGCAGGACACGCCTGCCGTAGTTAGCCAAAACCTTACATGACCGTTCACTGCAAAACACCTCCTGTATTGTGGTGAATCGTAATAAAGCACATTTGTCAGTTTAGAATGTAAAGACCCTTGCCCTTCGCTTTTGTAATATTATGGCTCAGTTTAATGAGAACATGTATTCACTGCTAAAAACATCCACATTGAAATAGAGATATGAACACTGATGGCAGCCTGTGTGATGTTTTATCCCTGTACTTTTTTGTGTACCTGTCACGCTGCCATTATTAAATTTTCCTGTACTTTGTAAGGTGCTGACATACATAGCATTACATCACAAGGAGCCACTGTGTAATTAGTGTTCAAGGACCAGTGTGATGGCTTTTCTCAAGAAAGGTTTGGGTTATGTTGTTGTGAAGGTTTTTTAGAGAGGTTGCTTTCTGAGAAGAAATCAATGTCAGGAAATAGACCCCAATGGCACAGTAATCTTGGCTGCCTTTTGCTCAAACCTGCCCTAGACATAATTGAGTGATTTGCACTTGCAACTGGACAGCAGCCTTAGCTTGGGAGACCATTGATATGGCATATTTTATCAAACTAGGTGACACATAGCATTACCAGTCCGAATAGAGACCTGTTTAAATGTTTGTCACCGTTAACACCTAGATTTTCGACCATGAATTCAGAAAAGTCTGTAGGACATATAGAACCTAGATTTTAAATGCTGTATAAGTTGGCTTCTTGTTCACTGCAGCTGTGCTCGGCTTTTGTCCAAACGGGAGAGCACTTCTGCACAGCTTATTAGGGAACATTCTTATTTACATACCTTCTTTTTATTTATCTTGCCTGCAATCACAATCAAATGTTTATAGCACATGAATGTGCTGTGCATGAATCTTAACTTACAATGCCATGTTCAACAGCACAGTGCATGTAGCTTGTGTTGGTTCATTCAAGCTAAGCATTACTACAGCCTTTAACTGTAGGTATCATGGTATGAGAGCAGAGAAATGGATATGCAAAGACAGTTGGGCACATTGAGACAACATCTTTGTTGTGTGTGAAAAGGTGACAGATACACAATATCGGGAGAACGCATGCACTTTCATATTTTCTCGCGCACAAAAAAAGCGGGAGGAATAAGGTTTCTTCAATGTGCCATAGAAACTATATGTTTGCTCTCAAAGGTAATTCTGATTCATTGGATATGTTCCTGTGCTGTGTTTATTTTCTTGAGTGTGCTTTAGTTTTTGCACGTTAATGTTTCAAACTCGTTTTTATTTTCACAGACTGAACATCCCACGTCTTGGTTTGACTTCCTGGTACAGGATACTTGCACTTAGCATGGAGTGATGAAGCAGAGCAGTGTACTTTTATTAAATGTGCAGATTTTAGCAGTATAACAGCCATTCATTAAAAAAAACATTTGTGCTGAAAATAAAGTGTTCTTACCCACATTCTTCGTTGTCTATTTGTTTATTTATTCATTTAATAATACTGTCAACCCTCATAGAGGGTCATAACAGAGAGGAAAATACAATTACATAAATCAAATAGGGACAATGTCAATGTACATAAAGTTGCTTAACACTTGTCAATTCACAGTGAATAAGATGTTCACTTGAATGCTGTTCAGCACACTTCTGACATTTATCAAAATACGTACAATGAATATCAAGTCGCACATATCACTTGGCACTTCGAAACTAAATCGAAAACTCCCATAAATATGCCTCAGCAGCATTTTCAAAGTCGGTGACATCTTTTAGGCTAAGAATAGCGCTTGGCAATTGGTTCCACATTTCTGTCGCATGCAGAAAAAATGAGTATCGATATGTATCGCTGTTGGTACGGTCCGGCTTTATGACGTAGTCGTGGTTAGTTCGCGGGTATCTTTTGCCTGGAGCATGTAGATATTTGAGCTTATCAATCTAAAGTTGATCCTGCATTATTTGATAAAGCACCTTCAGCCTATATTTTTTCCTACGTACCTCAAGAAGATAGAAGTTGCAACGCTGTAATACAAGCGTGACCGATTCCTTCCTTCGGTATGTCGAACAAATAAAACGTGCCACCAGACTTTGTATCCTTTCCAACTTCCTCTTAAGCGTCACTTGATGGGGACTCCAAACAACGGCTGAATATTCTAGTATCATCCTAATGAAGGCGGTGTATGCAAGAAGTTTTACATTACGCGATGCATGTTCCCGTTTTTTTTCGCAGAAAATATAACTTTTGATAGGGAGTCATGCAGACATCTATATGTTGGTTCCATGTCAATTTTGCTCGTATTCCTGTATTCTCATCAGCAAAAGCACTTATATGGGGAACTGATCATGATAAGTGCTCATGAGCATTTTAAAGAACAGCCTTGAACCCTACTCATGCACTGGTAAAATGTATAGATGCAGTGAAATTGAAACAGAAGGCAAAATAGTAAACATGATGCAGTATTTGTCAGACAATTATGTCAGCAATTTTTGCATAAAACAATTTACTTAGAGCATACTAGCACTACAAAGTACCCATCTTTCTTGTTAGGCATACATTACCACAAGCTCTTTAAATGTGGTCACAAGAGAGATGCTGGCTTTAATGAGGAACTATAGAGGTTAAAGGCAGCCATGAAAATGTATTAAGAAATAATGCAATGAATAGCATTTACTCAGTTCAGAGAGCTTCCAAAGTTGCCATAAGGCCTTGATAGCTGTGGATGAGGGAACAGTTGTAGTCCAATTGGAGTATGAGAAATGAACATTAAGATCGAAACACGTAACAACTCGTAATGCAGTTAAAAATCTTGCTATACCTTTAAAAAGACTGAAATGAAATTAATGTGAAATTTCCTTTTCCTTTTACTTCATTTAGGTTCAACATACGTATTTTAGTAACACAAAAAAGCAGAGGCGTGAAGCACATAAGAAAGATGCTAGTCTGTTTTTATATTCTGCCTTCTCTAAATTCAAAGTTCAGTAAAGTTAAGTTAGAAAGCTACAGTGAAGCCATTGCGTCTGCCTGTATGATGCATAACAGCAGCAATCGCCAGCCTAACTGCTTGGGTTTACAGTGCCTTATTTGTATTGTATACCTTTAAAGTGCTGAGCTATTGGAAGATTGATTAAGGTGGTCAACATGCTGAACCAGTAGTTTACTGAGTAAAATACATGGAGAAGGGTGGAAAGATAGGACAGAGCACAGAGGATGTATTCCGTGTCCACCTAGTGGAAATGTCCATTTCATCCGCTGCTGAAGTTCTGATTGACTGGGCTGGGGTATGCATGAGAAGGAGATATGCTCCCCCAGCTAATTCAGCAGAAGAGGATATGGAAATGTCCACAAGATGAATACTTACAAAGCTCTTTAATAAAGTACTTCTGTAACCAACATGCCTGCTATGCCATCCTTGCTTTCAATGTCTGTCTTAGTAAAAGTGTGAAAGAACCAAGTTTGCGCATGAAAAGTCTTCCTAAGGGTGTGTGCCTTGAAGCCCGTAGTGGTAATCACAGGAAACGAGGGTGGATCCAGAGTAGCACCAAAGGGCAAGCCTTCATCGAAACAAATATGGAGGGAAGTGACTGCATGCTCAAACTTGTCAGCTCACAAGTTTGCCAACACCAAGTGATGTCAGAAGTTGATGAAGCCTACATGGTTAATGTATAACCGCTTAGGCCAAAATTATTAGTCGGCGTCCTCGTGATCCCCAGCTCCGTCCGCCGCGATTTGTGTTGTATTGGTAACAACAGCGGCCGCGCCAGACGGGGTGGCAGCCGCCGTCGCCGTCACTCCTCCGCTGGGGTCCCGCACAACAACGGCAGCAGGTTGGCAAATACATTTTTCTAATAGGAATAGTAGGTAACCAATAGTCAAACACTGATGCATACAGTTACAGCAGGCATATTTATCTTGGAATTGAGCACCATGCTTAAATTGTCTAGTAAAAAAAGGACAGCTATCAAGGAAGATTAGGATTATTTTTAAGCAAAACAATTATACCTCATATACTTGAAGCAGATGTAGTGCTTCTCAAGAATCACGTCCAAACTGCACACACTAAAACATTAAGCTGGAATATTCAAAAATACAAGTACATGTTTTGCTCGCCAAGTGACTTTTAATGTGCTCAATTATGTAAAGTGTGCTATTATATGATTAATGTAATTTGCTAATGTAAAGAAAGAACAAGCCAAGATCTCTTGCTTCATATATATGCGCTGAATGAAGAAAGTAATTAAGGAAGAAGAACACCAGAAATAAACACAAATATTTGTGTGCTTTCTGGCATAAAATAATTCTCATGTAAGCCACAGTACATGCTTTCCAAAGCATCCCCTACCTGAACTTACAGCTGCATCACATGAAGGCACTTTCTAAGAACACACATGCTTCATGATTATTCACTGTGTGTGTGACTCCCACTGAAGTAGACTGAGAACATATCTGGGCATTACATTCAATAGCTGGTGTAAAGTGAAAAGACTGCTGCTTGTAGGTATGAATGAACCAAGTGAATAAGAAATTAAGTTCTCAAACTTCTAGTAGTAAGTGTGGCAGCACTTAAGAAGAACATATTGCAACTAAAAATTGCAACACATGATGAAATAACTGAAATAGCTAGGGAGAGTTTAATAGACCAATAAACAGGAAACTGCAAATTCCCAACATTTCTGAATACTTTTCTTCACATGTACTCACCTCATAAGTATGACTTCCCTTAATGCTCGAACCTCTGCCTTAATTTCATAATTCCCCATTCTCGCTGCTTCGCTCATGCTGACTGACATCTAGCACAAAGGTTGGCAAAAGTAGCTAAGCATGTGCATGTGTTGTGAGGCAAGCTGCCCACATCTGGTAGCCGCATGCTAATTTCTCAGAGTAGATGAAAGGGAAGCCTTGAGGGTAAACCATAGAGAAGACGGATACCTTGGTTCAATGATAACTGAAAACACCAACATGGAAAATTTGGACAGCCCACAGAATCAGCAGAATTGACATAGTTTGGAAAAACTGAAAAGATGCATTATGATATTTATGTTACACAGGTTCCAGTCAAGTTAAAGATTTTCACTGTCTAATAAACGTATAAGACAATACATGACTAGCAATACTGTATGGAACTTAAAATTTTAATAAAGTCACCTATAAGTCAAGATGGAGAAGTGACTGAATTGAGGATGCTAAAATGGATGAGGTGGAGGCAGATTGTGAAGACAGGTCTTAAAAAATTAACATTCAACACACACTTAAGTTGGCAAAGATTGGACTCAATGTTCAAGAAGAAATTGACTAAGATAATTGATTGGTATACATACATGAGAGAGGAGCAACAATACAGCAGAGATAACTGTCATGCAAGAGGAAAGGACGTCAGTATAAAAATTAACATTTGATCAGAAGAATGGTTATGCATGGGCTCAGGCTCATGTAAAATTCTGTATGGTACGCATGATGTCAGAGCGGCATCGCATAAGGAACTGTGGCCTTACATGCCTCGATTATGAAATGATGTGGGCCAAGAGTGGAACAAGGATAGCATCAAGAGGGGGCCTCCTCCAAAAGGAGAACAGTAGGGAAATGGGGCGAGAGAGATTTTCTACGCAACAGATACAGAGTCATATGAGTCATAGTCATAGAAACCATGACCCAAGGAGCTGCACAATAAGGTATATAAATTCAGATCTCTATACAATTAAGCCTCAGTATATCGAAATTCTCGATATAACGAAGCATTTAACTTTTCATAACCTCTTCTCCATAGAACACCATGCATTTAGAGCCTCAATATAAAGAAGTGTGTTTGTGTGCAATTTCAATATAACGAAATTTCGCTTCTGCCGCAGAGGCGTGCCAAGACAATCAATGGTAACTTCCGCGGACGCAGATAGTCAAATGATTGAATTACAAGCGGCTGCTTGCACACGCACCTCTCAAACTGCGTGCAGCGCGACAAGAACAACAGCTTGGAGCCGCATCATGTTCCGTATAAATTAAGTCCAAGTGCGATCAGATCCTACCGCGCCCCGCGCACTTGTGCTTTAGGTGCGAGTGAAAGAGTGCGAGGGTGAGACAAGATGGTGGCTTCGTAAGTGCGGCCTTCCCACGCGAGCAATGGCAAAGTGGGGAAGGAAAGCGAGCTCGCGGTGACGCGATCAAGCGCGCGCGAGGGGGCGGAGTAAGTTGGCGCGCGTCTTGGCCATGACTGCGCGTGGCTGTAAGCGCAGCTGAGCGCATATGCAGCCGCGCACCCTGCTCTAGAGGTAATCTGCTGCACGTGAAAAAAGCGGGCATGTCAAGACGGCATGGCATCATGTAAGCTGTTTTCCCGCACGTTTAGTATTGAAGGTGGCGCAATCCAGTTTTGATGACCCGTTGGAACGAGAAGTAGACGAAGCATTCGCTCCCAGCTGCCGGCGCTTTTCATGATAGCGTCGTCGCAGTGCGACCGGATGACGCTTTGGGGGCGGAGTGCACGCGAAAGCATATGGCGTCACTTAATTCGTACGTTAGTTTAATTGTATAACGAAATTTCCTGTTCTCTACACGGGGGCGGCAATGTGGGCTTGTTCGTTGATCATCATGGAACAGCCTGTAGTGTAGTGCAGCAAAAAAAAGAACACAAGAAAAAATGAAACACAGACACAAGCGCCTAATTATGTCTGTGTTTTGATTTTTCTTGTGTCATTGTTTTCGTTGCATTACACTACATGACATTCAATACTTTCACTGTCACATTCACGAGCACTGAAATCCTAGAAACCACTAATATCTTGCCTGATTTGCCATAATTAAAAAAAATGTGGGTATAGTAGGTCTAATTGAGTTCTGGTGATTTTAGTATCACTGACATATAGCTTTTAAGAATGTTTAATCGTTTCTTCTGTTAAGGCAGAGTACATGCTCAACTGCTACAATAAGTGTGAATGTAGGCAAAAACGACATTTTTGGCTCTTGCATCAATTTTATGGCATGTTGCGTGATCTAATCAAGTGGTTTCAATTTGACGAAGTTCTTGATTTACCAAAATAAAACCTCACATCCCAATAAAATTTATTAACTAGACTTACTGTACTTTATAACCAAAGTATACTGTATAACTCTAAGCAGCTACAGCCGCCATGAGTGGCGAGCAGAATTGAAATGAAATTGCTTTAGTCGAAACAGGCCGAGCGCTGCTGCTAATGTACGCGCCACATGCATTGGGCAACTGCGGGAACCGCGGTACCACACACAGTTATTCAAAGCAGCACATAAAAGTGCCGCGGACTCAAATTGGTTAGTAAATGCATTCGGAACCAGTCTTTCGATTACTCAATTGATATATCAGGCACACACTCGCACAGCACGGCCACGTGGCAAACGCGGCCATGCGGACGCTTCACTATGCGCGGATCGGCTGGTCGTAATATTGGGGCAATCTATGGATGCATATTTAAAGCACAGCGTTTTTAGCCTATCGCGTGATCGTTGCGGGTGCTCCATGGCTGAGTGTATTGCATGGTACAGAATTGGCCACAGTACCAAAAGTACACAGGTAGGGCGGTCCGTGCAGACGAAGCGTGAACGCGAGCTCAACATAACCACGTCGTCATTATTTTGTAGTGATTATTTATGCGAAAGCGTCAAATGGCCCATTGAGCAATAAAGCCGGCGTCTGTCGTCTCAGCGAAACAGCACCTCAAATCACATTGGCTGCGACCATGTCACTAGCGCACCTTGACGAAACAGAGCGGGTGAAAGGGTATACTTCTGTCGCTATAGTGCACCAGGTGTTGCGTGAGGGGAGAGGGCGTCGCCGCGACGCCACGTCATCCTTGCTCTCGCAAGCCACCGCCCGGTCCGTATCTCCCCCCTCCACTGGGCTTAACTGCTGCGCGTGCCTGCCGGCCTTGGTGGCCACTGCTGTTTCCTGGTCTCTGGTCATGCAGCACGTCGGTGGCATGCGGTGTTAGCACCGCAGGCTGCTGCTGCTTGCTAGCTCGGGCCCAATGTAGGTCTAGGGTGCATCACTTGCAGCATAAAACTCGAAAGACTGCTCAGCGGCGTTCAATTGGGCATTAATTCTTTCGCAATCACAACTCAGATAAGACATGCTTAGCTGTCCTTATGTTTTTCTTTAGTTGCCAAGTGGACGCATCATTGTTCATCATTCACAGTCTTCAATCTGTCGTCATCACTGCATTGTCATTTCAAATTAGTTGTAATATCACGCCGTCGGATGCTGCCGCCTTCACGCTGTGTAGTAAATACGCAGTCATTGCCATGCATGCACTCATCATCCCAAAGTCGTTATGCCTCAATCGTGATGACTCTAGAATTGTCATCCCATCGTCGATCATGTCATCGTTGTCACCGCATCAGCATCATACTGTTGTCGGCATTCGACAGATGCATTGCACAGATTAGCATTACCTTTTCAGCTTCTAGAACAGAATGCACGTGGTGATCTACCGCAATAATATTATGAGAGACACTTTGGCGGAACAATTGCTGGCCTCAATTGCCAAGCCTCCCTGTAACATCATTTATTTCAATCTCCATAATAATCCTACCTTGTGTCACAAAACTTCTACAACAAATGTCAACATGGTTTCCATAAGACCTTGTCTCTCATGAAAAACACAACTATATTGTCATGTTCACTAACTTGATCTCCTCCATTGAACTTAGCTCTTGCGTTGAATGGATGCTTTTAGCGTTTTAAATTCTGCTACTTTGTCCCACTGCCTCCTTCTCCTGAATAAGCTAACTTAATATTGATCCACATGCAATTACTAAAATTCACTGAATGCTTTCTTCATGACTAAACACAATTTGTATGTTAACAACTCCAATTCACAAATCTGTCTTTTGTCACTTCTGGCGTGCCACAATGCTGAGTGTTTAGGCCCTTGATTTTTCTCATTTTAGATCTCGCAATGAACTTAACGTAGAAAACTAAACTTTCTATTGAAGACTGTGTGTTTTGTCGTGAAACAACCAAACTCTGGCAGGTCCGTTTCTGTTCAAACAGACTAAACAAATGGCCCACTGAGTAAAAAAGGCAGCGTCTGTCGTCTCAGCGAAATGAAACCTCAAATCCCATTGGTTGTGACCACATTGCGAGTGTGCCTCTACGGAGGAGAGCGGGTGAAAGGGTACATCTGCCATCGCTCTAGCGCGCCAGGTGTTAGAGGGCGCCGCCACAAAGCCACGTCATCCTTGCTCTCGCAAGCCGGCGCCCAGTCCATATAGCCCCCCCCCCCCCCCACTGGGCTTAGCTGCTGCACATGCCCAGTGGGGCAATGTCTCCACTAATGTCTCTCCGGAGTGCCATCACTAGGTAAAAACCTAGCATCAGTACCCTAGCATAAGAAAACTGATAGAAATTTCTATAGTCTCCTAGGAATATGTATAGGTTGTACGGGTCCTTCTAAGAGTGATATATATTCCTACCTGACCCATAGAACTCTTTACCAGACTGGCAGGCAGCAGATAGATCTCACTGTGCTGCCTACAAGACCAAATAGCTTGATGTACGTATCAGTCTTTTAAACCCAGATAGAGATCATCATGTGACATACAGAAATCTGATTGAGGCACTGATAAAGCATGTTAGAAATAGCACACATGCCGGTGCCCACATGCCTGAGGAGACGTTTTTAAAATGAACTGAATATACAACCCTGAATGCATTGCCTGCCACGTGAACAGATTAACAAACACAGTTGGGATATTGGAGTATCAAAAAAAATTAAGTGTGTAAACTGTGCAATTATCAAAACCTTTTACAGCTTGTATGCAGATATATTATCCTAAACATGTTTCAACATAAATTAAAGCACACGTTTTCAAAGCACAGCAGCGTTACTTAGCCTGTGAAACTACATTGGGGAAGTTGCATGAGAAAAGAATCAGTCCATCTTTGTAGCAGGTGTGCTCCAGTTCTTTTAATACAAAATTACATTTACAAATTTTGCGATACGGATGTGCAACATTTAATGCATATCCAAAACAGGATTACTGTCATCATCATCATCATTATCATTATATTTATGTCCACTGCAGGACGAAAGCCTCTCCCATCAATCTCTAATTACCCCTGTCCTGCGCCAACCGATTCCAACTAGCACCCGCAAATTTCCTAATTTTGGCGCACCACCTAGTCTTCTGCCATCCTCTACTGCACTTCCCTTCTCTTGGTACCCATTCTGTCACCCTAATGGTCCAACGGTTATCTAATCTGCGCATTACATGACCTGCCCAGCGCCATTTTTTTCTCTTAATGTCTATTAGAATATCATCTATACCCGTTTGCTTTCTTGTCCAAACTGCTCCCTTTCTGTCTCTTAAAGATATACTTAGCATTCTTCGTTCCATCCCTCTTTGCACGGCCCTTAACTTGTTCTCAAGCTTCTTTGTCAGTCTCCAAGTCTCTGCGCCATATGTCAGCACCCATAAAATGCACTGATTGTATACTTTCCTTTTCAATGATAATGGTAAGCTCCCAGTCAGGAGCTCACAATGTCTGCCGTATGCGATCCAGCCCATTTTTATTCTTCTGTGAATTTCCTTCTCATGGTCAGGGTTTCCTGTGATTAGTTGACCTGGGTAGACGTACACCTTCACAGACTCTAGAGGCTGACTAGCGATCTTGAACTCTTGTTCCTTTGCCCGGTTATTTATCATTATCTTTGTCTTCTGCATATTAATCTTCAGTGCCACTCTTACATTCTCCCTGTTAAGGTCCTCAATCATTTGCTGTAACTCGTCCGCAGTGTTCCTGAATAGAACAATGTCATCGGCGAACCGAATGTTGCGGAGGTGTTCGCCGTCGATCCCTACTCCTAAACCTTCCTAGTTTAATAGCTTGAATACTTCTTCCAAGCACGCAGTGAATAGCACTGCAGAGATTGTGTCTACTTCTCTGACTCCTTTCTTCATAGGTAGCTTCCTACTCTTGTAATAAAGTTTATTTACAAAAGCAAAAAACAAAGCACTTTCAAGACTGTGGATACTGACTGTAGCTCTAACATGTCCGGCTGAGTTTGTGAATGCCATAAATTATACATTACCAACGTGATTTCATTAAAGCTACTTTCTGGGCTAGTTTGTGCATACTTGATTTGAAAATTATAACAACGCTAATGCATCCATCCACAAAGGAACAAGGACAAGACACAAGCAACATGACTACAAACATGACTAGGGTTTATTTTACACTCCACTATCTAAAGAATAAGCAAGGAACTTTAGCCACATTTAAACAAACACATAAGAGGAAGAACACAGACTGAAGTACCAACTTCACCATGCCGATTTGTGCTCACAGATGCTGTATAGAACACCAGGTCTAATTGGCATATGCTTTTATAATATTACAATTTCATATGAAGCTATTTTCTGTAGACTATGAATTTTTGCATTCACCGCTTAAGTGTTGTGATATGTGACAGAACACAAGTGAGCTTGTGCAAAAAGAACAAACTGGCATGACACACTGACAGGAAGCAAGGAAACAGGGCAAGCATCGCTATTGGTACAAGATCTACAGCAATATATCAGAACATGACAATACAGCAATATTATTTAAGCAAAAGCGAGTACAGATCGGAGAACTTATTCAAGTAAGAACATGGATTTACCATTTTTAAAACCACATAATCATGAACAAAAACAGCTAAACATCAGTGCGCATATTGCAAAATCAGAAGACAATTCTTCACTGGGTGCTAGTTCAACCACCGCACGTCGAAATGTGTAAAAGTAGTTTAACCTGTGTAGCCGTCAGCATGCGAAAGCAAAGAAGACTATCAGAACAGGCTTCATATATAGTGTTTGTAGTCTTTGATTCAAACCGCAATACACTGTTAAAATAAAATTTCCGAGTTTGCTTGTTTCATTCAGAAAAAAGATAGTGTCTTAGTCATGCTGCCACAGTTAACGGATAAACTTGCACCAGCTACATTGAGTCAAAGGAGTAAATAAAGTGAGGC
The DNA here is from genome assembly GCF_050947875.1 of Dermacentor variabilis. Classification (NCBI taxonomy): domain Eukaryota; kingdom Metazoa; phylum Arthropoda; class Arachnida; order Ixodida; family Ixodidae; genus Dermacentor; species Dermacentor variabilis. Next base: position 27,305,346 of record NC_134573.1, on the reverse strand, counting down.
AGACAGATGCATGGTGTGAAAATGATGCTGTTGTATCAAGTAGCATAACTGCTCACTTAACATTCAGCTGCTTTCCATGCCTCTGCATACAGACTGAGAAGCTTTACCTCTTCACCATCTGCTAGCGAAGCACTGTTTGTTGACAGTGATCACCCACTCAAGGCAGTCACGTGGTTAAGTAGGGCCCTTCGCTACATGTAAGGGCACCCGACCCGAAACTGTGCGTAAGTCCTGTAAAATATTGTCATTTTTTGGCTACTACAGCTGTTCATCAGCAGCTGCATCACTACTGCCAACATGCAGACCATGCAATTCCCCAAGCACTTAATCAACAAGAGTACAATAATGAAGAGTGTCAAATTGGGCTAGCTGGTTCATTAGGAAAACAAGAAGCTAACTCAAGAAAAAATAAACACTCTACAATTTTGATGGCTCTGGCTTGGTTAATATATTCAAACATCAAAAAGGTGATTATTACAGAACGCCATAAAGTGTGGTGCACTGTTACTAACTGTTTTTTAAAGTTATAACCTGTTATTATTACCAGACATTCATGTACCATGGCTGAAGACATACTGTTCATCGTTGCCATGTCTTGAGCATGGGAATTAGTCTCTTTCATAAAGGTTTCGTATTGTCCATTCAAAAATATTGTTGTCTATTTCTATAAACACATAAAGGCGCATAACTTCGCTGGGTGTTAATTAAACTAGTGGCTCCTCTCTTCTGACACAGACTGAAAGGTGCTTTGCATGGAGAATTTCAACAGGAAATAGTTTCTTGCATTTCAGAATTATACAAGAATTCGCTCCAGTAAGAATTCTACAAATGAGAGAAAACGCACCTGAGTAGCTGAAAATGCACTGTTTTTAGTCTTTATAATTCAAATGTACTGGAGAGAGTGGAATATTTGTTGGTTGATGACCATTCGCTAATATTCAGTGACACTTGTTGAGTCACAGCCACGGTTGTGGACTACAGCCTGTTTTTCACTTTCATTCAAGTTCAGGCACAGCTTTCCAGTGCCTAACAAAACTGTCTGCTGACCAGCTCTCCTCTCCTGTACACCAAAAGAACTCACTGCTTCTGGTGAAAGATTTAAACTAGCTTTAGCTACCTGTAATTTCCGAGCAAGTACATAACATTGCAATATTTGTAAAGGAACATGATTAGCTCCGCTGACCAATTTCACAAGAAGTCCATTTCCGCCTTCAAATACAAATGAAGAATGCGACCAATGAGGTCCTAGTTTAGCCGCACTTTTAGGAAGATGCAGGATTTGGTGTACATTGTATGTCATTGCACCCAATCCAAACAAAGACTGTGCTCTCACAACAAACTCCGAGAAAAGATTAGATGATCTCATTATGGTCATCTGAAGTGACGGTGTCTAGTAGAATTATATAGACACCCTCCACAAGCAAACTGGCATGTCTGACATACTTATCTGGCAAAAAGCCATGAAAGCATGGTAATGAATAATGAGGAACCCACCCCTTGCATTCACTAGCTTTCCAGATTGTGAAGTCTAATAATCTTTGTGGTGTACATGTGAACCAATTCGGTGGCTTGATTACCAATAACCTCCTGTTTAAAAAGGCAAACTTTGTTGTGAACCAATCTAAACATCTTTTCTCTTTTAAATGTGATCACATTTTTATTCTTTTTAAGCTGTTGTATGGTGTATATTTGTTCAAACAGTCTTTCCTTTCTGAATCCTGGGCTTCATATTTGATTTATATGTATTGTCTTTTCTGATAATATAAATGCATTATTTCTGACTCATTTTTTGGGCAAATGAGGAAGCTTGCTTCTCCTTGAAGCACATTACACCTATACAACACACATAGATACTGATAGACTATAGATCTGGCAAGCTAATATGAATACACTATTACACTAATAAAAAGAATACACTAGTAGACTTGTACAAGCAGAATGGAACAGATACGTCCGAAATAGAACTAAAAGTAATTTTATCAGTGTATCAGTTGTATCGTTTCATAATGCAATAGATAAAAACTGATATAACTTTTATTAGGTTGCTCTATCAGATTTTTTTGCTAGTGATCTTTCAGTGTAAATGCATATCAACTTTTTGACTAATGCTAATAACTGAACACATGACTTTTTTGCTGCAAGTTTTCTTGGACTCCTGCTTCCCTTAAACTTATACCGTATAATAGGCTTGCAAGATCAAAACTAGAGTAAGCTTCATCGATCCGGGATACACCGACAAAAAACACAACTCTTAAATTTAGTTGAAGCCACACAAAACCAACCTGTACATTTTATTGTAGCTGCTTATTCCCATACTGCAAGCACATCAACAATTAAAACTTGCCTTGATTGGCCAGGCTTGTCAACAAAAAACTTACCCATTTATTTCACAAATTCTCAATTGGAACATATGTTATTACCTCCTTGTATCTCATTGAGAATGAACTACAACCTCAAGGTACAGGTGCCAACTTGCCAAACCAATCTTTACTATTCCTGTAAAAGGCAGCCTCAGAACACACACACGCACACACGCACACACATATATATCAATGAGCTACAAGGAGGTAATAAAAACATGTTTCAATTGAGAATTTGTGAAATATACAGGTAAGTTTTCTTGTTGCTTAGCCAATCAAGGCAAGTTTTAATTGTTGATATGCTTGTGGTGTGGGAATAAGCAGCTACAATAAAATGTACAGGTTGGTTTTGTATGGCTTCAACTAAATATGAGAGTTGTGTTTTTTGTAGGTATATCCCGGATTGATGAAGCATACTCCAGTGTTGATCTTACAAGCATATTATACAGTATAAGTTTAAGGGAAGCAGGAGCCCCAAGAAAACTTGCAGCACAAGAAGCCATGTGTTCAGTTATTAGCGTTACTCAAAAAGTTGATATGCATTTGCATTGAAAGATTATTAGTAATATGAATACCTATGTACAAGGTGCTTAATTAGAACAGAGTGTTTAATTTTGTAGGTAAATGTGTTAAAAGGACTAGTCATGATGTGAAAATCTCTTCATTTTACTTTTACCACCCCACCTTACCACCATTCTACCTTTACACACACACACACACACACACACACACACACACACACACACACACACACACACACACACACACACACACACACACACACACACACACACACACACACACACACATATATATATATATATATATATATATATATATATATACCTTGGCACCCATTCCGTAACTCTAATGCTCCATACGATAGAAAATACGATAGAAAATTGGGCAAGTTGTTGAAGCTTCATGGCAGCTACTGCATGACAGATGCCGACAAAAGTAATAGAATGGGATAAGATACAGCACTGTCAAATAAGGTTAATTGAAAGAAAACAACCAATATATAACACACATCACGTGACCAACACCCGGCCCCCTAGCATATGCAGATACATACCAAAACAACCTTCACATCACCGAATGCACATGTATGACGGCAACACACATGTCACGGCTGATTAATCAATGTAAAAAACAATTACTAAGGCACAATGCAACTCAGTGGCTTTACTTAAGACCTAACACGGCAACCTCGCTATCTTGCAGCGAGATGGATGGCTGGCTAACACATAGTGAGCCTTTCTTTCTAATGTGAGAAGCCTCCATTAATTCATGTGAGAGCTTTTCACAGTGTGTGAACAGCAGAATAGTACTTTCAAGAACTGGATGACGCCCAATGCTGCAACAATGCACAGAAAGGTGTGGATGCGCAAAAACCCTTTAAAAAACTATGGTACTTCCTTAGTCGAATGTTTAAGCACCTTCCAGTCTGGCTGATATATATTTTGTAGGCTTCAAGGAAAAGGAATCGAATAAACAACATTTCGTGTGCAAGAGACAAACTGTATGCTATATTTCACTTTGCCGTCCTCCCTGCTCAGACACTCGTGAAGAATGTGCTTGTTTATTGCTTCACATATTCCCTTCAGCTTATCTTTAAATGAAAACCCAATCCTCTCCTGGAACTTAGAAGCCACCTTTTTCTGCCTGTGCGACAATTAATAGAGAGGATAATGGCAACTTTGTTCCGCTCTTGCTCCTTAAGCTTCTTCCACCCTGGTCGCACCTTAAGTTCCTTAATTAACGTGCTTCAAGATAAAAAACTACTGAAACTGAATAACCTGCGTCATGAAGTGTTGTCACCAGATTCCTTACACTTTCAAGGATAAGGTGAGTATAGCTCTTGGTTGGGGCATCTCTAATTGCGTGAGTGGCAATACTGTACTTAATAAGTTTTGAATGGCTAGACCTATAATCAAGAAGGAGCTTAGACGTTCTCGACTGATATCCCCAGCATACGCGATCCCACATAAAAGTAAGCCTGACATAAGAAGTTGCAGCACATTTTTTTCTGGAACTTCTAAAGTGAAGTTGAAACCTTGCTATTGTTCTCTAAATAGTTTCAGTACTTCGATGACAGCTCTGCGAAAGTTATCATTTGCTCATGAAAAACAAGTAATCATCGACGTATCTGAAAATTTTAAGAGCAAGCCCACTCAGGTTTTGATTATTTTCTGGTCAACATAACTTAAAATATTACTGAGCACTGCTGCAACACCGGAAGCTATGCAGATGCCAGCATTCTGGACACATATTTTACTTTCCCACCAGACCAAAATTGACCTTAAATAGAAATCAAGAAGCTCCAGAAAGTTTGCAACAAGAATTTTACACCTTTCAGCAAATTCCAGCTAACCTGTTTGCTTGTGTATGCAGTCCTTAACAAACTGCAAGAGACGCACCTGCGGCAAAGAATTGTATAAATCTTCTGCATCTATACTAAACCCTGCCCATTTCCCCAGATTATGCTCCTGCAGGAAGTGTACAACAGTCTGAGAGCTGGCAGCAAGGAATTGGTCGTTGATTCCCAGCCTGTCAAGGTGTGTCTGCAGAAATTCTGAAACATGAAGCCATGATTTATATTCCGACACAATGGTTCTGAAATGGATTCCCTAAGCTTGTGTGTTTTGCACTGAAGAAGGCGCATAAAAGGAGACCTTTTTCCATCTTAACATCATTTGAGACTGTTGTCAAACCAAACTGATTCAACTTCGTGACAGCTCAACATTTTATGTCAGCTATATTGGTATAAATTTCATTAAAATTTATGTCAGTGGCTGACACACCCTCCTCCAGAAAAGTGCATTTCAACATGACAACACAATGCCCTTTTTTGTCTCCAAGAAACCTCCAAGTTTCTGCCCCATACGTTAGCTCAGGTAGAAGGCAATGATTCTATGCTTGATTGTACAAAATTATATATATATATATATATATATATATATATATATATATATATATATATATATATATATAACTTTGTATTCACCATCCAGGGCCAGGGAACAAGAGAAGCCAGACACCACTGACCAATTTCTGACTAAAAGAATTAATTTTTGACCTTATACATCTTGTTTTGCTGTACATGTCCCTCACCTCCATCCAGGTTCCCAACATTTATATCTAAAAAGCTTGTATATCACCACATACAGGGTCTGTCCTGAAAGTAATGTCAGTAAATTTATTGTGATGTGACTGTATGTCAGAGCGGTCTAACTGGTTGAAACTAGTAGTGACGGAATCCAGCTAAGCAGCGGTCCGTCAGTCAGTGTGCTCCGAACATCGGAGAGTGTCGAACGGGCCCCGTCCGTGAGAGCTGTTTTTTATTCTTGTGCAAGTAAAAATGCAGCGCTCATTAGAACAAGGATTTGCGATCAAGTTTTGTGTGAAACTTGGCAATACTGCTGCGGAAACTGTTGCTATGCTCAAGAATGCTTATAAAGAACATGCCTGGTCAGATCGGCAAGTGTTTCGGTGGCACAAGACCTTTTGGAAGGCCGGGAAGAGGGCGACGACAAGGACTGCACTGGATGGCCATCCACGACCACTACGACTGACAATGTGACACGAGCGCAGGAACTGTTGAACTCAGACCAATGATTAAGTGTTCGTTTAATGGCCGACATGTTAAACGTTTCGAAAACTCAATTTCATGAAATTGTTACAAACGATATCGGCATGCGGAAGGCGTGCACAAAAACGGTTCCAAAAGTGCTCACTGACAACGAAAAGTAACGCCGCGTTGAAACATGCCAAGAAAATCTCAACATGTGCAAACGTGAGTGAAAATTTTTGGACAACGTCATTACAGAAGACGAGACTTGGGTATTTGTATATGACCTGGAGGCCAAAAGGCAATCATCTGAGTGGCACACACACTCGTCCCCTCCCCAGAAGAAAGCCAGGATGAGCAAATCAAAAATCAAGATCATGCTCATTGTTTTTTTGACGTCCACGGACTGGTGCATCATGAGTTTGAAGAACCTGGAGCCACTGTGAACACCAAATTTTATGTGGATGTCCTCGAAAGACTCAAACGCAGGGTTCAACATATCCGGTCGGACATTGCACACAACTGGAAGTTGCACCATGATAATGTGCTGGCCCACAGTGCCTTCATCGTCACAGACTACCTGGTTAATGCAGTGGGGCCAACGATCCCCCAGCCCCCGTACAGCCCGGGCTTGGCTCCCCCCCCCCCCCGACTTTTTTCTGTTTCCATGCCTCAAAACACCCCTGAAAGGCAATCATTTTGGCACAGCGGCTAGCACCACAGCATTAAAGGCCATTCCAGAGGAGGACTACCACAACGTAATCGAGAGCTGGAAGTCTCTCGGGAGCCGACGTATTGACGCAAAAGAAGAGTATTTTGAAGATTTTTAAACTTTTTGTAACAAGAAATTCAATAAATGATTTTTGATCGCCTTACTGACATTACTCTCAGGGCAGATCCTGTACATGCGCCTTGAAGGTATGTATGTGGAAAGCATTTCAACCTCTGCTTGCTTTTCTGGCATGGAATAAAACGGCCTTTTGTCTCTAAACCACTTACTTTTAAACTATTCCGTTTGGTTCATTTTTCTAACTTCTGCAGAGTTGCATTCACAACTTTCATAGTTAACCGGCTCCGTTTTCATTCTTGCTTCCTAAAATATGCCCTCCTGTCATGCATAATTTGGAAGGCCTTCTGTTAGCAATGGGTATTGTATTTAAAGACTATAAATGCAATGTTCCACAGAGGAAACTATTGTTGGAGTAAATTATTGTTGAGCTTGATATCATGATACTGCTGCATGGTTGTTATTTAGCTCAGCAAGAAAATCGTCCTGCCATCCTACCAAGAGTGCATTTCATGGGTATTATTCTCTATCTTTTGACATTAGTTTATGAGGCTCACAGATATGTATCTGAGTCAACAATAACACCTGACATCTAATTTTGTGAAACATACACTACATTTAATCAGATAAAAGTTGCATGTTTGGTCTCTTGGACCAGTCTGCTCAGTGGTAGGAGGTCGAGATTGCAAATGAGAATAGCTGGCCAAGATCTGTGGTGTATGTCCCGTGTTATGCATCTGACAAGATTTCATGGTGGCAAGAACACGTCAGACATGATGTGATCTTTCTAATTATTGTGCACAGAGTTATCTGCATGATAATATCCTTAATGCTATGAAGAGTACCTCCAGCAAGCAGTCTATATGCTTATGCCTTTTTGTTGCTTATGGCAACAAAATCGAACATCCTTTGAAACATGCTTACTTGCTGTCTGATGCACAAAATGAAGAACGCTGCCTTCTCTAAATTTATTAGCAACAAGAAAGCCACCCTGGAAACAATTATATATATACACAGCAACACACACCAAAACTTACAAATGGGAGAAAAAACACTAACTAAGCTAACAATAAAAGAAACCAGACACCCAACAGGTGTTACATGTGAGAAGAGGTTTATTGGCGGCTCCTAAGGCAAAAGCGCGGCGACCGGGAACGGCGAGACAGCCCGAAGCACTGTCCAAAAAAGGCGACAGTAATCAACAACGCGAGCGGGGCCGAGCCGCGCGTTGGCGATGTGTCTGTACCGCGAGGCGCGTCTTCTTCTTCACAATCTCCCCCCGGACAAAAAGAGCCATCCTGGCGCCTTAAGAATCAGGAGGCAGAGGGTCGTGGTAGGGCTTGAGACGCGAGACGTGGACAATGTCACGTCCACGCCGGCGCAAGTCTTCAGGTGGTGACAGTGGCTCGATTAGAAAATTCACCGGAGATGTTTGCTCCAAGACTCGGTAAGGCCCTTCGAATTTTGGGACGAGTTTCGAGGAAAGCCCCGGAGTCTGGAAAGGCACAGACAACCACACAAGAACGCCTGGAGCGTAGGTGGTGTTCGGAAGCGCGTCGGTGCGGTTTTCTTTCTGGCGCTGCTGTTGCTCGGCCGTAAAGGAGCGCGCTAGCTGGCGGCATTCTTCGCCCTGTCGGGCGACGTCGGACACAGGTAGACACTCGGAGCCGTCAGAACGGTATGGAAGGAGCGTGTCGATGGTATGCGTAGGCTGGCGGCCATACAGGAGGAAGAAAGGTGAAAATCCCGTAGTGGCCTGGATCGCGGTGTTGTACGCGAACGTGATGAATGGAAGGATGCGGTCCCAGTTACCATGATCAGATGCCACGTACATCGACAGCATGTCACCAAGTGTGCGGTTAAATCGCTCTGTGAGTCCGTTAGTCTGGGGATGGTATGCCGTGCTTGTCCGATGAATAATACGGCATTCCGAGAGCAAACGTTTGACGACTTCGGAGAGGAAGGCGCGACCTCGATCGCTGAGGAGTTCTCGAGGTGCGCCGTGTCGAAGCACGAAGCGATGTAGAACGAAAAAGGCTACATCCCGGGCCGTAGCACTTGGTAAAGCAGCAGTTTCGGCGTAACGTGTCAAGTGGTCAACAGCAACTACGATCCACCGATTGCCGTCTGGAGTCATAGGAAGCGGGCCGTAGAGGTCGATGCCGACGCGATCGAAGGGTGTGGTAGGGCACGGGAGCGGCTGCAAGGCACCAGACGGGCGTAAAGGCGGCGATTTGCGGCGTTGACAGTCAAGACAGCACCGAACAAACTTTTGTACAAAATTGTACATGCCGCGCCAGTAGTAGCGGTGGCGAATTCGTTCGTACGTCTTGAAGACTCCGGCGTGGCCACACTGTGGATCGTTGTGGAAAGCGGCACATATTTGTGAACTTAAGCTGCGGGGAATCACCAGAAGCCACCGACGGCCTTCAGGAGAGTAATTGCGCCGGTGGAGCAGCTGGTCACGAATGGCAAAATGAACTGCTTGGCGTCGGAGGGTTCGGGATACAGGGATAGTCGAAGATCCAGAAAGATAGTCGAAAAGAGAAGCGATCCACGGGTCACGACGTTGGGCGGTGGCAAAGGAGTCCATGTCGAGAGATGAGATGGGGTGTGCGGAAGTTGTTCCGTAGGCCGAGTCTGGAGGTAAAGGTGAACGAGACAGGGCGTCGGCGTCGGAGTGTGTTCGCCCACTGCGGTATACGACGCGAATATCGTACTCCTGGATGCGTAATGCCCAACGGGCTAGGCGGCCAGTGGGATCTTTCAAGTTGGCAAGCCAACAAAGCGCGTGGTGATCTGTGACCAAGTCGAATGGGCGCCCGTACAGGTATGCTCGGAACTTGCCAAGTGCCCATACTAAGGCCAAGCACTCTTTTTCGGTCACGCTGTAATTGGCCTCAGGCTTCGTCAGCGTGCGACTCGCATAGGCGACTACGTATTCGGGGTTGCCTGGCTTTCGTTGGGCGAGGACGGCGCCGAGACCGACCCCGCTGGCATCTGTGTGTACCTCAGTTGCAGCCGACGGGTCGAAATGGCGAAGAATAGGTGGGGAGGTGAGAAGACGACGCAGCGTAGCGAAGGCGGAGTCACATGCAGGGGACCAGGAGGAGAGGGTGGTGTCACCGCGCAGAAGCTGAGTCAATGGCGCCATGATCGAAGCGAAATTCTGAACAAAGCGCCGGAAATATGAGCATAGGCCCACAAAGCTCCGAAGTTCTTTGATGGTCTGAGGCTTCGGAAACTCAGCGACAGCTCGAAGTTTTGCAGGATCGGGTAGAACGCCGTGCTTGGACACAACGTGGCCTAAAATGGTGAGCTCTCGCGCGGCGAAGCGGCACTTCTTGAGGTTGAGTTGGAGGCCAGCGTTCGTTAGACAGGTCAAAACAAGTCTGAGGCGGAGCAGGTGAGTCGGAAAATCAGGCGAGAAAACCACGACATCGTCGAGGTAACACAGACATATGGACCACTTGAGGCCACGCAGCGTGTTGTCCATGAGTCGTTCAAAGGTGGCAGGGGCGTTACAAAGCCCGAACGGCATTACGTTAAATTCATATAAGCCGTCAGGCGTAATGAATGCGGTTTTCTGGCGATCGGCTGCAGCCATCGGTACCTGCCAGTACCCCGAACGCAAGTCAAGGGACGAGAAGAATTCTGCTCCCTGAAGACTGTCGAGGGCGTCGTCGATGCGCGGCAAAGGATAGACGTCTTTGCGCGTGACCTTATTGAGCCGACGGTAGTCGACGCAAAAGCGAATAGACCCGTCCTTCTTGCGAACTAGAACGACAGGCGATGCCCAGGGTCTGTGCGAAGGTTGAATAACGTCACGGCGCAGCATATCTTCGACGTGGGTGGAAATGACACGACGCTCTTCGGCCGAGACGCGGTAGGGTCGTTGACGTAACGGCTGATGTGAACCGGTGTCAATGTAGTGCTGCACTTCCGACGTGCGGCTTAAGTGAGGTTGTGAAACGTCGAATGAACTTCTAAAGTGGTGCAGGAGATCAAGAAGGTCGGCGCGTTCGGCAGGTGTGAGGGTATCGGCGATGGCACTCGAAAAAGCATCCTTGGACGTCTCTTCAAGCGCGGAAATCGAAGACGACTGGCCGGAGTCGACATCAAAAGAGTCTCCGGGGACGTCAACCAAAGACGAAGAGTCGAGGAGTTCCACGATGCCAAGGCATTCACCAACGAGCAATGTAATAGGCGCACAGAGGGGATTGCAAAAGTATATATTGCTACAGCCGCCAGCCATGTCAAGTGTTGCGAAGGGTAGTCGGAGAGATTTACGGCTCATGAAGACGTCGGAAGGTGTGAAGAGCACCGTTGCATCAGTGATGGCATCGCAAGAGACGGGTACGAGAGCGAAGGAGCCAGGTGGAATATCTGTGTCCTCGCGCACGGTAAGTTTAGAAGGGCGGTCACAATCTTCGTGCAAGGGTGCGTCACAAGGGGAAAATTCAACTTCGGCGCGTGCGCAGTCGATCACGGCTTTATGACGGGATAAGAAGTCCCATCCGAGGATGACGTCATGCGAGCAGGTGGGAAGAACAATGCACTCGACTATGTAAACAATGCCGTGAATAAGCACACGTACAGGACAGGCTGCGTGCGGAGTGACGTGCTGAGCGCTTGCCGTACGAAGCGACAGTCCAGAAAGCGGCGTGGTCACCTTGCGCAGCGAACGGCACAGTTTTGCGGCTATCACAGAAACGGCTGCGCCGGTATCCACAAGAGCGAATGCAGGAACACCTTCTACACTAATTTCGACCACGTTAGCAGGACAGGCACGAGGACTTAGACAGTTCGAATGGGGCGCAGTTCTTGCCTCGTGAACTGCGACGTTCAGTTTTCCTGATCAGGTGGTGCGGGTCGCCGACGCATTGGGGAGAGCGAGCGTCGGCGAGGGGATGGCGAGCGACGCGAAGGAAATTCTGGAAGGTCAGCACGAGCATACGGTTGGTGGGAAGGAGTGGCGTATTGGCGAAAGGGCTGGCCGCCGTACTGGAAGGGCCGAGAGGCGTCGCCGAAGGCTTGAGGCCGACGTCGGCAATATCGGGCGACGTGTCCAGGAGTGCAGCAAGAATAGCAGATGGGACGATTATCAGGCGTCCTCCAAGGATTAGCTCTCGGTGCGGTCCAAGATGCAGCATGGGCTTCCGGTGGCACCGGTTGGGAATGGGTCGCGAAAGACGCAGGCGGAGGCCTGCGTACTGTCTGCGCGTACGTAAGAGGCGCAGCCACAGGCAGGACTGGCTGCGCATAGGTGGGAGGAGTCGCGACAGGCTGCACTGCCAGAGCAGAGTTGAGATTCGTGGCTGCAGGCGGCTGATGATGTGCGGAAGGGACAACTTGAGCGACCTCTTCGGAGATGAGAGTGCGGAGCGTGTTTGGAAGACGGGAGGTGGGCTCCTGAGTGAAGGGGACTAAAGAAAGTTGGCGGGCAACTTCCTCACGCACGAAGTCCTTGACCCGTTGAAGTAATGAGCATGGGTCGTACATGCTGTCAAGGCTTGCCACCAAGTCGTCGCTGCCCAGAGCACGCCGAGTCGAAGCGCGTTGCTTCCGTAACTCATCATAACTTTGGCATAGGCTGACGACTTCGGACACAGTGCGCGGATTCCTGGCGAGAAGCATCTGGAAAGCGCCGTCATCGATGCCCTTCAGGATATGGTGAATTCGCTCAGCTTCGGGCATTGCCGCGTTGACTCGTTTACACAGGTCCACGACGTCTTCAATGTAGCTCGTGAATGTTTCTGCCGTCTGCTGTGCTCGGGCGCGCAAGCGTTGTTCAGCGCGCAGTTTGCGAACAGCGGGTCGGCCGAACACTTCTGTAAAGGTTGTCTTGAAGATTGACCATGTGGGTAAGTCACTTTCGTGGTTGTGAAACCAGAGTTGGGCAACACCAGCCAGATAAAAGATGACGTGGGTTAACTTCGCTGGATCATCCCACTTGTTGTGCGCGCTCACCCGTTCATATGACGCCAACCAGTCTTCTACGACGTCGTCGTCTGCACCGCTGAAGATCTTGGGGTCGCGTTGTCGAGCAACGCCGGTGCAAGTGACGGACTGTGGCGTCGGCGCCGTTTGGGATGAGCTGTCGGTCATGGCGGGCGATAGCGTTCTTGATCGCAGCTCCAGGGTTACAAGCGACGGGGTTTGAGTCCCAGCACCCAGCGTTGGCGATGTGTCTGTACCGCGAGGCGCGTCTTCTTCTTCACACATGTTACTCATGTAGGCACATTCAACCTGAATTAGAGAGATAGATGGTCGACTCCCACACTCCTGTGCATGCATCTGGATATATTAAGCCTCAGCTACTCTTTCTGTATCATAACTATCCCCATGTTTGTGAAATCTGGTGTACAACAGCAAGAACAATGATGGCTTGACAGGTGGTTCACCTTTCAATGAGTTCTATGAGGAGGATGCATCAACTCTTCCAGCCAATGTACACATTACTACATGAAAGCAGCAGCTTATGAAAGCACAACACCATACAGCACTAATTATTTATTTGCACGTGTTATTAAACTTACATCATTAAAGTACATTAGAATTGGTGTGAAGGCTGGTGCACAATATATGAATATACTTTAAACAATCATAAATAATGCAGGAGCTTGGAATATGATTGACTATTCTCGGAACTGCTTTGATAATACAAAAGTCAAGGCTTTGTTTTTGGCATCACCCACTCCAATTCGTTTTCTTTCTTTTTCCAATGGAAGCATTGGCAAGGTTTGTGCCATGCGCGTCGACCGTGATTTTTCCTTGTTCGCGCACGGCCATGACCATAATACAAGAAAATCGCCCCAGTAACGCAGTGGTCCCTGCCTACTTTTTCATATACTTTACCGCAATACATTACGTATGCTTCACCGCATAACATGACTGTATTGCGGCAAAGCTGATTTTATGGAACTGACATTATGTAACGGACCTTTTGTCCTTCTGCTGCTCGCATGTGCATAGGCTCGAAAAACCACAAAATAAAGACTTGGCTTGCTGCTGGTTGATTTCTAGCTAAAATTTCGAGACGTCCACGTTGTTTACAAAAAAATCGGTGAAGTTTCTCGCACCCGGACACGCTTCAAAAGGCAGCGTGATCACCTATAATTAAGGCAGTCATAAGCGGCAACGAAATCCACACAAGGTACATCAACTTCCACAAAGCTACTCGGCAATGCCATCAATAACTGGCACACGGGCCACCCAGCTGCTGGCAAACGCTGCGATGACATCCACACAAACCACGTCGCTTTCCACAAAGCTATTGGGCAACAATATCAGTCACAGGCACAGGTGAAGTCCGCAAAACACTACATGGGCAGAACTACTACGGCCATACTCAATCACTTCACCACAAGCTCTCACATTTAACGACATCAAACAGCTGCAATTACTTCTCCACAGCCACGGACACAGGCGAAGACCGCATGGGCAGAACGGAAGCACCGATTCAGGGCGCGATCGTCGCGTTCATCGCTTTAGCGCCACCTATTTAAAAATATTATACGGAGCCAAGCCAAACCATTATTTAGCGTCCAGTTGGGTGAACCTAACGCTTTCGGGCCCTAAGCATTCAAACGACCAGGGCACTATAATGCTTACCCCCCCTTTCCACTCCTACGACCGGGTCGCAGAAACGGCGGCCTTGTTTTAATTGGAGATTTAGATTGCCCCGCTTCCTCCTAGTTGAAGAAAACCGGATAGTGCTAAGCCGCACTGCTCTAGGCCAACACGAAAGAAGTCATAGTCACTCCGGATGTTTACCCATTACATGCTGCGTTTCTTCACGTTGACATTTAGAGCATTGGGCAGAAATCACATTGCGTCAGCATGGTCAAGGACCCCCGCAATGCTTTGCTTAATTAGACAGTCGGATTCCCCCGGTCTATGCCAGGTGAAGTACACTGGACAGCACAAAGCCGCACTGCTTTAGCCATGGTCAACAGTCCTCGCAATGCTTTGTTTTAAATGGACAGTTGGATGACCCCGGTTCATGCCAATTGGAGCGCACTAGAAAGCGCAAGAGCCGCACTCCTCTAGCGGCACCTCAAGGGAGTCAGACTTACTCCTGTCGTTTACCCATACCTTTTTGCATTTCCTCACGTTGACATTTAGAGCACTGGGCAGAGATCACATTCTGTCAGCATGGTCAACGACTCCCGCAATGCTTTGTTTTAAATAGACAGTCCGATTACTCTGGTCCCTGCCAGCTGAAGCACACCGGACAGCTCAAAGCAGCACAGCTTTAGACAGACAACGAGGGAGTCGTTGTTACTCCCGGCTTTTACTCACACCTTGTTGCATATCTTCAGGTTGACATTTAGAGCACTGTGCAGAAATCACATTGCATCAGCATGGTCAACGACCCTCGCAATGCTTTGTTTTAAATGAACAGATGGATTCCCCTGTCCATGCCAGGTTTAGCGCACCAAACAGTGCAAGAGTTGCTCTGGTCTAGCCGCACCTCAAGAGAGTCAAAGTTACTCCAGTCGTTTACCAATGCCTCGTTTCATTTTTTATCGTTGACATTTAGAGTAGTGGGCAGAGATCACATTGCGTCAGCATGGTCAAAGGCACCCGCAATTCTTTTGTTTGAATTACACAGTCCTATTTCTCCAGTCCAAGCGAAGCCAGTTGAAGCACACTAGACAGTGCAAAGCCGCACTGCTCTACCCATGGTGAACGGTCCTCGCAATGCTTTGTTTTAATTGGAGATTTGGATTGCCCCCTCCATGTTGTTGAAGCACGCCGGACAGTGCGAAGCTGCACTGGTCTAGCCGCAATTGCAGGGAGTCATTGTCACTCGCGTTGTTTACCCATGCCTTGCTGCGTTTCTTTACGTTGACATTTAGAGCACTGGGCAAATATCAGATTGCCTCAGAATGGTCAACGGCCCACACAATGCTTATGTTTTAGTTAGACAGTCGGATTCCCCCTGTCCAATACAGTTGAAGCACACCGGAAAGTGCAAAGCTGCACTACTCGACCCTTGTTGAATGGCCCTCGGAATGCTTTTGTTTGAATTAGAGAGTCGGATTTCCCCGGTCCATGCCAGTTGAAGCACACCGGACAGCGCAAAGCCGCTCTGCTCTAGCCATGGTCAACGGCCCTCGCAATGCTCTGTTTTAATTGGAGAATTGGATTGCTCTTCTTTATGCTAGTTGAAGCACGCCAGACAGTGCGAAGCCGCACTGCTTTAACGCACCTGAAGGGAATGATAGTCACTGTGCCGTTTACCCATGCCTTGCTGTGTTTCTTCACGTTGACATTTAGAGCACTTGTCTGAAATCACATTGCGTCGGCATGGCAAACGGCCCCGGCAATGCTTTGTTTATATAGGCAGTTGGATTGCCCCGGTCTATGCCAGCTGAAGCACACTGGACATCACAAAGCCACTCTGATCTTGTCACGGACAATGGCCCTCGCAGTGTTTTATTTTAAATGGACAGTTGGATTCCCTCGGTCCATGTCAGTTGGAGTGCGCCAGACAGCACAAGAGCCGCACTGCTCTAGCGGCACCTCAATGGAGTCATAGTTGCTCCTGTCGTTTACCCACACCTTGTTGCATTTCTTCTTGTTGACATTTAGGGCAAAGACAAAAATCACATTGTGTCAGCATGGTCAACGACCCCTGCAATGCTCTGTTTAATTAGACAGTCGGATTCCCCGGGTGCATGCCAGTTGAAGCACACCAAACAGTGCAAAGCTGCACTGCTCTATCCTTGGTCAACGGCCCTCGCAATGCTTTGTTTTATATGGACAGTCGGTTTCCCGCGGTCCATGTCAGTTGGAGCGCACCAGACAGCGCAAGAGCCGCACTGCTCTAGGCACCTCTGAAATGAGTCATAGCTACTGCAGTCGTTTACCAATGCCTTGTTTCGTTTTTTGACGTTTACATTTAGAGCACTGGGAAGAGATCACATTGCGTCAGCATGGTCAACGAGCCCCGCAATGCTTTGTTTTAAATGGACAGTCCGATTCCTCTGGTACATGCCAGTTGAAGCACAATGGACAGCTCAAAGGCGCACAGCTCTATCCACAGTGCAAGGGAGCCATAGTTACTCCTGGTGTTCACCCACATCTTTAAGGTAATCTTCACATTGACATTTAGAGCACTGTGCGGAAATCACATCGCGTCAGCATGGTCAACCGCCCTCGCAATGCTTTGTTTTAAATGAACAGATGGATTCCCCCGTTCCATGCCAGTTTGGGAGCACCACACACTGCAAGATCTGCGCTGCTCTAGGCGCACCTCAAGGGCGTCATAGTTACCCCTGTCGTTTACCCACACGTGGTTGTATTTTTTCACGTTGACATTTAGAGCACTGGGCACAAATCAGATTACTTCAGCATGGTGAACGGCCCCGGCAATGCTTTGTTCAATTAGACAGTCAGATTCCCCCGGTCTATGCCAGCTGAAGCACACTGGACAGCACAAAGCCACCCTGATCTAGCCATGGTCAACGGCCGTCGCAATGTTTTGTTTTAAATGGACGGTTGGATTCCCCCGGTCCATGCCAAGTGGAGCGCACGAGAAAGCGCAAGAGCCGCACTCCTCTAGTGGCAAGGTAGTCAGAACTACTCCTGTCGTTTACCCACACCTTTTTGCATTTCTTCACGTTGACATTTAGAACAATGGGCAAAAATCAGATTGCGTCAGCATGGTCAACGGCCCCCGCAATGCTTTGTTTTAAATGAATAGATGGATTCCCACGGTCCATGCCAGTTTTAGCGTACCACACAATGCAAGAGCCGCACTGCTCTAGGCGTACCTCGAGGGAGTCATAGGTATTCCTGTCGTTTACCCACACATGACTGTATTTTTTCACGTTGATATTTAGAGTACTGTGCACAAATCAGATTGCTTCAGCATAGCCAGCGGCCCCCGCAATTCTTTTTGAATTATACAGTCGTATTTCCCTGGTCCAAGCCAGTTGAAGCACACCGGACAGCGCAAAGCCGCACTGAATAGCCATGGTCAACGGCCATCGCATTGCTTTGTTTTAATTGGAGATTTGGATTGCACCCTCCATGCTAGATGAAGCATGCCGGACAGTTCGAAGCCGCACTGGTCTAGCCACACCTGCAGGGAATCATAGTCACTGCCGTAGTTCACCCGTGCCTTGCTGCGTTTCTTCACGTTGACATTTAAAGCACTGGGCGAAAACCCGATTGCGTCAGCATGGTCAACGGCTCCCACAATGCTTTTATTTTAATTAGACAGTCGGATTCCCCCGTTCTATACCAGGTGAAGCACCCTGGACAGCACACAGCTGTGCTGCTTTAGCCATGGTCAATGGCCCTCGTTATGCTTTGCTTTAAATGGACAGATGGATTCCCCGTTCCAGGCCAATTGGAGCGCACCAGACAGCGCAAGAGCCGCACTCCTCTAGCGGCACCTCAAGGGAGTCAGACTTACTCCTGTCGTTTACCCATACCTTTTTGCATTTCCTCACGTTGACATTTAGAGCACTGGGCAGAGATCACATTCTGTCAGCATGGTCAACGACTCCCGCAATGCTTTGTTTTAAATAGACAGTCCGATTACTCTGGTCCCTGCCAGCTGAAGCACACCGGACAGCTCAAAGCAGCACAGCTTTAGACAGACAACGAGGGAGTCGTTGTTACTCCCGGCTTTTACTCACACCTTGTAGCATATCTTCAGGTTGACATTTAGAGCACTGTGCAGAAATCACATTGCATCAGCATGGTCAACGACCCTCGCAATGCTTTGTTTTAAATGAACAGATGGATTCCCCTGTCCATGCCAGGTTTAGCGCACCAAACAGTGCAAGAGTTGCTCTGCTCTAGCCGCACCTCAAGGGAGTCAAAGTTACTCCAGTCGTTTACCAATGCCTCGTTTCATTTTTTATCGTTGACATTTAGAGTAGTGGGCAGAGATCACATTGCGTCAGCATGGTCAAAGGCACCCGCAATTCTTTTGTTTGAATTACACAGTCGTATTTCTTCAGTCCAAGCGAAGCCAGTTGAAGCACACTAGACAGTGCAAAGGCGCACTGCTCTACCCATGGTGAACGGTCCTCGCAATGCTTTGTTTTAATTGGAGATTTGGATTGCCCCCTCCATGTTGTTGAAGCACGCCGGACAGTGCGAAGCTGCACTGGTCTAGCCGCAACTGCAGGGAGTCATTGTCACTCGCGTTGTTTACCCATGCCTTGCTGCGTTTCTTTACGTTGACATTTAGAGCACTGGGCAAATATCAGATTGCCTCAGAATGGTCAACGGCCCACACAATGCTTATGTTTTAGTTAGACAGTCGGATTCCCCCTGTCCAATACAGTTGAAGCACACCGGAAAGTGCAAAGCTGCACTACTCGACCCTTGTTGAATGGCCCTCGGAATGCTTTTGTTTGAATTAGAGAGTCGGATTTCCCCGGTCCATGCCAGTTGAAGCACACCGGACAGCGCAAAGCCGCTCTGCTCTAGCCATGGTCAACGGCCCTCGCAATGCTCTGTTTTAATTGGAGAATTGGATTGCTCTTCTTTATGCTAGTTGAAGCACGCCAGACAGTGCGAAGCCGCACTGCTTTAACGCACCTGAAGGGAATGATAGTCACTGCGCCGTTTACCCATGCCTTGCTGTGTTTCTTCACGTTGACATTTAGAGCACTTGTCTGAAATCACATTGCGTCGGCATGGCAAACGGCCCCGGCAATGCTTTGTTTATATAGGCAGTTGGATTGCCCCGGTCTATGCCAGCTGAAGCACACTGGACATCACAAAGCCACTCTGATCTTGTCACGGACAATGGCCCTCGCAGTGTTTTATTTTAAATGGACAGTTGGATTCCCTCGGTCCATGTCAGTTGGAGTGCGCCAGACAGCACAAGAGCCGCACTGCTCTAGCGGCACCTCAATGGAGTCATAGTTGCTCCTGTCGTTTACCCACACCTTGTTGCATTTCTTCTTGTTGACATTTAGGGCAAAGACAAAAATCACATTGTGTCAGCATGGTCAACGACCCCTGCAATGCTCTGTTTAATTAGACAGTCGGATTCCCCGGGTGCATGCCAGTTGAAGCACACCAAACAGTGCAAAGCTGCACTGCTCTATCCTTGGTCAACGGCCCTCGCAATGCTTTGTTTTATATGGACAGTCGGTTTCCCGCGGTCCATGTCAGTTGGAGCGCACCAGACAGCGCAAGAGCCGCACTGCTCTAGGCACCCCTGAAATGAGTCATAGCTACTGCAGTCGTTTACCAATGCCTTGTTTCGTTTTTTGACGTTTACATTTAGAGCACTGGGAAGAGATCACATTGCGTCAGCATGGTCAACGAGCCCCGCAATGCTTTGTTTTAAATGGACAGTCCGATTCCTCTGGTACATGCCAGTTGAAGCACAATGGACAGCTCAAAGGCGCACAGCTCTATCCACAGTGCAAGGGAGCCATAGTTACTCCTGGCGTTCACCCACATCTTTGGGGTAATCTTCACATTGACATTTAGAGCACTGTGCAGAAATCACATCGCGTCAGCATGGTCAACCGCCCTCGCAATGCTTTGTTTTAAATGAACAGATGGATTCCCCCGGTCCATGCCAGTTTGGGAGCACCACACACTGTAAGATCTGCGCTGCTCTAGGCGCACCTCAAGGGCGTCATAGTTACCCCTGTCGTTTACCCACACGTGGTTGTATTTTTTCACGTTGACATTTAGAGCACTGGGCACAAATCAGATTACTTTAGCATGGTGAACGGCCCCGGCAATGCTTTGTTCAATTAGACAGTCAGATTCCCCCGGTCTATGCCAGCTGAAGCACACTGGACAGCACAAAGCCACCCTGATCTAGCCATGGTCAACGGCCGTCGCAATGTTTTGTTTTAAATGGACGGTTGGATTCCCCCGGTCCATGCCAAGTGGAGCGCACGAGAAAGCGCAAGAGCCGCACTCCTCTAGTGGCAAGGTAGTCAGAATTACTCCTGTCGTTTACCCACACCTTTTTGCATTTCTTCACGTTGAGATTTAGAACAATGGGCAAAAATCAGATTGCGTCAGCATGGTCAACGGCCCCCGCAATGCTTTGTTTTAAATGAATAGATGGATTCCCACGGTCCATGCCAGTTTTAGCGTACCACACAATGCAAGAGCCGCACTGCTCTAGGCGTACCTCGAGGGAGTCATAGGTATTCCTGTCGTTTACCCACACATGACTGTATTTTTTCACGTTGATATTTAGAGTACTGTGCACAAATCAGATTGCTTCAGCATGGCCAGCGGCCCCCGCAATTCTTTTTGAATTATACAGTCGTATTTCCCTGGTCCAAGCCAGTTGAAGCACACCGGACAGCGCAAAGCCGCACTGAATAGCCATGGTCAACGGCCATCGCATTGCTTTGTTTTAATTGGAGATTTGGATTGCACCCTCCATGCTAGATGAAGCATGCCGGACAGTTCGAAGCCGCACTGGTCTAGCCACACCTGCAGGGAATCATAGTCACTGCCGTAGTTCACCCGTGCCTTGCTGCGTTTCTTCACGTTGACATTTAAAGCACTGGGCGAAAACCCGATTGCGTCAGCATGGTCAACGGCTCGCACAATGCTTTTATTTTAATTAGACAGTCGGATTCCCCGTTCTATACCAGGTGAAGCACCCTGGACAGCACACAGCTGTGCTGCTTTAGCCATGGTCAATGGCCCTCGTTATGCTTTGCTTTAAATGGACAGATGGATTCCCCGTTCCAGGCCAATTGGAGCGCACCAGACAGCGCAAGAGCCGCACTCCTCTAGCGGCACCTCAAGGGAGTCAGACTTACTCCTGTCGTTTACCCATACCTTTTTGCATTTCCTCACGTTGACATTTAGAGCACTGGGCAGAGATCACATTCTGTCAGCATGGTCAACGACTCCCGCAATGCTTTGTTTTAAATAGACAGTCCGATTACTCTGGTCCCTGCCAGCTGAAGCACACCGGACAGCTCAAAGCAGCACAGCTTTAGACAGACAACGAGGGAGTCGTTGTTACTCCCGGCTTTTACTCACACCTTGTAGCATATCTTCAGGTTGACATTTAGAGCACTGTGCAGAAATCACATTGCATCAGCATGGTCAACGACCCTCGCAATGCTTTGTTTTAAATGAACAGATGGATTCCCCTGTCCATGCCAGGTTTAGCGCACCAAACAGTGCAAGAGTTGCTCTGCTCTAGCCGCACCTCAAGGGAGTCAAAGTTACTCCAGTCGTTTACCAATGCCTCGTTTCATTTTTTATCGTTGACATTTAGAGTAGTGGGCAGAGATCACATTGCGTCAGCATGGTCAAAGGCACCCGCAATTCTTTTGTTTGAATTACACAGTCGTATTTCTTCAGTCCAAGCGAAGCCAGTTGAAGCACACTAGACAGTGCAAAGCCGCACTGCTCTACCCATGGTGAACGGTCCTCGCAATGCTTTGTTTTAATTGGAGATTTGGATTGCCCCCTCCATGTTGTTGAAGCACGCCGGACAGTGCGAAGCTGCACTGGTCTAGCCGCAACTGCAGGGAGTCATCGTCACTCGCGTTGTTTACCCATGCCTTGCTGCGTTTCTTTACGTTGACATTTAGAGCACTGGGCAAATATCAGATTGCCTCAGAATGGTCAACGGCCCACACAATGCTTATGTTTTAGTTAGACAGTCGGATTCCCCCTGTCCAATACAGTTGAAGCACACCGGAAAGTGCAAAGCTGCACTACTCGACCCTTGTTGAATGGCCCTCGGAATGCTTTTGTTTGAATTAGAGAGTCGGATTTCCCCGGTCCATGCCAGTTGAAGCACACCGGACAGCGCAAAGCCGCTCTGCTCTAGCCATGGTCAACGGCCCTCGCAATGCTCTGTTTTAATTGGAGAATTGGATTGCTCTTCTTTATGCTAGTTGAAGCACGCCAGACAGTGCGAAGCCGCACTGCTTTAACGCACCTGAAGGGAATGATAGTCACTGCGTCGTTTACCCATGCCTTGCTGTGTTTCTTCACGTTGACATTTAGAGCACTTGTCTGAAATCACATTGCGTCGGCATGGCAAACGGCCCCGGCAATGCTTTGTTTATATAGGCAGTTGGATTGCCCCGGTCTATGCCAGCTGAAGCACACTGGACATCACAAAGCCACTCTGATCTTGTCACGGACAATGGCCCTCGCAGTGTTTTATTTTAAATGGACAGTTGGATTCCCTCGGTCCATGTCAGTTGGAGTGCGCCAGACAGCACAAGAGCCGCACTGCTCTAGCGGCACCTCAATGGAGTCATAGTTGCTCCTGTCGTTTACCCACACCTTGTTGCATTTCTTCTTGTTGACATTTAGGGCAAAGACAAAAATCACATTGTGTCAGCATGGTCAACGACCCCTGCAATGCTCTGTTTAATTAGACAGTCGGATTCCCCGGGTGCATGCCAGTTGAAGCACACCAAACAGTGCAAAGCTGCACTGCTCTATCCTTGGTCAACGGCCCTCGCAATGCTTTGTTTTATATGGACAGTCGGTTTCCCGCGGTCCATGTCAGTTGGAGCGCACCAGACAGCGCAAGAGCCGCACTGCTCTAGGCACCCCTGAAATGAGTCATAGCTACTGCAGTCGTTTACCAATGCCTTGTTTCGTTTTTTGACGTTTACATTTAGAGCACTGGGAAGAGATCACATTGCGTCAGCATGGTCAACGAGCCCCGCAATGCTTTGTTTTAAATGGACAGTCCGATTCCTCTGGTACATGCCAGTTGAAGCACAATGGGCAGCTCAAAGGCGCACAGCTCTATCCACAGTGCAAGGGAGCCATAGTTACTCCTGGCGTTCACCCACATCTTTAGGGTAATCTTCACATTGACATTTAGAGCACTGTGCGGAAATCACATCGCGTCAGCATGGTCAACCGCCCTCGCAATGCTTTGTTTTAAATGAACAGATGGATTCCCCCGGTCCATGCCAGTTTGGGAGCACCACACACTGTAAGATCTGCGCTGCTCTAGGCGCACCTCAAGGGCGTCATAGTTACCCCTGTCGTTTACCCACACGTGGTTGTATTTTTTCACGTTGACATTTAGAGCACTGGGCACAAATCAGATTACTTTAGCATGGTGAACGGCCCCGGCAATGCTTTGTTCAATTAGACAGTCAGATTCCCCTGGTCTATGCCAGCTGAAGCACACTGGACAGCACAAAGCCACCCTGATCTAGCCATGGTCAACGGCCGTCGCAATGTTTTGTTTTAAATGGACGGTTGGATTCCCCCGGTCCATGCCAAGTGGAGCGCACGAGAAAGCGCACTCCTCTAGTGGCAAGGTAGTCAGAATTACTCCTGTCGTTTACCCACACCTTTTTGCATTTCTTCACGTTGAGATTTAGAACAATGGGCAAAAATCAGATTGCGTCAGCATGGTCAACGGCCCCCGCAATGCTTTGTTTTAAATGAATAGATGGATTCCCACGGTCCATGCCAGTTTTAGCGTACCACACAATGCAAGAGCCGCACTGCTCTAGGCGTACCTCGAGGGAGTCATAGGTATTCCTGTCGTTTACCCACACATGACTGTATTTTTTCACGTTGATATTTAGAGTACTGTGCACAAATCAGATTGCTTCAGCATGGCCAGCGGCCCCCGCAATTCTTTTTGAATTATACAGTCGTATTTCCCTGGTCCAAGCCAGTTGAAGCACACCGGACAGCGCAAAGCCGCACTGAATAGCCATGGTCAACGGCCATCGCATTGCTTTGTTTTAATTGGAGATTTGGATTGCACCCTCCATGCTAGATGAAGCATGCCGGACAGTTCGAAGCCGCACTGGTCTAGCCACACCTGCAGGGAATCATAGTCACTGCCGTAGTTCACCCGTGCCTTGCTGCGTTTCTTCACGTTGACATTTAAAGCACTGGGCGAAAACCCGATTGCGTCAGCATGGTCAACGGCTCCCACAATGCTTTTATTTTAATTAGACAGTCGGATTCCCCCGTTCTATACCAGGTGAAGCACCCTGGACAGCACACAGCTGTGCTGCTTTAGCCATGGTCAATGGCCCTCGTTATGCTTTGCTTTAAATGGACAGATGGATTCCCCGTTCCAGGCCAATTGGAGCGCACCAGACAGCGCAAGAGCCGCACTCCTCTAGCGGCACCTCAAGGGAGTCAGACTTACTCCTGTCGTTTACCCATACCTTTTTGCATTTCCTCACGTTGACATTTAGAGCACTGGGCAGAGATCACATTCTGTCAGCATGGTCAACGACTCCCGCAATGCTTTGTTTTAAATAGACAGTCGGATTACTCTGGTCCCTGCCAGCTGAAGCACACCGGACAGCTCAAAGCAGCACAGCTTTAGACAGACAACGAGGGAGTCGTTGTTACTCCCGGCTTTTACTCACACCTTGTAGCATATCTTCAGGTTGACATTTAGAGCACTGTGCAGAAATCACATTGCATCAGCATGGTCAACGACCCTCGCAATGCTTTGTTTTAAATGAACAGATGGATTCCCCTGTCCATGCCAGGTTTAGCGCACCAAACAGTGCAAGAGTTGCTCTGCTCTAGCCGCACCTCAAGGGAGTCAAAGTTACTCCAGTCGTTTACCAATGCCTCGTTTCATTTTTTATCGTTGACATTTAGAGTAGTGGGCAGAGATCACATTGCGTCAGCATGGTCAAAGGCACCCGCAATTCTTTTGTTTGAATTACACAGTCGTATTTCTTCAGTCCAAGCGAAGCCAGTTGAAGCACACTAGACAGTGCAAAGGCGCACTGCTCTACCCATGGTGAACGGTCCTCGCAATGCTTTGTTTTAATTGGAGATTTGGATTGCCCCCTCCATGTTGTTGAAGCACGCCGGACAGTGCGAAGCTGCACTGGTCTAGCCACAAATGCAGGGAGTCATTGTCACTCGCGTTGTTTACCCATGCCTTGCTGCGTTTCTTTACGTTGACATTTAGAGCACTGGGCAAATATCAGATTGCCTCAGAATGGTCAACGGCCCACACAATGCTTATGTTTTAGTTAGACAGTCGGATTCCCCCTGTCCAATACAGTTGAAGCACACCGGAAAGTGCAAAGCTGCACTACTCGACCCTTGTTGAATGGCCCTCGGAATGCTTTTGTTTGAATTAGAGAGTCGGATTTCCCCGGTCCATGCCAGTTGAAGCACACCGGACAGCGCAAAGCCGCTCTGCTCTAGCCATGGTCAACGGCCCTCGCAATGCTCTGTTTTAATTGGAGAATTGGATTGCTCTTCTTTATGCTAGTTGAAGCACGCCAGACAGTGCGAAGCCGCACTGCTTTAACGCACCTGAAGGGAATGATAGTCACTGCGCCGTTTACCCATGCCTTGCTGTGTTTCTTCACGTTGACATTTAGAGCACTTGTCTGAAATCACATTGCGTCGGCATGGCAAACGGCCCCGGCAATGCTTTGTTTATATAGGCAGTTGGATTGCCCCGGTCTATGCCAGCTGAAGCACACTGGACATCACAAAGCCACTCTGATCTTGTCACGGACAATGGCCCTCGCAGTGTTTTATTTTAAATGGACAGTTGGATTCCCTCGGTCCATGTCAGTTGGAGTGCGCCAGACAGCACAAGAGCCGCACTGCTCTAGCGGCACCTCAATGGAGTCATAGTTGCTCCTGTCGTTTACCCACACCTTGTTGCATTTCTTCTTGTTGACATTTAGGGCAAAGACAAAAATCACATTGTGTCAGCATGGTCAACGACCCCTGCAATGCTCTGTTTAATTAGACAGTCGGATTCCCCGGGTGCATGCCAGTTGAAGCACACCAAACAGTGCAAAGCTGCACTGCTCTATCCTTGGTCAACGGCCCTCGCAATGCTTTGTTTTATATGGACAGTCGGTTTCCCGCGGTCCATGTCAGTTGGAGCGCACCAGACAGCGCAAGAGCCGCACTGCTCTAGGCACCCCTGAAATGAGTCATAGCTACTGCAGTCGTTTACCAATGCCTTGTTTCGTTTTTTGACGTTTACATTTAGAGCACTGGGAAGAGATCACATTGCGTCAGCATGGTCAACGAGCCCCGCAATGCTTTGTTTTAAATGGACAGTCCGATTCCTCTGGTACATGCCAGTTGAAGCACAATGGACAGCTCAAAGGCGCACAGCTCTATCCACAGTGCAAGGGAGCCATAGTTACTCCTGGCGTTCACCCACATCTTTGGGGTAATCTTCACATTGACATTTAGAGCACTGTGCAGAAATCACATCGCGTCAGCATGGTCAACCGCCCTCGCAATGCTTTGTTTTAAATGAACAGATGGATTCCCCCGGTCCATGCCAGTTTGGGAGCACCACACACTGTAAGATCTGCGCTGCTCTAGGCGCACCTCAAGGGCGTCATAGTTACCCCTGTCGTTTACCCACACGTGGTTGTATTTTTTCACGTTGACATTTAGAGCACTGGGCACAAATCAGATTACTTTAGCATGGTGAACGGCCCCGGCAATGCTTTGTTCAATTAGACAGTCAGATTCCCCCGGTCTATGCCAGCTGAAGCACACTGGACAGCACAAAGCCACCCTGATCTAGCCATGGTCAACGGCCGTCGCAATGTTTTGTTTTAAATGGACGGTTGGATTCCCCCGGTCCATGCCAAGTGGAGCGCACGAGAAAGCGCAAGAGCCGCACTCCTCTAGTGGCAAGGTAGTCAGAATTACTCCTGTCGTTTACCCACACCTTTTTGCATTTCTTCACGTTGAGATTTAGAACAATGGGCAAAAATCAGATTGCGTCAGCATGGTCAACGGCCCCCGCAATGCTTTGTTTTAAATGAATAGATGGATTCCCACGGTCCATGCCAGTTTTAGCGTACCACACAATGCAAGAGCCGCACTGCTCTAGGCGTACCTCGAGGGAGTCATAGGTATTCCTGTCGTTTACCCACACATGACTGTATTTTTTCACGTTGATATTTAGAGTACTGTGCACAAATCAGATTGCTTCAGCATGGCCAGCGGCCCCCGCAATTCTTTTTGAATTATACAGTCGTATTTCCCTGGTCCAAGCCAGTTGAAGCACACCGGACAGCGCAAAGCCGCACTGAATAGCCATGGTCAACGGCCATCGCATTGCTTTGTTTTAATTGGAGATTTGGATTGCACCCTCCATGCTAGATGAAGCATGCCGGACAGTTCGAAGCCGCACTGGTCTAGCCACACCTGCAGGGAATCATAGTCACTGCCGTAGTTCACCCGTGCCTTGCTGCGTTTCTTCACGTTGACATTTAAAGCACTGGGCGAAAACCCGATTGCGTCAGCATGGTCAACGGCTCCCACAATGCTTTTATTTTAATTAGACAGTCGGATTCCCCCGTTCTATACCAGGTGAAGCACCCTGGACAGCACACAGCTGTGCTGCTTTAGCCATGGTCAATGGCCCTCGTTATGCTTTGCTTTAAATGGACAGATGGATTCCCCGTTCCAGGCCAATTGGAGCGCACCAGACAGCGCAAGAGCCGCACTCCTCTAGCGGCACCTCAAGGGAGTCAGACTTACTCCTGTCGTTTACCCATACCTTTTTGCATTTCCTCACGTTGACATTTAGAGCACTGGGCAGAGATCACATTCTGTCAGCATGGTCAACGACTCCCGCAATGCTTTGTTTTAAATAGACAGTCGGATTACTCTGGTCCCTGCCAGCTGAAGCACACCGGACAGCTCAAAGCAGCACAGCTTTAGACAGACAACGAGGGAGTCGTTGTTACTCCCGGCTTTTACTCACACCTTGTAGCATATCTTCAGGTTGACATTTAGAGCACTGTGCAGAAATCACATTGCATCAGCATGGTCAACGACCCTCGCAATGCTTTGTTTTAAATGAACAGATGGATTCCCCTGTCCATGCCAGGTTTAGCGCACCAAACAGTGCAAGAGTTGCTCTGCTCTAGCCGCACCTCAAGGGAGTCAAAGTTACTCCAGTCGTTTACCAATGCCTCGTTTCATTTTTTATCGTTGACATTTAGAGTAGTGGGCAGAGATCACATTGCGTCAGCATGGTCAAAGGCACCCGCAATTCTTTTGTTTGAATTACACAGTCGTATTTCTTCAGTCCAAGCGAAGCCAGTTGAAGCACACTAGACAGTGCAAAGGCGCACTGCTCTACCCATGGTGAACGGTCCTCGCAATGCTTTGTTTTAATTGGAGATTTGGATTGCCCCCTCCATGTTGTTGAAGCACGCCGGACAGTGCGAAGCTGCACTGGTCTAGCCACAAATGCAGGGAGTCATTGTCACTCGCGTTGTTTACCCATGCCTTGCTGCGTTTCTTTACGTTGACATTTAGAGCACTGGGCAAATATCAGATTGCCTCAGAATGGTCAACGGCCCACACAATGCTTATGTTTTAGTTAGACAGTCGGATTCCCCCTGTCCAATACAGTTGAAGCACACCGGAAAGTGCAAAGCTGCACTACTCGACCCTTGTTGAATGGCCCTCGGAATGCTTTTGTTTGAATTAGAGAGTCGGATTTCCCCGGTCCATGCCAGTTGAAGCACACCGGACAGCGCAAAGCCGCTCTGCTCTAGCCATGGTCAACGGCCCTCGCAATGCTCTGTTTTAATTGGAGAATTGGATTGCTCTTCTTTATGCTAGTTGAAGCACGCCAGACAGTGCGAAGCCGCACTGCTTTAACGCACCTGAAGGGAATGATAGTCACTGCGCCGTTTACCCATGCCTTGCTGTGTTTCTTCACGTTGACATTTAGAGCACTTGTCTGAAATCACATTGCGTCGGCATGGCAAACGGCCCCGGCAATGCTTTGTTTATATAGGCAGTTGGATTGCCCCGGTCTATGCCAGCTGAAGCACACTGGACATCACAAAGCCACTCTGATCTTGTCACGGACAATGGCCCTCGCAGTGTTTTATTTTAAATGGACAGTTGGATTCCCTCGGTCCATGTCAGTTGGAGTGCGCCAGACAGCACAAGAGCCGCACTGCTCTAGCGGCACCTCAATGGAGTCATAGTTGCTCCTGTCGTTTACCCACACCTTGTTGCATTTCTTCTTGTTGACATTTAGGGCAAAGACAAAAATCACATTGTGTCAGCATGGTCAACGACCCCTGCAATGCTCTGTTTAATTAGACAGTCGGATTCCCCGGGTGCATGCCAGTTGAAGCACACCAAACAGTGCAAAGCTGCACTGCTCTATCCTTGGTCAACGGCCCTCGCAATGCTTTGTTTTATATGGACAGTCGGTTTCCCGCGGTCCATGTCAGTTGGAGCGCACCAGACAGCGCAAGAGCCGCACTGCTCTAGGCACCCCTGAAATGAGTCATAGCTACTGCAGTCGTTTACCAATGCCTTGTTTCGTTTTTTGACGTTTACATTTAGAGCACTGGGAAGAGATCACATTGCGTCAGCATGGTCAACGAGCCCCGCAATGCTTTGTTTTAAATGGACAGTCCGATTCCTCTGGTACATGCCAGTTGAAGCACAATGGACAGCTCAAAGGCGCACAGCTCTATCCACAGTGCAAGGGAGCCATAGTTACTCCTGGCGTTCACCCACATCTTTGGGGTAATCTTCACATTGACATTTAGAGCACTGTGCAGAAATCACATCGCGTCAGCATGGTCAACCGCCCTCGCAATGCTTTGTTTTAAATGAACAGATGGATTCCCCCGGTCCATGCCAGTTTGGGAGCACCACACACTGTAAGATCTGCGCTGCTCTAGGCGCACCTCAAGGGCGTCATAGTTACCCCTGTCGTTTACCCACACGTGGTTGTATTTTTTCACGTTGACATTTAGAGCACTGGGCACAAATCAGATTACTTTAGCATGGTGAACGGCCCCGGCAATGCTTTGTTCAATTAGACAGTCAGATTCCCCCGGTCTATGCCAGCTGAAGCACACTGGACAGCACAAAGCCACCCTGATCTAGCCATGGTCAACGGCCGTCGCAATGTTTTGTTTTAAATGGACGGTTGGATTCCCCCGGTCCATGCCAAGTGGAGCGCACGAGAAAGCGCAAGAGCCGCACTCCTCTAGTGGCAAGGTAGTCAGAATTACTCCTGTCGTTTACCCACACCTTTTTGCATTTCTTCACGTTGACATTTAGAACAATGGGCAAAAATCAGATTGCGTCAGCATGGTCAACGGCCCCCGCAATGCTTTGTTTTAAATGAATAGATGGATTCCCACGGTCCATGCCAGTTTTAGCGTACCACACAATGCAAGAGCCGCACTGCTCTAGGCGTACCTCGAGGGAGTCATAGGTATTCCTGTCGTTTACCCACACATGACTGTATTTTTTCACGTTGATATTTAGAGTACTGTGCACAAATCAGATTGCTTCAGCATGGCCAGCGGCCCCCGCAATTCTTTTTGAATTATACAGTCGTATTTCCCTGGTCCAAGCCAGTTGAAGCACACCGGACAGCGCAAAGCCACACTGAATAGCCATGGTCAACGGCCATCGCATTGCTTTGTTTTAATTGGAGATTTGGATTGCACCCTCCATGCTAGATGAAGCATGCCGGACAGTTCGAAGCCGCACTGGTCTAGCCACACCTGCAGGGAATCATAGTCACTGCCGTAGTTCACCCGTGCCTTGCTGCGTTTCTTCACGTTGACATTTAAAGCACTGGGCGAAAACCCGATTGCGTCAGCATGGTCAACGGCTCCCACAATGCTTTTATTTTAATTAGACAGTCGGATTCCCCCGTTCTATACCAGGTGAAGCACCCTGGACAGCACACAGCTGTGCTGCTTTAGCCATGGTCAATGGCCCTCGTTATGCTTTGCTTTAAATGGACAGATGGATTCCCCGTTCCAGGCCAATTGGAGCGCACCAGACAGCGCAAGAGCCGCACTCCTCTAGCGGCACCTCAAGGGAGTCAGACTTACTCCTGTCGTTTACCCATACCTTTTTGCATTTCCTCACG
The DNA here is from genome assembly GCF_050947875.1 of Dermacentor variabilis. Lineage (NCBI taxonomy): Eukaryota > Metazoa > Arthropoda > Arachnida > Ixodida > Ixodidae > Dermacentor > Dermacentor variabilis. The sequence continues at coordinate 27,273,757 of NC_134573.1, read as the reverse complement.
TTGACATTTAGAGCACTGGGCAGAGATCACATTCTGTCAGCATGGTCAACGACTCCCGCAATGCTTTGTTTTAAATAGACAGTCCGATTACTCTGGTCCCTGCCAGCTGAAGCACACCGGACAGCTCAAAGCAGCACAGCTTTAGACAGACAACGAGGGAGTCGTTGTTACTCCCGGCTTTTACTCACACCTTGTAGCATATCTTCAGGTTGACATTTAGAGCACTGTGCAGAAATCACATTGCATCAGCATGGTCAACGACCCTCGCAATGCTTTGTTTTAAATGAACAGATGGATTCCCCTGTCCATGCCAGGTTTAGCGCACCAAACAGTGCAAGAGTTGCTCTGCTCTAGCCGCACCTCAAGGGAGTCAAAGTTACTCCAGTCGTTTACCAATGCCTCGTTTCATTTTTTATCGTTGACATTTAGAGTAGTGGGCAGAGATCACATTGCGTCAGCATGGTCAAAGGCACCCGCAATTCTTTTGTTTGAATTACACAGTCGTATTTCTTCAGTCCAAGCGAAGCCAGTTGAAGCACACTAGACAGTGCAAAGGCGCACTGCTCTACCCATGGTGAACGGTCCTCGCAATGCTTTGTTTTAATTGGAGATTTGGATTGCCCCCTCCATGTTGTTGAAGCACGCCGGACAGTGCGAAGCTGCACTGGTCTAGCCGCAACTGCAGGGAGTCATCGTCACTCGCGTTGTTTACCCATGCCTTGCTGCGTTTCTTTACGTTGACATTTAGAGCACTGGGCAAATATCAGATTGCCTCAGAATGGTCAACGGCCCACACAATGCTTATGTTTTAGTTAGACAGTCGGATTCCCCCTGTCCAATACAGTTGAAGCACACCGGAAAGTGCAAAGCTGCACTACTCGACCCTTGTTGAATGGCCCTCGGAATGCTTTTGTTTGAATTAGAGAGTCGGATTTCCCCGGTCCATGCCAGTTGAAGCACACCGGACAGCGCAAAGCCGCTCTGCTCTAGCCATGGTCAACGGCCCTCGCAATGCTCTGTTTTAATTGGAGAATTGGATTGCTCTTCTTTATGCTAGTTGAAGCACGCCAGACAGTGCGAAGCCGCACTGCTTTAACGCACCTGAAGGGAATGATAGTCACTGCGCCGTTTACCCATGCCTTGCTGTGTTTCTTCACGTTGACATTTAGAGCACTTGTCTGAAATCACATTGCGTCGGCATGGCAAACGGCCCCGGCAATGCTTTGTTTATATAGGCAGTTGGATTGCCCCGGTCTATGCCAGCTGAAGCACACTGGACATCACAAAGCCACTCTGATCTTGTCACGGACAATGGCCCTCGCAGTGTTTTATTTTAAATGGACAGTTGGATTCCCTCGGTCCATGTCAGTTGGAGTGCGCCAGACAGCACAAGAGCCGCACTGCTCTAGCGGCACCTCAATGGAGTCATAGTTGCTCCTGTCGTTTACCCACACCTTGTTGCATTTCTTCTTGTTGACATTTAGGGCAAAGACAAAAATCACATTGTGTCAGCATGGTCAACGACCCCTGCAATGCTCTGTTTAATTAGACAGTCGGATTCCCCGGGTGCATGCCAGTTGAAGCACACCAAACAGTGCAAAGCTGCACTGCTCTATCCTTGGTCAACGGCCCTCGCAATGCTTTGTTTTATATGGACAGTCGGTTTCCCGCGGTCCATGTCAGTTGGAGCGCACCAGACAGCGCAAGAGCCGCACTGCTCTAGGCACCCCTGAAATGAGTCATAGCTACTGCAGTCGTTTACCAATGCCTTGTTTCGTTTTTTGACGTTTACATTTAGAGCACTGGGAAGAGATCACATTGCGTCAGCATGGTCAACGAGCCCCGCAATGCTTTGTTTTAAATGGACAGTCCGATTCCTCTGGTACATGCCAGTTGAAGCACAATGGACAGCTCAAAGGCGCACAGCTCTATCCACAGTGCAAGGGAGCCATAGTTACTCCTGGCGTTCACCCACATCTTTGGGGTAATCTTCACATTGACATTTAGAGCACTGTGCAGAAATCACATCGCGTCAGCATGGTCAACCGCCCTCGCAATGCTTTGTTTTAAATGAACAGATGGATTCCCCCGGTCCATGCCAGTTTGGGAGCACCACACACTGTAAGATCTGCGCTGCTCAAGGGCGTCATAGTTACCCCTGTCGTTTACCCACACGTGGTTGTATTTTTTCACGTTGACATTTAGAGCACTGGGCACAAATCAGATTACTTTAGCATGGTGAACGGCCCCGGCAATGCTTTGTTCAATTAGACAGTCAGATTCCCCCGGTCTATGCCAGCTGAAGCACACTGGACAGCACAAAGCCACCCTGATCTAGCCATGGTCAACGGCCGTCGCAATGTTTTGTTTTAAATGGACGGTTGGATTCCCCCGGTCCATGCCAAGTGGAGCGCACGAGAAAGCGCAAGAGCCGCACTCCTCTAGTGGCAAGGTAGTCAGAATTACTCCTGTCGTTTACCCACACCTTTTTGCATTTCTTCACGTTGACATTTAGAACAATGGGCAAAAATCAGATTGCGTCAGCATGGTCAACGGCCCCCGCAATGCTTTGTTTTAAATGAATAGATGGATTCCCACGGTCCATGCCAGTTTTAGCGTACCACACAATGCAAGAGCCGCACTGCTCTAGGCATACCTCGAGGGAGTCATAGGTATTCCTGTCGTTTACCCACACATGACTGTATTTTTTCACGTTGATATTTAGAGTACTGTGCACAAATCAGATTGCTTCAGCATGGCCAGCGGCCCCCGCAATTCTTTTTGAATTATACAGTCGTATTTCCCTGGTCCAAGCCAGTTGAAGCACACCGGACAGTGCAAAGCCGCACTGAATAGCCATGGTCAACGGCCATCGCATTGCTTTGTTTTAATTGGAGATTTGGATTGCACCCTCCATGCTAGATGAAGCATGCCGGACAGTTCGAAGCCGCACTGGTCTAGCCACACCTGCAGGGAATCATAGTCACTGCCGTAGTTCACCCGTGCCTTGCTGCGTTTCTTCACGTTGACATTTAAAGCACTGGGCGAAAACCCGATTGCGTCAGCATGGTCAACGGCTCCCACAATGCTTTTATTTTAATTAGACAGTCGGATTCCCCCGTTCTATACCAGGTGAAGCACCCTGGACAGCACACAGCTGTGCTGCTTTAGCCATGGTCAATGGCCCTCGTTATGCTTTGCTTTAAATGGACAGATGGATTCCCCGTTCCAGGCCAATTGGAGCGCACCAGACAGCGCAAGAGCCGCACTCCTCTAGCGGCACTTCAAGGGAGTCAGACTTACTCCTGTCGTTTACCCATACCTTTTTGCATTTCCTCACGTTGACATTTAGAGCACTGGGCAGAGATCACATTCTGTCAGCATGGTCAACGACTCCCGCAATGCTTTGTTTTAAATAGACAGTCCGATTACTCTGGTCCCTGCCAGCTGAAGCACACCGGACAGCTCAAAGCAGCACAGCTTTAGACAGACAACGAGGGAGTCGTTGTTACTCCCGGCTTTTACTCACACCTTGTAGCATATCTTCAGGTTGACATTTAGAGCACTGTGCAGAAATCACATTGCATCAGCATGGTCAACGACCCTCGCAATGCTTTGTTTTAAATGAACAGATGGATTCCCCTGTCCATGCCAGGTTTAGCGCACCAAACAGTGCAAGAGTTGCTCTGCTCTAGCCACACCTCATGGGAGTCAATGTTACTCCAGTCGTTTACCAATGCCTCGTTTCATTTTTTATCGTTGACATTTAGAGTAGTGGGCAGAGATCACATTGCGTCAGCATGGTCAAAGGCACCCGCAATTCTTTTGTTTGAATTACACAGTCGTATTTCTTCAGTCCAAGCGAAGCCAGTTGAAGCACACTAGACAGTGCAAAGGCGCACTGCTCTACCCATGGTGAACGGTCCTCGCAATGCTTTGTTTTAATTGGAGATTTGGATTGCCCCCTCCATGTTGTTGAAGCACGCCGGACAGTGCGAAGCTGCACTGGTCTAGCCGCAACTGCAGGGAGTCATTGTCACTCGCGTTGTTTACCCATGCCTTGCTGCGTTTCTTTACGTTGACATTTAGAGCACTGGGCAAATATTAGATTGCCTCAGAATGGTCAACGGCCCACACAATGCTTATGTTTTAGTTAGACAGTCGGATTCCCCCTGTCCAATACAGTTGAAGCACACCGGAAAGTGCAAAGCTGCACTACTCGACCCTTGTTGAATGGCCCTCGGAATGCTTTTGTTTGAATTAGAGAGTCGGATTTCCCCGGTCCATGCCAGTTGAAGCACACCGGACAGCGCAAAGCCGCTCTGCTCTAGCCATGGTCAACGGCCCTCGCAATGCTCTGTTTTAATTGGAGAATTGGATTGCTCTTCTTTATGCTAGTTGAAGCACGCCAGACAGTGCGAAGCCGCACTGCTTTAACGCACCTGAAGGGAATGATAGTCACTGCGCCGTTTACCCATGCCTTGCTGTGTTTCTTCACGTTGACATTTAGAGCACTTGTCTGAAATCACATTGCGTCGGCATGGCAAACGGCCCCGGCAATGCTTTGTTTATATAGGCAGTTGGATTGCCCCGGTCTATGCCAGCTGAAGCACACTGGACATCACAAAGCCACTCTGATCTTGTCACGGACAATGGCCCTCGCAGTGTTTTATTTTAAATGGACAGTTGGATTCCCTCGGTCCATGTCAGTTGGAGTGCGCCAGACAGCACAAGAGCCGCACTGCTCTAGCGGCACCTCAATGGAGTCATAGTTGCTCCTGTCGTTTACCCACACCTTGTTGCATTTCTTCTTGTTGACATTTAGGGCAAAGACAAAAATCACATTGTGTCAGCATGGTCAACGACCCCTGCAATGCTCTGTTTAATTAGACAGTCGGATTCCCCGGGTGCATGCCAGTTGAAGCACACCAAACAGTGCAAAGCTGCACTGCTCTATCCTTGGTCAACGGCCCTCGCAATGCTTTGTTTTATATGGACAGTCGGTTTCCCGCGGTCCATGTCAGTTGGAGCGCACCAGACAGCGCAAGAGCCGCACTGCTCTAGGCACCCCTGAAATGAGTCATAGCTACTGCAGTCGTTTACCAATGCCTTGTTTCGTTTTTTGACGTTTACATTTAGAGCACTGGGAAGAGATCACATTGCGTCAGCATGGTCAACGAGCCCCGCAATGCTTTGTTTTAAATGGACAGTCCGATTCCTCTGGTACATGCCAGTTGAAGCACAATGGGCAGCTCAAAGGCGCACAGCTCTATCCACAGTGCAAGGGAGCCATAGTTACTCCTGGTGTTCACCCACATCTTTAAGGTAATCTTCACATTGACATTTAGAGCACTGTGCGGAAATCACATCGCGTCAGCATGGTCAACCGCCCTCGCAATGCTTTGTTTTAAATGAACAGATGGATTCCCCCGTTCCATGCCAGTTTGGGAGCACCACACACTGCAAGATCTGCGCTGCTCTAGGCGCACCTCGAGGGCGTCATAGTTACCCCTGTCGTTTACCCACACGTGGTTGTATTTTTTCACGTTGACATTTAGAGCACTGGGCACAAATCAGATTACTTTAGCATGGTGAACGGCCCCGGCAATGCTTTGTTCAATTAGACAGTCAGATTCCCCCGGTCTATGCCAGCTGAAGCACACTGGACAGCACAAAGCCACCCTGATCTAGCCATGGTCAACGGCCGTCGCAATGTTTTGTTTTAAATGGACGGTTGGATTCCCCCGGTCCATGCCAAGTGGAGCGCACGAGAAAGCGCAAGAGCCGCACTCCTCTAGTGGCAAGGTAGTCAGAATTACTCCTGTCGTTTACCCACACCTTTTTGCATTTCTTCACGTTGACATTTAGAACAATGGGCAAAAATCAGATTGCGTCAGCATGGTCAACGGCCCCCGCAATGCTTTGTTTTAAATGAATAGATGGATTCCCACGGTCCATGCCAGTTTTAGCGTACCACACAATGCAAGAGCCGCACTGCTCTAGGCGTACCTCGAGGGAGTCATAGGTATTCCTGTCGTTTACCCACACATGACTGTATTTTTTCACGTTGATATTTAGAGTACTGTGCACAAATCAGATTGCTTCAGCATAGCCAGCGGCCCCCGCAATTCTTTTTGAATTATACAGTCGTATTTCCCTGGTCCAAGCCAGTTGAAGCACACCGGACAGCGCAAAGCCGCACTGAATAGCCATGGTCAACGGCCATCGCATTGCTTTGTTTTAATTGGAGATTTGGATTGCACCCTCCATGCTAGATGAAGCATGCCGGACAGTTCGAAGCCGCACTGGTCTAGCCACAACTGCAGGGAGTCATAGTCACTCCCGTGGTTCACCCGTGCCTTGCTGCGTTTCTTCACGTTGACATTTAAAGCACTGGGCGAAAACCCGATTGCGTCAGCATGGTCAACGGCTCCCACAATGCTTTTATTTTAATTAGACAGTCGGATTCCCCCGTTCTATACCAGGTGAAGCACCCTGGACAGCACACAGCTGTGCTGCTTTAGCCATGGTCAATGGCCCTCGTTATGCTTTGCTTTAAATGGACAGATGGATTCCCCGTTCCAGGCCAATTGGAGCGCACCAGACAGCGCAAGAGCCGCACTCCTCTAGCGGCACCTCAAGGGAGTCAGACTTACTCCTGTCGTTTACCCATACCTTTTTGCATTTCCTCACGTTGACATTTAGAGCACTGGGCAGAGATCACATTCTGTCAGCATGGTCAACGACTCCCGCAATGCTTTGTTTTAAATAGACAGTCCGATTACTCTGGTCCCTGCCAGCTGAAGCACACCGGACAGCTCAAAGCAGCACAGCTTTAGACAGACAACGAGGGAGTCGTTGTTACTCCCGGCTTTTACTCACACCTTGTTGCATATCTTCAGGTTGACATTTAGAGCACTGTGCAGAAATCACATTGCATCAGCATGGTCAACGACCCTCGCAATGCTTTGTTTTAAATGAACAGATGGATTCCCCTGTCCATGCCAGGTTTAGCGCACCAAACAGTGCAAGAGTTGCTCTGCTCTAGCCGCACCTCAAGGGAGTCAAAGTTACTCCAGTCGTTTACCAATGCCTCGTGTCATTTTTTATCGTTGACATTTAGAGTAGTGGGCAGAGATCACATTGCGTCAGCATGGTCAAAGGCACCCGCAATTCTTTTGTTTGAATTACACAGTCGTATTTCTTCAGTCCAAGCGAAGCCAGTTGAAGCACACTAGACAGTGCAAAGCCGCACTGCTCTACCCATGGTGAACGGTCCTCGCAATGCTTTGTTTTAATTGGAGATTTGGATTGCCCCCTCCATGTTGTTGAAGCACGCCGGACAGTGCGAAGCTGCACTGGTCTAGCCGCAACTGCAGGGAGTCATTGTCACTCGCGTTGTTTACCCATGCCTTGCTGCGTTTCTTTACGTTGACATTTAGAGCACTGGGCAAATATCAGATTGCCTCAGTATGGTCAACGGCCCACACAATGCTTATGTTTTAGTTAGACAGTCGGATTCCCCCTGTCCAATACAGTTGAAGCACACCGGAAAGTGCAAAGCTGCACTACTCGACCCTTGTTGAATGGCCCTCGGAATGCTTTTGTTTGAATTAGAGAGTCGGATTTCCCCGGTCCATGCCAGTTGAAGCACACCGGACAGCGCAAAGCCGCTCTGCTCTAGCCATGGTCAACGGCCCTCGCAATGCTCTGTTTTAATTGGAGAATTGGATTGCTCTTCTTTATGCTAGTTGAAGCACGCCAGACAGTGCGAAGCCGCACTGCTTTAACGCACCTGAAGGGAATGATAGTCACTGCGCCGTTTACCCATGCCTTGCTGTGTTTCTTCACGTTGACATTTAGAGCACTTGTCTGAAATCACATTGCGTCGGCATGGCAAACGGCCCCGGCAATGCTTTGTTTATATAGGCAGTTGGATTGCCCCGGTCTATGCCAGCTGAAGCACACTGGACATCACAAAGCCACTCTGATCTTGTCACGGACAATGGCCCTCGCAGTGTTTTATTTTAAATGGACAGTTGGATTCCCTCGGTCCATGTCAGTTGGAGTGCGCCAGACAGCACAAGAGCCGCACTGCTCTAGCGGCACCTCAATGGAGTCATAGTTGCTCCTGTCGTTTACCCACACCTTGTTGCATTTCTTCTTGTTGACATTTAGGGCAAAGACAAAAATCACATTGTGTCAGCATGGTCAACGACCCCTGCAATGCTCTGTTTAATTAGACAGTCGGATTCCCCGGGTGCATGCCAGTTGAAGCACACCAAACAGTGCAAAGCTGCACTGCTCTATCCTTGGTCAACGGCCCTCGCAATGCTTTGTTTTATATGGACAGTCGGTTTCCCGCGGTCCATGTCAGTTGGAGCGCACCAGACAGCGCAAGAGCCGCACTGCTCTAGGCACCCCTGAAATGAGTCATAGCTACTGCAGTCGTTTACCAATGCCTTGTTTCGTTTTTTGACGTTTACATTTAGAGCACTGGGAAGAGATCACATTGCGTCAGCATGGTCAACGAGCCCCGCAATGCTTTGTTTTAAATGGACAGTCCGATTCCTCTGGTACATGCCAGTTGAAGCACAATGGACAGCTCAAAGGCGCACAGCTCTATTCACAGTGCAAGGGAGCCATAGTTACTCCTGGCGTTCACCCACATCTTTAGGGTAATCTTCACATTGACATTTAGAGCACTGTGCGGAAATCACATCGCGTCAGCATGGTCAACCGCCCTCGTAATGCTTTGTTGTAAATGAACAGATGGATTCCCCCGGTCCATGCCAGTTTGGGAGCACCACACACTGCAAGATCTGCGCTGCTCTAGGCGCACCTCAAGGGCGTCATAGTTACCCCTGTCGTTTACCCACACGTGGTTGTATTTTTTCACGTTGACATTTAGAGCACTGGGCACAAATCAGATTACTTCAGCATGGTGAACGGCCCCGGCAATGCTTTGTTCAATTAGACAGTCGGATTCCCCCGGTCTATGCCAGCTGAAGCACACTGGACAGCACAAAGCCACCCTGATCTAGCCATGGTCAACGGCCGTCGCAATGTTTTGTTGTAAATGGACGGTTGGATTCCCCCGGTCCATGCCAAGTGGAGCGCACGAGAAAGCGCAAGAGCCGCACTCCTCTAGTGGCAAGGTAGTCAGAATTACTCCTGTCGTTTACCCACACCTTTTTGCATTTGTTCACGTTGACATTTAGAACAATGGGCAAAAATCAGATTGCGTCAGCATGGTCAACGGCCCCCGCAATGCTTTGTTTTAAATGAATAGATGGATTCCCACGGTCCATGCCAGTTTTAGCGTACCACACAATGCAAGAGCCGCACTGCTCTAGGCGTACCTCGAGGGAGTCATAGGTATTCCTGTCGTTTACCCACACATGACTGTATTTTTTCACGTTGATATTTAGAGTACTGTGCACAAATCAGATTGCTTCAGCATGGCCAGCGGCCCCCGCAATTCTTTTTGAATTATACAGTCGTATTTCCCTGGTCCAAACCAGTTGAAGCACACCGGACAGCGCAAAGCCGCACTGAATAGCCATGGTCAACGGCCATCGCATTGCTTTGTTTTAATTGGAGATTTGGATTGCACCCTCCATGCTAGATGAAGCATGCCGGACAGTGCGAAGCCGCACTGGTCTAGCCACACCTGCAGGGAGTCATAGTCACTGCCGTAGTTCACCCGTGCCTTGCTGCGTTTCTTCACGTTGACATTTAAAGCACTGGGCGAAAACCCGATTGCGTCAGCATGGTCAACGGCTCCCACAATGCTTTTATTTTAATTAGACAGTCGGATTCCCCCGTTCTATACCAGGTGAAGCACCCTGGACAGCACACAGCTGTGCTGCTTTAGCCATGGTCAATGGCCCTCGTTATGCTTTGCTTTAAATGGACAGATGGATTCCCCGTTCCAGGCCAATTGGAGCGCACCAGACAGCGCAAGAGCCGCACTCCTCTAGTCAAGGCAGTCAGAATTACTCCTGTCATTTACCCACACCTTTCTGCATTTCTTCACGTTGCCATTTAGAGCACTGGGCAAAAACCAGATTGCGTCAGCATGGTCAATGGCCCCCGGAATGCTTTTGTTTGAATTAGACAGTCGGATTCCCCGGGTCCATGCTAGTTGAAGCACACAGGACAGTGCAAAGCCGCACTGCACTAGCCGCACCTCAAGGGAGTCATATTTATTCTTGTCATTTACCCGCACTGTTGCATTGGTTCACCTTGACATTTGAAGCACTGTAGAGAAATCACATTGCGTCAGCATGGTCAACGGTCCCTGCAATGCTTTTTTCTAACTAGACATTCCGATTTCCCCGATCCATGCGAGTTGGAGCGCACTAGACAACGCAAGATGCGCATTGCTCTAGCCACATTGTAAGGGAGTCATAGTTACTCCGTTCGCTTACCCGAGCCCTGTCGCATTTCTTCACGTTAACATTTAGAGCTCTGGGCACGAATCAGATTGCGTCAGCATGGTCAACGGCCCCCGCAATGCTTTGTTTTAATTAGATATTCGGATTCACCCTGTCCATCACAGTTGAAGCGCACCGAACAGTGCAATGATGCTCTGCTCTAACCTTGTTCAACGGCCCTCGCAATGGTTTGTTTTAAATGGACGGTCGGATTCCCACGGGCCATGTCAATTGGAGCACAGAACAGCGCAAGAGCCGCACTGCTCTAGCCGCAACTCAAATGAGTCATGGTTACTCGAGTCATTTACCAATGCCTTGTTTCATTCTTAACGTTCACATTTAGAGCACTGGGCAGAGATCACATTGGGTCAGCATGGTCAACGACTCCCGCAATGCTTTGTTTTAAATAGAAAGTCCGATTACCCTGGTCCCTGCCAGTGGAAGCAGACCGGACAGCTCAAAGCCGCACAGCTTTAGCCACACTGGAAGGGAGATATTGTTACTCCCGGCGTTTACCCACACCTTGGTGCATATCTTCATGTTGACATTTAGAGCACTGTGCAGAAATCACATTGCATCAGCATGGTCAACGACCCTCGCAATGCTTTGTTTTAAATGAACAGATGGATTCCCCTGTCCATGCCAGGTTTAGCGCACCAAACAGTGCAAGAGTTGCTCTGCTCTAGCCACACCTCATGGGAGTCAATGTTACTCCAGTCGTTTACCAATGCCTCGTTTCATTTTTTATCGTTGACATTTAGAGTAGTGGGCAGAGATCACATTGCGTCAGCATGGTCAAAGGCACCCGCAATTCTTTTGTTTGAATTACACAGTCTGATTTCTCCAGTCCAAGCGAACCAGTTGAAGCACACTAGACAGTGCAAAGCCGCACTGCTCTACCCATGGTGAACGTTCCTCCCTATGCTTTGTTTTAATTGGAGATTTGGATTGCCCCCTCCATGTTGTTGAAGCACGCCGGACAGTGCGAAGCTGCACTGGTCTAGCCGCAAAGGCAGGGAGTCATTGTCACTCGCGTAGTTTACTCATGCCTTGCTGCGTTTCTTTACGTTGACATTTAGAGCACTGGGCAAATATCAGATAGCCTCAGAATGGTCAACGGCCCACACAATGCTTATGTTTTAGTTAGACAGTTGGATTCCCCCTGTCCAATACAGTTGAAGCACACCGGAAAGTGCAAAGCTACACTACTCGACCCTTGTTGAATGTCCCTCGGAATGCTTTTGTTTGAATTAGAGAGTCGGATTTCCCCGGTCCATGCCAGTTGAAGCACACCAAACAGTGCAAAGCTGCACTGCTCTATCCTTGGTCAACGGCCCTCGCAATGCTTTGTTTTATACGGACAGTCGGTTTCCCGCGGTCCATGTCAGTTGGAGTGCACCAGACAGCGCAAGAGCCGCACTGCTCTAGGCACCCCTGAAATGAGTCATAGCTACTGCAGTCGTTTACCAATGCCTTGTTTCGTTTTTTGACGTTTACATTTAGAGCACTGGGCAGAGATCACATTGCGTCAGCATGGTCAACGAGCCCCGGAATGCTTTGTTTTAAATGGACAGTCCGATTCCTCTGGTACATGCCAGTTGAAGCACAATGGACAGCTCAATGGCGCACAGCTCTATCCATAGTGCAAGGGAGCCATTGTTACTCCTGGCGTTCACCCACATCTTTAGGCTAATCTTCACATTGACATTTAGAGCACTGTGCGGAAATCACATCGCGTCAGCATGGTCAACCGCCCTCGCAATGCTTTGTTTTAAATGAACAGATGGATTCCCCCGGTCCATGCGAGTTTGGGAGCACCACACACTGCAAGATCTGCGCTGCTCTAGGCGCACCTCAAGGGCGTCATAGTTACCCCTGTCGTTTACCCACACGTGGTTGTATTTTTTCACGTTGACATTTAGAGCACTGGGCACAAATCAGATTACTTCAGCATGGTGAACGGCCCCGGCAATGCTTTGTTCAATTAGACAGTCGGATTCCCCCGGTCTATGCCAGCTGAAGCACACTGGACAGCACAAAGCCACCCTGATCTAGCCATGGTCAACGGCCGTCGCAATGTTTTGTTGTAAATGGACGGTTGGATTCCCCCGGTCCATGCCAAGTGGAGCGCACGAGAAAGCGCAAGAGCCGCACTCCTCTAGTGGCAAGGTAGTCAGAATTACTCCTGTCGTTTACCCACACCTTTTTGCATTTCTTGACGTTGACATTTAGAACAATGGGCAAAAATCAGATTGCGTCAGCATGGTCAACGGCCCCCGCAATGCTTTGTTTTAAATGAATAGATGGATTCCCACGGTCCATGCCAGTTTTAGCGTACCACACAATGCAAGAGCCGCACTGCTCTAGGCGTACCTCGAGGGAGTCATAGGTATTCCTGTCGTTTACCCACACATGACTGTATTTTTTCACGTTGATATTTAGAGTACTGTGCACAAATCAGATTGCTTCAGCATGGCCAGCGGCCCCCGCAATTCTTTTTGAATTATACAGTCGTATTTCCCTGGTCCAAGCCAGTTGAAGCACACCGGACAGCGCAAAGCCGCACTGAATAGCCATGGTCAACGGCCATCGCATTGCTTTGTTTTAATTGGAGATTTGGATTGCACCCTCCATGCTAGATGAAGCATGCCGGACAGTGCGAAGCCGCACTGGTCTAGCCACACCTGCAGGGAGTCATAGTCACTGCCGTAGTTCACCCGTGCCTTGCTGCGTTTCTTCACGTTGACATTTAAAGCACTGGGCGAAAACCCGATTGCGTCAGCATGGTCAACGGCTCCCACAATGCTTTTATTTTAATTAGACAGTCCGATTCCCCCGTTCTATACCAGGTGAAGCACCCTGGACAGCACACAGCTGTGCTGCTTTAGCCATGGTCAATGGCCCTCGTTATGCTTTGCTTTAAATGGACAGATGGATTCCCCGTTCCAGGCCAATTGGAGCGCACCAGACAGCGCAAGAGCCGCACTCCTCTAGCGGCACCTCAAGGGAGTCAGACTTACTCCTGTCGTTTACCCATACCTTTTTGCATTTCCTCACGTTGACATTTAGAGCACTGGGCAGAGATCACATTCTGTCAGCATGGTCAACGACTCCCGCAATGCTTTGTTTTAAATAGACAGTCCGATTACTCTGGCCCTGCCAGCTGAAGCACACCGGACAGCTCAAAGCAGCACAGCTTTAGACAGACAACGAGGGAGTCGTTGTTACTCCCGGCTTTTACTCACACCTTGTTGCATATCTTCAGGTTGACATTTAGAGCACTGTGCAGAAATCACATTGCATCAGCATGGTCAACGACCCTCGCAATGCTTTGTTTTAAATGAACAGATGGATTCCCCTGTCCATGCCAGGTTTAGCGCACCAAACAGTGCAAGAGTTGCTCTGCTCTAGCCGCACCTCAAGGGAGTCAAAGTTACTCCAGTCGTTTACCAATGCCTCGTGTCATTTTTTATCGTTGACATTTAGAGTAGTGGGCAGAGATCACATTGCGTCAGCATGGTCAAAGGCACCCGCAATTCTTTTGTTTGAATTACACAGTCGTATTTCTTCAGTCCAAGCGAAGCCAGTTGAAGCACACTAGACAGTGCAAAGCCGCACTGCTCTACCCATGGTGAACGGTCCTCGCAATGCTTTGTTTTAATTGGAGATTTGGATTGCCCCCTCCATGTTGTTGAAGCACGCCGGACAGTGCGAAGCTGCACTGGTCTAGCCGCAACTGCAGGGAGTCATTGTCACTCGCGTTGTTTACCCATGCCTTGCTGCGTTTCTTTACGTTGACATTTAGAGCACTGGGCAAATATCAGATTGCCTCAGTATGGTCAACGGCCCACACAATGCTTATGTTTTAGTTAGACAGTCGGATTCCCCCTGTCCAATACAGTTGAAGCACACCGGAAAGTGCAAAGCTGCACTACTCGACCCTTGTTGAATGGCCCTCGGAATGCTTTTGTTTGAATTAGAGAGTCGGATTTCCCCGGTCCATGCCAGTTGAAGCACACCGGACAGCGCAAAGCCGCTCTGCTCTAGCCATGGTCAACGGCCCTCGCAATGCTCTGTTTTAATTGGAGAATTGGATTGCTCTTCTTTATGCTAGTTGAAGCACGCCAGACAGTGCGAAGCCGCACTGCTTTAACGCACCTGAAGGGAATGATAGTCACTGCGCCGTTTACCCATGCCTTGCTGTGTTTCTTCACGTTGACATTTAGAGCACTTGTCTGAAATCACATTGCGTCGGCATGGCAAACGGCCCCGGCAATGCTTTGTTTATATAGGCAGTTGGATTGCCCCGGTCTATGCCAGCTGAAGCACACTGGACATCACAAAGCCACTCTGATCTTGTCACGGACAATGGCCCTCGCAGTGTTTTATTTTAAATGGACAGTTGGATTCCCTCGGTCCATGTCAGTTGGAGTGCGCCAGACAGCACAAGAGCCGCACTGCTCTAGCGGCACCTCAATGGAGTCATAGTTGCTCCTGTCGTTTACCCACACCTTGTTGCATTTCTTCTTGTTGACATTTAGGGCAAAGACAAAAATCACATTGTGTCAGCATGGTCAACGACCCCTGCAATGCTCTGTTTAATTAGACAGTCGGATTCCCCGGGTGCATGCCAGTTGAAGCACACCAAACAGTGCAAAGCTGCACTGCTCTATCCTTGGTCAACGGCCCTCGCAATGCTTTGTTTTATATGGACAGTCGGTTTCCCGCGGTCCATGTCAGTTGGAGCGCACCAGACAGCGCAAGAGCCGCACTGCTCTAGGCACCCCTGAAATGAGTCATAGCTACTGCAGTCGTTTACCAATGCCTTGTTTCGTTTTTTGACGTTTACATTTAGAGCACTGGGAAGAGATCACATTGCGTCAGCATGGTCAACGAGCCCCGCAATGCTTTGTTTTAAATGGACAGTCCGATTCCTCTGGTACATGCCAGTTGAAGCACAATGGACAGCTCAAAGGCGCACAGCTCTATCCACAGTGCAAGGGAGCCATAGTTACTCCTGGCGTTCACCCACATCTTTAGGGTAATCTTCACATTGACATTTAGAGCACTGTGCGGAAATCACATCGCGTCAGCATGGTCAACCGCCCTCGTAATGCTTTGTTGTAAATGAACAGATGGATTCCCCCGGTCCATGCGAGTTTGGGAGCACCACACACTGCAAGATCTGCGCTGCTCTAGGCGCACCTCAAGGGCGTCATAGTTACCCCTGTCGTTTACCCACACGTGGTTGTATTTTTTCACGTTGACATTTAGAGCACTGGGCACAAATCAGATTACTTCAGCATGGTGAACGGCCCCGGCAATGCTTTGTTCAATTAGACAGTCGGATTCCCCCGGTCTATGCCAGCTGAAGCACACTGGACAGCACAAAGCCACCCTGATCTAGCCATGGTCAACGGCCGTCGCAATGTTTTGTTGTAAATGGACGGTTGGATTCCCCCGGTCCATGCCAAGTGGAGCGCACGAGAAAGCGCAAGAGCCGCACTCCTCTAGTGGCAAGGTAGTCAGAATTACTCCTGTCGTTTACCCACACCTTTTTGCATTTCTTGACGTTGACATTTAGAACAATGGGCAAAAATCAGATTGCGTCAGCATGGTCAACGGCCCCCGCAATGCTTTGTTTTAAATGAATAGATGGATTCCCACGGTCCATGCCAGTTTTAGCGTACCACACAATGCAAGAGCCGCACTGCTCTAGGCGTACCTCGAGGGAGTCATAGGTATTCCTGTCGTTTACCCACACATGACTGTATTTTTTCACGTTGATATTTAGAGTACTGTGCACAAATCAGATTGCTTCAGCATGGCCAGCGGCCCCCGCAATTCTTTTTGAATTATACAGTCGTATTTCCCTGGTCCAAGCCAGTTGAAGCACACCGGACAGCGCAAAGCCGCACTGTATAGCCATGGTCAACGGCCATCGCATTGCTTTGTTTTAATTGGAGATTTGGATTGCACCCTCCATGCTAGATGAAGCATGCCGGACAGTGCGAAGCCGCACTGGTCTAGCCACACCTGCAGGGAGTCATAGTCACTCCCTTGGTTCACCCGTGCCTTGCTCCGTTTCTTCACGTTCACATTTAAAGCACTGGGCGAAAACCCGATTGCGTCAGCATGGTCAACGGCTCCCACAATGCTTTTATTTTAATTAGACAGTCCGATTCCCCCGTTCTATACCAGGTGAAGCACCCTGGACAGCACACAGCTGTGCTGCTTTCGCCATGGTCAATGGCCCTCGTTATGCTTTGTTTTAAATGGACAGATGGATTCCCCGTTCCAGGCCAATTGGAGCGCACCAGAAAGCGCAAGAGCCGCACTCCTCTAGTCGCACCTCAAGGCAGTCAGAATTACTCCAGTCGTTTACCCACACCTTTTTGCATTTCTTCACATTGCCATTTAGAGCACTGGGCGAAAACCAGATTGCGTCAGCGTGGTCAACGGCCCCCGGAATCATTTTGTTTGAATTAGACAGTCGGATTGCCCGGGTCCATGCTAGTTGAAGCACACAGGACAGCGCAAAGCCGCACTGCACTAGCCGCACCTCAAGGGAGTCATATTTATTCTTGTCGTTTACCTGCACTGTTGCATTTCGTCACCTTGACATTTGAAGCACTGTAGAGAAATCACATTTCGTCAGCATGGTCAACGGTCCCTGCAAGGCTTTTTTCTAACTAGACATTCAGATTTCACTGGTCGATGCGAGTTGGAGCGCACTAGACAACGCAACAGCCGCATTGCTCTAGCCACATTGCAAGGGTGTCATAGTTACTCCCGTCGCTTACCCATGCGTTTCGCATTTCTTCACGTTTACATTTAGAGCTCTGGGCACGAATCAGATTGCGTCAGCAGGGTCGACGGCCCCCACAATGCCTTGTTTTAATTAGACAGTCGGATTCACCCTGTGCATGACAGTTGAAGCACACCGGACACTGCAAAGGTGCTCTGCTGTAACCTTGTTCAACGGCCCTCGCAATACTTTGTTTTAATTGGACAGTCGGATTCCCGCGGTCCATGTCAGTTGGAGCACAGCAGACAGCGCAAGAGCCGCACTGCTCTAGGCGCACCTCGAACGAGCCATGGTTACTCGAGTCATTTACCAATGCCTTGTGTCATTCTTTAACGTTCACATTTAGAACACTGGGCAGAGATCACATTGCGTCAGCATGGTCAATGGCCCTCGCAATGTTTTGTTTTAAGTGAACAGATGGATTCCCCCGGTCCATGCCTGTTTTTAGCGCGCCACACCGAGCAAAAGCAGCACTGCTCTAAACGCACATCAAGGGAGTCATAGTTACTCCTGCCGTTTACTCACACATTGTGTTATTTTCTGAACGTTCATATTTGGAGCACTGGGCACAATTCAGATTGCTTCAGCATGGTCAATGGCCCGTGCAATCCTTTTGTTTGAATTAGACAGTCGTATTTCCCCGGTCCAAGCCAGTTGAAGCATACCGAATAGTGCAAAGCCGCACTGCTACGGCCCTCGCAATGCTTTGTTTTAATTTGAGATTTGGATTACCGCCTCCATGCTAGCTGAAGCACGCCAGAAAGTGCGAAGCCGCACTGGTCTAGCCGCACCTGCAGGGAGTAATAGTCACTCCCATAGTTTACCCATGCCTTGCTGCATTTCTTTACGTTGACATTTAGAGCACTGGGCAAAATTCAGATTGCGTCAGTATTTTCAATGGCCCCGCAATGCTTGTGTTTTAATTAGACAGTTGGATTCCCCCCGTCCATAACAGTTGATGCACACCGGACAGCGCAAAGCTGTACTGCTCTAACCTTGGTCAACAGCACTCGCAATGCTTTTGTTTGAATTAGACAGTCGGTTTCCCCGGTCCACGCCAGTTGAAGCACACCGGACAGCGCAAAGCTGCACTGCTCTAGCCATGGTCAACAACGCTCGCAATGCTTTGTTTTAATTGGAGCTTTGGATTGCCCCTCTCCATGCTAGTTGAAGCACGCTGGACAGTGCGAAGCCGTACTGCTTTAGCCGCACCTGATGGGAGTCACAGTCACTTGTGCCGTTTATCCATGCCTTGCTGCATTTTTTCACGTTGACATTTAGAGTTTTGGGCAGAAATCACATTGCGTCGGCATAGCAAACGGCCCCGGCAATGCTTTGTTCAAATAGACAGTCGGATTGCACCGGTCTATGCCAGCTGAAGCACACTTGGCATCACAAAGCCACTCTGATCTAGTCACGGTCAACGGCCCTCGCTGTGTCTTATTTTAAGTGGACAGTTGGATTCCCTCGGTCCATGTCAGTTGGAGTGCACGAGACAGTGCAAGAGTTGCTCTGCTCTAGCCACACCTCAAGGGAGTCAAAGTTACTCCAGTCGTCTACGAATGCTTCGTTTCATTTTTTATTGTTGTCATTTAGAGTAGTGGGCAGAGATCACATTGCGTCGGCATGGTCAAAGGCACCCGCAATTCTTTTGTTTGAATTAGACAGTCGTATTTCCCCAGTCCAAGCCTAGCCTGTTGGAGCACACCAGACAGTGCAAAGCCGCACTGCTCTACCCATGGTCAACGGTGCTCGCAATGCTTTGTTTTAATTGGAGATTTGGATTGCCCCCTCCATGGCAGTTGAAGCACGCCGGACAGTGCGAAGCTGCACTGGTCTAGCCGTAACTGCAGGGTGTCATAGACACTCGCGTAGTTTACCCATGCCTTGCTGCGTTTCTTCACGTTGACATTTAGAGCATTGGGCAGAAATCACATTGTGTCAGCATAGTCAACGACCACCGCTATGCTTTTGTTTTAGTTAGACAGTTGGATTCCCCCTTTTCATGACAGTTGAAGCACACCGGACAGTGCAAAGCTGCACTACTCTCCCCTTGGTGAATGGCCCTCGCAATGCTTTTGTTTGAATTAGAGAGTCGGATTTCTCCGGTGCATGCCAGTTGAAGCACACCTGACAGCGCAAAGCCGCACTGCTCTAGCCATGGTCAACGGCCCTCGCAATGCTCTCTTTTAATTGGAGAATTGGATTGCCCTTCTCCATGCTTGTTGAAGCACGCCAGACAGTGCGAAGCCGCACTGCTTCAGCCGCAGCTGAAGGGAATGATAGTCACTGCGCCGTTTACCCATGCCTTGCTGTGTTCCTTCACGTTGACATTTAGAGCATTCGTCTGAAATCACAGTGCGTCGGCATGGCAAACGGCCCCGGCAATGCTTTGTTCAAATAGACAGTCGGATTGCCCCGGTCTATGCCAGCTGAAGCACACTTGACATCACAAAGCCACTCTGATCTAGACACGGTCAACGGCCCTCGCAGTGTCTTATTTTAAGTGGACAGTTGGATTCCCTCGGTCCATTTCAGTTGGAGCGCACCAGACAGCGCAAGAGCCGCACTGCTCTAGCGGCACATCTATGGTGTCATGGTTACTCCTGTCGTTTACCCACACCTTCTTGCATTTCTTCACGTTGGCATTTAAAGCAAACGGAAAAATCAGATGGCGCCAGCATGGTCAACGGCCCCCGCAATGCTTTGTTTAAATTAGACAGTCGGATTACTCCGGTCCATGCCTTTTGAAGCACACCAAACAGTGCAAAGCTGCACTGTTCTACCCTTGGTCAATGGCCCTCGCAATGCTTTGTTTTAAATGGACAGTCGATTTCCCGCGGTCCATGTCAGTTGGAGCGCACCAGACAGCAGAAGACCCGCACTGCTCTAGGCACACCTCAAATGAGTCATAGCTACTCCAGTCGCTTACCAAAGTCTTGTTTCGTTTTTTGACGTTGACATTTAGAGCACTGGGCAGAGAAAACATTGCGTCATCATGGTCAATGAGCCCCACAATGCTTTGTTTTAAATGGACGGTCCGATTGCCCTGGAACATGCCAGTTGAAGCCCTGCGGACAGCTCAAAGCCGCACAGCTTTATCCACACTGCAAGAGTGTCATAGTCACTCCAGTCGTTTACCCGTTACCTGCTGCGTTTCTTCACGTTGACATTTAGAGCATTGGGCAGAAATCACATTGTGTCAGCATGGTCAACGACCACCGCAATGCTTTTGTTTTAGTTAGACAGTTGAATTCCCATGGTCCAAGCCAGTTGAAGCACACCAGACAGCGCAAAGCCGCACTGAGTATCCATGGTCAACGGCCATCGCAATGCTTTGTTTTAATTGGAGATTTGGATTGCACCCTCCATGCTAGATGAAGCATGCCGGACAGTGCGAAGCCGCACTGGTCTAGCCGCACCTGCAGGGTGTCATAGCCACTCCCGTAGTTTACCCAAGCCTTGCTGTGTTTCCTCACGTTGACATTTAAAGGACTGGGCGAAAACGCGATTGCGTCAGCGTGGCCAATGGCTCCCACAATGCTTTTGTTTTAATTAGGCAATCGGATTCCCCCGTTCTATGCCAGGTGAAGCACACTGGACAGCACAAACTGTGCTCCTTTGGCCATGGTCAACGGCCCTCGTTATGCTTTGCTTTAAATGGACAGTTGGATTCCCCCGGTCCATGCCGATTGGAGCGCACCAGAAAGCGCAAGAGCCGCACTCCTCTAGTCGCAGGAGTCAGAATTACTCCTGTCGTTTACCCACAGCTTCTTGCATTTCTTCACGTTGCCATTTAGAGCACTGGGCGAAAACCAGATTGCGGAAGCGTGGTCAACGGCCCCCGGAATCCTTTTGTTTGAATTAGACAGTCGGATTGCCCGGGTCCATGCTAGTTGAAGCACACAGGACAGCGCAACGCCGCACTGTACTAGCCGCTCCTCAAGGGAGTCATATTTATTCTTGTCGTTTACCTGCACTGTTGCATTTCTTCACCTTGACATTTGAAGCACTGTACAGAAATCACATTGCACCAGCATGGTCAACGGTCCCTGCAATGCTTTTTTCTAACCAGACATTCAGATTTCCCCGGTCCATGCGAGTTGGAGCGCACTAGACAACGCAACAGCCGCATTGCTCTAGACACATTGCAAGGGAGTCATTGTTACTCCCGTCGTTCACCCAGACGTTTCGTATTTCTTCACGTTTACATTTAGAGCTCTGGGCACGAATCAGATTGCGTCAGCATGGTCAATGGCCCCCACAATGCTTTGTTTTAATTAGACAGACGGATTCCCGCAGTCCATGTCAGTTGGAGCACAGCAGACAGCGCAAGAGCCACACTGCTCTAGGCGCACCTCGAGAGAGTCATGGTTACTCGAGGCATTTACCAATGCCTTTTGTCATTCTTTAACGTTCACATTTAGAGCACTGGGCAGAGATCACATTGCGTCAGCATGGTCAACGGCTCCCGCAATGCTTTGTTTTATGTGAACAGTCCGATTACCCTGGTCCCTACCAGTTGAAGCACACCGGACTGGTCAAAGCTGCACAGCTTTAGCCACACTAGAAGGGAGTTATTGTTACTCCCAGCCTTTACCCACACCTTGTTGCATATCTTCACGTTGACATATAGAGCACTGTGCAGAAATCACATTGCGTCATCATGGTCAATGGCCCTCGCATTGCTTTGTTTTAAATGAACAGATGGATTCCCCCGGTTCATGCCTGTTTTAGCGCGCCACACCGCGCAAGAGCTGCACTGCTCTAGACGCAGAGCAAGGGAGTCATAGCTACTCCTGCCGTTCACCCAAGTGTGGTTTTATTTTCGAAACGTTCATATTTGGAGCACTGGGCACAATTCAGATTGCTTCAGCATGGTCAATGGCCCGTGCAATCCTTTTGTTTGAATTAGACAGTCGTATTTCCCCGGTCCAAGCCAGTTGAAGCATACCGAACAGTGCAAAGCCGCACTGCTCTAGGTATGGCCGACGGCCCTCGCAATGCTTTGTTTTAATTGGAGATTTGGATTGCCGCCTCCATGCTAGCTGAAGCACGCCAGACAGTGAGAAGCCGCACTGGTCTAGCCGCACCTGCAGGTAGTAATAGTCACTCCCATAGTTTACCCATGCCTTGCTGTATTTCATTACGTTGACATTTAGAGCACTAGTAAAATTCAGATTGCGCCAGTATGTTCAATAGCCCTGCAATGCTTTTGTTTTAATTAGACAGTCGGATTCCCCCTGTCCATAACAGTTGATGCACACAGGACAGCACAAAGCTGCACTGCTCTACCCTTGGTCAACAGCACTCGCAATGCTTTTGTTTGAATTAGACAGTCGGTTTCCCCGGTCCACGCCAGTTGAAGCACACCGGACAGTGCAAAGCTGCACTGCTCTAGCCATGGTCAACAACGCTCGCAATGCTTTGTTTTAATTGGAGCTTTGGATTGCCCCTCTCCATGCTAGTTGAAGCACGCTGGACAGTGGGAAGCCGTACTGCTTTAGTCGCACCTGATGGGAGTCACAGTCACTTGTGCCGTTTATCCATGCCTTGCTGCATTTTTTCACGTTGACATTTAGAGTTTTGGGCAGAAATCACATTGCGTCAACATGGCAAATGGCCCCGGCAATGCTTTGTTCAAATGGACAGTCGGATTGCCCAGGTCTATGCGGTGGCGTAGAGGTAGAACACCCGCCTCGCGTGCAAGAGGTCCGTGGTTCGAATCCCGGTGCCGGCAATTTTCCACCGGATTAAAAAAAAAAATCCGCGTGTTGATAAAATTGCACAAACAGGCCTGGAGTGTGGCCTGATCCCGGTGACCAGAACCGGTAACGCACTCCCTCACCAGAGCAGGATTGGCCACCCTGGTGCAGTACTTGGCCACAACCTCCTATGAACACAACAATAAAACCCCGGCCCTCAGTCCCCAGCAGCTGCGAAGCAACTGACCACGGCGGCGGTCAGACCTGCAACGCAGCAGAGGGTGCTAAGAATCACTGGCTCCGGACAGGCCGCCATTGGAATA
This sequence comes from Dermacentor variabilis, assembly GCF_050947875.1. Lineage (NCBI taxonomy): Eukaryota > Metazoa > Arthropoda > Arachnida > Ixodida > Ixodidae > Dermacentor > Dermacentor variabilis. The sequence continues at coordinate 27,250,482 of NC_134573.1, read as the reverse complement.
TGAACCTGGCAACGTTTAACGCTAGAACGTTATCTAGTGAGGCGAGTCTAGCAGTGCTATTGGAGGAATTAGAGGGCACTCAATGGGATATAATAGGGCTCAGTGAAGTTAGGAGGCCGAAAGAAGCATATACAGTGCTAAATAGCGGGCACGTCCTGTGCTACTGGGGCTTAGCGGATAGAAGAGAACTAGGAGTCGGATACCTGATTAATAAGAATATAGCTGGTAACATACAGGAACTCTATAGCATTAACGAGAGGGTGGCAGGTCTCGTTGTGAAACTTAATAAGAGGTACAAAATGAAGATTGTACAGGTCTACGCCCCTACATCCAGTCATGATGACCAGGAAGTCGAAAGCTTCTATGAAGACGTGGAATCGGCGGTGGGGAGAGTGAAAACTAAATACACTATACTAATGGGCGACTTTAATGCCAAGGTAGGCAAGAAGCAGGCTGGAGACAAGGCAGTGGGGGAATATGGCATAGGCACTAGGAATAGGAGGGGAGAGTTATTAGTAGAGTTTGCGGAACAGAATAATATGAGGATAATGAATACCTTCTTCCGCAAGCGGGATAGCCGAAAGTGGACGTGGAGGAGCCCGAACGGCGAGACTAGAAATGAAATAGACCTCATACTCTGCGCTAACCCTGGCATCATACAAGATGTGGACGAGCTCGGCAAGGTGCGCTGCAGTGACCACAGGATGGTAAGAACTCGAATTAGCCTAGACCTGAGGAGGGAACGGAAGAAACTGGTACATAAGAAGCCGATCAATGAGTTAGCGGTAAGAGGGAAAATAGAGGAATTCCAGATCAAGCTACAGAACAGGTATTCAGCTTTAACTCAGGAAGAGGACCTTAGTGTTGAAGCAATGAACGACAATCTTGTGGGCATCATTAAGGAGTGTGCAATGGAAGTCGGTGGTAACTCCGTTAGGCAGAATACCAGCAAACTATCGCAGGAGACGAAAGATCTGATCAAGAAACGCCAATGTATGAAAGCATCTAACCCTACAGCTAGAATAGAACTGGCAGAACTTCCGAAGTTAATCAACAAGCGTAAGACAGCTGCCATAAGGAAGTATAATATGGATAGAATTGAACATGCTCTTAGGAGCGGACGAAGCCTAAAACAGTGAAGAAGAAACTAGGAATTGGTAAGAATCAGATGTATGCGTTAAGAGACAAAGCCGGCAATATCATTACTAATATGGATGAGATAGTTCAAGTGGCTGAGGAGTTCTATAGAGATTTATACAGTACCAGTGGCACGCCCGACGATAATGGACGAGAAAATAGTCTAGAGGAATTCGAAATCCCGAAGGTAACGCCGGAAGAAGTAAAGACAGCCTTAGGAGATATGCAAAGGGGGAAGGCAGCTGGGGAGGATCAGGTAACAGCAGATTTGTTGAAGGATGGTGGACAGATTGTTCTAGAGAAACTGGCCACCCTGTATACGCAATGCCTCATGACCTCGAGCGTACCGGAATCTTGGAAGAACGCTAACATAATCCTAATGCATAAGAAAGGGGACGCCAAAGACTTGAAAAATTATAGACCGATCAGCTTACTGTCCGTTGCCTACAAACTATTTACTAAGGTAATCGCAAATAGAATCAGGAACACCTTAGACTTCTGTCAAGCAAAGGACCAGGCAGGATTCCGTAAAGGCTACTCAACAATGGATGATATTCACACTATCAATCAGGTGATAGAGAAATGTGCGGAATATAACCAACCCTTATATATAGCTTTCATTGATTACGAGAAAGCGTTTGATTCAGTCGAAACCTCAGCAGTCATGGAGGCATTGCGGAATCAGGGTGTAGATGAGCCATATGTAAAAATACTGGAAGATATCTATATCGGCTCCACAGCCACCGTAGTCCTCCATAAAGCAAGCAACAAAATCCCAATAAAGAAAGGCGTCAGGCAGGGAGATACGATATCTCCAATGCTATTCACAGCGTGTTTACAGGAGGTATTCAGAGACCTGGATTGGGAAGAATTGGGGATAAAAGTTAATGGAGAATACCTTAGTAACTTGCGATTCGCTGATGATATTGCCTTGCTTAGTAACTCAGGGGACCAATTGCAATGCATGCTCACTGACCTGGAGAGGCAAAGCAGAAGAGTGGGTCTAAAAATTAATATGCAGAAAACTAAAGTAATGCTTAACAGTCTCGGGAGAGAACAGCAATTTACAATAGGCAGCGAGGAACTGGAAGTCGTAAGGGAATACATCTACTTAGGGCAGGTAGTGACGGCGGATCCGGATCATGAGACGGAAATAATCAGAAGAATAAGAATGGGCTGGAGTGCGTTTGGCAGGCATTCCCAAATCATGAACAGCAGGTTGCCGTTATCCCTCAAGAGAAAAGTATATAATAGCTGTGTCTTACCAGTACTCACCTACGGGGCAGAAACCTGGAGGCTTACGAAAAGGGTTCTACTCAAATTGAGGACGACACAACGAGCTATGGAAAGAAGAATGATAGGTGTAACGTTAAGGGATAAGAAAAGAGAAGATTGGGTGCGGGAACAAACGCGAGTTAATGACATCTTAGTTGAAATCAAGAAAAAGAAATGGGCATGGGCAGGACATGTAATGAGGAGGAAAGATAACCGATGGTCATTAAGGGTTACGGACTGGATCCCAAGGGAAGGGAAGCGTAGCAGGGGGCGGCAGAAAGTCAGGTGGGCGGATGAGATTAAGAAGTTTGCAGGGACGGCATGGCCACAATTAGTACATGACCGGGGTTGTTGGAGAAGTATGGGAGAGGCCTTTGCCCTGCAGTGGGCGTAACCAGGCTGATGATGATGATGATGATGATGATGCCAGCTGAAGCACACTTGGCATCACAAAGCCACTCAGATCTAGTCACGGTCAACGGCCCTCGCAGTGTCTTATTTTAAGTGGACAGTTGGATTCCCTCGGTCCATGTCAGTTGGAGTGCACCAGACAGTGCAAGAGTTGCTCTGCTCTAGCCACACCTCAAGGGAGTCAGAGTTACTCCAGTCGTTTACCAATTCCTCGTTTCATTTTTTATCGTTGACATTTAGAGTAGTGGGCAGAGATCACATTGCGTCAGCATGGTCAAAGGCACCCGCAATTCTTTTGTTTGAATTAGACAGTCGTATTTCCCCAGTCCATGCCAAGCCTGTCGAAGCACACCAGATGGTGCAAAGCTGCACTGCTCTACCCATGGTCAACGGTGCTCCCAATGCTTTGATTTAATTGGAGATTTGGATTGCCCCCTCCATGCTAGTTGAAGCACGCTGGACAGTGCGAAGCTGCACTGGTCTAGCCGCAAGTGGAGAGTGGCATAGTCACTCGAGTAGTTTACCCATTTCTTGCTGCGTTTCTTCACGTTGACATTTAGAGCACTGGGCAAATATAAAATCGCCTCAGAATGGTGAAAGGCCCCCACAATGCTCTTGTTTTATTTAGACAGTCGGATTCCCCCTGTTCATGACAGTTGAAGCACACCGGACAGTGCAAAGTTGCACTACTCTACCCTTGGTGAATGGCCCCCGCAATGCTTTTGTTTGAATTAGAGAGTCGGATATCTCCGGTGCATGCCAGTTGAAGCACACCGGACAGCGCAAAGCCGCACTGCTCTAGCCATGGTCAATGTCCCTCGGAATGCTCTGTTTTATTTGGAGAATTGGATTGCCCTTCTCCATGCTTGTTGAAGCACGCCAGACAGTGCGAAGCCGCACTGCTTCAGCCGCAGCTGAAGGGAATGATAGTCACTGCGCCATTTACCCATGCCTTGCTGTGTTCCTTCACGTTGACATTTAGAGAATTCGTCTGAAATCACAGTGCGTCGGCATGGCAAACGGCCCCGGCAATGCTTTGTTCAAATAGACAGTCGGATTGCCCCGGTCTATGCCAGCTGAAGCACACTTGACATCACAAAGCCACTCTGATCTAGACACGGTCAACGGCCCTCGCAGTGTCTTATTTTAAGTGGACAGTTGGATTCCCTCGGTCCATTTCAGTTGGAGCGCACCAGACAGCGCAAGAGCCGCACTGCTCTAGCGGCACATCTATGGTGTCATGGTTACTCCTGTCGTTTACCCACACCTTCTTACATTTCTTCACGTTGACATTTAGAGCAAACGGAAAAATCAGATGGCGCCAGCATGGTCAACGGCCCCCGCAATGCTTTGTTTAAATTAGACAGTCGGATTACTCCGGTCCATGCCATTTGAAGCACACCAAACAGTGCAAAGCTGCACTGTTCTACCCTTGGTCAATGGCCCTCGCAATGCTTTGTTTTAAATGGACAGTCGATTTCCCGCGGTCCATGTCAGTTGGAGCGCACCAGACAGCACAAGACCCGCACTGCTCTAGGCACCCCTCAAATGAGTCATAGCTACTCCAGTCGCTTACCAAAGTCTTGTTTCGTTTTTTGACGTTGACATTTAGAGCACTGGGCAGAGAAAACATTGCGTCAGCATGGTCAATGAGCCCCACAATGGTTTGTTTTAAATGGACGGTCCGATTGCCCTGGAACATGCCAGTTGAAGCCCTCCGGACAGCTCAAAGCCGCACAGCTTTATCCACACTGCAAGGGAGTCATGGTCACTCCCGTTGTTTACCCGATGCGTGCTGCGTTTCTTCACGTTGACATTTAGAGCATTGCGCAGGAATCACATTGTGTCAGCATGGTCAACGACCACCGCAATGCTTTTGTTTTAGTTAGACAGTTGAATTCCCGCGGTCCAAGCCAGTTGAAGCACACCAGACAGCGCAAAGCCGCACTGAGTATCCATGGTCAACGGCCATCGCAATGCTTTGTTTTAATTGGAGATTTGGATTGCACCCTCCATGCTAGATGAAGCATGCCGGACAGTGCGAAGCCGCACTGGTCTAGCCGCACCAGCAGGGAGTCATAGCCACTCCCGTAGTTTACCCAAGCCTTGCTGCGTTTCCTCACGTTGACATTTAAAGGACTGGGCGAAAACGCGATTGCGTCAGCATGGCCAATGGCTCCCACAATGCTTTTGTTTTAATTAGGCAATCGGATTCCCCCGTTCTATGCCAGGTGAAGCACACTGGACAGCACAAACTGTGCTGCTTTGGCCATGGTCAACGGCCCTCGTTATGCTTTGCTTTAAATGGACAGTTGGATTCCCCCGGTCCATGCAGATTGGAGCGCACCAGAAAGCGCAAGAGCCGCACTCCTCTAGTCGCAGGAGTCAGAATTACTCCTGTCGTTTACCCACACCTTCTTGCATTTCTTCACGTTGCCATTTAGAGCACTGGGCGAAAACCAGATTGCGGAAGCGTGGTCAACGGCCCCCGGAATCCTTTTGTTTGAATTAGACAGTCGGATTGCCCGGGTCCATGCTAGTTGAAGCACACAGGACAGCGCAACGCCGCACTGTACTAGCCGCTCCTCAAGGGAGTCATATTTATTCTTGTCGTTTACCTGTACTGTTGCATTTCTTCACCTTGACATTTGAAGCACTGTACAGAAATCACACTGCATCAGCATGGTCAACGGTCCCTGCAATGCTTTTTTCTAACTAGACATTTAGATTTCCCCGGTCCATGCGAGTTAGAGCGCACTAGACAACGCAACAGCCACATTGCTCTAGACACATTGCAAGGATGTCATTGGTACTCCCGTCGTTCACCCAGACGTTTCGTATTTCTTCACGTTTACATTTAGAGCTCTGGGCACGAATCAGATTGCGTCAGCATGGTCAATGGCCCCCAAAATGCTTTGTTTTAATTAGACAGACGGATTCCCGCAGTCCATGTCAGTTGGAGCACAGCATACAGCGCAAGAGCCACACTGCTCTAGGCGCACCTCGAGAGAGTCATTGTTACTCGAGTCATTTACCAATGCCTTGTGTCGTTCTTTAACGTTCACATTTAGAGCACTGGGCAGAAATCACATTGCGTCAGCATGGTCAACGACTCCCGCAATGCTTTGTTTTATGTGGACAGTCCGATTACCCTGGTCCCTGCCAGTTGAAGCACAGCGGACTGGTGAAAGCTGCACAGCTTTAGCCACACTGGAAGGGAGTTATTGTTACTCCCAGCCTTTACCCACCCCTTGTTGCATATCTTCACGTTGACATATAGAGCACTGTGCAGAAATCACATTGCATCAGCATGGTCAATGGCCCTCGCATTGCTTTGTTTTAAATGAACAGATGGATTCCCCGGTCCATGTCTGTTTTAGCGCGCCACACCGCGCAAGAGCTGCACTGCTCTAGACGCACATAAAGGGAGTCATAGTTACACATGCTGTTTACCCTAATATGGTTTTATTTTCTAAACGTTCATATTTGGAGCACTGGGCACAATTCAGATTGCTTCAGGATGGTCAATGGCCCGTGCAATCCTTTTGTTTGAATTAGACAGTCGTATTTCCCCGGTCCAAGCCAGTTGAAGCATACCGAACAGTGCAAAGCCGCACTGCTCTAGGTATGGCCGACGGCCCTCGCAATGCTTTGTTTTAATTGGAGATTTGGATTGCCGCCTCCATGCTAGCTGAAGCACGCCAGACAGTGCGAAGCCGCACTGGTCTAGCCGCACCTGCAGGTAGTAATAGTCACTCCCATAGTTTACCCATGCCTTGCTGTATTTCATTACGTTGACATTTAGAGCACTAGTAAAATTCAGATTGCGCCAGTATTTTCAATGGCCCTGCAACGCTTTTGTTTTAATTAGACAGTCGGATTCCCCCTGTCCATAACAGTTGAAGCACACCGGACAGTGCAAAGCTGCACTGCTCTAGCCATGGTCAACAACGCTCGCAATGCTTTGTTTTAATTGGAGCTTTGGATTGCCCCTCTCCATGCTAGTTGAAGCACGCTGGACAGTGGGAAGCCGTACTGCTTTAGTCGCACCTGATGGGAGTCACAGTCACTTGTGCCGTTTATCCATGCCTTGCTGCATTTTTTCACGTTGACATTTAGAGTTTTGGGCAGAAATCACATTGCGTCGGCATGGCAAACGGCCCCGGCAATGCTTTGTTCAAATAGACAGTCGGATTGCCCCGGTCTATGCCAGCTGAAGCACACTTGGCATCACAAAGCCACTCTGATCTAGTCACGGTCAACGGCCCTCGCAGTGTCTTATTTTAAGTGGACAGTTGGATTCCCTCGGTCCATGTCAGTTGGAGTGCACCAGACAGTGCAAGAGTTGCTCTGCTCTAGCCACACCTCAAGGGAGTCAGAGTTACTCCAGTCGTTTACCAATGCCTCGTTTCATTTTTTATCGTTGACATTTAGAGTAGTGGGCAGAGATCACATTGCGTCAGCATGGTCAAAGGCACCCGCAATTCTTTTGTTTGAATTAGACAGTCGTATTTCCCCAGTCCATGCCAAGCCTGTCGAAGCACACCAGATAGTGCAAAGATGCACTGCTCTACCCATGGTCAACGGTGCTCGCAATGCTTTGATTTAATTGGAGATTTGGATTGCCCCCTCCATGCTAGTTGAAGCACGCTGGACAGTGCGAAGCTGCACTGGTCTAGCCGCAAGTGGAGGGTGTCAGTCACTCGCGTAGTTTACCCATTTCTTGCTGCGTTTCTTCACGTTGACATTTAGAGCACTGGGCAAATATCAGATCGCCTCAGAATGGTGAACGGCCCCCACAATGCTCTTGTTTTATTTAGACAGTCGGATTCCCCCTGTTCATGACAGTTGAAGCACACCGGACAGTGCAAAGTTGCACTACTCTACCCTTGGTGAATGGCCCTCGCAATGCTTTTGTTTGAATTAGAGAGTCGGATATCTCCGGTGCATGCCAGTTGAAGCACACCGGACAGCGCAAAGCCGCACTGCTCTAGCCATGGTCAACGGCCCTCGGAATGCTCTGTTTTATTTGGAGAATTGGATTGCCCTTCTCCATGCTTGTTGAAGCACGCCAGACAGTGCGAAGCCGCACCGCTTCAGCCGCAGCTGAAGGGAATGATAGTCACTGCGCCGTTTACCCATGCCTTGCTGTGTTCCTTCACGTTGACATTTAGAGCATTCGTCTGAAATCACAGTGCGTCGGCATGGCAAACGGCCCCCGCAATGCTTTGTTCAAATAGACAGTCGGATTGCCCCGGTCTATGCCAGCTGAAGCACACTTGACATCACAAAGCCACTCTGATCTAGACACGGTCAACGGCCCTCGCAGTGTCTTATTTTAAGTGGACAGTTGGATTCCCTCGGTCCATTTCAGTTAGAGCGCACCAGACAGCGCAAGAGCCGCACTTATCTAGCGGCACATCTATGGTGTCATGGTTACTCCTGTCGTTTACCCACACCTTCTTACATTTCTTCACGTTGACATTTAGAGCAAACGGAAAAATCAGATGGCGCCAGCATGGTCAACGGCCCCCGCAATGCTTTGTTTAAATTAGACAGTCGGATTACTCCGGTCCATGCCATTTGAAGCACACCAAACAGTGCAAAGCTGCACTGTTCTACCCTTGGTCAATGGCCCTCGCAATGCTTTGTTTTAAATGGACAGTCGATTTCCCGCGGTCCATGTCAGTTGGAGCGCACCAGACAGCACAAGACCCGCACTGCTCTAGGCACCCCTCAAATGAGTCATAGCTACTCCAGTCGCTTACCAAAGTCTTGTTTCGTTTTTTGACGTTGACATTTAGAGCACTGGGCAGAGAAAACATTGCGTCAGCATGGTCAATGAGCCCCACAATGGTTTGTTTTAAATGGACGGTCCGATTGCCCTGGAACATGCCAGTTGAAGCCCTCCGGACAGCTCAAAGCCGCACAGCTTTATCCACACTGCAAGGGAGTCATGGTCACTCCCGTTGTTTACCCGATGCGTGCTGCGTTTCTTCACGTTGACATTTAGAGCATTGCGCAGGAATCACATTGTGTCAGCATGGTCAACGACCACCGCAATGCTTTTGTTTTAGTTAGACAGTTGAATTCCCGCGGTCCAAGCCAGTTGAAGCACACCAGACAGCGCAAAGCCGCACTGAGTATCCATGGTCAACGGCCATCGCAATGCTTTGTTTTAATTGGAGATTTGGATTGCACCCTCCATGCTAGATGAAGCATGCCGGACAGTGCGAAGCCGCACTGGTCTAGCCGCACCAGCAGGGAGTCATAGCCACTCCCGTAGTTTACCCAAGCCTTGCTGCGTTTCCTCACGTTGACATTTAAAGGACTGGGCGAAAACGCGATTGCGTCAGCATGGCCAATGGCTCCCACAATGCTTTTGTTTTAATTAGGCAATCGGATTCCCCCGTTCTATGCCAGGTGAAGCACACTGGACAGCACAAACTGTGCTGCTTTGGCCATGGTCAACGGCCCTCGTTATGCTTTGCTTTAAATGGACAGTTGGATTCCCCCGGTCCATGCAGATTGGAGCGCACCAGAAAGCGCAAGAGCCGCACTCCTCTAGTCGCAGGAGTCAGAATTACTCCTGTCGTTTACCCACACCTTCTTGCATTTCTTCACGTTGCCATTTAGAGCACTGGGCGAAAACCAGATTGCGGAAGCGTGGTCAACGGCCCCCGGAATCCTTTTGTTTGAATTAGACAGTCGGATTGCCCGGGTCCATGCTAGTTGAAGCACACAGGACAGCGCAACGCCGCACTGTACTAGCCGCTCCTCAAGGGAGTCATATTTATTCTTGTCGTTTACCTGTACTGTTGCATTTCTTCACCTTGACATTTGAAGCACTGTACAGAAATCACACTGCATCAGCATGGTCAACGGTCCCTGCAATGCTTTTTTCTAACTAGACATTTCGATTTCCCCGGTCCATGCGAGTTAGAGCGCACTAGACAACGCAACAGCCACATTGCTCTAGACACATTGCAAGGATGTCATTGGTACTCCCGTCGTTCACCCAGACGTTTCGTATTTCTTCACGTTTACATTTAGAGCTCTGGGCACGAATCAGATTGCGTCAGCATGGTCAATGGCCCCCAAAATGCTTTGTTTTAATTAGACAGACGGATTCCCGCAGTCCATGTCAGTTGGAGCACAGCATACAGCGCAAGAGCCACACTGCTCTAGGCGCACCTCGAGAGAGTCATTGTTACTCGAGTCATTTACCAATGCCTTGTGTCGTTCTTTAACGTTCACATTTAGAGCACTGGGCAGAAATCACATTGCGTCAGCATGGTCAACGACTCCCGCAATGCTTTGTTTTATGTGGACAGTCCGATTACCCTGGTCCCTGCCAGTTGAAGCACAGCGGACTGGTGAAAGCTGCACAGCTTTAGCCACACTGGAAGGGAGTTATTGTTACTCCCAGCCTTTACCCACCCCTTGTTGCATATCTTCACGTTGACATATAGAGCACTGTGCAGAAATCACATTGCATCAGCATGGTCAATGGCCCTCGCATTGCTTTGTTTTAAATGAACAGATGGATTCCCCGGTCCATGTCTGTTTTAGCGCGCCACACCGCGCAAGAGCTGCACTGCTCTAGACGCACATAAAGGGAGTCATAGTTACACATGCTGTTTACCCTAATATGGTTTTATTTTCTAAACGTTCATATTTGGAGCACTGGGCACAATTCAGATTGCTTCAGCATGGTCAATGGCCCGTGCAATCCTTTTGTTTGAATTAGACAGTCGTATTTCCCCGGTCCAAGCCAGTTGAAGCATACCGAACAGTGCAAAGCCGCACTGCTCTAGGTATGGCCGACGGCCCTCGCAATGCTTTGTTTTAATTGGAGATTTGGATTGCCGCCTCCATGCTAGCTGAAGCACGCCAGACAGTGCGAAGCCGCACTGGTCTAGCCGCACCTGCAGGTAGTAATAGTCACTCCCATAGTTTACCCATGCCTTGCTGTATTTCATTACGTTGACATTTAGAGCACTAGTAAAATTCAGATTGCGCCAGTATTTTCAATGGCCCTGCAACGCTTTTGTTTTAATTAGACAGTCGGATTCCCCCTGTCCATAACAGTTGAAGCACACCGGACAGTGCAAAGCTGCACTGCTCTAGCCATGGTCAACAACGCTCGCAATGCTTTGTTTTAATTGGAGCTTTGGATTGCCCCTCTCCATGCTAGTTGAAGCACGCTGGACAGTGGGAAGCCGTACTGCTTTAGTCGCACCTGATGGGAGTCACAGTCACTTGTGCCGTTTATCCATGCCTTGCTGCATTTTTTCACGTTGACATTTAGAGTTTTGGGCAGAAATCACATTGCGTCGGCATGGCAAACGGCCCCGGCAATGCTTTGTTCAAATAGACAGTCGGATTGCCCCGGTCTATGCCAGCTGAAGCACACTTGGCATCACAAAGCCACTCTGATCTAGTCACGGTCAACGGCCCTCGCAGTGTCTTATTTTAAGTGGACAGTTGGATTCCCTCGGTCCATGTCAGTTGGAGTGCACCAGACAGTGCAAGAGTTGCTCTGCTCTAGCCACACCTCAAGGGAGTCAGAGTTACTCCAGTCGTTTACCAATGCCTCGTTTCATTTTTTATCGTTGACATTTAGAGTAGTGGGCAGAGATCACATTGCGTCAGCATGGTCAAAGGCACCCGCAATTCTTTTGTTTGAATTAGACAGTCGTATTTCCCCAGTCCATGCCAAGCCTGTCGAAGCACACCAGATAGTGCAAAGATGCACTGCTCTACCCATGGTCAACGGTGCTCGCAATGCTTTGATTTAATTGGAGATTTGGATTGCCCCCTCCATGCTAGTTGAAGCACGCTGGACAGTGCGAAGCTGCACTGGTCTAGCCGCAAGTGGAGGGTGTCAGTCACTCGCGTAGTTTACCCATTTCTTGCTGCGTTTCTTCACGTTGACATTTAGAGCACTGGGCAAATATCAGATCGCCTCAGAATGGTGAACGGCCCCCACAATGCTCTTGTTTTATTTAGACAGTCGGATTCCCCCTGTTCATGACAGTTGAAGCACACCGGACAGTGCAAAGTTGCACTACTCTACCCTTGGTGAATGGCCCTCGCAATGCTTTTGTTTGAATTAGAGAGTCGGATATCTCCGGTGCATGCCAGTTGAAGCACACCGGACAGCGCAAAGCCGCACTGCTCTAGCCATGGTCAACGGCCCTCGGAATGCTCTGTTTTATTTGGAGAATTGGATTGCCCTTCTCCATGCTTGTTGAAGCACGCCAGACAGTGCGAAGCCGCACTGCTTCAGCCGCAGCTGAAGGGAATGATAGTCACTGCGCCGTTTACCCATGCCTTGCTGTGTTCCTTCACGTTGACATTTAGAGCATTCGTCTGAAATCACAGTGCGTCGGCATGGCAAACGGCCCCCGCAATGCTTTGTTCAAATAGACAGTCGGATTGCCCCGGTCTATGCCAGCTGAAGCACACTTGACATCACAAAGCCACTCTGATCTAGACACGGTCAACGGCCCTCGCAGTGTCTTATTTTAAGTGGACAGTTGGATTCCCTCGGTCCATTTCAGTTAGAGCGCACCAGACAGCGCAAGAGCCGCACTTATCTAGCGGCACATCTATGGTGTCATGGTTACTCCTGTCGTTTACCCACACCTTCTTGCATTTCTTCACGTTGACATTTAGAGCAAACGGAAAAATCAGATGGCGCCAGCATGGTCAACGGCCCCCGCAATGCTTTGTTTAAATTAGACAGTCGGATTACTCCGGTCCATGCCATTTGAAGCACACCAAACAGTGCAAAGCTGCACTGTTCTACCCTTGGTCAATGGCCCTCGCAATGCTTTGTTTTAAATGGACAGTCGATTTCCCGCGGTCCATGTCAGTTGGAGCGCACCAGACAGCACAAGACCCGCACTGCTCTAGGCACCCCTCAAATGAGTCATAGCTACTCCAGTCGCTTACCAAAGTCTTGTTTCGTTTTTTGACGTTGACATTTAGAGCACTGGGCAGAGAAAACATTGCGTCAGCATGGTCAATGAGCCCCACAATGCTTTGTTTTAAATGGACGGTCCGATTGCCCTGGAACAAGCCAGTTGAAGCCCTCCGGACAGCTCAAAGCCGCACAGCTTTACCCACACTGCAAGGGAGTCATGGTCACTCCCGTTGTTTACCCGATACATGCTGCGTTTCTTCACGTTGACATTTAGAGCATTGCGCAGAAATCACATTGTGTCAGCATGGTCAACGACCACCGCAATGCTTTTGTTTTAGTTAGACAGTTGAATTCCCGCGGTCCAAGCCAGTTGAAGCACACCAGACAGCGCAAAGCCGCACTGAGTATCCATGGTCAACGGCCATCGCAATGCTTTGTTTTAATTGGAGATTTGGATTGCACCCTCCATGCTAGATGAAGCATGCCGGACAGTGCGAAGCCGCACTGGTCTAGCCGCACCAGCAGGGAGTCATAGCCACTCCCGTAGTTTACCCAAGCCTTGCTGCGTTTCCTCACGTTGACATTTAAAGGACTGGGCGAAAACGCGATTGCGTCAGCATGGCCAATGGCTCCCACAATGCTTTTGTTTTAATTAGGCAATCGGATTCCCCCGTTCTATGCCAGGTGAAGCACACTGGACAGCACAAACTGTGCTGCTTTGGCCATGGTCAACGGCCCTCGTTATGCTTTGCTTTAAATGGACAGTTGGATTCCCCCGGTCCATGCAGATTGGAGCGCACCAGAAAGCGCAAGAGCCGCACTCCTCTAGTCGCAGGAGTCAGAATTACTCCTGTCGTTTACCCACACCTTCTTGCATTTCTTCACGTTGCCATTTAGAGCACTGGGCGAAAACCAGATTGCGGAAGCGTGGTCAACGGCCCCCGGAATCCTTTTGTTTGAATTAGACAGTCGGATTGCCCGGGTCCATGCTAGTTGAAGCTCACAGGACAGCGCAACGCCGCACTGTACTAGCCGCTCCTCAAGGGAGTCATATTTATTCTTGTCGTTTACCTGCACTGTTGCATTTCTTCACCTTGACATTTGAAGCACTGTACAGAAATCACATTGCATCAGCATGGTGAACGGTCCCTGCAATGCTTTTTTCTAACTAGACATTCAGATTTCCCCGGTCCATGCGAGTTGGAGCGCACTAGACAACGCAACAGCCGCATTGCTCTAGACACATTGCAAGGGTGTCATTGTTACTCCCGTCGTTCACCCAGACGTTTCGTATTTCTTCACGTTTACATTTAGAGCTCTGGGCACGAATCAGATTGCGTCAGCATGGTCAATGGCCCCCAAAATGCTTTGTTTTAATTAGACAGACGGATTCCCGCAGTCCATGTCAGTTGGAGCACAGCATACAGCGCAAGAGCCACACTGCTCTAGGCGCACCTCGAGTGAGTCATTGTTACTCGAGTCATTTACCAATGCCTTGTGTTGTTCTTTAACGTTCACATTTAGAGCACTGGGCAGAGATCACATTGCGTCAGCATGGTCAACGGCTCCCGCAATGCTTTGTTTTATGTGAACAGTCCGATTACCCTGGTCCCTACCAGTTGAAGCACACCAGACTGGTCAAAGCTGCACAGCTTTAGCCACACTGGAAGGGAGTTGTTGTTTCTCCCAGCCTTTACCCACCCCTTCTTGCATATCTTCACGTTGACATATAGAGCACTGTGCAGAAATCACATTGCATCAGCATGGTCGATGGCCCTCGCATTGCTTTGTTTTAAATGAACAGATGGATTCCCCGGTCCATGCCTGTTTTAGCGCGCCACACCGCGCAAGAGCTGCACTGCTCTAGACGCACATCAAGCGAGTCATAGTTACACCTGCTGCTCACCCTAATATGGTTTTATTTTCTAAACGTTCATATTTGGAGCACTGGGCACAATTCAGATTGCTTCAGCATGGTCAATGCCCCGTGCAATCCTTTTGTTTGAATTAGACAGTCGTATTTCCCCGGTCCAAGCCAGTTGAAGCATACTGAACAGTGCAGAGCCGCACTGCTCTAGGTATGGTCGACGGCCCTCGCAATGCTTTGTTTTAATTGGAGATTTGGATTGCCGCCTCCATGCTAGCTGAAGCGCGCCAGACAGTGCGAAGCCGTACTGGTCTTGCCGCACCTGCAGGGATATGGTCACTCCCATAGTTTACCCATGCCTTGCTGCTTTTCCTTACGTTGACATTTAGAGCACTGGGGAAGATTCAGATTGCGTCAGTATTTTCAATGGCCCCGCAATGCTTTTGTTTTAATTAGACAGTCGGAATCCCCCTGTCCATAACAGTTGATGCACACAGGACAGCGCAAAGCTGCACTGCTCTACCCTTGGTCAACGGCACTCGCACTGCTTTTGTTTGAATTAGACAGTCGGTTTCCCCGGTCCACGCCAGTTGAAGCACATCGGACAGCGCAAAGCTGCACTGCTCTAGCCATGGTCAACAACGCTCGCAATGATTTGTTTTAATTGGAGCTTTGGATTGCCCCCCTCCATGCTAGTTGAAGCACGCTGGACAGTGCGAAGCTGCACTGGTCTAGCCGCAAGTGGAGGGTGTCAGTCACTCGCGTAGTTTACCCATTTCTTGCTGCGTTTCTTCACGTTGACATTTAGAGCACTGGGCAAATATCAGATCGCCTCAGAATGGTGAACGGCCCCCACAATGCTCTTGTTTTATTTAGACAGTCGGATTCCCCCTGTTCATGACAGTTGAAGCACACCGGACAGTGCAAAGTTGCACTACTCTACCCTTGGTGAATGGCCCTCGCAATGCTTTTGTTTGAATTAGAGAGTCGGATATCTCCGGTGCATGCCAGTTGAAGCACACCGGACAGCGCAAAGCCGCACTGCTCTAGCCATGGTCAACGGCCCTCGGAATGCTCTGTTTTATTTGGAGAATTGGATTGCCCTTCTCCATGCTTGTTGAAGCACGCCAGACAGTGCGAAGCCGCACTGCTTCAGCCGCAGCTGAAGGGAATGATAGTCACTGCGCCGTTTACCCATGCCTTGCTGTGTTCCTTCACGTTGACATTTAGAGCATTCGTCTGAAATCACAGTGCGTCGGCATGGCAAACGGCCCCCGCAATGCTTTGTTCAAATAGACAGTCGGATTGCCCCGGTCTATGCCAGCTGAAGCACACTTGACATCACAAAGCCACTCTGATCTAGACACGGTCAACGGCCCTCGCAGTGTCTTATTTTAAGTGGACAGTTGGATTCCCTCGGTTCATTTCAGTTAGAGCGCACCAGACAGCGCAAGAGCCGCACTTATCTAGCGGCACATCTA
This sequence comes from Dermacentor variabilis, assembly GCF_050947875.1. NCBI lineage: Eukaryota > Metazoa > Arthropoda > Arachnida > Ixodida > Ixodidae > Dermacentor > Dermacentor variabilis. The sequence goes on along the minus strand of NC_134573.1, from coordinate 27,234,380 downwards.
TGGTGTCATGGTTACTCCTGTCGTTTACCCACACCTTCTTGCATTTCTTCACGTTGACATTTAGAGCAAACGGAAAAATCAGATGGCGCCAGCATGGTCAACGGCCCCCGCAATGCTTTGTTTAAATTAGACAGTCGGATTACTCCGGTCCATGCCATTTGAAGCACACCAAACAGTGCAAAGCTGCACTGTTCTACCCTTGGTCAATGGCCCTCGCAATGCTTTGTTTTAAATGGACAGTCGATTTCCCGCGGTCCATGTCAGTTGGAGCGCACCAGACAGCACAAGACCCGCACTGCTCTAGGCACCCCTCAAATGAGTCATAGCTACTCCAGTCGCTTACCAAAGTCTTGTTTCGTTTTTTGACGTTGACATTTAGAGCACTGGGCAGAGAAAACATTGCGTCAGCATGGTCAATGAGCCCCACAATGCTTTGTTTTAAATGGACGGTCCGATTGCCCTGGAACAAGCCAGTTGAAGCCCTCCGGACAGCTCAAAGCCGCACAGCTTTATCCACACTGCAAGGGAGTCATGGTCACTCCCGTTGTTTACCCGATACATGCTGCGTTTCTTCACGTTGACATTTAGAGCATTGCGCAGAAATCACATTGTGTCAGCATGGTCAACGACCACCGCAATGCTTTTGTTTTAGTTAGACAGTTGAATTCCCGCGGTCCAAGCCAGTTGAAGCACACCAGACAGCGCAAAGCCGCACTGAGTATCCATGGTCAACGGCCATCGCAATGCTTTGTTTTAATTGGAGATTTGGATTGCACCCTCCATGCTAGATGAAGCATGCCGGACAGTGCGAAGCCGCACTGGTCTAGCCGCACCAGCAGGGAGTCATAGCCACTCCCGTAGTTTACCCAAGCCTTGCTGCGTTTCCTCACGTTGACATTTAAAGGACTGGGCGAAAACGCGATTGCGTCAGCATGGCCAATGGCTCCCACAATGCTTTTGTTTTAATTAGGCAATCGGATTCCCCCGTTCTATGCCAGGTGAAGCACACTGGACAGCACAAACTGTGCTGCTTTGGCCATGGTCAACGGCCCTCGTTATGCTTTGCTTTAAATGGACAGTTGGATTCCCCCGGTCCATGCAGATTGGAGCGCACCAGAAAGCGCAAGAGCCGCACTCCTCTAGTCGCAGGAGTCAGAATTACTCCTGTCGTTTACCCACACCTTCTTGCATTTCTTCACGTTGCCATTTAGAGCACTGGGCGAAAACCAGATTGCGGAAGCGTGGTCAACGGCCCCCGGAATCCTTTTGTTTGAATTAGACAGTCGGATTGCCCGGGTCCATGCTAGTTGAAGCTCACAGGACAGCGCAACGCCGCACTGTACTAGCCGCTCCTCAAGGGAGTCATATTTATTCTTGTCGTTTACCTGCACTGTTGCATTTCTTCACCTTGACATTTGAAGCACTGTACAGAAATCACATTGCATCAGCATGGTGAACGGTCCCTGCAATGCTTTTTTCTAACTAGACATTCAGATTTCCCCGGTCCATGCGAGTTGGAGCGCACTAGACAACGCAACAGCCGCATTGCTCTAGACACATTGCAAGGGTGTCATTGTTACTCCCGTCGTTCACCCAGACGTTTCGTATTTCTTCACGTTTACATTTAGAGCTCTGGGCACGAATCAGATTGCGTCAGCATGGTCAATGGCCCCCAAAATGCTTTGTTTTAATTAGACAGACGGATTCCCGCAGTCCATGTCAGTTGGAGCACAGCATACAGCGCAAGAGCCACACTGCTCTAGGCGCACCTCGAGTGAGTCATTGTTACTCGAGTCATTTACCAATGCCTTGTGTTGTTCTTTAACGTTCACATTTAGAGCACTGGGCAGAGATCACATTGCGTCAGCATGGTCAACGGCTCCCGCAATGCTTTGTTTTATGTGAACAGTCCGATTACCCTGGTCCCTACCAGTTGAAGCACACCAGACTGGTCAAAGCTGCACAGCTTTAGCCACACTGGAAGGGAGTTGTTGTTTCTCCCAGCCTTTACCCACCCCTTCTTGCATATCTTCACGTTGACATATAGAGCACTGTGCAGAAATCACATTGCATCAGCATGGTCGATGGCCCTCGCATTGCTTTGTTTTAAATGAACAGATGGATTCCCCGGTCCATGCCTGTTTTAGCGCGCCACACCGCGCAAGAGCTGCACTGCTCTAGACGCACATCAAGCGAGTCATAGTTACACCTGCTGCTCACCCTAATATGGTTTTATTTTCTAAACGTTCATATTTGGAGCACTGGGCACAATTCAGATTGCTTCAGCATGGTCAATGCCCCGTGCAATCCTTTTGTTTGAATTAGACAGTCGTATTTCCCCGGTCCAAGCCAGTTGAAGCATACTGAACAGTGCAGAGCCGCACTGCTCTAGGTATGGTCGACGGCCCTCGCAATGCTTTGTTTTAATTGGAGATTTGGATTGCCGCCTCCATGCTAGCTGAAGCGCGCCAGACAGTGCGAAGCCGTACTGGTCTTGCCGCACCTGCAGGGATATGGTCACTCCCATAGTTTACCCATGCCTTGCTGCTTTTCCTTACGTTGACATTTAGAGCACTGGGGAAGATTCAGATTGCGTCAGTATTTTCAATGGCCCCGCAATGCTTTTGTTTTAATTAGACAGTCGGAATCCCCCTGTCCATAACAGTTGATGCACACAGGACAGCGCAAAGCTGCACTGCTCTACCCTTGGTCAACGGCACTCGCACTGCTTTTGTTTGAATTAGACAGTCGGTTTCCCCGGTCCACGCCAGTTGAAGCACATCGGACAGCGCAAAGCTGCACTGCTCTAGCCATGGTCAACAACGCTCGCAATGATTTGTTTTAATTGGAGCTTTGGATTGCCCCTCTCCATGCTAGTTGAAGCACGCTGGACAGTGGGAAGCCGTACTGCTTTAGTCGCACCTGATGGGAGTCACAGTCACTTGTGCCGTTTATCCATGCCTTGCTGCATTTTTTCACGTTGACATTTAGAGTTTTGGGCAGAAATCACATTGCGTCGGCATGGCAAACGGCCCCGGCAATGCTTTGTTCAAATAGACAGTCGGATTTCCCCGGTCTATGCCAGCTGAAGCACACTTGGCATCACAAAGCCACTCTGATCTAGTCACGGTCAACGGCCCTCGCAGTGTCTTATTTTAAGTGGACAGTTGGATTCCCTCGGTCCATGTCAGTTGGAGTGCACCAGACAGTGCAAGAGTTGCTCTGCTCTAGCCACACCTCAAGGTAGTCAGAGTTACCCCAGTCGTTTACCAATGCCTCGTTTCATATTCTATCGTTGACATTTAGAGTAGTGGGCAGAGATCACATTGCGTCAGCATGGTCAAAGGCACCCGCAATTCTTTTGTTTGAATTAGACAGTCGTATTTCCCCAGTCCAAGCCAAGCCTGTTGAAGCACACCAGATAGTGCAAAGCTGCACTGCTCTACCCATGGTCAACGGTGCTCGCAATGCTTTGTTTTAATTGGAGATTTGGATTGCCCCCTCCATGCTAGTTGAAGCACGCTGGACAGTGCGAAGCTGCACTGGTCTAGCCGCAAGAGGAGGGTGTCATAGTCACTCGCGTAGTTTACCCACGCCTTGCTGCGTTTCTTCACGTTGACAATTAGAGCACTGGGCAAATATCAGATCGCCTCAGAATGGTGAACGGCCCCCACAATGCTCTTGTTTTATTTAGACAGTCGGATTCCCTCTGTTCATGACAGTTGAAGCCCACCGGACAGTGCAAAGTTGCACTACTCTACCCTTAGTGAATGGCCCTCGCAATGCTTTTGTTTAAATTAGAGAGTCGGATATCTCCGGTGCATGCCAGTTGAAGCACACCGGACAACGCAAAGCCGCACTGCTCTAGCCATGGTGAACGGCCCTCGCAATGCTCTGTTTTATTTGGAGAATTGGATTGGCGTTCTCCATGCTTGTTGAAGCACGCCAGACAGTGCGAAGCCGCACTGCTTCAGCTGCAGCTGAAGGAATGATAGTCACTGCGCCGTTTACCCATGCCTTGCTGTGTTCCTTCACGTTGACATTTAGAGCATTCGTCTGAAATCACAGTGCGTCGGCATGGCAAACGGCCCCGGCAATGCTTTGTTCAAATAGACAGTCGGATTGCCCCGGTCTATGCCAGCTGAAGCACACTTGACATCACAAAGCCACTCTGATCTAGTCACGGTCAACGGCCCTCGCAGTGTCTTATTTTAAGTGGACAGTTGGATTCCCGCGGTCCAAGCCAGTTGAAGCACACCAGACAGCGCAAAGCCGCACGGAGTATCCATGGTCAACGGCCATCGCAATGCTTTGTTTTAATTGGAGGTTTGGATTGCACCCTCCATGCTAGATGAAGCATGCCGGACAGTGCGAAGCCGCACTGGCCTAGCCGCACCTGCAGGGAGTCATAGCCACTCCCTTAGCTTACCCAAGCCTTGCTGCGTTTCTTCACGTTGACATTTAAAGCACTGGACGAAAACCCGATTGCGTCAGCATGGCCAATGGCTCCCACAATGCTTTTGTTTTAATTAGGCAATCGGATTCCCCCGTTCTATGACAGGTGAAGCACACTGGACAGCACAAACTGTGCTGCTTTAGCCATGGTCAACGGCCCTCGTAATGCTTTGCTTTAAATGGACAGTTGGATACCACCAGTCCATGCCAATCGGAGCGCACCAGATAACGCAAGAGCCGCACTCCTCTAGTCGCAGGAGTCAGAATTACTCCTGTCGTTTAACCACACCTTCTTGCATTTCTTCACGTTGTCATTTAGAGCACTGGGCAAAAACCAGATTGCGTCAGCGTGGTCAACGGCCCCCGGAATCCTTTTGTTTGAATTAGACATACGGATTGCCCGGGTCCATACTAGTTGAAGCACACAGGACAGTGCAAAGCCGCACTGCACTAGCCGCAAGGGATTCTCAAGGGATTCATATTTATTCTTGTCGTTTACCCGCACTGTTACATTTCTTCACCTTGAAATTTGAAGCACTGTACAGAAATCACATTGCGTCAGCATGGTCAACGGTCCCTGCAATGCTTTTTTTAACTAGACAACTAGACATTGAGATTTCCCCGGTCCATGCGAGTTGGAGTGCACTAGACAATGCAAGAGCCGCATTGCTCTAGCCACACTGCAAGGGAGTCAGAGTTACTCCCGTCGTACACCCACGCCGTGTCGCATTTCTTCACGTTAACATTTAGAGCTCTGGGCACGAATCAGATTGCGTCAGCATGGTTAACGGCCCCCGCAATGCTTTGTTTTAATTGGACAGTCAGATTCACCCTGTCCATGAGAGTTGAAGCACACCTGACACTGCAAAGGTGCTCTGCTCTAACCTTGTTCAACGGCCCTCGCAATGCTTTGTTTTAAATGGACAGTCAGATTCCCACAGTCCATGTCAGTTGGAGCACAGTAGACCGCGCAAGAGCCGCACTGCTCTAGCCGTACTTCAGATGCGTCATAGTTACTCGAGTCGTTTACCAATGCTTTGTATCATTCTTTAACGTTCACATTTAGAGCACTGGGCAGAGATCACATTGCGTCAGCATGGTCAACGACTCTCGCAATTCTTTGATATATATATGGATAGTCCGATTACCCTGGTCCCTGCCAGTGGAAGCACACCGTACAGCTCAAAGGTGCACAGCTTTAGCCACACTGCGAGGGAGTCATCGTTACTCCCGGCGCTTACCCGCATCTAGTTGCATATCTTCACGTTGACATTTAGAGCACTGTGCAGAAATCACACTGCGTCAGCATGGTCAACGGCCCTCGCAATGCTTTGTTTTAAATGAACAGATGGATTGCCCCGGTCCAGTCCTGTTTTAGCGTGCCACACCATGGAAGAGCTGCACTGCTCTAGCCGCACCTCAGGGGAGTCATAGTTACTCCTGTCGCTTACCCACGCATGGCTTTATTTTCTCACGTTCATATTTGGAGCACTGAGCACAAATCAGATTGCTTCAGCATGGTCAATGGCCCGTGCAATCCTTTTGTTTGAATTAGACAGTCATATTTCCCCGGTCCAAGCCTATTGAAGCATACCGAACTGTGCAAAGCCGCACTGCTCTAGGTATGGTCGACGGCCCTCGCAATGCCTTCTCTTAATTGGAGATTTGGATTGCCCCCTCCATGCTAGCTGAAGCACGCCATACAGTGCGAAGCCACACTGGTCTAGCCGCACATGCAGGGGGTCATGGTCACTCCCTTTGTTTACCCATGCCTTACTGCATTTCCTTACGTTGACATTTAGAGCACTGGGCAAATATCAGATTGCCTCAGAATGGTCAACGGCCCCCACAATGCTTTTGTTTTAATTAGACAGTCGGATTCCCCCTGTACATAACAGTTGATACACACTGGACAGCACAAAGCTGCACTGCTCTACTATTGATCAATGGCCCTCGCTATGCATTTGTTTGAATTAGACAGTCGGTTTCCCCGGTCCACGCCAGTTGAAGCACACCGGACAGCGCAAAGCCGCACTGCTCTAGACATGGTCAACAACCCTCGCAATGCTTTGTTTTAATTGGAGATTTGGATTGCCCCCTCCATGCTAGTTGAAGCACGCCAGACAGTGCGAAGCCGCACTGCTTTAGCCGCACCTGATGGGAATCATAGTCGCTCGCGCCGTTTATCCATGTCTTGCTGCATTTATTCACGTTGACATTTAGAGCTTTGGGCAGAAATCACATTGCCTCTGCATGGTTAATGGCCCCGGCAATGCTTTGTTCAATTAGACAGTCGGATTCCCCCGGTCTATGCCAGCTGAACAACACTCGACAGCACAAAGCCATTCTGATCTAGCCATGGTCAACGGCCCTCGCAATGGTTTGTTTTAAATGGACGGTTGGATTTTCCTGTCCATGTGAGTTGGAGCGCACCAGACAGCGCAAGAGCGGCACTGCTCTAGCGGCCCCACATATGAGTCGTAGTTACTCCGATCGTTTACCATTGCCTTGTTTCATTTTTTATCGTTGACATTTAGAGCACTGGGCAGAGATCACATTGCGTCAGCATGGTCAACGAGCCCTGCAATCGTTTGTTTTAAATGAGCAGTCGAGTCCCCTGGTACATGCATGTTGAAGCACACTCGACAGCTCAAAGCCGCACAGCTTCATCCACACTGCAAGGGCGTCATTGTTACTCCCGGTGCTTACCCACACCTTGGTGCATATGTTCACGTTGACATTTAGAGCACAGTGCAGAAGGCACTTTGCATCACCATGGTCAACCGCCCTCGTAATGCTTTGCTTTAAATGAACAGATGGATTCCCCCTGTGCATGCCAGTTTTAGCACACCACACAGCGCAAGAGCTGCACTGCTCTAGCCGCACCTAAAGGGAGTGAAAGCTACTCCTGTCGTTTGCCCACACATGGTTGTATTTTTTCACGTTGATATTTAGAGCACTGGGCACAAATGAGATTGCTTCAGCATGGTCAACGGCCCCCGCAATTCTTTTGTTTCAATTAGAGAGTCGTATTTCCCCAGTCCAAGCCAAGCCAGTTAAAGCACACCAGACAGCGCAAAGCCGCACTGCTCTACCCATGGTCAATGGCCCTTGCAGTGCTTTGATTAATTGGAGAGTCGGATACCCCAGTCCATGCCAGTTGAAGCACACTGGTCAGTGCAAAGCCACACTGCTCTAGCCGCACAAGAATGGAGTCATAGTTACTCTCGTCCTTTACCCATTGCTCATCGTATTTCTTCATGTTGACATTTAGAGCTCTGGGTACAAATCAGATTGCGTCAGCATGGCCAACGAGCCCCGCAAAGCTTTGTTTTAAGTAGACAGTCCGATTCCCCTGGTCCATGCCAGTTGAAGCCCACCGGGCAGCTCAAAGGCGCAAAGCTTTAGCCACACTGAAAGGGAGTCATAGTTACTCCTGTCGCTTCCCCTCACCTTGGTGCATATCTTCACCTTGGCATTAAGAGGACTGGGCAGAAATCACATTACGTCAGCATGATCAACGGCCCTCGCAATGCTTTGTTTTCAATCGACAGATGAATTCCCCCTGTCCATGACAGTTGGAGCGCACCACACAGCGCAAGAGCCGCACAGATCTAGCCACACCTCAAAGGAGGCATGGTTACTCTTGTCGTTTACCACGCATTGTGTATTTCTTCAGGTTGACATTTAGAGCACTGGGCACAAATCAGATTGTGTCAGCATGGTCAACGGCCCCCTCAACGCTTTTGCTTGAATTTTTGAATTACAATGTCGGATTTCCCCCGTGCAAGCGAGTTGAAGCATACCGGAGAGTGCAAAACCGCAATGCTGTAGCCATGGTCAACGGCCCTTGCAATACTTTGTTTTAATTGGAGATTTGGATTCCCTTGGTCAGTGCTAGTTGAAGCACACCGGACAGTGCAAAGCCGCACTGCTCTAGCCGCAGAAACGATTTTTATTAATTTTGCCATTTAAGGTGGTGAAGGGGTAGCATACGTTCGCCGGTAGGCAAATCGTGGCATAAAGCCAACGTCACTTGGGGCTGCAGGGATCCTGAAGCCACCATCTTTCTGTTTCTTGAGGTCTTGGTTGGGGGACAGTATACTGGACAGACGGAACAAACTGCCGCTTTAGCAGGACATATTCTAGAAAAAAGAAAAAGTTAAATAGAAAAGACAAAAGGCACTGAAAAGAAAAGCAGACAAAAAAAATAAATAGAAAACGCCCAAGCTGCTTTGAGGGCTGTGGTCGACTTCCACGCTGTGTTAGCTGGAATCCTCTGTAAACATGTACTTATACAAGATATTTCCCCAGTTGGGCCATAAGAAATGGCCAGAAAGTATATGCAGCATTTTACTGCAAGAATAATAAAGATAAAAGCGATAAAAATGAAGGGTAAATATAAAAAGTGATAAAAAACAAGAAAGATAAAAGCGTTAAGAAGAATATAGAGTACATGTATAAAGATAAAATACATAAAATTATGGCGTGAAAATGAAATGACATGAAAAACATGGAATGGAGATGTGCGATTATGGATGATCAGATGCATGCATGAAGGGAGTCATAGACACTCCCGTCGTTTACCCATGCCTTGCTGCATTTTCTCACGTTGACATTTAGAGCACTGGGCAGAAATCACATTGCGTCAGCATGGTCAACGGCCCCCGATATGCTTTGTTTTCATAGGAGACTCAGGTTCCTCCGGTACATGCCAGTTGAAGCACACCGGACAGTGCAAAGCCCCACTGCTCCAACTGCTTCTCAAATGAGTCATAATTACTCCACACATTTACCAATGCCTTTTTTCATTTCTTAACCTTGACATTTAAAGCACTGTACAGAAATCACATTGCGTCAACATGGTCAACGGTCCCCGCAATGCTTTTTTCTGATTAGATAGTCGGATTTCTCCGGTCCATGCGAGTTGGAGCACACTGGAGAGCGGAAAGCCGCACTGCTCTAGCCATAGTCAACGGTCCTCGCAGTACTTTGTTTTAAATAGAGATTTGGATTCCCCCGGTCCATGCTAGTTGAAGCACACCGGACAGTGCGAAGTCGCATTGCTCTAGCCGCACCTGAAGGGAGTCATAATCACTCCCGTCGTTTACCCATGCCTTGCTGCATTTTTTCAGCTTGACATTTAGAGCACTGGGCAGAAATCAAATTGCGTCAGCATGGTCAACGGCCCCCGCAATGCCTTTGTTGCCATAGGAGACTCAGATTCCCCCGGTACATGCCACTTGAAGCATACCGGTCAGTGAATAGCCGCACTGCTCCAGCCGCACCTGAGTGGAGTCATAGTTAGCCCCGTCGTTTACCAATGCCTTGTTGCATTTTTTGACCTTGAAACTTAGAACCATGGACAGAAATCACATTGCGCCAGGGTGGTCAACAACCACCGCAATGTGCTGTTTCAATTAGACAGTCGGATTCCCCCGGTCCATATAGTTCAATCACACGAGACAGCGCATGAGCCGCACTGCTCTAGCCACATTGTAAGGGAGTCATTGTTACTCTCGTCATGTACCCATACCTTGGTGCATATCTTCACGTTGACATTTAGAGCACTGGGCGGAAATCACATTGCGTCGGCATGGTCAACGGCCCTGAGAAGGCTTTGTTTTAAATGGACAGATGGATTCTCCCGGTCCATGCCAGTAGGAACGCACTGTATCAGAATGGGCTATCGTGCATGTGCGCCGACATCGTTTGCCACTTCTTTCCCTGGCTCTCGTTTCCCTCGCTGCATTTGCAAGTACGTAAGCGTATGAATAAACGACCAGTTGGTCATTCTTTGCTCAGCAACAAGTCGCCTCGGTCCGTTACTTCAAACACGATACATGGTGTCAGAAGTGTTTGTCACGGCAGCAGATTGGACACCGTCAAGCGCCCAGAGCCGTTGCAGTTTTGCAGAAACTTGAGAAGAAACTGGCTACTGTTTAAGCAGAAGTTGGAGCTCTACATCACAGCGACGTCGTCAGACAAGCCAAGGAATGAAGCTGTAAAAGCGGCAATACTTCTCAGCACCGCAGGTGACGATGCCTTGGACGTGTACAACAACTTCGTGTTTGCCGGAGGTGAGGACAAAGAACATTATCAAACTTTGGTCAGGAAGTTTGAAGAGTACTGTCTCCCCGAAGGAAATGAAGTTTATGAAAGGCACGTTTTCCGCCTTCGAGTGCACGACAAGGCAGAACCATTTGAAAGCTCTTTGCGGGATCTCAAGAAGCAAGCGAAACTCTGCAACTTTGGGGAGCTTGAACCAGCCATTATAAGGGACCAAGTGGTCTTTGGTATCAACTACACAAAGCTCAGACAGAGGTTACTTGGCGAGAAGGACCTTAGCTTGCAGAAAGCTGACAAAATGTGCAAAGCAGCCGAAGTTTCTAGGCAGCAAAATGCATCATGGTCGAACGAAAGGCTGCAAGTAGAGTACACGAGAGAAACTGAACGAGACAGCAAAAACAATATCGATGCCGTAAATGCGGAAGCATTCATGCGCCAGAAGAATGTGCGGCTCGCGGACTGTTTTGCTACGCATGCAAGAAAAAGAACCACTTCGCGGCATATTGCAGAAGACGCCAGATAAACCAAGTCGACGAAGCACAAAAGGCCGATGATAACTTCGATATCCTGAATATCGGCGTGTGCGGCATAACTGACGGCGCGGGAGCAGATTGGACAGTTCGCGGCAAGATAGCCGGCCAAGAATTGCGATTTAAAGTAGACACTGGCTCGCAAGCCAACCTACTACCTCTGTCTGTGTTCAGGCGTGCCAATCGAGCAATTGAGCCAAGAAAAAGCACAGCAGTTTTAACGGTATATAACGGAAGCATTATCAAGCATGTGGGAGTCTCAACAGAAGTCCTGAGCATAAGCGGCCAATAACGTCACAGTACATCTTTTATTGTGAAGAAAGGTCGGCATGCCATCATTGGTCTCAAGGCATGTCGGGAATTCGGACTGATTCAAACAGTGAATGCAGTAGACTCAAGCGAAGAAGGCGCTCCCCAGGTGGCTTTTCTCCGCCTATTTCGCGGAACCGGCTGCGTAAAGCAACTGTACAAGATAGTACTGCGATGGGATGCCGTTCCAGTGGTGCAGCCTGCCCGAAGGGTACCGTTGGCGATGAAGAAACCGCTTCGAGAAGAACTGAACCACATGGAAGGGGCCTCTATCATAGCGAAAGTGGACGAGCCTACCGACTGGGTAAGCCCTTTAGTTGTAGTAAGAAAAAAGGGCGGCCGGCTTCGCATATGTTTGGATCCAAGGGTCATAAACAAAATTTTAATGCGGGAACATTATCCGATGCCATCCCGGGAAGACTTTGAAAGCGAAATATTGGGCGCAAAGTACTTTTCTCGGCTTGACGCAAACGCTGGCTTTCATCAGATACCATTGGACGAAGCAACGTCGCGCGTGTGCACTTTCGCATCGCCCTTTGGACGCTACAGGTTTTTAAGGCTGCCCTTTGGTATGTCTTCAGCGAGCGAGGTCTTCCAGAAGACATTAACAGAAATAGTCAAAGGCCTGACAGGAATACGCGTATACATTGACGACATTCTGGTCTGGGGTGACTGGACAGAGCAGCATAATGAAAGGCTTCGAGCCGTACCAAAGCGAGCGGATCAAGCTGGGCTGACGTTTGAGAACAAATGTGTATTTTGCATGACACAGGTAACATTTCTTGGTGACGTGATCAGCGAAAACGGTGTCCGTCGCTGCCCAGACTTAATTGATAGCATGCACGCCATACCACCTCCGAAGGATAAGCAGGCGGTTCGAAGAATGTTGGGCGTCGTGAATTACTTTCGCAAATATGTACCCTCACTCAGTGAAAAGACGTCATTACTTCGTGGCCTTATGAAGGAAAGCGTGGTGTTTGAATGGACATCAGTGCACGCGCAAAAATGGGCTCAGATCTGCGAAGCACTGATACACCCTAGAACGACAGAAAGCTGAGCTAGTTGGTAAGGATTCATTATGCAAAATAGAAGTGAGGCGTGCAGACAGGACACAAGAGTAGAGAACTGGACAACACGAACGCAGACTATAAACTGAAGGGGGCACTGAGGCGAAAAAAGAAAGAAGACACAAAACTCATCTGCCCATGATCAGGAATGGTAACACAACGTGTCAATCGGGTACACGTTCCGGCCTACGTGAGAGATAACTGTTAAGGTGCCTAATCTCTTCTTTATGTAAAGTAATCGAAGGCTCACTCACGCACGCACTTCCACCATTATAGATATGCCATGCCTCTACCATTAGACGCGTATCTTCATTCGTATGCCTGTACAATATCGCGCATTCATCTAACTCTGGCGTACAGTTCCAATATCGGCAATGTAGCGAAAGATTAGAAGGCGATCCACCGGTTAACGACCTTTTATGTTCCATTAGCCTCTGATTGATACACCATCCCGTTTGCCCTACGTAGAACTGCCCACAGCTAAGGGGAATTTTATAAACCACACCCATACGACAGTCAGTAAAACAGTTGTTCTTATTGTGCCACTGGACAAATATCTGTTCGTTTTTTGCCTTTTACCCGCTCCTTTTTATTCTTTACGGCAGCGCATATCTTACCTAGCTTATTGGGAGCAGTGAAAGCAACATCATATCTACTAGAAAATTTTTTAAGCCTGTGCGTCACTGAATGAATATGCGGAAGAGCCACTACTCTTTTTTTGCTATTACTGCTTTCTGTAATCACGTCCGTCCCTCTCGAGACCGACTTCTTTAGGCGCTCAGTCACAGTGGCCACCGCTACACTAGGATACCCTGCTTCTGATAGGCGCCGGACCTGTGCATTAAAACTGGTGCTCATTTTGTGCATGCAGGATCTGGTGAGGGAAGACTTAAGGCAAGAGATGGCAATTCCGTTTTTTACTAATTTAGAATGCTTGGATTGAAAGTTTAGCAGCGGCTTCGAAGATCTTGGGGAGTACTGCCAACAAACATGATTTTGTTCGAAGATCAAGGAAATGTCAAGAAACTGAATTATGCGTCGCTGAGGAAATTCCTTGGTAAACTTTAATCCTCCCCCATAAAGTTTAAATTGCTCACTTACTGAGGTAGCAGTGGAATCGAATTCTCCCCTATTACAGAAAATCAGGTAATCATCAACGTAACGAAATATCTTGATAACACTCACCTAAGGCTTTCTCTAAGCAGTTGTCAACCTTATTCAGGTAAATGTTGCTAAGAATAGGGGCAACCTTTGAGACAATACAAATGCCTGATTTCTGCAGAAAAACGCCATCTCTCCATCCAATCAGCGTCGACTTCAAGTACATTGAATGAATTTCTAGAAAAGCTCCCGTGGAAATACCGCATCTGTCAATAAAAGCCGACTCTTGCACTTGTTCTTTAATGCACTCATTTACGGAATTTAGCAACCCGTCTTGCGGCAAGGAATAATACAGGTCTTCGATATCCAAACTAAAAGCTGTACAATCACAAGGATTTTCCTCTCTCAAATACTGAACTAGTGCCTGAGAATTACGCAGGCAAAAGGGGTCTGAAAAAACTAGAGAAGCTAGGCAGTTCTGTAGGTAACTAGCGACACAGACCTGCCACGTCCCTTTCTCTGACACTATAGCACGAAAAGGAATTTCTTGTTTATGGGTCTTGGCGGAGAAAAACAGTTCTAAAGTGAGGGATTTAGCTTTCTTGACATTACAGACCAGCCTATCAAGATTATGTCTTGACAAGAGGTCAACCGCACGTTGCTTAACTACCGAAGGCTTGAGTTTTACTGGCTGCAAATTCTTTTCTATGGCTGAAATCGCTTTTTCTGAGAACATGTCATCTGGCATAATAACGAAATAACCTTCCTTGTCAGATATCACTGGTCTAAGTTTATGCTCCACAAGGTAATCAACTAACTGTCGGACAGGGTCAGGCGTCTTAAAATGAGAATCTGATTGTTTGATGCTAGCAATGCAATCCGAAATAAAGCGTGAGCGTTCTTCTTCCGGGACGAACCTGGTTATGCAGCGAGGCATGTTTAAAACGTCAACGGGTTTTACGTTAGGCTTAAAACAGTGCTTAGGACCTAAAGCAAGAGTTCTTCTATGGTTATCACTCACGATGGCATCTCCAAGAACCAGTACGTTATTTGACGGTGAATTATTAGAAAGGTGTTTCCTTTTACTTTGTTGAAGCTCCGGAAGTTAGATCCTCCATAGGAAGTCCGCATGTTGCACGGCTAACTTATTCCAATTGGCGTAGGGGCGGTTCCAATGGCAACCGTCTCCCAGGGCCGCGCAACGGACCCTTAGACACTCCTGGTAGAACCTAACTTGGCGCCAAGATTCAGCAGAAAGAATAGCTCCAATCCTTCTGGCATGCCCAGTTGATGATTGAAGAAAGCCGCACATCATTTGAACTTCCAATGGGACGACACGATTACGACTAAACCACGACATGGTTCTAGCGCGGAACATACATATCGCAATTAGGGAAGCTAACGAAGCAGGATTGTGCAGATAGGTAGGGGAACATGGAAAAGGGCTCAGAGTACTAGAAATGAAGCTTAGAACGACAGAAAGCTGAGCTAGTTGGTAAGGATTCATTATGCAAAATAGAAGTGAGGCGTGCAGACAGGACACAAGAGTAGAGAAGTGGACAACACGAACGCCGACTATCAACTGAAGGGGGCACTGAGGCGAAAAAAGAAAGAAGACACAAAACTCATCTGCCCATGCTCAGGAATGGTAACACCACGTGTCAATCGGGTACACGTGCCGGCCAACGTGAGAGATAACTGTTAAGGTACTTAATCTCTTCCTTATGTAAGGTAATCGAAGGCTTACTCACGCACGCACCTCCACCATAATAGATATGCCATGCCTCTACCATAAGAGGCGTATCTTCATTCGTATGCCTGTACAATATCGCGCATTCATCTAACTCTGGCGTGCAGTTACAATCTCGGCAATGTAGCGAAAGATTAGAAGGCGATCCACCGGTTAACGACCTTTTATGTTCCATTAGCCTCTGATTGATACACCGTCTCGTTTGCCCTACGTAGAACTGGCCACAGCTAAGGGGAATTTTATAAACCACACCCATACGACAGTCAGTAAAACAGTTGTTCTTATTGTGCTTCACTGGACAAATATCTGTTCGTTTTTTGCCTTTTACCCGCTCCTTTTTATTCTGTACGGCAGCGCATATCTTAGCTAGCTTATTGGGAGCAGTGACAGCAACGTTAACATTATATCTACTAGCAACTTTTTAAGCCTGTGCGACACTGAATGAATATACAGAATAGCCAATACTCTTTTTTTGCTATTACTGCTTTCTGTAATCATGTCCGTCCCTCTCGAAACCGACTTCTTTAGGCGCTCAGCCACAGTGGCCACCGCTACACTAGGATACCCTGCTTCTAATAGGCGCCGGACCTGCGCATTAAAACTGGTGCTCATTTTGTGCATGCAGGATCTGGTGAGGAAAGACTTAAGGCAAGACATGACAATTCCGTTTTTTACTAATTTAGAATGCTTGGATTGAAAGTTTAGCAACGGCTTCGAAGATCTTGGGGAGTACTGCCAACAAACATGATTTTTTTCGAAGATCAAGGAGATGTCAAGAAACTGAATTACGCGTCGCTGAGGAAATTCCTTGGTAAACTTTAATCCTCCCCCATAAAGTTTAAATTGCTCACTTACTGAGGTAGCAGCGGAATCGAATTCTTCCCTATTACAGAAAATCATGTAATCATCAACGTAACGAAATATCTTGATAACACTATCACCTAAGGCTTTCTCTAAGCAGTTGTCAACCTTACTCAGGTAAATGTTGCTAAGAATAGGGGCAACCTTTGAGTCAATAGAAATGCCTGATTTCTGCAGAAACACGCCATCTCTCCACCCAATCAGCGTCGACTTCAAGTACATTGAAAGAATTTCTAGAAAAGCTCCCGTGGAAACACCGCATCTGTCAATAAAAGCCGACTCTTGCACTTGTTCTTTAATGCACTCATTTACGGAATTTAGCAACCCGTCATGCGGCAAGGAATAATACAGGTCTTCGATATTCATACTAAAAGCTGTACAATCACCAGCATTTTCCTCTCTGAAATACTGAACTAGCGCCTGAGAATTACGCAGGCAAAAGGGGTCTGAAAAAACTAGAGAAGCTAGGCAGTTCTGTAGGTAACTAGCGACACAGACCTGCCACGTCCCTTTCTCTGACACTATCCTTCTGGCACTATCCAATCCTTCTGGCATGCCCAGTTGAAGGTTGATACTTCAACCATCAACTGGGCATGCCAGAAGGATTGGAGCTATTCTTTCCGCTGAATCTTAGCACCAAGTTAGGTTCTACCAGGAGTGTCTAAGGGTCCGTTGCACAGCCCTGAGAGACGGTTGCCATTGGAACCGCCCCTACGCCAATTGGAATAAGTTAGTCGTGCAACATGCGGACTTCCTATGGAGGATGAAACTTCCGCAGCTACAACAAAGTAAGAGGAAACACCTTTCTAATAATTCACCGTCAAATAACGTACTGGTTCTTGGAGATGCCATCGTGAGTGATAACCATAGAAGAACTCTTGCTTTAGGTCCTAAGCACTGTTTTAAGCCTAACGTAAAACCCATTGACGTTTTAAGCATACCGCGCTGCATAACCAGGTTCGTCCTGGAAGAAGAACGCTCACGCTGTATTTCCGATTGCATTGCTAGCATCAAACAATCAGATTCTCATTTTAAGACGCCTGACCCTGTCGGACAGTTAGTTGATTACCTTGTGGAGCATAAACTTAGACCAGTGATATCTGACAAGGAAGGTTATTTCGTTATTATGCCAGATGACATGTTCTCAGAAAAAGCGATTTCAGCCATAGAAAAGAATTTGCAGCCAGTAAAACTCAAGCCTTCGGTAGTTGAGCAACGTGCGGTTGACCTCTTGTCAAGACATAATCTTGATAGGCTGGTCTGTAATGTCAAGAAAGCTAAATCCCTCACTTTAGAACTGTTTTTCTCTGCCAAGACCCATAAACAAGAAATTCCTTTTCGTGCTATAGTGTCAGAGAAAGGGACGTGGGAGGTCTGTATCGCTAGTTACCTACAGAACTGCCTAGCATCTCTAGTTTTTTCAGACCCCTTTTGCCTGCATAATTCTCAGGGACTAGTTCAGTATTTGAGAGAGGAAAATCCTGGTGATTGTACAGCTTTTAGTATGGATATTGAAGACCTGTATTATTCCTTGCCGCACGACGGGTTGCTAAATTCCGTAAATGAGTGCATTAAAGAACAAGTGCAAGAGTCGGCTTTTATTGACAGATGCGGTATTTCCACGGGAGCTTTTCTAGAAATTCATTCAATGTACTTGAAGTCGACGCTGATTGGATGGAGAGATGGCGTTTTTCTGCAGAAATCAGGCATTTGTATTGTCTCAAAGGTTGCCCCTATTCTTAGCAACATTTACCTGAATAAGGTTGACAACTGCTTAGAGAAAGCCTTAGGTGAGTGTTATCAAGATATTTCGTTACGTTGATGATTACCTGATTTTCTGTAATAGGGAAGAATTCGATTCCGCTACTACCTAAGTAAGTGAGCAATTTAAACTTTATGGGGAAGGATTAAAGTTTACCAAGGAATTTCCTCAGCGACGCGTAATTCAGTTTCCTGACATTTCCTTGATCTTCGAACAAAATCATGTTTGTTGGCAGTACTCCCCAAGATCTTCGAAGCCGTTGCTAAACTTTCAATCCAAGCATTCTAAATTAGTAAAAAACGGAATTGCCATGTCTTGCCTTAAGCCTTCCCTCACCAGATCCTGCATGCACAAAATGAGCACCAGTTTTAATGCGCAGGTCCGGCGCCTATTAGAAGCAGGGTATCCTAGTGTAGCGGTGGCCACTGTGGCTGAGCGCCTAAAGAAGTCGGTTTCGAGAAGGACGGACGTGATTACAGAAAGCAGTAATAGCAAAAAAAGAGTATTGGCTATTCTGTATATTCATTCAGTGTCGCACAGGCTTAAAAAGTTGCTAGTAGATATAATGTTAATGTTGCTGTCACTGCTCCCAATAAGCTAGCTAAGATATGCGCTGCCGTACAGAATAAAAAGGAGCGGGTAAAAGGCAAAAAACGAACAGATATTTGTCCAGTGAAGCACAATAAGAACAACTGTTTTACTGACTGTCGTATGGGTGTGGTTTATAAAATTCCCCTTAGCTGTGGCCAGTTCTACGTAGGGCAAACGAGACGGTGTATCAATCAGAGGCTAATGGAACATAAAAGGTCGTTAGCCGGTGGATCGCCTTCTAATCTTGCGCTACATTGCCGAGATTGTAACTGCACGCCAGAGTTAGATGAATGCGCGATATTGTACAGGCATACGAATGAAGATACGCGTCTAATGGTAGAGGCATGGCATATCTATAATGGTGGAAGTGCGTGCGTGAGTGAGCCTTCGATTACTTTACATAAGGAAGAGATTAAGCAACTTAACAGTTATCTCTCACGTAGGCCGGAACGTGTACCCGATTGACACGTTGTGTTACCATTCCTGATCATGGGCAGATGAGTTTTGTGTCTTCTTTCTTTTTTCGCCTCAGTGCCCCCTTCAGTTTATAGTCGGCGTTCGTGTTGTCCAGTTCTCTACTCTTGTGTCCTGTCTGCACGCCTCACTTCTATTTTGCAAACAGATACACCCACCGCTTCTAGCCCTCTTCGATTCAAAGAAAGAAAGGAAGGTAACGGCAGGTGCCTCGGGAACCGGCATTGGTGTCGCCTTATTGAAAAGCATGGAAACGACTGGCGTCCAGTCACGTACGCATTGCGGGTTCTGAGCGAGAGTGAAACGCGGTAAGCTCAAATCAAAAAGGAGGTGCTCGCTATAGTTTTTGCGTGCGAAAAGTTTCATCAGTTTGTGTATGGCCGCGGGATCCTGGTCGAAACTGATCACAGGCCACTGATTGCTATCGCTCAAAAAAGTGTTGTGGACATGCCACCAAGGCTGCAGCGATTTTTCATCCGTCTCTTCAAATATGATTGTCTTGCAGTTCATCCCTGGGAAAGACTTGCTGCTCGCATATATGCCGTCCCGTGCTGACACGCTGCCTAGGTGCGCTGAAGAAACGGAATACGTGGATATCCACGCAGTTCAAGTGGTCTCGAGCCTTGTAAGCACAAGAACAAAGCAACGACTGGAAGAAGAAACTCGCACGGATCCGTATTTATGTAGCGTTATAGAACAACTAAACACAGGTGCGACCATTCAAAGGGAACCTAAGCCGTTCACATCCGAGATGGCGGCAGTGGATAGCATACTGCTAAAAGGAAGCAAGATTGTCATACCAAAAGCCATGAGGGCCGAAATTCTGCGGCGGATACACGAGGGTCACTTGGGACGGAACAAATGGAAGGTCAGGGCATGTAGGCTAGCTTTTGGCCAGGACTCGGCAGTGATATTGAGAACCTGGTACGAACGTGCCATGTGTGTCAGAAATACGCCTACAGCCAACCGAGCGAGCCCCTGCTGCTATGGTCTACACAGGAACGACCATGGCACCGTGTCGGAATTGACCTTTTCCAATACGCAGGGCACTCGTACGTGGTAGTGTATGACGACCACTCGAACTTCCCAGTGAGTGAAAGGTTGGTTGGCACAACAGCGACGGAAACCATTTCTAAGATATCTGCCATATTGTCACGTTGTGGTGACGTTGAAGAACACAGTGGTAATACTGTGAAAGATAAAACTGACTTTTATTGGGCGAACCTGTGCCCACAAAAACAGGCTACACTTATACCACAACGATAGCGGCCAACACGGTCGGCGATCGTCGAAAATCTGATCAGCGGGTCAAGCGTGTCCGCTTTTATACAGCAGTCGTCGAATGTTCCAGACTAATCGTTCGGACTCGCGTGCCTTCCACAAAGTTCTACACCATTCGAGTCACGCGATGAAATCAGATTACACAAGGTTCGGCGACAACAGACAGCAGATAGAAGCATCGATAATTTTCCAGAAACTTCGGATACATGCAGACGCGTCCTGCTCTGTGCGATAACATTTGTTAGGTGGCGAAACGTGGTCGCACGTTAAGTACACGTGTATATATGACTCCCTTGAGGTGCGGCTAGAGCACTGCGGCTTTGCACTGTCTCGTGTGCTTCAACTGGCATTGACCAGGGGAATCCGACTCTCCAATTAAAAGAAAGCGTTGCGAGGGCCATTGACCATGGCTAGAGCAGTGTGGATACGCGCTCTCCTATGTGCTTCGACTGGCATGAACCGGGGGAATCCGACTGTCTAAATAAAAAGAGCATTGAGTTGGTCGTTGATCATGCTGACAGAATATGATTTTCGCCAAGCGCTATAAATGTCAACGTGAGGAAATGCAGCAAGGTACGGGTAATGTAGTCAAGATTTCGACGAAAATTCGTCTGGTCAGGTAACATGATGATGAAGAAATTACGGCCACTGACCAAGTCAAGGTGAGAAAACACACAGAGACGTTTCGGGACCCGTACCGGTTCCTTGATCACACTAAAAGCGGGCAAGAGCCCGCTCATCAGATAACATAAGGTTCATAATCAATAACATAAATCAGATAACATAAGGTTCGGCGACAACAGACAGCGGATAGAAGCATCGATGACTTTCCAGAAAGTTCGGATACATGCAGGCGCGTCCCACGCTGTGGGATTACATTTGTTAGGCGGCGAAACGTGGTTGCCCGATAAAGATAAGTACACGTGTCAATATTCTCTCGCTATATGGCATTCTTGTGCAAGTCTGCACTGACAACGGGCCCCAGTTCGCTTCAAGTGACTTCGCTGCTTTCGCAAGACGGTACGACTTCGAACATATAACACCCAGCCCTAGTTTACCGCGTTCAAACGTCCTAGCCGAAAAGGGGGTACAGATTGTTAAAAGAATTCTCAAGAAAGCTACGGAGTGCCGTGAGGATTTCTGGTTGGGCCTTTTGGCTTATCAATCGTCTCCCTTAGAAGATGGACGGTCTACCGGAGAGTTGCTGCAAGGTAGTCGTCTTCGGACAACTGTTCCCGAGTTCAGCACTGATGGGGGATGCCCTGTATCAAAACATCAGCAATAATTGCGTGGCAAGCCAATATCGCCTCTTGGAGCAGGACACGTCGTTCGCATAGAAAATGGGACCTGGTCACGCAAAGCAACGGTGCTTGAAGAAGCCGCGACACCTTCGTATATGGTCCAAACTGAGAACCACCAACAGCTGAGGCGCAATCGACAACATTTGCGGTGAACAGACGAACACTGCACAAACGTGAACGACTACGAGAGCAGCCGGCAAGACACTGAGCCGGAACCGAATAACGTATTACAACCGATCGAAGACTTTGAACCGGTAAACGATGCAGGTGACACTGTGGCAGCCGACCGCTGCTCAAGCCGGCACAAGACCGGGGTTCCTGACTCAGCCGAGCAACAAGACACACCGGGAAACCCATCCGCAGTGCCAACAATTCGTCGGTCTACGAGATTCCGGACGGAGCCGAAGCGTCTTTGCTACGACGAAAACTTTCGTCAAGTCAGCTAGCTTAATTTTGTTTTTTTGTGTGTGTTTGTGTGAAGACAAGCAAGTCTCCCAATTATATGAAGAAAAGATGTATCAGAATGGGAGATCGCGCATGTACGCCGATATCGTTTGCCACTTCTTTCCCTGGCTCTACTTTCCCTCGCTGCCTACGCAAGTACATAAACGTATGAATAAACGACCAGTTGGTCATTCTTTGCTCAGCAACAAGTCGCCTCGGTCCGTTACTTCAAACACTATACACGCACCACACAGCGCAAGAGCCGCATTGCTCTAGCCGCCAAGGTAGTCAGTTTCTCCTGCCGTTTACCCACACTGTTGCATTTCTTCACCTTGACATTTAAGGCACTGTACAAAAATCACATTACGTCAGTATGGTCAACGATCCCCGCAATGCTTTGTTCTAATTAGACAGTCGGATTTCCCCAGCACATGCCAGTTGAAGCATACCGGACAGTGAAAAGCCGCACTGCTCTAACCATGGTCAACGGGCCTCGCAATGCTTTGATTTAATTGGAGTCGGATACCCCGGTCCATCCCTGTTGAAGAACAATGGACAGTGCGACGCCGCACTGCTCTAGCCGCACCTGCAGGGAGTCATAGTCGCTCCCATCGTTTACCCATGCCTTGCTGCGCTTCTTCACGTTTACATTTAATGCTCTGTACAAAAATCACATAGCATCAGCATAGTCAACGGTTCCCGCAATGCTTTTTTCTAATGAGACAGTCGGATTTCCCCGCTCCATACGAGCTGGAGCACACCAGAGAGCGCAAAGCCGCACTTCTCTAGCCATGGTCAAAAGCCCTCGCAATAGTTTGTTTTAATTGGAGATTTGGATTTCCTCGGTTCATGCTAGTTGAAGCACACCGGACAGTGCGAAGCCGCACTGCTCTAGCCGCATCTGAAGGGAGTCATAGTCACTCCTGTCGGTTAACCGTACCTTGTTGCATTTCCTCACGTTGACATTAGGAGCGCTGGGCAGAAATCACATTGCTTCAGCATGATCAACAGCCAACGCAATGCTCTTTTTTCATTTAGACAGTCGGATTCCCCCGGTTCGTGCCAGTAGAAGCGCACCAGAGAACGCAAAGCCGCACTGCTCTATCCATGGCCATGCCTTGCTGCGTTTCTTCACGTTGATATTTAGAGCACTGGGCAGAAATCACATTAAGTCAGCATAGTCAACGGCCCCCGCAATGCTTTGTTTTCATAGGAGACTCAGATTGCCCCGGTACATGCCAGTTGAAGCATACCGGACAGTGAAAAGCCGCACTGCTCCAGCCATGGTCAACGGCCCTCGAAGTGCTTTGATTTAATTAGAGAGTCGGATACCCTGGTTCATCCCAGTTGAAGCTAACCAGAGAGTGCAAAACCGCACTGCTCTAGCCGCACGAGAAGGGAGTCATATTTACTCCCGTCGTTTACCCATACCTTGCTACGTTTCTTCACGTTGACATTTAGAGCACTCGAAAGAAATCACATTACGTCAGCATGGTCAACGGCCGCCGCAATGCTTTGTTTTCATAAGAGAGTCGGCTTCCCCCGGTTTATGCCAGGTGGAGTACACCAGACAGCGCAAGAGCCGCACTGATCTCGCCGCACATGCCATAGTCATAGTCATACTTACTCCCGTCGTTTACCCCATCCCTTCCTGCGTTTCTTCACCTTACATTTAGAGCACTCGACAGAAATCACATTGCGTCAGCGTGGTCAACGGACCCGTAATGCTTTGTTTTCAGAGGAGAGTCGGATTCCCCCGGTTCATGCCTGTTGGAGTGCACCAAACAGTGCAAGAGCCACACTGCTCTAGCCGCGGCTGAGCGGATCCATTCATATTTACTCCCGTCGTTTACCAATGTCTAGTTGCATTTCATGATGTTGAAATTCAGAGCACGGAACAGAAATCACAATGCGCCAGGATGGTCAACAACCACCGCAATGCGTTGCTTCAATTACACAGTCGGATTCCCCTGGTCCATGTAGTTGAAGCACACTGGACAGCACAAAGCTGCACAGCTCTAGCCACATTCAGCAGCCCACGCAATCCTTTATTTTAAATGGACAGTCCGTAGTCCGATTCCCCAGGCCCATGCGAGTTGGAGCGCACCAGACAGCGCAAGAGCCGCACTCCTCTAGCCACAACGCAAAAAGTCATAGTTACTCCTGTCGTCTACCCACGCTGTTGCATTTCTTCACCTTGACATTTAAAGCATTGTACAGAAATCAAATTGCGTCATGATGGTCAACGGTCCCCGCAATGCTTTTTTCTAA